>NC_140565.1:1094790-2467290 GCF_057381845.1 Rhamphochromis longiceps
TTCGGGAGGTCCAGAGCAGGTCCACTGCCGGTTCAGATAGAGGGGGAGGAGGTGGAGGTGGTCAACAAGTACATGTACCTCGGGCTGTGGGTGGACAATAAACTGGACTGGTCATGCAACACAGAGCACCTGTATAAAAAAGCCCAAAGCCGACTGTACTTCCTCAGGAGGCTGAGGTCTTTTAACATCTGCAGGAAGCTCCTGAGGATGTTTTACCAGTCGGTGGTTGCTGGAGTACTTTTCTATGCTGTGGTGTGCTGGGGGAGCAGCACAGCAAAGAAGGACTCATCCAGGCTGGAGAAACTGATCAGGAAGGCTGGCTCTGTGGTCGGCATGAAGCTGGACACTCTGGTGACAGTGGCAGAGAAAAGGACATTAAAGAAACTGATGGACATTATGGACAATGCTGGGCATCCTCTGCACACGGCCATTAACAACCAGAAGAGTCTGTTCAGTGACAGGTTGCTTCTCCCAAAGACAAGAACTAACAGACTTAAAAACTCCTTTGTCCCACACGCCATCAGACTGTTTAACTCCTCCCTGGAGGGGAGAGGGAGGGGAAACAGGAGGACAAAGGAGGGGGGAACAACTAAGCTGTAGTGCCTCTGCACCTCACTGTGCAATACCTTTTGTGCAATACTTTTGTAAATAGTCAACAGACTCAATACTTGAAATGTGCAATTCACTTGTATTTTTATTTTTATTCCTATTTATTCTATTTATCCCCTTCGTATATTTTATTTATATTGTCTCTGTATTATATATATATATATGTGTGTGTGTGTGTGTGTGTGTGTGTGTATTATATATATATATATATATATATATATATATATATATATATATATATATATATATATATATATATATATATATATATATATATATATATATATATATAATATTCTGTAACTCTGTAACTTCTGTCGGTGCTGTGCTTTTTTGGAAATCGAATTTCCCAGAGGAACCCACCCGAGGGATTAATAAAGTTCTATCTAATCTAATCTAATCTCTAATCTAATATCACTCAAACAATCAATCACTCAGTCAATTTGTTAGCGCATCCAACAAAACATGTCTGAAAGCATTCCAACATCAAGGGCACAAATGACAACAGGGGCAATGAAAGTCATCTACTTTTAGTAGCATTGAGACATGATATTGCAATTGGGTAGAAACTGTGTTTGAGTCTGTTAGTCCTTGTGTATGTTGTTCTATACCGTTTACCTGAAGGCAGCAGTTCGAACATGGAGTGTCCAGGGTGTGAGGTGTCCTTTATGATGTTATGGGCTCTTTTGAGGCAGCGGGAACTGTGTAGGTCTTTCAGTTTGAGGAGAGGGCAGCCGATTGTCCTTTGGGCAGCGTTGATTACTCCCTGGAGTGCTTTCCTCTGAGCCACTGTGCAGCTAGCGTACCATATGCCTATGCAGTACGTTAGTATGCTTTCGATGGAGGCTCTGTAGAAAGACACCAGCAGTCTCTGTGTGATGTTGTTCTTCCTAAGCACTCTCAGAAAGTACAGTCTCTGTTGTGTCTTTTTCAGTAGCTCAGAGGTACTCCAGGATAGGTTTCCCTCTATGCTGACTCCCAAGAAGCATAGAGGGAAACCTATCCTGGAGTGTGAAACCGACATTTAACTTCCCTTTTCTACATTACTTGCCTTTTAGGGTAATAACTTCAGGTCTTAGCATCTCTGAGAGCTAATAATGGACCCTCGTCATTAATCACTAAGTAGAGTACTTTTGCAGCCAGTCTCAAACTGAAGCAGAAGACGCTTAGGCCTTCGCTCAGACCTGCTACTAGATTAATATGTGTATCGTAAGCGTGCATGCAATTAACCTGCTATGTTCTCATCTCCCCTCAGCATGGATCATCTGGACACTCTCACCAGTGAAGCTTAAAACCTTCTAGAATGGAACATCAACTCTTAACCAAGCACATTTATGCATTGTGTATAAAATGAACTCAACCTGTAAAAATAGAAAGGTCAATGTGATGACAGACATATTCAATGCAATTTTATAAACCCTGCAGGAAATATTACTGATAAATGATACTGTGAAACATGTTATTAATACATTCTTCATAAGGCAAATTAAATGGTAGCAATAAAAGAATCTCTGAATCCCAGAGGCAGCGAGGCTGACAATGTTATGCTTCTACACTGCAACAAAGCCAAAAGATCCTGAAGAAGATGCCGGTAAAATGTTACTTTTCACACTGCATTTCTATTGTGGTTTTGAGTATGTTTATGAAGCTCCTTATCCATTTGAATAGGCCTGAAATCCATAACCAGTGTTGGGAAGGTTACTTTTAAAATGTATTTCCACTACAGATTACAGTTTACATGGCCCAAAATGTAGTTTGTAACATTTTACATTAAGTTACTCAATGTGAGTAACGTATTCTGAATACTTTGGATTACTTGATATATTGTCATGCTTTTTACAACTACATGAATGTCCTATTGCTGTGTGATTTATTACTATTACTGAAGGTTACTCTCCATACCAATAATTAAATTAAATTCAATTTTATTTATACAGCATCAAATCACAACAACAGTCACCTCAAGCTGCTTTATAGTGTAATGTAGACCCTACAATAATACATACGGAGAAAAACCCAACAATGATATGACCCCCTATGAGCAAGCACTTTGGTGATAGTGGGAAGGAAAAACTCCCTTTTAACAGGAAGAAACCTCTGGCCATCTGCCACCAACTACATTTTTAAATCTTAATATAAAATGAGTATCAGTAGGGTGGATATTAGGTAAGACTGCACTTGTTGCAGCTTTCTAATATAGAAAACTATTTCTGTATCAGTAATATTTTTTCTTTTTGTCTGTTTTCAGAACTGCACATGATTATTTACAGCTAGCAGGTTGTTAATGCTGTCCATCAAGTCTAACAGTCCGCAGTCTATGAACTAACCTCAGCTAACAATGTTAGCTCGGTGGCGAGTAGCCTTTAGTAATACTAATAAATCACACAGCAATAGTAAATGGTAAATGGCCTGTATTTGTATAGCGCTTTACTAGTCCCTAAGGACCCCAAAGCGCTTTACACATCCAGTCATCCACACATTCACACACACACACTGGTGATGGCAAGCTACATTGTAGCCACAGCCACCCTGGGGCGCACTGACAGAGGCGAGGCTGCCGGACACTGGCGCCACCGGGCCCTCTGACCACCACCAGTAGGCAACGGGTGAAGTGTCTTGCCCAAGGACACAACGACCGAGACTGTCCGAGCCGGGGCTCGAACCGGCAACCTTCCAATTACAAGGCGAACTCCCAACTCTTGAGCCACGATCGCCCCATTGAGATACTGAAGTTGCACATAACCCAGGTAGCTACCACAGCTAAAACAAGGTCCAAACAAGAATGAAATAATATGGTAATTTCTTAGTTATTACCACCCAATTAGTTGATTCTGTGTAATAAGCAGGAAAAAGAGTTGCAAAATACACCACAGAAACATCTGTGGCAGGGGGATCACACTCTTCATCCTTCCTGGGAAAGTCTATGCCGGGGTGCTGGAAAGGGGAGTCCACCCGTTAGTCAAATCTCGGATACAGGAAGAACAATGCGGTTTTCGTCCTGGTTGTGGAACACTGGACCAGCTCTTTATCCTCTCAAGGATACTTAAGGATACATGGGATTTGCCCAACCAGTCTACATGTTTTTTGTGGACATGGAGAAGGTATTCGACCATGTCCCTCAGGGTGTCCTGTGCGAGGTGCTGTGGAAGTATGGGGTGTCTGGCCCAAGAGCTTGGTCCCTATAGCCAGCAAAAAGTCAGACTTGTTCCTAGTGGGTGAAGGACCCTGCCAGGGCTGCCCTTTATCACCGAATCTTGTAATAATTTTATGGACAGAATTTCTAGGCATAGCCAAGTGGTGGAAGGCTTTCACTTGGGTGGTCTCAGAATCTCATCTCTGCTTTTCGTGGATGATGTGGTTCTGTTGGCTTCATCGGGTGGTGGCCTCCAGCTTGCACTGGAAGGCTTTGCAGCCAAGTGTGAGGCGGTGGACATTAGAATCAGCACCTCTAAATCTGAGGCCATGGTCCTCAGCCGGAAAAGGGTGGAGTGCCCACTCCAGGTCAGGGACGAGTTCCTGCCCCAGAGTGGAGGAGTTTAAGCATCTCGGGGTCTTGTTCACGAGTGATGGGAGAAAGGGGCGGGGTGCTGTGGCTGCAGTAATGCGGACGCTGTACCGGTCCGTCGTGGTGAAGAGAGAGTTGAATATAAAAGCGAAGATCTCAATTTACTGGTGGGTCTACGTCCCTACCTTCACCTATGGTCACGAGCTGTGGGTAGAGACCGAAAGAACGAGATCGCGGATACAAGCGGTGGAAATGAGCTTCCTCTGAAGGGTGGCTGGCCTCTCCCTTAGAGATAGGGTGAGAAGTTCAGCCATCCAGGAGGGGCTCAGAGTAGAGCCGCTGCACACACACACACTCACACACACATGCACCGTAGGAAAATGGCAACAATGAAGAAGCTGCTATGAAAGCTGCAAACACTAAGTACCTGCAGAAGGTCTGGCAAGTCCCGAGGAATCAGATGAACAGTAAGAACAAAATCCAGGCTACCAACACCTATGCCCTGCCTATGATCAGGTACCCTGCTGGGATATATAAGCTGGAAAAAGGAGGAGATAGAAGCCACTGCTGACAAGACAAGGAAGCTCCTGACCATACATCAAATCAAATCAAATCAAAATTTATTTATATAGCACATATTAAAAACAACAGTGTTGACCATAGTGCTTCACAGTCAATAAAAACATGAGACAGTTAAAACAAACAATAGAGGAGGACGACAAACAATAGGTAACAACGCAACAAGCTAAAACAGCCAACTAGACAGAATCAAAAGCCAAAGTAAAAAAATAAGTTTTAAGACGTAATTTAAAAGACTGGATAGACTCGGCAGTGCGAATATGAACGGGGAGGTTATTCCAGAGTCTGGGTGCCACAGATGCAAAGGCCCGGTCGCCTCTCGACTTCATTCGAGTCCTAGGTTGTGCTAGGAGCCTGTGGTTGGACGATCTAAGTGCCCTGTTGGGATTGTATGAATGGAGTAAATCAGAAAATATTAAAAGTGAACAAAAGAATTTTAAAATCTATACGATATTTAACAGGGAGCCAATGTAATTTGGCTAAAATTGGAGTTATGTGTTCATGAATTCTCGTACCTGTTAAAAGACGTGCAGCTGCATTTTGAATTAACTGGAGCCGGTAAAGAGAGGAGTGTTGGAGGCCCGAGTAGAGGCAGTTACAGTAGTCCAATCTGGATGTAATAAATGCGTGGATAAGCTTTTCAAGATCTTTTAAAGGAAGGAACGGCTTTGCTTTGGAAATCTGACGCAACTGGTAAAAGCTGTTTTTTACCACAGTGGACACCTGTTTCTCGAGTTTAAAAGAGCCATCCAGGAACACTCCGAGGTTTCTTACAGTGGACAAAAGATGGCTAGCGAGAGGGCCTAGGGCGTCAGCTAACTGGTCTAGCGGAGTGTGACTACCAAAGACTATGATTTCGGTCTTATTCTCGTTCAATGTAAGAAAATTATGTGATAACCAAATTTTAACTTCATGCAAACAGTTGAACAGAGGTTGCAAAGAAGCAGTCACATCGGATTTCAAAGGTAAATAAATCTGGATACATGACGGGTTTCCCCCCTAAGTCCAGCATTCTGAGGCTGTAAGCTAAGCAGAAGGAAGGAGGCCGGGGACTGGTGAGTGTCAGCACCAAAATCCAGGATGAGATAACAAACATCCATGAATACATCAGGAAGATGGCCACAACCGACTGCATGCTCAGTGAATACCTCAGGCAGCAGAAACCCAAGAATGAGGAGGAAGAGGAGGAACCATCATGGAAGGACAGGTCCCTGCACAGTAAGTACCACGGCAGATAGCAGAGGTGGCTGATATCCAGAAATCCTACCAGTGGCTCATGTGATTAGCTGGACTGAAAGACAGTACAGCGGCACTAATCATGTCAGCACAGGAACAAGCTCTGAGCACTCCAGGCATGACCCCAGGTGCAGGCTGTGTAAAGATGCCCCAGAGACAATCCAGCACATAACTGCAGGGTGTAAAATGCTAGCAGGCAGGGCATACATGGAACGCCATAACCAAGTGGCCGGCATAGTGTACAGGAACATCTGTGCCGAGTATAATCTGGAAGTCCCGAGGTCAAAATGGGAGATGCCCCCAAGGGCGGTGGAGAATGACCGAGCTAAGATCCTGTGGGACTTCCAGATACAGACGGACAAAATGGTGGTGGCCAACTAACTGGACATAGTGGTGGTAGACAAGCAGAAGAAAGACAGCCGCAGTGGTCCCGAATGACAGTAACATCAGGAAGGAGGAACATGAGAAATACCAAAGGCTCAGAGAAGAGCTCGAGAAGATGGGGAGGGTGAATGTAACAGTGGTCCCAGTGGTAATCAGAGCACTCGGTGCAATGACTCCCAAGCTTGACGAGTGGCTCCAGCAGATCCCAGGAACAACAGCGCAGTCCTAGGAACAGCTAAGATACTGCGCAGGACCCTCATGTTCCCAGGCCTCTGGTAGAGGACCCGAGCTTGGAGGACAGACCGCCTGCAAGATGTGCGCAAGTGATCCTAAATATAACTTAAGGAACAGTAGCTAGAATATTCATTGATTCCAAATGTATTTTTATAACCCTCTCGTTTATGCAACCATGACTCTACGAGGCAAGCCAAAAATGAAGGGAAAAGTGCTTAAAGTTAGCTGTTGGCACCCCACTTCTTCTTTGTCTTTATCCAGGGATAAAATAGAAAGTTCAGACTCACAGTAGGCACCAGTCTGCCACCTACTGGCAGCCAGCTCTTTACAGGCTGTTTCTGTTTATGCTTATTACACAGAAACTACCACAGGTGTTTCCAGGTAATAATTTAAGTTTGCTTTAATAGGTTATTAATATGTTATTAAATAGAGACAGTTTTGCATTTTGCAACTGTTTCCTGCTTATTACACAGAAACTACCTAACTAACCCTGACCCTCTTCCTCATTATCCTGCTATTAGCACTTAATACAGGTCCCAGCTTTGGGACCCTTATTATGCAATTACATAAATTTCAGTGTAATCTTACTCAACTGTAACCCTGGTTGTTACCATGATATTACTTTGATATTAAGTGGTTATTACTTTGGTACTCTGAAACTGAACTGGATATTCACATGGGTAAATGATTATAAGAGCTTTGTTTCAATATAGTCACAATATTCAGCTTCGTCAAGCAACGTCAGCATTTATGCTTTAATTGCAGTGTGCAGGTAGAAAAACAATTGAACTGGGGGAAAATAGAAAATGTACTTTTCTACTATGGTCAACATAAACTGATACTAGTTGGAAGACTAATCTGACCTCCTATCAGCACTCTGAATTTATATTATAGCAGTAATGAATGGCCATATTCTGACAGAATGACATGAAAAAAATGGTTTGCTTGCACCCAAAAGATGTCTTTCATTAAATGCAATGAAGAAATACCTGCATATAGGGTATCTATATAAAATCACATGGTCAAGATAAAGAGTAATTTTTTTATTTTATTTGGACTTTTAGACACTGACATTTCTTAAATACTTTGCAGTATTTCTCCTCTTAACCTAATATACAGATCAGCAGCAACAAGTGGATCTCCTGGGGCATCTCGTTCATTTTCTACCATAAGCAGACAACAAAGACTGTTTCATTGCAGGAATATTGACCTTTTGGCGTGCACTCTTCCATACACAGTGATCTCATCCACACACAGTGATCTCATCCACAAAAATAGGGTTCAGTCCATCCTCTGGAAACGAATACATCGCTGCATCTGTGCATTGGTCATGATCTCTTGTTGGACAAAGGCTAGTCTGACTGAATCTTCCTTCTAAACAGCCCAAGTTTTTTACAAATTCTCTTTAGAGTTCGAACACTTCTAATAGTCTGATTAATATGTGCTAAAGTTAGAAATATTACTTTGTTACCGAAAGAAAGTTTGAAGAACAGTCTGATTTTCATTTCAGGCACCGTTTCTCTCACTTTGAGAGGTGAACTTTTTGCAGAAGCGAGCTTCTTCCATTATTGTAACCTTTTTTGCATCATGGACTGGTTTATGTTTGACAATATTTTCATGGACCTGCCTTTAAGGTGTTGTGGATAAATACAACAAAATAAAACCAGTACCAGTACCAAAAACAAAGATTTATTCATAACACACAGAAAAAGAACCAGGGAAACCGAGTTAATGAAAAAAACAATTTAAAAAATTATGTTAAACTGTGATAAAAACCCTGAAAACCATAAATTTCACACAGGAGCCTCAACTCTCGCGGCCTGGTACCAAAAGACTCATGGACCCCCACCGGTTTATTTATGTCGTTATGCCCAACCTGGGACATTCTGCATTTCTATTGGTTGTGTGAACAAATGTCACATCACTCTGAGGTCAAAGTTTAAGGCAGCAGTACTCCCCAACCACTACAGAGTGGAACACAAATGTGACTCTCCTGTTCCCAAGCAAAGACCAGTACTATTGTGAGATTTTGTAGTTCAAACAGATTTTATCATTTAAAGGTAGAACAACATTGGGACAGGTGCACCAAAAAAACAACAATTAAATAAACAAATAAACAAATAAACAAAAAGTCTCTCACGTGCCTAAACTCAACACATGAAAAGCTGTTAAAGGAAAAAGGATTCCTATCCCTGCAGGTACTGGGACTGCTTTTCAGACATATTATGCATACAATGTATAGAAGTAAAAAAGTAAAAATTTATTTATATACTGTAGCACCTTTCAAGATAAAAATCACAAAGTGCTACATAGAAGCTAAAACATAAAAATAAAAATCAACCGAAGCAGTTTTAAAAAGATGAGTTTTTAGCTGTTTTTTTTTTTTTGGAAACATCTTGGGGGCTTAAAGGAAATATATAACTGAATATCATCTGCATAGTAGTGATACGAAATGTCCTTAAAAGTGCTCAATAAGTACTGAAGAGGAAGTAAATACAACAAAAACAATAAAGGCCCCAAAACTGAACCTTGTGGCACACCATAGGCAAGAAAAGTAGAAGAAGAACTGTACTTAGAGGTAGCCACAGAAAAGGATCATTCATGCAAATAAGATTTGAATGAGTCCAAAGCAGACCCTGATATGCCCACCCAGTGTCTCAGCCTATCTAGCAGAATATGATGGTCCACAGTATCAAAGGCAGAGGTCAGGTCCAACATCAACAAAACGGAGCATTCTCCTGCATTACATCTCATCAAAATGCTGTTGGAGACTCTAAGAAGTGCAGTTTCAGTAAAGTGAGCTCTACGAAAGCCAGATTGGAATTTATCCAGAATGTTGTATTCATCTAAAACAGCTATAAGCTGCTTAGCCACTGTCTGTGAAGGTTCTCAGTCATCCAGATCATCATAGTCTAAGGATCTTGGAAAGAAAAGCGTCTGGACTTCTTTAAGTTACTTGAAGACGTTTCACCTCTCATCCAAGAAGCTTCTTCAGTTGGTGGAGAGTCCCAGATTTAAACCCAGTGGGAGTTTCCCCCAAAGAGGGACAAAGGACCCCTGATGATCCTCTACCTAATCACATGAGCAAAGGTGTGAAATCGGGTGTGGGTCACAATCAGCCAGGGTTTCGGGTGAGCTCATTGTGAAACCTGGCCCCAACCTATCGTGTGATTTCCTGAGGTCAGATGGCCCAGGATGTGAGTGGAAGCATCTCAAAACGGGATTATAGATAGCAGACAGTTGGTGTTGTAAGCTACTGTGTTCACTCTGTTCAAAGATGGTCGCTCACAGTGGACATAAATGGCTTCATTTATGTCCACGCTCATTAATGGCTCTCTGTCCAAAATGTGAACATTGGCATCCTCGAAAGAGTGTCCTTTATCCTTTAGATGCAGATGGACTGCTGAGTCTTGTCCTGTGGAGGTGGCTCTTCTGTGTTGTGCCATGTGCTTGTGAAGTGGCTGTTTGGTCTCTCCAATGTAGAGGTCTGAGCATTCCTCGCTGCACTGTACAGCATACACCACATTGTTAAGTCTGTGTTTTGGCGTTTTGTCTTTCGGGTGAACCAGTTTGTGTCTGAGCGTGTTGCTGGGTCTGAAATACACCGGGTTTCTCTGATACACCGGCTACATAGGGGGTGACAATGTTGTTGCGTCTGTCCTTCTTATCCTCCCTCGCTGGTGTCTGGTCTTCTTTTCTGTGCCTCTTTGCTGACTTTAAGAACGCCCATTTAGGATAGCCGCACGTTTTGAGTGCTTCCTTTACATGTGTGTGTTCCTTCTTTTTTCCTTCAGGCTTAGAGGGAACATGTTCTGCCCGGTGGTGTAGGGTCCTGATTACTCCAAGTTTGTGTTCCAAAGGGTGATGGGAGTCAAAGAGGAGGTACTGGTCCGTGTGTGTGGGCTTCCGGTAAACTTCGATGTTGAGTTTGCCGTTCTCTTCAATGTGCACAGCGCAGTCCAGGAAAGGCAAACAGTCGTCCTTTGTGTCTTCCCTGGTGAACTTGATGTTTTTATCCACAGCGTTAATGTGCGCAGTGAAGGATTCCACTTCTTGTGTCTTGATTTTGACCCAGGTGTCGTCCACATATCTGTACCAGTGGCTGGGTACTCTTCCTTTGAAAGAGCCAAGAGCCTTCCTTTCCACTTCCTCCATGTAAAGGTTGGCTACAATAGGTGACACGGGGGAGCCCATGGCACAGCCATGTTTTTGTCTGTAAAAGCCTTCGTTGTATTTGAAGTATGTAGTGGTGAGGCAGAGGTCTAACAGTGTGCAGATCTGATCGGGTGTGAAGTTGGTCCTGTCCTCCAAGGAGCTGTCTTCTTGTAGTCGTTTTCTGACAGTCTCCACGGCCTCCGTGGTGGGTATGCAAGTGAAGAGAGAGACTACATCAAAGGACACCATGGTTTCATCTGGATCCAGGGTAAGTTTCTGGACCTTGTCGGTGAAGTCGGTGGAGTTCTTTTTTTTTTCTTTTTTTTTTGTAATTGAAGTCTTTATTTGTTTTTAACATTTAACAACATGAAAACATAAACAAAACAACAAACAAAACAACAATAGAAAAGAAACAAAAAAAGAAAAGAAAAGACAGCTTCCAATCCCATGGTTAATTCACCTTTGTATTTTGGGTCTATTTTCAATACTTACTATCGGTACACCCGCAAAAAAAGGACAATAAAATCAAATTCTTAAGTTATTCCATTACTGAGTGCCTACACAAACATACAATACAGCAAGCATAATATTTAACTAAAGATAATTGCCCTGACCAAATAAATTCTAACCATCTCAGCCAAAAACACGTCCCCATGATTTGTCAAAACCCTCCCTATCATCATTAATCCTAGCCAAGAATTTTTCATACGACACCATATCAGCATATTTTCTTTCCACCTATTATATTCTGGAGGAGAGGGTTCCTTCCATACATTGAGAATAACTCGAGCCGCTGCGATCACCCCCACCTTTATAACCACAAAGTCATATTTT
Source organism: Rhamphochromis longiceps (assembly GCF_057381845.1). Classification (NCBI taxonomy): domain Eukaryota; kingdom Metazoa; phylum Chordata; class Actinopteri; order Cichliformes; family Cichlidae; genus Rhamphochromis; species Rhamphochromis longiceps. Next base: position 1,106,327 of record NC_140565.1, read on the forward strand.
GAAACCCCAGGTAACACCGACCGATCCCCTAATAAGCACAGTCTTGGTGACAAGGGTATCATCAAACCAATCCACCTTCCTATTTTGTCCAATACTTTTTGCCAAAAGGGATAAACTTTCTCACATTCCCAAAAAGCATGCATAAATGTCCCTGGATCTGAACTACATTTCCAGCATATATTACTGGGACTGATTCCCATTCTATAAAGTTTGGACGGAGTGAAGTACCACCTGTGTATTAATTTGTACTGAGTAAATTTACCCCTGACCTCTCTTATATATTTATCAGAGAATGACAAGATTCTACACCAGTCTTCTTTAGAAATTGCACAACTCAGATCTCTCTGCCATATAACCCTCAAGTTTTCACATATCTCTTTTTTTGGATTGTTAAACAGTTTGTAGAAAACAGCTGCTCTATGTGCTGTACTGGACAATTCTAAAAACTCCACCACCATATTTGAGCTTTGAGTAAATTTTCCTTTGGTAACACAATCCCTTATTTGTAAATATTTCCAAAAATTACATTCTCTTATCAAACCATATTTTTGGGTTAAGTCGGTGGAGTTCTTGATGTGATGTGGGGTGTTCCCCACAAGAGGTGCTAGGACGGTAGCAAGGTGTTTCGAGATGTTGTAAGTGGCTGAGTTTATGCTACTGACTATGGGTCTGAGTGGGACCCCTTCCTTGTGGATCTTAGGAAGTCCGTAAATGCAGGGTATGGCATCCCCTGGATAAAGTGATATGTAAGGCGGTCAATGATTTTGTCCTTTTCAAGGTCTTGAAGGTAAACTATAACTTTCTTTTTGTAGCTGCTTGTGGGGTCTCGCTTTAAGGCTTCGTAAGTATTGTTGTCACTGAGGAGAGTAGTGATCTTTGTGTGGTAATCTGTAGTGTTTAGGACCACGGTGCACCTTCCCTTATCAGCTGGTAAAACAGTGATGTTGTGGTCTTTGCTCAGGGAAGCGACGGCCTTCTTTTCTTGTATTGTGAGGTTGGATGGAGGGACTTTGGCACTGGAGAGGGTGGCTGAGACTTTCATCCTGATTTGCTCTGCTTCTGTCTGTGATAATTTATTAATCCGTATGGCTGATTCTGTGGCTGTGATGAGGTCCACTATGGGCAACTGTTGTGGAGAAATGGCAAAATTGAGTCCTTTGGCTAATACTCTCTTTTCAGGTTCAGGGAGATTTCGGTCTGAAAAGTTCTTCACCCATTTCTCCTGACTGTCCTCAGCTGTGTGCTCTTCTCTGAGTTGTGACGGTTCAGACTGAGGAGTGTATGTTTTTGAAAGCAAGGTGTGGCATTTCCTGCATTGTCTTTCTTTTCCTTTAGAGTGTTGGGCCCGCTGAGCCTTGTCCACAAACTTGTAAACCTCTTCTAAAATAGGAGAGGGTTTTCAGTTCCTGCAGAGTCTGGCTATTCTTGCTCTGTAGGGCATTTATAGTGAAATGGACCTGTCTTATCCTTTCACTTAGAAGCTGATTTTGTGCTCTCCGTAGAATCAAGTCTGCTCTGTATCCCCTGATAGTGGATCCAAGACGCAAACTCTTAGGAACAACTCTGCTTTGTCTGACTTACCTTAACCACTACCTTTTCTAAATTTTGAAATTGGTCTGTAGCTACTGAGAAGAGAAGCATCAAGCATAGATTTTTTTTAACAACGGTGAATAACAGCAGTCTTACAATAAACAGGGACCTGACCAGAAATCAGTAAGGTATTGATAATTGTAAGCACACAGGGACCGATAGACCGAAAGGTTATCTAATGGGCTTCTTTTGATGCCCCCCCACAACACTGCACTCCCTGGTACTCACATAGAACACAGGCTGGTTGGATTCAGGAAGTAGGCAGAGCCCAGATGGTCTTGTCTCAAAGTTGACGCCTCCAGTCTTCAAAATGGCCATATGCCATCTAGTGCACTTAATTGAAAACACAGAAGCACCACCACCCTGAGGCAGGCGAGAGTGAACACAGAACACAATACAAAAGATATGACCTGGGTCATAACACAGGTCTTAAAGAGAACAGTAGTGGACAGTGTGGAAGAGAGAGCCGCTTGTTTCCAGTCCTACAGTAAGAACCTTGAGGCCTGAGACATCTGTTGTGGACTGGCCAACTGGCTCCAAGCTTCAGCACAAAGCTCTATTGTTGTCGTCTGTGTAGTAAGAGATAAATTTAGTGTTTTTGTTTTCCATTTGGCACGTCGCTGTGTCCCCTAAACAAATGCTGTTTAACTGTATTTATTACACAGCTGTACAGATGTAATTTGTGGACTGGCTCCATGTGAGCTGTGCATGGTTCTAAATTAGTCCCAAACATGAAGCACATCTCAGCTTTGGATTAAAACTGGCCACACACACACTCGGCCACAGCTGAAATAAATAGATTGTTCTACTTGATAGACACATTTTGTGAGATTTTACATGTTGTTAACACTATTCCTGCAATAATGTAACAACTCTGATGAGCAATGTTGACATTTGTTATAATGGTATAATCTCTTATAATAAATGGGATTATTTGATTCTGAACGATAATTCAACAAATATGACACAGACTGCTGTCGTACCAGCTACCATTTTGCTTAGTTTTTTGCGACCTCGTGTAGTTTGTTAAGCAGAGTATTTTAACACAACTATCTGTACTTCTACTTATGTGAGCAAAGTCTGTACTTTTTTACACTTGAGATGTGTCAAGTTTAAAGATTTTTTTAATAAATACTGTAGGAAAACTCTGTAAAAAAATACAATATAATGCACTGTATAAATGTGAAGGGATTTTTCGTGATAGTCATTTACAAGTATTTTTCAAAATTTTCTTAATTACTAAAATGCATTGTGGAAGCACGACCCCAAAAGGCGGGAAAGTGAAAGAGTGTTTTAATTAAGAAAGAATTGTTAATTTATTTGATATCTGGTTACAGCAAATACCAGTTAATTTAGGAATATTTTACTGACTCTTTTAAAACGCAACTTTATTTAGGTTTAACATGACAGACGCTTTCCATCTGAGTTAATATAAAATCATTTTTTGCTATGATATCACCAGATTTCCCCTCCAGTAGCTGGACCAGTTTTCATAAATATTACACTTAAATGTCTGTTTCTCTCTGGGTTTTAAACAGCTGTGACTGCTAGCTAATAAGCTAAAGCCAGTGATGTAAGTAACAGGGAAAAATAAAAACCTCATGGTTCTATTGATGTAGAGATAGAAAGGGATCATTTGAGGACTTTAATAAGTTCTAAAATAATACTTATATTTCACAGTTACCACTACTGTAAACTTAAGGGTTTTAGGCAAAGTTACACTAACCCTAGTTTTAGCCTCAGATCTTCTTGGTTGATGCTAACAAATGCTAATGTTAGCTTAGATGTAAGCTAAAGTAAAGACTTTTAGCTGACTGACCAGCATAGACTAATTTGGTGGGTAACTGACTACACTGGTAAGATTATTAATAATGTAATTTAACAAATGTTTACTTGGATTCATTGATGAAGTGAATGCAAGTCAGTAATCTAGGGTGGCTGTAGCTCAGGTGGCAGAGCAGGTCAGCCACTAATCAGAAGGTCGGTGGTTCGATCCCAGGCTGCCTCCTCGCTGCATGCCAAATATCCTTGGGCAAGATACTAACCCCGTGTTTGCCTACTGGTGGTGGTCAGAGGGCCCGGTGGCGCCAGTGTCCGGCAGCCTCGCCTCTGTCAGTGCGCCCCAGGGCAGCTGTGGCTACAATGTAGCTTGCCATCGCGTGTGTGTGAATGGGTGAATGACTGAATGTAGTGTAAAGCGCATTGTATATAATATAATATAAGTTACTCTTAGTACAGTGAAAGACTTTAATGAATGTTTACAATAACACACACACACACACACACATATATATATATATATAATATCACACCATATTAGCTAACAGATTTATGGTAAATGGCCTGTATTTATATAGCGCTTTTACGCATTTACTGAAAGGCTATGCCTTAGCTCGCTTCTTCCATTACTGTATTTCTCTCCGCATAAAATAGCTTTTCTGCTAACTACAGTCAGTACTTTCCTACTGGCATTAGTGGTGACCTAAGAAGCTTAACCTTAACATTGCTTAGCAGTGTAGACATTAAAGAAAATGACTGTCTTTTCTTTCTTCTTTTGTGCAGATTGATGGCGATGCAACTTTGGCAAATTACATCTCCTAAAGAGACCAAATTGCCTTCCCCAGTTTCTGCAAAAGCAAACAACCACTTACAAAAAGAAAACTAGGACTTTAGGACTTCTGCAGAAACTTTGTGAGAAAATGAAAAACAGAAATGAAAGTTCAAAGGAGAGCACCTCACATGCACATGCAAGAATAAGGCAGACAAAGAAGCAAAAAGCAGCATGAAATGTTGAGATAGGATGGATACACAGTGATGGAAAAATAGCCAAACAGGTGAGAGCAAAGCAGGGAGGTGGACCTAAAAAAATTCAAATTGCCACTTAATAGATTAAAAGATATTTTTCAGGAAGGAATTTTTTTTTCCTGATGGCATATCTCCTAAGGTATCTGAAATAGTTTGACGTTTGCGACTTTAAACAGAACCACCTTACTGATGCTGCGAGATCGATCAACTTTAGACCAGACAACAAACGACGGAGGCTCCGGAAAAGTGCAATCAAACGATGAGTTTTATTATCACAGGAGAACAACCAACCGTCAGCATACGGATTGTTTTGCTCTGACAAGAATACATTGGGTTCTGGTTTTATAGGATAAAATATCACACCTACGTCAATACAGTTCAAAAATACATGGTGACAGACGGGCAAAAGTTCAACCCGTGCAGACAAGGGTACATCACGTACACTTCTAATAACCATAAATAGAATAGAATATTCTTTATTGTCATTGTCACAAGTACAATGAAATTGAAAGATGTCTCCGGTCAGTGCAACATCACGAAAGATAAATACTTAAAAACTATAATAGATATGATATAAAAGATAGAAATACATATAAAATACAGTGTTCTCATACGGTAAATACACCCACGCAATCCAGGCCTAAGGCCCCATACAGACACTCAACATACGACCTAGTTGATATATCTGGGATGATCAGGAAGAGGAGTACAGAAGTCTGGTGAGGAACTTTGTCGCATGGAGTCACACAAACCACCTGCAACTCAACACCTCAAAGACTAAGGAACTGGTTGTGGACTTCGGGAGGTCCAGAGCAGGTCCACTGCCGGTTCAGATAGAGGGGGAGGAGGTGGAGGTGGTCAACAAGTACATGTACCTCGGGCTGTGGGTGGACAATAAACTGGACTGGTCATGCAACACAGAGCACCTGTATAAAAAAGCCCAAAGCCGACTGTACTTCCTCAGGAGGCTGAGGTCTTTTAACATCTGCAGGAAGCTCCTGAGGATGTTTTACCAGTCGGTGGTTGCTGGAGTACTTTTCTATGCTGTGGTGTGCTGGGGGAGCAGCACAGCAAAGAAGGACTCATCCAGGCTGGAGAAACTGATCAGGAAGGCTGGCTCTGTGGTCGGCATGAAGCTGGACACTCTGGTGACAGTGGCAGAGAAAAGGACATTAAAGAAACTGATGGACATTATGGACAATGCTGGGCATCCTCTGCACACGGCCATAAACAACCAGAAGAGTCTGTTCAGTGACAGGTTGCTTCTCCCAAAGACAAGAACTAACAGACTTAAAAACTCCTTTGTCCCACACGCCATCAGACTGTTTAACTCCTCCCTGGAGGGGAGAGGGAGGGGAAACAGGAGGACAAAGGAGGGGGGAACAACTAAGCTGTAGTGCCTCTGCACCTCACTGTGCAATACCTTTTGTGCAATACTTTTGTAAATAGTCAACAGACTCAATACTTGAAATGTGCAATTCACTTGTATTTTTATTTTTATTCCTATTTATTCTATTTATCCCCTTCGTATATTTTATTTATATTGTCTCTGTATTATATATATATATATGTGTGTGTGTGTGTGTGTGTGTGTATTATAACACCCAGCACGCCCCTGCGGGCGGTTTATCCTTCAAGCTCGGGTCCTCTACCAGAGGCCTGGGAGCTTGAGGGTCCTGCGCAGTATCTTAGCTGTTCCCAGGACTGCGCTCTTCTGGACAGAGATCTCCGATGTTATTCCCGGGATCTGCTGGAGCCACTCGCCTAGCTTGGGAGTCACCGCACCTAGTGCTCCGATTACCACGGGGACCACCGTTACCTTCACCCTCCACATCCTCTCGAGCTCTTCTCTGAGCCCTTGGTATTTCTCCAGCTTCTCGTGTTCCTTCTTCCTGATATTGCTGTCATTCGGAACCGCTACATCGATCACTACGGCCGTCTTCTTCTGTTTGTCTACCACCACTATGTCCGGTTGGTTAGCCACCACCATTTTGTCCGTCTGTATCTGGAAGTCCCACAGGATCTTAGCGCGGTCATTCTCCACCACCCTTGGGGGCATCTCCCATTTTGACCTCGGGACTTCTAGGTTATACTCGGCACAGATGTTCCTGTACACTATGCCGGCCACTTGGTTATGGCGTTCCATGTATGCCTTGCCTGCTAGCATCTTGCACCCTGCTGTTATGTGCTGGATTGTCTCTGGGGCATCTTTACACAGCCTGCACCTGGGGTCTTGCCTGGTGTGATAGACCCCAGCCTCTATGGATCTTGTACTCAGAGCTTGTTCTTGTGCTGCCATGATTAGTGCCTCTGTGCTGTCTTTCAGTCCAGCTTTGTCCAGCCACTGGTAGGATTTCTGGATATCAGCCACCTCCTCTATCTGCCGGTGGTACATACCGTGCAGGGGCCTGTCCTTCCATGATGGTTCCTCGTCTCCCTCCTCTTTCTTGGGTTTCTGCTGCCTGAGGTATTCACTGAGCACTCGGTCAGTTGGGGCCATCTTCCCAATGTATTCTTGGATGTTCCTTGTCTCATCCTGGACTGTGGTGCTGACACTCACCAGTCCCCGGCCCCCTTCCTTCCGCTTAGCGTACAGCCTCAGGGTGCTGGACTTGGGGTGAAACCCTCCATGCATGGTCAGGAGCTTTCTTGTCTTTATGTCAGTGGCTTCTATCTCCTCCTTTGGCCAGCCTATTACCCCAGCAGGGTACCTGATCACGGGCAGGGCGTATGTGTTGATGGCCCGGATCTTGTTCTTACCATTCAGCTGACTCCTCAGGACTTGCCTGACCCTCTGCAGGTACTTGGTGGTTGCAGCCTTTCTAGCGGCCTCTTCATGGTTCCCATTTGCCTGCGGGATCCCCAGGTACTTGTAACTGTCCTCTATGTCTGCAATGTTGCCTTCTGGTAGTTCAATCCCCTCAGTTCTGACTACCTTACCTCTCTTTGTTACCATCCGACTACACTTCTCCAGTCCGAACGACATTCCAATGTCATTGCTGTATAGCCTGGTAGTGTGGATCAGTGAATCGATGTCTCGTTCACTCTTGGCATACAGCTTGATGTCATCCATGTACAGGAGGTGGCTGACAACTGCTCCGTTCCGTAGTCGGTATCCGTAGCCAGTCTTGTTATATATATATATATATATATATATATATATATATATATATATATATATATATATATATATATATATATATAATATTCTGTAACTCTGTAACTTCTGTCGGTGCTGTGCTTTTTTGGAAATCGAATTTCCCAGAGGAACCCACCCGAGGGATTAATAAAGTTCTATCTAATCTAATCTAATCTCTAATCTAATATCACTCAAACAATCAATCACTCAGTCAATTTGTTAGCGCATCCAACAAAACATGTCTGAAAGCATTCCAACATCAAGGGCACAAATGACAACAGGGGCAATGAAAGTCATCTACTTTTAGTAGCATTGAGACATGATATTGCAATTGGGTAGAAACTGTGTTTGAGTCTGTTAGTCCTTGTGTATGTTGTTCTATACCGTTTACCTGAAGGCAGCAGTTCGAACATGGAGTGTCCAGGGTGTGAGGTGTCCTTTATGATGTTATGGGCTCTTTTGAGGCAGCGGGAACTGTGTAGGTCTTTCAGTTTGAGGAGAGGGCAGCCGATTGTCCTTTGGGCAGCGTTGATTACTCCCTGGAGTGCTTTCCTCTGAGCCACTGTGCAGCTAGCGTACCATATGCCTATGCAGTACGTTAGTATGCTTTCGATGGAGGCTCTGTAGAAAGACACCAGCAGTCTCTGTGTGATGTTGTTCTTCCTAAGCACTCTCAGAAAGTACAGTCTCTGTTGTGTCTTTTTCAGTAGCTCAGAGGTACTCCAGGATAGGTTTCCCTCTATGCTGACTCCCAAGAAGCATAGAGGGAAACCTATCCTGGAGTGTGAAACCGACATTTAACTTCCCTTTTCTACATTACTTGCCTTTTAGGGTAATAACTTCAGGTCTTAGCATCTCTGAGAGCTAATAATGGACCCTCGTCATTAATCACTAAGTAGAGTACTTTTGCAGCCAGTCTCAAACTGAAGCAGAAGACGCTTAGGCCTTCGCTCAGACCTGCTACTAGATTAATATGTGTATCGTAAGCGTGCATGCAATTAACCTGCTATGTTCTCATCTCCCCTCAGCATGGATCATCTGGACACTCTCACCAGTGAAGCTTAAAACCTTCTAGAATGGAACATCAACTCTTAACCAAGCACATTTATGCATTGTGTATAAAATGAACTCAACCTGTAAAAATAGAAAGGTCAATGTGATGACAGACATATTCAATGCAATTTTATAAACCCTGCAGGAAATATTACTGATAAATGATACTGTGAAACATGTTATTAATACATTCTTCATAAGGCAAATTAAATGGTAGCAATAAAAGAATCTCTGAATCCCAGAGGCAGCGAGGCTGACAATGTTATGCTTCTACACTGCAACAAAGCCAAAAGATCCTGAAGAAGATGCCGGTAAAATGTTACTTTTCACACTGCATTTCTATTGTGGTTTTGAGTATGTTTATGAAGCTCCTTATCCATTTGAATAGGCCTGAAATCCATAACCAGTGTTGGGAAGGTTACTTTTAAAATGTATTTCCACTACAGATTACAGTTTACATGGCCCAAAATGTAGTTTGTAACATTTTACATTAAGTTACTCAATGTGAGTAACGTATTCTGAATACTTTGGATTACTTGATATATTGTCATGCTTTTTACAACTACATGAATGTCCTATTGCTGTGTGATTTATTACTATTACTGAAGGTTACTCTCCATACCAATAATTAAATTAAATTCAATTTTATTTATACAGCATCAAATCACAACAACAGTCACCTCAAGCTGCTTTATAGTGTAATGTAGACCCTACAATAATACATACGGAGAAAAACCCAACAATGATATGACCCCCTATGAGCAAGCACTTTGGTGATAGTGGGAAGGAAAAACTCCCTTTTAACAGGAAGAAACCTCTGGCCATCTGCCACCAACTACATTTTTAAATCTTAATATAAAATGAGTATCAGTAGGGTGGATATTAGGTAAGACTGCACTTGTTGCAGCTTTCTAATATAGAAAACTATTTCTGTATCAGTAATATTTTTTCTTTTTGTCTGTTTTCAGAACTGCACATGATTATTTACAGCTAGCAGGTTGTTAATGCTGTCCATCAAGTCTAACAGTCCGCAGTCTATGAACTAACCTCAGCTAACAATGTTAGCTCGGTGGCGAGTAGCCTTTAGTAATACTAATAAATCACACAGCAATAGTAAATGGTAAATGGCCTGTATTTGTATAGCGCTTTACTAGTCCCTAAGGACCCCAAAGCGCTTTACACATCCAGTCATCCACACATTCACACACACACACTGGTGATGGCAAGCTACATTGTAGCCACAGCCACCCTGGGGCGCACTGACAGAGGCGAGGCTGCCGGACACTGGCGCCACCGGGCCCTCTGACCACCACCAGTAGGCAACGGGTGAAGTGTCTTGCCCAAGGACACAACGACCGAGACTGTCCGAGCCGGGGCTCGAACCGGCAACCTTCCAATTACAAGGCGAACTCCCAACTCTTGAGCCACGATCGCCCCATTGAGATACTGAAGTTGCACATAACCCAGGTAGCTACCACAGCTAAAACAAGGTCCAAACAAGAATGAAATAATATGGTAATTTCTTAGTTATTACCACCCAATTAGTTGATTCTGTGTAATAAGCAGGAAAAAGAGTTGCAAAATACACCACAGAAACATCTGTGGCAGGGGGATCACACTCTTCATCCTTCCTGGGAAAGTCTATGCCGGGGTGCTGGAAAGGGGAGTCCACCCGTTAGTCAAATCTCGGATACAGGAAGAACAATGCGGTTTTCGTCCTGGTTGTGGAACACTGGACCAGCTCTTTATCCTCTCAAGGATACTTAAGGATACATGGGATTTGCCCAACCAGTCTACATGTTTTTTGTGGACATGGAGAAGGTATTCGACCATGTCCCTCAGGGTGTCCTGTGCGAGGTGCTGTGGAAGTATGGGGTGTCTGGCCCAAGAGCTTGGTCCCTATAGCCAGCAAAAAGTCAGACTTGTTCCTAGTGGGTGAAGGACCCTGCCAGGGCTGCCCTTTATCACCGAATCTTGTAATAATTTTATGGACAGAATTTCTAGGCATAGCCAAGTGGTGGAAGGCTTTCACTTGGGTGGTCTCAGAATCTCATCTCTGCTTTTCGTGGATGATGTGGTTCTGTTGGCTTCATCGGGTGGTGGCCTCCAGCTTGCACTGGAAGGCTTTGCAGCCAAGTGTGAGGCGGTGGACATTAGAATCAGCACCTCTAAATCTGAGGCCATGGTCCTCAGCCGGAAAAGGGTGGAGTGCCCACTCCAGGTCAGGGACGAGTTCCTGCCCCAGAGTGGAGGAGTTTAAGCATCTCGGGGTCTTGTTCACGAGTGATGGGAGAAAGGGGCGGGGTGCTGTGGCTGCAGTAATGCGGACGCTGTACCGGTCCGTCGTGGTGAAGAGAGAGTTGAATATAAAAGCGAAGATCTCAATTTACTGGTGGGTCTACGTCCCTACCTTCACCTATGGTCACGAGCTGTGGGTAGAGACCGAAAGAACGAGATCGCGGATACAAGCGGTGGAAATGAGCTTCCTCTGAAGGGTGGCTGGCCTCTCCCTTAGAGATAGGGTGAGAAGTTCAGCCATCCAGGAGGGGCTCAGAGTAGAGCCGCTGCACACACACACACTCACACACACATGCACCGTAGGAAAATGGCAACAATGAAGAAGCTGCTATGAAAGCTGCAAACACTAAGTACCTGCAGAAGGTCTGGCAAGTCCCGAGGAATCAGATGAACAGTAAGAACAAAATCCAGGCTACCAACACCTATGCCCTGCCTATGATCAGGTACCCTGCTGGGATATATAAGCTGGAAAAAGGAGGAGATAGAAGCCACTGCTGACAAGACAAGGAAGCTCCTGACCATACATCAAATCAAATCAAATCAAAATTTATTTATATAGCACATATTAAAAACAACAGTGTTGACCATAGTGCTTCACAGTCAATAAAAACATGAGACAGTTAAAACAAACAATAGAGGAGGACGACAAACAATAGGTAACAACGCAACAAGCTAAAACAGCCAACTAGACAGAATCAAAAGCCAAAGTAAAAAAATAAGTTTTAAGACGTAATTTAAAAGACTGGATAGACTCGGCAGTGCGAATATGAACGGGGAGGTTATTCCAGAGTCTGGGTGCCACAGATGCAAAGGCCCGGTCGCCTCTCGACTTCATTCGAGTCCTAGGTTGTGCTAGGAGCCTGTGGTTGGACGATCTAAGTGCCCTGTTGGGATTGTATGAATGGAGTAAATCAGAAAATATTAAAAGTGAACAAAAGAATTTTAAAATCTATACGATATTTAACAGGGAGCCAATGTAATTTGGCTAAAATTGGAGTTATGTGTTCATGAATTCTCGTACCTGTTAAAAGACGTGCAGCTGCATTTTGAATTAACTGGAGCCGGTAAAGAGAGGAGTGTTGGAGGCCCGAGTAGAGGCAGTTACAGTAGTCCAATCTGGATGTAATAAATGCGTGGATAAGCTTTTCAAGATCTTTTAAAGGAAGGAACGGCTTTGCTTTGGAAATCTGACGCAACTGGTAAAAGCTGTTTTTTACCACAGTGGACACCTGTTTCTCGAGTTTAAAAGAGCCATCCAGGAACACTCCGAGGTTTCTTACAGTGGACAAAAGATGGCTAGCGAGAGGGCCTAGGGCGTCAGCTAACTGGTCTAGCGGAGTGTGACTACCAAAGACTATGATTTCGGTCTTATTCTCGTTCAATGTAAGAAAATTATGTGATAACCAAATTTTAACTTCATGCAAACAGTTGAACAGAGGTTGCAAAGAAGCAGTCACATCGGATTTCAAAGGTAAATAAATCTGGATACATGACGGGTTTCCCCCCTAAGTCCAGCATTCTGAGGCTGTAAGCTAAGCAGAAGGAAGGAGGCCGGGGACTGGTGAGTGTCAGCACCAAAATCCAGGATGAGATAACAAACATCCATGAATACATCAGGAAGATGGCCACAACCGACTGCATGCTCAGTGAATACCTCAGGCAGCAGAAACCCAAGAATGAGGAGGAAGAGGAGGAACCATCATGGAAGGACAGGTCCCTGCACAGTAAGTACCACGGCAGATAGCAGAGGTGGCTGATATCCAGAAATCCTACCAGTGGCTCATGTGATTAGCTGGACTGAAAGACAGTACAGCGGCACTAATCATGTCAGCACAGGAACAAGCTCTGAGCACAAGATCCATAGAGGCTGGGGTCTATCACTCCAGGCATGACCCCAGGTGCAGGCTGTGTAAAGATGCCCCAGAGACAATCCAGCACATAACTGCAGGGTGTAAAATGCTAGCAGGCAGGGCATACATGGAACGCCATAACCAAGTGGCCGGCATAGTGTACAGGAACATCTGTGCCGAGTATAATCTGGAAGTCCCGAGGTCAAAATGGGAGATGCCCCCAAGGGCGGTGGAGAATGACCGAGCTAAGATCCTGTGGGACTTCCAGATACAGACGGACAAAATGGTGGTGGCCAACTAACTGGACATAGTGGTGGTAGACAAGCAGAAGAAAGACAGCCGCAGTGGTCCCGAATGACAGTAACATCAGGAAGGAGGAACATGAGAAATACCAAAGGCTCAGAGAAGAGCTCGAGAAGATGGGGAGGGTGAATGTAACAGTGGTCCCAGTGGTAATCAGAGCACTCGGTGCAATGACTCCCAAGCTTGACGAGTGGCTCCAGCAGATCCCAGGAACAACAGCGCAGTCCTAGGAACAGCTAAGATACTGCGCAGGACCCTCATGCTCCCAGGCCTCTGGTAGAGGACCCGAGCTTGGAGGACAGACCGCCTGCAAGATGTGCGCAAGTGATCCTAAATATAACTTAAGGAACAGTAGCTAGAATATTCATTGATTCCAAATGTATTTTTATAACCCTCTCGTTTATGCAACCATGACTCTACGAGGCAAGCCAAAAATGAAGGGAAAAGTGCTTAAAGTTAGCTGTTGGCACCCCACTTCTTCTTTGTCTTTATCCAGGGATAAAATAGAAAGTTCAGACTCACAGTAGGCACCAGTCTGCCACCTACTGGCAGCCAGCTCTTTACAGGCTGTTTCTGTTTATGCTTATTACACAGAAACTACCACAGGTGTTTCCAGGTAATAATTTAAGTTTGCTTTAATAGGTTATTAATATGTTATTAAATAGAGACAGTTTTGCATTTTGCAACTGTTTCCTGCTTATTACACAGAAACTACCTAACTAACCCTGACCCTCTTCCTCATTATCCTGCTATTAGCACTTAATACAGGTCCCAGCTTTGGGACCCTTATTATGCAATTACATAAATTTCAGTGTAATCTTACTCAACTGTAACCCTGGTTGTTACCATGATATTACTTTGATATTAAGTGGTTATTACTTTGGTACTCTGAAACTGAACTGGATATTCACATGGGTAAATGATTATAAGAGCTTTGTTTCAATATAGTCACAATATTCAGCTTCGTCAAGCAACGTCAGCATTTATGCTTTAATTGCAGTGTGCAGGTAGAAAAACAATTGAACTGGGGGAAAATAGAAAATGTACTTTTCTACTATGGTCAACATAAACTGATACTAGTTGGAAGACTAATCTGACCTCCTATCAGCACTCTGAATTTATATTATAGCAGTAATGAATGGCCATATTCTGACAGAATGACATGAAAAAAATGGTTTGCTTGCACCCAAAAGATGTCTTTCATTAAATGCAATGAAGAAATACCTGCATATAGGGTATCTATATAAAATCACATGGTCAAGATAAAGAGTAATTTTTTTATTTTATTTGGACTTTTAGACACTGACATTTCTTAAATACTTTGCAGTATTTCTCCTCTTAACCTAATATACAGATCAGCAGCAACAAGTGGATCTCCTGGGGCATCTCGTTCATTTTCTACCATAAGCAGACAACAAAGACTGTTTCATTGCAGGAATATTGACCTTTTGGCGTGCACTCTTCCATACACAGTGATCTCATCCACACACAGTGATCTCATCCACAAAAATAGGGTTCAGTCCATCCTCTGGAAACGAATACATCGCTGCATCTGTGCATTGGTCATGATCTCTTGTTGGACAAAGGCTAGTCTGACTGAATCTTCCTTCTAAACAGCCCAAGTTTTTTACAAATTCTCTTTAGAGTTCGAACACTTCTAATAGTCTGATTAATATGTGCTAAAGTTAGAAATATTACTTTGTTACCGAAAGAAAGTTTGAAGAACAGTCTGATTTTCATTTCAGGCACCGTTTCTCTCACTTTGAGAGGTGAACTTTTTGCAGAAGCGAGCTTCTTCCATTATTGTAACCTTTTTTGCATCATGGACTGGTTTATGTTTGACAATATTTTCATGGACCTGCCTTTAAGGTGTTGTGGATAAATACAACAAAATAAAACCAGTACCAGTACCAAAAACAAAGATTTATTCATAACACACAGAAAAAGAACCAGGGAAACCGAGTTAATGAAAAAAACAATTTAAAAAATTATGTTAAACTGTGATAAAAACCCTGAAAACCATAAATTTCACACAGGAGCCTCAACTCTCGCGGCCTGGTACCAAAAGACTCATGGACCCCCACCGGTTTATTTATGTCGTTATGCCCAACCTGGGACATTCTGCATTTCTATTGGTTGTGTGAACAAATGTCACATCACTCTGAGGTCAAAGTTTAAGGCAGCAGTACTCCCCAACCACTACAGAGTGGAACACAAATGTGACTCTCCTGTTCCCAAGCAAAGACCAGTACTATTGTGAGATTTTGTAGTTCAAACAGATTTTATCATTTAAAGGTAGAACAACATTGGGACAGGTGCACCAAAAAAACAACAATTAAATAAACAAATAAACAAATAAACAAAAAGTCTCTCACGTGCCTAAACTCAACACATGAAAAGCTGTTAAAGGAAAAAGGATTCCTATCCCTGCAGGTACTGGGACTGCTTTTCAGACATATTATGCATACAATGTATAGAAGTAAAAAAGTAAAAATTTATTTATATACTGTAGCACCTTTCAAGATAAAAATCACAAAGTGCTACATAGAAGCTAAAACATAAAAATAAAAATCAACCGAAGCAGTTTTAAAAAGATGAGTTTTTAGCTGTTTTTTTTTTTTTGGAAACATCTTGGGGGCTTAAAGGAAATATATAACTGAATATCATCTGCATAGTAGTGATACGAAATGTCCTTAAAAGTGCTCAATAAGTACTGAAGAGGAAGTAAATACAACAAAAACAATAAAGGCCCCAAAACTGAACCTTGTGGCACACCATAGGCAAGAAAAGTAGAAGAAGAACTGTACTTAGAGGTAGCCACAGAAAAGGATCATTCATGCAAATAAGATTTGAATGAGTCCAAAGCAGACCCTGATATGCCCACCCAGTGTCTCAGCCTATCTAGCAGAATATGATGGTCCACAGTATCAAAGGCAGAGGTCAGGTCCAACATCAACAAAACGGAGCATTCTCCTGCATTACATCTCATCAAAATGCTGTTGGAGACTCTAAGAAGTGCAGTTTCAGTAAAGTGAGCTCTACGAAAGCCAGATTGGAATTTATCCAGAATGTTGTATTCATCTAAAACAGCTATAAGCTGCTTAGCCACTGTCTGTGAAGGTTCTCAGTCATCCAGATCATCATAGTCTAAGGATCTTGGAAAGAAAAGCGTCTGGACTTCTTTAAGTTACTTGAAGACGTTTCACCTCTCATCCAAGAAGCTTCTTCAGTTGGTGGAGAGTCCCAGATTTAAACCCAGTGGGAGTTTCCCCCAAAGAGGGACAAAGGACCCCTGATGATCCTCTACCTAATCACATGAGCAAAGGTGTGAAATCGGGTGTGGGTCACAATCAGCCAGGGTTTCGGGTGAGCTCATTGTGAAACCTGGCCCCAACCTATCGTGTGATTTCCTGAGGTCAGATGGCCCAGGATGTGAGTGGAAGCATCTCAAAACGGGATTATAGATAGCAGACAGTTGGTGTTGTAAGCTACTGTGTTCACTCTGTTCAAAGATGGTCGCTCACAGTGGACATAAATGGCTTCATTTATGTCCACGCTCATTAATGGCTCTCTGTCCAAAATGTGAACATTGGCATCCTCGAAAGAGTGTCCTTTATCCTTTAGATGCAGATGGACTGCTGAGTCTTGTCCTGTGGAGGTGGCTCTTCTGTGTTGTGCCATGTGCTTGTGAAGTGGCTGTTTGGTCTCTCCAATGTAGAGGTCTGAGCATTCCTCGCTGCACTGTACAGCATACACCACATTGTTAAGTCTGTGTTTTGGCGTTTTGTCTTTCGGGTGAACCAGTTTGTGTCTGAGCGTGTTGCTGGGTCTGAAATACACCGGGTTTCTCTGATACACCGGCTACATAGGGGGTGACAATGTTGTTGCGTCTGTCCTTCTTATCCTCCCTCGCTGGTGTCTGGTCTTCTTTTCTGTGCCTCTTTGCTGACTTTAAGAACGCCCATTTAGGATAGCCGCACGTTTTGAGTGCTTCCTTTACATGTGTGTGTTCCTTCTTTTTTCCTTCAGGCTTAGAGGGAACATGTTCTGCCCGGTGGTGTAGGGTCCTGATTACTCCAAGTTTGTGTTCCAAAGGGTGATGGGAGTCAAAGAGGAGGTACTGGTCCGTGTGTGTGGGCTTCCGGTAAACTTCGATGTTGAGTTTGCCGTTCTCTTCAATGTGCACAGCGCAGTCCAGGAAAGGCAAACAGTCGTCCTTTGTGTCTTCCCTGGTGAACTTGATGTTTTTATCCACAGCGTTAATGTGCGCAGTGAAGGATTCCACTTCTTGTGTCTTGATTTTGACCCAGGTGTCGTCCACATATCTGTACCAGTGGCTGGGTACTCTTCCTTTGAAAGAGCCAAGAGCCTTCCTTTCCACTTCCTCCATGTAAAGGTTGGCTACAATAGGTGACACGGGGGAGCCCATGGCACAGCCATGTTTTTGTCTGTAAAAGCCTTCGTTGTATTTGAAGTATGTAGTGGTGAGGCAGAGGTCTAACAGTGTGCAGATCTGATCGGGTGTGAAGTTGGTCCTGTCCTCCAAGGAGCTGTCTTCTTGTAGTCGTTTTCTGACAGTCTCCACGGCCTCCGTGGTGGGTATGCAAGTGAAGAGAGAGACTACATCAAAGGACACCATGGTTTCATCTGGATCCAGGGTAAGTTTCTGGACCTTGTCGGTGAAGTCGGTGGAGTTCTTTTTTTTTTCTTTTTTTTTTGTAATTGAAGTCTTTATTTGTTTTTAACATTTAACAACATGAAAACATAAACAAAACAACAAACAAAACAACAATAGAAAAGAAACAAAAAAAGAAAAGAAAAGACAGCTTCCAATCCCATGGTTAATTCACCTTTGTATTTTGGGTCTATTTTCAATACTTACTATCGGTACACCTGCAAAAAAAGGACAATAAAATCAAATTCTTAAGTTATTCCATTACTGAGTGCCTACACAAACATACAATACAGCAAGCATAATATTTAACTAAAGATAATTGCCCTGACCAAATAAATTCTAACCATCTCAGCCAAAAACACGTCCCCATGATTTGTCAAAACCCTCCCTATCATCATTAATCCTAGCCAAGAATTTTTCATACGACACCATATCAGCATATTTTCTTTCCACCTATTATATTCTGGAGGAGAGGGTTCCTTCCATACATTGAGAATAACTCGAGCCGCTGCGATCACCCCCACCTTTATAACCACAAAGTCATATTTTGAAACCCCAGGTAACACCGACCGATCCCCTAATAAGCACAGTCTTGGTGACAAGGGTATCATCAAACCAATCCACCTTCCTATTTTGTCCAATACTTTTTGCCAAAAGGGACAAACTTTCTCACATTCCCAAAAAGCATGCATAAATGTCCCTGGATCTGAACTACATTTCCAGCATATATTACTGGGACTGATTCCCATTCTATAAAGTTTGGACGGAGTGAAGTACCACCTGTGTATTAATTTGTACTGAGTAAATTTACCCCTGACCTCTCTTATATATTTATCAGAGAATGACAAGATTCTACACCAGTCTTCTTTAGAAATTGCACAACTCAGATCTCTCTGCCATATAACCCTCAAGTTTTCACATATCTCTTTTTTTGGATTGTTAAACAGTTTGTAGAAAACAGCTGCTCTATGTGCTGTACTGGACAATTCTAAAAACTCCACCACCATATTTGAGCTTTGAGTAAATTTTCCTTTGGTAACACAATCCCTTATTTGTAAATATTTCCAAAAATTACATTCTCTTATCAAACCATATTTTTGGGTTAAGTCGGTGGAGTTCTTGATGTGATGTGGGGTGTTCCCCACAAGAGGTGCTAGGACGGTAGCAAGGTGTTTCGAGATGTTGTAAGTGGCTGAGTTTATGCTACTGACTATGGGTCTGAGTGGGACCCCTTCCTTGTGGATCTTAGGAAGTCCGTAAATGCAGGGTATGGCATCCCCTGGATAAAGTGATATGTAAGGCGGTCAATGATTTTGTCCTTTTCAAGGTCTTGAAGGTAAACTATAACTTTCTTTTTGTAGCTGCTTGTGGGGTCTCGCTTTAAGGCTTCGTAAGTATTGTTGTCACTGAGGAGAGTAGTGATCTTTGTGTGGTAATCTGTAGTGTTTAGGACCACGGTGCACCTTCCCTTATCAGCTGGTAAAACAGTGATGTTGTGGTCTTTGCTCAGGGAAGCGACGGCCTTCTTTTCTTGTATTGTGAGGTTGGATGGAGGGACTTTGGCACTGGAGAGGGTGGCTGAGACTTTCATCCTGATTTGCTCTGCTTCTGTCTGTGATAATTTATTAATCCGTATGGCTGATTCTGTGGCTGTGATGAGGTCCACTATGGGCAACTGTTGTGGAGAAATGGCAAAATTGAGTCCTTTGGCTAATACTCTCTTTTCAGGTTCAGGGAGATTTCGGTCTGAAAAGTTCTTCACCCATTTCTCCTGACTGTCCTCAGCTGTGTGCTCTTCTCTGAGTTGTGACGGTTCAGACTGAGGAGTGTATGTTTTTGAAAGCAAGGTGTGGCATTTCCTGCATTGTCTTTCTTTTCCTTTAGAGTGTTGGGCCCGCTGAGCCTTGTCCACAAACTTGTAAACCTCTTCTAAAATAGGAGAGGGTTTTCAGTTCCTGCAGAGTCTGGCTATTCTTGCTCTGTAGGGCATTTATAGTGAAATGGACCTGTCTTATCCTTTCACTTAGAAGCTGATTTTGTGCTCTCCGTAGAATCAAGTCTGCTCTGTATCCCCTGATAGTGGATCCAAGACGCAAACTCTTAGGAACAACTCTGCTTTGTCTGACTTACCTTAACCACTACCTTTTCTAAATTTTGAAATTGGTCTGTAGCTACTGAGAAGAGAAGCATCAAGCATAGATTTTTTTTAACAACGGTGAATAACAGCAGTCTTACAATAAACAGGGACCTGACCAGAAATCAGTAAGGTATTGATAATTGTAAGCACACAGGGACCGATAGACCGAAAGGTTATCTAATGGGCTTCTTTTGATGCCCCCCCACAACACTGCACTCCCTGGTACTCACATAGAACACAGGCTGGTTGGATTCAGGAAGTAGGCAGAGCCCAGATGGTCTTGTCTCAAAGTTGACGCCTCCAGTCTTCAAAATGGCCATATGCCATCTAGTGCACTTAATTGAAAACACAGAAGCACCACCACCCTGAGGCAGGCGAGAGTGAACACAGAACACAATACAAAAGATATGACCTGGGTCATAACACAGGTCTTAAAGAGAACAGTAGTGGACAGTGTGGAAGAGAGAGCCGCTTGTTTCCAGTCCTACAGTAAGAACCTTGAGGCCTGAGACATCTGTTGTGGACTGGCCAACTGGCTCCAAGCTTCAGCACAAAGCTCTATTGTTGTCGTCTGTGTAGTAAGAGATAAATTTAGTGTTTTTGTTTTCCATTTGGCACGTCGCTGTGTCCCCTAAACAGATGCTGTTTAACTGTATTTATTACACAGCTGTACAGATGTAATTTGTGGACTGGCTCCATGTGAGCTGTGCATGGTTCTAAATTAGTCCCAAACATGAAGCACATCTCAGCTTTGGATTAAAACTGGCCACACACACACTCGGCCACAGCTGAAATAAATAGATTGTTCTACTTGATAGACACATTTTGTGAGATTTTACATGTTGTTAACACTATTCCTGCAATAATGTAACAACTCTGATGAGCAATGTTGACATTTGTTATAATGGTATAATCTCTTATAATAAATGGGATTATTTGATTCTGAACGATAATTCAACAAATATGACACAGACTGCTGTCGTACCAGCTACCATTTTGCTTAGTTTTTTGCGACCTCGTGTAGTTTGTTAAGCAGAGTATTTTAACACAACTATCTGTACTTCTACTTATGTGAGCAAAGTCTGTACTTTTTTACACTTGAGATGTGTCAAGTTTAAAGATTTTTTTAATAAATACTGTAGGAAAACTCTGTAAAAAAAATACAATATAATGCACTGTATAAATGTGAAGGGATTTTTCGTGATAGTCATTTACAAGTATTTTTCAAAATTTTCTTAATTACTAAAATGCATTGTGGAAGCACGACCCCAAAAGGCGGGAAAGTGAAAGAGTGTTTTAATTAAGAAAGAATTGTTAATTTATTTGATATCTGGTTACAGCAAATACCAGTTAATTTAGGAATATTTTACTGACTCTTTTAAAACGCAACTTTATTTAGGTTTAACATGACAGACGCTTTCCATCTGAGTTAATATAAAATCATTTTTTGCTATGATATCACCAGATTTCCCCTCCAGTAGCTGGACCAGTTTTCATAAATATTACACTTAAATGTCTGTTTCTCTCTGGGTTTTAAACAGCTGTGACTGCTAGCTAATAAGCTAAAGCCAGTGATGTAAGTAACAGGGAAAAATAAAAACCTCATGGTTCTATTGATGTAGAGATAGAAAGGGATCATTTGAGGACTTTAATAAGTTCTAAAATAATACTTATATTTCACAGTTACCACTACTGTAAACTTAAGGGTTTTAGGCAAAGTTACACTAACCCTAGTTTTAGCCTCAGATCTTCTTGGTTGATGCTAACAAATGCTAATGTTAGCTTAGATGTAAGCTAAAGTAAAGACTTTTAGCTGACTGACCAGCATAGACTAATTTGGTGGGTAACTGACTACACTGGTAAGATTATTAATAATGTAATTTAACAAATGTTTACTTGGATTCATTGATGAAGTGAATGCAAGTCAGTAATCTAGGGTGGCTGTAGCTCAGGTGGCAGAGCAGGTCAGCCACTAATCAGAAGGTCGGTGGTTCGATCCCAGGCTGCCTCCTCGCTGCATGCCAAATATCCTTGGGCAAGATACTAACCCCGTGTTTGCCTACTGGTGGTGGTCAGAGGGCCCGGTGGCGCCAGTGTCCGGCAGCCTCGCCTCTGTCAGTGCGCCCCAGGGCAGCTGTGGCTACAATGTAGCTTGCCATCGCGTGTGTGTGAATGGGTGAATGACTGAATGTAGTGTAAAGCGCATTGTATATAATATAATATAAGTTACTCTTAGTACAGTGAAAGACTTTAATGAATGTTTACAATAACACACACACACACACACACACATATATATATATATATATATATAATATCACACCATATTAGCTAACAGATTTATGGTAAATGGCCTGTATTTATATAGCGCTTTTACGCATTTACTGAAAGGCTATGCCTTAGCTCGCTTCTTCCATTACTGTATTTCTCTCCGCATAAAATAGCTTTTCTGCTAACTACAGTCAGTACTTTCCTACTGGCATTAGTGGTGACCTAAGAAGCTTAACCTTAACATTGCTTAGCAGTGTAGACATTAAAGAAAATGACTGTCTTTTCTTTCTTCTTTTGTGCAGATTGATGGCGATGCAACTTTGGCAAATTACATCTCCTAAAGAGACCAAATTGCCTTCCCCAGTTTCTGCAAAAGCAAACAACCACTTACAAAAAGAAAACTAGGACTTTAGGACTTCTGCAGAAACTTTGTGAGAAAATGAAAAACAGAAATGAAAGTTCAAAGGAGAGCACCTCACATGCACATGCAAGAATAAGGCAGACAAAGAAGCAAAAAGCAGCATGAAATGTTGAGATAGGATGGATACACAGTGATGGAAAAATAGCCAAACAGGTGAGAGCAAAGCAGGGAGGTGGACCTAAAAAAATTCAAATTGCCACTTAATAGATTAAAAGATATTTTTCAGGAAGGAATTTTTTTTTCCTGATGGCATATCTCCTAAGGTATCTGAAATAGTTTGACGTTTGCGACTTTAAACAGAACCACCTTACTGATGCTGCGAGATCGATCAACTTTAGACCAGACAACAAACGACGGAGGCTCCGGAAAAGTGCAATCAAACGATGAGTTTTATTATCACAGGAGAACAACCAACCGTCAGCATACGGATTGTTTTGCTCTGACAAGAATACATTGGGTTCTGGTTTTATAGGATAAAATATCACACCTACGTCAATACAGTTCAAAAATACATGGTGACAGACGGGCAAAAGTTCAACCCGTGCAGACAAGGGTACATCACGTACACTTCTAATAACCATAAATAGAATAGAATATTCTTTATTGTCATTGTCACAAGTACAATGAAATTGAAAGATGTCTCCGGTCAGTGCAACATCACGAAAGATAAATACTTAAAAACTATAATAGATATGATATAAAAGATAGAAATACATATAAAATACAGTGTTCTCATACGGTAAATACACCCACGCAATCCAGGCCTAAGGCCCCATACAGACACTCAACATACGACCTAGTTGATATATCTGGGATGATCAGGAAGAGGAGTACAGAAGTCTGGTGAGGAACTTTGTCGCATGGAGTCACACAAACCACCTGCAACTCAACACCTCAAAGACTAAGGAACTGGTTGTGGACTTCGGGAGGTCCAGAGCAGGTCCACTGCCGGTTCAGATAGAGGGGGAGGAGGTGGAGGTGGTCAACAAGTACATGTACCTCGGGCTGTGGGTGGACAATAAACTGGACTGGTCATGCAACACAGAGCACCTGTATAAAAAAGCCCAAAGCCGACTGTACTTCCTCAGGAGGCTGAGGTCTTTTAACATCTGCAGGAAGCTCCTGAGGATGTTTTACCAGTCGGTGGTTGCTGGAGTACTTTTCTATGCTGTGGTGTGCTGGGGGAGCAGCACAGCAAAGAAGGACTCATCCAGGCTGGAGAAACTGATCAGGAAGGCTGGCTCTGTGGTCGGCATGAAGCTGGACACTCTGGTGACAGTGGCAGAGAAAAGGACATTAAAGAAACTGATGGACATTATGGACAATGCTGGGCATCCTCTGCACACGGCCATAAACAACCAGAAGAGTCTGTTCAGTGACAGGTTGCTTCTCCCAAAGACAAGAACTAACAGACTTAAAAACTCCTTTGTCCCACACGCCATCAGACTGTTTAACTCCTCCCTGGAGGGGAGAGGGAGGGGAAACAGGAGGACAAAGGAGGGGGGAACAACTAAGCTGTAGTGCCTCTGCACCTCACTGTGCAATACCTTTTGTGCAATACTTTTGTAAATAGTCAACAGACTCAATACTTGAAATGTGCAATTCACTTGTATTTTTATTTTTATTCCTATTTATTCTATTTATCCCCTTCGTATATTTTATTTATATTGTCTCTGTATTATATATATATATATGTGTGTGTGTGTGTGTGTGTGTGTATCTGTGTCTGTCAGTGCGCCCCAGGGCAGCTGTGGCTACAATGTAGCTTGCCATCGCGTGTGTGTGAATGGGTGAATGACTGAATGTAGTGTAAAGCGCATTGGGGTCCTTAGGGACTAGAAAAGCGCCGCTATACAAATGCAGGCCATTTACCATTTAATCAAAGGTGAGTTGCCATAACTGACTTCATTGGTATATATTTTTCATAACATAATTGGTGATATAAGTTACAAGCAAAAAACAAAAAAACAAAAACGATTTTAAATTTTTTTGTAGTTTATTGCACTTTTTTGCAATTTATGTAATTAATATGGACTTAATGCAGACATATTATTAAAATTTGGGCTATAATGGTTGTATTGATGTATAGCAACTTGAAATGGCTCCACAGCATGTAAAAATATACTATAAGCTCTGGCGGACTTGGTTCTATGGTAGGTCTTAAAGGGTTAAGGAGAAACTGGAGTGGCAAAAGAAGAGAATTGAAGAACTGGAAGGAGAGAGAGATTTTCTACGAAGTCAGCTATCATCCCTTACAAGTATGAAACTAGACTTGTTCCATGAACATTGTTTTTATTTTACAGTCTTCAAATAAACATTAGATAATTTATCAATCCCAGTGAAGTTCCCTTATTGTCATTGTGTTGATTAAAAGATTTTAGTCAGTTAACTTTAAGTGCTGTGCTAGTTCATTCCTAAAGAGATCTGGTTCCAAATTCAGTTCAGCCAGGTCTAACTTGATTGATTCAATTTCATAGTTCATAAGATCATAACTCCAACTTGAACTAGTAATGTAACAGCCTTACAATCAGAATTAATATAGGTTTATATATATATATGTATATAAAAATAAAAAAAACACCCAGCACGCCCCTGCAGGCGGTTTATCCTTCAAGCTCGGGTCCTCTACCAGAGGCCTGGGAGCTTGAGGGTCCTGCGCAGTATCTTAGCTGTTCCCAGGACTGCGCTCTTCTGGACAGAGATCTCCGATGTTGTTCCCGGGATCTGCTGGAGCCACTCGCCTAGCTTGGGAGTCACCGCACCTAGTGCTCCGATTACCATGGGGACCACCGTTACCTTCACCCTCCACATCCTCTCGAGCTCTTCTCTGAGCCCTTGGTATTTCTCCAGCTTCTCGTGTTCCTTCTTCCTGATGTTGCTGTCATTCGGAACCGCTACATCGATCACTACGGCCGTCTTCTTCTGTTTGTCTACCACCACTATGTCCGGTTGGTTAGCCACCACCATTTTGTCCGTCTGTATCTGGAAGTCCCACAGGATCTTAGCTCGGTCATTCTCCACCACCCTTGGGGGCATCTCCCATTTTGACCTCGGGACTTCCAGGTTATACTCGGCACAGATGTTCCTGTACACTATGCCGGCCACTTGGCTATGGCGTTCCATGTATGCCTTGCCTGCTAGCATCTTGCACCCTGCTGTTATGTGCTGGATTGTCTCTGGGGCATCTTTACACAGCCTGCACCTGGGGTCTTGCCTGGTGTGATAGACCCCAGCCTCTATGGATCTTGTACTCAGAGCTTGTTCTTGTGCTGCCATGATTAGTGCCTCTGTGCTGTCTTTCAGTCCAGCTTTGTCCAGCCACTGGTAGGATTTCTGGATATCAGCCACTTCCTCTGCTATCTGCTGGTGGTACATACCGTGCAGGGGCCTGTCCTTCCATGATGGTTCCTCGTCTCCCTCCTCTTTCTTGGGTTTCTGCTGCCTGAGGTATTCACTGAGCACTCAGTCAGTTGGGGCCATCTTCCCAATGTATTCTTGGATGTTCGTTGTCTCATCCTGGACTGTGGTGCTGACACTCACCAGTCCCCGGCCCCCTTCCTTCCGCTTAGCGTACAGCCTCAGGGTGCTGGACTTAGGGGTGAAACCCTCCATGCATGGTAAGGAGCTTTCTTGTCTTTATGTCAGTGGCTTCTATCTCCTCTTTTGGCCAGCCTATTACCCCAGCAGGGTACCTGATCACGGGCAGGGCGTACGTGATGATGGCCCTGATCTTGTTCTTACCATTCAGCTGACTCCTCAGGACTTGCCTGACCCTCTGCAGGTACTTGGTGGTTGCAGCTTTTCTAGCGGCCTCTTCATGGTTCCCATTCGCCTGCGGGATCCCCAGGTACTTGTAACTGTCCTCTATGTCTGCAATGTTGCCTTCTGGTAGTTCAATCCCCTCAGTTCTGACTACCTTCCCTCTCTTTGTTACCATCTGACTACACTTCTCCAGTCCGAACGACATTCCAATGTCATTGCTGTATAGCCTGGTAGTGTGGATCAGTGAATCGATGTCTCGTTCACTCTTGGCATACAGCTTGATGTCATCCATGTACAGGAGGTGGCTGACAACTGCTCCGTTCCGTAGTCGGTATCCGTAGCCAGTCTTCGGTTAGCCATTCCGGGTGTCTCTCGTTAACTAGCAGCTGGTTCATTTGTGCTGCCAGACGCTCGTGGAGTGCAGTCAGCTTCTTTAGCCAGTAGGCGTGAACCATGTCGGGCCCTGGTGCTGTCCAACTCTTCATACTGGAGACCCTTTCTGGGATATCTGCCACTGTGATGGTTACTGGACCCTGTTCAGGGAGGTCGCTATGGTCTGCCCTCAGATCCACTAGCCACTGAGCATTGTCGTTATGGGTTGCGTCCTTCTCCCATATGCTCTTCCAGTATTGCTCCGTCTCCAGCCTTGGTGGTGCTGTTCTCTTATTGTTCCCTTGCCACTGAGAGTACACCTTTGCTGGTTCTGTGGAGAACAGCTGGTTTATTCTCCTGCCTTCTATCTCTCTGGTGTACCTCCTCAAGCGGCTGGCCAAGGCTGTGAGTCTTTGCTTGGCAGTTTCCAAGGCCTCAGGTATGGACAGCTTGCTGTATTTCTTAGGCACCTTCTCTGTCGCACCTTTCTGCAACTCCGTTAGTTGCTAACCTCCCTCCATGCTACTTTGATCTTGCCCTCTAGCCTCCTTCTCCATGGAGGGTACTGCCCCTTGTGGCTGTTCAACTTGTAGCCAAGCATCTCACTGATCACTGCTGCCGTATTGTAGATCAGCTTGTTAGTGTCGGTATTATAGTGCTGCATTAACATCATCTAGCAGACCTTCTGAGGGTACTTCACGTAATCTTGGGAACCGGCTACGGGGGATCCAGGTTTCAAGCTTGGCCATGATCCTATTTTTCAGGTCAGTTCCTCTCGCACTCAACGATCCTTCTCCTATCGCACTTGGGGCTATGTACCCAATCTCGGGTGGGGGTGATGATATCGCCCTCCTTGCCGTAGCATTTGTGTTGTACCTCGTCAATCTCTAGCTGTGAGAGCAGTCCCTTCTTTCGAATGTTGGAACACTGAGCTACTAGTTGTTTCGCCGTCATTGTGGATGTTGGGTATCGAAGAATCCATAGGTCCCTCATCCTATTCATGTAGCCCCTTCCGCCGGGGTTACTTGCGTAGTAGCATTCCAACAACGCCCTGTTTTCGTCTCTTGCCCACCGATGCCTTCTTGTTCCAGTAGCCCACTTTTCGTCAGGGTGCCCTGGTTCCTCAACACCTGACGCGGACCTTGTTGATCCGGGCGACGTCCGAGCCGGCATGCCTTCATATTTATCTGTCTCGCTCATGTCTGCGGTAGGCTTGCTTAGCATAGGGGGGTCTAGCCTTAGGACCTTTACTGGATACAGGCAGGAATCAAACTTGCGATCCTCTGTTCCAAAGGCGTGTAGTCTAACCACTACGCTATCCAGCTGCTTTTATATATATATATATATATATATATATATATATATGCGCTTTCAAAACCAAGTTAACGCTGAAAGTACAAACATCACTAGAATCTTCGACGTACGAGGTCAAGAGTACGTTCGATGCCCAAATGACCCATCTTGTCATGCAGTTCTGACAGTACTTCAGCCCGAAATTTCTGAGGTAACACTAACTGGTGATAGAGCTGGTCCCCAACTTGCCTCCTCCTCACGAGAATGGCGTTTTGGAGCTCCAGGCGATGTTGGTCTCGGAGTAGAAGGGGCAGTTCTGGGAGTTCATCCCGCAAGACGGGAGGTGGGCTTTCCCCAGTCTCTAGCAGCAATATGACATGCCTCAGGGTCTGGTCTTCCCTCTGTCTCTCAGCGATTTCAGCATTTGTCAGCTGAGGAACAACAGGAGGTGCAAACTGAGTGTCGTTGACGAAGCTGTCAGGCAAACTGTCGGCATGGGCAGTTAGTGACTGGATGAGTGCGGTGGTGGACATCTTTTCAGCCATACTATAAACGAGCTGCCGGTCACAAAGGGCCTTGACTGTGTGTTGATCGATGGAAATTGAGGAAGACTGATCCAGATGTTGTTGGGCATCTCCTTTTGGGACATCTGGTCATTGGAGAGGTCTCCATGTGGCCTGCGAGAGAGAGCATCAGCATCTGGATTTTGCCTACCAGATCTATACATGATTTTGAATGAAAATGTGGAAAGAGCAGAGAGCCAACGGTAACTGGTGGCATCTAATTTAGCCGAGGTAAGTAGATAGGTGAGTGGGTTGCTGTCAGTAATGACAGTGAAGTTGGTGCCGTAGAGATAGTCATGAAACTTCTCCGTAACAGCCCACTTGAGAGCCAGAAATTCCAGTTTGTGAGCTGGATATTTTGACTCACTCCTCGACAGACCCCGACTCGCATAAGCAATCACCTGGTTTTGTCCTTGTTGCTCCTGGTACAGAATAGCTCCTAGCCCAGTAGAACTAGCATCTGTATGGAGAAGGTAAGGCTTCTGGGGATCGGCGAAAGCAAGTACTGGTGCTGTCGTGAGTTTTTTGATAATTGTGTCAAAGGCTTGTTGACATGCAGGAGTCCAGCGACTGGCAAGTGGTTCCTTAGGATCCAAATATTGCTCTCGCTTGAAGATGGCTCTGAGTTTCCGCTGTGATGGAGGATATCCAGCAGTAAGGTCATGCAAAGGTTTAACGATGTTGGAGTAGCCTTGGATGAACCTACGGTAATATCCTGCGAAACCCAGCAAAGAGCGGAGTTCTTTAAGATTCTTTGGAACCGGCCAGGACTTAAGTGTCTAGATTTTATCTGGATCTGTCTGCACACCATCCTTTGACACAACATGCCCCAGGTATTTAACGGATTTCTGGAAAAACATGCACTTTTCAACTGAGAGCTTGAGTCCAAATTCCTTCAAACGGTGAAGGACTTTCAGTAGTCTCCTCTCATGCTCTTCAAGTGTTGGTGCAAAAATAATCAAGTCGTCAATGAAGACCAAGACTTCTTTCAAGTTCATTTCTCCCATGCACTTTTCCATTAGTCGTTGGAAGGTACTGGGTGCGTTCGTGACTCCCTGGGGCATTCTGTTGAACTCATAGAATCCAAGTGGACATACAAATGCTGTTTTGCTCTTGTCTTCCTCCTCCATTTCAATCTGATAATAACCAGATTTAAGGTCAAGGACTGAAAACCATTCTGATCCAGAGAGAGCTGTAAAAGTATCCTCCAACTTTGGCAATGCATATGCATCTTTGATGGTCTGCAGATTTAGTTTCCGGTAATCAATGCAGAGCCGCACACTCCCATTCTTCTTTCGCACCACGACAATGGGTGATGCAAAAGGTGACTCTGACTCTCTGATGACCCCAGAGTCAACCAGCTCCTTCAGGTGTTGGCGCACAGCATCCAAATCTTGAGGATGGATTGGTCTTGGGCGCTGTTTGAAGGGAGTAGGGTCAGAGAGCTTTATCTGATGTTTCACTTTGTCGGTTTTCCCAAAGTCAAGGTCGTGTTTTGCAAAGACATCATGGAGGGCGTTTAACTTCTCAGTAATACGACTCTTCCATTCCGGTGTTAAGGGGGAGTTACCAAAGTTGAAGTTGAACCCAGAGGTCACAGGGTTAGGAGGCATACTGTCATGACTCCTTTCCTGACACTGAATAGACTGAATGGCACTGATCTCCGCAATGATGGCTTTGGCTGGGAGGGTTACGTCATGATCAGACTGGTTGCAGATTACCACAGGTAAGTGGTATGGCTGGTGAGAAGGGAAATCCATGACACAAGACGGGACCATTAAGCCACCTGGCAGAGGCGACGAAGTTGGATGTTCCACCAACACAGCCTTCTCGGCCTGGAGGCAGCGTCCGCAAATTAACCCCTCCAAGGCAACAGTTTTTCCAGCTGGGATGGTCTGTGGTCCGTCAGTGTGCAGCTTGATGATTCCATGATGGTTACTGTTGGCCAGTCTGTATCGTTGCTCAAGGATTTTCAGCACCGTTCTGTATCCATGTGGGGCTGGAATGGAGGGTTGTTGGTCTGAGAATGCTCTCTCATATGCCAAGTCCAGAGTGTTTGTACCAATCAGTATTGACGGCTGTTGAGCTGATTGGACATCAGGAACTACCAGGGCAAGTGTGTCAACAGCTGTGGTGGAACCCAAGAAGTCGGGAGGGAAAGTGACGTTCAGCTCCACATAACCAAGGTATGGAACAGCTTGGCCATTTGCTCCGTCTATCTCCAGTAGATTTTTCAGAGGTTGTATCTCATGGTCAGAAAGATAATCATGGTGGAAGGAGTGAGAGATGGTGGTTACCTGAGACCCAGTGTCTAACAGGCAGTTGAATACAGTTCCTCCAATCGTGACCTGTGCTGTGCTTCTGGTTCCAATGACTCCTTTAGGCAATGTGATGGAACGTCCATCCTGCTTGTAACTGGGACATGGGTCGATTGCAGCCTCCGTCTGTCCCTCCACAGAGACTGCCTCTAGTTTGACGATTTGTTATTGCTGTCCCAAGCCTGCTGTCTTTTTTCAAGTTGTTTCTTCTTTTTCAGAACCAGTGTCGGGTTCGGAGGGTTGGCGCATCCTGCTGACATGTGCCCATCCTCTCCACATTTAAAGCAGTAGCCTGCTCTAGGCTGGGAACTGGTTGCACTGCTGCTGGGTCTTGGTTGTGCTGATCTGAGTTGAGGTGGTGCTGGCTTGGAGAATTGAGATTTCTGTGAGAGAAGAGCAGCCATTTGACTCTGCAGTTTCTGCATCTGTTGCTTCAGCTCATTAATAGCCTTGGTGTCTGAATGGCTACAAGCACATGTGCTCTGGGAATGAACAGCGGCACGAGGCTTGGATGCAGTTAGGTGCTTCTTCATGAGATTCTCCTTGGCCAGCTGTCTACCCTCCTCAGTTCGAAGCAGTAGGAGGAGCTCTGCAAAATATGGGGGATCGCTCCTCAAGTTCTCCAACTGTAGTTTGTTTAGGATATCGCTATCCCAGCATCCTCGACAAAACTGCTTGAGTAAATGTTTGTTGAAGTCTGAAGACAAGATACCACCTCTTTTCATCACAGTGTTTAATGTGAGTTGTAAACGTTGCAAAAAAGCAGAGGGTTTCTCACCCGGATCCTGTAACGTATTCAGGAATTGAGCAAACAACTCTTCACCATCTTGTACTAAAGCAAAAGCAGAATCCAACACTTTCAAATAGATGGATGGAATTGTGTTTGAGCCCAGCCCTTTCACAACATCTGCTGCTGGAGGTAGCAAACTTTCAAGGATGCGACGAGTGATCTGTAGAGGTGCCAAATTTGGATCTGCTAACAGCAGTTCAATGTGAGATCTCCAGGTCTCATAATCTGTTTCGTTAGCTGGTTTGGGGATCTTCCCAGAGAAAGGACGAAGTCTGAATGCAGATACGGTGTCTGTTTTTACAACATGCTCCACCACTAACTTTTGTATTTCCGGGGGGTTCATTTCAGTCTGTGACAGTGAAAATCTTTGTGGATGTGGCAGTGACCCCTGTTGGTCAGGTGAGGGATTGCTGGTAGCTGTCTCAGAGATTGCGGAGTGTCCAGACAACGACCCCTGCTGGCCAGGCAGAGATGATGCAGGCTCCACAATTTGGACTGAGGCTCCCTCTAAGTCACTGTCTTGTTCGATTCCTTCCAGATGCTCACTGATTTGTCCCATCATTTCCCGCAGAATATCTGGAAAATCCCTGCCGCTGCGGCGTGCAAGTTGCTTGAGCTCGCCGAGGTAATCTGCAGGGGTCCTGACTCCTCCTGTGGCTGTGCATTCTGCGGCAAGCGATCTTACACAAAAAGTCAAAGCCGAGTGATTCTTTGACTGATGAGTATATGGGAAAAACGTATTAAGAGCAGTTATCGCAGAACTATCACAATATTCAACGATCAGGTTTTTGTAAAAAACACTATTTGCGTCATCCACGAATATAACAGTTTTTATACGACCGTATTGTGTCAAATAATCAAGAATTTCCTCATCTTTCTCAGTGTTTGTGGCACCAGAAACAATGACAGAATGTGCAACATTGACCCCACTTTCCTGAATAAACTTCATTTTTTCTTGTCGCGGACCTTATCAAAACCACAGAAATTACCGAATATCAAATTACATCAAATAACACAAAAAAAAAAACCCTCATTCACCCATCAGGCTCCTGGCTGGCTCGCCACGTGTAACGCTAAGTTATTTAAGGACTAGTTTATGGCAATGGATGAATTTACTGACTGACGCGCAGAAGAAATAGTTCTTTATGGAGCCCAGATGGTGTGAATGATGAGACCAAAAACTGCAATGTCTTGTACCAAAAATATATTGAATAAATAATTAACACAACACACAACGTAAATGTCCACAATTAAATAATAAATCAGTGCTGTGATTTTTCTGTGCAAGAGTCCTTTTGCTAAGAGTCCTTTTTTTGGTCCTTTTCTTTTTAGAGTTCACTTTTAAGGTATTCCTCCTTAGGGTCCAGCTTCATACAAGGGGGAAATATGTCCGTAATCCAAAGACGGCTAAGTGGGGGAAAAGAGGGGAAAACAAAGGATGGTCCTACCGGCTCGCCACTTCAATATGAAGAAGATCAAATTCAAAGGGGGAAAAAAACCTGACCTGTAGGTCAGAAAAATGTCCATTAGCACATCAAGTTCAATTCAGTTTACCGGTAAACAAATATATTCTTCTGCAAGTCTAGGTAACAATGCAAATCATAAATCATCATCAATCAATGTACAACAGTTAAATCATTAATCATCTTGGCTACGTAGCTTACTCTATACATTCCAGTAGCGTTCGCTACAAACAATACAAAAACAACAATAAAGAAAAACAACTGTCTAACAGACAGCATAGCCGAATTCAAGGCAACACATAACAATAATCATTCAATCGCACTTTGTTTCAAAGTAAGCCCATAAAAATGCTTAAGTAAACAAAAGTGTTCAAAAACAGCAGTTTTTGAACCGGAGTTCTGCTCGCGGTGGGAACGCTGCCGCACAAAGTCATTTTTTAAGTCGCGAAAACGATCGGCTGGTTACTGACAACCAAAGGTTGTAAGATATTAAGGACACTTACCGCTGAGGTGAAATGAGTTTATCGATGAATTGAGGAGAGCATACTATGGAAGAAATATAGTATCATCAGAATTCAAGTATTTTTAGACATTGAATTTATGACACTGAATTTTTATCCTCCAAATTTCCCTGCAAAAATATTCACCTGCAAAAATTCACCTGCAAAAAATTCACCTGCAAAAATTCACCTGAAAAAAATTCACCTGCAAAAAATTCACCTGCAAAAATTCACCTGAAAAAAATTCACCTGCAAAAAATTCACCTGCAAAAATTCAACTGCAAAAGTGATGAACTTTAATGACCCAAGCCAGAGCAATCAGCACCAGATCGAGTCGAGTGGCTCTCAGCCAATTAAATTACGCTGTTTGATCACATGACACCGTTAGCCAGCAGTTTGTCTCCTAAAAGAGAGCTATTTAGAGGTGAGTGATTAAGTTTTTCTCCTAAATAGAGATCATTACAGAACGCCTAGTCCTACTTAAAATCCCATTTATTTTTATTTTATCATCTACTCGAACTAAGGAAAACGTTTGACTAACTCAAAGACAATTTCCACGCCTCCCCTGCCTGACTGCAGAGGCAGTTTTGAATTTAGGAGCAGCAAGATGGAAGCGGCAAACCCTGGCGATTCTCCGGTAAGTATATTGTTTTTTATCTTCAAGTTTGTCTTTTGAAACGTTAATTTTATTTAAATCCGTTGCTCACGTATAAAGTACACAGACGGGGTCTTTGCTCAACTCGTCTGAGGCGTGTCTCACTAAGCGCTACATGCTAGCATCCTGCTAACCGAGCTACCCTTTACATGCTGTGCTTTAGAAAATAGGATAATCGTTAAAAAATACTCCGCAGATATTGATAGATAGACGAACACTGCAAATATAATGTTGTAAACGAAAACGGCCTTTGGTGAAGTGGTAAAATACACCATGAATAAAGCCATAGATTGAATGGCTGCCATGGTTGCAGAACAGCCTGATTTAATGACAAGAATGGGGAAGAGTGAGGCGAAGTGAACCAAAGCCACAAAACACGGTCAGACAAGGCGGCAAAAGGGCAGTGATCTGTCCGTCAGTATGAAGTTGGTGTGTGCTTTGGTGAACAAAAACTCGAGACCGGTAGCAGGAAGATGGGAGACTCGTGTTTCACTGGAATAGTGGTGAATTAAAACATCCTTTGTTGGGGACATTTCGGTGTAAATGCATCCATACAGGCAAGACAGAGGCAGACCAGACAGTGAAGAAAACAAGGCAAACATTAGAAATATTAAAACGGAAATATAGGGTTAATATAACATACAATTGGGGAAAATGTAAGGAACACAATGTAAATGATATTGTAAAGTCATTAAAACAGCATACTCTGATTAAAAGAAACAGATAATTGGGTAGGATGATGATGATAATAATAATAATGTTAAAGAACATGTACAAGATGGGTATGTATACTTGTAGCCAGAACTTAACTACAAAGTTGTAGCATGCCAGACCATCTTGATTGAATGTAACTTCGCTCCACACAAGTTTTATGGTAGACATATTCATATTGGTATCTAATAAATGATTAATTCTTAGATTTTATCAAACGTTAATTTATAAATTGTTTCTGTCTTTATGTGTTTGTTTCAGATTATGCAAGATGTAATTATTCAGTCAGCAAGACACTTGCTGCAGTTACTGACATCATCCAACTGAACTGCTGCTGTGATGAATCAGAATACAAGGTTTACTTTAGCAAGACTTATGAGTTAATGCTACATTTAACTAAATTGTTATATATTTTGTGTCCAATATTGTCTCCATATGATTTTGTTTTTTGCAACATCTTGCAGAGAACAGAGTCAAGGTACCAGCTTGGTCAACCCTAAAAGACCATCTGTTCATCAAGAAATGACCAGGTGAAAAAGTCATAAAATAAACACTCTGCATGAATTTAGGATGCAACTTTATATCTTACCTGCTCTACACTCAGGGCTTGAATTACAACAACAGTCAATCACATAAAAAAAAAAATATACTTTTGGTAGTTCTGTGTCTCTCTCTCTCCTCCAAACCCAGATGGCTGCTGGTACTGAACCGGGTTCTGGTTCTGCTGGAGGTTTCTTCTTGTTAAAGGGGAGTTTTTCCTCTGCACTGTCACTTCATGCTGCTCAGTGTGAGGGATTGTTGAGGTTGAGTCCATATGTCCTGCGAACAACTGCTGGGCAATGACACCATGCAATCTTCTGGGATTCCTTGGATAGAAAACCTGTGAGCTGCACTTGTCCTTGGTCTTCACAGCTCACCTTTTTACTGTTTATTGAATCAAAATTCTCCAGTGACATGGATTCTACATTGTAACTGATGTGATGTTCTATAAAGTGGTTTTAATAAAAAAAAAGGCAAAAATTAGTTTGTTTCTTTATTCAATTTTTGAACAGTGATACTCATTCAGTAAATGCAAATTATTTACACGGCAGTGCACTATAGGCATAAATCTAGACCCCTAGATAAAACATGATGGCATTATAGCAGTGACAACTCCTCCACAGTAGCAGGTGGGATTTTTCTTTTTTGAGGACGGCTCCTTTTACCTGTCACTACAGATGGTCTGTTTGTTCTGATCAAGAGCCTTTTTTTGGGCAGCTGAAGAGGAGAAGTCTATCTTATGGCCAACCTCTGGCTGTATCTTGGTCATATTACCCAGCAAAACCCAGTATGCAGGTTCATCTGTAACAGTCCTTGTGCCACAGATCACTGTTGCTTCTACATTAAACAGAAGAGCAGTGACGTGGGTGCAGGTCTCCGTGACTCCGGCCTTACAGCTGCAGTGGGCGGCTTCAACCTTCCCTGTGATGCTCACAGTGACCCATGGCTGCAATGCTGGTTCATTCAGTCTTTGAGAGTGCAGGACCTGAAACACACACAAAGTTCTTGTCTTTAAATGAACTATGAGCCAAGGCTGACATAAATGTTTTATCTACTTAATCATTAATGTAACAGTGTTTAGAAAGTTAGCACATACATGTAATTTTTCATTTCTTTATGTGTCCATCTATAGAACGCTGCATGTTATAGTGTAAATCTGCCTGTTCTCTGTCAGAAACCTGCCTGCAGAAAATGAACCTAAAGGATGTAATGCAAGGATGTCATCACTTTCAAGATGGAGAAAGCATAAAGTGACAATTATGAATCACTTAATATGATAAGGAGATTCTGCAGGTCATTAATCAATGTATAAAATTAAATAAAATTATTTTTAGTGACACAAGATACAAATATGGAAGGAAGATGTATAATCGCTCAGTTTGGGGAAATTGTGGGTAGCCTGCAAGGGCCTCAACTTCTCCATACCCACAATGTGCAACAAATGGGCACAGCTATCTTCAACAGTGGAACATCGGCCAGTTACTTCCAACTTTAACGCAGCTTGTAGTCTTGGAGAGCAGCACACCACAACTTCTGCTAACAGTGGAAACAGATTAAGAAATCCATGCAAACAGATTCATAAACCGAAAGAATATTATTTTACAGGATTAATGATCATATCAGCCGCTGGCTGATCACAAACCCTGAGGGTGTATACGAGAAGCAGAAGAAGCAGAGGGGATATCCCGTTTAAGTTTAGATAGTATTTGTAAAGATATTGACCATATCCTTTTCTGAAAGTGTGGATATAATGGATGGGGTAAGGTACTGACATGCTACAACTTTATAGTTGTTAAGTTCTGGCTACAAGTATACATACCCA
The DNA here is from genome assembly GCF_057381845.1 of Rhamphochromis longiceps. NCBI lineage: Eukaryota > Metazoa > Chordata > Actinopteri > Cichliformes > Cichlidae > Rhamphochromis > Rhamphochromis longiceps. The sequence continues at coordinate 1,143,658 of NC_140565.1, forward strand.
TCTTGTACATTTTTTTATTTTATTATTATTATTATTATTATTATTATTATTATTATTATCATCATCATCCTACCCAATTATCTGTTTCTTTTAATCAGAGTATGCTGTTTTAATGACTTTACAATATCATTTACATTGTGTTCCTTACATTTTCCCCAATTGTATGTTATATTAATCCTATATTTCCGTTTTAATATTTCTAATGTTTGCCTTGTTTTCTTCACTGTCTGGTCTGCCTCTGTCTCACCTGTATGGATGCATTTACACCTAAATGTCCCCAACAAAGGATGTTTTAATTCACCACTATTCCAGTGAAACACGAGTCTCCCATCTTCCTGCTACCAGTCTGGAGTTTTTGTTCACCAAAGCACACACCAACTTCATACTGACGGACAGATCACTGCCCTTTTGCCGCCTTGTCTGACCGTGTTTTGTGGCTTTGGTTCACTTCGCCTCACTCTTCCCCATTCTTGTCATTAAATCAGGCCGTTCTGCAACCATGGCAGCCATTCAATCTATGGCTTTATTCATGGTGTATTTTACCACTTCACCAAAGGCCGTTTTCGTTTACAACATTATATTTGCAGTGTTCGTCTATCTATCAATATCTGCGGAGTATTTTTTAACGATTATCCTATTTTCTAAAGCACAGCATGTAAAGGGTAGCTCGGTTAGCAGGATGCTAGCATGTAGCGCTTAGTGAGACACGCCTCAGACGAGTTGAGCAAAGACCCCGTCTGTGTACTTTATACGTGAGCAACGGATTTAAATAAAATTAACGTTTCAAAAGACAAACTTGAAGATAAAAAACAATATACTTACCGGAGAATCGCCAGGGTTTGCCGCTTCCATCTTGCTGCTCCTAAATTCAAAACTGCCTCTGCAGTCAGGCAGGGGAGGCGTGGAAATTGTCTTTGAGTTAGTCAAACGTTTTCCTTAGTTCGAGTAGATGATAAAATAAAAATAAATGGGATTTTAAGTAGGACTAGGCGTTCTGTAATGATCTCTATTTAGGAGAAAAACTTAATCACTCACCTCTAAACAGCTCTCTTTTAGGAGACAAACTGCTGGCTAACGGTGTCATGTGATCAAACAGCGTAATTTAATTGGCTGAGAGCCACTCGACTCGATCTGGTGCTGATTGCTCTGGCTTGGGTCATTAAAGTTCATCACTTTTGCAGTTGAATTTTTGCAGGTGAATTTTTGCAGGTGAATTTTTTGCAGGTGAATTTTTTTCAGGTGAATTTTTTGCAGGTGAATTTTTTTCAGGTGAATTTTTTGCAGGTGAATTTTTGGCAGGTGAATTTTTTTCAGGTGAATTTTTTTCAGGTGAATTTTTTGCAGGTGAATTTTTGCAGGTGAATATTTTTGCAGGGAAATTTGGAGGATAACAATTCAGTGTCATAAATTCAATGTCTAAAAATACTTGAATTCTGATGATACTATATTTCTTCCATAGAAAACGCTTTGTTTTCCAATACCGTTCTAAATGCCATAAGCTCACAGCCACAGCAGGAGTCGAACCCGGAAGTATCCCTCCACAGCCGGTTTTGAGAGTTGCCGCGACGTGGAAGGAGCCAATCAGAAGAGGGACCTCAAATCAGCTGACGTGGGTCATGTGACAGGGAGTAGTTGATATGGGTTACACACACAACTTTGCCGACATGTGGCCAACAGCAGTGTGCCGTATTTTGCGGCAAAATTATCCACACCCACAGCCGCGCTATGAATTGTGGGATATATGGGACCACGAAGCGTGCACCGGACCACGCTTGATATTTGGGGAAATCGACGGCACATTTGGAGTATGCATTTGAAGTACATTTCGGATTGGGACAGCCGTCGTCACGTGGCGGTGACGTAATCGCACTTAAAATGCGTACTTCAAGCGTGCAGACCCCGAATTGGGACACAGCCATAGAGCGAGCGATTCACTCAGGACTCACTAACCCCCTCCCTCCTGTGCTGAATCATAGAGCGAACGAATCACTCACTCACTCACTCACCCCATCCCTTCTGGCTCACAGCTTCTTCTTCTTCTTGGTTGGCAACCAATGTTAAGGCGCATTACCGTCCCCTGGCTCACAGCTCAGTGGACATTTAGATGAGAAAATATATATTTGACACATTTAAGGAAAATACTAATAAAATACAAATAAACAAAATAAATGTTTATTAAGCAATTTTGATAAGATAAGATAAGATAAGATAAGATAACCTTTATTAGTCCCACACGTGGGAAATTTGTTTTGTCACAGCAGGAAGTGGACAGTGCAAAAGTTATGAGGCAAAAATTAGAATACAATAAGAATAAATACAGTACACAGCTGTACAGAATAGAATAAAATAAAATACTATATACAGTAGAATAAAATAAAATAAATATACAATAAGATAAAAATAGAATACAAATACAAATACTATATACAACTGAGTAAAAATACAACGATGACAGAAAGGATTATTGCACTTAGTATTATTGCATATGTATGGATGTGTGTGCTTGATCAGTTAAAGTCTTTATTATGGAGTCTGACAGCAGTGGGGAGGAAAGACCTGCGATAGTAAATTGCTTAATTTTAGAAATGTTTTTGCTCTTTTTTGCTCTATAAAATAGTGGTTTTCTTTTAGAATCACTCATCTTAGCAGTAGGACATACATGAAAATGTACATTTTTTGAACTCTCTGGTCAACTGACTCAGTGAATCAAATGATCCAAAAATCCGATTCATTTTGGTGAGTGACTCATTAAAACTCGATTCAGTAAAAAGAATCAAATTTACCATCACTACTCCCCGTTAAATTCAGAATCCGCTTTAAGGTTTTGACCTTGACTTTCAGGGCTCTGCATGGACAAGCACCAACATATATAAGTGAACTTTTACATCCATACATTCCCAGCAGGTCCCTGAGGTCATGTGACCAGGGTTTGCTGGTTGTCCAAAACACAAGGCTGAAAACAAAAGGCGACAAAGCTTTTGTGACTGTGGCCCCCAGATTGTGGAACTCTCTCCCTTTGAGCCTGAGATCTGTGGACTCCGTGGTCGCTTTTAAAAAATAGCTAAAAACTCATCTTTTTAAACTTGCTTTTGGTTGATTTTTATTTTTAGGTTTTGGCTTCTGTGAAGCACTTTGTGATTTTTATCTTGAAAGGTGCTATATAAATAAAATTTTACTTTACTTACTTTACACACGGGTGCTCACACACACAAACTACACCCTTTTTGGCTCCTCAAAGCACACTGTGCGCTGTCGATCTTACGTGCTGCACAATAATGTTTAATATTTAGCATTTACTGTTATATTCCCATATATCATTGTGATATTGTTTATTATATTGCTCTTTTTTTCTGCTTGTTTTCTCTTTTTTCTTTCTCAACAGGTGATCCAGGTGATTGATATACGTATTTTTTGTCTGCTTATTTTGTTGTTTTTTGTTTTTTGCCCTTTATCCCCGTCCCTCTTCCCCGCTGTTTTTCTTTCTCTCTTTCTTTCTCCCCTTTCTTTTCCCCAGTCAAGTCTGTTCCGTATTTAGCAAAGTGAAAATAAAATAAACAATAAAAGGTGAATCAAATAGACCATTACGGCAAGGCTGGGATGGTCCATTTGGTAAAGTAAATCCGTTGGGCATCTTTCTTTGCCTTTAGACAACAATTCTGATGGCAAAAGAACCAAACGGGACAGGCAAAAAAAAAAAGAAAAAAAAATTCGATCTCTTTACCCGTCGGCTTCCCGTTGCTGTCATGCGACCGGCTGTTGCAGTTAATAATACAACAGCTTCTTGCCATTCTTTGTGTTTCTTTTTATCCCTGTGTGATTGTTTTCTTGTGAAAGCCAAATAATAGATCATGCCACCAGTGGAGTTTCTTGTAACTCTTTCACGAGTCAGATGTAGCTATGCAGTCACATGACCAGTTATACACTATGGCAGGCAAAGTGGGAAGAGCCAAAACAAACTGACATTTCAACGTGAAAAAACTCATTTCGTCTAACCTGAGGAAATGTGCCCCGGTAAGTTTACTCTAAATTTCTTTTTAGCTGTGGTTAGGTAGATGTCTGGCTAATGTTGTGTCGAGCAACTTTTTGATGTGTCCTTAGTTCAACACACATAAATTAAATGGCTGAATTGCCACCTCAGCATGCAGTAAAGTATTTGCTAATTAACTAATAATTTTATTCTGGCGTGTTGCGGTGAGGACATGTTTAATAGTTTTAGGACACTGGGGAGGAGGATTGGACCTTGGCCTTGTCCACCTCTAACATGTGGAGAGCTCCGTCACATGACTGTGGGGATATGGAGGTGGTTTTCCTCATGCCCTGAGTTTGATTAAACTAGAATTACATAATTTTTTCGGCGCTACGTTGTGGTGAGATACACTGAAAAAAATGTTTTGTTCAATTTACTCAATTTTTTTATGACAAGTGGTTGCACGAAATAAATTTGTTTGAATCCAGAAATATTTTTTAAGTACACTGAATTTAATTTAAGCGAGTAAAACCAACATATATTTTTAAGCTACTTTAACTTAACTGTTGTGGATACGTCTTAGTCAAATATTATTAGTAAGTCCAACTAAGGTCGTGTTAAATGTACCAGAATAATTTGTTTCCTTTACACTTATGTCCCAAACTTATATTCAAATCAATCAAATTGTTAATTTCTCTCTATTTCAATTAAGTTAAGTTTACTTAAAAAATATTGCTTACCCTGATTTGTAGTTTTTAAAAACGTCAATAATGAAAACTACAACATTCTTTCACATCATTTATTAATGCAAAATTTGTTGCAAACAGAATAAGAATCCACATCTCTAAGGGAAATTGCTGCAATTTGTATAATACAAATTACAAAACTTTTGCCTATGAACTAGTAGCTTTAAAAAGCTGTATTCAAACAAAACAGAAACAACAGACAAGAGAAATGTTAACCAATGTTTCTCTTCCTCTAAAAAAGAAAAAAACAAACAAACTCCTTACATAAAAGAATAAAACACTACCAGCAGTATAATGTATCACAATTAGAAACTGATGCATCCACAAACTAACCAGTTTCAGACTTGCTGTTCTGCGATCCATATTTAGAAATTGCATTTTAATAAGGTAATTAGACTTAAAATTAAACTTGTGTTTTCCTTACTGCTTATTGACCACTGTCTTTCCATTCTAGTCCTTCCTTGAAGATTCTGAATGTTTTACATATTTTCTGACCTAACATACTCGCTTCAAAACAATTAAGTCTTTAAAGTGTTACCAGTGTGCTGCAGTGTGGTAATCATGAATGGTTTTTTTTTGTTTTTTTTATCCGGTTGAGTTAACACTGATTATACGCAGGGCAGCAGCTATAACTGAATAATTACAAAGTTGCTCTTCAAGCTACTCAAATGTACCACACGTGAAACATTCATTATTGAAAGTTAAAATGTTCAATCGAAACATAACACAGAACAAATGATGGTTGTACAAGAGTTTCACTCCTATTCACAAGAGCACCAGTCATTGGTAATTTACATAACAGCATTCTCTTGATGTGTGGTTTTAGAAATCTTCCTATCCAGTAGCAATTTTGTTCTTCAGCCCAAAGACTTTGGGGGAGAGCTTTTCACCATCGAATCCCATCAACACTTTCTAAATGAATTCATAATAGTCCTTCAATTCCTTGGGGAAGGCTAGGTTTAGTGCATAGATTACTCCAAGCATCAATGCACAAGCTTGGGCCAGAGATCCAATGTTGTCCATGACTATCTCCCCTTCAACAAATATTCCAATGTCATCATAATGTCCATTTTGTCCGTCCTCCCTGTTGATGACATAAATGCCCATGGTGTGCTTCTTCAGGTCTCTCTGGATATCATCTCCTTCAATGTCCTAAACATTTAATAAAAAGGTAAAAGAAAAAACAATTAACTCTACAATTAAATTCCAATCTAGTCGTGTGTGTGTGTGTGTGTGTGTGTGTGTGTGTGTGTGTGTGTGTGTAATACACACACACAGATATCTATCTAAAAAGTGTGTGTATAGATGACTTGCTTACAATGACTTAAATGACTTACAAAGAACTCCCGAATAAAGCTTCCGTCCTCTTCACCAAGGTAGAGGCAAAGCGCCCTGAGAACTGCTTCCCTTTTCACTTTAACATCACTTTCAGCCTGTTTAAAGAGAGTTGCTGATTAAACCAATTTGGAAAAAAGAACAATGTCTGAAATTCGCAATAAGTAAATTTTATCATATGTCAGTTCAAACATAGTAAATAAAATTTATATAAGAAATTTCAAAATTTAGATTGTTTGGCTGGTCACCTAAAACGGCTTATTGGACTCACCAGTGACCTGCCACTTAAGACAAAAGAAATCCAAATAGAATTTGCAATATTCAGATTTACCTCTTGCATGATCTGCAAGTGGTGGGCAAGTTTCTGCCCAGAAACACCGCCCTTCTTCTGGAAAACTGTCATCAACTGAGGTGTAATTCTGTCTAACTGTGCCGCGAAGGTCATCTCCAGTTGAAGTGTTGTAATACACTGGAATTCAGCATTTACCTGTATCACACACACACCACACACACACACACACAGAAAAAAAGAAGACTGGTGCTTAATCATTGGTATGATTATTTTGTTATTTCTTCATTAAATGCTACAATGCAATTGCCATCACTTCATAAAGCATGATTATCATATGGGTTAGTATACAGTGGGTGAAGGATGTTACTACTGTTAATCAAAGAAGAAATGAATGGCATCAGTCCATTTAACGGGTTTAAAGGGTTTTAAAAAGCAGATATTTGTCTGTTTCAGGTGGTTGGCAACACATTTTCCTGTGCTCTTTGTCCACTGGTGGGAGTGTCTCACCTGTGAGGTCAGCGGGGCAGAACTCTGCCGTCAGCAACAGAGAGCAGAGAAAATTTAGATGTGCAACTAAAAACATGCTTGCCATGTAAGCCCCAAACATCTCTGAAATTGCTCTGCAAACTTCAGAGTACTTATACTTCAGGAGTCCTGTGGGTACCGTAAAGACTCATGTATGCACACAAACCACATTTTTTTTGCAATCTGATCCTCTTTCTCTTGGCTGTTTCCTTCAGGGATCACCACAGTGAATGATCCACCTCCATCTAACCCTATGCTCTGCATCCTCTTAACTCACAAGAACTAAATTCCTGTTTTTCATTTCACTTTCGCAAGTTTTTTTTTTCTTTTGTCCTGGATAAAAGAAATTTAATCATATATATTAACCCTCCTGCCATCCTTTAAAAAACTCACACCCATCACCCTAGGGACCATTCTCAGCCACGCCATAAAAAGACCATATATCCATATTTTATTCCACTTTAAATTAGCCAACCTTGTAAAACTACTTCTCCCTGAAATATTCATGTAAAGTTTTAATTATATTTTCGTTGTTTTAACCCTTCAAATCCCAGTGTTATTACATGAGCGCCCTGTGTTATTAGCCCCAAAAACCAAAAAACGAAACTAAATATTTCCACAAAAAACCAGTTGAAGTAATATGTGATTGTCATTATAAGTAGGCCTTTAGATGGACCAAAGATTGGCACCAACATACATTTTGACCTGCCATTATTTTTTTTGCATTTTTTTTGCAATTTAAAAATTAAAACTTCAAGGCCCTGAGTCTTCATTGACATCCAAGAAAAGAAGAAAAAATAAAATCATATGATGATAATTTGGGGTTGAAAAATAGCGTTTATAATGGAAGTCAATGGGCAGAAAATGGTCCCCAGGGTGATGGGTGTGGGGATTTCTGCTGCTCAGCCATTTTAGGCTGATTTAAGGAATTCACACTGGAATATTAACATTGACAGGTAAAAACTATCCTGTGGCAAGTTTGGTTATATTCCACTGAACACAGTGGAAATGGCAGCCATTTAACACATAGCAGTGGCACAAAAAGGTCCCAAGAAGGCAGGAAGGTTAATTGATATTAATTAATATCAATATTAATAATCACAAGAACCCTTAAGATGAGATAGATAAACTTGTCCCTGCAATACTGTGACAAATACTGTTGTGATAAATATGTAAGGAATTTGCATGTACTTACCAAAATAACACCATCTTCTTGAATAAACAGTAACACATAAGGGGAAGAAAATCTGCCAGAAAAGGAAGACAAATAAAAAAAAAAAAAACTTTAGAAAGACAAACAATTACCGTTTCCAAGCCATTAGTGCATTACTTCATGATACTCCCTTGTAACAAAACAAATCTTACTTGTGCCTCTGTGCAAACTACAGATGGCACGATACCACTTTTTTATGTCCGATACCGATATCATAAATTTGATTATCTGCCGATATGAATCCGATATAGTGTATTTTATAATAAATAAAATTGTTTTTATAAATATTTTGCTGCATTTTGTATAAGTTCATACTCAGTTTTAAAAACAAAACATTAAAGCTATTCTGTTATACCTGTATGCAAAAAATACACTGCACCCAAAATATTTTATACTTCAGCAATACTGATCAACCTAAAAAACTTACACCATCCTCCTTATTCAGGTATTCTAAACAGTACATAGAAATATTAAACTAACTAATAGGGCTGCCAACTCCCAGCAAAAATATTAGGAAATCACCCCGCACCCTCCGCCTGATAATGCTTAATTGACGTAATCTACTTTAATGCACAGAAATCAATTATTTTTCTATAATAATTAGATTCAACATTTTTCTTCAATACAGTGGCAGACAGCGCAGATGGTACCTTCCCAAAGGAAAAAGTGCTATATGTACTACTATTACTAGGGCATATATTAGACTTAATATTTACTACATACAATAATGGATCTCTATACATTTAACCAGATCACCACTTTGGTAGTAAGATTTAGAATAATTATTTATTAAAAGCTAGACATTTTAAATGAGAATAAGAAAGAAATTATGTCTTTGTGTCTCCCTTTCCCTGTTAATGCCCTACCTGGCCCCTGGCAAAACTTTGCTAGACCCGCCCCTGCACAGTTACCAGCTGTCAGCTACCTAAAAAAGGATCCTGGTGTTATTTGTCTCTCAGAAACAGTTCATAACTTCAACTCATTCATGTGACCTAAAATGTAAACCTGTTTCTTCATTACCTGTTCAGCTCTAATGATTCAGTAAAAACTTCTCCTGGTTTCACCTTCATGTTTCCTTCTCACCACATATCCAAACTATCATGACCAGCAGCTATTACGGCTGTGGCTCCAGAAAACATAAGCGGATACTAGAAGTAATATTAAAAAAAATTCTAGCAACAGCTTATCAAGCTTAAACGTGCTGCTGTTGTTTATCTGCCGTTTTCCTCTTTCTAGCGCAAACTGGGTGACTAACAAATGAGAGAGACTAGCGACAGAAAAGCCGATCAGCTGATAATCGATCAGTTTCATGATTGAAGTAGCAACAGGAGAGGGAGGGGGGAGAATGAGGGAAGAAGTTTTAGCTGTTCAGCATGAAGACACCGAATAACTCCAGCTTTGTGTCTTTTTTCATTCTAGCTGAAGTATAAAACAAATCGCTTCCTTTCCCCCACAATACAAAACTCCGACAGCCAGTCCAGCTGTGGCTCCATACATCGGTTGTTAAGCTCAACATGAAAATACTATGCAAACATAAAGAGATGAACTTACACACTTGCTTTACTTCTGTGTTAGTTTTCTCTGAGATTAAATGCAGCGGTTTGGAAGCAGGTAGCGAGGCTTCAAATGCTAAACCAGACCGCTGACAGGTCTCGCACTCAACAGCTCTATCAAGTGAAGCAACTTCTTTTCTGAGTTAATTTCAGTTCTGACAAACATCACTCTCAGTGCCTTTTGATCTCACATTTTTGGCAACCACTGAGTTATTCTCCTCCACAGTTTACAACCATTATTTGTTTCTGCACAAAAGACGTTGTGCAACGCCAATCCTACTTATTTATTTCCTACTGCACCCTGACTGTGCAGGTGCGTTCAGAAGCCCCCTCCCCCGCCCGACTATTCCTTAATGCCAATGTTGTGGCGGGAGGGACGATTTCTCAACTTAAAACTGCAGGCGACTGTACAGTGAACTTTACAGCTAACTACAACAGAGAAATTGCCTCGTTCCATAATTTGTTAGTACAAAGTGTGCCACAAGAACTAAGCTAAAAACATATGACATTTTAACGCATCAATACAATTACTCTTTTAATAGAGCAGTAGCTAATAGAGCACATAGCTAGCTTAAGTCAAATCACGACAAAGTTCAGAGCTGTACAACTACTTAGACTTCTTTCTCCATGTGCACACGTCTTAAAGAGTCAACATGCTTTGACTGAGGTAAAAAAATAAAACAAAAACGACTGTAAAAGGTTTACTTACCGAAGCTAGACCACCTTTATATGAAGTTGTGCGATTAACTTGAGCCTGCTTGCAGCACACAAAGAGTCCGCTTCTTCAGTCCGCGCGCAAAATGGTAGCCTGTCCTAACGCATGCGCAAAATGGCCCAGCAGGATGCTATGAAAAACATACTTAAGCATTTTGAGCTACATTTAATTAACTAAAATTAATTGGATTAAAACGCAGGGAATGTATTCTGGAGTTACTCGAATTATATATGTAGACAGGAATTACTCATTTGAATTGAAAAGATATACCAAAATATAATATGCTATATTTAAAAGGAGACAATATCACTTCTTTCAGTGTAAGTTTGTGGGTGTTGTGTCCGTAGCTTCGGCTGCCCTTTTGCTCGCTGGTTAGCTAGCGTGAGCTATAAGCTAACAGCTAGCCTGGTTAATGAAGCTAGAGTTCCAAGCACATGAAAACACAGCTCATCTCTACTGCTTTAACTGTTAAATCAGAAGGCAGTACTGTGGTTGACAGGGGATTTCTAAGAATCGCCCCACAGTTCTTCAGCTGAGACACCCGAGTTAGAAAACACAAACACTGGAGTTGTCTTTACTTGCGAGGGCGGCCACAGAGCGCTCGTCCTCGCAGGAGGCACTCACGGACTCGCGCTCTGTCACTGTCTGCGTTCTTTATTTATACAAGCTTGTGTGTGTACAAAGGTAACAAAGTTATTCCAAGAACTTAGAGCTGAGGTTCCCCTTTTCTAAGTCTGTATGTTCTTAGAAAAGTGGAAGCTGTTAAATGCTAAAAAAGTTTATCACACAAGAGTTCATGTAAAAGGTCACGTAGACATGTGGATTGCTTAGTGATCAATAAAAAACACATTTCATGTAGCTGATCATGCTATGTACAATTTTCTTCTGACAGTGGTTGACAGGGTTTATTATGTGAAACAGCAGCTTGCTTAGCTTAAACAGCCTGCGTTAGGAGGCTAGCTTCATCAGCCACCAGGAAACACTCGCAGATCCTCAATGCTATGGAGATGAAGATGCTCAGGTGGATGATGGGCTTAATCCGCGTGGATCGTGTGACTAATGAAGGTGTTCGAAAACGACTCGGAGTTGTCCTGATGGAAAGGAAGATAAGGGAAGCGTGCCTATGGTCGCATGGACACGTCATGTGCAGTAAGGAGAATTTGGTGTCAAGAACAGCCCTCCGACTCGACCCTGGAGGCCGCCGACCGCAAGGAAAACTGTAAAAGCGGTGGATGGATACAAAGACCGAAGACATGCGCGCAGTGGCTCTCACCCCAGAGGAGACTCAAGACCGATCCAAATGGAGAAGACAGAGCCACGCAGCAGACCCCGCGCTGGGAAGATGCTAGGAAAGAGTGAGAGACACCAAACAAGAGTCAGTAGCAGAGGAAGTTGTTTGGCAAGTTTTTCATGGATGCAAACCACATACTCTTATACTTAGCCCCAAATTCATTTTCCTTGCAATGTTTCATCATGTAAGAGGAAATAAACAGGCTTTCCAACAGTATAAGATTTATTTCCAAGAAGTATTTTTAAAACAAAGAAATAATCAGCCCCCCAAAAATTTCTACAAGTTTAGAGTTTTTCACAGTTTTTTTCTTCGAGGTAAGTTCATCTATGACATTAAAATACAGGGAGTGCAGAATTATTAGGCAAGTTGTATTTTTGAGGAATAATTTTATTATTGAACAACAACCATGTTCTCAATGAACCCAAAAAACTCATCAATATCAAAGCTGAATGTTTTTGGAAGTAGTTTTTAGTTTGTTTTTAGTTTTAGCTATTTTAGGGGGATATCTGTGTGTGCAGGTGACTGTTACTGTGCATAATTATTAGGCAACTTAACAAAAAACAAATATATACCCATTTCAATTATTTATTTTTGTCACGGTCCCCGTGTCTCTCTGGTTGGCCCACGCTGGCTACAGGTTTTGTTGTTGTTAGTTTTAGTTTTTTGTCTCTCCTCCTCCTCTCTGCCTGGGTGGAGCTCATTACGGGCTCTCACTCTTGGCCCACGCACCCCTGTGGATGGTGTCCACCTGCGGCTGATCTGGCTGATTTCCCCAGCTGCTATTTAAGGCAGTGGCACAGAGCAGCTCACCGCTGGAACGTCGAACCACCTGAGTTCGTGCTCGCGGCATATTCAAAGAAGAATCGCTTACACGTGTTTTATGTTGTGGAACTAACCTTTGACCTTCTGTCTGTAGATTCTGGACCGAATCACCGGACCTGTCCAAGTGGGGCAGTGTGTGGAGTGTTGGAGCGAGTGCGGCTGAAGAGGAGTGCGTGTGTGCGGAGGAGCGGTGGCGGTGACTGAGTGGAAGAGGAAGCGTGTGTGTGGATTCCCCCCCCCTTCTCTCCCTGGAGCCCTGGACCCCCTCCCAACTCACTGTACATATATTTTGCACTAAGGTGATCCCTATTGTAAATAAATCCCCTTTTGTTTCCTTGAAAGAACTGTCTGCGCGTGGGTCCGTTCAGTAGCCATGACAATTTTTACCAGTGAAACCAATATAACATCTCCACATTCACAAATATACATTTCTGACATTCAAAAACAAAACAAAAACAAATCAGCGACCAATATAGCCACCTTTCTTTGCAAGGACACTCAAAAGCCTGCCATCCATGAATTCTGTCAGTGTTTTGATCTGTTCACCATCAACATTGCGTGCAGCAGCAACCACAGCCTCCCAGACACTGTTCAGAGAGGTGTACTGTTTTCCCTCATAAATCTCACATTTGATGATGGACCACAGGTTCTCAATGGGGTTCAGATCAGGTGAACAAGGTGGCCATGTCATTAGTTTTTCTTCTTTTATACCCTTTCTTGCAGCCACGCTGTGGAGTACTTGGACGCGTGTGATGGAGCATTGTCCTGCATGAAAATCATGTTTTTCTTGAAGGATGCAGACTTCTTCCTGTACCACTGCTTGAAGAAGGTGTCTTCCAGAAACTGGCAGTAGGACTGGGAGTTGAGCTTGACTCCATCTTCAACCCGAAAAGGCCCCACAAGCTCATCTTTGATGATACCAGCCCAAACCAGTACTCCACCTCCACCTTGCTGGCGTCTGAGTGGGACTGGAGCTCTCTGCCCTTTACCAATCCAGCCACGGGCCCATCCATCTGGCCCATCAAGACTCACTCTCATTTCATCAGTCCATAAAACCTTAGAAAAACCAGTCTTGAGATATTTCTTGGCCCAGTCTTGACGTTTCAGCTTGTGTGTCTTGTTCAGTGGTGGTCGTCTTTCAGCCTTTCTTACCTTGGCCATGTCTCTGAGTATTGCACACCTTGTGCTTTTGGGCACTCCAGTGATGTTGCAGCTCTGAAATATGGCCAAACTGGTGGCAAGTGGCATCTTGGCAGCTGCACGCTTGACTTTTCTCAGTTCATGGGCAGTTATTTTGCGCCTTGGTTTTTCCACACCCTTCTTGCGACCCTGTTGACTATTTTGAATGAAACGCTTGATTGTTCGATGATCACGCTTCAGAAGCTTTGCAATTTTGAGACTGCTGCATCCCTCTGCAAGATATCTCACTATTTTTGACTTTTCTGAGCCTGTCAAGTCCTTCTTTTGACCCATTTCAAGGTTCAAGGTTCAAGGTTCTTTATTTGTCACATGCATAGTTATACAAGTATAACACACAGTGAAATGTAGCCTGACACGCTCCTCGACATGTGCAAAAATTGGGGGGGGGGGGTGTAGAGGAAGAACATTATATATATATATACATACATATAGTATATACACTGGGTGAATGTGCAGTAGTAGCAGCAAGCAGGTGAATTCTGTACATTAATAAGAATAGACATCTGACTATTTTACAGGATAGACAATATAAACATATTTAAAATTAAAGGAATTGAAATGTACATTGTGCCTTGGTTTAGTGTCTGGAAGAGTCCTGTCTCAGTCAATTATAGATGATGTGAGAGGGCGGGTGTGTGTGTTTAGGGCACGGATGACTTGGGGGTAGAAGCTCCTCTTGAGTCTCTCTGTCCTTGCCCGGAAGATGCGGAACCTTCTACCAGATTGCAGAAGTTGGAACAGTTTGTTGCCAGGATGGGACGGGTCCTTCAGTATCTGCGCTGCTCTAGTCCGGCATCTCCTGGTGTAGGTGTCCTGAAGCGGGGGGAGAGCAATCCTGCAGCAGCGTTCTGCTGTACGGATCACTCTCTGGAGAGCTTTTTGGTCCTTCACACAGCTGTTCCCGAACCACGATGTCATGTTCTGTGTGAGGATGCTCTCCACAGCGCCTGTATAGAAAATCCTGAGGATCTTTGGAGAGACCCTGAACTTCCTCAGTTGTCGTAGGTGATACAGGCGCTGCCTAGCCTTTTTGGTCTGGACCTGAATGTGGGCAGCCCATGTCAGGTCTGAGGAGATGTGGACACCAAGATACTTGAAGGACTGCACCCTCTCCACTGGAGCTCCATTGATGATGATGGGCTTGTAGTCTCTGTGCTGACCCCTTCTGAAGTCCACCACCAGCTCCTTGGTCTTGCTGACGTTCAGCTGGAGGTGGTTGTCCTGGCACCATGATGCCAGATTCTTCACTTCATCCATGTAGGCCGCCTCATCGTTGTTGGAGATGGCACCCAACACCACTGTGTCGTCAGCAAACTTCACAATGGTGTTGGAGCCATGGGTGGCCACACAGTCTGAAGTGTAGAGGGAGTAGAGCAGTGGCGAGAGGACACATCCCTGAGGTGCTCCTGTGTTGATGGTGATGCTGTTGGAGAAGCACCTGCCCACCCTCACCACCTGAGTTCTGCCAGTGAGGAAGTCCAACACCCATGCACACAGACGGCTGTTAAGTCCCAGATCCCTGAGCTTTGTGAACAGTCTGCAGGGCACTATTGTGTTAAACGCTGAACTGTAATCAACAAACAGCATTCGCACATAGTTACCCTGTTTCTTGTCCACGTGGCTGAGAGTGGTGTGTAGGACGTGGGCGATGGCATCCTCTGTGGATCTGTTGGATCTGTAGGCGAACTGCAGCGGATCTGTGGTGTCTGGGATGGAGGAGGAGATGATGTTCTTCAGCAGCCTCTCAAACACCTTCATTACTACCGAGGTCAGTGCAACTGGCCGGTAATCGTTCAGGGATGAGGGTTTGCTGTTCTTGGGCACAGGGATGATGGTGGATCTTTTGAAGCATGTGGGGACCACAGACTTCGCCAGGGACTCGTTGAAGATGTAAGTGAACACACCTGCTAGCTGGTCAGCACAGCAGCGCAGCAGACGGCCGGTGATGCCGTCTGGCCCCGCCGCTTTCCTTGTGTTCACTCTCCTCAGTGCCGCTCGGACGTCATGCTCCGCGATGCTGGTCACCGGTCTCTCGCTGATGACGTCACTGTCCTCGGTAGTCAGGCGGTAGATAGCATTAGCCGCCTGGCTAACCTCGAAACGGGCGTAGAACCGATTCAGCTCGTTGGTGAATGCAGAGTCGGCGTTGATCGGCGCAGTGTCCCTGGCTTTGTAGTCCGTAATGGTGCGTAGTCCGTGCCACATACTCCGTGTGTCGCCCTGGTGGAAGCGGGACTCCACACGTTCCCGGTACCTGCGTTTGGCATCTCTCACCGCACGCCGCACGCCATTTTGCCAAAGGAAAGGACGTTGCCTAATAATTATGCACACCTGATATAGGGTGTTGATGTCATTAGACCACACCCCTTCTCATTACAGAGATGCACATCACCTAATATGCTTAATTGGTAGTAGGCTTTCGAGCCTATACAGCTTGGAGTAAGACAACATGCATGAAGAGGATGATGTGGACAAAATACTCATTTGCCTAATAATTCTGCACTCCCTGTATAAAGTATATTGTGTTTATAGCTATTTGTAGCATCTGTGATACAGCATTTACTCACCCAACTAACACAATCTCTTCATTTTTATCATGCAAAATAACCACAACTTGTTATTTTTTCCATACATGTAACCAAAACTTTTTCCCAAAATCTATTGGAGACAATATATAAAATGAACAATATCTGTCTCAACATATGACATATTTATATATATTCATCTTTGGCAACAACGTCTCTGAGATGAGCCCTGGTAAAGAAGATAGAAAGTTATATAACATTGAAATAAATGTACCTTGAATTTGGAGTGTAGCACAATCAACTGAATTAAATTCACCGCTGGTCATTTTTAGTATATTTCATATATTAGTATGGTTAATGTAGGCCCTGTTGTTTTATATTCTCAAAGTGAAATGACACTAGTTTCCTGAACTATGCTATTTGCTTATTATAAACTAATATTCACATTAGTTTTGGCTAAAGGGACACAGCTTAACAAATCTTATTTTTACATGGCTGTGGTCTTTTGGCCTCAGATAGATTCCTTCATTTTTATCATGAAAAATAACAACATCTTGTTAATTTTCTGATATGTACCTATGAAACATATCAGTTTTCTTCAGTAAAAGTAAAAATAAAGAAAATGAAAAAGAAGAAAATAAAGTCAAGATTTCCACCCAACAAAACATCATGTAACGCTATAGTGTTGTGGTTGCTAGGCAACAGGAGCAGGCCTAGACCAGAGCCACTGCAGGGACTCACGGGCAGCCTTTACTCCCTAATGTTGATTTTAAAAGCTTAACATTAGAAATATTTTAATCCAGGAGGAAAGCGTGAGCATGTTTACTGGGAGCAGAAACCTCTGGGCCCCTGTTGATGCTCTACGTGGTTATCCTCCTGAAGACTGTTTCAGAAATGATCAGATCATGTTTTTAACATTTATTCAACTCTATTCTAAACACCAACTGTATATTGTCTTAGGGGCCTACTACAAAAATAAAATCATTCTAACATGTGACCTGTTTTTTTTTGTTCAACAATGTTTGTTCAATAATAATGTTGTACATAATGTTTGTATTAAAAGATGATTTCAGACTCGACTATTTATGCTTAAGTGTATGAAGCTTACTATACACTGTGAATCAGATCATGTAAATCTCTGAATGTTAGAAGGCAGCTTATAATGACACATAGGTTTTCTCTAGATTTAAAAAAAGATTAATATAATAGTCAGCACCTCTAGGTTTGTAATGGAAAGTCAGTGCAGACCAGTATCCCATCGTTCAGTCTGACGTCACTAGCCGTGTCTGGACCTAAACTCCGCTGCAGGTCCATATATCAAACGATCACTGTGGCATTACTGAGAGTTGAAAAACTGTCTAAAGTCTTTCATGTTTAATAAAATGATCAGCGTTCTGCTCTACCAGGTGTAACAATTGAGTTTAACATCCAGGCATCCATGAAAACGGAATTTATGACATTTAACGGAGTTAGTTAGCAGGACGTTAGCTCGCTTCTATCTAAATAGAATATAGCATGTCCTGACTGCAGGGTTTTGGAAACAAATTAAAAACGTACAGCTCTGTTATCACTTCCAACATCAATGAAGACAGAAAACTAAACAGCAGTGACGTTTGTAGGGTTACTGAAGTTGAGCTAGCTGGTATATAATGATGTGCTACATGACCGCTAGCGACACAGCTATGTTAGCACAATATTAGATTAGATTAGATTAGATTAGATTAGATAGAACTTTATTAATCCCTCGGGTGGGTTCCTCTGGGAAATTCGATTTCCAAAAAAGCACAGCACCGACAGAAGTTACAGAGTTACAGAATATTATATATATATATATATAATACACACACACACACACATATATATATATATATATAAATACAGAGACAATATAAATAAAATATACGAAGGGGATAAATAGAATAAATAGGAATAAAAATAAAAATACAAGTGAATTGCACATTTCAAGTATTGAGTCTATTGCACCGTTGACTATTTACAAAAGTATTGCACAAAAGGTATTGCACAGTGAGGTGAAGAGGCACTACAGCTTAGTTGTTCCCCCCTCCTTTGTCCTCCTGTTTCCCCTCCCTCTCCCCTCCAGAGAGGAGTTAAACAGTTTGATGGCGTGTGGGACAAAGGAGTTTTTAAGTCTGTTAGTTCTTGTCTTTGGGAGAAGCAACCTGTCACTGAACAGACTCTTCTGGTTGTTTATGGCCGTGTGCAGAGGATGCCCAGCATTGTCCATAATGTCCATCAGTTTCTTTAATGTCCTTTTCTCTGCCACTGTCACCAGAGTGTCCAGCTTCATGCCGACCACAGAGCTAGCCCTCCTGATCAGTTTCTCCAGCCTGGATGAGTCCTTCTTTGCTGTGCTGCTCCCCCAGCACACCACAGCATAGAGAAGTACTCCAGCAACCACCGACTGGTAAAACATCCTCAGGAGCTTCCTGCAGATGTTAAACAAGCTAACTTTTTTCCACTCGATAAAAGTTAACGTGAGTGTTCTCGGTGGTCAGGAACAAATGTAATCGCATGGCAGGATGCTGTAAAAGGACCAAACTTCAGCCAGGAGAACAACTGAGATAATCCATCCACAATACGAGGTTAGTCATTCATATACTGCTGCATGGGCTGGGCTGTAGTTACATCCTAAGGTTTTAAAAACTGAGCTTAAATAAATGATAAGATAAAATAAGATAAGATAAGATAACCTTTATTAGTCCCACACGTGGGAAATTTGTTTTGTCACAGCAGGAAGTGGACAGTGCAAAAGTTATGAGGCAAAAATTAGAATACAATAAGAATAAATACAGTACACAACTGTACAGAATAGAATAAAATAAAATACTATATACAGTAGAATAAAATAAAATAAATATACAATAAGATAAAAATAGAATACAAATACAAATACTATATACAACTGAGTAAAAATACAACGATGACAGAAAGGATTATTGCACTTAGTATTATTGCATATGTATGGATGTGTGTGCTTGATCAGTTAAAGTCTTTATTATGGAGTCTGACAGCAGTGGGGAGGAAAGACTTAAGATTAGCGGTAACAAAAGCCGAGGGAGGTCAACAGTGATCACTGACTTTTTAGGAGCTTTTTGAGATTAAATAGAAGAAAATACAAAACATTAAACATGTTAACAACACAAAAGCCATATTAAACACAGACTACTTTAGGCCCGGAAGTAGGATTCGTCACGTCATCACTGATACTCTGAGTTAGCGATCCAAGATGAGGCCCTGAAATTAAACAGTAGTAAAACTGTAAACTTGTAATCTTTACTGCCATCGTAGTGCAACTCACTGAATAAGCCATATACAGAGCACTGATCAGGCTCAGTCCATGAATGTGTTTTTAAGTGCAGAAAACGTTTATTATGCTGCATTGTAGTGATGCCTGAATGGCTCTAGCTTGCTAAGAACGAAAACAAATCCTGTTTTCTTTCCATCACTTACCTTGGCATCATCATTAATAAAAACCAGTCCTCTAGATGTTCACTTAATTTTATTCCAATTTTGCATAAAACACAAGATAAACTAAATACTTGTCTCCAGAGTTTTATCACCAGAGCGGAGGGATTATCTCGATGGAGCTTTGTCTCTTGATGTAAATAAAGAAACCCTGGTGGATATTGACAGACTCCTTTATAACTTTGTATGGAAGAATAGAATAGATTATACTAAGAGATCAGTTGTATCAAACTCAAACCAACATGGTTCCGTAAACTTGACTTTTCTACAATAAACAGTGTGTTTAAAATAAACTGGATCAAGAAATTTCTCAGGAACACAACATCAAGTTGGTGAAAACAATGGTGGTGTTGACCTTGTTTTACTTTGTAACTACAACATTTATAAAATCTCCTTAAAACTGTCCTAATTTAATAAACAGAAACAGAAACAGTTGCTGCTTTATAAACACAACTTTTCTCCACACAGATATGATATTTGGAACAACAGAGACATTTTATACAAACACAAGTCTTTATTTTTAGGCGACTGGTTTATTCATGGGATTCGTCTTGTTTTGCAACGTCTTAATCCAAATTTAGGTTTCATTTCTTACTCTGAATTTTTGAGTGTATATGGTCTTCCTGTTCCACCAAAGGAATATGCCATAGTGTTTGATGCTATCCCTACTGGTGTTTTAAGACTGTACAGAAATTCTGTTGTTAATGATCTGACTCCTCTACAACTGGATCCTGCTGTTACCAGATCTGTTTTCACCTTAAAGAGGAAAAACAACCGTGACATATGAACTCTTTTTCAGAAAGACAGAACTGGTGTCCCAGTGGCCGTAAAGCAAACATCTTTTAAAATCATTCATCATTTTTACCCCACCCGAACTTTTCTTGTATAATATAAAAAAGACTGATGTCCAGTGTTCATTTTGTAGCCGTCAGAAAGAAGATAGTTCACACTTATCTTTGTGCTGCTTATGCACTTCTCTTTTCTAACACGATTTTTGCACTTTTGTTGTTTCTTTTATCTATTCTGACTTCTCTCTGTGTTATGAAAAAATATTATCTGGCTTTTCTGATTACCCTATCAATAGGCAAAACGAATTTTATTTCATTAATTTACTCATTTT
The DNA here is from genome assembly GCF_057381845.1 of Rhamphochromis longiceps. Lineage (NCBI taxonomy): Eukaryota > Metazoa > Chordata > Actinopteri > Cichliformes > Cichlidae > Rhamphochromis > Rhamphochromis longiceps. Next base: position 1,164,448 of record NC_140565.1, read on the forward strand.
ACTGGTTAAATTTCAAAGACATGAATCCAAATTTTCTAACGCAAAACCGTCTTTTCAATGCTTTATGAATGAAACCAGACAATATTTTAAAACTATACAACAGTCCCATAATATAAAAGCAATTCTTCTGCTGATTCAACCCCAGCCTGCGTTTTTAACCCCCCGACATTGAATTCTGTAATGTTTGAAGTGCGTTCAACGAGAAAAAAGATCCCGCAGTAACTTCCGGGTCACGTCTTTCAACATCCTATCAAAGCGTCGTGACGCTGTGGGCATACGTACAGCACGCGCTGAGCACAACTGCTTGTGCAACTGTCCTGCACGTTGACATTGAAACGCTCCGAGAGACCGCCGCGCTGCTGTCGTCTCTCACAGGTCAGTGATTTAACCTGCTGTTCATTATGTGACGAAACTACAGCTGAATATGTTCGTAATACGCTGTTTGAATTAAGTCCACACATCCGCTAACAGTGGCTGCTGGGTAACGTTAGGGCCACAACCATAACTGCTGTGTTTTTACTCTGTGTTGTTGTTAAGTCTTATTTGAAAAGCCGAATAACTCGAACACGAGAGCGGCGTGGAAGTGGGCTGTAACATGATGCTAGTGATATTAGGATAACCGGGCGGAGGCTAGTTTTGACCCGGTTAGTTGCACTACAGCTAAACCTGAGGTTACCGAGGGCGACATCAGTCAGAGTTAGCGATATAACGACAGTATTAAATAAACACACGACCTACACAGCCCACTGATCACAGCATTAGCCCAGCTGTGTTACGGCTGAGTGTCCACAGATGATCTTTGCCTTTTTCGTGTTTAAATCCTGGGTGTATTTGTTCCCCTGTCAGACAGGCTAACATGGGATCCTCCTGGTCCACAGCAGAGCCCTCTGTAGTCAAAGCTGAGGCTATGAAGACCGTCTCTGCTCAGCGCTGCCCAGTGCAGGAGGAAGCTCAGCCTGTCAGAGGTACTGTAGTTTCATTACAGTCAGGATGTCATAGCGTGAAATGCTGGGCCGAATTTCTTCTTCCAAATTCTCCTTTGTAAGTGCAAGGTGAAGATGGCATGCGATTTGTGAAACAGATATTTTTTATTGCTACTAACTGCACATTTATAAAATACTCTGACGAATGTCGACAAGCCAGGAATGGAAAATCTGATAATCACTCTAAAGAGGCATCAGTGGCTGTTAATATGTAAAAACAAATACTCAAAAAACTGTCTGAATACAGTGAAATCCATATCGACAAGCTGCTGTAAGCCAAGCTGTGGCAGAGCAGCTAGCATCAGGCTGAATGCTTAGAAAGCAGAGAAGTTGCAACAAAACAGTGAATAAATGGAGCGATCTTTCCTGCACAGACTCCAGAGCTCAGTGGGGGGTTCGTGGAAAGTGAATTTCTTCCATTGTATGAGGAAGATAACAGGTTTATCATAAATGTTAGTATATTGTGACACCCTTAACTCGAGCAATTAAGAAAAGAAACGGCTTGTGTCAGAGAGAAGGTCCTGTGCACACAGATAGTGTTTTACTCCCACAGAAAACTGCATTTCATGGTATTACATAGGTCATTAGCTCTCATTCTTCACTGTTATCATAAACTGTACAAGTTTTACTGAATGATGTTGAATTATATCTTGACTGTGGTTGTGTATTTGTGTTTTTCTTAGCATCTCCGCCTTCACAATGTCCCATGCATCAAGCTCAGGCTGAAAAAGGTAGGGACTTCAGTCTAAAGGATAGCCTGTGGCTTGCCTGCACTGCAACACATTTCTATGTTCAGATGGTTGTTTTAATGAAATGATCAAACCTGTGGCTCGCACGTGTTCTCCTGCAGGTCCGGCCCACCAGGATCAGGCGTACAACTTTGTGGAGTGTCCCATGAGAGCTGCAGCAGTCACGAAGGGCGACATCGATCCAGCAAATATGGTACCTGTGCAGCTTGGAGCAAAGAGGCTTTATTTTAGAAGTAACTTTTATGTTTTAAGCTACGGTTGCCTGATCCTTAATTCGTTTTAGTTCTGATACACTGGCCTCGTTTGCTGCCACGCACTGTTGTTGTCTGCATTGGCTCTAGTTTGTGTGCTCGTGTATTCAGCCAGCTGACAACAACATGTTAGTGTTACTTCCCAACAACACCAAGCACAACAAAAGAGAAGCAGCTTTGTTATGCAAGCTTTTCAGTTGTTTCAACACTTGACCACAGGTATGAAACACATGTATGCTGCACTGACCATGTTCTCTCCTGGAGGACTTATGGCTGTCATGCCTGACATCTTTTCTATGTTTTAAGGTCATGGCTCAGACTATAATTTATCTTTTTCCACACGTGCAGATGCCTCCTCCCAACCAAACGCCAGCTCCAGACCAGCCCTTTGAACTCTCTATCAGAAGAGAGGAGTCCACTATCCCACGTCACGACACAGAGAAGAACTGGGTGTACCCGTCGGAGCAGATGTTCTGGAACGCCATGCTGAGGAAGGGGTCAGTTGGCTGGTGTTAAGACTACTTCAGGCTACCATATTGGAAACTATGAACTTCTATTTAGTGTCTCATTGAACCTCAAAGTCAGTGTTTTTAAAAATGCTTGGATTTCACATATCGGTAGCTTTAATTATTGCAGTAGCACAGTGATGGAGAAATATCTGCTAAAGACACTGTTTCCTTTGTTCGATCCTGTGCTGCAGGTGGCGCTGGCGAGATGATGACCTCAGCAAAGGTGACATGACCAACATCATTAAAATCCACAATCAGAACAATGAGCAGGCCTGGCAAGAGATCCTGAAGTGGGAGGCTCTGCATGCTCGGTGAGTGCGTACGATCGTTTGCAGCGAGCTGCCTGTTGGTCAGAGAATTGAGCCTTAACTGATGAACATTTACCTCGTATAGTGAATGTCCATGTGGACCAACTCTGAGGAGATTCGGTGGGAAGGCTAAAGAGTACTCCCCCAGGGCCCGCCTCCGACACTGGATGGGGTGAGAATGAAACATCCTGATGCACATTTAATAATTTTGGCTGTGTTATGTTTCTCGTTTGGGTCTGCATTGCCAGCTGCTGGTCCGCTATAATGAAATCAGGGAAATGCGGACATGCCGCGCAAAGCAACCCATGCAGCGGTCCATTAAAACATGATGCATGTAAACCTCATGTTGGGGAAGATCCTGGTGACTAATTGAGTTTGTCTCTCTGCAGCTACGAGCTGCCATTTGACCGTCACGACTGGATCGTTGACCGCTGTGGGAAGGAGGTGCGCTACATCATTGACTATTATGATGGAGAAATCAACAAAGACACCTACCAGTTCTCCACCCTGGACGTGCGACCTGCTTTTGACTCTTTAGAAGCTGTGTGGGACCGTATGAAGGTGGCCTGGTGGCGCTGGACTTCCTGAAGGACTCTGGCTCATATTTGAGTCGCAAATTTTCAAAAACTGTTGTTACCCATTTCTGCTCTTTGTAACTTGTGTGATGCTGAAAAAAGAAACGAATCAGACCTCGTAAAAGATGATTGGATGTAGAAGAGTTTGTCCAACAGGTCATACAAGACCCTGTGTGTCTATGAAATCTATTGACTTGCGCTTAAATTTAACTGCTTGCTTGCTTACAGCTACCTGACTCTAGGTAATTTGAACCTCATCTAGCAACAGAAAGTTTAAATGTTTATTTTTCTCAGTTGGGACATTGAGACAAGCTTTAAAACCTGCCAATATTCCTTTATTGGCTAATGGTCATAAACCAGAAATCTAGGAAAGTTCATATGTTGTGTTTTAATAAATCACCTTTTCTGTGTTTTGTTTGTAAACACTGCGTATTTAATTAAACCATTTTTATGGGCCAGAGAGGTTAAACTACCTGTCCAGAATGAATTCAGTCCCCTCCTGTGAACTGGCAGGACCTGGTGTTTGAAACCAGGGTATTAGCAGCTGGTCCTGTGGGTTGTGGTGTGGAGGTCTCAGAGAAAAGGCCATGAAGCAAGCCTAATGAGCTACACTGAACCTAAAGCTGGAGATTTCAGTGACATGGACATGGTTGACTGATGTCCTGTAATCATTATGACGCTATAATTTGAGATCCAATAAATAAAATAAGTTTTTGTACAAAGTATCGGATCAGTATCGTCGATACCACCCTGAATATTACTTGGTATCAGATCGGAAAGAAATTCAGTGGTATCGCACATCACTACCACTGATTTAAGAACACAGTTGTGTGAAAGAAGCAAAAACTTCACTGCATACTCGGCTGTGGATGAAAGTACAGACATGATGGACACTGCACAGCTGACCATCTTCATCCGTGGAGAGGAAATATTGAACATTAAATAGATGCACAACAACAGGAAAAGACATTTTTTTAAAATGTATGTCAAAGTGTAACCGACATGAAACTGCTCTGGTTAAGGCACTACGCCGACACGAAGATGAGAAACGTAACAATGATAAACACACGCTTGATGGAACTGTTTATAAAAAGCTATAACTCAGAAACTATTGATATAATTGTATCATGTCTCTATAAGGGTCTAATGGATTTGAAACCACATTCGACTTCATATATTAGAACAAAATGGGAGAAGGAAGGAGGGATAAAAATATTAGAGGAAGAATGGACGGCAATATGGAGGTATCAGTGGATGTGTACCAGCTCACGAAAGTGGAGGGAATTCGGCTGGAAGTGCCTAATTAGATACTTTATAACACCTTCTCAGAAGTCTCATTATGATGATAACCCCCCTGCTTGTTGGAGGAACTGTGGAAATCAAAGTGCAAATCACTACCACATTTTCTGGGACTGCTCTATCTTGAGGGATTATTGGAGAGAAATACATAATGCCTTACAGGATATCTTTAAATGCGAAATACCCCTCGAGAGTAAGACTATGTTCTTTGGATATATACCTCAGGAATGGCCTAAATATGATAAACATTTAGTAAATATTCTACTGGTGGCCTGTAAAAAGAGTATCACCAGAAAATGGTTATCCCCGGAGAGCCCAAACATAAGTACATGGATGGAAATCTATAACATGGAAAAGATAACAGCTTCTGTTAACCACAAGCTGGAGAAATTTACATCATACTGGGAAAACTGGGTCAAATATATCACGCCTCATAGGCCAGATTTATTTTTACAAACCAATAACTGTGATGTATGAGAGCATATATTTATAGGATCACCCCCTACCAACACATCCGTTTTTGTTTGTTTTTTTGTTTTGTTTTGTTTGTAGGTTTGTTGGTTTTGTTTGTTTTCTTATTTTGGATTATGTGATTGTTTCAATTGCTTCTATAGTTGTAAATATTCTCTCTTTATGACTCGGATGTAAATTAAAATACTATTTCGGTATCTAAGGCAGATAACCTAAGCAAGAAGTATGCTTACATGATGTACAGACTGATGCATATATACCAACAAGACAGTGTACATCACTGTGACAACAGCGTTTGTTTTCATTCAAAGGCTTTATGGTTTTTCCTATAATACCTGGTGGGTCGGTCTCTAGTCGGGACGATTTTTTGTCCCAGTGCAGCCCTGGGTGCGATCCACCGGTGGTGATACTTTGTGAGTTCATGATTTAACAATCAGCTCTCATATACTCAGGCCTGAAAAATTGAAATTGAAAGTGCTATGAAATATTCTTACTGGGAACAGTTGTAAAGTGTGCTTCTCCAGGATTATAATGGGCTTTGGAGAAGTTCACTTCTATTGGACACTGACCACATGAGATGGTAAGTCCTGAGTCTAAAAGGATTGCACCGAGTCAATCCAGTCCAAAATCATAAAGAATTGTTGATGACGTCATCTTGCTGATGATGGATACTCGAATAAGGCAAGGCAAGTTTATTTATATAGCACAATTCAACAACAAGGTGATTCAAAGTAAGTAAGTTGCGCATGAGACTCCACTGTCAGCAATATCTGGCATGGATGTGTGTGAATGAATGTGTGTGACTGGACTGTGATGGACTGACGATGTGGACTAAAAGTTTTGACTGACTTGATACTGAGACAAAGACTGCACCAACCTTAGGATTAGTAAATGTCGACAAACAATTCACCCAGCCTGTAAGAGAAGGGTGGATGTTTTGTTTTGTTTTATTTTTGCAGGAGCGGGAGCATAAGAGAGGTTTATTGTTTTACTTTTAACTACAACTCGTTTGTGCTTCTATATCTTTTCCCTTCTGGTCTGTTTGTCTTTTGGTAAATGGACTGACTCTATAGCACTTTTCAACTCTCCCAGAGCACTCAAAGCACTTTATAAAACATGCCACACACTATGCTTTAATTGCTTTATAAGCATCCTCACACACATTCATCGGAGAGCAACCTGGCATTAGTGTCTCGCCCATGAATACTTGGCACACAGACTGGGGCAGCCAGAGAGCGAACCACCAGCCTTCTGATTATTCTCCCTCTTGAGCTACAGCCATATTTGGTGTTATTGTGACATTTTTATTTTTCAAGTGCTTTATAAATGAAGTAGTGATGGGCAAATGAAGTTTGGGTTGAAAACAGGTTAATTACTCAAAGCTTTTCAACCCAGTCCTCTTTAGTGACATCTGGTGGCCAAAAATATGAAGCACAGCTTAAATCTACAACTTTAAAATAAAGTGCTTTGTTGTGATTGGCCACAGGAGAGAGCTGAGTTGGCAGCCTCTGTTTAATATCAGTGATAATTCTGTGTGACACCAGGCTACCACTGTGGTGCATTGAACATGTAGTTTTTTTGGGTGGTTTTATTTTATTTATTTTTTTAATGTCTATTTGATTAATACATTTTGAGGAATAAACCTTCCTTGTTTAAACATCTGACATGGTGTGGTTTCTCTTCGATGTGACTTCTTGAGATTTGTAAACATAATGGATGAAAAATACATTTTATATAATAATATGCAACAGTCTTACAAAAGGCTGGGAGCATGCTTGTGCTGTAAGTCCCTACATTCATGTGATTATGTAAGTAACCAGTTGACAGGTACATTTATATATAATATATTATAATGAATACAATAATATTACATAGACAAAGAGCTGTTTTGTGCAGAATAAGAGACAAGCAGGTACCTTCAGAGGAATGGGAAGTCCTCGTCAGCATTCATGTCTTTCCACACAAAGTGGGGAGAGAGATTATGTTAAGGATTACATTTAGATGGACTTCTTTAAACACCACTGGACCATCTGTGTCCCATTGAGTGTGTGTGTGTGCATGTAGTTGTGTTCACTTTGTCACTAAATGGACGGTGTGTACTCCACACAGAAATTCTTACATCAGTGTGCAATAACCTGTGCACACACACGAGAGATTCCCCTGCATGTTTGTGTGTGTCTAATTTCTCTGTGGAAACATGTTGCAGGAGCATAGGTAAGTTTTGCATAAACACATCTCAGTGGAGCTTTAAAGCAACGCAGACTTTGTGCTGGCAGTCTATTAAAAATGTTAAACTCTTTAGTTTTTATTTCTCGAACATGTTTAAAACCTCAACAGGTTTGCATCGTCTGACATCAGAGAGCAAGACCAAGGTATCTCTGACAAAGGGACAAAAATAGACTTATTAATGATTTCACTGCAGGTTTCATATTATGTAAAACCATCCACTGGTATGATTTGGACCCTTTGGTGTTCTGATTTTGTCTTCTACTCGACAGTCCTGTTTTAGAGGTTATTGATGAAACATTTATATCCTGATGAGAACGGTCTCTTCTACGATGATAATGTTCTCAATCGCAGGAGGCGAGTACTCAGTAAATGGTTTGATGAGGATGAAAATAAACTCAGTTTTTACCATGAACTTCCTTCTAGAAGCAAGTTTTACCAAAGTTATTGTTTTTATAGATTGTGAGAGATCCCTAATAAACCCTGTCTTACTTGGTTTAAATCACTAGACTCCAACATTTTGAAATGTTAAGGTGTTGTTGGATGCTTGTCTTATGTCTTTTTTATCCTCCCCTACCTCAGATAACACATCACTCACTCATGTAGGGTTGTGAGGGAGGGTTATGGGTCACGTAGGTCACAGTGGGTTGGGACATTCATGTGTGCTGAACCATGTGGGACATGGTCATGGAGGGGATGGGTGCCCCTCTCTCTGGGATACTGCTCCTTGTTGGTTTGGGGTGGCTTGGACCTTTTCCGTGCTGGCGGGGGCAGTTCTTTGGCGCGTGGGGCCCTGGGACCCTGTTCTTAGCTCATACCTGGGTTGCCAGACTCTAGCGGCGCACAACCACATTTTCAAGTACATTTCATGACAAAGGCACATACACAGGCACACACACTCTCTCTCTGTCTAACACACACACACCACAAGAAGTATGCTGATCTGTGCATTTTTCATATTTCAGTTTGTGTTTTAGGTGCTGTAGTTTGTTTTTTTATTAGTTGTTCAAACATAAGTAGGTACGAACAAGATATAAAACACAGCAAAGTGACAACAGTCGGCTAGGTAGCGTTGCACAGCAGTGACGTCAGGCCAAGGGCTTATGTGGAGTGGTTACACTGGCAGAGGTATTTGCTTATGTGCCTTCAAGCACACATGAACTTTAGTGACATACTGTAGGATCCAGTTTTTGTGTTGTTACCTTATGTGTGCCGCTAAGGGTCACTTTTTGTGCTTTTACAGTATGGTATGTTTTATGGTACGGTGTTCAAGGTAGACACACACAAGTCAGGTGTTGCTGGTTGGAAGGAATGAGCTGTTTGTGATTCATGGTAAATGACGTTAAGATAAGATAACCTTTATTAGTCCCACATGTGGGAAATTTGTTTTGTTACGGCAGTGGACAGTGCAAAGCTACATAGAAAAATTAGAAACAACAAAAACAAAACAAAAAAACAAGACAAAAAACACTGGAATAAGATATCAATAAGATACTGCACACAATATAATAAAATACTATATACAATCAAATCAAATAGAATAAAATACAATACAAATGCTATATACAATATGGGTACAATACAATGATGCCAGAAAAGAGTATTACAGGGAGTGCAGAATTATTAGGCAAATGAGTGTTTTGTCCACATCATCCTCTTCATGCATGTTGTCTTACTCCAAGCTGTATAGGCTCGAAAGCCTACTACCAATTAAGCATATTAGGTGATGTGCATCTCTGTAATGAGAAGGAGTGTGGTCTAATGACATCAACACCCTATATCAGGTGTGCATAATTATTAGGCAACGTCCTTTCCTTTGGCAAAATGGGTCAAAAGAAGGACTTGACAGGCTCAGAAAAGTCAAAAATAGTGAGATATCTTGCAGAGGGATGCAGCAGTCTCAAAATTGCAAAGCTTCTGAAGCGTGATCATCGAACAATCAAGTGTTTCATTCAAAATAGTCAACATGGTCGCAAGAAGCGTGTGGAAAACCCAAGGCGCAAAATAACTGCCCATGAACTGAGAAAAGTCAAGCGTGCAGCTGCCAAGATGCCACTTGCCACCAGTTTGGCCATATTTCAGAGCTGCAACATCACTGGGGTGCCCAAAAGCACAAGGTGTGCAATACTCAGAGACATGGCCAAGGTAAGAAAGGCAGAAAGACGACCACCACTGAACAAGACACGCAAGCTGAAACGTCAAGACTGGGCCAAGAAATATCTCAAGACTGGTTTTTCTAAGGTTTTATGGACTGATGAAATGAGAGTGAGTCTTGATGGGCCAGATGGATGGGCCCGTGGCTGGATTGGTAAAGGGCAGAGAGCTCCAGTCCCACTCAGACGCCAGCAAGGTGGAGGTGGAGTACTGGTTTGGGCTGGTATCATCAAAGATGAGCTTGTGGGGCCTTTTCGGGTTGAGGATGGAGTCAAGCTCAACTCCCAGTCCTACTGCCAGTTTCTGGAAGACACCTTCTTCAAGCAGTGGTACAGGAAGAAGTCTGCATCCTTCAAGAAAACATGATTTTCATGCAGGACAATGCTCCATCACACGCGTCCAAGTACTCCACAGCGTGGCTGGCAAGAAAGGGTATAAAAGAAGAGAAACTAATGACATGGCCTCCTTGTTCACCTGATCTGAACCACATTGAGAACCTGTGGTCCATCATCAAATGTGAGATTTACAAGGAGGGAAAACAGTACACCTCTCTGAACAGTGTCTGGGAGGCTGTGGTTGCTGCTGCACGCAATGTTGATGGTGAACAGATCAAAACACTGACAGGATCCATGGATGGCAGGCTTTTGAGTGTCCTTGCAAAGAAAGGTGGCTATATTGGTCGCTGATTTGTTTTTGTTTTGTTTTTGAATGTCAGAAATGTATATTTGTGAATGTGGAGATGTTATATTGGTGTCACTGGTAAAAATAAATAATTGAAATGGGTATATATTTGTTTTTTGTTAAGTTGCCTAATAATTATGCACAGTAATAGTCACCTGCACACAGATATCCCCCTAAAATAGCTAAAACTAAAAACAAACTAAAAACTACTTCCAAAAACATTCAGCTTTGATATTAATGAGTTTTTTGGGTTCATTGAGAACATGGTTGTTGTTCAATAATAAAATTATCCCTCAAAAATACAACTTGCCTGATAATTCTGCACTCCCTGTAAACTTAGTGTTATTGCTATTGCACATGTGTGGATGTGTGTGTTTGATCAGTTGGAGTCTTTGTTGTAGAGTGTTACGTCCCCACATGAAAGCTAGGCAAAGAGGGTGGGGGACGGTAACAGTTGGATTCGGGTTGAAATGAAAAGAACACCAGGCAGAGGTATTTAACACAAAATATCTTTATTATAATCAATTGCCTCAATATTCATATAAACAGTAACAGCAAAAAGAGACAGCAACGCTGCTTTAATGATAAATCAGACAGGCCAACCCAAAGAGATGGTGACCACTTCAACAAAGAAAACAACTATAAGGCTTCAACAGAAAAAGACAGCAACGCCACTATTAGCAATAACTAGGCAGGCCAAACAAAATAATGGAGGCCACCAACACTTAAGGAAAACCACTGCTCAGTTAAGAGCTACTCACAAAGAGCCACGCACGGTGGGGCTGGTCACACACAGCAGGCCTTTTCCACACCTAGACCAGTATCACACACTGACCAGCACAGAGGAAAACCACCAGAAGCCTCTCCCACTGCTCCTACCACTCCACACCGTAGGCAGGACGATCACACACCTAGCACTCAACGCAGCGACACCAGAGAAAGCCACCCTCCCACATCCAGCCCATCCCCAGCTTATAGGGCTTTGGAGCGTGATGTCACGGGGGTAGGCGTGGAAAGGATTTTGGCCCGATCCGCCATTTTGGGGGTCTAAGTAAGGAGCGAAAGCATAGCCATGGTTCATACTTGCTGTGTGGTCGGCTGCAATGTTCGATCTTACGACCGGCACGGGAATAAGTTTCGATTGTCTTTTTATGCTTTCCCAACCTGGAAGCGACATGAAGGAGCTCATGTATCGGATGTTACCAAACGAAGGCGTCTAGCCTGGATAGCAGCCGTGAGACGAGCTGATATCAAGTTCTGTTACGTCTCCAGATATCAGTTGGTGTGCTCAAGACATTTTCATTCCGGTAAGTTCTAAATATGTTCACATCACACTTTATAGCTGAATAATATCATCGTCTCGGAAGTTATAGAAATTGCGATCAAACATAGAATGGAGTGACTTGATTGGTTGATGTAAAGACAATAAATGAAATGAGACAGGAAGGACACAAATTGGCGTTAATAATTTACCCGATTATCAATGTGTTAACTTGCATGTACTTTACAATTATGGGCATATAATATGTTAACGATATTTTAGCAGTTAAATGATAAATGTGTAAAATTAATTATGGTGGGGGGTGGAAAATGGCTATTTCACTCGATGCACTCCAGCTGACTTACTTTGACGACGTACTCAGAGTTTGGTGGCTTGAAAATAGCCAAATCTTGCACCCAGCCATTTGTAAATTGGATGTGCGCCTCCAGTGACTTGTAATTACGAAACTGGTTCGCTGTGTAAGCGCTTACTCCACAAACAAGATACGTGAAGATATCGGGGTAGGACAGTGGCGGTAAGTCGTCTGGGTCTTTACTCCACCGCCGTATTTCATATGGGTCCAGATTTGCGATGCACTCTATTTTTTTCTCAAGTAACGCTGCTTCGCCTCTGGACGCAATCGGTCTCTATACCGTCCGTTTTCTTTTGAGCTGCTTTTAAGCATGATTCTTGTCGTCGTCGTGTGTTTGTTTTGATTCGTAGACCCCGAAAATGGAGCTGTGCTCCCACAATGCATTGCGGCGTGACGTCAACTCCAAAGCCCTATATAACCTCAGAGAGGTGATTGCTGACTGGGCCCAGGTGGCAAACGAGGCCAATGAGCAGCAGCTGTGTACTGGGGAGAGAGAAGAGCAAGAGAGAGACAGAGGGGTGGAGCAAGAGAGGAGGAGGTGGAGAAAAACACCACGCCCACACAAGGGCAGTATCAGGAGGCCCAGCTAGGGCCGTAACATAGAGTCTGACAGCAGTGGGGAAGAAAGACCTGTGAAATCTCTCCGTCCCACACCGTGGGTGCCGCAGTCTCCCACTGAAGGAGCTGCTCAGTGCTGTCACAGTCTGCTGCATGGGATGGGAGATGTTGTCCAACAGGGATGACAGCTTAGCAACCGTTCTCCTGTCACTCACCACCTCCACTGGGTCCAGAGGGCATCCTAGAACAGAGCTGGCCCTTCGGATCAGCCTGTTCAGTCTCTTCCTGTCCCCAGCAGAGATGCTGCTGCCCCAGCAGACCACACCGTAAAAGATAGATGAGGCCACCACAGAGTCATAGAAGGTCTTCAGGAGTGGGCCCTCCACTCCAAACGACCTGAGTCTCCACAGCAGGTACAGCCTGCTCTGCCCTTGCCTGTAGAGGGCGTCTGAATTATGAGTCCAGTCCAGTTTATTGTTCAGATGAACACCAAGGTACCTGTAGCTGTTCACAGCCTCGATGTCCATACCTTGGATGTTCAGTGGTTGCAGTGGAGGATGTTTGTGCCTGTGGAAGTCTACCACCAGCTCCTTGGTTTTACTGGCATTGATCTGGAGGTAGTTCAGCTGGCACCAGTCCACAAAGTCTTGGGTCAGTTCTCTGTACTCCCTGTTGTCCCCATCAGTGATGAGGCCGACTATTGCAGAGTCGTCTGAGAACTTCTGCAGGAAGCACTGGGTGGAGCTGTGGGAGAAGTCTGCAGTGTAGATGGTGAAGAGGAACGGAGCCAGAACCGTTCCCTGTGGGGCCCCCGTACTGCAGACGACCCTGTCCGACACACAGCCCTGAGTCCTCACATACTGTGGTCGGTCGGTGAGGTAGTCCAGGATCCAGGTAGTGAGGTGATGGTCCACTCCAGAGTTCACCAGCTTGTCCTTCAGAACCGAGGGAAGAATAGTGTTGAAGGCACTGGAGAAATCAAAGAACATGATTCTCACAGTGCTTCCAGCGGTCTCCAGGTGAGCGAGGGAACGATGTAGGAGGTGAATGACGGCATCATCCGCTCCAATGCCAGGTTGGTAGGCAAACTGAAGTGGGTCCAGTGATGAGCTCACAAGGCGCCGAAGCTGAGCCAGGAACAGCCGCTCCAGGGTCTTCATCAGGTGGGATGTCAGAGCCACCGGCCTGTAGCTGTTGAGGTCCTTGGGGCGTGAAGTCTTTGGCACTGGTACAACACAGGAGGTTTTCCAGAGCTGTGGGACTCTCCCCAGCCTCAGGCTCAGGTTGAAGAGGTGCTCAATCACCCCACACAGTTGGTCTGCACAGGACCTGACCACTCTTGAGCTGATGCCATCTGGACCCACAGCTTTCCTGGCTTTAATCCTCCTCAGTTCCCTCCTAACCTGGGTAGTTGAGAGAGGCAGGCTGGAGCCTTGTGTTGAGTGTGTATTGGATGCTGTTGTTGGGGGTGGGGAGGAGTGAGCAGGGTGAGGAGAGGAAGTGTGAAGTGTCTGAGGTGTCAGAGGTGGAGCAGCAGTAGTGGGGGTGGGTGAGTCTGCAGCCGATGTTGAAGACTGCCTCATGGGTGAATCAAATCTGTTAAAGAAATGATTCAGTTCATTTGCCCACCTCACATCCCCCCCGAGATGGTTCTGAGGCCTCTCCACACTTCTACTGGTTACTAAGAGAACTGTTGAACAACAAATGCAACCAGTTCAGAGTAATCAAGGTGTTAAACAGACAAGAGAAGTTCAGCTGGAGTTACTGGACCAAGTTTCATTTATAATAGTGGTACCGCGTCACCCACGCCATCGAACATCTCAGTGGCTTCAAGCGTAGGCTTAGCCTCTGCACATACTATTCTTAATCCATAGGGTTTAGGTGATTTTGGCCCTTTGTAGGTATAACAGCTTCAACTCCTCTGCGAAGGTCCCAAGAATGTGTGCTTGAGTGATGTGTTTCTAAGATATTACAAGGTTTCAAAGTTGCATTAATCACATATTTAGCTTTCCATAGAAGCCAGTATTAAGACTCGACAATTCAATAGGCAGTGCATTTCAACCAATAAAAACGTCTCTCTCCGAGTCCAAACCCTCTGAGCTACAGTCGGTAACCTTTAGTGAGCACTTAGTCTTCGACATAATTTTCTGTCCAATCCCTGATTCACTGCGTGCACCCACACCTCATCTTGTGACCCTGTGGCTTTTCTCTCTGCAAAGATTACTAGTCTGACTGTTAAAAGTACAGCTCTACTCTTTCTGCAGTTTTATTCCTTCCAATTAAGCCTTGACAGTCTGGGGTTTGCTCGTCTTCTCTGCAGGTTATTGATCATCAGCTGTGTTGGCAAGCTAAGACTCCTCTGCTACAGATAGATCCAAAATGGGCTCAGGAGCCATGTTTTCATTAAGAAAAAGGCACGGATGAATGGCAGGGAAGAGATAAAGGTCATCAGACCTAAGAGTCTAATAATTAAACCTGATAGCTCTCAGCCAGCTAGTCTTCAGTGTAATAGTCAGGCTGTTTGTCTGCTTTCTTGACCCAACTAGCTTTCTTGTGATTGAGGAAACTTGTAAAAGAAAGGAGGTGAAAATAAAATTGCTCATAAGCTACAGGGAAGCTGGTCAGACTATGTTATTTCATCAGTAATAAAGAGACTCAGGCTACGTCCACACTCGTCCGGATAAATCTGAAAACTGCGTTTTTGTCTGAAAACGCTCCGCGTCCACACTATCGTTTTCAGTCATTTTCACAGAGTTATGCGTCCACATTGAAATGGCCGAAAACACTTATATTCCAGTACTGCGTATGCAACCTGCCTCATTTCTGTCTGCTGTTTATTTACTTTGTGCGTCTTTGAAACGTCACGGCAAAATGTTGAGGAAAAGCACCGAGTTTTTGAAATAGACTAACAATGAGGTGGAGTTATTGCTGCGAGTAACAGAAAAGTACAAAGTTGCAAAAGCAAATGAGAGTTAAAGAATTTGAAGAAAAGCTATCTGGAGCACGTACAGACTGATATTAATCTTTAATAGGGCTGTCAAACAAAACAACTGCTGTGTAATGCCCTTCGCCATCTTAGTTTAATTGAGTCAGGAGACAGACACTATCTCTACTTTTAAGATCAGGCTTCAAACTTTCCTTTTTGCTAAAGCATATAGTTAGGGCTGGACCAGGTGATCCTGAATCCTCCCTTAGTTATGCTGCAATAGATGTAGGCTGCCGGGGATTCCCATGATGCATTGAGTTTTTCCTTTCCAGTCACCTTTCTCACTCACTATGTGTTAACAGACCTCTCTGCATTGAATCATATCTGTTATTAACCTCTGTCTCTCTTCCACAGCATGTCTTTATCCTGTCTTCCTTCTCTCACCCCAACCGGTCACAGCAGATGGCCCCGCCCCTCCCTGAGCCTGGTTCTGCCGGAGGTTTCTTCCTGTTAAAAGGGAGTTTTTCCTTCCCACTGTCGCCAAAGTGCTGCTCATAGGGGGTCATATGATTGTTGGGTTTTTCTCTGTATCTATGAAGCACCTTGAGGCGACTTTTGTTGTGATTCGGCGCTATATAAATAAAATTGAATTGAATTGAATTGAATAGTATCTACAGAGCAATGGTTTTGCTGAAAGAACAGTCAGAACAGCCAAATCAGTTCTGGATAAAGCTCATGCCCAGGACGAGGATCCCTACCTGTCTCTTTTAGAGCAAAGGAACACGCCATTTGATGAGTGTAAATCACCAGTACAGCTCCTAATGAGCCGACACCTATGATCAGTGCTTCCAGTCACCAGATATCAGCTAAGACCCTGCATCATAAGTCAGACAGTGGTACAAACTAAAACGATAGAAAAGCAAGAACACCAAAGGCAATACTACAATGGGAACGTCACACCACTACCAAAGCTGTAGCAAGGGGACCAAATTTGTTTCCAGCATAGGACTGGAAACTGGAAACTGGCTGCAGAGACTGACCACTCTTTTATAATCCACACCAGCGAGGGACAGACCATGTGTTGCAACCGACGGCACTTGATGGGCGTTAAGTTTTACCAGCACCCTTAAAACCAGCAGCTGATCTGGAAAACCAGCATGAAAGTTCAGCTCAGCAGCAAGCAGAGCCTCAGTCACCATCAACACCAACCATGGAAAACAGCCCTATAGTGACCACCAGATCAGAGTGAGCGGTTCAGCCAAGAGCAATTCTTCAATTTTGATTTTGAAGGGTGCAGGTGGATCGCTGTCCTAAAGAGAAAAAATGTTTTCAAATGTTGATGTGAAATAATGACTGCAGTTCCCATTTTGTGGAAACTTGATATGTGTTTACTATCTAGTATCTACAGAGCAATGGTTTTGCTGGTTTTTCATCACTCCGCACCTGCTGGTTCTGCATCTGTTCCTGCTGGATGGTCCGAGGGGGCGCTTGAGCAGTCTGTTTTGCTGGAGGGTCCAAGGGACCCATTCAGCCGTCTTCTGCCTCTGCTGCAGGGTCCGATGGGCTCGTTCAGTCATCTGTCTTTGCTGGAGGGTCCGAGGTGCCGCTCCAGCCATCTTCTGTCTTTGCTGGAGGATCTGAGGGGCCTGTTCAGCCATCCGCCTCTGTTGGAGGCTCCGGGGAGTTCATCCAACCATCAGTGCGCCCATCAGCACCACCAGATCCTCCACCTGCGGCTTCCACAGCGTTGCCTGCAGCGCCATCGCCTGCTCCATTGCCTGCGGCTGCCATGGCGCCGTCTGGTCCTGCCTGGTCTGGTTCCGCCTCGTCTGGTCCTGCAGCTGCCACGCCGCCATCCAATCCATGTCCTACTTGACTAGCACGGCCAGCTCGTCCACGCCCAGCACACCGTTATTTATTAAAGAAATTTAGCAATAGCAAAGCTAAAGAAAAATTGAATGGTAACAATCACAAAACAATAATAAAATCACTTAAACTATACTTATCTAACTGACCGACTCTGAGCTAAGGCTGATTTTGTTCTTATCCTTGGTGATGAGAGGGTGGAGAATGGATGACGGCAAAAATGAGCAGATGAGAGCCAAAAATTACAAAATCAATTCAAAGGTTCACAGGTTGGAGTGCAGTTCCCTTTCTAGCATCTCTGCTGGAATTTCGACTGTGAAGCTCTTAGATCCCATCTTCTGAACTGCTCAACTCACAAGACAGACAAGACAAAAGGGAAGAACCCCAGATATCCTTTTAAACTCCACCTGGTCACTCTTTCTCAATCCTCTCCTACTGGACATCACAGCTTCACATGGGTATCCAGTATCAAGTTAGTCGGAGCTGGCGAGTCCCCTCACCCAAATCGGCTCCATCTGAAGTCTGCACTGGCTGCTCGGTGATACCCAGAGGATCAGAGATGAGAACATTTTAATCAGAGTGCTGAACCATACTTCCTGTACAGGGGTAGATCAACAGTTTGTTTCCTTTTTTTCACCGTTCCTGCTTCTTTGCTGTCTCATTAACGTCTTGCACTCTTCATCTCCTCTTCTCTCTCTTTCATTACTGCCCTCCATTTTTCTCCATTTGAGTTTTTTTTCACAAACTTGTCCAAATAAGACAGGGAAATGTAAATCGGGAATTACACAAAATGCACTGAAACTAAGGGTTCGCTTTTTACTTCTAAAATATGATACAGAGAGCGTACATTTTTCTCTTCGGTCTAAACATCTCATAACTCCAAAGAATGAAAAAGTCAAAAACCCATGACCATGTCACATGTGCTCTGGTTTCGCTAATTACTCCATTACTACCATTGGCATTGCACTATTGCCCAGTTTCATTTATTCCTCAAGCCTACAAATCTCAGAAAACACATAGGTTGCCAAATTGGTGTGACCAAAATCATGCCTAAGATGCAAGCAGAGTGAAAGTGTGTCCTGTGTGATGGTTTTAGGTGGTGTACACAAATGTATAGGTGATTTCCACAACAGGGATCAATAATTATATCTATCTGGACACTACCCAGACTTCCATAATAGCATCCAAACTATATTACAAGCCTTTGGAATAGACCACAGGCCACCTGCATCAATGATGGTGATGGATGGAATATTACAGCCTCATCCTTGTTGGAAGCTTGCCATTGGTATAAAATAATAATAAATAAATAAATAATCACAATAGGAACGTCCAGTGTTTAACTCCCACACCATCCTCACACTGGCTGCCAGTCTGATTTTGAACTGATTTCAAGATTTTATTATTTATTTTTAAGGCATTGCGTGGAACAGCACCTTCGTATCTTTCTCATCTTTTGAAATTGTACACACCTTCAAGATCATTAAAGGCCAAATGATCCCAGCTGTCCTGAGGTCCAGACTAAAGCATAGAGGACAACCTTTACTGTGGCTGCTCCTAGACTGTGACACAAACTGCCCCTCCACATCAGTACACATTTTCAAACCCGTTTGGAAACCCACTTTAATTCTCTGGCAATCAGAAGGAGTTCTGACTTATTCTATTTGTGTTATTTCTTTCTCAGGGTTTCTCATTTTATATTTCCTTTCCTAAATCTGATCATCCTTTCCTATGTTTTTTAGATGCACAGCACCTCCTCTAAATGTGCTATAGAAATACATTTGATTTTAACTTTTTCACAGCTTAATGAAAGGTTGCATACTGAAATGCATTAGAGTTTTTTGTTTTTTGTTTTTTTGGTTAAACGTGACCATGTCATGAGAATAAAAAGTGCGTTTACGTTTACCAGTAGGTGGCAGACTGCTGCTACTGGGAGCCCACACTTCCTTTTTTGTTCCTTGGATAAAGACAAAAAAGAACTGGAGCTCCACCTGCCTCCTTTTTGGCCCCCCTCACAGATCCATGCTTGCATAAAACAGTTGACTGTAACACACATTTTTGAAATCAAATCCAGATTCCAGTTATTGTTGTAGGATTGCAAGGTAAGTAAAACCTTTGGATTTTTTCTTTTCTTTTTTAACTGAAGTTATATTTAGGGTTGTATTTCTTGTACTTATTAATTTAAACCAAATACTGTTCACCAGAGATGGGCAGTAACGCGTTACTTGTAATCTGATTACTTTTTTCAAGTAACTAGTAAAGTAAGGGATTACTATTGCAAAAATTACTGACCTTACTTTGAGTTTGATTCCATAAAAAGTGACAAAAACATTAGTGTCCGTTGTGTGTGGGAAGAAAACTTCTTTTTACAGCGAAAAAAACCCCTAAACTTCCAAGCAAGCACCGAGTAGCTACGACGTAATGGGAAACTCACAGAGACACTGCCGTATCCTTCCACTGACCGCGGCACACCTGCACCAGGGTAAACCTCCGCCTACCCCACTCCTGCTTTACAGGTGAAAATAGAGCAACAGGACCGCTGAGTCTTTGACTTTATTTATTTTCTGCTGTGTTTTACTTGCATCTATTTGAAAGACTGAGTGTAAACACAAAAAATATTTTATTTTATGAGCTGGAATGTGCAGAAAATAGGTTTAAATGTTAAACTAATTTATTCAAGTCAGAGAACGTTGCATATAATTAAATATTTTCTTGATGCATAAAGTTAAAAGATTAAAACTGATAAAACAAGTTAAAAAAAAGAGACTTTTCCATTTGATTACATTTTGTATGATGGATTATGCAGAAAAAGTAGAATTGGGCTGAAAGATATATCGCTTTATCACCTCTTCAGGTTGTAAATCGTGTTTTTAAAAAGTAACTAAGTAATTAATTACTTTTGAAAATAAGTAATCAGTAAAGTAACGGGATTACTTTTTTGGGGAAGTAATCAGTAATTAGTTACTGATTACTTTTTTCAAGTAACTTGACCAACACTGCTGTTCACTTACACTACTAACAGAGTAGTTATCAGTAGCTCAGATTTATTTAGACTTTAAGTAGTCCAATATGTTATTTTGGGCAGAAAAGACAAAAGATTTTCTTTATTTTACTGTTTACACAAAAAGTGTTTTTTTGATTGTTTGTTTGTTTCTAAATAAGACAGTCTGTATCTGTGAAATTGTTGCTCAAAGAACTGCCAATCACATCATGCTTCTTTTAACATTTTTATTCTTTCAAAAAAAATGTCAGTACGCAATCATGCTTGTTTGGTGCTCCTTGCTGCAGGAGAGGCTGGATCTTTGGATCGTTAGAGGTCAGTTAGTGATGAAGACGGTGCAGCCCCCCACAACCCTGTAATGGATATGCGGGAGAGTATGGATGACATCGTATTTTTGTGTAGTGGAGATTTTAAATATGTATCCCATGACCACTTTTACTATCTTATGTATTGTCATGCAGATATTAAATATGCTGTGAAAGAGGGTATTGTTCTTTAGGTTTCGTAAAAGGTTATTAACATGGCTATTAATTAATTAATATGTAATTAATTAATAGCCATGAATTAAATAGAAAATTTATTACA
Source organism: Rhamphochromis longiceps (assembly GCF_057381845.1). Classification (NCBI taxonomy): domain Eukaryota; kingdom Metazoa; phylum Chordata; class Actinopteri; order Cichliformes; family Cichlidae; genus Rhamphochromis; species Rhamphochromis longiceps. The sequence goes on from NC_140565.1 coordinate 1,185,224, forward strand.
CAGAAAATACCACAGATGTATCCAAGTAAATACCCAGAGTATAATATTTATAATGGATTGGATTTATATAGCGCTTTTCAAGGCACCCAAAGCGCTTTACAATGCCACTATTCATTCACTCTCACATTCACACACTGGTGGAGGCAGCTTCATGTCACTTAGATTACTGTGACAGTCTTTTTCTTTGTTTGAGCAAAAGGAATCTTGACCGTCTCCAGTTAGTCCAGAATGCTGCTGCAAGGCTTTTAACTAAGACATGAAAAAGAGAGCACGTTACACCAGTGTTACGTTCATTACACTGGCTTCCAGTACATTTCAGAATTAATTTTAAAATCTTAGTACTGACTTTTAAAGCTTTGAATTGTGATGCGATGCCCTGCCTGCATTATTGATCTTTTAGAACCCCACGCTCCCTCTCGCAGCCTGAGATGATCTAATCAAAGGCTGTTGGTAGTCCCACGAACATGTTTTAAGACAAGAGGTGATAAATCTTTATAGCAGGCCCCCAGGCTGTGGAATGCTCTCCCTCCATCATTACGTTGCCTTGATTGTATTTATTCTTTTAAAAAGCAGCTTAAGACTCATTTATTTAGATTGGCTTTTAATTAGATATGTGCTGTATGTTTGATTTTTCATGTATTTTATATATTTCTGTTTTTATATTACTGTGAAGCACTTTGTGGTTTTTATCCCATGAAGAGTGCTATATAGATAAATTGAACTGAAATTGAATTATCACTATTTAAAGTCTGTATAAAAGGTATTACACTACTGTTACCTCTTGGTTACCTCTGGGGAAATTTTTATTTTCTACAATTTTACCTCGAGTTTTGGGCCCTTATTATCCAATTACATAATAATTTTTGGGTCCTGTCAGAGACAATTGCATTTTAGATGAAATATAAATGTACAAGTTGGACAGTGAGCAACTATAGTGTATCATGACTGGTCCATCTTTGAACAGCAGGACCTGGAGACCTTCACTCAGTCTAAAACCATCTGGGTTTAGTCCACCTTTATGTAGGTCTGATGGATGGTAGAGGTGGTTGCCAAGGTGACGAGTGAAGTGACCACAAAGCCACAGAAGAAAAAACCTGAGCCGACATCAGACCTAAGGCCACCCTAAACTGTCACCTTAGTGTCATGTTTATTGCACATAATAAAAAGCATTTACTGTCTGTGATGCCTCAAAGGCATTTATGTCATTTATATTTAATGTTTGCTTTAAATTAATTCATTTCTATGTATTTAAGTTAAAAAGAACAGTAAAAAGAGTTAAAAATGTTAATGCTAATAACCTCACTTCCTGGTGGGTTACCTGTATTGCTTCATTTCCTGTTTACTTCCTCTTCTTGGTTGCTCTAAGAGGGAGGCTGTGTCCGAATTCAGGGGAAGGATGCTCATAAGGACACTACCTACCTACATCACAAGGCAGTGTCCTTAGACAGACGGGTAGTCAGGAAGTGAGCAGCTGTGGACAGCCCCCTTTTTTTCTCCATAGAAACTTTATTGAACAAACAATGAGTATCCAACATAACAGATGGGCTGTGGACAGCCTCCTAGCCTTCAACTCCGCCCTTACTTGCGTGTTTTTCCGTCGCTAGCACCACAGCGCGAAAACTTTAAAATGGACCCAGAAATGTCGCTCAGTTGTTTGGACAATTTTAATTCTCGAGGAGCTAGAAAAACCTTATCGTCGTCGGCCGCACGTTTTGTACCTTAGGCTCATCAGAGACAATCGTGTCCAGGTAAAATAATTTCCTTTAATCTACACGCATTTAGGAATTACTCAGCTAATTACACGATAATTGAATTATTGCCGGTGTTGTGCCAAAAAGTGTTCGCCTGCCAAAACTGATTTCCAATGTTTCCGTGTGTAATATCTTTATGTATGTTGGTAAATAGACTTCGGTGAACATGGTTTACAAAGGGGTTTTATATATATAATAATTACCTGTTGTTCAAGTATCTTTATAACTCTGGTTCTAATGTAGGTACAGCTGATATATTTGTTTTGCTGTCTGCTGTCCTCTTGGCCAGATTACTCTTAAAAAATAAATTTGCAATGTCAACAAGATTGTTTGTAAACTGGATAAATAAAGTCAGTGCCAAAAACTGGTTGCAGCTTCTACCTGTTACAGGAATGTTGCTGGTGGCTCAGAGTGACTTGATATCATTAATGAGGGAAACATCTGACATATGTTTCACGTATTACAGAACAAGAAGTTATTCATAGCAGGTTAAAAACGAGCAATCAGTTTAGGGCAAAAACCGGAAATCAGTTTTTGGCAGACGATCATTTTTTGGCACATCGGTCATTCTTACACATGAACTGTCTCATATAACATATATAAACTAAATATCTTTGAAACTTATAGAATCTAATCTTTTGTTTGTTTTTACACAGCACTTTATCAAACTGTTGTCTGCTACAGAGTTACAAGTATTATACTAATAATACAGCATCCACCATCTCCTGCTTGCATATTTCTGAAAACATCTTAGTGGTGTGGCAGCCACGAGTGAGCCCTGCAAACCCTGTGGATGGACGATGCAGTGGACAGTGGGAGGATCTTAAAGCTCTCTTTGCAGACCACTCTGTGTGATTCTCCACTCGCTGACCAGAAAAGACAAACCTCAGGTTTCAGTTGCAGCACCCCATCCACGTCTGATCTTCAGCGACACTGCCAGAGACTTCCTGTAATCTATTACAGTTGTAAAAGAAACCGTCCAGGATCAGGTCACTCAGGTTAATCCTGTGTGAACAACTGTAAATATTGTTTTTCATCTTTACATGCTGTGTATTTGAAATATTAATATTAATTACTTTATTGCTATCAAATAAATATCCATGTAATATTGTTCAACGTTAGCGTTATGTTCATACATGTTGAAAATGCCTGTGAATCAAATTGAGTTCAGTGACAATTACTGTTTGTTTGAATCAATTTATTAATACCATAAAACCTTCAAACCAATGCAACACATAACAAATATATTCAAATAAATACATTTCTCAGTACATAACTCATTTGGGAACTGATCTTTCTAGAAGTGAAAACAGTCGGTCCATCCTCTTCCTACTCTCCTCTCCTCAGCCTCTCTTTGCTGCCTCATGTCCTCTCTGATGAGGTCTAGCAGCTCATCATCTCTTTTCCTCTTTCTCCCTGTCGTAGGTGGCTGATCCTCTTCGTCATCGCTGTCGTTTTGGTCACACACTGCTGTGCTTGGGCCTGGGGTGTCCTCAGGGAGAGAGGACATTAGGACAGGAGGCTTAGTGGAAGGCATCTGTCCTATCACCTCATCCATGAGGGCAAACCAGGGCCAAGCACAGCAGTGGGCTTCCCACTGACCCCCTCTCCTGAGCCTGGATACTTGCAATCCTAAAGGCAGAGGAAATCAAAGATGACAGCAGGCAAATAAAAACACCACAACAACTCTTAGTAATTGCACATTTATTAACTTGTGTTCTTAAGAATTATCTTCTTGATAACACACATACGTACTTTGTATTTTTTAAACTTATCTCATGTCCTCTGGCCTGCAAGGGGGTGACTTTCCCCTGCAGGCCCATCTTCTTCAGAATTGTCCTGATCACACACAACAAATAAGAGAAGAAAGGAAACCATGACAACTACACTCAACAAAAATATAAACGCAACACCTTTGTTACTGCTCCCATTCCCCATGGGATGGACGTAGAGACCTAAAATTCATTCCAGATACACAACATAACCATCCCTCCCAAACAGTGGTCACAAATCAGTCCAAATGTGTGGTAGTGGGCACATCTGCTATATTGAGATAATCCATCCCACCTCACAGGTGTGCCACATCAGGATGCTGATCTGACATCATGAGTAGTGCACAGGTGTACCTCAGGCTGCCCACAACAAAAGGCCACCCTGGAATGTGCAGTTTTTTGCGCTATTGGGGGTCTGGGGACCCAGAACCGGTCAGTATCTGGTGTGACCACCATTTGCCTCATGCAGTGCAACACATCGTCGCATGGAGTCTATCAGATTGTCAATTGTGGCCTGTGGAATGTTGGTCCACTCCACTTCAATGGCTGTGCGAGGTTGTTGGATATTCGTGGGAACTGGTACACGCTGTCGTATACGCCGGTCAAGCACATCCCGAACATGCTCAATGGGTGACATGTCCGGTGAGTATGCTGGCCATGCAAGAACTGGGACATTCTCAGCTGCCATCTGCCCTGAACAATGTGAACCATGATTCATCCGTGAAGCGCACACCTCTCCAACGTGCCAGACGCCATCGAATGTGAGCATTTGCCCACACAAGTCTGTTACGGCGACGAGCTGGAGTCAGGTCAAGACCCCGATGAGGACGACGGGCATGCAGTTGAGCGTCCCTGAGACGGTTTCTGACAGTTTGTGCAGAAATTGTTTGGTTGTGCAAACCAATTGTTCCAGCAGCTGTCTGGGTGGCTGGTCTCAGACGATCTTGGAGGTGAACCTGCTGGATGTGGAGGTCCTGGGCTGGTGTGGTTACATGAGGTCTGCGGTTGTGAGGCCGGTTGGATGTGCTGCCATATTCTCTGAAACGCCTGTGGAGACGGCTTATGGTTGAGAAATGAACATTCAATGCACGGGCGACAGATCTGGTTGACATTCCTGCTGTCAGCATGCCAATTGCACGCTCCCTCATTGCTTGTGGCATCTGTGGCATTTTGCTGTGAGACAAAACTGCACATTCCAGGGTGGCCTTTTGTTGTGGGCAGTCTGAGGTACACCTGTGCACTACTCATGATGTCAGATCAGCATCCTGATGTGGCACACCTGTGAGGTGGGATGGATTATCTCAATATAGCAGATGTGCCCACTACCACACATTTGGACTGATTTGTGACCACTGTTTGGGAGGGATGGTTATATTGTGTATCTGGAATGAATTTTAGGTCTCTACGTCCATTCCATGGGGAATGGGAGCAGTAACAAAGGTGTTGCGTTTATATTTTTGTTGAGTGTATGTTAATCCCTAAACCCAAAGTTTTCACAGCAGAACACCAGAGGAACGTCGTCTGGACATCACAGGTTCTGTACAGCAGCGGTCCCTGAGTCGTTTGGTACCGGGCCACGAGAGTTTAAATTTATGGTTTTCAGGGTTTGTATTGTTCCCTGGGTCTTTTCCCTTGTTGTAGTTGTGTGTCTTATTTTGAAAGAAATATTTACATGTTACCATAGCGACCAGAGAGCATTAAGCGGCAGAGAGGAGGATGTTACTGTCAATGTTGGCGCATTTTCAGGAGGACGCTGCTAATAAAGTTACACAATTACACAGTACATTCACGTTTATTATTATATTTACAAAATACCAGTTTTTGTCTTGGTCGGATCATTTTATGTGGTTGTATTCATCCGTGTCTGACATAAACCGGGCTGTGGCGCAAAAAGGTTGGGGACCGCTGCTGTGCAGCATGAGGGTTAATAGGACCGCACTCATATGAATATGATGTGTACATTGATTTATTCGTGTACATCCATGCTGTACACCTGGCGGTGTACGGCGTGGAGGTGTACGATCACCTCTTCACCCCAGTGAAGTGATCGTTTTCTCCTCGTTTTAATAAATTAAGCCGTTTGGTCTTTGTTCCCACAACATATCACCAATTCAAAAAATCTAAATTAGCTGTATGTAAGCGGCAATACATGAAAAACCGCGGGACCCACCATACAAGCTGGTTTACGGTTATTTTAAATAAAAGAAACATGTCTATGCAGATGCCAAAAGCTTAACAACACGACCGCTATAACAATTTAACTTTTGTACAACCAGATGTTCATATACTTACATTTGAAAGTGTTTTCCTCTCCTGCTTCGACCACCATCGTTATCAGAAACAAATCTCCTCTATGACCCGCAATGAATCCTGGGATATAGTAGGACACGAAGGATACATCGGACCCATCCTTAGAATTCAGGGCAAAGTAGGACGCATTTGTCGCCACATTTTGAGCACTCTTTGGATTCGGACAGCCTTCGTCACGTCGCCGTGATGTCATTGCCTCTAAATGTGGCATTGGCGCATCCTTCCCCCGGTTTCGGACACGACTAACCCTCAAATTTGCGGAGAGGTAGGACGCATTTGTCGCAACATTTTAAGTGCTCTTTGAATTCGGACGGCCTTCGCCGTGTCGCTGTGATGTCATTGCATCCAAATATGGCATTTTAAGCATCCTTCCCCTGAATTTGGACACAGCCGGAGAGTGACATGCGGTCATGCTCTGAGGCTTATCCACAGCCATCCACTTGGGAACATTGTTCAGGCAATGCTGTAAGTGTATATATTTTATGAGGAAGGTGTTAAAAAAAAGCATAATTAGCGGTATTTGTTAAAAACTATATTTTATTTGTAATTCATGAAGGTTGATTTGTCCATGTTAAACAAGGCAGTTTTGATGATCATTACTGTTGCTCAAGCTAATACAAAGATGTAAGGTCACATTTTGAGTTATTTCGTGATTCAATATTTATGTAAACACGATCATTTTTTCTATCCTGTATTTCTTTTCAACTACAGTTTTCACCACTTGTCAAATGAAGATTCTGAGTAAAAAGTCAACTCTACTCAGACTCGTGTATTCATTGACAGAGGTTTAGCTTGGTGTTTAATCAGAGTTGCTACACTCTGCAGCAGAACACTACACTGTGTGTGTGTGGTGCTCTTTGTTCGTTTGGGTATCCAGAGTGAACAGAGAGACATGGCAGCCGTTTTTTAACTTGGACTTTCAACTGCTTAATACATTTCAGAAAATGCACTTTGAGCATATTTATCTTCTTTCTCCAGAAATGAATCCAATATTGACCATGTGTTTAGTGAATACCTCAGGCAGCAGAAATCCAAGAAACAGGAGGAACCATCATGGAAGGACAGGCCCCTGCACGGTATGTACCACCGGCAGATAGAGGAGGTGGCTGATATCTAGAAATCCTACCAGTGGCTGGACTGAAAGACAGCACAGAGGCACTAATCATGGCAGCACAGGAACAAGCTCTGAGCACAAGATCCATAGAGGCTGGGGTCTATCACACCAGGCAAGACCCCAGGTGCAGGCTGTGTAAAGATGCCCCAGAGACAATCCAGCACATAACAGCAGGGTGCAAGATGCTAGCAGGCAGGGAATACATGGACGCCATAACCAAGTGGCTGGCATAGTGTACAGGAACATCTGTGCCGAGTATAACCTGGAAGTCCCGAGGTCAAAATGGGAGACGTCCCCAAGGGTGATGGAGAATGACCGAGCTAAGATCCTGTGGGACTTCCAGATACAGACGGACAAAATGGTGGTGGCTAACCAACCGGACATAGTGGTGGTAGACAAACAGAAGAAAGACAGCCGTAGATGTAGCAGTTGTCAATGACAGCAATATCAGGAAGAAGGAACACGAGAAGCTGGAGAAATACCAAAGGTTCAGAGAAGAGCTCGAGAGGATGTGGAGGGTGAAGGTAACGGTGGTCCCCGTGGTAATCGGAGCACTAGGTGCGGTGACTCCCAAGCTAGGCGAGTGGCTCCAGCAGATCCCAGGAACAACATCGGAGATCTCTGTCCAGAAGAGCGCAGTCCTGGGAACAGCAAAGATACTGCACAGGACCCTCAAGCACCCAGGCCTCTGGTAGAGGACCCGAGCTTGAAGGATAGGAATTATATATATATATATATGCGTTGAGGTCAAATGTTTGTGCATGTTGGAGGTATTTTTCTAGTTTGTTGTGTTCAGTGTGGGAGTGATAATTAGCATATTACACATAACACTTTTCTAAAGTTTACTCTAGCTTACTCTTATCTAAAGTAATTCAGAGCATAAATCACTCCCGCGAGAAACCAATTCGTTATATTACTTGTTAAGCTACTTTCACATTTCTCTGTAAAATCACCGAAAACTCATTGTCTCATAATTATAATTCAACAATATAAACCTATAGGCTACACTCCTATTCACGGGATTCTTCTATGGGAGAAGAAATGCCCTTTTAGAAGCTGTTCTTATCACTTAGCAGTCATATCAGCTATTTGAAGAGTGAAAATTCAGACATAGAGAAACCACTGTGTCATCGCCCACTTGATGTGCCCTCTTCATTTGGTAATGTTTCTCGTATAAATATGAAGCACTGAATCCCACCATATAAAGATAAAATATGAGGAAGATCATGTTAAAATACAAAATTTTTGTGCCATTTCTAACCTTTCATAGAGCAATGGGAGGTGGTAATATATAAACAGAAACACGTACAGAGAAAGGTCAGTCATGTCAGTGTCACCTGGTCATTTGCTCTCACTGTGTGTAGCAACACTGAGCTGTGAGCCATCTTTCTTCTGCTGTTTGCTATGTGACTCGCCTTCCCACGCTCTGTATTTCTGTTCCTATATCTCCACTGTTTTAAGAACAAATATGCCCCTCCATGCATTTCTTTATGTGAAAGTGAAAAAGACAAGGAATACTGGAACAAACACTAGAATGTGGTTGACAGGTTTTTAGAACTGAGCATTTAGATAATATTTTTACAGACTGTTCAAAGTCTTAATATGGCTGACTCTTACCAACCGCTCCTGATTGAAAAGCGCTCTCTGGTGCTTTAAATGAGTATATCCTCTGCTGAGGACAGTGTCCATATTTCTATTTGCCAGGGCAAACCATGGGGATGTAGGGAAGGAGGACCCAGGCGCGGAGCTCTGAATATCAACAGTGTGTTTATTTACAGTGTGGCAACAACTGATGCACAATTAATCCTCGTGCTCCCCAAGACTCCCGTGTGTGTCTCCCACTCTGACGTTTGTGCTCCTCGCTGTCGTGACTCTGCACACCCTGTGCGTGCTGTCCTTCCTCTCCATGTTCCTCCTGCAGGAAAACAATGGAAGCAGCCGTTAGACACTGACCCCAGAACCAAAACACAAGCAAAAACAACAAAATAACAAACCCTCCCAGGTCACAGTCCCAAAGTCAGACCGCGCATCCCGCAGCAGTGCAAAAAAAAGAAAAAAACCCCCACAAAACAGTCTCAGGTGGTCCATCACTTTAACAAAAGAGTTCAGGTGGCCTACCTTGGTCCCGTGATAGCAGTAGGACGCTTTAGGCGGCCTACCTCGAGTCCAGTGGTGGCAGCGCTGTAGCTCCGGTGGTCTGCCACAGGTCTGGCAGCAGCGGCGAAACGGTTCCGGTGGCCGGAAAACAGAAATCAGAAACAGCTTGAGAAATATTTTGCATGTTAATTGGCAACAGGTCAATAACACGATTGGGTATAAAAAGAACATCTTAGAAAGGCAGATGTCAGATGTCAACCAGAACCAGAACTACAGCTTGGTGAAGACTGTGGCTTCCTGGAGTGAGTCAAAAACAGAATTAATTAGTGGGAGGGGATATTTATTCTTGACGGTGATGTCGTTTAGACCCCGGTAATCGATGCACGGTCGGAGCGTCCCGTCCTTCTTTCCCACAAAGAAAAAACCCGCAGCTACGGGGGAGGATGACGGCCTGATTCTTCCTGCTGTTAGCGACTCCTGGATGTAATTCTCCATAGTTTCTCTTTCGGGGCGAGACAGGTTGTAAAGTCTGCTAGAGGGTAGCGAAGCTCCCGGGAGTAGATCAATGGCGCAGTCATATGGTCGGTGAGGTGGTAGTGAGAGCGCCTCGTCTTTACTGAACACCTGCCGTAGATCGTGATATTCAGGGGGAACGGAAGAGAGGTCTAGTGCTGGTGGCGGGACTGGGCTCCGTTCCGTTGAGGCGGGGGGAACGGCTGACCCCAAGCAGTTTGCCAGACAAAACAAACTCCAGCTCGCGATTCTCTTTCCGGCCCAATCAATGTGAGGATTATGCCTCTGTAACCAGGGGTAATCTAAGATAAGCGGGGTGTCAGGAGCGGGGAAAGTGAAAAAGGAAAGCTGCTCCTGGTGGTTTCCTGATGCGACTAACTGTACTGGCGCGGTTTGGTGAGTGATATAAGCAAACACCTGATTATTCAATGTGGACGCAGGGATGGGCGGTTCGAGTGGAGTAAGAGATACCGCTAACCTCTTAGCCAGTTTCTCATCCATGAGGTTCTGTTCCGCCCCGGAGTCCACCAGCGCGGGGCATGTAAAAGTCTGGTTATTAGTCACAATGGTAACGGACAGTAACAATCGGGGTCTAGTAGTGCTGAAAGTGCTGCCCACCGGACTTACCGGTGGGCCGGGTCGTTTGGGCAGACCGGGCAAACAGCGATGCGGTGACCGGGCCTCCCACAGTACAGGCAATCCCCAGCCCAGAATCGGCGTTCCCTCTCCTCCGGAGAAAGCCGAGAGCGCCCGATTTGCATGGGTTCGGGCGGAGGAGGCGATGGAGAGCGCGTACACGCAGCCGTGGGTGGGGACGAAGAAACACGGATCCCGGGGCGCAATACGGAGCCCATAGGCTTAAGCCGCCGCTCGGCATCCCTCTCCCACAGGAGTCTATTGATCCTGCGGGCGAGGGAAGCCAATTCTTCGAAGGATTTAGTTTCCTCGTGAAACGCTAGTTGGTCTTTCATCTGGTCGGTTAGCGACCGTAAAAAGACCCCACGGAGGGCCGAATCGGGCCAACCCACGGTGACCGCTCTGGTACGAAACTCGACTAGGTACTCCGCAATACTACGCCGCCCCTGACGGAGCCCCAGCAATTTCTGCGCGGCGTCGTCCTCCGAGACTGGAGGGGAGAACGTAGCCTGGAACTCCTCCAGGAAATCGTCGTAATTGCAATCACGAATGGGGTGAGAGGTTAAATAAGTTCCGCGCACAAGCTGGACCCAGAAGCAGAGCACACACACACCGGGGTATGAGAAAAAAATAAACTTTATTATAACTGAAGGTGTCCCGGGAGGGTAGAAGGGGAAAAACGCGTGGAACCAGAGAAACCGAAGGACCGGGAGGTGAGTCGCGCAGGAACGCCGCGAGCGGGACTGTGGGAGGCTGCAACAGGAAAAGGATTATTGGGGTGCGGGGAAATGGCAGCATACGAGGGGAGGTAGAGTATGCGTCTTACGATGATAGCGGGGCCGAGGGAGCCGGAGGGAGGGGTGAGGGTCCGCGGGGGAGCTCCAGAAAAGTCGAGGCGGCGAGTGCTGATCGTGATCCAAATTCCGAATGGGCAGGTGGACAGGCAGGTGGCTCAAAACACGCCGAGTTGTGATCTGAGTACACAGGGCAGAGTTAGTGCTAGTTCAGATGAATAAGTTTTCATAAGGGCTTTCCCGCAGGTGTACGTTACCGCTGAGAGACGACTACGGACTGGCGTGGAGCAGCAGGCTGGGCAGGATTAAATAGTCCACCTGGTGATCGCCTGGGATGGGATGCAGGTGTGGAGTTAGCAGCCACGCCCGTGGGCGTGGGCATCCCATCAGCACCTCGGACGCCGGGCCGCGGACCATGACACACACTGGTTGCTAAGGTTGCTTAACATAAAATTATGAAGTATTTGAATATATCATCATCTACTAAACACAATGTACTCAAGGAATTCTGGAAATCTGTGAGAAGGGGAAAGGATTGGAAGTCAATGCTGTGATCTTCAGACCATCAGACAGAGCTGCATTAGAAACAAACATGATTTTGTCATGGTGATTGTTACCGGCACCAGACCTAGGGGAATCTGGACCGGCAGCAAGCGGCACACAGGCTAGAGAGCACTGCGTAGCCAAATATGAGCAAACTGTGGATTAATAGAGAGGACACCGAAGTTAGCGTCTTGCTCAGGCCGGAGCTCATTTATTTCTCCACATATACACAATACAAATCACACTAGACCATGCATTCTTCCCATAAAATAACAGAGTTCATAAACATAAATAAAGTTACAAAAAGCATTCTCTCAAAAGCAAAATAAATACAAACTAATTCAAAATGACTTTACATACTCACAAGTTAAAACACTCGCGGCTAAAGCATAACAACATACCAAAATAACCCATCTCACATTCACACCTTTCCCCACATTCGCGCCATATACGCTATTACTTTTGAACATGGCGTCCCTTGAACGCAACATAACATGGCGGCAGACGACTGCAACGCTGTTTCACCAACAAAAAGCTTTCCCCTTAATACATGTACTCAGTACTGCTTGGCTAACACTAAAACAAACACTACAACACATTTTCAGAAGTCGCAGGTTGCCACTGTCATAGCATATACTTATAGTGCTACGTAGCATTATAGCATTATGCCGATGATACACTAATACTCATTACAACAAAATACCACAAAACAACATCATCACTCTCATCTCAAAATATAGCCGTTGTTACTCAACTTACATGACATTTAGAACCAGTTCGGTAACATAAAAGTTTGTTTGTCAGTACCTGTGGATTAATAGAGAGGACACCGAAGTTAGCGTCTTGCTCAGGCCGGAGCTCATTTATTTCTGAGCTGCGCATGCGCAGAGCCTATAGCTAAAGTCTCTCTGGTAGTTCCACAGCAGTGCAAGAGCACCATCTACTGGCATAATGAAATATAACCAATATAACAACACATAAAAATGTCAAAATAAGTCACAATAATAAACAAAAAATAAGGGGGTAATTGGTTTTCTTACAAAAATAAACATGTAGCGTTTTCAACCTGCTACATGATCACTGCACAAGCCTGCCTGACCTGTTAAAAAGTTAACTAGGCAAACCGTCCTCGCTGCACCGCAGGCTACTTTAGGCAAAAAGATAAAAAGCTTTTAAAAAAGATTAAATAAAAGATAAAAAGCCCTCTTTGACTCCTATGAGAAGTCACACAGCGAAGGTGTATGAAGGGACAACAGCAATCCTCCTTCTTCATCTTGCTCCTCAACTGTAGCCTAGATAGACAATGATGGAAAGTCAGAAATCAATTGATTACCTATAAAAAGCAACCCAGAAGAGCCCTTGGAGACCATCCATGACCTCTACTGTCAGCTTCCCCAGAACCCACTGGTAAAGGAATGAAGTCTGTGAAAGGTCCATGTCAGTCAGGTTTAGAAGAAAAAGATGCTTGTCATAAATCCTTTAATCTGTGAAGAAGTGTGGTTGCCATCTTGAACCAGGGAGGTTGTTCTTTATAATAAAGATAGCGTTTTGGTCTCTGAAGAAGAAAAACTGCCAGGCAGCTGCAAAGGCCCGTCCAACACAGGCAGCAGCACAGCAGACCTGGTCAAGTGGAATCGTCCCCAGAAGAAATTGACCAGTGCATTTTGAATCTCTCTGATTAATGCATCTGGAGGTTCCACAACAGTAGAATGGTGCCAGAGCACAGAGGTGGCCAAGATGTTAAAAACCAAAATTCTTCCCATGCAGGACAACTGCAGCTGGGCCCAACTCCATCGAGACAATCGGGCACTGATCTTTTCTGCTAGACCTTCCCAATTTTTCTTTTGGAATTCGTCTCTTCCCAGAAACACACCCAAGCATTTCATTCCATCCCTGTTACACTGTAGCCCCTCCAGTAAAGTGGGCTCCCTTATACCCTTTCAACAGAGGACCTTCACATTTGATCCAGTTGACGTCTGCAAAAGATGCTTTCTCGTATAATTCCAGTTTTATATGAGAGCGTTGATATCATTTTTAGTGGTTATAAAAACTGTAACATATTCAGGATACACAGACAGTCTCAGTGTGCTTCCTGCTCCTTCTGCAAAGTTCAACCCCATGAGTCCCTGTCTGAGGTGGTTTAAAAGGGGCCAGAGCATAGAGGATTCGGAAAAGGGGGATGTGGCGTGGAGGTGTAGTCTTTGGCTCTGCAATCACCCACAGATTTTCCTGGAAACCTTCCAGGCCACGGCAAAGGTATGCCAGTGGTCTCCCGCAGAATGGGCACCGTGGTTACTGCAGCTGCTGTTGCTATTGGGGGAGGCTCCGACAGCGGCTCTGAGCCTGCCATCAGCTTAGTTTTGAAGACAACTGCTGCATGGTGCTGGATTGTTTGGGCCTCTCCCCGGAGGATCACTGGCGGCAGTTCCCAGCCATTCTGATGGCAGGGGAGGATTTGCCGTTCGCATGGCCCTGTCAGCTGTACAATGCGGCATCAAGGGGGCTGCAGCCTGGGCCGTCAGAGGGGGACACACGCATGCTGGAAAAGGTGGTCCTAGAACAGTTTGTGGAGGGCTTGCACAGGGAAATGGCACACTGGGTCTGCTGTCTTAGACCGGTGAGCCTGGAAGCTGCAGTCATCCTTGCAGAGGATCCCCCAGGCCACCCGGGTGGGGGGAGCAGGGAGGCACAGCTGCTGCCACTCACTAATCAGATTCTCCCCTTTTCCAGTGAAGCTGGGCCTGCGAGGACAGCTGAGTTTAGAGTGGGGAAGCAGCTGAAAAGCTGACTGCCCAGAGTGACGAAAGAAAACGTATTATGCAAATAAACACTAAGAAACCTGAAGTTACGTGGGGTCCGTTCATTTTACAGTGTGAATGCTTGAATGAAGCCAGTTGCATAAGAGCGCTTCAACTGCTCATAGTAAAAAGCAGTAGCAGTACTATAAGAAACAGTCCATTTACCATTTACCAAACTCACCTCTTCAACAATAAAAACAAAAAAACCTGCCACTGCCACTCTTGTGTAAAGTTGGGTTTCTTGAAAGGAGCTATACCAATCTGTCAAAACAAAGTTATCATTATTAATGCTTAGTGACAGTGATGCCAGACACATTACTAAAGTATCTTTCCATGCATTTCTGAAGTGGCATAGTGCATAGTATTGTGCATCCAGCAAAGGATGGATGACATGTAAATACCATCATCTCAAGAGACTTGCTATTGAAAGTTAAACCTCGTGCAAAAAAAATTAGAAAGTGAACCCGACAAGCACTTAAAGGCAGTGAAGAGGAAGAAGTCCCATTTCACACAAGGAGACTTCCAAAAACATCAGGCTCATGGAGAAGCAGGCATCTGCAACCACTGGCTGGGGGAGTTTACAGGGAGTGCAGAATTATCAGGCAAGTTGTATTTTTGAGGGATAATTTTATTATTGAACAACAACCATGTTCTCAATGAACCCAAAAAACTCATTAATATCAAAGCTGAATGTTTTTGGAAGTAGTTTTTAGTTTGTTTTTAGTTTTAGCTATTTTAGGGGGATATCTGTGTGCAGGTGACTGTTACTGTGCATCATTATTAGGCAACTTAACAAAAAACAAATATATACCCATTTCAATTATTTATTTTTACCAGTGAAACCAATATAACATCTCCACATTCACAAATATACATTTCTGACATTCAAAAACAAAACAAAAACAAATCAGCGACCAATATAGCCACCTTTCTTTGCAAGGACACTCAAAAGCCTGCCATCCATGGATTCTGTCAGTGTTTTGATCTGTTCACCATCAACATTGCGTGCAGCAGCAACCACAGCCTCCCAGACACTGTTCAGAGAGGTGTACTGTTTTCCCTCCTTGTAAATCTCACATTTGATGATGGACCACAGGTTCTCAATGGGGTTCAGATCAGGTGAACAAGGAGGCCATGTCATTAGTTTTTCTTCTTTTATACCCTTTCTTGCCAGCCACGCTGTGGAGTACTTGGACGCGTGTGATGGAGCATTGTCCTGCATGAAAATCATGTTTTGCTTGAAGGATGCAGACTTCTTCCTGTACCACTGCTTGAAGAAGGTGTCTTCCAGAAACTGGCAGTAGGACTGGGAGTTGAGCTTGACTCCATCCTCAACCCGAAAAGGCCCCACAAGCTCATCTTTGATGATACCAGCCCAAACCAGTACTCCACCTCCACCTTGCTGGCGTCTGAGTGGGACTGGAGCTCTCTGCCCTTTACCAATCCAGCCACGGGCCCATCCATCTGGCCCATCAAGACTCACTCTCATTTCATCAGTCCATAAAACCTTAGAAAAGCCAGTCTTGAGATATTTCTTGGCCCAGTCTTGACGTTTCAGCTTGTGTGTCTTGTTCAGTGGTGGTCGTCTTTCAGCCTTTCTTACCTTGGCCATGTCTCTGAGTATTGCACACCTTGTGCTTTTGGGCACTCCAGTGATGTTGCAGCTCTGAAATATGGCCAAACTGGTGGCAAGTGGCATCTTGGCAGCTGCACGCTTGACTTTTCTCAGTTCATGGGCAGTTATTTTGCGCCTTGGTTTTTCCACACGCTTCTTGCGACCCTGTTGACTATTTTGAATGAAACGCTTGATTGTTCGATGATCACGCTTCAGAAGCTTTGCAATTTTGAGACTGCTGCATCCCTCTGCAAGACATCTCACTATTTTTGACTTTTCTGAGCCTGTCAAGTCCTTCTTTTGACCCATTTTGCCAAAGGAAAGGACGTTGCCTAATAATTATGCACACCTGATATAGGGTGTTGATGTCATTAGACCACACCCCTTCTCATTACAGAGATGCACATCACCTAATATGCTTAATTGGTAGTAGGCTTTCGAGCCTATACAGCTTGGAGTAAGACAACATGCATGAAGAGGATGATGTGGACAAAATACTCATTTGCCTAATAATTCTGCACTCCCTGTAGTGCAAAGTTAAGAAGAGCAAACATGGAGGCATAACCACACGTGTTTTATGAACTTTATGTAGGATTCAATAAGCAGCATTTCTGCATTAAAATATCAAAATGTGGCATCCACACACATCCACACACACACACAACAGAGGGGAAAGAGAGCCACAAGAGGAGAGAAAAACAGAACGGCGAAGGAGCGAGACTGTGACAGCACCTTGACAGAAATAACCAGGAAACTTCAAGAACACATTATGTAGAGATCCATTGTCTAATTAAGAAAACAAAAATCACATGCTTCAAATTTACAGTTTAAACTGTAAATAGCAGTCCTTATAAAAATGTACTCTACTCCTCTCCCGTCTTGTCTTTCTAACGTAACACATTAATTAAAAAACTAACTCCATCTATTCCTACTCTTCTCTTCTCTTGAATGAAATGAGAAAGACAAACACAAGCTGTGCAGGCAGGACCATAGGGTAACATTAATTAATTAACAGTTTTTGAAGTGCATCCATTGGATCTACTGGAAGGAATCGGAGGCTGTAGCACGTGAAAAATGATCCCACTCGAAATCACTACAACAAACTGTCCCTCAGGGTTAATTACTCATTAATTCAGAATTCCATTCTGCATCATTGCAGTCCCCTTTAACCCCTCATTTGTGTAATGGATTTGCATGCATGTCAGCCCATAGTTAAATTATTGTATAGTTTTTATAATGTGCTATAAGCATGTGTGCACTTTTATAGAGCTGTTTCTAATTTTGTTAAACTATGTATAATGACAATAAAGGCTTTCAATTCAATAAATGACAACAGACAACTTTCTGTCAAACAAATATTTGTTTAGTTTATTAAATGGTTATTAAAACTAGTATCACTCATTCACTCCTATGTTGTACACATGTAGCTGCCAATTTTTGTATTGGCAAGCACAAAGCAACAAAAAACGGAGATACTTGAAGCCTTCAACTTCTAGCAACTCCTCCCAGGAACAGAATTGTCACTCCACCCTTTTCTGGCTGAGAACTATGGCCTCAGATGCAGCAATGTCTCTCTTGGACACTCCAGGGTACCACGCTGCTAACCAACACTCTCCACTCCCAAACCCTGGTATGAACCTTTCTGGAGAACTCCCCTGAAGTTGGATCACACCCTCTTGCCCCCCTTCTTAAAGGGGGAAACTGTCATCCCAGTCTGCCAATCCAAGGGCACTGTCCCCAACTTCTACATGCAGGGTTGTCAACCAAGATAACCCCATGATTTCCAGAGCATGACAACCTCAGGGCAAATCCTATCAACCCCATGGGCCCAGCCACCAAGGAGTTGTTTAACTACCTCAGTTACTTTACACAAGTGATAGTCATCCCTCTTGTTTACAGACTCTAGGGCTACGTTCACACTGCAGGCGAAAGCGCATCAAATCGGCCTTTTATTGACCCTGTGCAACCCATATCCCATCATGCTATGACAGTGTGAACGGCACTTTCATATGTGGTACTGAATCCGATACATATCTGATGTTTCAGAAAGCGACTGCTGTTTGATGGTCATGTCGCATTAAATCCGTCTTTTACGTCACTGACATGAGACAGATGCCAATTATCAGCGCCAGAGAAGACATCGTGAACGCTTCCTGGCCATCCGGTGAAACTGTTGGGAAGACAACGTTGGAGAAATGTGAACATTTTATTTGTTCTGTATAATCTGCAGATTCTGACAGAAATCTATCCTTTAAAGCAGCGCTCCTCTAAAACAGCAATCAGGATCATTATTAGGCCAAATGTAAATAACAAAATAATTTTATAACTTAAAGCAAAAGTGGGAAACGCAAAGTCTGAAACAAGTCTTTATATTAAGGCCATCAGTCAAACATACTATTTGCTCTGGGTCTAAACAGAGCGCGTTGTGTGTGACGTCTTCTTTTGCGCATGCGGCCGCTTTGAGCGTTCACACTAGAGCGCGTTTGCTGTCGCATTTTATTTGTAGTGTGAACGAGCAGACAAAAAAATCGGATTTGATCACAAAATCGGAATTGAGCATTAAGACCTGCAGAGTGAACGTAGTCTTAGTCTTCCTACCTTCTGACACACCTTCCTTCCTTCTCCTGTCTGTGTTCTCAGTTAAAGTCAGCAGCATCCATCCTAACTGTACACACTGAGAGCAGCAAGGAACTTCTTCCTCCTGACAGTTTTCCAGAATCACCTCTAGGCCACCTGAAAACTTTGCTCAGTGGGGTCACAGTTTTGCTTCAGCTATTTTCTGAATCAGCTACTCCTGTCAGCTCCCTCTAGAGTCCCACGACCCAAACAAACTTGTTAGAACTTTTTCAGCTTAAAATTCCCTTCACCTCTGGCATCCATCTATTTCTGGAGTTTCCACTATCAACCAACTCAATACAGCCTCAGCAATGGAACGGGGTCCATTCAGACTCAATATCCCCAACCTCCCTCAGAATGCTTTTGAAGTTTCATCCATTCTTTTGTTCTTTCATACACAATTCAGGGTAGCCGGGGTCCTGGGGTGTAATCCAAGCTAATCTCACAGGGTGAGAGTGATGTTAATATCATAGATCACTAGGATTCATCTGTTATGCAGACAATGCATTAATAGGGGCCAATAGGTTTTTAATTTTCATGCTAAATAAATAGCTAGTTATCAGATGTGTGTGCATAAATGAGGTAGACAGTAACACATATAATTTGGCAATATACTGTACTGAAAGTCGAGAAATACTTCCCAAACATAGTTATCAGAAAGACAACGCGGTGTTTTTGATGATCTTTGGTCCTACTCTGCGTTAGTGTGTACTGTGTTAACCTGTACCAAATGGACGCGGGTCCTGGATGCAGAGTCCTGAGCATTTAGTTAAAATTAGATTTTGTTTAATGCCGCTCTTTGTGAGGCTTTCAAACAGCGAGTTCTGGACAGAAGCCACTATTTCATAATACAGACACTTCTAGTTGTGAAATATTCCTTCAAGTCAGTGCTAGACCATCTTTGTGCTGAATTAAGAGCTCATTTCAGCAAAGTCTTCCTCTACTTAACTCAAGCACATTGTCTCCATATCACATTTGACAGGGTTGTTTGTTTTCCTCCTCCTCTTGTTAATACCAATATGACTTTTATCCATGGTGCTCTGGACACATGCAGGATGTAAGGCCACTGTTATTTCCTGAGGACAGAGCCGTACTGATAAACAGCAGTGATTTGCTCAGCGTTTGACAGTTTGCTTATTTCATTTTTCCTCCTAGGACTCCTCATCAGTTAATTTCAACACGGCAGCCTCAGAAGCCCGAGTCTTTGGGGAAATGTCATTTTAAATTAATTCCCAGGTCTTTTAAGATAAGCAGCTAGTCGTTAATTTCACCCAGGGCGTAACGTTGTCAGGGGCCCAGAAGCATGACGTATGTCTGTCAAGATTAATTACTATGCAAAAACAGCTCTCTTTTTTCTTCTTGCCTTTCCCCTTGTATACAGGAGTGCCTAACTGACCAGCTAACAAAAAGTGCTGTCTGAATGGGCAAAGTAACAGTCCCTGGATGATACTGTGTGTGATTCATGTGGCATGTTGAAAATATTTTTATGATGTCAGTCAGATATTTTCAGGGAACTCTGAATATCCAGTGGAAAATCTCAAAAATGATTAACATTAAATTATCCCTATGATCTGTTTAAATATGTATAATTTATTTATTTGATTTGATTATTTTTGCCATTACTGGATAGAGACAGCAAAAACACACAGGAAGACTGGGAGAGAGAGAGGGGGACGACACGGGCTGCAGGTTGTACTCGAACGCTGCTTTCCGACCATGTGCATGTGGCCTGAACTTGCTGCTGAACTAAACTAGCACCGCTTCTTTATATTTTTAATAATAATAGTAAAAACTTTAGTTTTAGCATTAGCAGTAATTTATATATTGCCTTTTCAGAAACCCAAGAGCATAAAAAAACCAAAGTATATAAACAAACAAAACGTCTAGAGGTTCAAGATTTTGTTAAAGTGGTGAGATTATATTGTAATATTAAATATACTATATACATAATATTGTTTTACAAAACATTATACAGAAATGTGCAGTGTGATTGGAATGCGAGCACCTAATGGCTTAGCTATGTATGAGCACTAACGCAGGTTTGGAACAGCCGCTGAGCAGGAAAATGCTACGAATAAATTGAAAGAGCCACAACCCAGGTTTGAGTTGTCTTTCTCATTATAACCATGGCAATATCAAACCTCCTCTTTATTAAATCACACAGGTGTCGTTTTTGTTATTACTGAGGTCTAAGGAGATCATAAAAAATGATTCAAAGCATGTGTGATAACAACATGGCCAACTGTCCATGGCTAGCTGGTGAACATTAGTAACTACCTAACTTGCTTCTGTGCTGACTTACTTCAAGATTGAAGATTCTTTATTTGTCACATGTCACACTAGTACAACACACTGTGAAGTGTGTCCTGAACTGCTCCTTGACTGTGTGAAACTTTATAAACAATAAGTAAATTGAGCAACGTTAATCACAGGGGAGCAAAGGTCATTCCTGGGGATGTCAGGGAAACAATCCTCCAGTTACACTGAAGGCAGAAAATCCACTTAGATGATGTTGGGATTAAATTATTTGACGTGCCTCAATTCTATGCTTTATATGAACTAAAATGCCATATTACCATATAGTGTGGTATTAAGTGGACACGGCCCTGAAAATAGAGGCATTAGACTACGTGTGCTCGGGGAGTAGAAAGCTGTAGACTCTCACTCACGCTTGCCTGGGAAAACGTAGATAAGACGGGACCATCTCTGGTGGAAAGTTACTGAGACACTGTCATTTAGACTAGAGTGAGAGAGCTTCTGTAATAAAACTGTCAGGGGAACACCAGCACTTTGAGATCCGCGGCCACGTGTCATGCAGGACGCATCTCCCTCCTAGAAGTAATAGAGTGTGAAATGGTCTACTGAGCAGTGTTTTGTCTTCCATCGGATGCCTCGGAGGAATCAAAAGAACTTGGTGAAGTGTTGATATTTAACAAGGAAGAGAAGAGTGAGATCCCTCACAGTGAATGTTGAAGATTTCCTTTGATTTCCAGGGATGTTCTCCCTGCGGTGGAGGATGAACAGGTAGGTGGAGGTGAGTGGTCCAGGTGAAATGGGAGGGAAACTGGAAGCTGGATTATCTTGGCAGGGCTGCAGTGAGTTAAACAGGTCAACACGATTTGGCCTGTTGCCGCTTGAGAGAGGCAGACTATCTAGCAAAACCTCGATAGATCAGCTGGTCCTCACATACTGGCATTAATGATGATGATCAGCAGCAGATGTGTCAGGCTGAGGATCTGGAACAGAGAGCTCTGCCCAATAGGTAGGATTCTGCAGGAAGCTTGCTCAGGAGAAGGAGAAACTGGACCAACCTGCTCCCTCATGACAGTTATTTGTTTTTCTAAAACTAATGGTGTAATGGATTAGTAGAGCTAATCAAGCGGTAGACGCAAATTTAACAATTTCTTTTCTTTATTTATTGAGTAAGCCCAAATATACTTAAATCTAAATTGAGACTGAAAAAAGCAACCTCCACCCATGAGCCTATTGTATGGATTTTGTAATTTAGATTTTCACACCTGGATTTGAAATTGGATTATCATAGATATGCATTAAGTTAAATATTTGGGTCAACAAAGAGTGTTGGAGAATATGTAGATGTCAATGAATGTTAGTGGTTTTCCAATTATCTCCTTCGATGATGTGGCGGGAGGGAGATGATCAGGGAGGGAGAGTGCTTTCAACATTAAATTCAATTCAAATCAATTTGATTTTGAAACTACCAATTGACAACAACAGACATTAAATATGGGCCTTTTATTTGATGCATCACAAATTTACAGAGGGGTGTAAATGAAGGTAAATATGTTGCAAAATGAAAGAGCTTGTAGAATAAAAAGTGAGAATACACCTGGGACAGGACAGATGTGAGACCTTGGGTCGTCCTTACTGAATTGTGCATAGGCTTTATTAAAATGTTCCATGGTGATAAAACTGAAACTGTTCAATATTATAAACACTTAGGATGCTGGCTGGATGTTATTTTCACACATTCACAACTTGTAAGATCATTGTACAGTCCACAATTTTATCTGCACCTGTTTAGTCATAGTTGTTGTGATGTTTATATGAATCTATATCCAAGCCAGTTCATTCTGTGCATCACAGTGCACGATTGTGTCTTAAATGAAAAAGAAGTTTGACTACGGTGGCCCTAAGAGGCCAGATGGACTGCAACTTCAGAAAACACCAGCAATATGAAAAACGCTGCAAAAGTGCACAAAACACAACGGAAATAGGAAAAAGAACAACAAATAGGAAAAAACACAGCGGAAGTGTTTCTGGGGAAACAATAACCCGACGGACCAGTTGCAGGAAGCTCCGGACCCCACGTGACTACCAGTTGTCAGGTGACCATTTTGGCAGCAACATGAACAGCGCCACTGTAAGCGGCAATGTAGAAACTTTTAAGCCATCGGAGTTAATTTAATTTCTCTTTAATTCGCATGACATCGAGCTGTATATATAAAAAAAAAGGTTAAATATTACCGACCCCTATAATGTTGTTGTTCTTTTTCCTATTTCCGTTGTGTTTTGTGTGCTTTTGCAGCGTTTTTCTTATTGCTGGTGTTTTCTGAAGTTGCAGTCCGTCTGGCCTCTCAGGGCCACCGTAGTTGACCCTCCCTAGCAAATCTAAAAGAGCAGTGCTGTATGATTTTTATTGACAAGGATCAGCTGCAAAGACTGTGTCAGGGTGCTGCTTGGCAAGCAGGACTCAATCGCAGGACTCTGTTCAGTGAATTTATTAACAAGGTGATGTGTACGGGCAGAACGTTGTGCCATCAGAAACTGAATTTGAATAAGTTAAATTCAAATTTGAATTGCTCAGATTGAATCTGAATTGTAACTTGAATAAATGCTTTTTAAAACTGAATTTGAATTAGCCTAATTTGAAATTCAGTAAATAGTTTTGAAAATGATCATCACTAAATTGAAATTGAATTTTATATTTTGAAAATGAATTCATTTCCTTTGAAACTGTATTTTATCCTTTAAAAATGTAGCTCTCAAGTTGGGATGCTGTGTAAGAGATAGATAGATAGATAGATAGATAGATAGATAGATAGATAGATAGATAGATAGATAGATAGATAGATAGATAGATAGATAAATCTAAATTACAATGGTTTGGATATTCATTTGCATGTTTCCCTACTTTAGTGATCTCTGCAAGCATACAGGGCTCTGAGAGTGTACAAGATGAGAACCCGAATTCTACAGTCGATCATATTTGTCAAAGCTGAACCCAGGGCTAACTATGCTAATTAGTGTTTTTTGCTACAATAAGCATAAAAGTTACTGTACGGCTATCATTTGTTAACATGACTACTAACTTACTACATAACTACTACGCCTTCCTGGAAAGCATCATGACCTTCTCCATCACCTGCTGGTTCCACTCCCTCAGCCTTCAGAACAGGAACAGACTGCAGCACACTGCATCAGTGTGCTCTAAAACCATTGGACTGCCTGTCAGAGCTCTGGCTCAGGTTTTCAGCCAACAGGCCCTTAGACAGGCAGCCAGAATCATCAACGACCCCGCTCACATTCTTCACCCCGCATTTCAATGGCTCCCCTCTGGGCGACGCCTCCGCTGCATTTCCTGCAGGACTGAGAGGAGGAGGAGGAGAACCACCTTTGTCCCCAAAGCCACCCTGCTTTTTAACTCCAGCCGATAAGAACATTTCCCACACCCATGAACATAAACTACACTCTTCTTACACCACTGACACTTTATTCACCTTCAGTCACCTTAATTTTTAAAACTGTGTAATAAAACTGTATATACTGTATATTCTGTGTATTTATTATTTCACTCCTATTGCTTGTGCTTACTGTACTTATCTTCAACGTATGCTGCTCGGTTGTTTGTTAATTGCCCCTTGGGGATAAATAAAGTCTTCTGAATCTGGATCTGAATCTGAATGAAACTTGTTCTTATACATGTAATACATTTATTACCAACCTGAGAGTTTATCCACTGGTCACTTCTGAGGTCTTAATCCAGCTCAAGACGCTGTAGATTCCCGTCAGTAACACTTTTGGTTCGCTGGTAAAACGTAGTTCTATTAATCTGCGCTCGATTACTCTGGAACCGGAACCAGATGTAGTCCCAAAAAACTGAATTTTGGAACTTAAATTGAATTGTAGAACTGAAACTGAATGGTGAGAAGGAAAATTCTCTTCATTCAATCCAGAATGACATTTAAAAATCTTCTAATCACGTACCAGGTCTTGAATAAAAGGGCCTCATCTTATCTTAATGACCTTATAGAACTGTATCATCCCATTAGAGCTCTTGACTCTCAGACTGCGCGCTTTCTTGTGGTTCCAAGTAAAGTGGGAGGCAGAGCCTTCAGTTTTCAGGCCCCTCTTCTGATTAAAGATTCAAGATTCAAGATTCTTTATTTGTCACGTGCATGGTTATACAGGTTCAGTGGGGCAAAAAAGTATTTAGTCAGCCACCGATTGTGCAAGTTCCCCCACTTAAAATGATGACAGAGGTCAGTAATTTGCACCAGAGGTACACTTCAACTGTGAGAGACAGAATGTGAAAAAAATTCCATGAATCCACATGGTAGGATTTGTAAAGAATTTATTCGTAAATTAGGGTGGAAAATAAGTATTTGGTCACCTCAAACAAGGAAAATCTCTGGCTCTCACAGACCTGTAACGTCTTCTGTAAGAAGCTTTTCTGTCCCCCACTCGTTACCTGTATGAATGGCACCTGTTTGAACTCATCATCTGTATAAAAGACACCTGTCCACAGCCTCAAACAGTCAGACTCCAAACTCCGCCATGGCCAAGACCAAAGAGCTTTCGAAGGACACCAGGAAAAGTATTGTAGACCTGCACCAGACTGGGAAGAGTGAATCTACAATAGGCAAGCAGCTTGGTGTGAAAAAATCAACTGTGGGAGCAATCATCGGAAAATGGAAGACATACAAGACCACTGATAATCTCCCTCGATCTGGGGCTCCACGCAAGATCTCATCCCGTGGGGTCAAAATGATCATGAGAACGGTGAGCAAAGATCCCAGAACCACACGGGGGGACCTGGTGAATGACCTGCAGAGAGCTGGGACCAAAGTAACAAAGGTCACCATCAGTAACACACTACAACGGCAGGGAATCAAATCCCGCAGTGCCAGACGTGTTCCGCTGCTGAAGCCAGTGCATGTCCAGGCCCGTCTGAAGTTTGCCAGAGAGCACATGGATGATACAGCAGAGGATTGGGAGAATGTCATGTGGTCAGATGAAACCAAAGTAGAACTTTTTGGTATAAACTCAACTCGTCGTGTTTGGAGGAAGAAGAATACTGAGTTGCATCCCAAGAACACCATACCTACTGTGAAGCATGGGGGTGGAAACATCATGCTATGGGGCTGTTTTTCTGCCAAGGGGACAGGACGACTGATCCGTGTTAAGGACAGAATGAATGGGGCCATGTATCGTGAGATTTTGAGCCAAAACCTCCTTCCATCAGTGAGAACTTTGAAGATGAAACGAGGCTGGGTCTTCCAACATGACAATGATCCAAAACACACCGCCCAGGCAACAAAGGAGTGGCTCCGTAAGAAGCATTTGAAAGTCCTGGAGTGGCCTAGCCAGTCTCCAGACCTCAACCCCATAGAAAATCTGTGGCGGGAGTTGGAGTTCCTTCCTAGTTAAATTTACCCTTTTTAATTTTTCATATTTATTTCCTATCTTATTCATAGCCTTTCCTTTTTTGTTTTCTTTAGGTCACGAGCAGTTGTCCAAGCATTTCACTACATATCGTACTGTGTATGACTGTGTACGTGACAAATAAAATTTGAATTTGAATTTGAAGTCCGTGTTGCTCGGCGACAGCCCCAAAACATCACTGCTCTCGAGAAGATCTGCATGGAGGAATGGGCCAAAATACCAGCTACTGTGTGTGCAAACCTGGTAAAGACCTATAGTAAACGTTTGACCTCTGTTATTGCCAACAAAGGTTATGTTACAAAGTATTGAGTTGTATTTTTGTTATTGACCAAATACTTATTTTCCACCCTGATTTACGAATAAATTCTTTACAAATCCTACCATGTGGATTCATGGATTTTTTTTTCACATTCTGTCTCTCACAGTTGAAGTGTACCTCTGGTGCAAATTACTGACCTCTGTCATCATTTTAAGTGGGGGAACTTGCACAATCGGTGGCTGACTAAATACTTTTTTGCCCCACTGTATAACACTGTCAGGGGTCGTGGTGTGGAGCAAAGGAAAAGAGGACTCAAACGCAGGACTTGTTGATGAGTGACAAACTGAAGGCCTAAATACACCGGCTGAATAATGACTGATTGGAGACGGGTGAGTAAACAGCTGAACATAATCGAACCAATGACACACAGACGTAACAGGAACAGAACAACAGGAAATGAGAACGAGTGACAAAATAAACTGAACCTGAACAAACTGAAAACACTGGGTCACTGACCCAGGAACCCTGACAAACATGCAGTTAATGTGACCTGATACGCTCCTGTTCAAAGAAAAAGAGAGAGAGAGACAGAACTTTATATACAGTGAATGAGTATATACAAAGAGGACATTATATGCAGCAAGCGCGTGAGTTAGGTACATTATATAAATAGAAATAAAATAAAATAAAACAATCTGGAAATTTACAGCTTGTGAACATTGTGTGTGGGGTGTTAAAGTGTCTTGTGCTGTAGTGAGGCCAGAAGGATCAGGATGATATGAGAATGTGGTAATGAGTCCTGTCTCAGTCACTTATGGATCATGGGCGAGGGGGGCTAATTCAACACACGGATGGCCTGAGGATAACTCCTCTTGAGCCTCTGTGTTTTTGTTCGGATGGTGCGGAAACTTCTGCCTGATTTCAGAAGCTGGAACAGTTCATTGCTGGGATGGGATGGGTCCTTCAAAATCTCAGTTGCTCTAGTCCAACATCTATTTTTCAATTCAATTCAATTTTATTTATATAGCGCCAAATCACGACAACAGTCACCTCAAGGCGCTTCATATTGTACAGTATATACTATAATAATAGATACAGAGAAAAACCCAACAATCATATGACCCCCTATGAGCAAGCACTTTGGCGACAGTGGGAAGGAAAAACTCCCTTTTAACAGGAAGAAACCTCCAGCAGAACCAGAATCAGAGAGGGGCGGGGCCATCTGCTGCGACCAGTTGGGGTGAGAGAAAGAAATCTCCTGACGTAAATGTCCTGTAGGGAAGGGAGAGCAGTCCTGCAGCAGCGTTCTGCTGTACAGGTCACTCTCAGAATAGCTTTTTTATCCTTGACACAGCTGTTTCCATACCAGGATGTGATGTTCTGTGTGAGGATGCTCTCCACAGCGCCTGTATAGAAAGTCCTGAGGATCACTGGAGAGACCCTGAACTTCCTCAGTTGTCGTAGGTGATACAGGCGCTGCCTAGCCTTTTTGGACTGGACCAGAATGTGGGCAGACCATGTCAGGTCTGAGGAGATGTGGACACTGAGATACTTGAAGGACTGCACCCTCTCCACTGGTGCTCCATTAATGATAATGCATTTGTAGTCTCTGTGCTGACCTCTTGTGAAGTCCACCACCAGCTCCTTGGTCTTGCTGATGTTCAGCTGGAGGTGGTTGTCCCGGCACCACGATGCCAGATTCTTCACTTCATCCATCCCTCAGCTTTGTCAACAGTCTACCGGGCACTATTGTGTTGAACGCTGAGCTGTAATCAACAAACAGCAATCTCACATAGTTACCCTGTTTCTTGTCCATGCGGCTAAGGGTGGTGTGTAGGACGTGGGCGATGGCGTCCTCCATGGATCTGTTGGGTCAGTAGGCAAACTGGAGCAGATCTGTGGTGTTTGGGATGGAAGAGGAGATGATTTTCTTCAACAGCCTCTCGAACACCTTGTTAACCACCAAGGTCAGTCCAACTGGCCGGTAGTCATTCAGACATGAGGGCTTGTTGTTCTTGGGGACAGGGATGATGACGGATCTCTTGAAGCATGTGGGGACCACAGACTTAGCCAGGGACTCGTTGAAAATCAAAGTGAACACACCTGCTAGCTGGTTAGCACAGCACTGCAGCAGACGGCCGGTGATGCCGTCTGGCCCCGCCACTTTCCTTGTGCTCACTCTCCTCAGCGCCGCTCAGACATCGTGCTCTGTAATGCTGATCGCCGGTCCCTCTCTGATGACGGGCGTAGAACTGGTTCAGCTCGTTGGAGAATGCAGAGTCGTCGCTGGTCGGCACAGTGTCCCTGGCTTTGTAATCTGTGATTGTGTGTAGTCCGTGCCACATGCTCCGTGTGTCGCCCTGGCTGAACTGAGGCTCCACTCGCTCCCGATACCGGCGTTGGGTATCCCTCACCACGCTGTAAGACACCACCTTGTAGGCGCTCATATCGCCAGTGGCGAGACCCGCGTTGTAGGTGGAGGTCCTGGCGTTCACTGCAGCGCGGATTGTTCTGTCCACCCACGGTTTTTGGTTCGGGAACATCACGACTCTCGCAGTGGGGATGATCTCATCCGCTAGCATGTTTACGAAGCTTACTGCTACATCCATAAACTCATTGATGTCGACTGCCCATGCTCTGAACATGTCCCAGTGTACGTCGTTGAGCGCATCCTGTAGCGTAGCTTCTGATTGGGCCAACCAGCGTTTCACCTCTCTCGTAGTTACTGTCACGGTCCTGGGTCTTATGACCCAGTGTTTTGAGTTTTAGTTCATTTTGATGTTTATAGTTTATGTTTAAGCCCTCCAGGTTTTCTAAGTTCATTTGTTACCATGCCTAGGTGATTTTAGTTCTTATTAATTCCCCCCTCGTGTTTCCAACCCATGTTAAGTCTCCCCTGCTCTTCATGTGTTTCATGTCTGTGTCTTACGTTGTCAAGTTCTGGTTGTCATGTCTGCGTTTCATTATGTTTCCTGTTTTATTTTGGAAGGAGTCGTGTGTTCTTGGTTCTGTGTATTTAGCTTCACTGCTCCTGTCATTAGGTTCATGTTAGTCAGCTGTTTCCTCATGTGTCTCCACTTCCCCTGATCACCTCGTGTGTATTTAAGTCCTCTGTTTTTGCATCTCATTTGTCAGGTCGTCTGCTCGTCCATACCCTCACTTCAGCATTCTATGTCAGTTCACCACGTTTAAGGTTTTTCATGTTTAGCTTTAGTTCACCCAGTTTAGGCTATGGTTTAGTGTTCACCTGTGTCCTGCTGTTTGTACTCCTTTTTTGCTGGCCTCAATAAATGGCTGATTTTCTGTTAACTCTACGCCACGTTCAGTTTATGGAGTTGCGTTTGGGTCCGTTTGCCAACACCTACAGTCTGCCCTCGCCAGACTGTGACAGTATGACCTGACCATGTCGGACCCAGCGACCCCTGGTAGAGACGTAATCCAAGCAGTGGAGTCGTTATGCTACCAGTGGAGCCGAAGCTCTAGTGAGGAGGAGAGGGAGGAGTTACTTTACTCGTTGGGGACAAGCGTCACGGTTTTCCCCTGGTTATGGGAGGCGCTACCCCCTCTGATCTCGGACTTCCTCCGCACCATCCTCCCAGCCTGCCCTCGGCAGCATCAGCGGTCCGGTGTGCAGACTGCGTCACCACAGCCCCGTGGCCGCGCAGCCTCCCCTCCGCCTGCTGTAAGCATACGAGTCGGCACGCTGAAGTTCGCCACGGCACCACACTCCTCTACGCTGGCGCCGTCCCTCTACTTGCCGGTTTCCACTTCGCCATCGCAGCTCAGTCGTTCACCCTCACCGCCTCGACCGACCTACCCATCTTCCGCTTCCTACCTGGCACGGATGTGGTCCGAAGACGAGGAGCCGGTCGCCACAGAAATCAAAGTTTCATCCACGACCACCTCAAAGAGGAAGCGGCGTTCGCGTCGCCGTCGCCCAGCGCTACGGCATGTTTCGCCCTCCAACGAGCCACACGAGGATGCGGGGGAGGTCATGGATTTCGACCTGGAGGAGCGGCAGCGTGCAGCATGCGCTCAACTGGATGAAGAGCTCCGGTGGAAGCCATGGCTAGCTCCTGACTATGAGGAGATCTTCCCGGGAACCCGCCTGGCTCTCGGGGGTCCCCTGAGCTTCCAGGAACTCTCGTCTACTGCTCCATCAGCACCCAGTTCACCAGCCTCTGCGACGCCGCCCGGCGCGCATGAGGCGCCGTTGTCTGGTTCATCGGGAGCTGCAGTCAAGAAAAAACGGCGTTCGCGTCCCCGTCGCGCTGCGCGACAACCGGAGGTGAGTGAACGCACTCTCCCATCACCAGCCTCCGTTGAAGCCGTAGAAGAGGAACTAGATTCAAGTTTACAGATTCAAGGGTCACCATTAAAGGAGACACATAGTGTGGAGGCGGCGGACTCCAGTACTGTGACTGATGTGGTCTGTTCGTCTGGCTTCCATGAACAGGGAGTAAGACCCACACAGACTGTAAATCCCAGCACTGGAGAACCTCAGCCTGTGTTCTCGTCACCGCCACCGGAACAGGAGTTTGACGGTCCAGCCTCTGAGCCGACCGGGGAATCCCCTGTTTCGCGTTTTTCTTGCAGCGAAAACAATGACACTATTTCAGAGACAGCCAGTGCTAACTGTAAGCTGAGTAATACAGTGCTAACCGGGCCGCCGCCCAGAGATTTTGCCCTGAAGACACCCGTAGACAGTGATTTGGCAGGGACCACTGGTGTAATACTTAGAGGGAGGGAGACCTCCACAGACCTAAAAGCTAATTGTGTGACAAGAGGGGGGGAGGAATTTCCTCCGTTGTCCGTTACTTCGCCTGGGGTTCCATCTAAAGCTGAGTTGCCTGTGGCTAACGCCTCCCTTCCTGAGTCTGCTCTGCTCACCTACGAGGTGCTTAAAGTAGACACTTGTGCTTTCACAGCGAACGAGGATTTTTTAGAGGAGGGTCATGTCGCAGAGCATATAAGAACGGAGGGTGAGACGAGGTGTGATCATGTTTTGCCTGCTGCTCCTGTGTCCAATGAACTTAAAAATAAGAATGCTGGTCATGACCTCATGTTGGGACTTAAAGGTGACAACAGGGATTCTAATCAGGGTAACACGAACTGTGAAATGTCCCCACCTAAATTCTGTTTTCCCCACAGTCGTGAGCAGGGTGTTTTTGGACTGTTTACCTCCATCCCTGCCGCCTCTACTCAGAGGATTGAGTCTGAGACCAGGGTATACGATTCCACTATTAATGACCATGTAGCGTCCCCTCACGGAGTTACTTTGACACAGTTCTCCGAGGTTTCTGTGAGCACATTATCGGACAGGGTTTTGAGTCCCAAGGTTAGTGTTAACACCAGCACACAGCCGGAAATGTCACCCGTCTCGGCTATGGTTGCTAGCACAGCATTATCCGTACCCATTTCACCATACACTCTACATAACACCCTTGAGTTACAGTCCACCTCTAGCGTGGTCCCAAGTCAATGTACCACTTACCGCTATCAGACTGGTCAATTCTCATCACCCAGATCCATATCTGAATATCTCATGTTCACCCAGGGACTTCCCCCTGGAGGTTTAAGTCATGTTTTTGTGGGTAATATAGTAATCCTTGTTTTCCCTGTGGCTGACCCAGCTTACCTGTGCCATAACGTTATGTCATTGATTGAGTCTGAAGGGCGGAATGTAGACACAGGGCTTTCTGTTTCTGAACCTATTATGTCAACTAACATGGGTCTTGCAGTGACTGGGCTGGTCTCTGCCTCAAGACATCTCACACCTGTTTGTTTCTGGACTGATACCTATAAGATGTCATGTGAATGCAGCCGGCCTGTTGCCACGTCAGCTGGAGGGTCCGAGGGGCCCGTTCAGCCGCCCGTCTCCGCTGGAGGGTCCGAGGGGCCCGTTCAGCCGCCTGTTTCTGCTGGAGGGCCCAAGGGGCTCGTTCAGCCTCCTGTCTCCGCTGGAGGGTCCGAGGGGTCCGTTCAGCCTCACGCCCCGTCAGCTGGAGGGCCCGAAGAGCCTGTCCAGCCGCCACCTCTGCCTCGCCTGGTCCAGCTTCATCCGAGTCTTCATCCTCGTCTGGTCCAGCCTCCGCCTCGCCTGGTCCAGCTTCATCCGAGTCTTCATCCTCGTCTGGTCCAGCCTCCGCCTCTGCCACGCCTGGTCCAGCTTCTGCCTGTGCTTCACCTGGTCCAGCTTCATCCGAGTCCTCATCCTCGTCTGGTCCAGCCTCCGCCTCGCCTGGTCCAGCTTAATCCGAGTCTTCGTCCTCGTCTGGTCCAGCCTCCGCCTCTGCCACGCCTGGTCCAGCCTCCGCCTCTGCCACGCCTGGTCCAGCCTCCGCCTGTGCCTCGCCTGGTCGAGCTCCAGCCTGTGCCTCGCCTGGTCGAGCTCCAGCCTGTGGCGTTGTGGTCAGACTTCCCAAAGGCCGGGTGTGAAACAACCTTGTAGCCCTACTTGTATGGCGTGTAGCAATGGTCCAGTATCCTATCTCCCATCGTCGGATACGTCCAAGGTTCGCTTTATTAAAGTCTCCCACTATAATGAGGGCTGAGCCCGGATCTCTGTTTTGAAAGGCACTAAGCACATCATGTAATTCGGAAAGAGCAGTGTTGGGTAAGTTACTTTAAAATAGTAACTTAGTTACATTACTAGTTACTTCTCTCAAAAGTAACTCAGTTACTTCAAGTTACTCGTTACTTTCAAAGTAACTAGTTACTAGGGAAAGTAACTTTGGTTTTACTCAGAATTCTCCTGTTAATGTGTTGCTTCCATAACTTTGCAGTCTTCTAGCTTGCTTACCTGCCACAAGTGCACTGTGCCACCTACCAATAGAAAGGAAAAGATAATGTGCACATTTCCACGAGAGAAATCCCACGCCTGGACCGTCGTTGACTGCTGCCATGATTCTAGCCTACGTCACAGCGTCATGTGCGCCTTTTACATCCAACACAAAAACTGCAGTCGTGGTGCTTTCGATTGTACTCAGAACTCGGAAATTCTGCCTTCTGAATAGGAAGATGTGGGTAACACCAGACTGCAGATGAGCTGCATACAGGGCTGGACTGGGACAGAAAATCGGCCCGGGCATTTTGACTAGAGACCGGCCGCCATTATAGGAAAAATCATAAAGCCTTTGAATGAAAACAAACACTGTTGTGACGGTGATGTACACTTTTTTGATGGTATATATGTATCAATCTATCAATCGTTTGTTGTAAGACTCAGATAATTATTTTTTAAAAGCTAGACATTTTAAATGAGAATAAGAAAGAAAAGTATTTCTTTGTGCCCCCCCCCCCCCCCCCCCCCCCCCCGGCAACACTTTGCTAGACCCGCCCCTGCACAGTTATCAGCTACCTAAAAAAGGATCCTGGGGTTATTTGTCTCTCAGAAACAGTTCATAACTTCCCTTCAACTCATTCATGTCACCTAAAAGGTAAACCTGTTTCTCCATCACCTGTTCAGCTCTGATGATCCAGTAAGGACATCTCCTGGTTTCATCCTCATGTTTCCCTCTCACCAGATAACCAAACCATATCATGACCAGCAGCTTTACAGCTGTGGCTCCAGCAAACATCAGCTGATACTAGAAATTAATATTAAATAAATTCTAACAACAGCTGATCAAGCTTAAACGTGCTGCTGTTGTTTAGCACGACATCCGCTGGTTTCCTCTTTCTGGCGCAAAGTGAGCGATAAACAAACAAGAGAGCCGGTCAGCTGATCATTGATCAGTTTCATGATTGAAGTAAAAACGGGAGAGGGAGGGGGGAGAATGAGAGAAGAAGAGGCAGCTGTGCAGCAAAGACATAGAATAACTCCAGCTTTGTGTCTTTTTCATTGAAGGTGAATTACGGGACAAACTGTTCCTTTTCACCTCAATAAGAAACGCGTAATATTTTCTCTGAATACCAGGCAGGACGGTTGGCAACTCTAATAACTTATGAACAAAATAAAGTTCAACATCATTAACTTCATAGCACCACCCAGCTGTATAGAAACTCCGTCATGCTAGCTAGCACGCAGTACGGAAAAAGTCAGAATAACGAAAATAAACTCCACCTAAACTTGGTTTATATCTGACCCAGAGAGACTGCAGGTTATAACTTCTTACCTGAAGTTCAGTTCACACTTGGACCGGCGGCCGCCTCGGGTCTCTTTTCCTTCTGCGTCCCCTTTCCTTCATCCACCTGCTGGCCTCCACCACTTGCTAATGTTACTGAATCTGTGGAAGCTCCGCGATGCCACCACACGAAGTAATGAGTAACGAGCCTATCTAAATCCCAGTAACGAGTAACGCGTTCCTGATTTTGGCATAATAACTACTTACCGTGCTCGTTACCACAATGGTAAATGGTAAATGGTAAATGGCCTGTATTTATATAGCGCTTTACTAGTCCCTAAGGACCCCAAAGCGCTTTACATATCCAGTCATCCACCCATTCACACACACATTCACACACTGGTGATGGCAGCTACATTGTAGCCACAGCCACCCTGGGGCGCACTGACAGAGGCGAGGCTGCCGGACACTGGCGCCACCGGGCCCTCTGACCACCACCAGTAGGCAACGGGTGAAGTGTCTTGCCCAAGGACACAATGACCGAGACTGTCCAAGCCGGGGCTCGAACCGGCAACCTTCCGATTACAAGGCAAACTCCCAACTCTTGAACCACGATCACCCAATAATAACGTAGTTACTGTAACGCGTTACTTAATAACGCGTTAGTCCCAACACTGGTTATATCGCATCAGCAGAAGCTTCTCAAACCTTCTATCAGACATTCTGTTCCTTTTTGGGGGAAAGCACCAATCCACCTAAACTGAACAGCCACTGGTGCACTGGATGGAGTTAGACTGTTGTATTTCATGTACATCTTTGTGAGATTTGGGAACTGATTCAGAATCTCGAGCTCATAGTCTGACCTTAAAAAGTCAGTTACTTCTTTTTCTGCTGAGAAGCTTTCTGTGGGCTGATTCTGAAATTCAAAAAAGTCCATTTCGGCTGGGCTGGCTGGCATTTGGGACATATTAGTGTTGTCAGTTGCAGGAGCAGCTTTACAACACTCTGTTATCAGGAGCTCCTTCACATACTCTCTCCTACGCTCATCTCTCAGCCAACAAAGTTTAAACTTGGGACAAGTGGCCGCTGCGAGAAGTCCTTCTTGGCTGTCCAGAACAGCATCAAAACGAGTCTTGATGGCCTGTAACATACAACATGATGCATCTAAGAATAAAATTATTTTACTATATAATTACCTATTGTCATTATTTTATGGGCTTTACAGCTCTAAACCATCTGTATTTTCTATTATCAATACTGTATGAGATTTAATTTTGGTTTTGTTGATATTATGATTAATATTCATGATTAATGATGATCAATGTCCCTGATATTTAACAAGGGGTGAAAACTTGGTCTTTTATTCTATCATTTTAATAATTGTACCCGCTGCTTAAAACAAAGTATAACATCCACCCACTGTGAATGGTATAATAAATTTAACAAATCCACCCAAAGCAGTTAATAATAATCTTACCTTTACAATGACATCTGGAAGGCTGGCTGTCATAGAGGTCATCTTTCAGGGCAAGGGTCTTTGACATCAGGCTTGTGAGTGTTGGCAGTAAAGCCCCGTAGGTGCACTCATCCCCTTGTAAGATGTCCAGAGCCACTGTCAGGGGCTTCATCACAGCACAGTACTCTTTCAAGAACTGGTACTCCCTTTCATTAAGGCACTTGATTCCCAGTTTTACACACAGGGGATTAAGTTCATTCAAGGGAATTGTGATGATTCTAGAAATGGCCTCATACAGGGAATTCCACCTTGTGGATGTCGGTACCATTAGTTTCCTCCGGCTGACTTCCTCCACCTGTTCAGAGGCTAATGTTGATCGACTTGCTTTAGTCCAAAGAGCAGAATATTTTGCAGTGCTACTCCTATATGCAGCCTTCGTGTCTGCACAGGAGTTTAGATGTTTGTCAACATCGCTTGTTGAAATCGAGTTAATTGTGTGCGATGCACATCTGTAGTGTGGAGGGAGGCTGAACTGTGCATCACCAGATGCAGCTGAAAGAGCTTCTATGACATCAGTAAAGGTCGGTTCCTCGTCATCACCTTCTTCATTTTCAGATTCAGACTCCAAATTACAGGGCTGACATACTCTGAATGCTTTGGCAAAATTGGATGCGTTATCCGTTACAGATGCAATAACTTTGCCTTGTAGTCCAGAATATGAATGGATTTCTTTGAGCTCTGCTCCGATTACATCATAGGTATGGCTGCCTCTAATTCTCTTGCATGCTAGAGCGGCCTTGTTGCGCTGTAATGTGGAATTAATCCAGTGAACTGTTACACCCATAAAACTTTTATTATTTACCGTCCAGATGTCAGCAGTGGTGGAAACAAACTGCCTCTTCGAGTGTAGCCTTCAAGTTAGAGTTCATTTTGTCATATTCTCTCTCAAGGTATCCTACAAATGACTTTCTCTGGGGCAGCTTGACACCACTTTTAGTTGGTATTTTTTCTACGATGCGTCGGAATGATTCAGAGTCAACAGTGGAAATCGGCAACATGTCCTCGACGATATAGGCAGCGACGAGCTTCTTCAGTTCAGCGGCACTAAGTCCTGTCGCTCTTACGTCTAGTTTAACCTGTTTAGCAGGAGTGAGTCCATCTGAGGTTTGCCCGGTGGAAGTAGATGTGGTAGCCACAGCGGTCACGTCAGTGAGGGGATCCTGGGGGTTTTCTGTCAATTTAACATTCTTGTGGCAGCGTGCTAGGTGCTTGCTCAGGTTGGAAGTGGAATTTTTCGACGTAGAAAGAAGTTTTCTTCTGATGCAGAGTGTACAACGTACGCTTATGTTTTTGTCGCTTTTTAAAGAGTCAAATTCAAAGTAATGTCAGTATTTCCAAGTATTAAATGCTGCACGATCGTACTCTATCCCTCGCTCCATGTTTTCTATTGTTGACACACGTGCTACCACAGCCGTCGCACTCGCTTACGTCATTGTCATGAGACATTCTCGCAAAAAATCACGGTTTTAGTAACGCAGTAACGCAGCGTTCCTACGGGAAAGTAACGGTAATCTAATTACCGTTTTTGCAATAGTAATCCCTTACATTACTCATTACTTGAAAAAAGTAATCCGATGTGCCCCGTTTAGGGCAGCTATTGTTAACTGGTGGAACTGACAGAATTTGACCTATAAGGTGACTCAGATTTTTAATGTCAGGGTTAGCAGGCAAGACACCTGGACGATTTCGAGGTAGTAAGTACTGGGCAAGAACACTCACCCACATTGGCTGCAGAACCTTGCATTATGCACTGGGTAAGACTCATAGGATCAGGGATTAGAACATTTTGATCAGCTGAAATCAACTTCCTGTATACGGTTTTATGTGGGTCTTGCTGGAGATCAACAATATAGGTCAAAATGCCCCTTAGGGTGGTCCAGAATGACCAAACCGAGATCCTGTGGGACTTCCAGATACAGACAAACAAACTGGTGAAAGATAACCAAGTGGACAAAGTAGCAGTGGACAAGCAGAGAAAGGCAGCCATAGTGATAGATGTAGCTATTCCAAGTAGAGCTGGCCGATATATCAAAAATTTATCGTTACCGAAATTTATGACTCTCATCGACGTCATTTTGCCCATGTCGGTAAATTCGGTATTTAAAAAAAAAAAAGAATGTGCAGGTTGGCGATGTTCATGTCCCTTTAAGACTCTACTACCTGTAACAAGACGAGACACGGGTGAACAAATGGAGGACGATTTAAATGTTGAAGCAGCAGCGACGGAGGTAGAGCTGGTGGAGGAGGAAGAGGAGACGCTTGTTAACAAAACAATGTTCAAGCCCTGCCTAATTTTAACTATCAGTGTTCTATTGAAGTTTTTTGCAAACAGCACTATTTAATGTTTTTGTTTAAGAGTTTGTAGTTTTCACTAGTCACATGGCAGTGCTTAGTATTTATTATAGTTTTTTCTGTGTTCAATTGACATTTGTGTTTGTGACATTATTTGTTTACAAGTTATATTACCTCAAGGCCTTAGCAGAGATAGGCCTTTGTCCATGATGGCATTACATTTGCACAATCATTGTTTACTTTGTGAATAGCCAATGTGAAACATATTTATTATTAAACTATTTTGTTTACAAGGGATACACATTTTTTAGAGAGCATGGTTACATATTGTATCCTACACTTTTTATTTTGTTCAGTTAATAAATCTTAACCACTAAAAGTGCTTACTACTATTGTCTTCATTTATTTTCAGTGACATTTTACAGTCCTTTAAAGTGGTAATAATATAATTGCAATGAATAGGTCTAGGGGGAATAATATTATCAAAATAACTGGAGGAACTATGCTGCCTGCCACAGCCCCATCAAATGAAAAAAAAAAAAAAACGTTTGTTTTTTTGGCACTTGGGGTGGTTATCGTCCATTTATCGTTATCGAGGTTAACTGCTCAATTTATCGTGATATTGATTTTAGGCCATATCGCCCAGCCCTAATTCCAAGTGATAACAACATCAGGCAGAAGGAACTTAAGAAGTTGGAGAAGTACCAAGGGCTGAGAGAAGAACTCAAGAAGATGTGGAGGGTGAAGGTAACAGTCGCCCCAGTGTCAATCGGAGCACTCGGTGCAGTGACACCCAGGCTAGGCGAGTGGCCTAAATCCCATGAACAACATTTGAGATCTCTGTCCAGAAGAGTGCAATCTTAGGAACAGCTAAGATACTGTGCAGGACCCTCAGACTCCCAGGCTTCTGGTAGAGGACCTGAGGATAAAAGACAGGCTGCGGGGTTGAGAGGGGATTTTTTTTTATTTATACAAAGATAGGTTTAGAACAAATATAAGAACACATTATTAGTGTGTACAAATAAGACCAAGCACAAATAAGTGCTCGGTCTGCCACCATCAGCTGGCCTACTGTGCCAAGCATGTAGGCTTGCTGTCCCCTCTGGCAGCAGACTGACAATGAACCTTAGCAGTCATGGTATTCTGATCAACTATCACTCCTTCATTCATTCATGACTCACATCACTTGCAAGACACTGAAGCACATTTTGTTATGCTAACATTACAATATTTTCTTGTTTTGAAAGGACCATGAAGACGATCGATGGTGGTGAGCATCAGGAGAATCCAGAATAATGCTGACCAGACTTTCTTACTTAGACTTAGATCATCCCGCGCCGATCAGTGCATCGGGCGACAAGAGAATGCCATCGAACTTGGTCCATCGCAGCGGTTGCTGCTTCATCCCATGACAGTTCGACTGAGCATAAATCTTCAAGGAACGTAATCCCCCACATTATTTTGGGTCTTTCTCACCGTCTCTTTCCATTTCTCAGGTTCCACAGGACATGACGCAGGTGGGTCTCGGGTTCAGTAGCCGAAGGATGTGACCGGCAAATCTAAACCGACGCTTGGTGACTTGGACATGGAGCGGCTCTACTCCTCTACACGGTGATATACTTCCTTGTTGGTAACGCAATTCTGATATGTAATCTTGAGCATATTGGGCTGTTGGAAGACATTGAGATGGTGGTTGATCTTTGCAGTCGATTTCCAAGTCTCCGCTGTGTACCGTGCCGTCGGTATAACAATGGTCTTCAGGAGCCGCAACTTGGTTGGTAAGGGCAGTGCGGTGGTTGTCCATATAGGTCATAGTCGTTGAAAGGCAAATTGATTGAATTGAACTGAAAAGCTGCCCATGCTTTCCCAATTCATCACTTGACGTCATGCTCCATGTCCCCGTCACTGCTGAGAGTGCAACCCAGGTACACAAACCTGTCCATCTCTTCCAGCTGCTGCTGCTTATTCACAGTGACCGCTATGTTTGATGGTGCAGCGTAACCAACTCGCAGAATCTTCAACTTCTCACTGCTAGTGGCACTAGTGGCGCTAGTGCCGACCAGCACAAGAATATATTGACCCACATCTTAGACGATGTGGAGGAGAAAGAGCCAAGCTGGCTGGAGTGACAAGCAGGCAGGCTGTTAGACTAATGTTAGCTCAACAGTTAAGCTAGTACAGCTCACTGGGAAGTAGATCTCAGAGTGTATTTAGCTGGATTAGCAGATGTTAAGGTCAAACTTTATACAAATCAGCAGTTCTGAAGATTGGATCACAGTTGAAAATTCCAGCAGAGATGCTAGAGGGGGGACTGCAGTCCAACCTGTTAACCTGTGAATTTCTGGCTTTTCATCTGCTTGTTTTTGCCATGTTAGATAGTTAATTAAGAAGGATTTTGGTTTGCATCATATTTCCACTGAATCCCCAACTGATTTCCTGTTGGGTGATTATCATTAACTCAGAGCAAGAGAATAAGTGCATCTTTGAATTCAGTTGTGGTCATCCATTCTCCAACCTTTCCTCACAACAGATAAAATCAAAATCAGCTTTTGCTCAGAGTGGGTTAGTTATAATTATAAGTATTGTTTAATTGATTTGATTATTGTTTTAATATTTGATGTTGCTTTTGCTCTTGCTAAATTGGTTTAATAAAATTTCCTGCAATTGAAGTACAAATTGTGGACATTCACTGTGTAACCTTTTGTGAATCAATAAAGGCAGAAGTCTGAATATTATTTTTTGTTAGTGCAAATAGCTCTTACATGTGTCCCTAGCAATAACATTAAAAATAATCTTTCCTTGGAGCCTGCTGTCCAGACTACTAAAATCATCCTGGAAGTAACAAGCAGTGTTGGTCAAGTTACTTGAAAAAAGTAATCAGTAACTAATTACTGATTACTTCCCCAAAAACGTAATCCCCTTACTTTAGTGATTACTTATTTTCAAAAGTAATAAGTTACTTAGTTACTTTTAAAAACACGATTTACAACCTGAAGAGGTGATAAAGCGATAGATCTTTCAGCCCAATTCTACTTTTTCTACATAATCCATCATATAAAATGTAATCAAATGGAAAAGTCTCTTTTTAAAACTCGTTTTATCAGTTTTAATCTTTTAACTTTATGCATCAAGCAAAAATTTAATTATATGCAACATTCTCTGACTGGAAGAAATTTGTTTAACATTTAAACCTATTTTCTGCACATTCTAGCACATAAAATAAAACATTTTTTGTGTTTACACTCACTCTTTCAAATAAATGCAAGTGAAACACAGCAGAAAATAAATAAATCAAAGACTCAGCGGTCATGTTGCTCTATTTTCACCTGTATAGCAGGTGGAGGTTTGCCCTGGTGCAGGTGTGTCGCAGCAGTCAGTGGAAGAATCCGTGAGTTTGTCTGTGAATTTCCCATTACGTGATAGCGTATTTGGTGCTTGCTCAGAAGTTTAGGGTTTTTTTCGCTGTAAAAAGAAGTTTTCTTCCCACGCACAGCGGACACTAATGTTTTTCTCACTTTTTACGAAATCAAACTCAAAGTAAGGTCAGTACTTCCACGCTTTAAACGCTGCACGCTCATACTCTATCCGCACTCGATATATGATCCATTGATGATCTGCACACAGCTGTTGTCATGAACGTCGCACTCGCTTATGTCATTGTCATGAGACACTCACAAAAAAATCACGGTTTTAGTAACACAGTAATGCAGCATGCTTACGGGAAAGTAACGGTAATCTAATTACCTTTTTTACAATAGTAATCCCTTACTTTACTTGTTACTGAAAGAAGTAACCGGATTACAGTAACGCGTTACTGCCCATCTCTGGTGATGACACAGCCACTCCATCTCAAGTCACTGCTGCGCAGACTCTAGCTCCAGAAGTGCAACAACAGCACCACCTGGAGGAAGCTGGATATAAGTCCAGAATCAGCTGCAAGCAGAAGATCTTTGGTGATTTTTACTAGAGCTGTTTCTGTACTGTGACATGAACGAAAGCCGGACTGAAACTGTTCGTACAAGTTATTTCCAGTAAGATGATGATGAACCTGTGCAGCCACTATCTTTTCAAGAATTTTTGCTAGAAAAGGGAGATTTGAAATTGGCCTGAAATTATTTCGATTGAAGGGATCTGAACCATTCTTTTGCAGTATTGGGTTTATTATTGCAGTTCTAAGAGAAGATGGAACAGAACCAGATATAAGAGAGGAGTGTACGATATTAGCTATCAGTGGGGCAAGAGAGGGGAATGAGAGTTTAACAAGATTTGTCGGCAGTGGATCAAGTTTGCACGATGATGACTTTAAGTTAGTAATTATGGAAGATGGCTGAGTTATTGTGGGAAGTTCAAAATTGGATAGAGAGAATGACAGCTGAGAAGGACAAAAAATGCAGATAGAACAATTGACCACATCACAGCACGAGGGCAAGTGTTGGTAAAGATTCTCAATCTTGGTGTAAAAAAAGTCCATAAATTTGTTGCAAACTGCAGCAGAGTGTGTATGTATGGCAAAGGTATCTGGGGGTTTAACAATATTATGCAATGTAGAAAACAAAGTGCAAGTGTTTCCTTCAGCGGATTCAATAACAGAGGTGTAGTAAGCAGATTTAGCATGATGAATAGCTTTTTTATAATGTTGTATATGACTGAGATACATATCCTTGTGAATAGTAATAATAATAATAATGGATTGCATTTATATAGCACTTTTCTAGGCACCCAAAGCGCTTTACAATTCCACTATTTATTCACTCTCATATTCAAACACTGGTAGAGGCTACAGTTGTAGCCACAGCTGCCCTGGGGCAGACTGACAGAAGCGAGGCTAACATATCG
Organism: Rhamphochromis longiceps; assembly: GCF_057381845.1. Taxonomy (NCBI): domain Eukaryota; kingdom Metazoa; phylum Chordata; class Actinopteri; order Cichliformes; family Cichlidae; genus Rhamphochromis; species Rhamphochromis longiceps. Next base: position 1,228,438 of record NC_140565.1, read on the forward strand.
CGCCATCAGCCCCTCTGGGCAACACCAGTAGGCGGTAGGGTACAGTGTCTTGCCCAAAGACACAATGACAAGGACAGAGAGAGCTGGGGGATCGAACCGGCAACCTTCTGGTTACTGAGCCATGGTCGCCCCAAAGTAAGTCCTGTTTTCCTGGAGAGACGTTCCAGGCGGCATCCAGTAGCTTTAAGGTGGCGAAGTTCAGATGAGTACCATGGCACAGAGCGAGATAAAGAAACAGTTCGAGTTTTTTGGGGAGCTAAGGTATCTAATAGGTTGATAAGTTCATTGTTATAGTGAGATACCAGGTCGTCTATGGAAGCTGAGGCATCAATGGAAGGTAAGTTATTAATGCCATGGGAAAGAGCTGATAGATCAATGCCCCTAATATTTCTAAAAGTAATTGAGCGGTTTTGTTTATTTTTGTATACTGGGAGACTAGCATTGAATAAAACTAATTTATGGTCTGAAAAAGGCATGTCCAATACAGCACAATTTTTAGGGGTGAAACCAATACAGCAAACAAGATCCAAAATGTGTCCTTTGGAGTGTGTGGGAACGTCCATATATTGGTGTAAGCCAAAATTTTCCAGACAGGATTTAAAATCTCTTGTGGCTGAATTTGATGTGTTGTCCATGTGGATGTTAAAATCGCCCAGCAGTAGTATATTTGGAGATAAGAGTAGGATTTCAGCGAGAAAGTTAGAAAAATCAGTTAAAAAGTCAGAGTTGATTTTAGGTCGTCGCCGGTTCGATATGAGGGGAAGGAGAGGGGTAGACAGGCTTTGACAAGGATAGTGGGGATAGGATCAAGCTGGCAGGTAGAAGGCTTTGATTTGCTGATGAGATCAGCAATATCAGTTAGAGACGGAAGTTGAAAAACAGAAAGGAAATGAGAAGGGGGGAATTAAGACGGAGGAACTACATTGAGCATTAGGGAGCAAGTCTGGGTGTATTTTATGAATTTTTTAAGTGAAGAATAGCATTAAAGAGTCGCAGAAGTTAGATGAATAGAGATGAGCGGGCAGAAAATCAGGTGGCCTGTAAAAGGGGTTGAATAATGAGAACAGGGTCTTGGTGGAGTCCTCACTTGAACAGATAATGGTAGAGTAATAGGCAGATTTGGTTTGATTGATACATTCCTGATAAAACAAAACATGATTATTATATTTCCTTATGAATAGTAAGGCTGGTTTTCTTTTTTGTGGGGCAAGAGAATTCAAAATACTACTGAGACTATGCCTACGGTTAGGGCGACCACAGCTCAGGGGGTTGGGAAGTGCATCTGTAACCAGAAGGTTGCCGGTTCGATCCCTGGGCTCTCTGTCCTGGTTGTTGTGTCCTTGGGCAAGACACTTTACCCTACCGCCTACTGGTGTTAGTCAGAGGGGCCGATGGTGCGATATGGCAGCCTCGCTTCTGTCAATCTGCCCCAGGGCAGCTGTGGTTACAACCATAGCTGCCTCCACCAGTGTGTGAATGCGAGAGTAGCATTGTATAGCACTTTGGGTGCCTTGAAGAGCGCTATATAAATCCAATCCATTATTATAATATAATACTAGATCATCTTGAATAGATTGTTTAGAGACAAGCAGCTAGAGAGAGTAGAGACAGGCTATCAAGATTTATATTCTTGATATTCCGGAAAGAAATAACACGAGGATTGTTAATTATGGAGAAAGTCATGAGAACATTAAAGGAGAGAAATAGATGATCCGAGATTGGCAGCTCGTCAGCTGTGCAGTTGGAGGGGTTAAGTCCAGAACAACTTACGGTCTGTTATGAGATCCTGGATGAGATGTCCTTTGTTCGTAAGCAACGGATTCTAAGCAGGCCAAAGTTGACGAAAGTACTGTCAGACTGGATGAGAGTGTTAGCCGACCTAGGCAGGTTAGCCAAAACATTGTGGTCAACAGACCTGCCGGGGTTCCGTTGACAGCGACCATAGGTGGACTACTGGCTTGGAATTATGCTGATGGAAATACCGACGGGAGCCCCGATGTATGTACTTTCAGCAATGGAGGAAGGCAATGTCCGTGTGGAGATGAAGAACAGCCAGCGGTGGAGCAGCCAGGGAGAAGCGGAGCCAGAGGAGCTCATCAGCTGTATACTGATGGAGCCCAGTGCCGAGTCAGTAGATTGATGACATAAAGATCCAGACCCACACAGACTGTGCATAAATCCTGAGAGGCCACATCACGGACTAGAACAACTTGACAGAAACAGAGACACCGGTGGGCCGCAGAGACAGGAACAGGACAGGAATCCGGTAGCGACAGAGTTAGCGACAGAGTTAGCGACAGAGTTAGCGACAGAGTTAGCGGTGAGTAGCGGCAGCAAGTTGCGCCAGCGTTCACTCAACCGGAAGTATGTATTTATACTGAGATTCAGTATAAATATGTTATCTGTACATTGTTGTATGTATATGAATTTTTTTTTATCTGTTAAATTTACCAACATCAAGAAGTCACAAGGACAGGGAGACCATGCCATGACACATGTTTAAACAAGGAAAGTTTATTGATATCCATCCATCCAGTCTCTTCCACTTATCATTATCAGCGCTGCGAGGAATTAAACAAATAGACACAACATTTTTTTAGCCCAAAAAAAAACCATATTCAAAGCACCACAATGGTAGCCCAATATCAGAAAGAATTGTGAACTCTTTAAAGTGGGGAGTCAAGCTTCTCTTCATATTTTTGGCCACCAGATGCCACCAAAGAGGACTGTGTTGAAAAGCTTCTGTCATGGACTGGGTCTTTTGACCCAGCATTTTGAGTTTGCTGCCTTTTAAAGGCATGAAACCAATTATGTTCTTGTTTAAAATACAAACAAGAACACAATAAGACAAAAAAGGTCATCTGTTGTATTTAACGCCATGTTTCCATGTTACTTGTGTCCAGATTTTTTAATGTCTAATTCTAGACATTATGATTATGCTCAGGATTTTCTATGAGTATGCTGTGGTCAGTGCTATCCTTTGTGCTGTTGCATGCTGGGGCAGCAGGTTGAGGGTTGCAGATGCCAATAGACTCAATAAACTGATCCGCAAGGACAGGAATGTTGTGGGGATGGAACTGGACTCCCTTAGGGTGGTGTCTGAGAGGCGGATGTTGTCCAAGATTGTCATAACCTGACGGTTTGCCCAGGGAAAGGACTCAAAAGCAGACTCACTGGTGAACAGCTCAGAAAAACTTTATTTAACCCGAGGAGCCACAACAAGAGCGGAAGGCTGGGATAGAAAATAGTGAGGGGCAAGATGTCGACAGGTGCGGGAAATAAAGAGGGGAACCAACAGGGACGGAGGAACCGTGGAGGGTCTGCAAGGAGACGGAGGAACAATAATTAACATGAGGGCAGGAATTATTGACTGGAGGGAATAGCTGAAGAGAGCAACTGTCCTTACTTAATAGGCCCGATACAGAGAGCTCTGAGGAGAGGCGGTCAGGGGGAGTTGAGGCAGGTAACCGGGCTGGAGAAGCATCCGAGGATCACCAGAACAGGTAGGTGAAAACACTCCAAGCGGTACAAGCCACGCCAACCTCTGTTTATAATTAATCGATTTGTATATATTAATGCTTATTTCTTAAATTTTGTAAACATCGTACATTAATATTATTTAATTAGTCTGTCACTGTTACTGTCTTGGAGAAGCTGTAGCCCCAATTCCTTAGGGATTAATAAAGTATTCTGATTGTGGTAGTTTACCCAGTTTAGGTTAGTCTTTAGTTTCATATAGGTTCGCTTTGCCCTTTGTTTTGTGCTTTTCCCACCAGCTATATTAAACTGCTCACTTTTTGTTAAAATCAAGTTACATTCCACGCTTTGTTTTCTCAACGTTTGGCTCCTCTGTGATCTGCCAGGGTAGATCATAACAGTAATGAATGCTTTTTCGATACAAGTTTCAGTGCTTTAGAAAGCTTCATTTGGCCGTGACTACCAAATATGATCTAAAATATGCATTTATGCTGAAAATGCTGTCATATGAAAAATTCTTGGCTAGGATTAATGATGATATGGAGGGTTTTGACAAATCATGGGGGTGTGTTTTTGGCTGAGATTGATTGATTTTATTTTGGCAGTGCAGTTATGTTATGTTTGTTGTGTTGTATGTTTATTTAGGCACTCAATAACGGAATTTGATTTGATTTCATTGTCCCTTTTTTGTGTGTGTTCGTATTTATATTTAGTAACTATGCAAATGTGAATTAACCATGGGATTGGAAGCTATCGTTTTTGTTTTGTTAAATCTTAAAAACAAATAAAGACTTCAATTACAAAAAATATGCATTTAAACATAGCTAGAAATTCAGTGGTTAACCTGAAACAATTAGAGGCAATTTGGACATTTCATAGGTTTTGTGTTAAAATAGTGAGCTAAAACATCACTTTAATGTTGAGAGAAAACACTGGCTTCTAGGTAACAAAAAGTAGCTATTATTAATGATAAATGATGTTGCAGTTCTGCTAAAGTTGGCAAGCAAGTAGCAATAGCAATTAGTTCTAATTAAAAACACATAACCCATAGCTAACAAACAACAAGCACGTTCTCATCTATTATGTCAAGCCAGCAGGTCAGGTTAAAGTTAACTGTTGGTATTTATCTTGGACTTAATTGCCAGCTCAAGATGTCTCTCCAGAGCCAGGGCAATTATAAAGGACCACCTCCATCCTAACCACGACCTCTTCAACATCCTGCCCTCTGGAAAAAAGCTCAGATCCATCAGGTGCAAAACCAACAGACTAAAGAACAGCTTCTTCCCGTGGGCTGTCAGAACTCTTAATGCAAACTAAGAGTGTGTAAAGTTCCCCAACACATCCACCCTGACACTGCTGTTGATCATCTATGTGCAACATCTCAGTCTTTCCATGTTCTGTGCAATATTTTTGGCTCATGTGCAATTATTTTGGTCCCAGTCTGTTTCAATGTTTCCTACACATACACCATGTATATAGTTCCACTCACATATGTATACATATACACTGCTTTTTATTTTATTCTATTTATTTATTATTATTATTTATTTCCACCTTCGTTGTATATTGGTTTCTCTTCTTCTTACTTTAGCAGCTTTGTGGTCCAGCTACCCAATTTCGCTGTGCAAGAAACTGCACAATGACAATAAAAAGCTCTAAGTCTAAGTCTCTAAATATGCTTGTTGTGATATTTTGATACCATGATAGCATTTACAGGATATTGTTTTATAGTGATATCATACATGAAACTGTTACTCAATAAGGCCCATTTACTAGTTGTTTTTCTCTTTCTCTCTGACCCAAGAATTGATGTGTAAGAATCACAGGCTGGTACCCCAAGGTCGAAAACACCACAGAGACGAGACCACTTCCTTACTCCCATCCTCCCTTCTTTATCTCTTAGAAAAAGGCTCGTTAAAGGCCAGGTGGTTTGTTTCAGAATTCACTAATGAAAGAACTCTGTATTCTATGTCTAGGAGTGTATTTTGCTGGGATGATCATAAATTGTAGCTGAACTGATAAACTACACAAAGGATACTTCTTTGCTCACAAGGCAGGAAGACGTTTCCTTATTTGGTCTGTACCGGTTTGAACTGAGAACTTGCTGACACACGAACCTTTTTTTCCTCTATATAAGCTGTTATGTACTAAATAAACCTTTGAGTCGATTGGGAAGGCAACCTAAAGCAGTCTCTGTTTTCTTGTTCTCCCAAGCTGCTCCCGAGCTCGTACTAACACGCTGAATGGCATACCTGAGTGTTACTTTAAATAATTAGGAATCTTAGAAGGAAAGGACAGAACTCTGCTTATCGCTCGTGCCTTGGAGGGAAAACCGGGATGGACATTTTTTTCCTTCAATGCTCAAACACAACTTTGATGTAAGAAACTGTCCACTTTATTCAGAATGATTCAATAAACTATACACACTTTTATCCTGTACACTTTTTCCATGTCCAGTTTTCTGTATTTTCATTTTGAGCACCACTCCTAGTATTCTTTAAGAGGCATTTATGCAACTTTAGGGTAATCAAAACATTGAGATGTTATGATGGCACTGTTTCAATCTTGCCCAACCTCTGTGTAGATTAACCAGAGGTTAGTTTTCCAACCCTCAGAAGTACTGCAAAGTCTGCAGATTCTTAGGATTTCAAATCTTCTCATGTGAAGAGGTTTATCTGACAAGGGCTTAAATGTAACAGATTTTAATTTATATGTTCAAGTACTAAAACCACAGTGTGGTCATGTTCCTGCTCCCCCCTCCCCCTGTGGTTGTGGCCCTTAGAAACTACACAGACTGGCCTGCAACCCAACAAAATGTCCAACTTTGCGGCCTTTTGAACAAGCAGTTTATAAGTCATCAGTTATTTGTGGTTGATATTATGTGTTTTCCACATCTAACATCTCTGGATAATCCAGTAATATAATGCACAAGGTAATTTAGAAGTGCGAATAATATCCTGCCTTTTAAAGGTTAATCCCAAACCCCTGTGTTTGTCAACGTAATAATAATAATAATAATAACAACAACAATAACAATAACAACAACAACAATAATAATAATAATGATAATGATAATATGTCATTAGATCTAGGGATGGGTATCGAAACCCGGTTCTTGTTGAGAACCGGTTCCCACTGTTTCAATTCCTTGGAATCGTTTGCCATTTTTGCAAACGATTCTCTTATCGACTCCAGTCGCCCCAAATGACGTCACCACGTTGTGGAGCGTCATTTACCTGGCAGGAAACACGGCGGCTCAAACGCTCAAAAGTTTGGTTATACTTTACGAGAACGGATGACAACAGGACAACTTGGAATACTTGCAAAGTAGATATTTCATTTAAGGGAGGAAACACTACGAATATGCAAAAGCATTTGCTCACAAAACACGCGATGACCTTAAATGAATGTCGTGTTTTTAATTCCGCTCGACTCGTGAATCTCAACCCAGCAGCAGCGGTAACGTTTGCACGTCCTCTCCCGTTAATGCAGCAGGTAAATAATCAACTAACATTCCATATTATGTTAGCGCGATCTGCCTTATTACAAACCTGCCATTACTGTGCATTTAGTGACCATGATGAGACAGAGTCTGGCTCAGATGCTGGCAGCTCTCGCTGCAGTCTACCGGTAGCGTCTCCTTTCAGGCCAGGATAGACGAATGTCACCGAGCAGTGACTCAGTTTGTGGTCAAAGGCTTGCACCCGTTTGCCACAGCAGATGCCCCGATTTCACTTTGGTAAGTGAATGTGTCTAATTGTAGGCAGGGACATTACTGGATATTCTTGTGTAATTGCTACAGAACAATTTATGTTATACTTTGTTATTGCTACAGAAGAATATTTATTTTATTATTTTACATTTACAATTTTTTTTCCTGGGGACCCTGTGACACCCCATTGAAGAGCTGTAGGCTGGATCTCTTAAGATCTCACTGTTGGGTTTCTAAGGCCATACTCCTAAATTACTCCTAAATTTCTATCTTGTTCAAAGAGAAGATATAAAACAAAGTTCTGAGCTAATCGACCTTAGTGTTCTCCTTTTTAAAAATAAGAATCGATAAAGAATCGAATCGTTAAACAGAATCGAAAATGGAATCGGAATCGTTAAAATCTTATCAATACCCATCCCTAATTAGAACGTATGTTGCTAACTACAAACGGTCCATTGGAGTGAACGGAGCTCTGCAGCGAAGCGGCGCGTTCACAGTTTCGGCACTTCTCGGGTGTTTGCGTCACCGACTCGGGCCACAGCGCCTCCATTTTGATTTCACTTGCATGGTAGCTTGTGTGCAGTGTCGGAATAAACGGGAGAAAAACAGGAGCAAACACGGAGGCGCCGAGATTATTACAGAAATGGACGGGTAATATTAAATCAGTGAAGCTAACTACACGGCATTTCACACATATTACGGCAGCAGAGCTGTAACTATGTGATAACGTCATTTTATGAGAGAGCTACGGGGGAAATGGGAATGTTGTGTTAGCGGGTTTCCATAGCGCCGCATTTTTCTTTGCTATTTAGGAACGGCTTAATGTTAGCATGCTTTTCTAACTTAGCACCGAGTCGCTGTTTTTCTTATGAACTGTTCTAGTTGTTATTTAAAAGCCTCTCATATAAAGCGACGCTTTCAGGGAAAAATGCTTCTTTTTTTTCCTAAGTTGTACTTGACAGTAGCTTGCTACCGGCTCGGCTAATAAAGTTTAGCAAACCGTTATGCTAACTACATGCTACACTACCACTGCTCCTTTGTGTAGCACCTGACTGCGTTTAAATAACCAGTGTATGTAAAAGGTAAAGAGAGTGAAACGTGCCCTTACTTTAAATCAGTATTCCTAACTTCCGATTAAAAACATCCTATTTTGTGGAGTTTTACGGTTAAAGCATAGAAACAGTTAAGCTATGCCTCCTGTTGATATCAAACTTAAACTTGACGTATCACGTTGAGTTGAGTTACTAGTATTACAAGTGTACTACAGTGTGTCATTTATAGTATCTGTTCATTGGGGTCGAAGCGAGAATAACGTGAACGTTAATTAAAGATGTTATGAATCATAAGTGAGCTCATGGGGAGGCGGGTGGATGGAAAGGCAGTAGGTCATGTAGGCGTAGAATACACGTTTGGCAAAGCTATTTACTTATCAGCACAGAAAAGGAAATAGACTGCATGTATAAGCGGCTGTAATAACATTCATAAAGGGTCCATGTATTCAGTCCGTGCACAGTGTGGAGTTAAGAAGCAGCTTTGGTTCTATGTGTTATGGACTGGAGTGTCATGAGAATACGCTGACATCTACTCATATCTAGTGCTGTTTTGTATGTTTCTGTTTTATGTTGTTCTGATGTTTTAAATCCCTTAATTGTGAAAACAAAATTATTTCTTTCAGCATCAGTGATGTTGCAGTTGGTGTAAAGGTGAGTTTCTTTACATGTGTGCATACTTAAACATGCAGAACACTTTTCCCTTCCCGCTGTCACCAAAGCGCTTGCTCATAGAGGGTCATATGATTGTTGGGTTTCTCTCTGTGTGCATTACTGTAGGGTCTATCTTACAATATAAAGCACTTTGAGGCGACTGCTGTTGTGATTTGGTGCTGTATAGGGCTGGGCGATATGGCCTAAAATCAATATCACGATAAATAGAGCAGTTAACCTCGATAACGATAAATGGACGATAACCACCCCAAGTGCCAAAAAAACAAACGTTTTTTTTTTTCTTTCATTTGATGGGGCTGTGGCAGGCAGCATAGTTCCTCCAGTTATTTTGATAATATTATTCCCCCTAGACCTATTCATTGCAATTATATTATTACCACTTTAAAGGACTGTAAAATGTCACTGAAAATAAATGAAGACAATAGTAGTAAGCACTTTTAGTGGTTAAGATTTATTAACTGAACAAAATAAAAAGTGTAGGATACAATATGTAACCATGCTCTCTAAAAAATGTGTATCCCTTGTAAACAAAATAGTTTAATAATAAATATGTTTCACATTGGCTATTCACAAAGTAAACAATGATTGTGCAAATGTAATGCCATCATGGACAAAGGCCTATCTCTGCTAAGGCCTTGAGGTACTATAACTTGTATAACTTGTAAACAAATAATGTCACAAACACAAATGTCAATTGAACACAGAAAAAACTATAATAAATACTAAGCACTGCCATGTGACTAGTGAAAACTATAAACTCTTAAACAAAAACATTAAATAGTGCTGTTTGCAAAAAACTTCAATAGAACACTGATAGTTAAAATTAGGCAGGGCTTGAACATTTTTTTGTTAACAAGCGTCTCCTCTTCCTCCTCCACCAGCTCTACCTCCGTCGCTGCTGCTTCAACATTTAAATCGTCCTCCATTTGTTCACCCGTGTCTCGTCTTGTTACAGGTAGTAGAGTCTTAAAGGGACATGAACATCGCCAACCTGCACATTCTTTTTTTTTTTTAAATACCGAATTTACCGACATGGGCAAAATGACGTCGATGAGAGTCATAAATTTCGGTAACGATAAATTTTTGATATATCGGCCAGCTCTAGTGCTGTATAAATAAACTGAACTGAAAACAAGTAACGCAGCACTTTACTTAATCCTCCTGGGAGTAATTAACAGGTAGAAACAGACTCCTGTTCTCTACAAGAACCGGCTCTCGGTTCCAATCCCTAGATGGGGGTATATAAAACTTGGAGACCACCAAAAATAAAGCAGGTGGTCTTTTGTTTGTTTTTGTCTGTGTGTGTGCTGCATTAGCGTAGCTCCAAGGTGTAGTGGTTAATAAGTTTGCTTGACAAGTGAAAGGTTGTTGGTTCAAACTCAGGCAGGGCATCTGGTGTTAAACTGCCCAATCAAAGAGGTGACGCTACTTGCTGTGGTGACCCCTTATGGCAAGGAAGAAGCTGCATTAGTAATGACTGTTGTATGTATACTGTTTCCTAAGAGCATGCTGTTTGAGCTTAATATTACATTTTCTTAGGAATAGAACTTTTATCCTGCAGTATTGAACTAACCACTAATCATCCACAACCTGTAGATGATGTTTAATTCAGGGAATGATGGAGTCCATTCATAAACATGAATAAGTGTTAATGTTGTTTTCTATTTAAATTCTGAATAATCATATCTGAAGCTCTAATGTGTTGCAAGAAAGAAAAATATGTGTGTGACTTATTTGCTATCGGTTAACAGATGGATTCATGTGCTTTGACTATTAAACAAGTTCCACTTGAAAACATCCGTGTTTTAATCTGACATGTGCCTCCCAGTTATTGTGTCAGTGTGTTTATTCAGACTGAGGATAAGAATGGGTGAACCTGAAACCTTATATTCCTTATATTGCTCCAGTAAATATGCATGTGGAAAAGTTACTCCACATTTCACACTTGTTTGCTCGTGAATGCGTTTAGCTGCTCCGGGCAGCTAATCTTATTTGTTGAGTGCCAGGTACATTAAGGTGTGTAAAGGCTGAACTGCCAGATTGTTCTGATAGTGTGCTCCTGGGAAATGAGTTTATCTCATCAGTATTTCAGTGTCTGAGGCAAAGACCAGTGGGCTTCCAGCTGTTAGAAGACCCATTACTCCTACCCTGTTGGCTGTGACACTTGTGTGCTCACCATTTTGGCCTTACTCGGGCTACTTTTCCCCTTTGAATTTATCTGTACCATGTTTCTGTAGCTGAGCCTGCAAGTGACAGAAGAACAAACAGTTCAAATTCGGCGACACCTCCACAAGGAGGTGGGATATGAAACTATTAGAAAGTTGTGTGTGAGATGGGTCCCTAGCTATGTTGGTTGCCACCCCATCAGTCAGGGTTTAAGAGCAGAGGGTGCCTGGCAGTGCCAGCAGGCCTTCAGAAACCTTGTATAGCTCAGGGTGAGATGACACATCCCTACATCTTACTTTTAGCAATTTAAACTGACACAGGCAGAGGAGCGAAACCATTAGTGTGATGTTTTGTCTTCAAGGGCCTGTCAGGAAAGTCTTTTTCTCAGCAGTGCCTGATGCTGTTTTCTTTTCCTTCCACAGAGAGGATCGGATGAGCTGAGTATGTACAACAATTCCAACTCTGGCATGAGCAGTAACAGTGGTGAGTTCGTTCCAACCGCCCATGAACTCTGAGGGGATTGATGGAATTTGCATGCAGCCAGTCGATACAGCAGACCTAAGGATTAGGTGAAGTAGGCTGCATGAGTTTAGGTGGAGAGAGCTGTTTGGTGGGTAACATCACGCTCCTTAGTAGGAGGGCACCTACACACCATAGCCAGTGGCTGGAACAGACATGGAGGATATCCCTCCTCTCTGTTTAAATGTTATCATTCCATGCATGAAGGTTTTTCTGATGTTCTTCCACTTCCCACACCGCCCCTGTTGAGTTTGTGACACGGCCTAAGCATATCTGCCAGCTTCCTTGTGCAGTTGAACTTCCCTGTATGCCAGCTTTCGATACTCTGATGGAGTTTCCTTGTTTCACAAGGATCTATCTGGACACAAGCTCAACTGTTCTTTTCCTCGCTGTACGCAGCCACACTTTCAGTCTCTGGAACAGCTCCAGTCCTGTCTTGGAACATTTGAACTGGGAAAAAGTTATTGAACAGGCTTACTGAAATGTATTTAATGCTATTTAATACTCAAGATGGCTCCTGTATGGAGAAACTAGTTACACGAGTGATTTTGGCCCAGTCTTCCACACGGACAGTCTTAAACTGAAGGATCTGTTGGCCCCTTCTAGGAACTCTGAGCTTTAGCTTCCATAGATTTTTCAGTTGGGTCTTCTTTGAAACAGTTGTACCTGCTGTTTCCTGTCGCTCTCCACACTTCCTCCTTGGTTCTTGAACAACTCGTTGGATAATCCTTTTCACTCACTGCATTGCAGTTTTGTCTCCACAATTAAATCCATCACAAAAAATTAGCGCATTGTAATCGTCACAGTGCTGTGTGGATCCTAGCATACTTGCTGATGCAGGAAATGTTCTGTTTGTTTTTTTTAAGTTTGCCTCATTGTTTCTAATTCTCGACATTTGTTGACAGTAGCAGAAAATCACGAGCTTTACCTTTAAGATCCCAGTGTGTCATTGTAGTGCACCTTTCAGTTAATCAGCATTTCTCCTGAAATCTTAGATGGGGCTCCCAATGGCAGTGATAGTAAGAAGCTAAGGGTGGAGGAGGCCCTGCCGTCTCGTGTGATCCACATTAGGAAGCTGCCAAACGAGGCCTCAGAGACTGAGGTCATTGCCCTCGGCCTCCCCTTTGGCAAAGTAACCAATATTCTCACACTGAAGGGAAAGAATCAGGTAAGTGAATCAGGCTGTTTAGCATTTGTATAATTTCATCCAAAACAGTTGTTAGGCTCAATTTGAAAGCGCAGATAAATTCACACAGGACAAGCCATTCTTAGACACCAGCCTGTAAATGCATCTGACAATTGTTCCAAACGCAGTCGAACTGCAACATGTTGAATTTCATTATTAAAATAACCAAGTAAGAGTGAGTCAACAAATTCAGCTTTTTCTTTCTTTCTTCTTTTGCCTTCTCTTCTAACGTTCAGGCGTTTTTGGAGATGGGGACAGAGGAGGCAGCTGTCACTATGGTTAACTACTACTCCAAAGTAACTCCCCTTATCCGTAACATCCAAGTGTTTATTCAGTACTCCAATCACAAAGAACTCAAAACTGATGCTGCTAATCAGGTTAGTGGAAACTAACAGACTGATATGTTAGTTGTTGCACAGCTTCATGTTTTTAAAACGTGCTTTCAACTCGTGTGCCTCATCACTGCTTGATTGCAAATGCATGCTGTTATTTGGCTGCATTAAATGCTTGGAAATATCTGGAATCATTACAAAAAAAACAACAGCCGTAGAAGGTGCCTGTTTGATATTTGCCATCTACATTAATAGCTGTGTGCTGTGCTTGTGTTCGGGTGTAGCGGACCCAGGCCGTGCTGCAAGCAGTGTCAGCAGCCCAGTCACCAGGGTCCGAGGTACAGGAGGTCCTGGCTGCAGTTTCCAGTCCTGTGCTGCGCATCATTATTGATAACATGTTCTACCCTGTAACGCTGGACGTACTGCAACAGGTAGGCAGCAGTTAACAAAGAGTATTTGCTGCTTGTGGCTGAACAAGAAACCTCCAGTTTCTTTGTCTTGACAGATTTTCTCCAAGTTTGGCACAGTCATGAAGATAATCACGTTCACCAAGAACAATCAGTTCCAGGCTCTTCTGCAGTTCAGCGATCCTGTCAGTGCACAGCAGGCCAAACTGGTATGGTCATGTTTTCTTGCATGTCTAATAGGATTGTCCCAGTACTAGATTTTCAAACTCTATATGAGTCTTAGGAAAATACTCTATATCATTTTTGACACCCCCCCAATCCTGCAACAATATAAGTAAAGGTGATGAAGTCTTATCTTGAAAAACTTGGCCTGTTAATTTTCATCCAATATTCCCATTTATAAGTTATATTTAACAAAATAAGTGTTTAAGTTTCAGATTTTTTTTATTTTATCATATAAAAACCTGAGCGCTTACTGTCAAAAAGATTGTAAGTTACTGTGAAAGTAGAAAAGTTACTTTTTACTGTGTTGTCCACATCTGCTTTCAGCTTCCCTCAGTCTGCAGTTTTTCAGGCCGTCACCTCTGGTCCTCAGGCCTGAAAGCTCAGGCTGCCCTGCCTGCATTAGTTATCCATGCTCTGGACTCTGCAGAGTTCATCTAATAATCAGGCCCCATCTTATCTTAATGTCTCTCTTCCACAGCATGTCTTTATCCTGTCTTCCTTCTCTCACCCCAACCAATCACAGCAGATGGCCCCGCCCCTCCCTGAGCCTGGTTCTGCCGGAGGTTTCTTCCTGTTAAAAGGGAGTTTTTCCTTCCCACTGTTGCCAAAGTGCTTGCTCATAGGGGGTCATATGATTGTTGGGTTTTTCTCTGTATGTATTATCATAGGGTCTACTGTTGTTGTGATTATATAAATAAAATTTAATTGAATTGAATCTACAGTTCCCCCCACAGCCAGCATGATCATGGATTTGTAATCTGTTCTGTCATGGCTCAGTATTCAGTCTGCTGTTCATCTTTTATCTAACCACAGTCCAGTAGCAGCTACGTTAATCATAAAATATGGCTAATGGTTAAATGGTCAATGTGCCAGACTCAGCGAAGCGGCGTCGTGCTGCTACCATCAATAATACAAATGGTGTAACGACCTTTTCAGTTCTTGAGCACAGATGTCATTTTCCTCCTCCTAGGCACTGGATGGCCAGAACATCTACAATTCCTGTTGCACACTCCGTATTGACTTCTCCAAGCTGGTCAACCTGAATGTGAAGTACAACAATGATAAGAGTCGCGACTACACCCGACCTGAGCTGCCAGCTGGTGATGGCCAGCCCAGTTTTGACCCCACAGTTGCCGTTGCTTTCAGCAAAGACTCCAGTTCTCTCCTCGGTAAGATCCCAGGTAGATCCCACTTTTATCTTTCCTCTTTTGAACTTGACGTTGTTTGTTCTCACTCTGCATTCTAAATCAGGTTGGTGTGACGGGAATTCACACGAGCATCTTCAACTTACATTTGTAAATATTACTTTTTCCCCTCCTTTTTAAAAACAAAAAAAAAAGGTAAATTATCAGATAAACTAAGTTCAGATTGATAACCACATGAACTAATTAAACTAACAACTAAAAAAAACAACTTTCTCTTTTGCACATAATTAACATAATCTGGTCCTTAGCAGCAGGCTAATGAGCTAAATACAGTCTAGATAAGGACCGGCTCTTATTCAGTGCTTTTCTGCTAGAAATGCTTTATAGACTGATGAACGACAGTACATGACATTTATTTAACATAAAATATACATAGAAGCAGGCCTGTCAAAAACTAAGCACACCCTTACTGCTTCCATAGGAATTGAGTGGTTAAGTAGCAGCTAGGTACTGTAATACACTTGGATGCACTTGATCGCAATTGATCATAAGATCACCTCTTTAAAAGTAAGCTGTTTCTTTGTTTGTTTTTCCTTTGCTGGTCAGTAGGATTCAGGTTTTTTGAATACAGTGGCAAGAAGAAAAGATATTAGGAAGGATCTTAAAGTGCCTGTTGTTCCTGCTGCGGATAACTCTACATCCTTTCAAAAGTGGATTCAAGCACCAGAAATATTTGTCTCTCTGGAACCATTAATTTGAAAAATCCGATTAGCCACTTACATTTTTAAATTGCTCACTCACTTCCCAGTCATACTTTGGAATTAGTCCCAGTATGTTTCACAAAATAAAATGAACATGGTTGACACTGAGGTGTCCCTCTTCTCATACTGACTTTGTCATTTTCTCTGTGGAGATTGAGCAGAGCAAGGGTGTATCTAATACACAAAATAAAAAGCTCGTCTGTTTAACCCTTTAAAGCCGGTCGGAGCGGGCACGCTCCGTTTTGCGTAACTTTTTTAAAATCCCGGTAGCTCTGCAACCACTTAAGCTAGCGCAATAATCTTTTTTGCATATGAAACCAGAGGAGTTGTACTTACATCTTATGCCATCAGCTTGTCCTCGGTCACAGTTTCCTTCCACATAAAGCTTTGCAAAAACTGCATAAAAAGCACTTGCAGCAACAAAAACATAATATTCCAGAAACACGCTTTGCCGATCCGATCAGCTGTTCATAACACTTCCTACGTTGGAATAGACGTCAGCGCGAACTTTTGCATGTCCACCATGACCTGCCCGAAACCGGAAGTGACGTCATTTTCGCGGGAATGTAGTTTTTTACCATCAGGGCCCTCATGAGCCTATGCTGGTCTTTTTAAAAGTTATGTTTGACTTTATGACTTTGTGTCATTTCTGGGATGCTGAGGACTCATATTGCACTGCTGGAAATAGTTTAGTATGTAGTTTTGATGCATATGCTACTTTTTTTTGCAAATTTGCATCATAGGATTGTTTTTTTGTTTTTCCTGCAGTATATGAAAATTGGTGTATTTCAAAAATAAAACTATGAAGACACTTAAAATAAATTTCCTGTGGTGGGAAACTAGTTTGTGCAACTTTTTTGTATTTGCAGTTTTGAGGGATGAGCCTCTTAAATTTCTCTAACTAGAAATATATGTTTAAAAAAACAAAAGACGATTTTCAAATTCTTTGTAGTTTATTGCACTTTTTTGCAATTTCTGTAGTTACTATGGACTTAATGCAGACATATTATTAGAATTTGGGCTATAATGGTTGTATTGATGTATAGCAACTTGAAATGCTCCCAAAAATGGCTCCACAACATGTAAAAATATAATATAAGCTCTGGCGGACTTGGTCTATGGTAGGTCTTAAAGGGTTAATTTAAACCCCCAAATCTGTGTAATTGCAGAAATGTGTGTGGTCTCAAATATTGCACATGCACATTTCTGTGCAGGTAAGACCACAGATTCAGGTTTGCATCCACACGGTGTCAGCTTCTGACAGTTTCTGCAGTAGGTAAAAGCTTGGTTTTGCACCAGTCACATTTCTTGGACCGTCACCACCACAACATGAGACTTGGTACCACTGACTGACTCGGTTCCCTTATTTAGACTTAAACCAATTGATGAAGTTTCTTCGTGTGTACGTGAGTTAGTGCCCTTTCTTAAATCTTGCCGTATAGTCTAATGTACATAGCTTATCATACCATCTACATATTGTCTCTTCCTCACGTCTTGTACCAGCTGTGTGAGGTCACAATGAAGGTAGGGGAGGGGCTGATCGCATTAAGAGATTTGATTGGGTAGTACAGTGTCTAAATGAAAGAATGGGCTGCTGTCAGTGTTCGTACAGCTGGTGCAACAGCTCTTCAGGCCGGTCCATTGGCCCGTTATGCCAGATTACCAGTCCAATTCTAAATTGCCCACAGTCTGAATGGTTGTTTGGTTCTCTGTGTTAGCTCTGCGACAGACTGGTGACCTGTGTAAGGTGTACCCTTCCTTTCGCCCTATGGTAACTGGGATAGACTCCTCCTCCTCTGCGGTCATGATGAGGATAAGCAAAAGAGAATAAATGGCGTAGTGGAGTTTTCACCTAGGAGGTAATCCTGAGAGTTGTTGACCCACCCTGTCATCATGGGAGTCATTAAGGTGTCATGGGTCAAGTTGTGAGTGTGTGTTGAATTACCGTAAAGGAAACTCAAAATAGAACGTTAACTACCGTAGGTAATGTTTGTAACGCTATAAGTAAGTTGTTCCATCTATTCAATATAACCTCTGTCTTGTGTCAGGGTCTAATAGAGATTGACAGACCACGTGACTTTCGCGCATTGCATGCAAATCAAATCACTTTTATTGTCACATCACATGTGCAGGCACACTGGCACAGCACATGCGAGTGAAATTCTTGTGTGCGAGCCCCACAAGCAACAGAGATGTGCAAACACAACAACACAAACGAGCAAAATACAAGAATGGCCAACCTGAAACTAATAAATATATGTACAATATATAATAGTGTATGCATTTCTGGATGTGTATACTAAATATTTTCCTGTGTGTGTGTGTGTGTGTGTGTGTGTGTGTGTGTGTGTGTGTGTGTGTGTGTGTGTATACACATTTTTACAAATTAAATAGTAAAAAAAATAAAAATAAAATAATAATAATAATAATAATAATAAAATATATAAAATATACAGAGTTGAATATGTGCAAAACAAGTGGCATTTATATACAGTGTGGAGTGCATAATGTTGAAGTTCCAGTAGTGAAGCTGAGGTGTCTATGACGTGTTCAGCAGTCTGATGGCCTGGTGGAAGAAGCTGTCTCTCAGTCTGCTGGTACGGGACCGGATGCTGCAGAACCTCCTTCCTGATGGAAGCAGTCTGAACAGTTTATGGCTGGGGTGACTGGAGTCCTTGATGATCCTCCCCGCTTTCCTCAGGCACCGCTTCCTGTAGATGTCTTGGAGGGAGGGAAGCTCACCTCCAATTATCCGTTCAGAGCACCGCACTACTCGCTGGAGAGCTTTGCAGTTGTAGGCGGTGCTGTTGCCATACCAGGTGGTGATGCATCCAGTGAGGATGCTCTCAATGGCACAGTGATAGAAGGTCCTGAGGATGCGGGGGCTCATGCCGAATCTTTTCAGTCTCCTGAGAAAGAAGAGGCGCTGCTGCGCCTTCTTCACTGTTTTGTTTGTGTGTACTGACCACGTAAGATCCTCAGCCAGGTGTACACCAAGGAACCGGAAGCTGCTCACTCTCTCCACAGCAGCGCCGTTGATGGTGATGGGGGTGTGTACTTCTCTGCACCTCCGGAAGTCCACTATCAACTCCTTTGTCTTTGCGACGTTGAGGGTGAGATGGTTGTCTTGACACCAGTGGGTCAGGGCGCTGACCTCCTCCCTGTAAGCCGTCTCATCACCGTTGGTGATAAGACCCACCACTGTAGTGTCGTCCGCAAACTTCACAATGATGTTGGAGCTGTTAGTGGCTGTGCAGTCGTAGGTGTAGAGTGAGTACAGGAGAGGGCTCAGTACACACCCCTGTGGAGCACCAGTGTTCAGTGTGACGGGGGATGAGGTGATGCTGCCCAGTCTGACCACTTGGCGTCTGTCAGACAGGAAGCTAAGGATCCAGCTGCAGAGGGAGCTGCTCAGTCCTAGATCCTGCAGTTTCCTGTCCAGCTTCGAGGGAACGATGGTATTGAATGCTGAGCTGTAATCTACAAACAGCATCCTCACATACGTGTCTCTCTTCTCCAGGTGTGACAGGGCAGTGTGTAGTGTCAGGGCTATGGCATCATCAGTGGACCTGTTGTGGCGGTATGCGAACTGTAGAGGGTCCAGTGAGTCGGGTAGTGCAGAGCAGATGAAGTCCCTGACCAGCTTCTCGAAGCATTTGCTTACGATGGGGGTCAGGGCTACAGGTCGCCAGTCGTTCAATGAGGAGATGGTGGAGGATTTGGGTACAGGGACGACGGTGGCCATTTTGAAGCAGGCTGGGACTACAGACAGAGAGAGGGAAAGGTTGAAGATGTGCGTGAACACTCCAGCCAGCTGAGCCGCGCATGACTTGAGGACGCGGCCGGGAATCCCGTCCAGACCAGTAGCTTTGCGTGCGTTCACCTTCCTGAAGCACCTCCGCACATCCTCCTCAGACACAGTGTGCGCACTGACGTCATCCGCGGTGCGCACACTGTCCGGTCTCATGGTGTTCGCTGTGTCGAATCTAGCGTAGAATACGTTTAGATCCTCACACAGAGAGGCCGTGGTCTGCGGTGTGCTGGTTTTCCCTCTAAAGTCTGTGATCGTGTTTAGTCCCTGCCACATACTCCGAGGGTTGTCAAACTGTTGCTCCACCCTGTCCCTGTACTCACGTTTGGCTGCTTTGATCGTCTTCCGGAGTTGGTAATGTGCGTGTTTGTAGTCCGATGTGTTCGCGGAGGCAAAGGCGGTGTTCCGTGCCGTCAGTGCCGCGCGAACATCTCCGTTAATCCAGGGTTTTTGATTTGGGAAGGATTTAACTGTTCTGGATGGGACGACATCTTCCACACATTTCCTGATAAATCCACAGACTGAGTCTGTGTACTCGTCGATGTCTTTAGCAGCCACGTGAAACATTTCCCAGTCCGCGTGATCAAAACAGTCCCGCAGCGCAGACTCCGATTGGTCCGTCCAACAGTGCACCGCCCTCCGGGTTGGAGCTTCCTGTTTCAGCTTCTGCCTGTAGGCGGGCAGGAGCAGGATGGAGCAGTGATCTGATTGGCCGAATGGGGCGCGGGGGAGGGCTTTGTACGCATCCCGGAAAGAGGTGTAACAGTGGTCGAGTAGCCGGTTTCCACGTGTGTTGAAAAGGATGTGTTGGTGGAGTTTGGGTGAGACTTTCTTCAGGTTTCCCTTATTAAAGTCCCCGGCTGTGATAAACGCTGCCTCTGGGTGTGCGGTTTCCTCACTGCTGATCGCGCTGTACAGTTCCCTGAGTGCACGGTCAGTGTCGGCTTGTGGGGGTATGTAAACAGCCGTAATAATCACTGCTGTAAATTCCCTCGGTAGCCAGAATGGCCGGCACTTAATCATCAGGTACTCCAGGTCCGGTGAGCAGAAGGATTTGACCGGGTGCACGTTCGCATAATCACACCAGCTGTTGTTGATCATGAAACACACACCACCGCCTCTGCTTTTCCCAGTAAGATCCTGTGACCTGTCCGCGCGGTGCACAGAGAACCCCGGTAGTTGTATTGCGGAGTCCGGTACCTTGTCCGATAGCCAGGTTTCTGTGAGGCAGATCACGCAGCAGTCCCGCATCTCTCGCTGGAATGAGATCCGTGCCCGAAGCTCGCACAGCTTGTTCTCCAGAGACTGCACATTAGCCAGTAATAAACTGGGTAACGGTGGTCTGTAAGTGCGCCGTCTCAGTCGAACCAGAACGCCAGATCTTCTCCCTCTGCGTCGGCGTTTGCGGCCTCCAGGGCCAGAGAACAAAGGCGTCTCAGGTGAGATGAATGGGGGGTCTGCAAACGGAGCGTCCGTGTTGCAAAACTTGAACTCCGGAAAGTTATAAGAAAGACCGTCTTTTATGTCCAGTAAGGTTTGTCGGTCGTACACAAGGAGACAAGTGCTGCTCGTGAAAAAATAAAGGAAAAGTAAAATTAAACACAGAAGAAAGCCGTTGCTTGGGGGAGCTCGCGACGAGGCTGCCATACTCGGCGCCATCTTGTCTTATTGTCTTGTCTTGCAACGCAAGCATTTGCAGCACCGCAAAACGTTCATTCTTCGGTTCCAATAAATTCTTGCTCTTTCTTTGCCCCCCAAAATGTTATGTACAAAACGTGTACAATGCCGGTCCGTACAAAGACAGACTTGATGAAAAGTCAAAGAAAAGATACGAGGAAAAAAATCAAAGGAGTGAAAGTGTTAGATCCTTACGAGCACACAGAGGGACAAAAGACGTTAGCGTGCTGCCTTAACTTTCACCACGCTCATATTTATAATTATACGGTTCTTGGAGTGAGTGCATACACTCATGAAGTTTAGTAACTTCCGGTCACTGCAACAAGCCCAGGTACAGTTTACCGACGGATGGGTGCAGGACCTTGAAATGCACCGTGTAGAAAGTAAAGACCATCGTACGTATCATAAGTTTACCAGTCTCACAAATCGTCGTCATAAATACACATTCGTTAACCGTTTATTAATATAACATTTGAGCTCAATGGTAATTAATTAGTAGTGGAAATAATTTCTGGTAGCATCACAGAAATGTAGCAGTGACAATAATATTGTATGCTGTAATCGTACTGGACAATTAGTGATACAAAACAACTGTTTTATCCTGTGAATAAAAGTATATGTTTTTGTCAATGTACCATAATAACAGAAGCGAAACGCAATATTGTGTCAGGACAATTCACTACTTATGCACAATAAACAAAGGAGCATAGCGCGACAATTTCTGTTCAGCGCCAGACTTGCTTGTAACCTATATCACCAATTATGTTAAGAAAAATGACACATTAACTACAACAGCAGACTGACCTTCGTGTAAATGCTTGGAGCAGACTAACCTGTGAGCTGGAGGGTTCTGGGACGTTATATTTGGTCTTTGAATGGCTGCAATCCAGTCGCGTCTTTGTTACTTCGGAAACATGGCTCGAACAATTTCTCTTCAACGACGTAATCTGATAACAACCGATCTCTTTACCCGTCGGCTTCCCGTGGCTGTCATGTGACTGGCTATTGCAGTTAATAATACAACAGCTTGTTGCCATTTTTGTGTTTCTTTTTATCGCTGTGTAACTGATTTCAATTGAAAGCCTGCGTGCGCTAGTACCTCTTGCCACGAGTTCCCAGAATCCTTTGCGGTTTTACCCCTGAGTGACGTCACATTTTCAATCTCTATGTAGAACAACAGTCTGTGATCTGCCCTCAGTTTGATTGGCTCCAAAGCTGAACTGTGTCCCTGGTTATTGGTGCGAAATCACAGCTTCTAAACGCCACTGGTAGGAGTTGGTTGGGTGAAACAAAAACTACTATTCCTACAACTACATGTCCACATTCTTATTTTGAGATTATTTTAAGAGGGTAACACCATTCACCTCGCATGTGATAGATACCCAGGAGGAAGAGAAACACAACCCAGTGTGTCTGGGCTGCATTACTGCATTTGTTACAGTTACTGTGATCATTTTTGGAAAACAATGATAAAGTGCATCCAGTGTATCAGACAGTAGAAAATGTCTTTGTGTATGGTACAAAGAAACAGTTTTGTGTGGTCAGACATGCAGGGTTTGAGAGGGTTGTACTGTGTTCTTCCCATGATGTATTGTCACCATCATCAACATCGTTAATGATTTTCCACTCCGTGATTGTCTGCTTCCCGTCAGGAGCTCTGAACCCTCTGAGTGCGGCGGCAGCTGCTGCTGCTGCAGCGGGCAGGGTGGCCCTCGCTGGGCAGACAGGCTCCAGTGGGGTCCTGCTGGTTAGCAACCTCAATGAAGAGGTTAGTAATACTGACACCAGTAACACCAGTAAAATGGAAAGTCTACAATTAAAACTCCACCGCTCCTACACACCACCTCCATTCATCTGTTCCTGTTTTTTCTGTTGCTCGCTGTGGGTCAGTTTTTCTATTTCCAGATTTGTTTTCTTGTGCTTGTCATTAAAGATGTGTATAAAAAAACTCATGTTTGACACTTGAATCTGTTAATCTTGATAATTTACTTTGCTTTTGTGTGAGACACACACAGACTGAACACACAGTTTGCTTTTCATGAACTTTCTAGTCTTAGAACTGCAGGAAAAACAAGGCTTCCTTTATGTAAGCTGTAGTTTCCCAAAGGTTCCTTTGATTGTATAATATTTGTTCGCATTCAGATAGCCTGTTGCCTATATGTGTTACCTCCTAACCAGCGTGTGTAGACATCATTTTCATTGTAATCACTGAGCTGTGTGGAGCAGTTGATGTTCTACATCTGGGCTCCTGTTGTAGGTCTAGTTTTATAAAATACTTTTCCTATGAACATTTCTTTACTGTAATTTTGTGTTGTTCTTAAAAGCAAGAACTTATTCTTCCCCCCTGTTTTTCCTTTTTTGGTCCACTTGGTGACTGCAGGATTTGACGTTTATTTCATAGGCACCCGAACCCTCTCCCCTCTTTCCTGTTCTGATAATCAAACCTTCCCTTTTCTTGTCAAACTGCATCTAACTCTGCTAACTGTCTGTCTTCTCTTTTTCTCTCTAAGCTCTCCTCACCTCTCCTCAGCTCATATGAAAGCTCATATGAAATCATTCTGTGGTCTCCTAACTGTGTCTAAGCCCTGGGAACAAACACCTGCTGCTTGCTCTTTTATCCCTTTTCTTCTGTTTTTGGTTTGTGTGTTTAAACTGATTTGGCATCTGACTTGTCTGCTCTGCTCATCTCTGTGAATGGTTGTGTTATTCTGCCTTTGGACAGTATCTACACCACTTAAAGCCCTGATGCTAAGATACTGTGCTCATGCTTTCTTTTAGCTTTGTGGATTTGTGTGAATGCCATGTTATACTGAAGTGGCCTTCACATCAACTCTTGCATGCAAGATTTTGTTGCCTTTTATACTGCATGCTATCTAATCTCCTTGTGAACTCGTGTCACACCATTGCTGAAAGACATTCAGTTTTCTCACAGCTGCTGCATGTTCTATTTGTCCCATTGTTGTGAATGAGTTTGAATATTATTATGATTTGAGATGACTGTACCTTTATCCCATGCTTGTCTAGGATGAAAGCCAGTTTTTTTTTTTTAAACTTTGCTCTATTTTCTCCAAAGACAACATTGATCCAAGCCATTATCTCTGACCAAACTACTTGCATTATTCCAGTGTACTGACCTGTATTTTATTTTTTTTGTCCCTCCCCATTCCTCATTTTTTAAATTTCCTTACCCAAATTTGCATTTGCCTCCCTGATTTCTCTCTCTCTCTCGCTCTCTCTCTCTCCCTCTCGCTCTCTCTCTCGCTCTCCCCCCCCCCCCCCCCCCCCCTCTCTCTCTCTCTCTCTACCCTGCTCCACCTTCACTCCGTGTGCTGGTGGGGATTTTATAAATTTATAACCTTCAATCACCCTTTCTTCCTCCCATATTAACCAACCCTTCTTCCCCTCCATGACCCCTCATCCACCGCTTGCTCCCCTCCTCCATGACCCACCACCTCCATCACTCTCCGGGGAAAAACAAAAACCACCATTCCTCCTACCTACCTCCGTTCTGGATCGATCTGTCCATCTCTACCTCCGCTCCGCTCCGACTCTTCTACCTCTCTACCTGTCTCACGCTGCTTGTTGCTCTTCTCTCCCTCTAAAGATGGTTACGCCCCAAAGTCTGTTTACCCTCTTCGGTATGTTATCGTTAGCTCTCTCTCTCTTCTTTCTTTAGCTCTACTTTTCTTTCTTGTATCTACTCTTTCTATTCTACTTTCATTCTGACTTTTTGTTGTTGTTGTTACTATTATTATTGTTGTTATTATTATTATTATCATTATTATTATTATTATCATAGTTATTATTAATATTGTCATTGTTAGCATTACAAGCTTCTCTATATTTGTTTGCTGATTGTAGATTTGGTCATTTTGAATCCTCATTGACCGCCTGTTAATTGGTTTGGGTTATGTCATGTCATTACTTTGCCCTAAAATTTACTACTTAGTAAGAAGTTAATGCATGTCTAAGCCATTGGTTTTTGCATGCTGTTTTTATTTTTAGCCATCTCACATAGCTTGATAACGTTTCTGCTTAGAGGGTGCTTCTTCTTTATCCTTTATCTGTTTTTTCACACACTTTCATACACCTCACACTCTACAGTCTAAAATAAACCTGTGTTTCTATGCTGTCGTCTCTGCTGTACCTTGTTTTTAAATATCCTTGTCTCCTGTGAAACCTTGAGATTTTTCTAACTGCCTGCTTTTTTTCGTCCCAACCTCTTCTCCTATTGCCGGCTTCTGGGTCTGTCACAGGAGTGTATGGTGATGTCCAGAGGGTGAAAATTCTTTACAACAAGAAGGACAGTGCTCTCATACAGATGTCTGAGTCCAATCAGGCCCAGCTAGGTAAGTGGATATCTCTGTTATATGGATGTCTGACTGGTCTGTAGTGCAAGTCCCATAGTATGCTGTGTAATAAATATTTTGGTCCTGTGTTGATCATTACACTTTTCTTAAATATAATGCAGCACAGTCATTACTTGCCAGAGAAAGTAATTCTGTTACTTTTTTACTCAGTAAAATGAGCTGAAACGCAGGCTTGTATAATTGGCAGCTAACAATATAAACATTAGAATACAGTCCCACACACCAGCACAAATGCATATCGTGAGGACACATACACACTGTCTTTTAGTTTTTACATAAGAACTCAAAGCAAAGATGGCAACCAGTGATGTCACTGTAGAAATGGTAAATGTCTGTATTTATAATGAGGCGATCGTGGCTCAAGAGTTGGGAGTTCGCCTTGTAATCAGAAGGTTCGAGCCCCGGCTTGGACAGTCTCGGTCGTTGTGTCCTTGGGCAAGACACTTCACCCGTTGCCTACTGGTAGTGGTCAGAGGGCCCGGTGGCGCCAGTGTCCGGCAGCCTCGCCTCTGTCAGTGCGCCCCAGGGTGGCTGCGGCTACAATGTAGCTGCCATCACCAGTGTGTGAATGTGTGGATGACTGGATGACTGGATATGTAAAGCGCTATACAAATACAGGCCATTTACCATATATAGCGCTTTACTAGTCCCTAAGGACCAGTGTGTTACTAGTCCCTAAGGACTAGTAAAGCGCTTTACATATCCAGTCATCCACCCATTCACACACACCAGTAGGCAACGGGTGAAGTGTCTTGCCCAAGGACACAACGGCCGAGACTGTCCAAGCCGGGGCTCGAACCGGCAACCTTCCGATTAAAAGATGAACTCCCAACTCTTGAGCCACGATCGCCCGATAGAAACACACGTATAGGTAGAAATAGAGGCTACAGTGCTCAAGCCTGACTTCCTCATCCTTTTGTTACACATGGTTCTGGGTCAGCATGCACTCAGCTTTTTCATTGGCTAGCTCTGTGTCTGCATGTTTTCTGCAGGTACTTGCGCCCCAGTACCAGGGTGGCTGTGGCTACATTGTAGCTTGCCATCACCAGTGTGTGAATGTGTGTGTGAATGGGTGGATGACAGGTTGTGTAAAGCGCTTTGGGGTCCTTAGGGACTAGAAAAGCGCTATACAAATACAGGCCATTTACAGGCCATTTACTTTAAAAGAGATGAAGTTAGCATTGTAACATGGTTATTTGTCCTGGATGCAGTTTGCAATTTACCAGCAAACTGTTATCCATTTATGCAAAAACAAAATAAAAAAAAAAAAATAAAGAGTCCTTCTGTGTGTCATCATACAGGACACTTAAGCCCCTTTTCAATTAGTACCTATTCAGGTTGGCTCGTCACAGTTTTCAGGGTTTGCCATTAGGTCATAGTACCAGGTAACAGGTCCTTTTTTTAGCACCTACTTGGCCATGGTTCCAAATGATCCCAAAATGTGACGTCAACAGACTGCATGCCACCAGTTGGCTAGTCAGTGGCGTCACGAGAGTGTCTCATTCATGAAAATCAAAACCGCCGTTTTTAAAACCTGGCAACAAAGGAAATGGCTAGAAAAAACAATGCCATGGTCCACAGACTGAGCAGCAGGCATATCGTCGCCTCGATGTCCACTTTGTAGCGTGCGCGTCACATACTAATTACGTCATGGGACGCTCAGCTGTGTTGCTATAACGATGGACACGCGCAGTTCTTCCATTTCTAAGACTTCCTGTTGCCAACAAATCTGTGAGAAGGCAAGGTAAGGAAGACAGAGCCCCTGCAGGACTACAGCCAGGGACATGCTCTGTGATCCACATGGGGTTGACATCAACTGCATCACTGACTACATACATTTCTGTGAAGATACCTAAAGCGCCTTGAGGCGACTGTTGTTGGGATTTGGCGCTGTATAAATAAAATTGAATTGAATTGAATCCCAGCCAGGACTGTATGCTGTTTTTCCAACAATAAGTCCTGGATCAACATTGACAAGAAGGCCCTGCTGAATGAGTTGAATGTGGGGCTAATAAGGTGTAGATGCATACAGACCAAAGTCCATCTGAATAACACCAAAGAGGTGTGGAGAGATGCAGCTGATGCCCTCAATCAGATAAATTGGCAGTAGCCTGCACACAGCACGAACAATGAACTGACTCTCTATCTTAACAGGGTCAGTACTGGGTCCCCTGCTGCCAGTCCTCATACCGGACTGTGATAGTAGGGATGGGTATTGTTTAGGTTTTATCCGATACCGGTGCCAAACTGGTACTTTTGAAACGGTGCCGGTGCTTAAAGAATGGAGAACACAAACTTTGTCCATAAACCTCTTAGCAGTCTCTTTTTTTTCTGCAAAATGATAACCAAGTTAGCCTTTTCTGTTGATACAACATACCTCCTTTGGTTGGAACCGGTGCTTAAACAATGGAAAACACAAACTTTGTCCTAAAACCTCTCATGTTTAGCTGTGTTTGGTTTTTTTTTTTTTGTAAAAGGATAACAATGTTAGCCTTTTCTGCAGCTATCACCTTAAAGCACTTGTTGCAGGCTGCTGAGTTTGCATCTCTTGCTGTGTACAGCCAGACTTTTGACTGCTTTGACCATTTTTAATCTGTAGCTCTGCTCTAAAAGAACATACGTACCGTACCGCCTACTATCCTTGGAAAGGTAAAATGATTGGCTAGAATCCAAAGTGTATGACATCTCAAGAAAAAAAAAAAAGCACTGAAATGTGCGCTGCTTTTCGGTCTGGTTACTACCGGTTATGTCAGAACCGGTGCCATAATGGCACCAGATACCGCTACCCATCCCTAGTGATTGGTGTCCAGCTAAGAGCGTAAGTGTAGGGACTACACCAAAGCAAAGCTATAGACCCTGGTCGCATCAGGTCTGAATGACTTCAGACCAGTTACCTTGACGTTAACATGTCATCAAGGTGCTGGAGAGACTGGTTCTTGCCCGACTTAGCTTCCAGGTGAAACATGCTATCAACACTCTTCGGTTCACTTACCAGCCTCTTGTGGGGGTGGATGATGCTGTTATCTGCCTGTTGCAACATGCTCGCTTTCACATGCGTGGAACTGGTAGCATTGTGAGAATCATATTACTTGTCTTTCCAAGGAAAAACAATTCAAGTGAGAAGTTGCTCGGGGTGGGTATCACCACTTCTCCTGTCTCCTGGATTGCCGACCACGTCTTTAAGGTTGGGCAGGAGTGGTGAGGAACTATGTGGAGAAGTCTGGAAGAAGAGCAAGCATCTTTTATTGTTATTATATGTTCACACATAACGAAGTTTTGTTTTGGTACCTCGGCACACATCAGACACAAGTTGTTGTTTTTTTTGTGTGTTTGTTTTTTAAAAAATACGTGTTTACAGAAACCTATTCCAATTACAGTTATATAACCGATATGGACAATGTGTAGACTTTCAGCTTCCATTTGAGGGTATCCACATTGAAATTGGGTGAAGGGTTTAAGAGTTTTTGCTCCTTAACACGTGCCAAAAGTAATTAGCTAATTGACTCAAAGTCGATTCCATGGCCAGGTGTGGGCAATTCCTTCATTATGTCATTGTCAGTTTAGCAAATAAAAGGCATGGAGTTGATTTGAGGTGCACTATAAAACAGTTGAATGGACACTATCTATGTGTGCAGGAAGTCACAAATAGAATTTAGATGTATTTCACAGATCTGGGGGAAAAGCTCTCCCTCAGTCTGGTGGTGCATGTTTGTATGTTTCTATACTGCTTACCAGATGGAAGCATTTTAAACAGTCCATTGCCAGGGTGGGTGGGGTCTGCAGTGATACGTCAGTGCCGGAGATGGCAGTAGGATCAATAAAGTAATCCGCAAAGCTGGAAGCATCATAAATCAGAACTTGGAGGCATTTGAGTCATTGAGAGACGGGACTGTGCTCCACCATGGATAACCCATCGCACCTGCTCTACTCCACACTTCTAAGGCAGATTTATAGTCTACATTTTATTTATTAAATGCAACTTACACTTCTCTCTTACACAACGCCAGTCTTACATTTACTTTTTTTTAACCAACTTTTACTTTACTATTTAAACCATTTTTACTTTTCATTGTTTTTTGTCACTGTTGTATACTGCAGGAATTATATCTCATAATATAAGGCCCTTATTGGACACCTGTGACACTCTTATTTTAACTGTGTTGTTTATTGTTGTGTATTGTAGACTCTACTATTTTTACTTTATCATGCTGTTGTGACACAAAAAAATTCCCTTATGGGCTCAATAAAGTATCCATCTATTTAACATAACAAAATCCTTTTAGTGCTTTGTTCGAGATCGAATGCATTCCCCTCTCGCCCCTTTAGGCGGTCTTTATCCTCCAAGCTCTGGTCCTCTACCAGAGGCCTGGGAGCTTGAGGGTCCTGCGCAGTATCTTAGCTGTTCCTAGGACTGCACTCTTCTGGACAGAGATCTCCGATGTTGTTCCTGGGATCTGCTGGAGCCACTCGCCTAATTTGGAAGTCACTGCAATAAGTGCTCTGATTACCACTGGGGCCACTGCTACCTTCACCCTCCACATCTTCTTGAGCTCTTCTCTGAGCACTTGGTAATTTTCCAGCTTGGTTAGCCACCACCATTTTGTCTGTCTGTATCTGGAAGTCCCACAGGATCTTAGCTCGGTCATTCTCCACCATTCTTGGGGGCGTCTCCCATTTTGACCTTGGGACTTCCAGGCCATACATGGCACAGATGTTCCTGTATGCTATGCTGGCCACTTGGTTATGGCGTTCAATGTATGCCCTGCCTGCTAGCTTCTTACACCCTGCACTTCTGTGCTGGATTGTCTCAGGGGCATCTTTACACAGCCTGCACCTGGGGTCTTGCCTGGTGTGATAGACCCCAGCCGCTATGGATCTTGTACTCAGAGCTTGTTCCTGTGCTGCTATGATTAGTGCCTCTGTGCTGTTTATTCATAAGGTTAGTTAGTAGAGTTGCCAACCGTCCCGTAAAAAACGGAATCGTCACGTATTCAGAGAAAATATTACGTTTTGTATTGAGCTGAAAAGGAACACAGTTTGTCCCGTACTTCAGCTAGAATAGAAAAAGACACAAAGCTGGAGTTATTCTGTGTATTTACGCTGCATAACTGGCTCTTCTTCTCTCATTCTCTCTCCTGTTTCTACTTCAATCATGAAACTGATCAATGATCAGCTGATCGGCTTTTCTCTCGTGTTTATTTATCGCCCACTTTGCGCCAGAAAGAAGAAACCAGCGCATGTCGCGTTAAACAACAGCAGCACGTTTAAGCTTGATCAGCTGTTGTTAGAATTTATTTAATATTAATTTCTAGTATCAGCTGATGTTTGCTGGAGCCACAGCTGTAAAAAAGCTGCTGGTCATGATATGGTTTGGTTATCTGGTGAGAGGTAAACATGAAGCTGAAAGCAGGAGATGTCCTTACTGGATCATCAGAGCTGAACAGGTGATGGAGAAACAGGTTTACCTTTTAGGTGACATGAGTGAGTTGAAGGGAAGTTATGAACTGTTTCTGAGAGACAAATAACACCAGGATCCTTTTCTAAGTAGCTGACAGCTGGTAACTGTGCAGGGGCGGATCTTGCAAAGTTTTGCCAGGGGCCAGGTAGGGCATTAACAGGGAGAGGGGGGCACAAAGAAATACTTTTCTTTGTTATTCTCACTTAAAATGTCTCACTTTTATTAAATAATTATCTGAATCTTACAACCAAAGTTTTTATCAGATGTAAAATGTATAGAAATCATACATATACCAACAAGACTGTACATCACTGTCACAACAGCGTTTGTTTTCATTCAAAGGCTTTATGGCTTTTCCTATAATACTTGGTGGGCCAGTCTCTAGTCAAAATGCCCAGGCTGATTTTTTTGTCCCAGCACAGCCCTGGGCACGTCACGCAGTGAGTTAATCTGAGCAGGTGCATTAAAAAAATAAAAGGCCGGGCCAGCGGTGCATATCACAAATTAGCTCGCATAGACACATTAGTTGTGCTGCTTCTTAATGACGGTAACCCCAACTACCAGATTCAACTTGTAATTGGCTAAAAATAACTTAGCCAACTGGTGAGAGGGACGTTGCTAGCTGGCAGTTTTTTCAAGCGATGTTGAAATTTCCACATTCCAACACTTCAAATGCTTCAGGAGCTGTCTGCTCAGCGCTGCATCGGCACCATGGAAATATACAGATACATCCGTAGACTCGAGACAGAATTCACAGGCGTATGGACCAATGTTTTCTTTTCTGATCAAACCAGAAAGCTTTAATGAGCAGCTGGGTTTGTCTTGCCTTAATTTCCTGGACACAGAGGACATCGAAATGCAGCTGATTGAACTGAAAAGCTCGACTCTATGGGAGTCTTTGCAGAACTACGAATGCAGCTGGAATCCACAGCTGTGTGCGTTCATGGAGCTTGCATTTTCAATTCAATTTTATTTATATAGCGCCAAATCACAACAAAAGTCGCCTCAAGGCGCTTCATAGGTAAAGAGAAAAACCCAACAATCATATGACCCCCTATGAGCAAGCAGTTTGGCGACAGTGGGAAGGAAAAACTCCCTTTTAACAGGAAGAAAGCTCCAGCAGAACCAGACTCAGGGAGGGGCGGGGCCATCTGCTGCGACTGGTTGGGGTGAGAGACGGAAGACAGGATAAAGACATGCTGTGGAAGAGAGACAGAGGTTAATAACAGATATGATTCAATGCAGAGAGGTCTGTTAACACATACTGAGTGAGAAAGGTGACTGGAAAGGAAAAACTCAATGCATCATGGGAATCCCCCGGCAGCCTACGTCTATTGCAGCATACCTAAGGGAGGATTCAGGGTCACTTGGTCCAGCCCTAACTATATGCTAAAAAAAAAATCAACTGGCATGGTGTCCAATTGTGTGCCAAAATTGGACATTTTTGTACAACGTCTGGATATTCATGTATTGACAGGGCTGTAGTTTTTCATTGTTTCACTTTAGAAACATAAATCTTTGCACAGATGATGTTTATATGTTGGTTACTGAATTTCTGGAACCAAATGTGATCTGAGGCATATTTTTCAATGGGTTATATGCTAAAAATTAAAAAGAAATAATTAGGTGAGGATAAAATCTACTTACTTTTTCTGTGTTCCAGTCTCAGTAACTTTGACACAGTAATATCTGCTTCAATATTTACACCACTGATGAAATTTCCCAAGTGTTAGCTTTATTTTGATACCAATATTGTAAGGACAGAGTTTGTAACTGCAGAGAAATAATAAATTAAATTTGGGCGTTACATTTTCGAGCAGGAAGCTCAGAAACTCCCTTGGGGCTTAAGAGGTTAAGATAAGATGGGGCCTGATTATTTAGGACCTTGTATGCGAGGAGCAGGATTTTGAATTCAATTCTGGATTTAACAGGAAGCCAATGAAGGGAAGCCAATACAGGAGAAATCTGCTCTCTTTCTAGTCCCTGTCAGGACTCTTGCTGCAGCATTTTGGATTAACTGAAGGCTTTTCAGGGAGTTTTTAGGACTTCCTGATAATAATGAATTACAGTCGTCCAGCCTGGAAGTAATAAATGCATGAACTAGTTTTTCAGCGTCACTCTGAGACAGGATATTTCTAATTTTAGAGATGTTGCACAAATGGAAGAACGCAGTCTTACATATTTGTTTAATATGTGCGTTGAAGGACATGTCCTGGTCAAAAATGACTCCAAGGTTCCTCACAGCGTTACTGGAGGCCAAGGTAATGCCATCCAGAGTAAGAATCTGGTTAGATACCATATTTCTAAGATTTTCAGGGCCGAGTACAATAACTTCAGTTTGATCTGAATTAAGAAGCAGAAAGTTAGCGGCCATCCAGGTCTTTATGTCTTTAAGACATTCCTGCAGTTTAACTAATTGGTGTGTGTTACCTGGCTTCATGGATAGAAAGAGCTGGGTGTCATCTGCATAGCAGTGAAAATGTATGCTAGTGTAAACAGAATTGGTCCTAGCACTGAACCCTGTGGAACACCATGACTGACCTTAATGTGTGAAGAGGGCTCTCCATTTACATGTACCAATTGGAATCTATTAGATAGATATGATACAAACCTGCTGGGTCTATAGATGGCTTTTTGAGTAAAGGTTTAACTACAGCCACCTTAAAAGCCTGTGGTACATAGCCGATTAGAGATGGGTTGATCATATTTAAGATGGAAGAATTAATTAATGGCAGTAGCTGGTATTTTGCGCCTCTGGTATTCTTTCCAAATCCTTTCTGTGCCATATACTGACCCATGTACCTGTTCATCTTAGTCGCTATGATGCCTGACACAGGCTTACATGTGGTACTCAGGCAGATTATTGGTTGTTAGATGGAAGGGACCGGTCCCTTCTGGGGGTCCGTGGGGATCAGGACTGTCTGGCCTTCGATTAGCCATTCCATGTGTCTCTAATCAACTAGCAGCTCGTTCACTTGTACTGCCACACACTCAGGGAGTAAGTAAAATTTTATTTATATAACACATTTCTAGATAAAAGATCACAAATGGTAAATGGCCTGTATTTATATAGCGCCTTACTAGTCCCTAAGGACCCCAAAGCGCTTTACATATCCAGTCATCCACCCAGTCACACACACATTCACACACTGGTGATGGCAAGCTACATTGTAGCCACAGCCACCCTGGGGCGCACTGACAGAGGCGAGGCTGCCGGACACTGGCGCCACCGGGCCCTCTGACCACCACCAGTAGGCAACGGGTGAAGTGTCTTGCCCAAGTACACAACGACCGAGACTGTCCAAGCCGGGGCTCGAACCGGCAACCTTCCGATTACAAGGCGATCTCCCAACTCTTGAGCCACGATCGCCCCAAAGTGCTTCACAAGGTATAAAACAAAAAGAGACAAAAGTTAACAAAATGCACTTCTAAAAAGATGTGTTTTTAGTTGTTTTTTTAAAAGTGACCACTGAGTCTGCAGATCTTGAGAGGAAGAGAGTTCCACAGTCTGCCGGCCACAGTGGCAAAAGCTCCATCACCCTTGGTTTTCAGCCTTGTATGCTGTAAATAACAAGTAGGCCCTGATCACAAGACCTCAGGGACCTACTAGGGACATAGGGCTGTAAAAGTTCAATGATGTAGGCTGGTGCTTGTCCTTGAAGAGCTATAAATGTCAGAACCAGTATCTTAAAATGGACTCTGAATTCAACAGGGAGCCAGTGCATCTGTATAAGCAACGGTGTCACATGGGAGTACTTAGATGTTTTTGTCAGAAGCCTTGCTGCAGCACAGTCACCTTTTCCGCCAGTAGACTTGAGCCATGTCAGAGCCTGGTGCTGTCCAACTCTTCATACTGGAGGCCATTTCTTGGATGTCTGCCGCTGTTCAGGGAGGTCGCAGATGCCAACAGACTTAATAAACTGATCCGTAAGGCCAGCAATGTTGTGGGGATGGAGCTGGACTCCCTCAAGGTGGTGTCGGAGAGGCGGATGCTGTCCAAGATAAAGACAATGTTGGATAACACCTCCCACCCACTCCATGACATGTTGGTCAGTCACAGGAGCTCGTTCAGTGAGAGACTGAGATTACCGAAAAGCACCACTGAACGACACAGGAAATCATTCCTGCCTGTGGCCATCTCCCTGTACAACGCATCCACTTAACACACTGTTTGCTGCTACAACTACACATGTTTCTTTTCCAAATATTTATTTATAAGTGACTTATGTATGTATGTATGTATATATATGTATATATTGTACTATTCTTAGTTAGCGTATTGTCTGTCTTGTCTTAATGTTGGTTTAAAATGGAGCACTGTAACAAAAAATAATTTCCCCCAGTGATCAATAAAGTATTCTGATTCTGATTCTGATTGCTGTAGTCTGCCCTCAGATCCACTAGCCACTGAGCATTGGCGTTATGGGTTGCGTCCTTCTCCCATATGCTCTTACAATATTGTTCCGTCTCCAGCCTTGGTGGTACTGTTCTCATATTGTTCCCCTGTTACTGGGAGTACACCTTGGATGGTTCTGTTGGCAGCTTCCAAGGCCTCAGATATGGACAGCTTGCTGTACTCCTTAAGCACCTTTTTTTATTGCACCTTTCTGCCACTCCGATAGTTGGCTAACCTCCCGCTGTGCTACCTTGATCTTTACTTCTAGTCTCCTTCTCCATGGAGGGTACTGCTCCTTGTGGCTGTTCAACTTGTAGCTAAGCATCTCACTGATCACTGCTGCCGTGGTGTAGATCAGCTGGTTAGTCTCGGTTATGGTGGCGGTAGGTATTGTCTGTAGTGCTGCATTCACATCATCTAGTAGATCTTCTGAGGGTACTTCACTTAGTCTTAGGAACTGGATCCAGGTTTCAAGCTTGGCCATGATCCTATTAGGTCAGTTCCTCTTACACTCAATGATCCTTCTTCCATTGCACTTGGGGTTTGGTACCCAATCTCAGTTGGGGGTGATGATGACTCCCCCTGACCTGTCATCCTGGCTCCCCCTTGCCATCCTCTAGCCATGAGAGTAGTCCCTTCTTCCAAATATTGGAACACTGAGGTACTAGTTGATTTGCCATCAATGTGGATGCTGGGTATCGACGATTCCATAGTTCCGCCATCCTGTTCCTATAACCCCTTCCGCTGGGGTTACTTACATAGTAGCATTCCAACAGTGCCCTATTTTTTTTTCTCTTGCCCACCGATGCCGTTCCAGTAGCCCACTTCCATTCATGGTGCCCTGGTTCCTCAACACCTGACCCTGCTGTCCTTGTCCGGGCGACGTCCGAGCTGGTATGATGGCTTCATATTTATCTCTCTCGCTCATCCCCCACATTCAGACACTTGTACATCATACATGCCAGACATGTTGCTATAAAATAGTCACTTGAATAAACTAAAATACAAAATGAATTACAAAATATTGATAAAAATAATAACAATAACAATAACAACTGTGTGAGAATGATAGATAATTAAAACCTTAAACTAAAACACTACCATGACTGTTGATTGAGATATGTAATGTACATATCTTGATGATCATCTCTTTCGTTTTGGCTACGTTTAGCTAGGGCTGCTCAATTAATCGAATTTTAATCACAATTACGATCTGGGCTTTCAATGATCATTAAAAATGACTGAGCCGATTATTAGCCCCTCCCTCGTGCTTTACTCTCGCGCTGCTCCGTGTGGCAAATCAAGCGCACCTCTCTGCATTTCCAACACGTGTCACAACAATTAAGAAGACCCAAGGGAAGCTCGGAAAGTTAAGCAGAAGTTATTTGGAGAGGAGAGTGACTGCCTATGGTTGAAAAGAGAGGTAAAAAAAAAACTTCAGTAGTGTGGAAACATTATGGGTTCGTGGAGTCAGACGTGGATCAAGTAGACACAGTGTGTAAACTTTGCTACGGTGTCATAGCTGCGCCACAGAGCAACACTGCAAAGTTCACTAAACATAGATGTTTACATTTTTCATTTATTTTTTATATTGCAAACATTTGCACTGTTATCAGTATTTGCACACTATTTTATATTATTTTTTAAAGTCATTATTCAATACATTGTTATTGTTAACCCTTTAAATGCCTGTAGAACCGGAACTGCGTAAGCTAGCGCAATAATTTGTTTTGCATATGAAACCGGAGGAGTTGCCGTGCCACCAGCACTGTATCGAACGGTTCAATATCGATACGAATATCGTTGCACCCCTAATACATATATATATATATATATATATATATATATATATATAAACACCCAGCACGCCCCTGCGGGCGGTTTATCCTTCAAGCTCGGGTCCTCTACCAGAGGCCTGGGAGCTTGAGGGTCCTGCGCAGTATCTTAGCTGTTCCCAGGACTGCGCTCTTCTGGACAGAGATCTCCGATGTTATTCCCGGGATCTGCTGGAGCCACTCGCCTAGCTTGGGAGTCACCGCACCTAGTGCTCCGATTACCACGGGGACCACCGTTACCTTCACCCTCCACATCCTCTCGAGCTCTGTTGTTTCGCCGTCATTGTGGATGTTGGGTATCGAAGAATCCATAGGTCCCTCATCCTATTCATGTAGCCCCTTCCGCCGGGGTTACTTGCGTAGTAGCATTCCAACAACGCCCTGTTTTCGTCCCTTGCCCACCGATGCCTTCTTGTTCCAGTAGCCCACTTTTCGTCAGGGTGCCCTGGTTCCTCAACACCTGACGCGGACCTTGTTGATCCGGGCGACGTCCGAGCCGGCATGCCTTCATATTTATCTGTCTCGCTCATGTCTGCGGTAGGCTTGCTTAGCATAGGGGGTCTAGCCTTAGGACCCTTACTGGATACAGACGCCCCAGGCAGGAATCGAACTTGCGATCGCAAGAGGATATATATATATATATATATATATATATATATATATATATATATATATACAGACAATATAAACATATTTAAAATTAAAGGAATTTGAAATGTACATTGTGCCTGGGTTTAGAGTGTCTGGAAGAGAGTCCTGTCTCAGTCAATTATAGATGATGTGAGAGGGCAGGTGTGTGTGTTTAGGGGGGTCCTTCACACAGTTGTTCCCAAACCACGATGTCATGTTCTGTGTGAGGATGCTCTCCACAGCGCCTGTATAGAAAATCCTGAGGATCTTTGGAGAGACCCTGAACTTCCTCAGTTGTCGTAGGTGGTACAGGCGCTGCATAGCCTTTTTGGTCTGGACCTGAAGGCTGAGGAGATGTGGACACACATCGCGATAGAATATGGTTAAAACACGCATGCGCAGTGCATTTGTTTTCATATGCACATGGCGGCAACGGAGAATGAGAAGGGGGAAAGCGGATCGTTGAGTGAAACGGATGAACCAGAATTAGTTTGTAAAAATGGTGCAACTTCAGTGATGTGGAACTGGTTTGGTGTTTGTCCGTCAGATACCCACCAAAGCACTTTTTTTTTTTTTGTAGAACATGCAAGCGGGCCGTCGTTATTACTGTATTTGTCGGACTAAGGTGCTCGTAAATCTGGGAGTAATCTGGGTCCTAAACTCCATCAAGTCAAACGAACACTGCGACACACTGAGAGTTAAAAACTGTCTAAATTCTTTCATCTTTAATAAAATGATCAGTGTTGCTGTTTTATCATGTGTAACAATTAAGTTTAACATCCAGGCATCCATGAAAACAGAATTTATTACATTTAACAGACTTAGAAGTTAGCAGGAAGTTAGCTTGCTAGTTTCCACCTAAGCATGATATTGCATGTTCTGACTGAGAGATTTCTGAAAAAATTCAAATGTACAGCTCTGCTATCACTTCCAACATAAATGAAGACAAAACTAAACAGCAGTGACGTTTGTAGGGTTACTGAAGTTGGGCTAGCTGGTATATCATGTGCTATGTGATCGCTAGCGACACAGCTATGTTAGCATAACATAAACACAGTGAAGCTGGAGGACGAACACTAACACTTTTCCACTCGATAAAAGTTAACATGAGGGTTCCCGATGGTTAGAGACAAATGCAGTCACATGGCAAGATGCTGTAAACGGACCAAACTTCAGTCAGGAGAACAACTGAGATAATCCATCCACAATACGAGGTTAGTCATTAATATACTGCAACAACATGGGAACAGAGCAGCTGTGATAGAATACAGCATTAATGAATCGATGGTACAGAAGTGGAGGAAGCAAGAAGAATGAGTTTAATAAAGTTTGATTTATCTGACTGCTTTGTTTCGCTTAATGTGCCTTATAATCCCGTGAAGTTTATGGTCCGAAAAATACGTATTTGACTTTTTTATTTGGCACACTGCAGTTTAATGTTGCAAAGCACCTCTTTTTAACTTTAGTGGATATCATACATGGTTATGCTGAGGATGTGTCAGCCCATTTCTACTGGAAATGCCCTTTGGTTAAACATTCAGCAAGGAATTTGCATTTGCACTGTTACATTTTTATATAGCTTTAATGCACATAAAAAACAGCTGCTTGTTTAAGTGAAAATGAATGGATGGGTTTTTTGCGCTAGTAAAGTTGTGGAGTTGTATTTTGTATTTTGTCTCGCATCAATTATATCGTCAGTTATATCGTTATCGCAAATTTTCAAATGTATATCATGATGAATATTTTTGGCCAGATCACCCTGCTCTTGTTGCAAGCAAGCATTGTAGTTCAAACAACGTACTTTGCCCTGATTTTTAGTAAGGTCTCTTGGCTGCAAGTTTTACAGCCAGAATGTTGGATTTGCAAAACAAACAAAACTTCCACTCTCACCTGTCCCCAGACGAGCCGCTGCGTCCATGCACACCGCCATCTTACATTACATCTGAGTGGATGTGTTGAAAGATTTCACTGTGTTAAAATGGCATAGGAATGTAAAAACTTTGGGATCTGTTGATACATAGCATTCATCCAACTGATATTTCTTTTACCCCCACTAAAGCTATGAGCCACCTGAATGGACAAAAGATGTACGGGAAGATCATCCGGGTGACACTGTCCAAGCACCAGACGGTGGCATTGCCTCGGGACGGCCTGGATGATCAAGGTCTGACCAAGGATTTTGCCAACTCCCCACTTCATCGTTTCAAGAAACCAGGTTCCAAGAACTTCCAGAACATCTTTCCACCCTCTGCCACTCTTCACCTTTCCAATATCCCGTAAGTACTGGTATGGTCAGTTGGCATCACACAGAGGACATGCCACCGAAGGATTTCTGAAATACTCCTACTAACTAGCACAGCTGTTAATGCAAGAGATTAACTGTGTTCTTGGTGTGGTGGCTAATGAACAGATCTCATTGTTAACAGTTTATATTAAAACTGCTAAATGATTAGACTTGGAGAAAAGAGCTGATGCTAAAATCATGTATGATTAGAGTCTGTGTCTTTCACTTTGGCAGACAAGATGTGACAGAAGATGACCTGCGGCTGCTCTTCTCCAACACTGGAGGCACTGTGAAAGCATTCAAATTTTTCCAGTATGTACAGCTGTCCTACCTACTGGACAAGTCCAGGCTAACATTTGTTAAAGATTCCCATAAACCTCCATCCTGCCACTTCCATCCATCTAGTTAATCTGTGGCATTTGTCTCTGCTTCGTGTTTTCAAGAGATCGCAAGATGGCTCTGATCCAGATGTCAACAGTGGAGGAAGCCATCCAGGCACTGATCGACCTTCACAACTATAACATGGGAGGCAACCAGCACCTGAGAGTCTCGTTCTCCAAGTCCACCATTTAAGAATGTGACCCACAGGCTCCGGACACTATGACTGTGATGGTTGAACTATTTCAAGCTCCTAGATTGTCTGAACACCAGGGGGACCACATAGATTGAATCAGTTATCTTGATTGTATCATTCCTTGATATCCTTTTATTTTCTTTAAAAAGAACAACATTGGATCTCCCCAGCTCTTTCTGAAGTGTCTCTCCATATTTTTTTGTCAAGCAGAACCTTGAAATGGTTGGTTGTCCCCCTGTACGTTAGTTGGATGTAAATCGGTGAATCATTTTTAAATGAAAAGATACAGTACTCGTGTGCCTTACTCAACTATCTTTTCCTACAGTTGGATATGTTAATTTATCAAACTCCTACCGAGGCACATTAGTATTAATGAGTTGATGAGAATGCAAGATGTTTTCTATTCATCTAGACAGAACAGTCTAGAAGCTGCGCCTCTGACTAGGCATAGCCGTGTTTCTTCTCCAATTTTAGATGACATTTTCCTTTTTAGTTTAGCAGCAGGAGAGCTGAATATTCCTGAGGTAAAATGTTTTTGGTAGCCTATGACATGCAGTTTAACTGGAACGCCTTTATTCCAAAGGGATGTTCAGTGGAAGATTGTTCTAGCACAATCCATGCATAAGAAACTATGACAATGTAGTAAAGTATTTTGTTATGTGATTTTGAAGCCTTCCTTGCTTTTCTTTTCTATAGCAGTGAGGTTTAATAGTTGGTGACAGTGTTCTTTAAAGCATGCATGATGATAGGCTCTCACATAAGTGTTGCATGCTGTGGAAGCAGTAAAAAGATGAGTCCACTGTGATTGCATTGTCATGTGACACTGTACTTGAGAGGGCTACTCAGTTGGACCAAAGTTTCGGTGCCTTTAGTGTTAAATCATATAAACAAAAAAGAGCATTTTAATTGTTGTGTATATGGGGAAGATGTCCACGATTCAAAGTGTTCACTGAATTCTTTTATTTTTAAATCACAAACCTGATTTCATAGGCATTTGTTCTGAACTAATCCTGGTGTATATACATTTTTTTTTTTTTTTATCGTCAAAGCTATGTTTTTGTTTTTTTAATGTAGTTCAGAATGTAAGGATTTGGACTCAAGCTGGTGCAATTAAAGGATAAAAATTTTTTCTAACAACGGAGGTTCAACTTGGTTTTCTGTTTTTTGAGTTTCCCCTCTCACGGTGTCTCTTATGTGTTCCGCATTACCTCTGTAGCATGTCTAATAAAACTCTTCTGTAGCTCTGCATTCACTTCCTCTGTCTCACTCCTCTATTTTATGTCTGCTCACTTCGGAAACCATCTTCAGTCCTAGGTGGGAGAAGACCAAAATCAAGTTGGAGACACTTGAAAGCAAGCTCTAATAAACCAGATTGAACCCTGTGAAGTTTCTAGATTATAGGACACTTTCTCGATGTGTTTCCCACTCTGCCAGCTTACTCAATCTGTTCCTTTAATATCTCGCTCTTCTCTCCTCTGGTATTTCCCCATTTTCTGATTAGCCTAAGGACCACTGCTGTCCTGACCATCTGTTTGGGAGAGCTTGACACAACCACAGGCATCAGTAACAGGCACTTTTTAGTCTTTGCACACAGCTTTAGCCTGTAGAAATGTGAGGGGTTTTGATTTAGCCAGCACTTGG
Source organism: Rhamphochromis longiceps (assembly GCF_057381845.1). Classification (NCBI taxonomy): domain Eukaryota; kingdom Metazoa; phylum Chordata; class Actinopteri; order Cichliformes; family Cichlidae; genus Rhamphochromis; species Rhamphochromis longiceps. The sequence continues at coordinate 1,270,768 of NC_140565.1, forward strand.
GTCTACAATAGAAATAAAACTCAGCTGACAGGGAACATATAAACCACACAGAAGGCCTGCAGCTAAACTGGGGGTTTAAACTGGGAAACTATCTGTGCACTGACAGATCCCATTACATTGTATAGAATAATAATGGATTGGATTTATATAGCGCTTTTCAAGGCACCCAAAGTGCTTTACAATGCCACTATTCATTCACTCTCGCATTCATACACTGGTGGAGGCAAGCTACAGTTGTAGCCACAGCTGCCCTGGGGCAGACTGACAGAAGCGAGGCTGCCATTTCGCGCCATCGGCCCCTCTGGCCAACACCAGTAGGCGGTAGGGTAAAGTGTCTTGCCCAAGGACACAACGACCAGGACAGAGAGCCCAGGGATCGAACCGGCGACCTTCCGGTTACAGATACGCTTCCCAACCCCCTGAGCCACGGTCGCCCATGCCATTCGCCCAGAATGGCATGAAATGTAATGGACACAGCATTTAAATGTGCAGAAAGTGAATTTCAATCTGTAAATAAAGCACTATTAATCTACTTTCTATTAACCGGAAGGTTTCGTTCGTGGTTCGTTCCCCGGCTGCTCTAGTCTACATGCCAAATATCCTATGGCTTCAAGTTGCTCTCCGATGCAGCTGGATGGATAGAAAGCACTAATCTAGAAAAGCATAGACAAATGTGCTTGGCTGGATAAGACAAAACACTTGGCTTTGCTCATGTAGTCCATTTACTATTTACTCCCTGAGCTAGAAATGACTGAAACACTGGGAGAAGTGCTAGTACTCACACTACACCACAGTTTTCTTATTAATTTAAAGAAATCAGTGCATCTAGTGGCATAGTTCTAGTGATTAACAAAAGTGGAAAAATGTGATTGTCAGTCCGTGATTGTGAGGAACACTAAGTTTGAACAGTGTGGTATCTTAGACTAGAATAGAATAGCCCTTTGTTGTCACCGTACATGTACAACAAAGTTGTGGGTGCTTCACACAAACTCTAATGTTCTCCATGTGGTAAGTGTCCATGTGCTCATTGATCCTGGTCCCTCCTGTTTAGGTCTAGAGGTAACTTAAAAAGGAGCCAAAATCAGGCAGTGCTCCTGAAAACAAACACAAATGGCCTCCCACTGGTGTTTTTTGTGTCCTGTCTCCTCCTTCATGCTAGAGTCAACACACTACTTCCATTTACTGATCACAATCATTTTCATAAGGTGACAGTGCTACCTGTAATATTAATATTCCCTTTTTTCCCTTTAGAAGCTAACTTTCTTCTGTCATATTCATCAGACTCTGCTGATGAAAAAGTGAAAAGTAAAATAAGCCCACATGCACACACCCACGGTGTTGTCTTTTACTTGTGTTTTTTGTATTTATTTCTGATTTTTTATTATTTACTAAATAAAGGAAAAGTAAGAAAAATTTATTTATAAAGGGCAATAAGCAGCTGCACAGCATTATAGAACAAAACGGTAAGATAAAAAAGGAATATTAGTGAAAGTGAAGTAATTATGTAGTTTAAAAGCCTAGTTAAACAAAACTGCTGCTTTCTACGAGTCCAGATGGTCTGCTAACCAAAGATGTACTGGGAGACTGTGCGAAAGTCTTGGTGTCACAGACTTAACTAGTACACACCATACAACACCTCACCTGGTGTTGGGTCTCTCTGCAGTAGACTATCACTTCCTGTTCCTGTTACAAGTGACAGTGGTTTTATCTGCGTAACCCATGTAATTAAAAAACCTTTAGATAATAATTAATTAGTGAAGGTTACAAATAATCTTCTTATGGCCTCTGACGGGGGACTCATCTCCCTGCTTGTCCTGCCAGTGCAGTTCTCCACAATATTGACTGTAATATTATCTTACCGCTATTACAGCATGTTGTAGGTAGTAAATATACTGCATTGTATCAATAGACTGCAGTTTGTTCCTGTAAATGGGGACTCCATTACAAAGAATGACTCCTAGCATGTATAACCTGACAATAATGAACTTGTGTATGTAAAGAACAGTGGAACATTTAAAAGGATGAAAATAATAAAGTTGCTGTCGCTGTGTTGATGTAAACAGGCTTCGTTCCATCAGGGACCGGGTACATCCACATGACTTTGTGATGATGGACGCCCCTGTCAGGATTGTTTGAAGAAGATTGCACTCCACAGTCCAGTCCTGGGCCTGTGCAGATGGCCTGATCCATCATCATGCAGACATTTGCAGCTCACTATTAGTGCCATGGGTTTTTATTTTGTGAGCGTTCTGTGGAAGTGCTTGTGTCCTGGATTGGGCTCTGAAAACAAAGATGACATGATGTATCAATGCAAACCAGAGGAGCTAATCAATACCTAGTCTTTGCAATGCATCACTAGGGCTGGACACTGTGATCCTGCTCTCTGTCACCCAGATTATAGATGACAGGACAAAGTCTCATGGATGCTGTTAGCTCATGGGTTTCTGCACTCCTGACTATAAAAACACATTGGAACTACGAGTTTGAAAGTAGGAAATTCTCATTCATTTTCTATCTGAAATAATAATAATAACTTTGTTTGTATAGCACAACACAGGGTTACAAAGTGCTTCACAGTTTGAATAAAACCCACACACTGAAGTATACAAGTTAAAACATGCAGACACAATCAACCACACAGTCAGACATTCATTTCAACAGACTCACATATACACAACCAGTTCCAAACTATGGCCGAAAATAAAGGCGCAAAGATTAAGGGAAAGCTAACCTGTAAAAATTTGTTTACAGTAGTCGTTTAAAACAGTTAGTAGAGTCAGCCGACCTAATTGACTCAGGAAGGCTGTTCCGAAGTTTGGGTGCAACAACCTCCAAAGCACGATTACCTCTAGTTTTGAAATCAGAGCAAGCGACAGGTAGGAAACCTTGGTTAGAGGATCGGAGAGGCTGATTGCTCTGTAGCTCTGCTACAGATACAGCCACTTAAAATGACCTAACTAGTATAATTGCAATAGTATAATTAATTGCAAGCTAGCATTTAATGCAATACAAATAGCCAGACATAAAGCACTCAGATTGCACAATAATATGTATGTACATGGGTACTTCTGTTGGAAATATGTGGTGCTTTGTTCTAAACATTTCCTGTGATTAATAAAGTCAGTGAAAAGCTGCTGCACTAGAGGGACCCAAAGCTTTGGCACTGTGCTTAAAAACTATTGGTAATCCTTGCCATTTACCCATTCCAAACAAATTAACAGATATAGCTGTAACGATCACAGTCACGCCAGCTTTCTTGATGGATGGTATTACTCAAGTTGTCTGCCGCTAATCTTAGTACTTTCATCTTTGTGATTTATTTTAATACTCTGGTTAAAAAATGTTGAGCTGTGAAAGGGACACTCAGAGTGCAACAACAGGCACATGTCCCATAAATAAATGTTCAACATAATACTGCAGTATTCATTCATTCCTAGTTAGGTACTTAATGGTGCAAAAACTTCATGTACTGACAGGTAGGAGAAAAATAATATTAGCATATACCCCAGCCTGAATGAGTGACCATGCAAATAGTGCTCTTAGCCTTCATAGATGGCGATCTTTTCAACTATGCAATCAAGACATTGTCTATTTTATATGTTTTCTATATCGTTTCTTGTGTGTAATCACATTGCCCGCTGTGAACCACCAGTACCACATCCATCGAGTTAACACTGATGTAACACTGTGTTTGACAAAGTCTCTAGTGCGGAGACTGCCGGCTATCGGTTGATTAATCTGAAGCAGGGTAGGCGAAGCATGACTGACTTTTCTGTTGATTTCTGAACCCTAGCTGCACAGACCAAGTGGGGACCTGAAGCTCTGAAGACCACCCTGTTACATAATATCCGTGAAGAGCTCAAGGATGAGCCTCTCTAAATGCCTTAATGTTCCTTTGTATTCAGGTGGATGATCGCCCGCGGGCGCGCCGGAGCTCACGAAGACAGCCGTTTCGAGAGCCTCCGGCTTCTCTGGACCTCCAGCCCGACGCACGGGAGGCTAGAGCTTTCAAATTCAAATTTCAAATTCAAATTTTATTTGTCACACACACACAACCATACACAGTATGAGATGGGGGTGAAATGCTTGTAGCTGTACAATGCCCGACCATTAAATGACAGAAGAAAAGTTTTACAATATTTACAATTTACAGTTTACTACAAAAATTTACAAATTAACTTAGGAATTTACAGTAAAGAATGTGCAAATAGCAGAAGAGATTATAAAGATAAGGATTATAAATTATAGGAATTATAGGATTATAGGAAATGTGTGGTGGTGCATGTGGTGACGTGTGTGAGAGTCCAGTCTTATAGTGACGTGTTTGGGAGAGTCCAGTCCTACACCTGGTTCAGGCCCCGAATAGCCTGGGGGAAGAAGCTCCTCCTCATTCTCTCTGTTTTGGCCTTAAGGGAGCGGAAGCGCTTCCCAGACCTCAACAGTGAGAAGAGTCCATTGTTGGGATGGGAGAGATCCATCATAATCTTCCTAGCTTTGGACTTGCACCGCTTGGTGTATATGGACAGCAGGTCAGGGAGCTCTGATTGAATGATGCGTTCTGCCGAGCGCACCACCCTTTGCAGATCTTGTCTGTCCTGCTTGGTGATGTTCCCAAACCAGGTGCAGATGTTTGCCGTCAGGACGCTCTCGATGGTGCAGGAGTAGAAGTTCTTGAGCACCTTCAGTGGCAGATGGAAGTCTCTAAGTCTTCTGAGGAAGAAGAGACGCTGACGGGCTTTCTTAACCAGGGTGTTGATGTGACAGGACCATGACAGGTCCTGAGTGATGTGGACACCCAGGTATCGGAAACTGTCCACTCTCTCCACTGGCGTGCCACTGATAATGAGGGGATTGTAATTCCTCGCCTGCTTTGTAGTGAAGTCCACGATCAGCTCCTTAGTCTTGCTGATGTTTAGGAGGAGGTTATTCTCCTGGCACCAGGTCTCCAGGTTCCTAATCTCCTCCAGGTAGGCCGTCTCGATGTTGTCGGAGATCAGGCCCACAACAGCAGTGTCGTCAGCAAACTTGACAATGGAGGTGGTGTCTGATGTGGCTACACAGTCATAAGTGTACAGTGAGTACAGCAGGGGGCTTAAAACACAGCCCTGAGGCACTCCAGTGCTGAGTGAGATGGAGGGGGAGACTTGTTTTCCCACCCTCACTGATTGGGGTCTGTCTGTGAGGAAGTTGAGGATCCACTGACACAGTGATGAGCTGAGTCCTAGATCCGTCAACTTGGTGAAAAGCTTAGAGGGAATTATTGTGTTGAATGCTGAACTGTAGTCCACGAACAGCATCCTAACATAATTCCCTCTGCCAGTGTCCAGGTGACTCAGGGATGTGTGGAGCAGGTGAGATATGGCATCGTCTGTGGAACGATTAGTCCGGTAAGCAAACTGAAGTGAGTCGATGGTGGCAGGAAGTGAAGAAGTGATGTGATCTCTCATCAGTCTTTCAAAACACTTCATCACAATTGAAGTCAGTGCTACTGGACGGTAGTCATTGTGGCAAGTGGGCTGTTGTTTCTTTGGAACAGGGACAATAATGGACTGTTTGAAGCACGTGGGAACCACAGCTTGGGCCAGGGAGAGGTTGAAGATCTCCGTGAACACCGGTGCTAGTTGATCAGCGCAGGCTCTCAGGACCCAGCCAGGGATTGCATCTGGTCCTGCTGCCTTCCTGGTGTTCACCCTCCTGAAGGTGTTCCTCACGGCATGCTCTGTGATGACGAATGCATTTTCTTCACTGGTGCACTCCGAGCGCGCACAGCCGTTTGTTGGTTTAATTGCTGCGGCGTCGAAGCGAGCATAAAACGTGTTCAGCTCATCAGCCAGTGAAGCATCTGCATTCATCATTGAAGAAGCTGGTCGTTTATAGTCCGTTATAGTCCGCAGTCCTTTCCACAGGCTCCTAGAGTCGCACTGTCGTAGCTGTGACTCTAGTTTTTCCCCGTAGCTCCGCTTTGCCTTTCGGACCGCGCTGCACACGTTGTAGGACGCAGCCTTGTATAGGTCCATATTACCGGAGACAAGCCCTTCATTGTAGGCAGCGGTGCGTGATCTCAGAGCGTCGCGGATGTTTTTATCCACCCACGGCTTCTGGTTGGGAAACGTTCGGATGATAGTTCTTTCTGCTGTGTCGTCCGCTAGTTTCCCGATAAATCCCACAATCGCTTCCGTAAACATATTGATGTCATCAGAGCTGCGCCGAAACATGTCCCAGTCTGCGTCATCCAGTGCGTCCTGCAGCGCGGCCACCGATTGGTCCATCCAGCGAGCGACCTCCCTCCTGATTGGTGGTCGCTGCTTTAGCCTTTGTTTGTAGGCAGGCATGAGGAAGATGGCGGAATGGTCCGATTTTCCAAATGCCGGCAGGGGCTGAGCCTTGTAACAGTTCTTGAACGGGGTGTAGCAGTGGTCTAATGTCCTCGTGCCCCGGGTGGGGCAGTTGATGTGTTGGTGAAGGTTGTGAAATGTCCGTTTGAGATTCACTCTGTTAAAATCTCCCATAACAATGAGTGCGGCATCTTGGTGAAGTGTTTGTTGATGTGTGAGAGCCTCATGTAGCTCACATAAGGCAGTGTCCGAGTCCGCGTGAGGCGGAATGTAAACAGTGCAGGCAATGACCGCAGTGAATTCCCGAGGGAGATAGAAAGGGCGACACTTAACGATCAAAAGCTCCAGATTGGGCGAGCAAGAGCGTGTGAGTGGGGAGATGTTTGTGCTGTTGCACCATCTGTTGTTCACCATCAAACATACTCCACCACCTCTTTTCTTCCCCGACTCCATTGTCCTGTCCATGCGGTAAACCGAAAAGAACCCAGTCGGCTGCACGGCGTGGTCTGGTATCGCTGGGTTCAGCCAAGTCTCGGTGAAGCAGAGGAGGTTGCAGTCCCGAATGTCTCTCTGGAACTTGATTCTGGCTCTGAGGTCATCAAGCTTGTTCTCGATGGATTGAACATTGGCTATCAGGATACTGGGCATGGGAAGTTAGGGCAGAGCATCCAGCACGGCAGCCGACCTCACCGGCGCCATTTTACAAAGAACTGAGGAAGAGGTACCCATGCAGCTGGGGCGTTCGCGACTCACTCCGGCGGAGCGTCAACGCCGGTTCTCCATGGGTGAGTGCTTGTATTGCGGCTGCAGAGGGCATTTCATCTCTGCCTGCCTGGCACTGGCAAAAGGGGGCGCCCGCCAGTAATCGAGAGGGTACTGGTTTGCGATCTGTCTGGCAAAAACCCTCTTCCCCGTCTCTTGCTGTCCGCAAAACTCACCCTCCGGTCGACGTCACATTCCCTCTCTGTGTTAATTAACTCTGGTGCAGAACAGAATTTCATTGATGTGTCTCTAGTCTCCAAGTTTAGCATTAGCACCCGGCCACTGCCTCATCCCCTCCGCGTGTTCGCCCTGTCCGGTCACCGTTTGCCAGACATAACGCACATCACCTTGCCTGTCACACTCACCCTCTCCGGTAACCACGTTGAGAACATTTGTCTCTGTGTGTTTAAGGCTCCAGTGACCCCGCTCGTACTAGGTTATCCATGGCTTTCACAGCACAACCCACACATTGACTGGAAGAAAGAGCAAATAATGGGGTGGAGTACGGACTGCCACATGAACTACCTTCGGGCCGCCACTCCATCTGTCCCTTCACCCCTCCCTGGGAAGCCTTCAAAAGCGCCAGAGTTATCTTCAGTTCCTCCTGTCTATCATGACCTCGCGGCAGTTTTTAGTAAGGATGAGGCGAGCTCTCTCCCACCACATCGGCCCTATGACTGTGCCATCGATCTCCCTGGGGCGCCTCTGCCCTCTGGCCGCCTCTACTGCCTCACCCAGCCCGAAAGGGAAACCATGGAGAAATACATCAATGACTCTCTGGCAGCTGGAATAATTTGTCCGTCATCTTCCCCGGTGGGGGCAGGTTTCTTCTTTGTTGACAAAAAAGACAAAACACTCCGGCAGTGTATAGATTACTACGGCCTCAACAAGATCACTGTAAAGAACAAGTACCCTCTTCCCCTCCTGAATTCCGCTTTCGAACTACTCCAGGGGGCCACAGTGTTCAGCAAACTAGACCTGCGAAACGCATACCACCTGGTGAGAATTCGAGAAGGAGATGAGTGGAAGACCACGTTCAACACACAGATTGGACACTTCGAGTATCTCGTCATGCCCTTTGAATTAACCAACGCGCCCGCGGTCTTCCAGGCTCTGGTTAACGATGTTTTGAGGGATTTTATTAATCGATGTGCTTTTGTGTACCTTGATGACATTCTCATTTTCTCTAAGTCCCAGGCTGAGCACGAGAGACACATGAGGCAGGTCCTGCAGCGCCTCCTGGAGAACAGGCTATTCGTGAAAGGGGAAAAGTGTGAATTTCACGTTGACACGGTGGCCTTCCTAGGCTACGTGATCTCTCATGGAGATCTCGAACCTGACCCAGAGAAGGTCTGGGCCGTGGTGGACTGGCCCCAACCACCGAACCGCCAGCAAGTCCAACAGTTCCTAGGATTCGCCAACTTCTACCGACGCTTCATAAAGAACTACAGTAAGATTGCTTCACCACTTACCAGACTAACCTCCCCCAAAGTTCCATTTCAGTGGGATCTCTCTGCTCAGGAGGCCATTTCCCTGCTAAAGGAGAAGTTTGCTACTGCCCCCATCCTCCGTCAGCCCAATCTTAGGCAACCGTTCGTGGTGGAGGTGGATGCTTCAGACACCGGAGTGGGAGCTGTTCTGTCACAGCGATTCGAAGGTACACTCCATCCCTGTGCGTTCTTTTCTCATCGTCTCTCCCCTGCAGAACAAAACTACGGCATCGGCGATCTGGAGTTGTTAGCGGTCAAACTGGCTCTGGAGGAGTGGAGGCACTGGCTTGAAGGCTCGGAACACCCTTTCATTGTGTGGACCAATCATAAAAACCTGGAGTACAGCCGGTCCGCCAAACGCCTTAATTCTCCGCAAGCCAGGTGGGCCCTCTTCTTCACAAGATTCAATTTCTCTATCACTTAAAAACCTGGGTCCCGCAACATGAAGCCCGATGCGCTCTCCCATCAGTTCACCAGTACGGAGGGAGACTCTGATCCTGAACCAATTCTACCAGCTGCCTGTGTTGTTGGAGCTGTTACGTGGGAGGTCGAAGCTCTCGTACGAGAGGCCCAGGATACTGACCCCGACCCGGGCCCCCCTGCTGCCGTCCGTGCCCAGGTGCTCCACTGGGGCCACACTGCCCGATTCACCTGTCATCCAGGCGTCCACCGCACCATCACCTTCCTCCGGCGATTTTTCTGGTGGCCCTCCTTGGACAAGGACGCCAGGGAGTACGTTTTGGCGTGTGCCGCGTGTGCCCGGAACAAGCGTTCCAACCAACCACCCTCCGGGCTTCTTCAACCGCTCTCCACGCCAGGGCAGCCCTTATCCCACATAGCCCTGGACTTCATTACGGGGCTCCCACCGTCGTCAGGTAACACCACTATTCTAACTATCGTTGATCGCTTTTCTAAAGCAGCTCATTACATCGCCCTCCCGAAGCTCCCTCCGGCCTTGGAGACCGCCCAGCTGCTCACCGCCCATGTCTTCAGGCTTCATGGCATTCCGGAAGACATCGTCTCTGATCGAGGACCCCAATTCACCTCTTGGGCTGGGAAGGAATTCTGCATGCAGATCGGTGCCAAAGTTAGTCTCTCTTCTGGCTTCCACCCTCAGAGCAATGGACAGACTGAGCGGACTAACCAGGAGCTCAAAGCAGCACTCCGCTGCGTTGTCTCGCACAACCAGACCACTTGGAGCAAGCAGCTTCCCTGGATTGAGTACGCCCACAACTGCCTGACCTCATCGGCCACTGGACTGTCGCCACTCGAAGCCTCCCTGGGCTACCAACCGCCCCTGTTCCCAGCCGTAGAGGGTGAGCATACTGTCCCTCCTGTACAACATAATTTCCGCAGGTGCCGCCGGGCCTGGCGGGCCACCCAAGCCGCTCTGCTACGGACAGCAGAGTGCAACAAGGCGCTCGCCGACCGCCACCGGATCCCTGCTCCTGACTATACAGTTGGGCAAAAGGTATGGCTCTCCTCACGCTTCATTCCCATTCGTGCTAAGTCAAAGAAACTGTCCCCGGTGTTCATCGGCCCGTTTGAGATTGAGGCCCTGATTAACCCGGTGTCTGTCTGTCTGAAGCTGCCTCGCAACATACGTATCCATAATATCTTCCATGTCTCCCAGGTCAAGTCCGTGCTCTCCTGCCCGTTCATTTCCAATTAACGTAGGATGCAGTGGCAAGGCTGCAAACCAAAATTAGCTGCCAGTCAAATGTCACAGCTATTCTTGCAACCCTTCCATGGGTTCCAGTGAAATTCAGAATCAACTTCTGTTACTAACATATAAAGCATGGACAGGCTCCTGATTGTATACAGATATAACCATTCTCAGCATGCTGACATACTAGCCTTTAATGAGAAGATTGTTGTCTACTCTTAGAACTTTGCCTGGAAAATGATAAATTCTTGAATTCCCTGAGGTGCTCTGGCTGTGGTGGAATAGCTGTGATTTATAGGGATTATCTAAACTGTGTGCTATTTAATCCTGTTTTTTCTTATATTGTTTCCAATTTCAGATTTCTGCTCTTCAAAATTCAGTGTCAATATCCAGTTTGCACAATGCACATGCATCTTTACATAATAAAGTTGACATTCTTCAGGTAAATGTCAGTTGTTATTGTTATTGTATATTGATATTGATATTGTTATTATAAAAAGCACTGTGACTTAGCTGGAAATCAGTGATATTGGAGAACCACTGATGTTTGATAAAGTCCCATCTGTAACTGGCAAAGCTATGGATGGGGTTGGTGTTATAAATAGGGGTGGGTTTAAAAACTTGATTTCCCGATTCAAATCATTTTTTTTTTACTGATTCATTAAATCCTGTTCTCACACCTTGGCTCGTGTGATTAGGTAGATCATCAATAGGGGGTCCACTGTGAGGGTCATGTTTTTTGACTTTTCCAGTGCTTTCAACACCATCAGGCCGACCCTCCTGGGTGATAAGTTAGCAGCGATGCAGGTGGATGCTTCTCTGGTGTCCTGGATTGTTGATTACCTGACAGGAAGACCACAATATGTACGTCTCCCACAGTGTGTGTCTGACAAGGTGATTAGCAACACAGGGGCACCACAGGGGACTGTCCTCTCCCCCTTCCTCTTCACCCTCTACACCACAGACTTCAGCCACTGCACAGAGACCTGCCATCTTCAGAAGTTTTCTGATGACTCTGCGGTGGTTGGATGCATCAGCAGGGATGATGAGACGGAGTACCGGGCTGTGGTCGACTCCTTTGTCACGTGGTGTGAGCAGAATCATCTGCAGCTCAACGTGGCAAAGACCAAGGAACTGATCGTGGACTTCAGGAAGACCAGGAAACACTTGACCCCTGTTTCAATCCAGGGGGTCAGTGTTGACATTGTGGAGGACTATAAATACCTTGGAGTACACATTGACAATAAACTGGACTGGGCTAAAAACACCACAGCACTTTACAGGAAGGGCCAGAGTCGTCTCTATTTTTTGAGGCGACTGAGGTCCTTCAACATCTGCCAGAAAATGCTGAGGATTTTCTATGAGTCTGTGGTGGCCAGTGCGATCCTCTATGCTGTTGCATGCTGGGGGAGCAGGCTGAGGGTCGCAGATGCCAACAGACTTAATAAACTGATCCGTAAGGCCAGCAATGTTGTGGGGATGGAGCTGGACTCCCTCAAGGTGGTGTCGGAGAGGCGGATGCTGTCCAAGATAAAGACAATGTTGGATAACACCTCCCACCCACTCCATGACATGTTGGTCAGTCACAGGAGCTCGTTCAGTGAGAGACTGAGATTACCGAAAAGCACCACTGAACGACACAGGAAATCATTCCTGCCTGTGGCCATCTCCCTGTACAACGCATCCACTTAACACACTGTTTGCTGCTACAACTACACATGTTTCTTTTCCAAATATTTATTTATAAGTGACTTATGTATGTATGTATGTATATATATGTATATATTGTACTATTCTTAGTTAGCGTATTGTCTGTCTTGTCTTAATGTTGGTTTAAAATGGAGCACTGTAACAAAAAATAATTTCCCCCAGGGATCAATAAAGTATTCTGATTCTGATTCTGATTCTGATACCCTCTTGGGGGCACTCCCAGAGGCTTAAAATCATCTGGGACTGTCACAGGCTGGGTCTCTGACCCAGCGCTCTGAGTTCATGTTTGTATTTGTCTCATTTTGTTATGTGATTAGTTTTGTGTCATTTCCTATCTGTCTTTAGTTTGGGCAGTTATTGTTTATTGTTCCTCTGGTTTGCTATGTTTTGGGGTTTTGTATTTATTCATCATGTATTAGGTCTGTTAAGTTGTGTTGTCATGTTTAGTTTTAGTATGTCCTGTTTTATTCTGACAGTGTCATGTGTTCTTTGTTCATTGTATTTAGCTTTCCTCTCCTGGTCCTGTCATTAGGTTTATGTCAGTCAGCTGTTCCCCCATGTGTCTCCACTTCCCCTGATCACCTCATGTATGTATGTTTTCTGCATGCCATTGTTGGGTCGTCTGTTTATTTTGACCTTAGTCTTACGGTGTGTTCACACCGAACGCGATGGGCGCGAGAAAAAAGCCCCAAATGCCCCTAACTTGACGCGTGCACATTCGCACCTCTACGCGTGTCCAAGAAAAATCCATCGCGCCCCAAAATATCATATTTTAACGCGCGTGAACCGGAAATGTGGGAGGGATGTGGGAGGAAGTTTTGCCAGACCGGTATCTTTGCAAGATGGCAGGTGTCGAGCTAGCGCTTGAAGAGAGAGTCTCCCTTCTCTATTTACTGTGGAGAGCAGAGTAGCGGCGTAAAGGACATCCTTGCCGTACCTGGGTCCATCAGGTCCTCCAGAGGTGTGAGCAGTTTGGTGAGTTTCACCACTTGCTCCAGGAGCTGCGCCTGGATGACGGCCGATTCCAGCGCTATCACCGTCATTCACTCGGCCAGTTTGAGGACCTGCTGTCCCGCGTCGGTCCCAGAATCGCCCGCCTAGACACCAATTACAGGCGCTCAATCCCACCTGCAGAGCGCCTGTCCGTCTGCCTGAGGTTAGTAAAAGTGTTTAATACGGTAGTCCTTTATTGAGCTTATGCTTCTTCCTGCTCCTTTTTGAACATGGACGTTATTTGGAGTTGTGGTTGCTCGTTTTCCTTTTGTTTGCTTTGTTCATTTGTCTCTTTTAAAAGGAACGGACTTCAGCGTGAACGACCAGTTCCCCAAAGAGATCTTGGAACGACGCAGGGTCCTCTTCCCAATCCGACGCGGCTTCATCCAGAAGGGCTCCCGCGCTGTCATCGCTGTGGACCGGCTGTACGTGGACGGACAGCTCCACCGCGACCCCAACATCACTCCGTGGCTGTATTAACCTCACACCAGATAAGAATCAGCTACACCATTTCCCTATCCACTCACACTAACTTGCATTAACATCTGTTTAACTTACCAGTATCAAATCGCATCTTAAAGTGTGATTTCATAGCAGAATTAACACCGTCACTCTCCGTCAGTGATTTAATTGGAATGTTTACGTTTTGTTTCTGTTTTTTTTCTTCTCGTTTTTTTTCTCTCTCTCTTTTCCCCCTCTTGGTTTTATGCTGCTCACCCCTGTCCTTGGTTTCTTTCTTTATTCCTTTCACTGCCTCGATCACCTGCTTCGACACTCATCCACAAACATCCTTTATTTCGACACATACGCACCATGCGCTCAACGGCAGCACATTTACATCAGTCAGACAGCGCACACAGTCATATAAGATACACACACACTTAAGCCAAGCCTACTCATATTAGTAACTATGCATACACAAAGTCAGACTCAGGGAGCATCTCGCCACACATTTTTTCTCTCTCTCCTTCTCTTTATTTATGAACAAGTGACGTATTCTCTCCACCTGTCTAAGCGACGCACACAGCATACATCCCTAGTTATACACAAACATCTATGGGTACACTGAGGTTCATTACATGGAATATAAATGGAGCTGGCTCCAGAGAAAAGAGGTTAAAAATATTTAACCAACTCAAAAAACTACAGGCGGATGTTGTCCTTTTACAAGAGACCCACAGACCTCTTAGAGGTTCGAATGAACTTAAAACACCTGAGTTTCCCAATGTGTTCTCAGCTTGTTATAATTCTAGACAAAGGGGAGCAGCAATTTTAATACATAAAAATATTAATTTCACAGTACTCGATACAGTTATAGATCCAGAGGGTAGATTCTTAATCATTAAACTATCTATACGTGATAAAAAGCTATGTATTGCAAGTGTATATGGTCCAAATGTTGATGATCCCTCATTCTTTCACGGTTTTTTCAGTGCACTCTCTGAACACTTAGATGGCACACTTGTTCTTGGAGGTGACCTCAACCTTGGACTAAATGAAGACATGGATAGGCTCAATACAGCGGGAACTCAGCGTAATTGGCAGTCCACAAATATAATCAAACAGTATATGAGCGACTTTGGTCTTTGCGATGCATGGCGCTCCCTTCACCCCACCAGTAAGGAATATACTTTTTTCTCACATGTCCATCACTCCTACTCTCGTCTGGATTATTTTTTGGTCAGCAGCTCATTGCTGAACGACATTTCAGACACTGAGATTCACCCTATAGCTGTCAGCGATCATGGTCCTGTATCTTTAACACTAATGCACAAGAATAATACTACGCCAAGAAAAAACTGGAGATTTAATATATCACTACTTAAAGATGAAGACTTTATTAAATATTTTAAAAAAGAGTGGACTTCATATTTGAACTATAATGACACTCCCGAAACATCAGCTTCTGTTCTATGGGAAGCAGGGAAAGCTGTGATGAGAGGTAAAATAATTTCTTTCTCATCACATAAAAAGAAAAAAGAAAACAAAAATATTCAGGAATTAGAAAAAAAACATCAAATCACTAGAAGAAGCCTACGCGTCCCACCAAGATCAGGAAACATTGAACAAAATACGCAAAACAAAACTAGAATTAAATGAGATAATTGATAAAAAAACAAAATTCTTAGTACAAAGACTACGCCTACAAAATTATGAACATGGTAATAAATCCGGTCAATTTCTAGCAAACCAGCTAAAAATAAATAAAGAAAAACAACTATATGTGCTTTTCAAGATTCATCTGGGAACACATTATATGAACCGATACAAATAAACAACATTTTCAGGGATTTCTATAAAACGTTGTATTCACCACAAATAAACCCATCTAAAAAAGAAATTGATCAGTTTTTGGACAACATAACTCTTCCAAAATTATTGGACACTCAAGCAATGGCACTGGATTCACCACTGACACCAGGTGAACTCCAGGAAGCCCTGATAAGTATGCACAATAATAAGGCTCCAGGTCCAGATGGCTTTCCTGCAGAATTCTACAAAGAATTCTGGTCGATTCTAGCACCAGTTTTCTACAGAATGTTGTTGGAAATTAAAGAAAAGGGCAGACTTCCATCAAATATGAATTCTGCAAACATTAATCTCCTGCTAAAACCAGGCAAAGACCCTGTATATCCCTCAAGCTATCGTCCAATATCCCTTATAAATTTAGACCTTAAAATAATCTGCAAAGCTCTCTCAAAGAGACTGGAGAAAATAACCCCCCTCTTAATTCATCCTGACCAAACTGGTTTCATAAAAGGTAGGCACTCATCAACAAATACACGTAGATTACTTAATTTGATAGACTACTCATACAGTAAAAACCTAGAAACTACAATATTCTCTTTAGACGCAGAAAAAGCATTTGACAGAGTTAACTGGAAATTTCTATTTGCAACTTTACACAAATTTGGTTTTGGATCCTCTTTCATAAACTGGTTAAAAATATTATATAATTCCCCAACAGCTTGTGTCAGAACAAATGACCAGACATCCTCCAGCTTCTGTCTCTTGAGGGGCACCAGGCAGGGATGCCCACTCTCCCCTTCACTATTTGCAATTTTTATTGAACCACTAGCAGCAGCAATTAGACAGAATTCAGTAATTAAGGGCATAAAATGCAAGAACGTGGAACATAAAATCAGCCTTTATGCGGATGATGTGTTACTCTTTCTCCAAAATTCACAAACCAATATCTCTGGGGTGATTGAATTGATAAACTCTTTTGCAAGAATATCAGATTACTCAATTAACTGGTCAAAATCTACAGTCCTACCGATTAATTGCTCCTTCCATAATTCCTCTTCTACACCACTGCAATCGGGAAATATAAAATATTTAGGTATTAATGTTTCTCCCAAGCTTGCAGATCTAACTAAATTAAACCATATCCCACTTTTAAAGAAGGTAGAAGATGATCTGGCTAGATGGAAATGTCTACCCATATCACTCATGGGAAGGGTTGCCGCTATAAAAATGATGGTCTTACCAAAAATAAATTATTTATTCTCAATGATCCCAACTAAACCGCCACAAGATTGGTTCAGATCTCTAGATTCATGTATGTCCAAATTCTTTTGGAAAAATAAACCCGCACGTATAAGCTTAAAAACACTACAAAAGACCAAGGATAAAGGAGGACTAGAACTGCCTAACTTTCAGCACTACTTCTTAGCCAACAGGCTTCAGTTTATCTCAGGATGGCTAAAACACACCCTCTTAGATGAACCTTGGCTAGATGTAGAACAAGCACTCTGCAATAATCTAGAGATCTCAGACCTACCATTTATCAGCTCAAACATCCAACGACATGAATGCTTTAAAAGCATCAACATCAGCTCTTCTCTGACAGCATGGTGGGAGTTTCTAAAATTGACGGCGTCTTCATTAATCCCATGCAAACGTACACCTATCTGGAACAACCCTGACATATTACAAAACAATAATATGATAAACTTTTCAGATTGGAGTGATAAAGGAATCAAATATTTAGAACATATACTAGAAGGAACAGAATTTATTTCATTTGACGGACTAGTTACACAATATGGGATCAACAAGAAAAGATTTTTAGAATATCAACAAATTAAATCCATAGTAAAAAAGAAATTTAAACCGGGTCAAGTTGAACTACAAACACCACCAAGTGTGGTTCAATTTCTTACTCTTAAACCCCCCAAATTACTATCCAAAATATACAGAATGCTTTCTAAAACAGATGAATCAATATCACTTCCTATTGCAAAATGGGAAGCGGATTTATCAGTTAACTTAGACCTAAACTTCTGGTCTCAGATTTGCTTAAAAACCTTTCATCTAATTAGAAATCCCAGTCTTCAATTAATTCAATACAAAATATTACATAGAGTGCACTATACAGGTCATCGGATGTTCAAGATGGGCTTTACGTCTACCAACAACTGCTCACACTGCCAAACCAATTCACCGGACAATTATATCCACGCTCTTTGGTTCTGTCCACCAGTTCAGAAGTTTTGGCGCGAGATATGTGAAGACTTATCGAAGTGTCTGAAATGTAACATTCCAACTTCCCCCTTAGTGTGTTAGTTGGGCAGCTTAGATAATGTCACTTCAGAAAAGAATATAGCCCATATGGTTTTCACTGCCTTATGCATAGCCAAGAAAACAGTCCTCATGAACTGGAAAAATAAAAATAATCTTAATTCTAACCAATATAGAAATTATCTATTAGATTACATTAGTCTTGATACAGCCTCTGCCACCACATCAGATCAATTGCTCTGGGCTCCTTTGATCAGCTCCATCACCTAGTGGGGGTGGGGGGTGATAGTTTGGTCCCGCCTTCACTGTTGTGATTGGTGTGGGGGTAGGGACAGGCTTAGGGCGTCGGGGGGTTCCCCGGAGGCATCTTCCTTGGGGGGCTCAACCCGGGGTAGCGGTCATGTCCGGTTAGGGGCTCTGTTGGCTCTCAGGTGACTGTTTCCTCGCGGCTGCGTGCAGCGGGGCTAGGGGAGGGTCTGTGCTGACGGACGTGGGTTACTGACCTGGTAGCCTGGCTGCCCCTGGGTGGGTCCGGTTCTGGGGGCGCTCCGTCTCTGGGCTGGGACCCGGACCGGGCCTCGGGGGCTTGGGTCCTGGTTGGTGTGTTGCTGGGGTTGTGGGCGGGTGGGTGCATGGGGGCCCAGCCCTGGAGCAGGGTGCCGCCGGTGCGTCGAGCCACCTGGGGGGCTCTTCAACTGGTGGGGGAGATTGTCACATCTTGCAGGAGCTTTCCTCTCCTCAGGAGCTCCCTCTGCAGTAGGGGGAGATACAGGAGAGGTGGAGGAAGATCTCAGCCTGGGTGTTTAGTGTCTTATGTAGTCTGGAAGATGAGTGGATGGTGGGGTGGGTGCAGTTTTCTCTGTGGTGGGGTTGGGTGGACTGTCCCGGGCTCTGTGGGGCCGGGCGGCGCTGCTGCACTGGGCCCCGGTCTGGATGGGCCTGGGCCCCCTTTCCCTGGCGGGTCGCGGAATATGGGGGTGCCTACTGGGGTCAGCGGGGGAGCTGGCCCCAGGGAGGGGTCACTTGCCCCTCCCTTCCTTCCCTCCCCATCTCCAGCTGCCTCCCTCTTCCCGCTCCACCACAACCACCCACACATGCAGGGCCTTGGAGTAGGGGTATGTCACCAGGGTGCAGAGGAGGCTACCCCCCCCCCCCCCCCCCTGTCCCCTTCTGGCTGCCTCTGCCTCAATTTTATCCCACAACTTAGACATTCACATTACTCACACTCTCATTACACATACATATAGGATCTTGGGGGTGGGCACGATGCACGGAGTCCAAAGTACCATCAGGGTGTACACCCCACCCCTGGCATCGTTGCCCACCTCTCAATTTTAAATACACGTAGACATTGAGGGCTAGCAGGAGGGACCATGCGCTTACCTGCTGCTCTCTGGCAGGTAGCTCCAAGCCCTCCTGGGTTTTAAATGCACCTTAGAACACACATGCATCAACACTACAATGAGCGGATGGAGGGAGGTTTGGAGTCTTCTCTCACCCCCATTCTCTGCGACCTGCTGGAGCAGGGGGGCTAGGACTAGGAGGAGGAGTTGGCCGTCCGACTGCGGTCTGGAGTGTGGAGCCTTCCTGCTGCTGCGGAGTCGGGGCGGTCTGCCTCCCCCCACCGCAGGGAAAAGGGAAACACCACCTGGGTCTGGGTGCAGTTCCCCCCTCCAGGGGCGGGGGCACCTAGACCCGGTTTGTAGAGTACGCTTGGGGAGTGTGATCGTGTGTACAATGTCTCTTTATATCTGTCTCCACGTTGGTTGAGTGTGGAGTAAGTGTATATGAGAGCATGAGGGTGGGAATGGATGTTTGTATATGTGTGTGCCTGTATGTCTGTGTCTATATGTCAGGTTGGGTGTCAGGCGCCACCTCTCTGGGGACATCTCAGGCCCTCCAAGGTTTGGAGGCCTATCTCCCCCTACCACCACTTCCCCTGCCAGTTGCGGACCCCCTCAGACATCGGTGCGTTGGTGGTTCTTTGTGTCCGGGGATGGGCGTCCGGGTACACACCGGCTCACTCCTTGGCTGCCGCCTATCGGGGCCTGGAGCCTGGGGCTCGCTCGGGCCACTTCGGAGGTGGGGTGCCCTCGGCCTCTCGGCCTGGGGCTCGGTCACTCAGGCGCAGCTGGCTGCCGGCGGAGCTCACGGGCGCGTCACTGCAACTCCCCCTGGCCTCTGCTCCGCGGCTGCTGAGTGAGCCCTCATCTGGGACTCTCCTCAGCTCTTTTTTCCGGGACAGTGGCGCAGCTGCCCCTCTGTTGGTCTTCCTTGGTCTCTTGTGTTCTGGGGGCCTCTGGATGTCTGGAGTTTTGATCTCCTCCACACCTGCTTCATGCCCTGGAGGACGGGGCTGTGGCCCCCCCACACCCTCTAGCAGATTATTACATGAAGGAACCTTTTAAAAAACAAAAAACAAGCGCGTCCATGCTCACAGGTGTACACACGGGTGATCACACCCACAAACTACACCCTTTTTGGCTCCTACCTCAAAGCACACTGTGTTCTGTTGATCTTATGTGCTGCACAATAATGTTTAACATTTAGTATTTACTGTCATATTCCCATATATCATTGTGATGTTGTTTATTCTATTACTCTTGTTCTCTTCTGCTTGCTTTCTTTTTTCTTTCTCAGCAGGTGATCCAGGTGATTGATATATGCATTTTTTTTCTCTGCCCGTTCTGTTGGTTTTTGTCTTTTGCCCTTCTCCCCCGTCCCTCTTCTCAGCTGTTTCTCTTTCCCTCTTTCTTTCTCCCCTTCTTTCCCCCAGTCAAGTCTGTCCCGTATTCAGTAAGTGAAAAATAAAATAAACAATAAAAGGTGAATCAAATGGACCATTACGGCAAGGCTGGGATGGTCAGTTTGGTAAAGTAAATCCGTTGGGCATCTTTCTTTGCCTTTAGACAACAATTCTAATGGCAAAAGAGCCAAACGGGACAGGCCAAAAAAAAAAAAAAAGATATAACCATTCTCAGCATGCTGACATACTAGCCTTTAATGAGAAGATTGTTGTCTACTCTTAGAACTTTGCCTGGAAAATGATAAATTCTTGAATTCCCTGAGGTGCTCTGGCTGTGGTGGAATAGCTGTGATTTATAGGGATTATCTAAACTGTGTGCTATTTAATCCTGTTTTTTCTTATATTGTTTCCAATTTCAGATTTCTGCTCTTCAAAATTCAGTGTCAATATCCAGTTTGCACAATGCACATGCATCTTTACATAATAAAGTTGACATTCTTCAGGTAAATGTCAGTTGTTATTGTTATTGTATATTGATATTGATATTGTTATTATAAAAAGCACTGTGACTTAGCTGGAAATCAGTGATATTGGAGAACCACTGATGTTTGATAAAGTCCCATCTGTAACTGGCAAAGCTATGGATGGGGTTGGTGTTATAAATAGGGGTGGGTTTAAAAACTTGATTTCCCGATTCAAATCATTTTTTTTTTACTGATTCATTAAATCCTGTTCTCACACCTTGGCTCGTGTGATTAGGTAGATCATCAATAGGGGGTCCACTACCCTCTTGGGGGCACTCCCAGAGGCTTAAAATCATCTGGGACTGTCACAGGCTGGGTCTCTGACCCAGCGCTCTGAGTTCATGTTTGTATTTGTCTCATTTTGTTATGTGATTAGTTTTGTGTCATTTCCTATCTGTCTTTAGTTTGGGCAGTTATTGTTTATTGTTCCTCTGGTTTTCTATGTTTTGGGGTTTTGTATTTATTCATCATGTATTAGGTCTGTTAAGTTGTGTTGTCATGTTTAGTTTTAGTATGTCCTGTTTTATTCTGACAGTGTCATGTGTTCTTTGTTCATTGTATTTAGCTTTCCTCTCCTGGTCCTGTCATTAGGTTTATGTCAGTCAGCTGTTCCCCCATGTGTCTCCACTTCCCCTGATCACCTCATGTATGTATGTTTTCTGCATGCCATTGTTGGGTCGTCTGTTTATTTTGACCTTAGTCTTACGGTGTGTTCACACCGAACGCGATGGGCGCAAGAAAAAAGCCCCAAACGCCCCTAACTTGACGCGTGCACATTCGCACCTCTACGCGTGTCCAAGAAAAATCCATCGCGCCCCAAAATATCATATTTTAACGCGCGTGAACCGGAAATGTGGGAGGAATGTGGGAGGAAGTTTTGCCAGACCGGTATCTTTGCAAGATGGCAGGTGTCGAGCTAGCGCTTGAAGAGAGAGTCTCCCTTCTCTATTTACTGTGGAGAGCAGAGTAGCGGCGTAAAGGACATCCTTGCCGTACCTGGGTCCATCAGGTCCTCCAGAGGTGTGAGCAGTTTGGTGAGTTTCACCACTTGCTCCAGGAGCTGCGCCTGGATGACGGCCGATTCCAGCGCTATCACCGTCATTCACTCGGCCAGTTTGAGGACCTGCTGTCCCGCGTCGGTCCCAGAATCGCCCGCCTAGACACCAATTACAGGCGCTCAATCCCACCTGCAGAGCGCCTGTCCGTCTGCCTGAGGTTAGTAAAAGTGTTTAATACGGTAGTCCTTTATTGATACCTGTGCTAATATATGCTAAACCATCCAGTTATACACTGCTAACATGGATGTGCTATGCTAACAATGAATGCTGTCGGTGTTTACTGAAAGCAAACCAGTACAGAGACGACTATTTATAATATTTCTAGTGATACTCAGAAGCTCTCATCAAGCCCCGATTTAATTCGATTTATGCTGTTATCAGTGTTTGCATGATAGCATGGCTGTGGTGTCACATCAATGTATGCGCTCGGTGTTTGCTGATATCAAACTGTAGCATTAGGACCACTGAGTTAACCTTTGTAGTGATACTCACTCCTTTTTATTTAGAACTGGTTTAATTCTGGGATAGTTGAATATTTGTATATAATCCCTGCAGCTGTCAGACTCTATAGCAGGGGTCACAGCCTTTATTAAAACAGAGTTAGATAAAACTGAACAGTTTGGTTCATCTTTAGTTACATGGTTCTATCTTGATAAGCTGTCTTATCACAGATTAATTTTTCAAAAATATTAATGATTTAAGCAAGGAAAGGGCTACATGTCAACATACAACTCTTTATTTCTATTAATGTTTTACTTCATTCCTACCTGATTGACATGTTTAGGAATTATGAGTGATTGGCTCACTGTAGTTGTGAAAGTTGCTACCAATCAAATTATGATATGTTAAAGTTAAAATAAAACACAACTGTTTTAGATATGATCTAATATACATTTTGTAATTATCCTTATAATTACAAAATGTTTTATGTAAGATTTAAGTTTTGTGATTAAATCTGACATCACAAAAGTATTTTGGAATTTGAATAATGTATTTTGTAACTGCAGTACACATAATACTGATTTTGAACAATTTTGTCCAGGTTCCTTGTCACCGCGGACTCCTTCAGCACCAAGCGTTCAGTTACAGAGTCGGTGTGTCAGATCACCCCCCAGGCAGCGACGGCCATCTGGGACTGTCTAGTGGACGACTTCATGGCTGTGCCTTCACCTGGAGACTGGCGGTCCATCACAGAGGGATTTCCAGGAGCGCTGGAACTTCCCTCTGTGCTGTGCAGCTCTGGATGGGAAGCACGTCCAGACAAAGGCACCCCATATATCATATAGGAGACACACACATTGATATACACTAAATATTTATTTCATTTCTTTTTTTGTGGTGCCCAAATTTATGCACCTGCTTGATTTTGTTTAAATAATTATTGCACACTTTTTGTAAATCCAGTAAACTTCTTTTCACTTCTCAAATATCACTGTGTGTCTCCTGTATGATATTTAACTGACATTTTTTATTGTAACAACCAATGATTTATACAGGAAAATGATGTCTATTAACAAGGTTGCCCAAACTTTTGCATCCCACTGTATTAGTATATTTTGTCATTAGTATAATATGAAATAAATTCTACATGTGTCAAGTCGTGTGCCAACATTTGCTGTGTAGTAGAACTGAGACATTAGTCATTATAAAAATGTATTTGAAATAATATTAAAATTCTCACACAGAAATACATTAAACATAAATATATAAAATATAAGTATTTACAGAGAGACAGGAATAAAAAGGACCAGCTGCTCTCCAGAGCAGGAACAAGGCTGAGGAGGAAATGCTCCATTGGAGACTGGTGTGGCTCCAGCTCCACCGCCGATGGACCGTCCTGGGACCCGTCCCTCATCTGCCTCGGAGCCGTCCTCCCCTGTGGGCCTGTAAAACAGCACAAAACACAAAGAAATAAGAAGGCTGCTACTAGATTTTAATTTCAACATTGAGAAAAAAACCAAAAACAGGATATAATCAGATTGGTTGTAGATATTTAGTAAAGGTGATCACAAGGGAACCCACCGACTAAAAAGGTATCAGTGCTTGCTGTACATACCTGTGGGTGCAGCAGCAGGAGCTCAGGGACTGGGGAGCCAGGAGAAGCAACTGCGGATGCTCTGCTTCAGAATCAGTTGGTTCTATCAATACAGTATTAAATGTTAACAGGTTGAATATAATAATCGTAGAGTAGACAGTGGTCCCTCATTTATTGCAGCAGGGGTTCTCAGAATAACTAGCCCCTGGCCACGCACTTTATACACTTTTTTCCACACACACACATGAACATTGGTCACAGTTCTCACAATTGATTCTCAAAGTGCAAACCTTTGTAGATTGCAAAACGTAAAAGTATTATTATGCCGCGGTTTGTCTTCATCTGCCTGCCACTTTCGTGCGCCTTTTTCCCTCGCGGTGCAGGTGTCTATTTCCGAATGAGGCTCATAGTTATGGGTGTTTTTGTGCGTTTTTTTTTTCTATTGGACGTGATGGTTATCAAAACTAAACATGATAAATTTGGCAAGCGCAGGAGACACGACACGGAGCAGATTTGTCAATCAGGCTGCAGAATGCAATGCTGTACGGTGCAATAAAAAGAAAAAGAAAATCAAAAAAAAAGAGGCAGTGACGGATGAACAGCGGGACCACTGTGTGCTGTTTATTAATAAACAATAAAATATATTCTTAAATGACAACATGCCTAAAAGCAGAACGGTATTTGTACGTCAGTGGGAAAATAGCGGTGGCTTGCTAGCTTTTGTGCGGCTTCCCCGGGTCAGTGAAAACTTTAGAGAAAACTTAAGAAAAATGAATGAACTTACCAGGTTGCCCGATCTCTTTACATATCTTCCTCCAAGCTCAGTCCTTTATATTCCTGTCTCGGTCCAGAAAGCAGCTGGTGTCGTACGGCTCCAGGTTGTTTGCTACGGCATTGATTAGCCTTCCTTCTATTGAAGAATAAAGGGCTTTGGCTGGATCTGCCCCTTTGAACTAGGTAACAGCCACGTCACCAGGCTCCTGATTGGTTGTCGCAGCGCGATTTGACGCTGGAGTTCAGATTTTTCCAACTCGAGCGGGGGACGCGAAACGCGTGTATGCACAAAATGCAACACATAAACTCACGCGCGTGGTTTTTTTCGCGAGTCAAACGCCTGAAACGCGCTACACTCACGCACGTTTCAGGCGTTTTGGCGTTTTCGCGACGCAAATCTGCTTCCGAATTTTCGCGGGAGCCGCAATCGCGGGTCATCGCGCCTTTCCATTGACTTTATGGTGGTTAGCACTGTTGCCTCAGCAAGAAGGTCCTGAGTTCAATTCCACCAGCAGTGTGTGGAGTTTGTATGTTCTCCCCATTTTTGCGTGGGTTCCCTCCGGGTACTTCGGCTTCCTCCCACAGTCCAAAGACATGCAGTTAGTGAGGATAGGTTAATTGGTTAATCCAAATTGCCCATAGGTGTGAATGTGAGTGCGAATGGTTGTCTGTCCCTGTGTGTTAGCCCTGCGACACACTGGCAACCTGTCCAGGGTGTACCCTGCCTCTCGCCCTATGACAGCTGGGATAGGCTCCAGCGACTCTGAAAAAGAGAAGCGAATGGATGGAGTATTCTTTGGAGGCTCAGGTCCAGTTAATGGACCAGGAAGACAGATTTACTTCAGTAACCAACCACTTTCTACTTTTATTATGAGTTCACAGCAGATGGGAGGTTTTCCTTCCCACAGTCGCCAAGCGCTTCGAGTTTCTTTAAGACATAGCCTCTTCAATTTTAAGAGCAACTGGTGGAGAGTCCCAGATTTTAAGCCCTATGGGAGTGTCCCCCCAAGAGGGTTTTGGACCTCCTATTGATCCTCTATCTAATGACACGAGCCAAGATTTGAAAACAGGTGTAGGTCACAATCAACCCAGGTATTGGGTGAACCCACTGTGATACCTAGGCCCACCCTATCATGTGATTTCCTGAGGACAGATGGCCCAGGATGTGAGTGAGCGTTAATGGGTCTGGGAAGGGTCTCAAAACTGGATTATAAATGGCAGAGAGTTGGTGTGGTAAACCACCGCCTCTGTTCAAAGATGGTCGCTCACAGTGGACATAGATGGCTTCTGTTACTCCTCTTTCAAACCATCTGTCTTCTCTGTCCAAATTGTGACACTGTCCATTGGTACTGTCCATTTAAAAGAGCCTTTCTTTCCACTTCCTCCATGTAAAGGTTGGCTACAGTAGGTGACACTGGGGAGCCCATGGCACATCCATGTTTGTGTCTGTAAAAACCCTCATTGTATTTAAAATATGTGGTGGTAAGGCAGAGGTCTAACAGTGTGCAAATCTGATTCGGGTGAAGCCGGTTCCATTTTCCAAGGCGCTGTCTTCTTATAGTCAATCAATCTATCAATCAAAGCTTTATTCGTCACATGCAGGTTGCCCTGCAGTGAAATGGGACCCCCCCCCCCCCCCGACCTTACACATATAGCACAAACATTACATGGGGATACAGGTCGGAGATTGGTAGAATCAGAGAAAAAAAACATTGAAATGTACACTACAATGGGGAAAGTACAAGAGGAAAAAAAGAGACCCCTACTCATGCTGTGCTTCCATGGTAGGACAGCATGAGAACAGGAAACAAAAAAAACTCCTCTGCACACAAAAGCACATAAATGTCCACAGCACAACATTGTGAAGACATGACAAGCCACAGGGGTGGGTGGGGGGTGAGGAGTAATCCGAAGCGAACACAGCAGCCGCCCTGCACAGCGCTACCATTCCAGCGCGGCACACAGCCCGCCGTGTTCCCTCGCAGGAAACAAGCATCGAAGGCGTTGGAAAGGGAGGGGGGACGAGTGAGTGTCTATCAGTGTAAGTGTGTGTGTGTGCGTGTCCATAGTTCAGCTGACACAGTGTCCTTCGGCCTATCAGGCTAAGTAAACAGTCCTCCAGCCAATCCAGGTGTCCTTGCATGGGATGGGAAGAATAGCCGTAACACAGTCGTTATCAGGGAGTGATTGTTCGGCTCCAGCCTTGGGCCTGCAGCTGGCGCCGTGATGGGGATCCGCAATGTTCATGTTGATTTTGTTCATTTCCATGCGAGCAGCCCAGGAGAATTTTCAGGCTGCTCTTTAACACTCCGACACTGGTCTCTCAATCTCCCGTTGGAGAGTCGCAAGCCTCCCCATGATGGTATCAAACTTCTGTTCCATGGTGTAACGCGGTTAAAGGACCAGGGCGCCTGACTGCAGCCTCATAGACAATGAGCTATCAGATTAAGATTCGACTATGGAGCCTGAGGGTGTGAATAAAACACAGGAAACAAAAGTAGAGCTCAAATATATATATATTATGTTTGTTATGAGAAGTGTATAGACGGATGTACAAAAGAAAATAAAAACATATGCATATATATCACAAACAAAAATAATGTTGACAATACAAAACAGCTTAGTAGGTTCCAAAAGGAGGTGGGATGAGGTGTAGTCCAGTATGTGATTTAGTTTAGTTCCATGGACCTGTGATAGGTCATGTGTCAACAATTTGTGATTCAGTCCATAGGTTCACAATTCCTACCGCAACGTAGCGGTGGTCGGGTGGCTCGCCATCTCGCGCTGATCAGGGCTGATCGCGGGAGAACAAAAAAACCTGACCTAAACAAGGTCAAAAAACAGAAATTATCATTCACAGAAGAAAATGAAACAGCATTCTACTGCTGTGACAAAATAAATACATAAATCCATAAATAACAAAGTCAAGTAATCAATGCCACGTTTCATACAACAATCAATAAACCATCATCTCTTATAATGAATGTCATTCTAAATACTATTATAGAAAGACATTCTCATGGGTCCCATCAAAGTATATCAGCGTTAAAGCTAATAAATATTATCCAAAGTTAATCAAATATATTTACAAAACTCATTTAATCACAGGTGTTGCGCAACAGATTCAATAATGTAAATGGAATTTAACTCAATGCAAAATCTCATAGGCCGTTTCGGCATTTCATCAGAAAAGTAACAAAAAACATCCAAAACGGACAAAACTACAAAAATCAAATCACTCGTTCAACTCTAGATACGTTAAGTCAACATTCGGCCATAATGGAATAAACAAAAACAACAAGATTCAATAGATGACACTAGTAATTGCACTTACTGTCGCTAGCCTAGCATTAGCTTACCGGCATTGTAGGATGCGCGATCGCGGCTCCGCATGTACATTAATTGTGACAAAACAAAACAAACAAATAACTCACCGTTGAGTCGAGTGTGAGGTAGTGTAAAGATGAATGAATTGGCCGGGTTATTGCACGCTGTCAACTGGCCTGTAGTGCAAAATTTGATCTGACAAGTACGCCAACCACAGGGACAACAGCAGCCAGAGGAGCAGGGACATGCAGCTGATTGACCCGGAACTTATACAGGATTCATTCCCGCCACAATAAAGGGACTGGCGGAAGTGGGGTCAGAAGTTACCGTGGTTACAATGGTGTTATCATTCTTTTGATTCTGAGACCTCACAACTGCAGTGATCCGTTCCGCGAAGTATTCCAACTGTCGCTCAAGGGTCTCATTTTGAGCAGGCCTCTCTCTGATGTATCCCCCCATACGCTCAATGGTGTTGTTTTGAGCCTTCACAGCAGCTGCAAGCGTCTCCAAGGTGTTGACCATATTACGTTTGTTGTGAGAGGTTGTGCCTCGTTCCATTGCGATTCCAGCGGGCAGCCTTGGGGGGGTTTGAACAGCCGGTTCCACTCTCTTATTTCTCCGATAAACCAGGGCTAAGCCAACTCCGATCAGCATGAACCCTGTTATCATGGTTCCGAATAGATAGATATCTTCAGCGTCCTCGATCGACAGTCCCGCCAGGCACATGATCCTGCAGTTCTGCCACCCGTCCATCGTGTATCCGGCAGGGAACGTCCCTCCAGGGCACTCAGGCTCTTCCGAGCCCAGACTTCTCGTTGAGAAAAGGGTGTCAGTAGCATTCAGAGACCAGTTGATCAAATCCATAATTCTCGTTTAGGTTTTAGAGAACGACAGTGGGAGGCTATTCCAGGGAAAGTAATGCACACAAGACAAGACAAGGACATAGAGGTTAAGCAGGGAAGATAAGGGTTTTCTGACAGCCTCCACTGTCTCAGTTCTAGGAATACAAGTGAAGAGAGAGACAGCATCAAAGGACACCATGGTTCATCTGGATTAAGTGTAAGTTTCTGGACCATCGGTAGAGTTTTTAATGTAATGGGGGGTGTTCCAAAAAGGGGCGCTAGGATGGTGGCAAGGTGTTTGGAAATGTTGTAGGTGGCTGAGTTTATGCTGCTAATAATGGGTCTGAGTGGGACCCCTTCTTTGTGAGGGTATGGCCTCCCTTGCCTATAGACAATGATATGTAGGGCGGTCCTTTTCAAGTTCTTGTAGGTAACTGATAACTTTCTTTTTGTAGTCGCTTGTGGATTCTTGTCTTAAAGCTTAAGGCTAGGTGTTGTTGTCACTGAGGAGTGTAGTCATATTTGTGTGATAATCCACTGTGTTTAGAACAACAGTGCACCTTCCCTTGTTGTCTGGTGTGGAGCAGGGAAATTATTTTACTGCTATTGTTAAATAATCATCATTATTACCATTGCATTAATAATATAATCTGGAGTTTATATTGCATTCAGGGGTTGAACAGTGTGTGTCTTTCAGAAAGGCTAAAAGTCACAGGCTGACAGGAAACAGGCTTGCAGAGAGTTTGCAGAAGCAGGAAGTTATTTTGAGCAGCAGGCTAAGACGAGGCTTTAACAATGTAACAGATAGCTTTAAGAAGGCCTTAAGATGTTATGCATACAGTTATTATGTTGACCTTGTATTTCAGGTGCAGTTATGACTATTTTATACACAGTGCATATCTGTGCTTATTAAAGAGTTGGAGCTCGGTCAATTAATTGGGGGTTGGAAGCTTTGTTCGGCGCGATGTCCGGACAATCTATTGTGCAAGTGACTTGGAGCCATAGAAGGAATTGCAATACATGCTTACAAAACACTTATATCAGGTCATTTCATATTAAGGTTTTAGTAGAGGTTCTTGGTTAAAACATTTATTTAGTAGAAGACATACACATAGTCTCAGTGAGCCTCTGGTCTGGTGAAAGGTCAGAAGTGCAACAGGTGAATTGAGAAAGAGCATGTGAGGTCAACACACACACACACATGAGTTAGATTTATTTAGAGGAGAGATTAGTCATGTCTCGGCAAGAAAGAGGAACAATTCACTTTAAGACAAGAACGGAAACTACCAGCCATGAAAATAGAAGATGATCTTCTGGGTTAAAAGTCATTGTGGTGTTGATCTGATCTATGTATAAAATGTATCTGTGACGCATGAAGGGGCGTCAGTAAATCAAACCCTGATGCTATAAAATATCTGTTCATGCTTTGATTAAGTTGAAGCTCAATTGCTGTCTGCGTACAGAGTTGTCTTCCCACACGTGTGTATTCATTAAAAATCATTGTTTGACCAAGATCCTCTGGACCATGGGTGGTTTGTACTCTCCCTCCTCAATTTTGAACCTTAACATTTGGGGGCCTCGTCCGGTGGTTGAGGAGGGAGAGAATTGGAGGTGTAGATGGAGAAATTTGGTCTTAGGTGGTCTGACGGGCAGACATGAATTCCAGTGGTCGAAGTGAGTGGGCATAAGCCGGCTTATCCAAAAGGTAAGGCACTACCTGTTGAATTATTTCCAAAGTGTGCCAAATTGGATATGATAAAATTTAAGTCTACTCACTGAAGTTACTGGTGGATGTCTGTTTTGATTTTGATGAAAAATCTCATGAGTTGAAGCAGTTAGAGTTCTGCTGAGAAGGAAGAAGAAATGAAAGCAGTAAAGTCTGCTAAAGCAGTTAGAGTCTGCCAGGAAAAGTTTAAATACTGGGTTTAAGTCCCAAAGAAATTGAGTTAGAGTCTCAAGTAGTTTGGTAGGATATTTGGTCATTTTGTGGGTTAAAGTCCCGGTTGGTCATTAGGTCAGACCTTTGTTGGTCAATTTGTGGGTTAGAGTCCCCATTGTCCATCAGGGTAGATCTGCCTCAGTCATACACTTGTGTTGGGTGTTGATTGTTGTTTCAAAGTATTATAAATTATTCTAGAACGGCAGTTCGAGTCTGCTAGGAAGCGCAGTGCTCAGAGGTAACGCTTGCCAATGCCAAGGATGCTTAGGCATTGTCCTCGAAGAGGGATAGTCAGTTGGTCACTGTGGAGCTTGGGGCACTCCAGAATAACTAGGAGTTAGAGTCTCCTTACCGTTTGGAACGGTAGTCTGCGCTTTTTTGGTCAGAAGAAGTTGGACTTCGGGCGTGTAACTTTAACTTAAAACTTCGGGGTAAGCCTTGGCTGTGTAATGCCAAAAATAGAGCTTCAGGCAAAGTTTGGGTTGGTTGACGCTTTTAAATTGAGTTAGGGATTTTAGAGATGAGGCCAGAAACAGTTAAAGTCTGATACTGGTGAATTGGTCGCAAAAAACTCAGGGAGTTTATCCGCTGGGCGGTTATTTTAAATTTGTCGAAATTGTGTAGGCGCTAAAGCTGACAGATCTGACAGTGGTTGTAAATATAAGATGTCTTTGTAATATAAAATAAGAGATCTCTGTGTGAAAGGAGTCTGAGGCAATGCTGGAGCTATTTTTAGACGGAGTGTGTGTGAGTAAAAATGCAAATGAGTAAGCAGTGAACTGTTTAAACCACAGCTGGTTTTACAAATACTGCTGAAAACATTGTTGAGTGTGTGTTTAAGATGCCATTTATGTTTATTAGAGGACTATAAATAAAGTTTTGAGTTGCCGTAGTGGATGTATAGTAATTGACTGAGTTTGGATGTAGATATATAAATATATTGAGTGCACTGTATATACTTAAGACTAACACATTACTTGCAGTAGTAACTTTTCTCCAACATTAGTTGCTGGTGTGTTTTATTTTTCAATTTCTTGTGTGTGCGGTGAGAATTAATGGAGGTTTCAATTTTTCGTTTGTTTGTTTTTGACTTGCTCTTTCTGATTATGACAAGCATGTCTAAAATACTCTTAGGAAAGTGTGTTTTGAGTTATATTCGTCAACTCTGGTCACAGTTTAAGTGTGTGAATGCGGTGACTAGAAGGTTTTGAATGATGAATAAAGGTGTGAGAGGTATTTCTTTGGTGATGTAAAGTAGGATGTTTAAAGTTTGAAAGTGTTTTCAATTTAAGAGATGCATGAGTGATGTTATAAGAGTTTGAGTTTCTTTTTCTTTCAGTTTAAAAACACACAAGTACATACACTTGGTACACCTGTTTACTCTTTGACTTTATTAAAACAGACGGTGTATTTGAGTTTGAATTTCAGTAATTGTATGTTGATATGGTAATTTAGTTTATGTTAGGTAAAGGAGATATCCATCTCCGCGTCTGGTACTGAGTGAGAGTGAGCACGTTGAAGATTGTGATGTGAATGCTGACAGGTGTGTGTGTGTGAGAGGATTATGAAATCATTGTGTGAATGATGCTACATTTTAGATCAAAAGTTTGCAGAATTACAGAGGGTTTGTAGATTGTGAATACAAAATGAGTTTGATTAGCCTGGAGAAACAGAAAAGCAGCTTGAGCCGCTCTGAGAAGCTGCGTGCTGTGTGTGTGTGACAGGAAGTTACATGCCCATAAAAGGAAGTCTGAGAGAGAAGTGTGTGCGTAGGCAAAATGCAGAGTGTGTGCGTGAAATAAGGGAGTATTGTTTTTACATCAAGGTTTAGTAGAACTAAAGTAGAACGTTACAAACAGATAAAGAAGGTAAAATGAAGAGAGAAAATAACTGACAATTACATTAATGAACAGAAAACACACATACACAAAGTGCCATATGTGAAATTATTCTAGGAAGGAATCAGAAGTGAGATAGTTTAATTTAAGATGCAATGAAGGAAGCAGCTTACACTCCTTTAATTTCCAGAGCCAGTGTGTTCCCTCCCCTGCCCACTTGGGCCCCGTATCAGGCGAGTATGGAAGGCTGGATAGCCCATGACGGGTAAGATCCCACCTCGAAACCCTGGGACAACCTAAGGCAGGCACAGTCACGATTACTCAGCCTCACTCAGTCCCTGTGAGCTCAGACTCACTGGTGAGATGAAGTGAAGAAGACGGGACCTCAAGGGTAAAGCCGCTGGGCTAAGGCGAAGGGGGTAAGTGGCAAGTGGAGCCCTACCTTCTGGCTGAGGACAAGGAATGCTGCTATTTAAGGTAGGAAATCAGAATTTGGGTTAGTAAATTTGGGAAGGAGTAAATTGACTGTTTAAAGGCAAAATTATGAAGGAGTCTGACACACTGCAAAAGCAACATATGCAAATTCACACACACAAACAGAAAATGCATTAACCTTATAAAGACAAGACAAGCTCATGATGATTATTTGTATAGATACTGATTAAACCTGGCTTAGAACACAAAGATACGCAATGAAGATCAGCTTGCTACTTGTATGAGTGGTACAATGGTGTGAATGGTTAATGAAATACACTTGAGTTTGAAGCTGAGGAATAACTCAAAGAAGCTATATGACAAAGGGAGTTATGAAAATAAAAGTGATTAAAGTAGTTTTAAAAGAGTGACCTAGGAGTGCTCTCTCGTACTGAGTGATCAAGTAGTGATCACTGTAGAAAGAAATAAAATGATTTAATGAGTTGGTAATGTTTAAACATATGTTTCTGTTGTTACAGCAACTCATTGAGAGATGACTCAGTATGCAAATTAGCTGGAGTGAGTGGTGACGAAGGAACTTCCTGTGTGTGTGTGTGTGTGACTGAGGAAGTGACTTTCAGAAGAGGAAGCATAGCAGAGAAGAGAAGTACAGATTTGGGTAGGAAATAGTTTATAGTTTAGTGATTATATGTTGTCGTAAGGGGGTTTTATGCTGAATTTAAGTATATTAAAGAGCATAAGGGGGTGATTTTTGTGTGCAAATTGTGTGGTTTTAATGAGACTTTTGGTGTATTGAGGAGGTGAAATTATGTGGTGGCAGAACTTGTGTGTTTAAGGTTGTTGAGGTTGTTGTGGTGAGGGGTTGGTTCTGTCAGTTAGGTTGTTGTTGTTGTTTTTGTTTTTAATAGAGGGAGTTTTTGGAAACATGGACATGTCTGGGAGGGGCCCATTATTTTGTAACAGTGCACTTAAAGAAAACCTGTCAGGTAATTTTGTTTTGTGTTCTCATGAGCTAATAATCAGCTCTATTTTTTCATTTCTGTTTTAAGGAGGCCTGCAACAGTGAATAACGGCGCTGAAAATTCTCGGGAAGAGCAAATATAAGGGGGCTTTCCAGATTACAATTGGCTGAGGAGAAAGCTACCTGTAAAAAGGATTTTATGCGAGTCAATCCAGTCCAAAAGCATAAAGAAATATTTTCCTGTGGAAAATAAAAAATGACTGAGCTCATTTTGCTGAGGGTGGAGAATCTGACGCGGGAAGCTCCACTATTAGCAAAAATATGGAGTGAATGTGAGGATGAATAAATGTGGACAAACAATTTGTTTTTACCAGAGAAAATTTCTGTTTTGTTTTATTAAGTGGGGTTAGATTATGGGATTATAGTATATTGTTGGGAGAATGCCAAATGCTAAAGGGGAAATATTTTTTGATGTAACTCAGTTATCATTAATTGAAGAAACACATGACTGATAACTGTTCTGTTTTAAGTTTATTTTTATGACATAGATTGGATCATGAGTGGGGAAACTGAGCATTTTTAAGTTTTGTATAGTATCTTGACACATGAAATGTATCAAGATAAAGGGGGGTTTAGGGTTTAATAATTTAATTGTTTAATAATTTAGGATCATTTTAGGACCTTTTGGGTTTTTGATCATTTGGATATGGTAAAACTGAAACTGTTATTTTTAAGTTAAGGTTAAAGGATTAAAGTGAACTTGTCACGGTTTGCGGGGCAAGCCGTGTGGAGTTGTAGAAAAGGACCCAAAAGGCGGCAGCTCTGGTGCAGGTGAATATTTATTTACAACGGTGGGCACAAAACAGCACTGGTGGAAAAACAGGAAACCGGAAACCTAAACTGGGTAAGCTAATAACACAAACCAGAAACGAGGATGCAGGGAGGTCCGGGGAAATACACAAGAGACGCAGGGAGACCGAGGGGAAACAACACAGACGAACCAGCAACTACCATAACAGAAGACACAACTTAAATACACCCAGAGAACACAGGGAGATTACACACAGGTGGGGAACACAGGTGACACTGATAAACATAACGAGACAGGGCAGGAGTGAACACAACATTACGCATACTGACGAGAGACTGTCAAAGTAAAACAGGAAGTACACAGAGGTTCAGACAGGAGGAGAGAGAGCACGGGGAGAACACAGACATAACAGGCTGGGGGAAACATGGAATAAACACAAAGAGAGACGAGAGCTCATAAATACACAGAGGGGCACAAGGGGGTAAGAGTCACAAAGGGAAAAACACTTAGGGAACACCACAACAGGACACCTCAGAAAACCTGGCCTAAATAAGGAGCGAAAATACAAGGAACCAAGAATACTGGGCCAACATGGCCCAGGACCATGACAGAACTGAATCCTGTTTAGAAGATACAATGCCGGTTTTTCAAAGCTGTGAATAAATCTTAGAGGGAAAATTAGTGAGGGTTGAAGGAGGAGAACAGGTTTGATTTCTTTTTTGATTTCTAGAAGTAGTGATTATAATGTAGGCTTACACAGACAGATATTACACAGAAACACACATGACAGTATTGATTCCAGGCAAAAGGCCTCAAATTCATTTAGCTTTTTGACTGAACTTAAAGAAGGACCAAAGAGGAAGGAAAGCATATATTTTGGTTAAGTCTGATAAATTAGAATTAGAAGGTATTGTTAAATTAAAAGGAGCAAATGAAATAAAAAGGCTATACCAAAAACGGGTTATAAAATAGGAAATGTGAGGTTAAAATGAAGTTAGTGTTAACACATAGGAGTTGTTTTTAGGCAGCATTTAGCTATGATGAAATGTATACAGGAGTAGTTGCTTATATGCTTAAACTTAATTGATTAAAGTGGTTGTTTTCTTTTGGAGCTTTTAGTAGAATAGGCTGGTTCTAATGATTTTTTGTTAAAAAGGTGGACAGTTTGTGCACAGGATGTTGATGATCAGATAAGGGAAAATAGAGCGAGCAACCGGACGTGAAACCAGCGCTTAAAGAATTTTAAAGTGATGAGGAACGTTGAAGAATATATATAAATACAAGTCAATAAGTTAAGAGCATAATTAGGATCAGGCTTTTGATTAAAGAGTCCCAGATAGGATAAGTTAGGGAGGTGCAGGAAAAGGTGTTTTGTTTCCTTTGCAGAAGATCTCGACGACCACAAGGAGGTCCGAGACCACCAGAGAGGGACCGAGAAAACCTAAGCTTACACATATGGTGATACCATAACATCACCAATCCAGGGAACTCCTCAGCTCTTTTCTAGGTTGGTGGCACGATTGCTCCTGCGGTGGTCCCCCACCCAGGTCCGGATCTCCTCCATACCTGTTTCATGTCCTGGGGGGCAGGGCTATGGCTGCCAAACATAAATACAAACATCTTGTGTGCTTGTGTTAGCTGGTGCCTCCAAACATATCATGCATTATTAATACAGTCTGCTGCTCAGTAACATTCAATGTTTATTATTTACTGTTACTTATGCTTATGTTGGTTGTTGCTGTGGTTTCCCTACTGTGTTGTTCTCTTTTTACTAGTTTTTTTTTTCAGCAGGTGATCTAGCGGATTTTCAATGTCTTTTCTCTCTGTCCCTCTTCTTTATTTTTCTTTCCCTCTTCTTCTCATCTTCTCTTTTCTTTATCTTTATCTTTCCCGCCCCTGGTCCTGTCCATTCTGATTGTAATAACTTAAAACTAAAAAATACATAAATAATAAAGATCAAATAAACTATGACAATCAAGTGGACCAGTTTAGCAAAAGCTGTAATGAGACTTGAGAAAATAAATCTTTTGGGCATATTTCTTGGCCTTTAGACGATAATACTGATTGCTACAGTGCTGTTGCCGTATGAAAATCTACAAGCCTAAAAATATTTCAATTCCTAACAAACTCAAAGCGACATCAACAGTAAGTGTGTGTGCGACAGTGTGGGAAGTCACACATGCAGAGGTTGTGTAAAACATTGACAGTGTCTATTTATTCTATTATAAAGTTATCACAGATAACATTTTTGCTTAAAACACTTATAATAGTCATGTAATAAGGACTAAAGCATCAGTTTTCCTATTCTGTTTTACAACAAGGAAACATTTTGAGATGAAACCTTGTAAAAGGCACTTTTCTTTAGCCACGTCTCAGCACACTACAGTGCTGATGTTAGCTGAGCTAAAGCAAGTGAAAAGGGTTAATTTTACATTAGTGAGCGTACCTCTGTCACTTCACTGAAGAATTGTGAATATCATAATTATTATTTATATGTCCCACTGGACTCGTCTCTTACACCTCCCATGTCCAATTTTGTCTTTCTAAGATGAATCTCTGCAGTTCATCACGTCACTCGGTGCTTCAGTTCACATGACACCTGCTATAAAGATCATGTATATTTATTTTAAAAAGACATGGTTTGTTCATCTCAGATGTCGCAGCAGGATGTACAAATAAAAAGAGGAATCTTCATTCTCCATCTTCCACAGCCACAATGATCCATTTGTTATAATCTGTATTTTATTAGCATTTTTCACCCTTGAGGTGCGGAGCCATGAAAACCCCAGCCTCCTGGTTTTATGTGTTTTGCTTCACCGGTGATCTAGGAAATTTAGCTCTTCTTTTATGTCTTCTTTTATGAAATGCAAACTGCATTTCGTTGCCCTGTACCTGTGCATGTTGTGGAGCAGGGAAATTATTTTACTGCTATTGATAAATAATTGTCATCATTACCATTGCATTAATAATATAATCTGGAGTTTATATTGCATTCAGATGTTTAAACAGTGTCTCTTTCAGAAAGACTGAGTTGCAGGCTGACAGGAAGTTGTATGCAGAAGTGAAAGCAGGAAGTTATTTTGAGCAGCAGGCTAAGACGAGGCTTTAACAATGTAACAGATAGCTTTAAGAAGGCTTTAAGGTTTTATGCATACAGGTATTAAATTAACTTTGTATTCCAGGTGCAGTTATAACTATTTTATACATATTGCATATCTGTGCTTATTTGAGTTGATGTTCAGGTTCTTTAAAGGTCTTAAGCTTCATCTAGTGAGAGTGTCTAGATGATCCATGCTGAGGGAAAACTAGAACATAGAAGGAATTGCAATACATGCTTACAAAACACTTATATATCAGATCATTTTATATTAAGGTTTTAGTAGAGGTTCTTGGTTAAAACATTTATTTAGTAGAAGACATACACATAGTCTCAGTGAGCCTTCGTTCTGGTGAAAGGTCAGAAGTGCAACAGGTGACACAGAGAGCATGTGAGGTCAACACACATACACACACACACATTAGTTAGAGAAGAGGTTACTCATGTCTGGTTGTAACTACAAAAGTGTCTCGGTAAAAGAGGAACCGTTCCTTGTTGTCTCGGCAAGAAAGAGGAACAAGACAAGAACTGAAAGGTAGACAGGAAGGGCCAGCCATGAAAATAGAAGATGATCTTCTGGGGTAAAAGCCAGAAGATCATCTTGTATAAATCTATGTATAAAATGTATCTGTGATGCATGAAGGGGCGTCAGTAAATCAAACCCTGATGCTATAAAATATCTGTTCATGCTTTGATTAAGTCGAGGACTACTGGCTGTCTGCGTACAGAGTGTCCTCCCACACGTGTGTTCATTAAAATCATTGTTTGACCAAAGAGCTTCTGGACCAAGAGTGGTTTGTACTCTCCCTCCTCAATTTTGAACCTTAACATTGTGCAATGACAATAAAGTTGAATTCTATTCTATTCTATTCTATTCTATTCTATTCTATTCTATTCTATGTCACTGTGGTTTTTATGACTTACATTGATCATCAATGTGTACAACCACTATTGCACAAAGTATGTTATGGGCAGGACTCTTCTCTGTTCCCCTCATTGTCACAGAAGATGGATAACATCTGTGCTTCACTCTGCTGCCTTGAGCTTAAAATCTGTGATAAAGGAGAACGTCATACAGAAGTCCTGTAGAGAGAAAAGAAAGAGACAAAACAGACCCATTGTAAGCGCCATTTATAGTTACTTAATTTTTCAATTTGAGGTAACTTGTTTGATGCATATTCTGAAATTTGATGTGTGACAATAATGTATATTGTCATCATTTCAGTTTATTTTCAAAACTCTCAAGGGATATTGAGCTTTATTTGAAAAGTTTATGTGGAAAATAAACAGGCGGATGGCAGAGCCACATGATGAACCGACGCGCAAAAACAGTCGCCTGTCTGTCCATAGAGTGGTTATTTTAAATATAAGAGAAACAGAGAAATCTAAGAAATTAATATAGCCACTCCTCCCATATAACTTCCACAAGTTCTTTTTCTTAAAAATGACACATGCTTTCTGGAATTCTTTATGAGTTTTATTTAATTACTGAGTAAGTAAGTCAGTTAAGTAATTTTGTGCACATGTGTCATGGTCCCCGTGCCTCGCCGGTGTTAAAACCTCCCAATTCTTACAACCTTTGGGCTGAAGGAAGGACAATACTCTGTGTATAAATGCTCAGTCAACAATCCTTTATTCCATACAATTCAACACTTTAAGAGCACAAACCATCCAGATGGGAAGACATGCATGAAGAGGGTCACAGCAAAATCTCAAACTGGTGATTGGTCTGTTTTGAGAAGGCAGAACTGATGTTTCAGAACACTTGATCCATACAGGCACTAAAAGTTTTCCCAGATAGATTCGACAGAAATCATTTTAAAACAACACCAGTAATCCCAGACAAGTCCTTCAGCCTATTTATCATGATGCTGTGATCAATAGTATCAAAAGCAGAGGTGAGATCCAACATAACGAGAACGGTGTACTTTCCAGAGACTGTTGCCATCAAAATGTCGCAGTTTCAGTGAACCGCAGTTTGCGGAAACCAGACTGGAAAATGTCCATAAAATTGTTTTTCTCCAAAAAAGTTAAGTTGTTCTGCAACTGTTTCTTTTTTCCCCAAGATCTTTGACACAAGTGATAATTTTGATATTGGCCGGTAACTGTTTGGAGGAGATGGTGTGTGTTTGCATGTGTATGTGTGTGTTTGAAATACTGCAGATAAGTGCTTGGTAATGACATGTATGAAGGTGTCAGTCCAGTCACTGAGTGTTCAGGAGTCTGACGGCCTGGGGAAAGAAACTGTTTTGCAGTGTTTTTCACGTCTTTCTGTTTCCATGATCATCCCCTGCTGCTCCTCCCGTTTTGAAGGCTTTCCCTTCAAGTACACCTGTGACACTCAGTGCTGGTAGCTTTGTGGATGGAACAGGTGTGCTGCAAGAGTCTTTGATGGAGGGAAGAGAGGCTCCAATGATCTTCTTAGCTGCTCTCACTATCCGTTGTAGGGTATTTCGATCAGATACAGTGCAGTTACCATATCAGACACCGATGCAGCTGCTCAGGACGCTCTTGATAGTCCCTCTGTAGAACATGGTGAGAATGGATGGATGGAGCTTTTCTCAGCTTCTGCAGGAAGTAGAGACATTGTTGTGCCTTCTTAGTTATGGAGCTGGTGTTGAGGGACCAGGTTCTCCGTCAGGTGAACACAGAGGAGTTTGGTGCTCTTAACGACCTCCATAGAGGGTCCATTGATGTTCAGTCAGAAAGTAAAGGAGGTTGCTGTTCCCAGGGCTGCCTTGTTGTTGAGTCTCGAGTCTTTAGCAGCTCACGCACTTCTGCAGTCCTCCACAGTTTCTGGTTGGAGCGTGTTATGATAGTCTTGGAGTCAGTGACATCATCGATGCACTTGCTGATGTAGCTGGTCACAGATGATGTGTTCTCCTCCAAGTTGGCGCAGTCACCATTTGTTACAGCCTCCCTGAACATGTCCCAGTCAGTGCGCTCAAAACAGTCCTGAAGAGCAGAGAGCTCCTGCAGGCCAACTTCTCACCTTTCTCAGAACCAGTTTACAGCATCTGACGAGTGGTCTGTATGCCGGAATTAGCATAACAAGTGGTCTGAGTGTCCGAGGGGGGGACGGGGCTTCACTCTGAAGGAAGGTGGCTTCATGGCTCAGGCAGAGCCGTGAAGAACCTTTGAACAGGTAATAAAGTCTGTTCAAATACAAGCCTGGAAATACAAAGACAGTCTTAGAACACAGGTGAGGCACAGTAAGAATCAGAATCAGAATCAGAATCAGAATGGGTTTATTGCCAGATGTTGAGGTTTACAACATTAGGAAATTGCTGCGGTGCTTCAGTGCAAACAATAAGAATTAAAGTGCTATGTAGAAAGAAAGATATGTGCATGAGATATACATGAGATATATACATGAGAATAAGAATTATGAGTGCTACGTAGAAAGATATATACATGAGTGCAGGTGGTGATCAGTGCCAGACATGAAATGATGCAGTGACACAGCGTAGGGTCATGTGTTAGTGGCGGGGACAGTCATGTGGTTATTGTTCATGTGTCCAACAGCAGAGGGGAAGAAACTGTTCTTGTGGCGAGAGGTTCTGGTGCGAATGGACCGGAGCCTCCTGCCTGAGGGGAGCAGGTCAAACAGACTGTGTCCAGGGTGAGAAGGGTCAGCTGAGATCCGGGCTGCACGCCGCAGAAGAACTCAAAGACTAGTAAAATAACTAACAATAACTGAATAACTCAAAGAATATAAATAAACACCAAACACTGGGTGACAGGGCCAGGACAGCAGGGTCAGAGCTGTTTTGGAGAGGCAGTGGTGATGGACAATATATTAGGCATGTGGTTTTACTGCTGTAAAACCAAATGTATGTATATTATGCACAATAATATACATACATTTATTTTTTGTGGACATTAACATTACCCATGTGCACATTGGAAAACATTTTATTATGTACCTCAAGCTGTTCATGTTTATATTTTCACTCTTTTCACTGACATCTACCAGTGCACCAAATGACCCATCTGGACCTTGGTTTGGGACATTGAATAGAACAGTCATGTTTTGGAAAAAGGCCTGTGAGTGAAATTTTTATTTACTGCCACTACCATCCACAGTTGCTTTAGAAATGCCACAAGGGACTTTCATTATTTTTGAGTAAATATAATTTATTGTAGATGGGTAAATGTGCTCAGCTAGAGCAGGAAAGCGCTATAAAAGTACCAGTTCATTTACCATGTAAGCATCTAATGTCTAGTGTTTTTGAGTTCTTAGTAAATTCACCTCTTGCTCATCACATCCAATTATTAGACACCCCCTGCAATTTAAAGTGTTTGTCAAAATTTTCCCCAAGTGCTTTTTTTTTTTTTTAAACACATCAAGGGATTTTCAACATAACATTTTGAAAGAGAATATTTTTTGTTTGGAAACCATAAATTATTTCTGCTTGCACACATAACAGAATTATTTCATTAAAAAAAACCCCAAACTACTAGCATCAATATTATTACCCACAGAGATCCGGCCATTTATAAAGCCATAGCAGAGTCCCAAAAAACAAATGAAAAATATGTGAAAAAATGATTTTAAACTCATTCTCATTCTAACCTGCATAGTTTTCAGTCATTATGCAGGATTCAGCTAAACTTAAAATCACAGCTTTTGTTAATGCTTACAAACCAGGAAGACATCAAAAGCATAGCAGTGACTGAGTGGACTGAGAACCACTGACAAAATGCAGAACTGATGGACTGACTGACAGCCAGAGGCTGGTCACGCAGTGAGGGAGGACATGACAAAGAACAGAGCGACATGCAGACAATACATACACAGGAGGGTGATTAAGTGAAGTGGAGATGCATGGGTACACAGCTGAAAACAATCATAGCTGACGAGACAGAAGCAAAACTGAACATCACACACACGAGACAGAAGACCTTTAAAATAAAACAAGAAGTAATGCACACACAGACACACACACACTGAGACTCAGACTAAGATGTGAACTTGATACTGGAACTAGGAATAAACACAAAAACAAGACAGCCTGGGGAGCCAATGGGAGGAAAGATCAAGGGATGGATAATGAAAGGAAAGACAAAAACACAGGGACGGGACTACAAATGTATTCACAGAGACTGAACACAGACCAGACAGAGACAAGGTGTAACTACTGCAATAACTGCAGTAGTTACACCCTTTTGCACACACTACAGTAAAATAGCAAATGACAAAGTTCACATGTCAGAGTCAAATGTCAATCATATATATTCTGCCTCTGTAATATTCTTTATCAATATTCTTGATATTAATAATTGAGCGATTTATATATATTAGTGCTATTTATTAAATTTGTAATCTCTGTAACATATTGTATTGTTTAAATAGTTTAGTCTGTTACTGTTACTGTCTTGGACCAACTGTAACCCACACC
This sequence comes from Rhamphochromis longiceps, assembly GCF_057381845.1. NCBI lineage: Eukaryota > Metazoa > Chordata > Actinopteri > Cichliformes > Cichlidae > Rhamphochromis > Rhamphochromis longiceps. The sequence goes on from NC_140565.1 coordinate 1,314,037, forward strand.
ATTTCCTTAGGGTTTAATAAAGTATTCTGATTGTGAATTAAAAAATAGAGTAAAATAAATAAATATTGTGGGGATGAACAAAAAGTATTTGACCAGCATAATATAATCTGCAGTATGATCATTGCTTTAACCATGTAACAGATAGCTTTAAGATGGCCTTAAGATGTTATGCATACAGTTATTATGTTGACCTTGTATTTCAGGTGCAGTTATGACTATTTTATACACAGTGCATATCTGTGCTTATTAAAGAGTTGGAGCTCGGTCAATTAATTGGGGGTTGGAAGCTTTGTTCGGCGCGATGTCCGGACAATCTATTGTGCAAGTGACTTGGAGCCATAGAAGGAATTGCAATACATGCTTACAAAACACTTATATATCAGATCATTTTATATTAAGGTTTTAGTAGAGGTTCTTGGTTAAAACATTTATTTAGTAGAAGACATACACATAGTCTCAGTGAGCTTCTGGTCTAGTGAAAGGTCAGAAGTGCAACAGGTGAATTGAGAAAGAGCATGTGAGGTCAACACATACACACACATTAGTTAGATTTATTTAGAGGAGAGATTAGTTATGTCTCGACAAGAAAGAGGAACAATTCACTTTAAGACAAGAACGGAAAGTACCAGCCATGAAAATAGAAGATGATCTTCTGGGTTAAAAGTCATTGTGGTGTTGATCTGATCTATGTATAAAATGTACCTGTGACGCATGAAGGGGCGTCAGTAAACAAACCCTGATGTTATAAAATAATTGTTTGTGCTTTAGTAAGTCGGAGATCACTTGCTGTCGGCGTACAGAGTGTTCTTCCCACACGTGTGTATTCATTAAAATCATTGTTTGACCAAGAGCTTCTGGACCAAGGGTGGTTTGTACTCTCCCTCCTCAATTTTGAACCTTAACATTTGGGGGCTCGTCCGGGATTGGCGGAACAGATTGGCGGAGTGTGGCTTCAAAGTGAGTAAAGAAAAACTGCAGTTGGTCCGGCCAGAGGTAACATTCCTGGGCCGGGTGATCGCACACAGATCAGTGGGGTTAATGAACACACACAGAGACCAAATTCTGACACATCCAAAACCAAGAACTGCGAAGGAGTTGCTTTCCTTTCTTGGCTTGACAGGTTACAGCAGGCAGTTCATTCCGAACTATGCGGGTAAAACTGCCCCTTTAAGGGACCTGATCAAGAAAGTTGGTGTTCGAAATCTGAAGGCTGAATTGCCTTGGACGCCGGACACAGAGACAGCGTTCATTTCGCTAAAACAGGATTTGTCAAGAGCCACAGATCTGGCCACACCTAACTATGATGAGGCATTTTATCTTGATGTTTCAGAAACAAAGGGAGTTGTGAATGGTGTGTTGTTTCAGAAAAAAGGGGGAGGTAGGGATGTACTTATGTATGTCAGCATAAGATTAAATTCAACAGAAGCAAGGCATCCCACATGCACACAACACGCAGCAGGAGTAGCAAAGATAATTCAGAAAACAGCACACATAGTGAGGGAACACCCACTGAAAGTGCTTACCACACACAGTGTAGTGGCCTATGTGAACTCACAGGTATTCACAATGACTCCACTGACGCAACAAAGGTTGAGCAAAATTTTAGAGGCGCCAAATTTGATATTCACACATGAAGGAATAAATATGGCAGACCTAATGGGGTCAGGAGAACCACATGACTGTATTAAGAAAGCCCAAGTTGAAGGAAAAATCAGGGAAGACCTGAAGGCAGAGCCCATATATGGAGCTGAGGATTGGTTCACAGATGGATGCTGCCACAGAGATGAAGAAGGATTAAAAGCCGGCTATGCAGTAGTCTGTAGAGTAGGAACTGAGTTTCAGGTGAAAGAAGCAGGAAAAATTGAGGGACAACAGTCGGCCCAGAGAGCTGAAGTGATAGCCCTAACTCAAGCCCTGAGGTTGGCTAAAAACATGAGAGTGAACATCTACACTGACTCAGCATATGCGTTTGGAGCAGCTCATGTGGAACTGGCTCAGTGGAAGAGAGCCGGGTTCAGAACGGCCACTAATGCACCCATCTGTCACAAAAAGGAAATGGAGGAACTGGAAAAGGCCCTGGAGGACCCAGACGAGGTAAGTATTATAAAATGCAAAGGCCACTCACAAGCAGACAGTATGGTGGCAAAAGGAAATCAGAAAGCTGATGAAGCCGCAAAGGAAGCAGCGGGCTACAAAGGACAGAGACAAATGGTGCAGGTAACCCCAGAAGAGGAGGTTAGCACTAACAGCATGGAAGAAGTTAGACAGGCTCAGGAGGAGACATCCCCAGAGGAAAAGGGGGTGTGGGAAAACAAAGGAGCCTGGCAAGATGGCGGTTTGTGGAGGGGGCCAGATGGGCGTCCCGCTTTAACGGCCAAAATGGCGGAACAAAAGGTGGATGAGGCTCACGGGCTTGGTCACGTGGGAGTGAAACAGATGGAGAGAAATTTGTGCTGATGGTGGCATCCTGATTTGAGAAGGATGATACTAGAAAAGGCCAGAACGTGCCTAATTTGTGGGGCACACAACCCAAAGCCAGCAGTAAAACCTGAAGCTGGTAAGTTTCTCATGCCAGAAAGGCCAGGGGAAGAGGTCGTGATTGATTATACCGACATGATTGATACAGGCCCAGGTGGGGTGAGGTATTTGTTAGGTGTGTGTGGATGTTCTGACTGGATGGCCCGAAGCATGGGCGACCAAACGTGAAGACGCGAAAAGCGTGATTAAGTGCTTAATCAATCATTACATTCCAAGGCTTGGGTTTCCCAAGAGAATTAGATCAGACAATGGTACTCACTTCAAGAACAAAGATTTGCAAGAGGTAGAGAGGATGTTGGGAGTGCAACATAAGTTCGGGATGGTCTATCATCCTCAATCTCAAGGAAAGGTAGAGAGGATGAACCTAAATTTGAAAAACAAGTTGGCTAAAATCTGTGCGCAGACAGGGCTAAATTGGGTCGCAGCCCTGCCCATTGCTTTGAGGACCATAAAATGTTCTGTTAACCAATCCACAGGTTTCACCCCTTATGAGCTGCTGACTGGGAGACAGTTTCCAGCACCCTGGACAGTGGTCCCGGTGGAGCAGCCCAGGACAAGCAACAGGTCTCATGCAGAATATTTTAATGAGTTGAAAGCTCTTGTGTCCAGCTTTACAAAACAGGTCACTTGTGAGAGACCCACGGGGAACGGAGAGGTACCGGACGCAAAGGCAGTATGGCTAAAGGTCATTAAGCGAAAGTGGAAGGAGCCCCGCTGGACTGGTCCGTATGAGGTGACCGTCCGGACGGCTACAGCAGTCCAGCTGAAAGGGAAAGGCGACACCTGGTACCACTGGTCGCAGTGTGCACCCGCACACGAGAGCTTGGTGGAGGAAAATTCGTCTTCAAAGAACGCAGGTGTCAAGGAACAGAGGCAGAATAAACCTCTTCACCTGTGCAACGGGCCGACCAGTAGTCCACCTGGAAGGCCGAAGAAAGAAGAGCAGCCTAGGAGGAGATCGCCGCGCCTACAGAAAGGAGTGGTAACAAATTGAGAGTTTGAAAAGGGGTGGTTTAAATAAAAAGAGTAAAAAAGGGAAAGTGGAAGGGGCTTGCTCTGTCAATTATGTTGTCTCTATCTGTATTGGTGGGTATTTTGGTGACCTGTGGTTGTTGTCTCATTCCTTGTGCCCGAAGGTTGGTAGAGAAGGTGATTGTAAAGGCAGTGGACCCTGGGGCGGTGGCCCCTATGTCCATGATGCCGATGATGGATCTGGAGGTAGTCGAGTGGACTGAGGAGTGAACAACAACCTATGTATCGACCTCTGGTGTGCCAGAGGTCGAAAGGGGGATTGTGGGGATGAACAAAAAGTATTTGACCAGCATAATATAATCTGCAGTATGATCATTGCTTTAACCATGTAACAGATAGCTTTAAGATGGCCTTAAGATGTTATGCATACAGTTATTATGTTGACCTTGTATTTCAGGTGCAGTTATGACTATTTTATACACAATGCATATCTGTGCTTATTAAAGAGTTGGAGCTCGGTCAATTAATTGGGGGTTGGAAGCTTTGTTCGGCGCGATGTCCGGACAATCTATTGTGCAAGTGACTTGGAGCCATAGAAGGAATTGCAATACATGCTTACAAAACACTTATATATCAGATCATTTTATATTAAGGTTTTAGTAGAGGTTCTTGGTTAAAACATTTATTTAGTAGAAGACATACACATAGTCTCAGTGAGCTTCTGGTCTAGTGAAAGGTCAGAAGTGCAACAGGTGAATTAAGAAAGAGCATGTGAGGTCAACACATACACACACATTAGTTAGATTTATTTAGAGGAGAGATTAGTTATGTCTCGACAAGAAAGAGGAACAATTCACTTTAAGACAAGAACGGAAAGTACCAGCCATGAAAATAGAAGATGATCTTCTGGGTTAAAAGTCATTGTGGTGTTGATCTGATCTATGTATAAAATGTACCTGTGACGCATGAAGGGGCGTCAGTAAACAAACCCTGATGTTATAAAATAATTGTTTGTGCTTTAGTAAGTCGGAGATCACTTGCTGTCGGCGTACAGAGTGTTCTTCCCACACGTGTGTATTCATTAAAATCATTGTTTGACCAAGAGCTTCTGGACCATGGGTGGTTTGTACTCTCCCTCCTCAATTTTGAACCTTAACAATACTAAAAATACCGTAGCAGCTGTAGTGCAAAGGTAATGGTTTAAACATGTACAATGTGTACAATGATTTTGCAATAAGTCATGGGCATGGCTGAGGAGATTGGAGGCAAACAAACACAGTGACACTGATGACAGGACACACAGATTGGTTCCAATCATGTCCAGTCTAACATAAACAAACTAGAAATCAAGAACTAAAAATGTCACATTCAAAGGGACTAGAAGATAACATACTCAGGAAGTAGCATATACATGATCTTAAAGTTTCAAAGAAATTAAAAATAAGTTGAGAACAAAACTCAAAAACTGGATCTACTGGAACCAAGAGACAGACTTTAGATTGGGGGTGAATAAAAAAGCAAAGAAGTAACAGAAGTCGCCTGCCTGCCTGAACTATCACTAAACTCCATGTGGCACTTGACATAAAAAAAGAATTCTAATAAAAGTCATTAGATTGAGACCATAATTTTCATAGAAATTAAGCGTAAGAGAAATTTTTTACGAAAGCATGTGATATATTACCCCACAGTCTGAGTCAGTGCTTCCTATGATAACATCCTCGTACAGTCAGGTGAAACAAAAACTTAAATTACTAAAACTCAAACAGTTAAAATAAGATATTATCGTAGTCTTAGTAGTAAAAAAAAGGGATTTCAACTTGGGAGCCGTGACTTTAGTAGTGTGTGATTGCTAGCTAGGTTTTGTGTTTTGTACTATATTCACTGTTCCTGGTTTCTAGGTTCTCCGTGTGTTTATACTTAGTCTTAGTTTTCTGTCTTTATGTTCCACGTCTACTTACTTTTGTCTCTGTGTCTGAGTCTGTCATGTTTCCACATCTCAGTGTCTGGTCTGCCTCTTTGTGAATTGTCTCATGTTTTCTGTTTTTTTTTTGATACTTTGTCCTGCATGTGGTGCATCTAGTTTTGTTTCCCTTTGTCTTGTCTCCTTGTTATGTTTGCTTTCTCTCAGCTGTGCTCTCCTGCACGCCATCTGCTGTTTCTCATCACCCATGACTTTTCCCATGTGTTGTGTTCCACATCTCAGGTCTTTAGCTTTTACTTGATTCTAGTTTCCTTCCAGTCTAGATTTTGTTAGTTTAGTCTTTGCATTTCTGCTTGTGATTATGGTTTTGTGCTGCCTCGATAAAAGGCATGTTTTCAGTTGTGGCTTCTGCTATCTTTTATGGTGTGGTCTGCTGGGGCGGCAGCATCTCTGCTGGGGACAGGAAGAGACTGAACAGGGTGATCCGAAGGGCCAGCTCTGTTCTAGGATGCCCTCTGGACCCAGTGGAGGTGGTGAGTGACAGGAGAACGGCGGCTAAGCTGTCATCACTGTTGGACAACGTCTCCCACCCCATGCAGCAGACTGTGACAGCACTGAGCAGCTCCTTCAGTGGGAGACTGCGGCACCCACGGTGTGGGACGGAGAGATTTCGCAGGTCTTTCCTCCCCACTGCTGTCAGACTCCACAACAAAGACTTTAACTGATCAAGCACACACATCCATACATATGCAATAATACTAAGTGCAATAATCCTTTCTGTCATCGTTGTATTTTTACTCAGTTGTATATAGTATTTGTATTTGTATTCTATTTTTATCTTATTGTATATTTATTTTATTTTATTCTACTGTATATAGTATTTTATTTTATTCTATTCTGTACAGTTGTGTACTGTATTTATTCTTATTGTATTCTAATTTTTGCCTCATAACTTTTGCACTGTTCACTTCCTGCTGTGACAAAACAAATTTCCCACGTGTGGGACTAATAAAGGTTATCTTATCTTATCTTATCTTAAGTCCTCGTCAGTGTCTGCATTTGGGTGCTTTGTGTAAAAATGTTCTAAATGTTCCATTTAAAGATTAGAATTCATATCCCTGTACAAAGTCACAAAGGTGTGGAAAACACAGTCATTAAATATGTATCTGTTGGAAATCTTTTCAGTCTGGAATCAAAGACTTTGAAAAGAGAAAAAGTGTACTTGCAACCCCCTTCTCCATTCATTTTAATCTGGGCCTCCTGCAGGGAGCATGTTCCCAGGAGACACCGTATGGGTTTGTTGGCTAATTAGGATGATTTAACCAGTGAAGTCTCTACAGGGTAAACGAGTTTGCCTCACTATCTCTGCTGTTCTGGAAGGAAACCAAACATTTACATGCTCATTATCATCCACCTGAGCTCTAAAAATAACACTTGGCCATCACAGGGTTATGAAAGCACTGCTTGAGACCAGGGCACATCTTATACAGGTTCTTTTCATTAGTACAGACAGACCATCAGTATTTTACACATGAACTTTAGCTTAAATTGAATTAAATTTAAAACTACATACGGCAACATTAAACAAATTCAACAACATTCATAGTGGAGAATTTCATTTCAATAGCAAAAAATCAACCAACCAACCAATCACAAGAACTCGATTCTTTGGGAGGCCTTTAAAACAATGTTAACATGATGACACTAAAATTCACCTAATCATTTTGTTCAAGTCATTGTATTATGGTGTATTATGTGGTGAAACATACCACATAATAGCTCTGATAGGAAGGAGGACCGTCAGTGCAACCTTTTTTCTCAGGAGAAATAAACCAAAACTAAATCAAGAAGTAAATTCAAAACTTTATACATTGTAGTTCTTAACAGGTAACAATTTTCTTTATTCCATCATCTTAACTCAAAGTCGTGATTTGTTGTGTCAGCATGAAAATCTTTTATTTGGAAGCTGCATGTCCTTCGGTTCATCAGAGAATATAGGTTGTATTAAACCCAATTCTTTTATCCCCATGGTAGAACAGACAAAACCCAACTCAGAGTGGTCAAAACATTTATAATTCTTTATTCAATCATCTTCTGGAAGAGAGAGCCCTGCACAGCCCAAAGCCAGTTGCAGAATCTCTGACATTAGAAGCTAAAAATGTGTCTCATATAGGTGTTATTTTGGTACTTTACACGTCACACACAGCCTCGATACAAACACTCCTTATATGTTACTAGTTCCTGTGTTTTCTGTCTGGTTTCCTGTTTTATTTATATGCTTGTACAGCTCTACACCAACTTCCTGTTTTTCAGTCTGGCTGAGCACTTAGTTTGTGAGTCAAAAGTGGCCTTGCTTTACAAGCCTTCAATATTAAAATACATAAAACAATATACTCAGAAAATAAGCACTAAGAATATGTTTATTCCTTACCAGTTTCCCCCTTTTTAACTAATTTTATAAGTTAAATTAATTAACTGACTCCCTCAATAACTACTGTTAACTAAAAACCGATATAATTAGTTTTCCTGGTAAAAGGTCCTACATTACTTTTGTCACTCTTTGGAAATAGCCGCTATAGAGTTAACCCGTTTCCTCTTTAAAACTTAGTCCTGGTTTCTTCGCCCCCTTTAACGGGTAGCGCATATCCGGCCTGAACACTGTGTTTGGGCAATTTACATAACATAGAAATCCTACAAACTATTCAATCTAAACCACACATTTTCTGAAACTGGGCATTTCTCTGTGCTTCTTTTGAGTTCCCCTTTCTGACGGTTGGTTTCTGGATTCTCGTCAACCCCTCCGTGGTTTTGCTCTGGTTCTGGAGTCTTCTCCTGTAAAGGATAGAAAACAAAACGCCTCTCTCTGCTACACCTCAATAATCTACTGTGTTCATCAAATTCCAAATTAAACCTAAAATTCCCCCTTTTGACACCTTTTCAAACTGAAAATGTTTCACCACCTCTTAGAAAATTAAAAGAAAAAGGTTAGTCAAATTATTTCTCAAAACACCTCAGCGATCCTCCTCTCGGGTATATTTGCTCCGGGCCTGCAAACCTGTGTTTAAGGAATAAAATCAATTTAATCACCATGTCAAATCTTTTGCATCCTTGGAACTTCCTAGAAACAAAACCTGTATGTTAACCTGAACTTCACATTTCAAACTCAGTTTTCCCCACTGTCCTTCCTTCACTGTGATCCAATCTGTGCTATAAGGAACAAAACTTGGTCTAGTCTTTGTCTCAGTGTCCAGTCAGTCAAACCTTTAGTTCACATCGTCAGTCCAGTCATAGTCCAGTCACACACATTCACTCAAAAGAAAAAACAATTGTTTATCATTTTTGGTCTGGATTGATACACGACAATCCTTTTAGACAGGAACTCACAGGTTCCAACAGGTGGCTTTTCCTCAGCCCATTGTAATCTGGAAAAGCTCACCTTATATTTGCTCTCCCGAAAGTTTTTTTTTACAGCGCTGTTAATTCAATCTTGCAGGCCTGCTTAGAAGAAAAAATGAGAAAAAGGAGAGCTGATTATTAGCTCATCAAAGCACAAAACATAATCACCTGACAGGTTTTTTCTAAGTGCAATGTTACAATTATAATGGGCCCCGTTATAGACATGTCCATTAATAAAACTCCCTCTATTGAAATAAGAAAACAACCCAAACCTAACTATCAGAATCGACCCATCACTAAAACAACAACCCCAAAAATCTTAACCACAGAAAAATTTTGCTTACTAATCTATCAATATGTTGTGGGGATTAGAACTTCGGGGCCACAAAGGTTTTGCCCTACTCTTGGCTTAACTAATACTTACATAGTCTGAAATCAGACTTAAAATCACTCCCTCTGTTCATTTTCCCCACATCATATCTCAGTGGTTGGCCTCAGGTTCTTCAGCGTCCTGACACTCCGAGGTGGGTCGAATATCCAAAAATTGTTCTCAAGTAAGAGTAGCATTACTTTAAAATATTATTACTCAAGTAAAAGTGAAAAGTAGTCTTCAAAAATGTTACTCAAGTAAGAGTAAAAAAGTACTTGGTGAAAAGATTACTCAAGTAGCGAGTAACTGTTTGAAATGTCCGATTTATTTTTTAAATAAATGCTATCAGACAAACAAAAATAAATGAATATACAAATCTTAGTATTTTCAACATGAATATATGTAAAAACATCAACAAAAAATTCCCAGATTTCAGTTTTTCACAACATAAAGCTTTTTTCACCAATACCTACAGTAAATAATATAAACATACAAACAGTGCAAACAATTTCCAGTGACAAGATATGCTGTAAACTTTATATTCATTTTTGCTCCAAATGGCACAGCAGCCTCAGAGAAAACAGAACGAGGCATCTTCAACATATGTTCATACAAGGCAGCTCAGTTTACCATAAGTTGTATGGGTGTGCATCTATTTCTGCATATTTAGCAAACATGTGCCATTTCTTCACTCAGTGAGGTGATGGTTCAGCTTCAGCAGCAGTTTGCTCTCAAGGTTTTTTCTGTGAAGCTGTAACTGTTCAGCAGTGAACAGGAGTCCTGCATGACTGAGAAGTCCTTCACAAGCTCCTGATGCAGGAAGAGCTGTATTGATTTTGATCAACAGCATCTTGATCTAAGGAAAGCCATGCAATAGATCCACACCTCCAGTGAATGGACATGAAAGGTACCTCTCCAGCTCCCCTGCTTCTGGCTTTCCTGACCCCATGGATCCATCATCTTCGTCGGTTAGGCTGCTGTTTGTGCTGGCCTCATCCAGCTCTGAGTCTAGGTGATGTCTGATGAAGTTGAGACCTGTGGAAAGATGTAGGTTTTTAAAAGTATTAGGTCTGGTCATTATAGTGCTGCCAAGCTGCAGGTGTTTGGCAAGAAGATTTGATCACACTGGAGACGGTTTTTACTAACTCTTGTAGAAAAACAAAATCTTGTCATTCATGTCCCGCACAAACAGTTTGCAATGAATTCCAGATTAAGTTTAAAATAAGAACGCGTGCAAGGCTGAGCAGTGCTCGCCAATGGATCCTCCTGTTTGGCTGTTACTCTGGGAAAAGACGAGAAAGACGGTGATGGAAGCGCGACTGGAGCTGCGATGTAGCCTATATAATATTTATATTGTACGAACGTGATAATTCTGTATATTGTAATAACCTGATATTATATTGTTCAAACGTGAAAGGTATAGTGTTAGAACAATATACTTTTCTATTTTTCTTTTGCCTGGGTGGCAGCTCTACGCTTCCGTATCCAAGGCTTTTCAATGTGACCTCACAAAATTATCACGACTACAACAACCATGAAAAGAGTTGGATGGACATTGCTGCTCAATCACCACTGCCTGGTCAATGTTTTCCATTAGTAATTTAGCAAAGTTGATGGTGTGTGTGTCTGTGTGAGTGAAAGACAGAGAGGGAGAGCGAGGGACAGATTTTGTATGATAAGCTTCATGTTATAAACGCACAGTTTGAGCACTCAGGTCGCATCAGAGCATCAGGCCGTATAGTGTGAGACCTGCATCGTAACCTATGAACTTCTAACCCCTGAGATTAAATTGTACAGTTTGAGCAGGAGCTGAATAACGCGACTGAAAAAAATCACAGTGTTTGCCCAGCTTAACCCTTTAAGACCTACCATAGAACCAAGTCCGCCAGAGCTTATATTATATTTTTACATGGTGTGGTGCCATTTTTGGGAGCATTTCAAGTTGCTATACCTCAATACAACAACTATAGCCCAGATTTTAATAATATGTATTCATTAAGTGCATAGTAATTACATAAATTGCAAAAAAGTGCAATAAACTACAAAAAAATTGAAAATCGTTTTTGCTTTTTTAACATATATTTCTAGTTAGAGAAATTTAAGAAGCTTATCCCTCAAAACTGTAAATACAAAAAAGTTGCACAAAATAGTTTCCTACCACAGGAAATTTATTTTAAGTGTCTTCATAGTTTTATTTTTGAGATACACCAATTTTCATATACTGCAGGAAAAACGAAAAAATATATTATAGTGCAAATTTGCAAAATAACAGCATATGCATCAAAATAAAATATTTCCAGCAGTGCAATATGAGTCCTAAGCATCTCAGAAATGACACAGAAAGTCATAAAGTCAAACATAACTTTTAAAAACACAAGTATAGGCCCTGAGGCCCTGATGGTAAAAAAAAAAAAAACTACATTTCCGCGAAAATGACGTCACTTCCGGTTTTGGGCAGGTAATGGCGGACATGCAAAAGTTCGCGCTGACGTCTATTCCAACGTAGGAAGTGTTATGAACAGCTGATCGGATCGGCAAAGCGTGTTTCTGGAATATTATGTTTTTGTTGCTGCAAGTGCTTTTTATGCAGTTTTTGCAAAGCTATATGTGGAAGGAAACTGTGACCTAAGACAAGCTGATGGCATAAGATGTAAGTACAACTCCTCCGTTTTCATATGCAAAAAAAATTATTGCGCTAGCTTACATGGTTGCAAAGCTACCAGGATTTAAAAATAGTTACGCAAAACAGAGCGTGCCCGCTCCGACCGGCTCTAAAGTGTTAATGCAGACTGTTTAAACTAAACAAGCTGCTGCTTCACATAATAAACCCTGTCAGCCGCAGTATTGCCTTCTGTTTAACAGTTAAAGCAGTAGAGACGAGCTGTTTGCATGTGTGTTTAACTCCAGCGCCATTAACCAGGCTAGCTGTTAGTTAATAGCTCATGCTAGCTAACCAGCCAGCAGTTAACAGGACAGCTGAAGCTGCACAAAACACCCACAAACTTGTCTCACTACAACATAGTGTTAGATTATAATATTATTTTATGCCATGTTAGACCCCTAATTAAAGGTTGTGAATTATTATGTAGTTTTAGTTTGCATTATTCTCCTGAATTAGAAGAAGCTGATAACTATTGCATTTGTTAAACTGATTTGCATTACATTAGACTGCTGATTTATTGTGGATGAATGATATTGTTTTATGATGTTATAAGAAATACTGTTTGCAGAAAGTCATCGCCTTATTTGTCTGATTCTGCCCCAACTCAGCAGGAGCAGATAAACGGGGAGCCAAGGTCGTAGCTTAGGCGCCGTGTGAGAGAAAGCATGTGAATGTTTCTGTGAAGGTTCTCAGTCATCCAGGTCATCGTAGTCAAAGGAGCTTGCAAAGAAAAGCGTCTGGACTTCTTTAAGTTGCTTGAAGACGTTTCACCTCTCATCCGAGAAGCTTCTTCAGTTCTAAGGTCAAATGGTGGAGAGTCCCAGATATAAACCTAGTGGGAGAGACCCCCCACAGAGGGACAAAAGGACCCCCTGATGATCCTCTAATCGCCTGAGCCAAGGTGGGAAACTGGGCGTGGGTCCCAATCAGCCACATGTAAAGGAAGCACTCAAAACGTGCGGCTATCCTAAATGGGCGTTCTTAAAGTCAGCAAAGAGGCACAGAAAAGAAGATCAGACACCAGCGAGGGAGGACAGACGCAACAACATTGTCATCCCCTATGTAGCCGGTGTATCAGAGAAACTCAGGAGAGTTTTCTCCAAGCATGACATCCCGGTGCATTTCAGACCCAGCAACACGCTCAGACAGAAACTGGTTCACCCGAAAGACAAAACGCCAAAACACAAACTTAACAATGTGGTGTATGCTGTACAGTGCAGCGAGGAATGCTCAGACCTCTACATTGGAGAGACCAAACAGCCACTTCACAAGCGCAGGGCACAACACAGAAGAGCCACCTCCACAGGACAAGACTCAGCAGTCCATCTGCATCTAAAGGTCAAAGGTCACTCTTTCGAGGATGCCAATGTTCACATTTTGGACAGAGAGGACAGATGGTTTGAAAGAGGAGTGAAAGAAGCATCTATGTACACTGTGAGCGACCATCTTTGAACAGAGGCGGGGGTTTACGACACCAACTCTCTGCCATCTATAATCCAGTTTTGAGATCCCTTCCCAGACGCCTTAACGCCCACTCACATCCTGGGCCATCTGACCTCAGGAATTCGCATGATAAGGTGGGGCCAGGTTTCACAATGAGCTCACCCGAAACTCTGGCTGATTGGGACCCACGCCCAGTTTCCCACCTTGGCTCAGGCGATTAGAGGATCATCAGGGGGTCCTTTTGTCCCTCTGTGGGGGGTTACTCCCACTAGGTTTATATCTGAGACTCTCCACCATTTGACCTTAGAACTGAAGAAGCTTCTCGGATGAGAGGTGAAACGTCTTCAAGCAACTTAAAGAAGTCCAGACGCTTTTCTTTGCAAGCTCCTTTGACCATGTGAATGTTTAGGCTTTTATGATAAGGTGGGGGCACCAGAGGCTATAAGAGTTTGAGCAATGCTCCACCATTTTGAGATCTGAGGCTGTCTGCATACAGTGTCCATCTCCCACGCGTGTGACTATTAAAATCATCGTTTGACTTAACCCGGCCGGACCAGTGTTGTTATTGTGGTTTTTCCTCGTCTCCATCCCCAATTTTGAACTCGTAACAGTTTGGGGGCTCGTTCTGTGGTATTGGGGTGGAAGTTAGAGGTTTGGACGGTCTGAGGTTGTCGAACGGACAGGCACAAGCCAGTGGTCTGACGTGAGTGGGCATAAGCCGGCTTATACAAAGGTAAGGCACTACCTGTTGAATTATTTCCAAAGTGTGCCAAATTGGACATGATTAGATTAAAAGTCTACTCACTGAAATTACTGGTAGAGGGTCTGTTTTGATTTTGATGAGGATCCCCGTGTGTGTTATGCAGTTAAAGTCGGTTAGGAGTGTTTAATGAATTTGAAAAAGTATGAAAGAAATGCTGGGTTAGAGTCCCAAGAAATTGAGTTAGAGTCTCAAGTAGTTTGGTAGGGAATTGGTCATGTTGTTGGTTAAAGTCCAAATTGGTTATAAGTGTGGACCTGTGTGATTATAAGTGAGGGAAGGCTCCATTGACCTCTAGGTTGCACTTGCCTTAGTCAGACTCATGTTTTAGGGTGTTGACTGTTGTTTCAAAGTGTTATAAATTATTATAGGACGGCAGTCGGAAACTGCTAAGAAGCGCATTGCTCAGAGGTAACGCTTGCCAGGGTTGGGGACGCCCAATGCTTGTCCTCTTTGAGGGATAGTCAGTTGGTCACTGTGGAGCCTGGGGCACTCCAGAACAACTAAGTGGTTTTACCACTTCACCGTCAGAAACAGTGTTATGTGCTTTTTTGGATACAGTTAAATTGAGTTAGGGACTTTAGAAATTAGGCCAGAGACTGTTCTGGAGGAAACAGATACTGGGATTGGCTGCAAAAAAGTTATCTTTCTTCGGTTATGGTAAAATTTGTCGAAATTGTATAGGCGCTAAATCTGTCAGGCCTTGCAGTGATTGTAAATATAAGACGTCTTTGTAATATAAAATAATAGAGTTTTATCTGAGCTTTGTGTGAGATTGTGGGTGAGGTGCAGCTGCAGCACTGCGAGCTATTTTTAGACGGTGTGTGAACATGCAAATGAGGTGGCTGCTGTGGAGCGCACAGAGGATTTTTGCTTCCTGTTTAGTGTGTTTTTGAGTTTTATAATTATGATTTACAAACAATGATACATGCCTGTAATTAAAACACTGATTTTGCTGATTATAATATTACAAATAAGGTTTTGAATGACTACGCTGAATGTTTGATGTTTGGCTGGGTTTTGATATAGAAGAGACAAATCGTGTATCATTTAGACCGGCACTTCAGTCGGCAGAGTAAGATTGTGATGAAAAGGATATTAAATAAATCTCTTAGTGTGTTGATACAGGTGGCTACGGGCCTGGACCAACTGCCCCCCACAAGCACAGCGGCCGAAGCAAAATTATAGTAATGGAAACCACACTCAGCAAGAATCAGCAGCTGTGGAAAAGACAGCAGCTAGAAGAGAATTAGAGGAGAAATTAAGAGAAGTTTTAACACATAAAATTGGGGCCAACAGACTTGTGGAGGTTGGGAAGGCGTCCGGAACATCACAACAAAAGGTGAAACAAAACACACACAAGCAGAGAAATGTGAGAGAGAGGCACGTGTTAGAGAAATGCCTCGTTTAAGAAAAAGTTAAAATAACCCACCTACAAACGCACATACACGCAATGAAGAAACAGCTCACATTCATGAACACGTGAAGATTTGCCAGCAAGATTAAAGAAATGATAAAGTTTATCCACTACTAACAAATAAACTCTGGGTTGCAGGACAACAACTTAACTTCAAAAAAGACACTGGTCTGACCAACCAGTGAGGATACGACAAATTTAGTGGTAAAAAGATTCAAACTGTGACATGTTTTCTGCTGATTGATTAATACAAGTGATTACTGAATGAAAGAAAAGTCCATTTTTGGGCTTTTAAACATGATCTTAAGAATTTTAACATGTACCTGTGTTGTCCTGTCAGCTTGGTGGGTTATGAGTTGATTATATGGTGAGAAAAAACAAAAAAAAGGGGGAGAGAAGGCTGACACAGGGCCTGGCCCCGTTGTTTCTCCCCTCTCTGAATAACACAGCCAACACAACATCATTTTCCTGTTCGTCTGTTTTTGTTTTGTTTTTGTTTTGTTTTTTCTCTTTATGCTTGATTACAGGCTGCTTTGTCGGCCCAGAAAGCCGAGGCTGACCTGGACTCCTGCTCTCCCCTCTACCATCTTTGCTCTCTCCTCCACCATCTTTGATGTGACCCTGACCAAATGCTACAGCAGCTGGACCCACAACAACAACCTGAAAATGTCAACAGTGCTGCAGGAAAACGATCTCATGCAGCGGAGACGGAGAGCGTTAAATCCAAGGCCCGTTTCACAACGGGGGAGATTTCCAGACAGCTTCAGCTGGCAGAGCTGTGACGAGACGCCCATTAAGCCCGGAGGAAAAGTGAGGCCGAGCAAGACAATGCTGACCTTAACAACTCTGCATTAAAACTGTGCAGGACAGTGACGGACCAACACGCATGATCAGGCAGCAAAAAGGGCGTGCCAGAGACAGGAGGAGTAACTGAGGTCAGGAGGCACCTCGGAATGAACAAAAGCACCAGGAGAAAATAAGCTGAAGGCACAGGTGTCGGGGCTCGGCCAGGAGCTGACCTCTGAGAAGAGCCGAACAGCAGAGCTGCAGAAGGCCGTGGAGCAAAGCAAGGGAAACATCAATAAACTTCAATCTGACGTGTACGGAAAAGACTCTGAGGTTTCTGCCCTCAGTAAGAGCTCAAGGCATCAGAGCAGAAACTGAGCATGGCTCTGGAGGAGCTGGCTGATAATCGAACCCATCAGGCTTGGAGTCCCAGACACAGGACTTGAAATCAGGCCGGACCTTGCTGGAGCAGGAGGTCGCCAAACCTGACGAAAAAGCTCCAACAGCAGGAGCAAACCCTGAAAGAGCTACAGAAGCAAAAGGGTCAAGTTAAGGAGGAGCGGTACAAGGAGAAGATGCAGGACACTGGAGAAAAGCACTGCCTCAATTGGGGCCAGAACCAGTATGGACAGAACTTTGAGCAGCAGCACCAACGGATGCAAACGGACTGAAAAGGAGGAGGGCAGGACCCAGGGCACGCTTCAGGCCGTGGTTTACCCAGAACACCAGAACAGGAAAGTGATGAACACAAGCACCCAAACAAACACACACATCTACATGCACTGACTCAGAATGAAGAGAAATGCACATATGCATATATGCACTCGTTGATTGAGTGAGAACTGACACACACACACGTGCCCAAGCTTGTGCAATGAAGAGTGATACACACACACGCTGATGCAATGAAGAATGCTTTACTAACAAATGCTGCACACAAACATCCAAATACGGAGTCGGCAGCAATTTCCTAATGTTGTAAACCTGCTCAACATTTGGCAATAAAACCCTTTCTGATTCTGATTCTGGTTACAACAACAAGAAGCCATTGATTGTTTATTGGTTAAATGCATTTCATGCCACCCAGAGGGCATTTGTGTAGATTTAGGGGACAGGGTCTAAAGCAGTTGGGTAGTGAAAACAATATCTGTGCGTGATGTCTGTTTATGGCTTAAGGCCTCCACTGAATTGTTTATTGTGCTTCACACAGCCTCATAAGGAGCAGTGGTACAGAGTGAAAATGATGAATGAACGGTGTGAGTTTTATTTCGGAGAGAATATGAAAAGGTTGCGTTGATTTGACTCAGTTGTTTAAGTTTCTGCCAAAGCAAAGCATTTGTGTGCAACCAGTGTCCACTGTTGAGTTAAGTCAGTCCAACATGTTTTTGTCAGTGCAAAAAGGAGTTACGGTACCTGCATGCCTGCACAATATTGTCCCGGGAGGGAGAAAAACTTTCTGGTGAAGTTTCGGTTGATTTTTGGGTTTTGTTTGACACTAGGTTGATTCTATCAGTGAGGTTTGGATTATTTTCTTTCTCTAAGAGAGAGAAAGATGGTTTTATGCTTGGACATGTTTGCAACGGGCCCCAGTATTTGTTACTTTATTAGTATTTTATTGGTTACGTTTGTTTTTGCTTTCGTTACAGTGCACTGAGATAAGAACATCTGAGAGGTGTGATCCACCGGTGGTGATATTTTGGTATTTTGTGAGCTCCTGATTTAACAAATCGGCTCCTTAATCCAGGCCTGAGAGATTGAACTTTAAAGCGCTATGAAATATTCTTACTGGAAACAGTCGCAAAGTGTTTTTCTCCATGATTATAATGGGCTTGGGAGAAATTCACTTATATGGGACACTGATCGAATGAGAAGTCCTGAGCCTAAAAGGATTGCAGCGAGTCAATCCAGTCCAAAGAAGGAAAAAACAAACAAGGAACCGTTTCCTTTAAAATGATGACGTCATCTTGCTGGTGATGGAGGCTCGAATAGGTTGCGCGTGAGACCCCATTATCAGCAATACCTGGTATGAATGTGTGTGGATGTATGCATGTGACGGACTGACGACTAAAAGCTTTAACTGACTTGATACTGAGACAAAAACGGTGCCGACTTTAGGATTAGTGAATATCCACAACAACTCACCCAGCCTGTAAAAGAAGGGTGGAGGTTTTGTCTTGCTTTGTTTTGTTTTTGCAAGGACAGAAGGTTGACAGAGACTAAAGGGGGAGGCTGTAGCTTCACATGAGTGTGAGCTGCAGACTGAACCCTTTGGTTGCTAATTTTGAGTTACTGATGTTTACATTAAGAAAATTGTGTTTTAGTAGCTGTGTTTCGATTAATGTATCATATTATATGGTTGGGAATGTTAAATGCTAAAGTGAAGAAAAGGTTTGATTCCACTCATGACTGAACATGTTATTATTAACCATAGCAGGCCACTGTAAAGAGTCAATGAACTTTTATAGAGGTAAAAAAAAACAAAAATAAAAAAAACCCCTCCACTGAGGTCTGTGAATAACAGGGGAATGATAGAGTTGTCACGCTCAAAATAGAGATATGTAATGATAAACACTGGTCCCCGTCTTTTGGGTGCTTTCTTGAAATAGTCAGCAATTTAAAAGTAAGATAGAACCGACAGGGGTGGTGCTGCACAAGAACAAGAGTAAGATAAAGTAAAATATTGTGTTTAGCTTTGAGAAGTTCAAATTGAAATGTACCATTACACTCAGAGGATCAATATGAAGTTCAATATATGCTAATTTTGAATGAAGTACATGACTGGTGACTGTTCTGTCCTGAGCTTTTGTTTTTACAGCACCCGCTTGACCACACCAACAGTTTCTCGCCACCGAAAAGGGGTACTTGCAAAGAATAGAGAGGAATATCATTAAAACTGGGAAAGGTAAGCCCCAAAGGGGGTGATAACGCCATAAATTTCACTTATGGTCAAATTCTCAAAATTTGACCCTGAACTTGAAAAATTCTTCAAACATTTAGAGACAAAGTGGAGATTTAGATAAACATGATGTCACAAACCACATAAGGATGGAGCATTTGAATCGATAAGATGGTGAATTGACACGCAGTAAAATGTTGATTATGTTGATTATGTTTATTCCAGTGTGCAGGGCAAGATTATTATTATTATTACAGACAACAAACGAAATAACAAAAACTAGAAGTGGAAAAACATTTGCGTTAATGGAAATAAAATCAAAACAAAAAAGGAAAACTAACTAAAACTGTAATGAGTGTTCACAAAACTAACTAAACTTAACTGGATTTATAGCAAAATGTGTAATAGTGAAGTCAAGGCAGTACGTTAGTCGAGTCGTCTGTGTCGCTGCTCCGTCCACGCGTAGAACCACGTTAGGAAAAGTCGGGAGAAAGCGCCAGAGTCCAATTTAGGATTACTTTGAATATGATTGTTTTTTAGATATAGAAAGAGTCTTGTAGTGGAGAGAGACACAATGTCCTCCTGAGACCCAGGGAGGAAGAAGAAAAAAGGAAAAGTATTTTCATTTTTTCTTTTTCTTTTTTCTTTTTAAGATAAATCAAGTGTTGGGACGGTAAAAAACACACTACAAAAACAAAATTGTTTTTAACTAACTTTATTTAAATTTTACAACATGTGCACTACAGTGCACAAGGGGAGTTCATTGATCACGAATGTGAAACTAACAACATTCAAGAGCTATCCATCCCATCCATTCGCTACCGCTTATCCTTTTCAGGGTCGCGGGTGGTGCTGGAGCCTATCCCAGCTGTCATAGGGCGAGAGGCGGGGTACACCCTGGACAGGTCGCCAGTCTGTCGCAAGGCTAACACACAAGGACAGACAACCATTCATACTCACATTCACACCTAGTGGCAATTTGGATTATCCAATTAACCTATCCCCACAAACTGCATGTCTTTGGATGGTGGGAGGAAGCCGGAGTACCCGGAGGGAACCCACGCAGACACGGGGAGAACATGCAAACTCCACACAGAAAGACCCTGGCCTGATGGTGGAATTGAACTCAGGACCTTCTGGCTGTGTGCTAACCACCGTGCCACCGTGCTGCCCATTCAAGAGCTATTTAAGAAAATTAAATCCTCCACTGAAATTTTTGTAAGCAGGATATTAAAACTCATTTATATAACAATATCATAAAAATGTAGATCAGGGATCAACTTAGAAGTCACTGACACTTCACTAGCTGTAAGCCATTGGTTCAGGAACAAGTGATTGCACTGGGCTTTCTATTTCACAAAAGTCAATTCATTTATGATATCTGAGGAAGTACTGTGATTTGTTATTGGGAGACACAAAGGAACATTTGGCACTTCCCACATCTCACATGTGTTTTACTGTTGCACCCAACCATTCTACAACTGAAATGCCTTGGACTGTTAACCATTTCAGGCAAGTGGAGTGAACCATATTTTGTTACACTCTCATCTGGTTGGGGCTTCCTTTTCTTGATTTTTGGAGAGAACTCTTCATTACTGGTATTAGTCAGGTCTTGTTCACATGTTTGTCCCATGTTTCTCAGCCAAGAGGAGCTTGAACTCCAGATACTGGGTGTTAGATTTGTATTGTTGATTGTCATTTATGCTTAGAAATATTTACTTATATATGCTTAGAGTTTTGTAATTAGTTGTAGATTGGTAGAGGTTTTGATCCTTGATAGTCTGCAAACTTTGTGTGTATTAGACAGCACTTTGGGAGCATGAGAGGTCATACCGTGTCTTATTATTTTATGGTAGGATTAACGTAGTTGCGTCTGTTCTAGTCTAAGTGCTCTTTGTTTAGATGAACTGCAGGACTTCCTCACCGTGTTATCTAGGATGAACCATCTAGGGTGAGGGGGAGGCTACCCTCTTCCTGACCAAGGATGTTTGACCCTTTGATCAGCAACACACACACACACACACACACACACACACACACACACACACACACACACACACACACACAGGCAAGGTACTCTTTGTGTATGTAGACGTCGTATGTTAATGAACCTATGCATATTCATGTAACCTCAATAAAAGGACAGTGTATGGGAGAACGGACGAGAGCTACTGGGGTCAAGCGAAGGAACGGTGCCTGTCCGGTTCTCTCCCGTGCACGAGTACCATGAAGAAGTTTGCCTACTTGTGTCTTGCTTAGCAGTGTAATTATATTGTCTTCAACGTTCCAGCGGATGGGTTCAAGCTACAAACCTAACACTGGGAGTTCTTTTCACACATTGAGATCACTGATAACTTTTAGCAACGATGTGATCTTGTAGAAACAATTAGGTGTCATGGATTCATTTATAAATGCGACTCTTATTTTTTTTCCTTTACTGGAAAACATTTCTGTATTTTACCCATATTTTATTTTTAACTCAAAATCAAAATTCCAGATTCTCCTACATATCGGTTTTGGACCAGATAGGACGACAGATTTCAGGTGGCCCTGTGTTTTTCTCTATTACATCTGCCACTGCATCTTGATAATCTTCGTGTGGCTCCTCCTGGGTTCTCACCCTCTCCTATCTGGCTCACATGGCTCATCTTCTGAAGAATCTATGTTTGAATCTCGCTCAATTATTCTGTTAAGAATTCTCTCTGCCTTCGTTAAAGAGTTGTCTACTAGGAAAAAGTGAAATAAATATAAGTACAAAGTCCCGACGTGCACTAGAGTACACATTAATAAATTAGTCATGTTCTCTGTGAAACTCAATAAGCCTAATTCTTAAAGACCCCTCAAATTATTTACTAGACGTTTATTTTTGAAAATTAATAAAAATCTGAGGTTAACAAAACATTTTAAATGTAAATATCAAGCTTACCTTTCTTTCTTCCATAAAATGTGCTTGTGGGCACGCCAGCCATTTTGAAAAGGTGGGAAAAAACAATTGGCAAGGCCACACCCCCACACATGTGATATCATTTTAAAGGTACTGTTGTCCTCTCTAAGAAACATCAGGACTTGGATGAGTGGCAAGTAGAGTATGAGAGCTACAAGCAAAAATTAAATGTGTACTACAGTGCACAAAAATGAAATACTGGGTCATCAGGGGGTTATGAGGGACATTTATAACATGAAAAATCCCACAAACCTTGAAGGGCACTTGAAAAGCTCACACAAGAAGGTTAACCTAGCTTACCTTGAAGAGCTCATCAGGGGGAGCACTCTCCCCCTCCTTGAAGAGCTCCCCCACTCAACCCGCATCCCCAGAAAACAGCTAACCCCAGATAAGGCAGCGTGATGCATCCCGAGACAACAGGACTGGGACATCTAAATAATTGTGTGAGTCAATCGCCTTCAAAAAGTTTATCAATTCACTTGAACCAAAATTAGGAGCACCCGGTGCTGCAAGAGTTAATAGTCTCAATACCCAAGGATAAGCAGAAGAGCATGATTGATATGATGGAACTGGGATTTGGTGACACTTAATTTTTGCAAAACACAACTAAAACTATAACTGGCGCTAATCAAAACTAAGCTGAAAATAAGGATTTTCAGAAAATAAAAACTAGACTAAACTAGCAAAGAATTGGTAAAAACTAATTACAACTGGTATAAACATCAGGACTGATGACTGTTGAAAATCTGGAGTCGAAACTAAATAAAAATAAAAAACAAATGAAAATGGCAAAATGTTTAAAACCCTGGTGCAGAGATTGGCAAATCTGACCAGGAAATGTTATAAAATGGATTGTCGGAACAGTCAGCGTTAAAGTCACCTTTGACAGTCCAGACTAAGATGGCGTTGAACATATTCAGGGCGGAAAAGGGTTGGTGTGACCAAGGTGTGGTTTGGCTTGTTGTATGTATATTTGAGATCATATGGCTCTGGATGGACCAGTTACCAGGCCATGGAAGGAGGACAGACTCATTGAATGAGGAAAAGGAATTTTCTGGGATTGGAGATCCTCTGGGTGAGTGGTTGACTGAAAGCATGCATAAAATAAAAGCTATTTTTTGTTATTGATTGTTAATAGATTGATAATTGGCCACATTTACAGCTGTATTAACTTGTTGTGGACGTAGTCGACTTCAGGTTTAAGCATTCTAATTAACAGGTTGAAAATAGTGACATTAAAGGAAGAGTATGCAGCGTCACCCTGTCAGACGCCAGTGACGGTGGGGCTCACTGATGAATCAGGTGAGCTGGATTCATGGCTGATTCAGTTTCCCCTGCTGTGGTCAGTAAAGGGGAGACGGGGGGAAATAAAATTTAAAAGAGGCATTTATAAAAGTTTATGAGTCAAGTTTATAAACGGGATAAAAGGGGGTGTTTTACTGTCATTTTAGCATCAGCATTATTATTGCATCAGAATCATATAACAAGCATTGCATTAAACATTTATTGAAGTTTTTGACATTGTACTAACATTTGTGTTCCAGTGATTGTTATAACCTCAGGTTAATCTTCTATTCTTAATCGTATATTCACAGGTGTCAGGATAATCATACGATCTTCTATTGCAGGTGTAACCATGATCATTTTTATACATATTGCAGTTTGTTGCTCATTATAGAGTTGTGCTCAAGTTAATGAGGGTTAAAAGCTACAGTCAACGCGATGTTTGGCTGATCTATGGTGTGGAGTGACTTCGAGCATAGAAGGCCGCACGCGCTTACATACCACTGATATCATGTTATTCTCTGTGATCTTTTATTCAATTATATCTTTAAGTTAAGTTTTAAGTAGTGGCAGTTAATTACACGAGATTCATTTAATATTAAATACCTGAGTCAGAGAATTACACGCAGATCAACTTAACAACCTGGGAGACCTTGTAGCTGCAATATTGTGTCTCCATAAGGGACAGTAGGCGGAACCAAACACATGATTTTTGGGGGGCAAATGTTAGGATTAAAAATGGCTAATTTATTTTTGATGTCTTGTCTTAATGTGAGTGGTTTTAGTAATTTTCAGACACACCTTGCAAATGTGTTATAATGAGTTGGCACTCGGCCTTTTGAAGGTCATAAGCTTCGTTCGGCGTGATGGTCCGGACTGATAAAGTGTAGGAAATGCCTTGAGTGCAGAGGGCATAATGCAAACACGCTTACACACACATAGGATATGATTAGAATAAGTCCCTGGGACATTCTGAATATTCTTAAAAATTCTGAATCACTAGAAGGTCAGTAGATAACAACATTAGGTTATTAGGGGTAGGAAGAGAGGTGTTTTGGTTTTCTGTCTCTTACAGAGAAAGGAACAGACACCAGACGAGGTCACAGATATGCGAGGATCCTTCGCAGCAGAGATAGACACAGTGACTGCCGAGACACCAACTGGGTCCAAGTGTCATGGCGTTTGGGCTCCAGCTAGTGACCTCAGAGGATGGATCCCATAAACACAGCAATAACCATGAAGGGGTTGGCGGAAATCCAGGAACACCAGACCAACGAGGTTCGAGAGGCTCTTGGGCAAAAGGGGGAAGCCTTCCTGATCTTTTTCTGGAGGACACACTTGACCCGAGGATACACAGATCGTTGTTTGAAATCGGGGCAGAATAATCCCCTGATCTGTGCAACGACTGAAGGGTTGTCTAACCCCTGAGGTTGAAGAAAGGAGAGCAGAGGATCACCCAACTGGACGGCACTGGTAGCTGCAGCAATAAAATAAAGGCTAAAAGCTCCTTGGACAGAGGTTCTAGTCTGAGTATGTCTGAAGGGTATAAGGTAGCACCAAATAAAGCTGTGGGAGAACTGGGGAGTGTCATCTGTACCTGCTATTGTTGGAATAATAGTTTTTCTTATATCTGAACTGCGCAAACATAGAGGTCATCTCACATATTGTTCGCCCATCAGGGGGACAAAGGTCCTCAGGAGTGAGAAGAGATGAACCCGGTCACACTGGATTACAGGGTGTTGGTGAGCTCATTCTAATGAGCTCATCAGGGGGAATTGTTAGATTATAATATTATTTTATGCCATGTTATACCCCTAACTAAAGATTGTGAATTATTATGTAGTTTTAGTTTGCATTATTCTCCTGAATTAGAAGAAGCTGATAACTATTGCATTAGTTAAACTGATTTGCATTAAAGTAGACTGCTGATTTATTGTGGATGAATGATATTGTTTTATGATGTTATAAGAAATACTGTTTGCAGAAAGTCATCGCCTTATTTGTCTGATTAGAAGAGAACAGAGCATGCTGGAGTTTTCTGCCCCAATTCAGCAGGAGCAGATAAACGGGGAGCCAAGGTCGTAGCTTAGGCGCCGTGTGAGAGAAAGCATGCGAATGTTTAGGCTTTTATGATAAGGTGGAAGAACCAGAGGCTATAAGAGTTTGATCAATGCTCCACCATTTTGAGATTTGAGGCTGTCTGCATCAGTGTCCATCTCCCACGTGTGTGACTATTAAAATCATCGTTTGACTTAACCCGGCCGGACCAGTGTTGTTATTGTGGTTTTTCCTCGTCTCCATCCCCAATTTTGAACTCGTAACAATAGCGCCGAAAATATGACTCGCAGCTCGAGCTCGACACAGCGTCTGTAACATAAGACTGACATCCAGCTAACCACAGCTAAAAGATATTTAGAGAAAACTTACCGTTTCCTCAGGTTACGCGAGCTGAGTTTTTTCACACTGAAAAGTTGTTGTTTTGGCTCTCACTGAAGACACCGACACTGAAGACATAGCTGTTCTTTTGTGCTGCTTTTAAGCAAAACATCCTTTGTATGTAAGGCCAAGGGTGTTCATCCTCTTCAGCTCTAGCGTAGACGACTGGCTCTGCCATGTTTTTAATGTTTCTTCTTTCTCTGTGTCCACTACTTTGAAACGCTTGGGCCGCTCTGCCCGCCACAGTTTCAAACTGGTCATGTGACTGCATGGCCACATCTCATTGGTAAAAAAGTTACCGGAAACTCCACTGGCGGCATGTTATCTAATGTGTTAAACTAATTAATTTTTAAAAAGTAACGAGTCGAATTTTGTAAATGTAGCGGAGTAAAAGTACCTTTTCTTCTTCACAAATGTACTCAAGTAAAAGTAAAAAGTGCAAAAAAGGTACTTTAAAAGTACATTTTTTTTCAAAAACTTAGTCAAGTAAATGTAACGGAGTAAATGTAACTCATTACTACCCACCTCTGCTGACACTCCTAGGTCAACTGACATAATTTCACCTGCTAAATACACAGAAAATCTTGTTAAAAGCCACACAGTTTTGCACCACATTGATATTCTCATTAAGCCCTTTCCAAACACGTTATAACAATCTGTCCTCACTAAATTCTAAATTTATTTTCCAAATCTGGACTACTGCACTTAGTCACAGACCTGACCACTTTATTTAATTGTCCTGTATTTTACCAAGCCATTCTTCTCACACAGTCACAGTGTTTCTTTCAGTGCAAGCCTCACTCATACAGTCAGACAGGAAACTTAAGTTCTTGTTTTTTCTTTTCCTGTCCCCAGTCATTCACCTAATTTGCATACTGAGTCATATTTCAAGAAGTTGCCTTGACAAGGGAAATGCATATTTAAAACATTACCACATTATTCAATTATTTTTATTTTCTTCCTAGAGTAATCACTTGTTTTGATCAATCTGTACAGGAGCATTTCTAATTCACTAATCTAAAAAGTACTTTAAGCTTTTATCACTTTTTCCTTTTCACAAGAATCACTCTATTGTCATGGAACTTCCCTGAGTTATTCCTCAACTTCAGGCTTTAAGTGTGTTAAATTCACACTATTTTAACACTGATGAAAGATAACAAGCTGATTTTCATTGCATGTGTGTGTGTTATTAGTCAGGTTTAATCGATGTCTGTGCAGTGGAGCTACAGATCCACCAGGGCATGTTCTCAAAGCTGCCTTTCCTACACATTTCTCTGCTATAGTTTGATCATTTTTTAACTACTTTGCTATGAGTCCAATGGTCTTTGTATCACTTCTTCATCACACTAAGCGACTTGGACAAGATGATAAACAGACTCACATGCTGAAGATGTTGTCTAATCTTCATGAGCTCTCTTGTGTTTGTGTTAGTAGGGTTAATACATTTTCTGTTTGTGTGTGTGATTTTGTATGTTTCTTTTTGCAGTGTTTCAGACTCCTTCACAATTTTCCCACTTAAGCAGTCAGTTTTGTTTTTCCCAGGTTTGCTAACCCAAATTTTGATTTCCCACATTGAATAACAGCACTCCTCTGTGTTCTCCCCTACTCACTTTGTTGTCCTCTCCCACTTCAACAGTCCAATAGCAGGCAGTTCTCATTCCGCTTTGTCCTGCATTCTCCACTGTCTCTCTTTAACTGCCATGTTATTGCTCTTTGGAACTGCATTCCTTGTCTTCAGGGACGAGTGAGAGCTTGCTGGTGAGGTTGAGAGACACATGGCGCTGTAAACAGTTCAGCCAGAAACTTGGCCTGAACGTTTCCAGTGATGTTAACCTATAACTTTCTTCCAACTGCTGCATGTGGAAAATTGATCCAGGTCTGCTTTTCACCTAAAAGTGACAAAACTAAGACATTTTCATTATTATCATCACTGCTTAAACAACACACTTCTCTCTCTCCGGGCAGAAACACCAATTTATGTCATGTATTTTCATTCATGAATGTAAGCTGGTCTTCATTGCCTTGATGTGTTTTTATAATCAGGTGTAATTCATGCCTCTTTGCACTGAGCTGTGGATTCAAACTGTCTCACTTCTGCTTCTCTCCAAAAATAATTTCACATGTAACAATTTGTGTATGTGTGGTTTCTATTCATTCATGTAATTGTTAGTTTATGTATTTCTTTCTCTCTCTCTCTCTTTTTTAAATGTACCTTTCTGTTATGATGCTTTGGACACATCTAAACCTCCACCAGTTCAGCCTCAATTTTCAATCCAATTCCCCATACGCTCTCACTCGAACTCATCCGGGCTTGACCTCTCACTGGTCCCTGTCCCTCTTCTCACAGTTTCCTGTGTGCCCTTCAAATCTCCAACAAACACAGGCCCAACTCAGCTGTTTCTTCTTCTCTGTTTCTTTCATGTAGGTTAACTCCCAGCATGGCTAATATCACGTCCAGTGCCTTCAAACAGTCATGTCACTTGTCAAGTTCCCAGCTTGTAATCCAAAGCTCATGTTGCCTCAGTGGTATTCATACATGCTGCTGCTTGACCCTTCAGTGTTATAGGCCAGTTGCACTGTCCCTATTTGCCTCCAACTCTCTCAACAACACCAACGACCAGGACCACGATCTTCCCCAGTCCCCCAAACCCCTGACAGGCCATCACCCTCCTCCCCCTCCCTTTCTCCCTCCTCCCCACACCTGAAATTCACTGAGGAGATGATGGAGCGGGTCAATGCTGGGCTCAGATCTACCCCCCGTCCCAATCCCTTTTTGTCCCCCATAAACCCCCCAACAAAGCAGCCAAAGGTTCGCCACCGAGCCCCACCCTCAACAGAGCAATCGAAGTCACATTGCCCAGCCTCGCCCCCCTTAGTTCCTCCTTACCACCTTCATGCTTTGTCTCCGCAGTCTGATGTGTGATGTGTGGAGGGTCCGGGCTGTGAGGATTATGGCAGTGGTGACTTTTCCCAGGAGAAGCTGGGACCCTGTTTACTAGAAGGTTTTAAAATCTCTGTACTTTTAGGTGACA
Source organism: Rhamphochromis longiceps (assembly GCF_057381845.1). Classification (NCBI taxonomy): domain Eukaryota; kingdom Metazoa; phylum Chordata; class Actinopteri; order Cichliformes; family Cichlidae; genus Rhamphochromis; species Rhamphochromis longiceps. Next base: position 1,342,894 of record NC_140565.1, read on the forward strand.
GAAGGAGACATGTGGCCTGGTCAAAACACAGAGAGCTGCACACTAAAAGATCTTTAAACATAGTAAACATACCTTGTGTGCCACAGACTGCTCCCAAACACGAGGGGACAAGTAATACCTCTAAAACACTTAAGTTGGCTTTATTAAACGTTAGATCTTTAGCTGGGAAAACATTTTTAATTAATGATTTAATCACTGAGCACAGCCTTGATTTTATGTTTTTAACTGAAACTTGGTTGGACCAAAGTAACAGTGGAGCTGTTCTCATCGAGACGACCCCTCCTAACTACAGTTTTATCAGTGAGGCCAGGGTGAGCAGGAGAGGAGGAGGGGTCGCTGTCTTATTTAATGAATCATTTCAATGTAAGCAGCTATCTCCTGGAAGTTTTCAGTCTTTTGAATATGTGGCTTTTCAGCTGAAGGCCCCATCCAAAGTTGTTTCTTAATGTTTACAGGCCTCCCAAATACTGCACAGACTTTTTTAATGACCTCAGTGAACTGCTGTCTGTGATCTGTGTTGATTTTGACTGTGTAATTATTGCTGGGGATTTTAACATTCATGTGGACAACCCTCAGGACAAAGGGACTAAAGACCTGAGTAACACTCTGGGCAACTTTGGGCTGACTCAGCATGTAACAGAGGCCACACATAATAGAGGACACACTCTTGACCTTCTGATCTCCAAAGGCCTGAGCATTTCAAAGGTTACTGTGTCTGATGTGGGCGTGTCTGATCATTACTGTGTTTTCTTTGAAAGTAAAATCTCAGCCCACACAAATATATCAACAACAGTGATCACAAAACGGTGTATAACTGAACACAGTAGTGAGATCTTTAACCAGGTCTTCCCATTAACACCTGACCTGTCCAGAGGGTCAGTCAATGAGCTCGTCAATAGCTTTAATGCAAAAATGTTAAATGTAATGGATACTATTGCTCCCATTAAGGTGAAGGTTATCTCTGGAAGGAAAAAGTCTCCATGGAGAAACTCCACACTGGTGAAAAAAGAAAAAAGAGAGTGTAGGAAAGCTGAGCGCAGATGGAGAAAAACAAACCTCCAGGTTCATTATGACATCTATAAAGAGAAACTTCACAATTATAATTTACAACTGAGGAGTGCAAGAAGGTCCTACTTCTCTGACATCATCACTAAAAACAGCCATAATGCTCGGGTCTTATTTTCTACAGTTGACAGGCTAACAAACCCTCCTGTGTCAGTGGCAGCTGAACTTCATTCAACCATGGCCTGCAATGACTTTGCCAAATTCTTCACAGAAAAAATCCAAAAGATTAGACCAGCAATTGGTACATCAACAGCAGATCCAGGATATGTACTGTGTCCACCGAAAAACTGTTTAAACACCATCAAACAGTTTCACCCGATTAACAGCAAAGACCTGGAGGACATCTTAGGTCAACTGAACTCCTCCTCCTGCTGTTTAGATGTCCTGCCAACAAGTTTTTTCAAAAAGGTCTCAAAGACTTTGGAGTCAGACCTGTTACAGATCGTCAACTTTTCTTTAATGTCAGGTGTGTTTCCAGAATCACTAAAAACTGCTGTAATCAAACCTATACTGAAAAAGGACAATCTTGACAAGACACAAATGAACAACTACAGGCCGATCTCAAACCTCCCATTTTTAAGTAAGATCATTGAAAAAGCAGTTTCTCAACAGCTCAGTTACTTCTTAAAACAGAATAACTGCTACGATGCCTTCCAGTCAGGTTTTAGACAGAACCACAGCACTGAAACCGCTCTGACCAAAGTGTTCAATGACATATGTCTGAATACAGACAGTGGAAAAATGTCAGTCTTAGTTTTACTGGATCTCAGTGCAGCATTTGATACAGTTGACCACAACATATTACTCAAACGACTGGAGAACTGGGCAGGTCTTTCAGGAACTGTACTAAACTGGTTCAAAACATACTTAGAAAACAGGAAATACTTTGTATCAATAGGTAACTTCACATCCGAGCAGACAAGTATCACATGTGGAGTTCCCCAAGGTTCCATCGTGGGACCCCTTCTGTTTAACATTTACATGTTCCCACTGGCACAGATTATAAACAACAACAAAATAAACTATCACAGCTATGCAGATGACACACAAATATATATCACAATGTCACCAGGAGACCGAGGCCCTGTACAGGCTCTTGGTAAATGCATTGAGGAAATCAATGACTGGTTGTGCCACAATTTTCTCCAGCTAAACAAAAACAAAACTGAGGTAATAGTCTTTGGCGCCAAAGAAAAACGATTACAGGTCACCAGAGAACTTCAATCTATACACCTAAAAACCACAAACCAGGCAAGAAATTTGGGTGTAGTGATGGATGCAGACCTAAACTTAGAAAAACACATTAAGACAATAACAAAGTCAGCTTACTATCACCTCAAGAATATTTCAAGGATAAAAGATCTGATGTCTCAACAGGACCTGGAAAAACTAGTCCATGCATTCATCTTTAGTAGGCTTGATTACTGTAACAGCATCTTTACAGGTCTACCTAAAAAACCAGTCAGACAACTACAGCTCATTCAGAACTCTGCTGCTCGAGTCCTCACTAAGACCAAAAAAGTGGACCACATCAGTCCAGCTCTGAGGTCTTTACACTGGCTGCCTGTCCGTCAGAGGATAGACTTTAAAGTTCTGATGCTGGTCTATAACGCTCTGAATGGTTTAGGACCAAAATACATCAGTGACCTCCTGACCCAGTATGAACCTTCCAGATCCCTCAGGTCACCTGGATCCGGTCTTTTATCAGTTCCCAGAGTCAGAACCAGACACGGAGAAGCTGCATTCAGCTTTTATGCTCCTTATATCTGGAACAAACTCCCAGAAAGCCTCAGATCAGCTGAAACACTCAGTTTATTTAAATCCAGGTTGAAGACTCACCTGTTCTCAGCTGCATTTGAATAAAGCACCAAATCCACACTTTTAAGCTTAAATTTCAAAACTTACACTAACTACTGATTTTATCTACTGTTCTGCTTTTATCTTTTTTGATTTTATATACTGTTTTGTTTGTTTGTTTGTTTGTTAAGTGGGTTTAGAGCTCTGGGTAGCTCCCCAGCTGGGTCTAGACTGGGTCTAGAGAGTATTTTAAATTCAGGGAATTTAAAATAGAAAGTAGCTCGTCCACAGAAGGACTGGTAGCTCCCCTTACAATAAGGGTTCAGATCGCGCGAACAGGTGTGAAATGTGTGTGTTTAGTTCGTTTGTTTGTTTGCTTGTTTTAATCAATTTTAAATCATACTGAACAGGATGGAGGTGGACCCCTGCCTGGTGGCTTGGATCTCCGACTACCTCACCGACAGACCACAGTACGTCAGGCTGAAGGACATCACGTCTGACACTGTGGTCAGCAGCACAGGAGCACCACAGGGAACTGTGCTGTCCCCTCTTCTCTTCACCCTGTACACCTCTGACTTCTGCTACAACTCTGAATTATGCCATATTCAGAAGTTTGCAGATGACACGGCCATCATGGGGTGTATCTGGGATGATCAGGAAGAGGAGTACAGAAGTCTGGTGAGGAACTTTGTCGCATGGAGTCACACAAACCACCTGCAACTCAACACCTCAAAGACTAAGGAACTGGTTGTGGACTTCGGGAGGTCCAGAGAAGGTCCACTGCCGGTTCAGATAGAGGGGGAGGAGGTGGAGGTGGTCAACAAGTAAAAGTACCTCGGGCTGTGGGTGGACAATAAACTGGACTGGTCATGCAACACAGAGCACCTGTATAAAAAAGCCCAAAGCCGACTGTACTTCCTCAGGAGGCTGAGGTCTTTTAACATCTGCAGGAAGCTCCTGAGGATGTTTTACCAGTCGGTGGTTGCTGGAGTACTTTTCTATGCTGTGGTGTGCTGGGGGAGCAGCACAGCAAAGAAGGACTCATCCAGGCTGGAGAAACTGATCAGGAGGGCTAGCTCTGTGGTCGGCATGAAGCTGGACACTCTGGTGACAGTGGCAGAGAAAAGGACACTAAAAAAGCTGCTGGACATTATGAACAATGCTGGGCATCCTCTGCACACGGCCATAAACAACCAGAGGACTCTGTTCAGTGACAGGTTGCTTCTCCCCAAGACAAGAACTAACAGACTTAAAAACTCCTTTGTCCCACACGCCATCAGACTGTTTAACTCCTCTCTGGAGGGGAGAGGGAGGGGAAACAGGAGGACAAAGGAGGGGGGAACAACTAAGCTGTAGTGCCTCTTCACCTCACTATGCAATACCTTTTGTGCAATACTTTTGTAAATAGTCAACGGTGCAATAGACCTCAATACTTGAAATGTGCAATTCACTTGTATTTTAATTTTTATTCCTATTTATTCTATTTATCCCCTTCGTATATTTTATTTATATATGTCTCTGTATTTATATATATGTGTGTGTGTATATATATATATATATATATATATATATATATATATATATATATATATATATATATATATATATATATATATATATATAATATTCTGTAACTGTAACTTCTGTCGGTGCTGTGCTTTTGGAAACCGAATTTCCCAGAGGAACCCACCCGAGGGATTAATAAAGTTTCATCTTATCTTATCTTATCTTATCTTAACTTATCAATGATTCAAACCATTTCACAGCATGCATCCTTTCATTTCAACATACACTCTCAGCATTCTTCAAACCTTAAACTCACTGCAAATTGCAAAATTCTTTTAAATGCCAAAAATACTTATTTTGCATTACAAAGACAGTCGAATGCCAGATACATTTTAAGACAAAAACCTGCAAACTTTTGACAAATTATTGCAGCGTCCACCTGGAATCTGACCTACTCTGAGCAACTGTCCCAGTGAGAAAAATAGCAGGCAATGATGCGAAAATGACTTGATGAAAAAAATATTTGTTTAAAGCTGACAGCTATACTGACGGCTCTCTGTTTTGTTGTTCTTCATATTTTTTGACTGAATATGTCACCGAAAAAAGAAGTTTTAAAATGATTCTGATTTTGACATCTGACATTCTTCAGAGATTCATCAAAATATACAGCAGTGTGCAACCGTTTTAGGCAGATGAGAAAAATGCTGTAAACAAAGAATGCTTTCAGAGATATGAATGAAACTATATAGAGGAGTACCCAGAATGCTAATCACACACCTTTTGACTAGGTGTTTCTGTACATATTAGCACATGCCTTTCATTTGTTTTTACAAAAACAAAATATGCATGAAGGGTGGAATGACTGCTGAATGATCAGAATACGAGAAAATCTAATCAAGTTCTGTTGATGCAGCCAGGGATGTACTTAAAAATGTAAACTCTGCAATATCACAACTATTTTACAACATACTGGCTCAAACGACACATTTGACCTCTAAAGACGTGTAACAGGAAAGAAGCATGTTACATATTTTAATAGGAGGCGTTGGGCTGCATCCTGCGGGGCCTTGCTGCAGCTTCAGCTGTGTCTGCCTCTGGTTGTGATGTTTTTAAAGAATGTTGTATAAAAAAGCAACATGCATGAGGGCAGAATGAAAAAAAGATAAGAAAAGAAAGTGTGCATCACCCAGCAAAGCAGAGGTCCAGAAACACATCTCGCTGAAGGGAAGTCGGGGATTTGTCTGATGTGCGTAAAGCTAGCTTGTGCGCCCCACAAAATTTAACACAGTCCCCAATAATTGATAGTGAATGCATGTTTTTTTTTATCTTTTTTACCAGCTCGTTGTGTCTCTGTAAAGCAATGTGTCCTTCATCCAGTTGACAGGCGCTGTTAACTTTACCACACATTGATAGCTTCATACTATTTCCAGTGTGACTTGTGCTGAATTTGTGTTTCCTAATTTTGTCAGATAAATGCTTCAAATCCACAATTCCTTGTTGAGTCCAAGCTGTGTCTCCTCCAAAAAGCAGGCTTGGGAAACAGTAAAGTGAATTCCTACTTACACTTGCCGTTAGCTAGTCCTTTCATTGAAACCACGTAGCACAAAATTAATTCTGTTGTTTGTCCCGTTATTTGAACATCGTTTGGATGATGTGGTCCCAGTCTCTTAACTTTTCCCTTCAAAGATATAGAAGAAAATGTTCGACAAAGTAAATAATCTGCTTTGTTCATGCTAATGCTCGCTGCTGCAATTCAATTTGCCTCCAACAGGACGCTGCTTCTTCCTGGAAGCGGACGCAAGGGGAGATGAGGCTGCAGGAGGCGAGGGTAACATGGCAGCGAACTCCTCGTCATCTGCCCGCATCCTTCTCAGAAATGATGTTTGGAACAACCGACCAGCCATGTTCCTTCAAAAACTGTGTGACAGTGTACCTTGAAAAATTGATGCTGTTCTGAAGGCAAAGGGTGGTCACACCAAATATTGATTTGATTTAGATTTCTCTTTTGCTCATTCACTTTGTAGCCCTGTCTAAAATTATTCGATTCAAGTCTAAAGGAAAACAAGCAGTTCATGGTGATAAAAGTGGTTAAAATATATAGTTGATAGGGTACTTTATTTAGAGCAGTGGTTCTTAACCTTGTTGGCGGTACCGAACCCCACCAGTTTCATATGCGCATTCACTGAACCCCTCTTTAGTGAAAAATAAAATATGATTTTTTTCAAATTCAAGACATAGATATGTTTTTTATTGGTGCACAAAATGAGCGGTGCATGTCACGGTGGAGGCTCTGCCGAACCCCTGAGACCGACTCACCGAACCCCTAGGGTTCGATCGAACCCAGGTTAAGAACCACTGATTTAGAGTTAGAAGTTCAATAAATCTCATGATTTAATGTTCATTTATTGTGCAGGACCAATACGTTGGGGTGTAACCTAGTTTGTTTATCAATCTAATCTCAGTCATCTTAACTCTGTATTGTACGGAGCCCTGCAAGCGACATAAAAAAAAAAAAGATGAACTTTTGCAATATCCCAAGTTACTTTTGTGAGCTCTTGCAAAAGATCCTGCTACTTTTTGATAGCAGTTCTGTTTCTGTCCATTCATGAATCTGAAGGGTCCACAGAGTAGACATGGAGGAGTATTTAGAGCGTTTCCTGCGGTCAAGAGAGGACCCACAAGAGGAAAACATACACATGCAACAAGACAAATTACATATAAAATTCAGTAAGTGAAAGAACAAGATAGCATAAAACACTGGGGTTGAGAAGGCGAGTAACTTGTTGAGAAACAGAAGTGGCATATGCAAGCCTTTAGTGTTAACTCTTGTAATTATGTTCAGGTTCATTAAACACAACTCATTAAGTGCACATATGTTTTGAAATGTCATATTGTTATCTGGCTGTGCCATTACCATGGTAACATGGGTGCCATGGCACGAATCTTACTTCATGAAATAGTTTTTAGTAACGTGATATATAAATATCTACTACTACTACTACTACTACTACTACTACTATACTACTACAGCAACAGTAAATTAATAAGACAGAAAGTGGCAAAGTAACTTTTGACAGTGATCATGAACAGTAATCAAGAACTATTTCTAATACAGTTAGAAACAGAATTTCTAATACTTGATTTCATTAATGGCATTTGTCTAATGTTTTATGTCTGCAGGTGGATAAGGCAGTGCTATCCGTCATGACCGATGGACAAGTGGCAAAATACGAAGCTACATATGGTGACAGCAGCTGTCCTATCCTTCTATCAACAAACTAAGTACAGCGCAGATAAAGAGACTGTTCTTCAGAACCTAAAAGATAAAACTGCAGCACGGAAAGTAAGATCAAAAACCAAGGAGTGGTCCATCAGGTGCGTTGAAGGGATGGCAAGATGGAGAAATACAGCAGAGAAGACCTGCAGAAAAATTTTAATTGGATGGTTTCATTTAAGCAGTAATGAATACCATCAAGTGAGAACCAGAAATGGTGGAGGAACAATACATGCAACAGTGGAAAAATCTCCAACTGCAGCTCAGATTTTGGAAATGAGAAGGGACCTGTTTTTTCCAGATGGGAACTCACCAAAAGGGAGAGTTGAAGATTTCATCATTGACATAAAAAAATTAAATAAAAATCAAACTTTCTCCAAATGAATCCCAAATACCACTAAATACTGAAAATAAATCCATTAATCTGAAACAATGTACAAAATAATGAAAAATAGTTTCTCTCATTGAACAAAAAGGACATTTATCCAAAACCTCAGTCTTAATGATGGACATGAAAGCATTAACTGCAATGACACCATGTAAAATCGCCAGTGTTCTTAGTCAATGGTGGCTTGTATAGCAATCCCCATACAGGTTTCACATCAAAACCAAGTTTAAAATGATCTCTCCAAGGCATATCATTTTTACCTTTTAACTCTGCTTTGTTCAGAGCCCTAACGGATCTTTTATACAATACCTTCCCATTCACCGAATCCAGTGGTGTCCATTGATATTTCTCCGTCCCCAAAAAAGGACCCGGGCTTTCAAAGTCCTTAAACTGCGGCCTAGTGCACAATCTAAAGAAACTGTCTGTTTTATCAGGTATTCAGTCCAATAGCCCATCCATTTTGTTTCTAATGTCTCTGTAAAGCACTTTGAATCACCTTGTTGTTGAATTGTGCTATACAAATAAACTTGCCTTGCCAACTTGCCTTGCCATTCAAGTCTTTTATCATCTTCTGATAGCACTTGCTTGAATTTTGTCAACATCAAGCCAACAATTCAGAGAGAGCGAACCTCCAGTCTTCGTGCCAAGGAGACAACATCTTCCATTTTGGCTCCAACAGGTTCTTTTTTTTTTTTTTTTTTTTTTTTTTTTTTTTTGAAATAATGTGTTCCCTTTAATCGAGTTAAATATACAAACAGAGCCAAAGATAACAGAGTTTGACAGACATGAAATAATATTTTTGCACCAACAAGCCGATTTGCCAAAAAACTTGACATATATATATTTGAAGCGTGTCAGTTCCAGAGGGTTAACAACCAGGGTTAATGCTCAGCTGTAATATTATTCAATAAATAGAGTTAATATTTTCTTTCATAAACTCGTACTGTAGACCTTTTCACTTTACCTTACCCCTTTTTTAATTTTGTTCTGTAGGACCGCGCATGGTTTTATTTAGCTGTAATTTCTTCTTGTTTGCTGGATCTTCGAGGAGTAAACTAAAAGTTCCCACATTTAAATTATGATATGCTAATGATATGAAATGTTCTAACAAAACTATTCAAACAGTTCATCTTGTCAAACTGACATATTTTCCTTTGTTGACAAATGCCACTTTACATCGGCACTGCTAATTGTTTTTTTGTTTTTTTTTTTTTTTTTCTAAATGACATCAGAAACAGCAGTATGCGACATTACGTGATGGCAGAGCTTCAGTTCATCCTTTGTCATTTTTTTTTTTTTTTTTTTTTTTAATAAATAGGACAGGGGGAATGAATGAGAGAGAGAGGGGGAGAGAAAGAAAGAAAACCAAAGGGGAGAAGAGACGGTGAGAAGGGGGGGGAAGAGAGAGAAAAAAAAAAAAAAAAAAAAAAAAACTCCTGGGTCACCTGTATGGAGAAAAAAAAAAAAAACAAACAAACAAACAAAAACAAACAGAGGAGACAGCAAACAACAAAGAGCAACATAATAATAGAGAAAACAAAGCACCATCACAATAAACTAGCTAGTCATAGATATCAGTATTTACTAAGTAATAAACGATATTGTGCAGCACGCAAGATAGACAGCGCACAGTGTGCTTTGAGGCAGCAGCCAAGAAAGCTTTAGTCCGCGTCTGTGAATACCCATGTGTGCATACCTGTGTGGATCAGCATGCTTGCATTCCAAAGGTTTCTCCATGTAATGATCTGCTAGGGAGTGTGGGGGGGCCACAGCCCCGTCCTCCAGGGTGTGAAGCGGGTATGGAGGAGATCAAAACTCCAGACATCCAGAGGCCCCCAGAACACAAGAGACCATGGAAGACCAACAGAGGGGCAGCCGCGCCACTGTCCCAGTAAGAGCTGAGGAGAGTCCCAGATGAGGGCTCGCCCAGCAGCCGCGGAGCAGAAGTCAGGGGGAGTTGCAGTGACGCGCAACTCCCCCCTCCCGCCTCTCTGAACTCCCACACCCGAGTTTTTGCTTCAGCCACTGCCCGAGCTGCATTCTGCTTGGCCTGTCGGTACCTGTCAGCTGCCTCCAAAGTCCCACAGGCTAACCAAGCCCGATAGGACTCCTTCTTCAGCCTGGTGGCTCCCTTCACCTCTCGTGTCCACCATTTGGTTCGGGGATTACCTCCACGACAGGCACCAACCACTTAAAGAGCACTTAAACCACTATTGACCTTCAAAACACTTTCAATGTCAGAATAGATGGTCTTAATCATGGCAATGAAACCAGAGGAAAAACCAAAAGCCTTCAAAGTATTCCAAAGATATTGGTGCTCCACCCGATCAAATGCCTTTTCTTGGTCAAGGTGTAAGCCCTGTCTGAAATTATTCAGGTTTAAAGGAAAGTGAAAAAAAAACAACAACATAGTTCATGGTTAAAAAAGTGGTTAAATATATATAGTCGATAAAAGGTTTAAAAATCATATGTTCGGGTACCAAGGTCATTCATTTACAGTTAAGAGTTCAATAAACAAAAGTGTTCAAAAGAGTTCATTCATTGTGCAGCAGCAATATGTTGGGGCAGGATGCAATGGCCGCCATCTTCTCCACCTGTGGACACACCTGCCCGCCCCCCAAGCGGACCTCCCATCAACTGTTGCAACGCCCCCGCCAGCTGTGCCGCTTGTTGGCAAGGTAACACCAGCTGCTGGTCCTGGGCCGCCGCCACAACCTGGCGAGCAGACATAGCTGCCAGATCCTGCATCATCTGCCCCCGTATCTGTAAAGGCTGGACGGGCAGCTGGGCAGCGGGATGATCAGGCGGGGGCCCCGACATTGCCGCTTATTCCTGGGTTTCGGCACCACTAGTGACACACGACTCACACACGGACACTTCGTTGCGTTTGCGTTTCTGTTTCCTGCCCCGGATGCAGCCACTCCATCACTCCTGTTGTGTGTCTCACTGCAAGACATAAGAAAGGTCTCTCTGAGCAAAACAGTTCTTTCCCGCCGCTGAGCCGCCCTGTGAGCCCACTGTGTCAACCCTCGTCTGCAGCAGGCCAAAGACCACGCCCCCACCTCAAGTAGGCTGTCTTGAACAGGGGGGGTTTGAGGGTGGACTTAAAAAGGGGGAATGAAGTGATGTTTCAAATGGCAATACACCATCCTAGCCAATATTGAGTAGTTACCCCAAACGTGTATTTGGTTGTACAACATTAAGATCATTCAATCCTGCCTGGCACCGCACACGATCATGGCTAGAGTACACTGTTGTGCGGAACACATGCTTCTGTTTCCCCTGTCAGAAATATGGCACCACTGTTAATGAGAGGGATGTAGTTTTTACCCTAACTGGATTTAACAACTGGAAAGCAGAACTTGATCGAGACAAGGGGCTACAGAGGCATGTGTCCAGCCACAACCATGTGCATGATTCAACCATCTGGACTGAGCATAAAAGCAGAGAGGCCACAGAAGCGACTATGGATTCAATGTTGGTTGGTAAAACAACTTGAAAAAAAAACATTACTACAGTGGGGCAAAAAAGTATTTAGTCAGCCACTGATTGTGCAAGTTCCCCCACTTAAAATGATGACAGAGGTCAGTAATTTGCACCAGAGGTACACTTCAACTGTGAGAGACAGAATGTGAAAAAAAAATCCATGAATCCACATGGTAGGATTTGTAAAGAATTTATTCGTAAATCAGGGTGGAAAATAAGTATTTGGTCAATAACAAAAATACAACTCAATACTTTGTAACATAACCTTTGTTGGCAATAACAGAGGTCAAACGTTTACTATAGGTCTTTACCAGGTTTGCACACACAGTAGCTGGTATTTTGGCCCATTCCTCCATGCAGATCTTCTCGAGAGCAGTGATGTTTTGGGGCAGTCGCCGAGCAACACGGACTTTCAACTCCCGCCACAGATTTTCTATGGGGTTGAGGTCTGGAGACTGGCTAGGCCACTCCAGGACTTTCAAATGCTTCTTACGGAGCCACTCCTTTGTTGCCCGGGCGGTGTGTTTTGGATCATTGTCATGTTGGAAGACCCAGCCTCGTTTCATCTTCAAAGTTCTCACTGATGGAAGGAGGTTTTGGCTCAAAATCTCACGATACATGGCCCCATTCATTCTGTCCTTAACACGGATCAGTCGTCCTGTCCCCTTGGCAGAAAAACAGCCCCATAGCATGATGTTTCCACCCCCATGCTTCACAGTAGGTATGGTGTTCTTGGGATGCAACTCAGTATTCTTCCTCCTCCAAACACGACGAGTTGAGTTGATACCAAAAAGTTCTACTTTGGTTTCATCTGACCACATGACATTCTCCCAATCCTCTGCTGTATCATCCATGTGCTCTCTGGCAAACTTCAGACGGGCCTGGACATGCACTGGCTTCAGCAGGAACACGTCTGGCACTGCGGGATTTGATTCCCTGCCGTTGTAGTGTGTTACTGATGGTGACCTTTGTTACTTTGGTCCCAGCTCTCTGCAGGTCATTCACCAGGTCCCCCCGTGTGGTTCTGGGATCTTTGCTCACCGTTCTCATGATCATTTTGACCCCACGGGATGAGATCTTGCGTGGAGCCCCAGATCGAGGGAGATTATCAGTGGTCTTGTATGTCTTCCATTTTCTGATGATTGCTCCCACAGTTGATTTTTTCACACCAAGCTGCTTGCCTATTGTAGATTCACCCTTCCCAGTCTGGTGCAGGTCTACAATACTTTTCCTGGTGTCCTTCGAAAGCTCTTTGGTCTTGGCCATGGCGGAGTTTGGAGTCTGACTGTTTGAGGCTGTGGACAGGTGTCTTTTATACAGATGATGGGTTCAAACAGGTGCCATTCATACAGGTAACGAGTGGGGGACAGAAAAGCTTCTTACAGAAGACGTTACAGGTCTGTGAGAGCCAGAGATTTTCCTTGTTTGAGGTGACCAAATACTTATTTTCCACCCTGATTTACAAATAAATTCTTTACAAATCCTACCATGTGGATCCATGGATTTTTTTTTTCACATTCTGTCTCTCACAGTTGAAGTGTACCTCTGGTGCAAATTACTGACCTCTGTCATCATTTTAAGTGGGGGTACTTGCACAATCGGTGGCTGACTAAATACTTTTTTGCCCCACTGTATGTCAAGAGTAATAGTAGTGCTATAAGGTTTCTCTGTGTAAATGAGCTGGGGCCCCGCGGGACTGCAGAAATGTTGAGACATGATGCAGCAGGTAAAATGATGACATCGCATCAGGTATGTTTCTAAAACTGAGGGAATATACATTAGAGAAGGATGAGAAGCTAGCAAGCATTGCTAAGAGTATCCCAAAAAATGCAAAATGCACATCTATGGATATCCAAAATGAAATGATCCAAACACCGGCTGACATGGTGCTTGGAGAGGTCAGGAAAAAATATGAAAGTGCCGATTTTGCAGGGTGTTGCCTCAAATGTGACGGGACCAGGGATAGGTGCAATGTGGAAAATTTGTCTGTGATAATATGGTTTGTCAGAAATTCCATGCCAGAGGAGCATGTTACTGGGTTGCTTGACTTGCAACAACTTGAGGACGAGTACATCACCTCTGAGATACTGTGTGAGATTATTATATTATCTTATGCCACGTTATACCCCTAATTAAAGATTATGAAATTATTATGTAGTTTTAGTTTGAATTATTCTCCTGAAAAGGTGATAACTATTAGATTTATTAGACTGATTTGTATTACATTAGACTGCTGATTTATTGTGAATTCAATTCAATTCAATCTTTATTGGCAGACTTAATGTCCATAAAAACAAGACAAAAAAACACACACAAAACACCCCCCCAACACAAGGTATAAACCATTAAATATATATATATGTATATAAATAAGTATCTAAAGCATTTGTATAAATATAAAACCATAATATACATAAAACACAATTACTTAAAATAAATCAATAAATACGCAAACACTTTAACCAGTGCTTTCTCAGACTGGATGAGTAACGGGAACCACTCACTGTTGGATCTGTAAGTGCTAAAATTATACTGTTACTCGAACCATCCAGTCGTTCTCTAAAATTGAACATTAGCTTTCTTAAAAGTACTTTAAAAGTCCAAACACCCACAGCTACAAACATCTGGCTGGTACTACCCCCTCGAGGTATCCTGCAAAGGATTCTCATCGCATCATTATATGCAACATGCAGCTTCTGCATGCTACATTGTTTGTAGGATGACCACAAGGGGGCAGTATATAGCGGTGTGCAATACGCTTTAAACAAAGCCACTTTAACTGGAAGTGAACAAAAGCTGAATTTGCGTGCAATAGTATTTGCCTGCACATAGAGCTTACATCGTTGTCTGTATATGTCATCATCATCATTCATTTGCTCAGTAATAAAGTGACCGAGGTATTTCACCTTTTTATGAACTTCAAGAGTTTTTGGGACAGTTTAAACAAAGGGAAATTTAGCTGTTTATCCTGCTTGGTTCTACATATCAAAACAGCACTTTTAGCAGCATTGTACTCAATGTCATATTGCACACCATATTCAGTACAGACATTAAGAAGATCCTGTAACCCAGCACTGCTTGGACTAAAAACAACCAGGTCATCTGCATACATAAGATGATTTATCAGTGCTTTACCTAATATACACCCAGTGTTACAGGCTCTCAGCTGTATGGACAAATCATCAACATACAAATTAAATAAAATTGGAGACAAAATCCCACCCTGTCTAACACCATTGCTGACACCAAAGGGGGCAGAAATACTGCTTCCCCATTTAACCTGCATGTTCTGATGAGCGTACCAGTAAGAGAGAATCCTCACGATGTACTGAGGAACTCCCCGTCTCATTTTATCAAAAGGTTTTCTGTGGTTCACTCGATCAAAAGCCTTAGAGGCATCAATGAAACACATGAGGACAGATGAATTTTTAGCCCTGTACAAACTGACTATTTCCTTGAGTGCATATATGCACATGTCAGTGTCGCGCTTTGGTTTGAAGCCAAACTGATTATCCAGAGAAGAGATGAACACACTAACTCTATCAAACAAGATTCTTTCTAACACCTTAGATAAAATACTGGATGATGAATGAATGATATTGTTTTATGATGCAGTATACTGCTGAGTTATAAGAAATGCTGTTTTCAGAGAATCATGGCCTTATTTGTCTGATTAGAAAAGAACAGAACATACTGCACAGGAAGCCAAGGTCATAACTTAGGGGGAGAGAGAGAAAGAATGTGGATGTTTAGGTTTTATGACTTTGGAGGGGAACTGAAGCTATAGGAATGTGAGAAACGCTCAGACATGTCGAGATCAGGCTGACCCCATCCCACGCTCATCTCCCATCTGGATGGTTTATGCTCAAAAGTGTTTGTATGGAATAAAATTAGATTAGATTAGATAGAACTTTATTAATCCCTCGGGTGGGTTCCTCTGGGAAATTCGATTTCCAAAAAAGCACAGCACCGACAGAAGTTACAGAGTTACAGAATATTATTATATATATATATATATATATATATATATATATATATATATATATATATATATATATATACACACACACACACACACACACACACACACACATATATATAAATACAGAGACAATATAAATAAAATATACGAAGGGGATAAATAGAATAAATAGGAATAAAAATAAAAATACAAGTGAATTGCACATTTCAAGTATTGAGTCTATTGCACCGTTGACTATTTAAATGATTGTTGATTGAGCATTTATACACAGAGTGTTGTCCTTCCTTCAGCCCAAAGATCAAAGAACTGAGATTACACCTGATGATGGCTACAATGCTGACAGTATACTTAGCCAGTGCTTCTGTGATGAGTGGGGTTAGAGGTGATGTGCAAGCTCTGCTCCAAAAGAGGCATGACAGATATGTCCCATACATCCACTGCTAGGGCGACTGTGGCTCAGGGGGTTGGGAAGCGCATCTGTAACCGGAAGGTCGCTGGTTCGAATCCTGGGCTCTCTGTCCTGGTCGTTGTGTCCTTGGGCAAGACACTTTACCCTACTGGTGTTGGCCAGAGGGGCCGATGGCGCGATATGGCAGCCTCGCTTCTGTCAGTCTGCTACAACTGTAGCTGCCTCCACCAGTGAGTGAATGAACAGTGGCATTGTAAAGCGCTTTGGGTGCCTTGACAAGCGCTATATAAATCCAATCCATTATTATTACTGCTACATCCACCAACTGCACTTAGTGGTTGTGCATGCCACGCAGAGTAAGCCGTGTGTGAATAGATATTTTTGTTTATTTTGTTCAACCTAGAACTTTTTTTCACCACCACTATGTCCTCAATAAACATGATGCACCTTGTCTAAAAAGGCTGCTTGAGATCAGATGGACAAGCCACTATGAGGTGAGAATGTGCATTGTGGAAAATTAAGAAGAAATCCTTAGTATCCTGTCTGAGATAACAGAAGATGATGATGATGCTGCAGTTGGCCTGTGCACTGAGGCATCAGGCCTGCTATGACAAATTCAGAGGCATCACTTCTCTGAGAATGGAAAGTTCCTAGTGCGAGTGCTTGGTGTCTTAAAACCAGCAAATGTTATTCTACAGTCTCAGTCAGCTGATCTTTGCAGTGCTTCTGAGGTTGTTAGTGGAGCATTTGATCTCCTGCTGAAGATTAGTCACATCCAACAAAGAGAAGGACAACAATATAGCAAACACCTAGCTCAAAGTGTTATGCTCTCAACTTTGGGCCATACAGGCTCTGGTGCCCCTACCATTTCTCCCCATCAGTCTCTCAAAAGATCCCTGCTCAACATCCTTGACAGGGCCATTTTAGAAATGGAAAGTAGATTTTCACACAAGAATACTGACCTGATGAGAGACATATCTAGTCTTGCAACAAAATCTAGGACATTTCTAGATCTCACCCTGCTGCACCCTCTGGCTGTGATGGCTGATGGCACTGTAGCAGATGTTGTAAGTCTGAAATATGAAGTTCTTGTGGCAAAACAGATGCTGCTCAAAAAATGTTCAAAGGAAACAAACCTGTCCACTGTGTGTAAAGCCCTGCAGGAGTACAAGGAAGCCTTTCCTGAGTAACAGCCCTGGTAAATGGTGTATCTTCAGCATTGTGAGAGAGTTCCTTCTCCACTTTGTCACAGATCCTAACCCCCTATCGTCGCATCATGTTGCATATTAGAAAGAGGAATTTGGTGATCTTGGCCCATGAGAAGTCCATAACAAATAACTTGGACATGAATTTGTGAGAGTTTTTGTAAAGGGAAACAGGATACTGTTGTTATAGAGTTGATTGAGAAGAAAGAAGAGTGGATATGGAGTTCTGTTCATTGTAAAACGAAGGAAAAAACAAACAAACAACAAACCCCCTCAAAAAACAAATAAGCTTAACATACTTAATATGTTCTTTCCTAAATCTGTTGTGTTCTACAAATTAGTTTGAGAATTGAAGGAAGAGACATGGTGAATTGTGTTTTTGTTTTTTTAATTACTATGCTGATCTTTTTAAGAATTAGACCATCGAATTAAGATAAATTTTATGTTGTTGGTTGCAAAGATCTGGATGGATATTTTATTATATGCTTTATTTTTTTATTCTGTTTTTTAGTTTTATTTTACAAGACTTTGTGAACTGACTTGTTTTTATAACTGGGCCTACCGTTTTTAGTTTTGCTAATATTGGCAATAATGAGAAGTGTTATTGTTGCTTTCAAATATATTAGACATAGGCCACCCAATTAAAGTAAATGTCATGTTTTTAGTTGTCAGAATCTGATGAGAAATATTTTATTTTATAATTTGTTGCTTTACTTTTCAGTTTTCCCCCTGGTGATTGGCCACCTTAACATGGTCAGTGTCATGAGTTGCTGTGCGGCAGGAAGGAGTTCTGACCCAAAATGCAGGCACTCAGGCACGAGGTTTAAACACAAAGAACTCAGCTTTATTTGCGGGCAGGAGAAAGTCATACAAAAGCAAACTAAACTAAACTGGAAACTCACAAACTAAACTCACAATGAGACACAGGGAGATCCACACAGCATGAGGGACGACGCAATACTGATTCAGAGAAACACAGGGTTGAAATACACTGGGAAGTAACGAGGGGAATGAGACACAGAAGGAGGGCACAGCTGGGAGAAATCAGGACTGACGAGACAAGCAAAGCAGGATGCATTCACATAAGACACGGACCATCAAAGTAAAACAGGAAGTATCACACAGAGACGCGAACTTGAAACGGTGGAGACAGCAACTAAGAAACACAGAGACAAACCATAAGGCAGAGGACTTACACAGAACAGAGGGGACACAGAGGAACATGAAGGGCAAGGGATCAAAACTAGAAACCATAGAATAACTCACACAAGTACAATAATACAACAATCACAAAGAACTAAACATGCTGGGTCAGGAGACCCAGGACCCTGACAGTCAGGGTGTTTGCTCGCCTCAGTGAACCTAAGAGCTAGAGCAGCAGAAGCTACAGGTGGGAGTTGGTCAGGTGTTAAGGGTAGAGGCCTGAAAAAGTGCAATCCAATTACATGACAAAAACAGTTTTCCACAGCGCCACACTCAACCCCCACCCCTTTCCCACCATGCCGCCTTTACATTTCTGTCTGTCCCCTCATATATGCCTGTCCAGAACTGGCCCAGCCACCGATTGTCTTCACTGTGAGAGCTGTTTAGCTGCAACTGCTAACTGCTCTGACTTTCTGACTACCCCTCACTAGACTTGTGAGTACTAACTGGAACTAACGTGCACGTGTTTTTGTTTAATGCTCAGTTTGAGTGAAGTGGCCATAACTTTGAGGCCTCACCACACCCGAACTTCGAAACAGGCCTGCAACGAATACTGTGCTTCAGGTGTAATATGGACAAGTTAGTGTGTGTGCGTGGGCCCAGTGGAACAAATTTGGTTTAAGTTGATGAAAGCTGTTTTAGTTGTAACCAGAGATATTTAAAAGGTCAAAAACATCCCCTTTAAAGGTGTAAGCTTTTATGACTGAAATAACAGTTGACAATTAGCACTTAGACCCCCGGAGAGCAGTCATTTTGGTTTTCTACCTTAGACCCCTGCGGAGTCATCATTTTGCGTTTCTACCTTTAAAAGCCGGAGAGCAGTCAGTCAAATGCTGGAGTCGTTCATATGTATATTAGGTCGTTACCTAGGAATTCTGGAGGGAGGGGAGTGGGGGTGAGTGATTGAGGGGGTTTGGGAGTGGAGTGTTTCAGTTTGCCATCTTAGGGAGAAATCAACACATGTCCTTTGTATGTCCTTTGTTGCTGACATTTATTGATGAAAACAGTACAAAAAACCAACCATTTGTACACATATTTACAAATAATGATAAAAAGTGAGTGAGTACATTTCAACATTTTCAGCAATCACTCACAATCCTGGCACTGCCACGGTATCTGTCGTCTGCATTTACCACATGTGTATCTGTAGCAGTGAACACATCGCACAGTGGCCTGATTTTTTTTGCATCTGTGTACTTGGATTTTAGGTCGCAAGCCACCCAAAACTTGCTCCATGCACCACTCAGCAGGCCATTTGTAAATATGTGTACAAATGGTTGGTTTTTTGTACTGTTTTTATCAATAAATGTCAGCAACAAAGGACATACACCCATGTGTGTTGATTTCTCCCTAAGATGGCAAACTGAAACACTCCAAGTTGGTGACTTTTGGAGATTTGTTTCCCTGGATGATTGAGAATGCATCAAGATGAAACACAAAAGGAAGCTCACCGCTTTTAGCAGCTCCCCCACCCCCTCAATCACTCACTGAGTGATTGAGGGGGTGGGGGAGTGGAGTGTTTCAGTGTTTCAGTTTGCCATCTTAGGGAGAAATCAACACATGTCCTTTGTATGTCCTTTGTTGCTGACATTTATTGATAAAAACAGTACAAAAAACCAACCATTTGTACACATATTTACAAATGGCCTGCTGAGTGGTGCATGGAGCATGTTCATTGGTTCATGGACCTAAGATGGCAAACTGAAACACTCCACTCCCAAACCCCCTCAATCACTCACCCCCACTCCCCTCCCTCCAGAATTCCTAGGTAACGACCTAATATACATATGAACGACTCCAGCATTTGACTGACTGCTCTCCGGCTTTTAATAGTAGAAACGCAAAATGATGACTCCGCGGTCAATTTAGCCAATTTAGCTTCCACTTCCACCATTTGACTGCTCTCGGGTTTTATAGGTAGAAAGGTAGAAGCCTGGGGATGCTAGTGTTAATTCCCTGCCGCGGCTTTTCACATGTTGCTTTTGTTTGAAGTGGCCGAATCTGGCCACGATAGGACGTGGTCTCCCGGCCGTAGCCCGAATGGGGCTGAGGCGATGTACCCGATCGAAGACGATGTTCTTCACAGTGTCCTCCGGCAGCTTCAGGTGGGTTTTGATGAAGCTTTTTACCGTGGTCTCCGCGTCCTCTCCAGCGGCTTCTGGAATACCAGAAAATACCAGATTATCACGCATGCTACGAGCTTGTAGATCGATAACTGTTTCTTTTATTTTTTTATTTTCTCTATTGAGCTGGGTAACATTATCTGTGAGACATTTCACCGACTCCCTTAGCGTGGCATTTTCAGCAGCAAGCGTTTCCACCTGCTGCTGGCTGTACTCCAGGGATTCTCGCAAGCATTTAAATTCTCGGTGAAGAATCTCCACCAAGGACAGCCTTGCGTCGAAACTGGACAATCGCTTGTCGATTGACTCCAATATGTCGGCAATATCTTTGCCGGCTGGCGATGTTGAGCCGGGGGAATCTGCCGGGCGTTGTCTTTTCGACGACGGCGTCTCAGGTTTGGCCAGGGAAGCTGCACACGGGGTCTTCTTCATCACGAGATCCTGAAAGCACTGATCAATATAATCTTGGAGAGTCTCTAAACTCTCCTCGTTGTTCTCCAGGGTGTTGGAGATTATTTAGACAAATAGTGTTAGTTATAAGACAATTGATAAGTGTATTTGGTAATACTGAAGCTTAGAGTTTAGAAACTCTCCAAGATTATATTGATCAGTGCTTTCAGGATCTCGTGATGAAGAAGACCCAGTGTGCAGCTTCCCCGGCCAAACCTGAGACGCCGTCGTCGAAAAGACAACGCCCGGCAGATTCCCCCGGCTCAACATCCCCAGCCGGCAAAGATGTTGTCGACATACTGGAGTCAATCGACAAGTGATTGTCCAGTTTCGACGCAAGGCTGTCCTTGGTGGAGATTCTTCACCGAGAATTTAAATGCTTGCGAGAATCCCTGGAGTACAGCCAGCAGCAGGTGGAAACGCTTGCTGCTGAAAATGCCACGCTAAGGGAGTCGGTGAAATGTCTCACAGATAATGTTACCCAGCTCAATAGAGAAAATAAAAAAAGAAAAGAAACAGTTATCGATCTACAAGCTCGTAGCATGCGTGATAATCTGATATTTTCTGGTATTCCAGAAGCTGCTGGAGAGGACGTGGAGACCACGGTAAAAAGCTTCATCAAAACCCACCTGAAGCTGCCGGAGGACACTGTGAAGAACATCGTCTTCGATCGGGTACATCGCCTCGGCCCCATTCGGGCTACGGCCGGGAGACCACGTCCTATCGTGGCCAAATTCGGCCACTTCAAACAAAAGCAACATGTGAAAAGCCGCGGCAGGGAATTAAAAGGAACGGACTTCAGCGTGAACGACCAGTTCCCCAAAGAGATCTTGGAACGACGCAGGGTCCTCTTCCCAATCCGACGCGGCTTCATCCAGAAGGGCTCCCGCGCTGTCATCGCTGTGGACCGGCTGTACGTGGACGGACAGCTCCACTGCGACCCCAACATCACTCCGTGGCTGTATTAACCTCACACCAGATAAGAATCAGCTACACCCTTTCCCTATCCACTCACACTAACTTGCATTAACATCTGTTTAACTTACCAGTATCAAATCGCATCTTAAAGTGTGATTTCATAGCAGAATTAACACCGTCACTCTCCGTCAGTGATTTAATTGGAATGTTTACGTTTTGTTTCTGTTTTTTTTTTTCTTCTCGTTTTTTTTTTTTCTCCTCTCTTTTCCCCCTCTTGGTTGTATGCTGCTCACCCCTGTCCTTGGTTTCTTTCTTTATTCCTTTCACTGCCTCGATCACCTGCTTTGACACTCATCCACAAACATCCTTTATTTCGACACATACACACCATGCGCTCAACGGCAGCACATTTACATCAGTCAGACAGCGCACACAGTCATATAAGATACACACACACTTAAGCCAAGCCTACTCATATTAGTAACTATGCATACACAAAGTCAGACTCAGGGAGCATCTCGCCACACATTTTTTCTCTCTCTCCTTCTCTTTATTTATGAACAAGTGACGTATTCTCTCCACCTGTCTAAGCGACGCGCACAGCATACATCCCTAGTTATACACAAACATCTATGGGTACACTGAGGTTCATTACATGGAATATAAATGGAGCTGGCTCCAGAGAAAAGAGGTTAAAAATATTTAACCAACTCAAAAAACTACAGGCAGATGTTGTCCTTTTACAAGAGACCCACAGACCTCGTAGAGGTTCGAATGAACTTAAAACACCTGAGTTTCCTAATGTGTTCTCAGCTTGTTATAATTCTAGACAAAGGGGAGTAGCAATTTTAATACATAAAAATATTAATTTCACAGTACTCGATACAGTTATAGATCCAGAGGGCAGATTCTTAATCATTAAACTATCTATACTTGATAAAAAGCTCTGTATTGCAAGTGTATATGGTCCAAATGTTGATGATCCCTCATTCTTTCACAGTTTTTTCAGTGCACTCTCTGAACACTTAGATGGCACACGTGTTCTTGGAGGCGACCTCAACCTTGGACTAAATGAAGACATGGATAGGCTCAATACAGCAGGAACTCAGCGTAATTGGCAGTCCATAAATATAATCAAACAGTGTATGAGCGACTTTGGTCTTCGCGATGCATGGCGCTCCCTTCACCCCACCAGTAAGGAATATACTTTTTTCTCACATGTCCATCACTCCTACTCTCGTCTGGATTATTTTTTGGTCAGCAGCTCACTGCTGAACGACATTTCAGACACTGAGATTCACCCTATAGCTGTCAGCGATCATGGTCCTGTATCTTTAACACTAATGCACAAGAATAATACTACGCCAAGAAAAAACTGGAGATTTAATATATCACTACTTAAAGATGAAGACTTTATTAAATATTTTTAAAAAGAGTGGACTTCATATTTGAACTATAATGACACTCCCGAAACATCAGCTTCTGTTCTATGGGAAGCAGGGAAAGCTGTGATGAGAGGTTAAATAATTTCTTTCTCATCACATAAAAAGAAAGAACAAAACAAAAATATTCAGGAATTAGAAAAAACCATCAAATCCCTAGAAGAAGCCTACACGTCCCACCAAGATCAGGAAACATTGAACAAAATACGCAAAACAAAACTAGAATTAAATGAGATAATTAATAAAAAAACAAAATTCTTAGTACAAAGACTACGCTTACAAAATTATGAACATGGTAATAAATCCGGTCAATTTCTAGCAAACCAGCTAAAAATAAATAAAGAAAAAACAACTATATGTGCTGTTCATGATTTATCTGGGAACACAATATATGATCCGATACAAATAAACAACATTTTCAGGGATTTCTATAAAATGTTGTATTCACCACAAATAAACCCATCTAAAAAAGAAATTGATCAGTTTTTGGACAACATAACTCTTCCAAAATTATTGGACACTCAAGCAATGGCACTGGATTCACCACTGACACCAGGTGAACTCCAGGAAGCCCTGATAAGTATGCCCAATAATAAGGCTCCAGGTGCAGACGGCTTTCCTGCAGAATTCTACAAAGAATTCTGGATGATTTTAGCACCAGTTTTCTACAGAACGTTGTTGGAAATTAAAGAAAAGGGCAGACTTCCACCAAATATGAATTCTGCAAACATTAATCTCCTGCTAAAACCAGGCAAAGACCCTGTATATCCCTCAAGCTATCGTCCAATATCCCTTATAAATGTAGACCTTAAAATAATCTGCAAAGCTCTCTCAAAGAGACTGGAGAAAATAACCCCCCTCTTAATTCATCCTGACCAAACTGGTTTCATAAAAGGTAGGCACTCATCAACAAATACACGTAGATTACTTAATTTGATAGACTACTCATACAGTAAAAACCTAGAAACTACAATATTCTCTTTAGACGCAGAAAAAGCATTTGACAGAGTTAACTGGAAATTTCTATTTGCAACTTTACACAAATTTGGTTTTGGATCCTCTTTCATAAACTGGTTAAAAATATTATATAATTCCCCAACAGCTTGTGTTAGAACAAATGACCAGACATCCTCCAGCTTCTGTCTCTTGAGGGGCACCAGGCAGGGATGCCCACTCTCCCCTTCACTGTTTGCAATTTTTATTGAACCACTAGCAGCAGCAATTAGACAGAATTCAGTAATTAAGGGCATAAAATGCAAGAACGTGGAACATAAAATTAGCCTTTATGCGGATGATGCGTTACTCTTTCTCCAAAATTTACAAACCAATATCTCTGGGGTGATTGAATTGAAAAACTCTTTTGCAAGAATATCAGATTACTCAATTAACTGGTCAAAATCTACAGTCCTACCGATTAATTGCTCCCTCCATAATTCCTCTTCTACACCACTGCAATCGGGAAATATAAAATATTTAGGTATTAATGTTTCTCCCAAGCTTGCAGATCTAACTAAATTAAACCATATCCCACTTTTAAAGAAGGTAGAAGATGATCTGGCTAGATGGAAATGTCTATCCATATCACTCATGGGAAGGGTTGCCACTATAAAAATGATGGTCTTACCAAAAATAAATTATTTATTCTCAATGATCCCAACTAAACCGCCACAAGATTGGTTCAGATCTCTAGATTCATGTATGTCCAAATTCCTTTGGAAAAATAAACCCCCACGTATAAGCTTAAAAACACTACAAATGACCAAGGATAGAGGAGGATTAGAACTACCTAACTTTCAGCACTACTTCTTAGCCAACAGGCTTCAGTTTATCTCAGGATGGCTAAAACATACCCTCTTAGATGAACCTTGGCTAGATGTAGAACAAGCACTTTGCAATAATCTAGAGATCTCAGACCTACCATTTATCAGCTCAAACATCCAACGACATGAATGCTTCAAAAGCATCAACATCAGCTCTTCTCTGACAGCATGGTGGAGTTTCTAAAATTGACGGCGTCTTCATTAATCCCATGCAAACGTACACCTATCTGGAACAACCCTGACATATTACAAAACAATAATATGATAAACTTTTCAGATTGGAGTGGTAAAGGAATCAAATATTTAGAACATATACTAGAAGGAACAGAATTTATTTCATTTGACGGACTAGTTACACAATATGGGATCAACAAGAAAAGATTTTTAGAATATCAACAAATTAAATCCATAGTAAAAAAGAAATTTAAACCAGGTCAAGTTGAACTACAAACACCACCAAGTGTGGTTCAATTTCTTGCTCTTAAAACCCCCAAATTACTATCCAAAATATACAGAATGCTTTCTAAAACAGATGAATCAATATCACTTCCTATTGCAAAATGGGAAGCGGATTTATCAGTTAACTTAGACCTAAACTTCTGGTCTCAGATTTGCTTAAAAACCTTTCATCTAATTAGAAATCCCAGTCTTCAATTAATTCAATACAAAATATTACATAGAGTGCACTATACAGGTCATTGGATGTTCAAGATGGGCTTTACGTCTACCAACAACTGCTCACACTGCCAAACCAATTCACCGGACATTATGTCCACGCTCTTTGGTTCTGTCCACCAGTTCAGAAGTTTTGGCGCGAGATATGTGAAGACTTATCAAAGTGTCTGAAATGTAACATTCCAACTTCCCCCTTAGTGTGTTAGTTGGGCAGCTTAGATAATGTTACTTCAGAAAAGAATATAGGCCATATGGTTTTCACTGCCCTATGCATAGCCAAGAAAACAGTCCTCATGAACTGGAAAAATAAAAATAATCTTAATTCTAACCAATATAGAAATTATCTATTAGATTACATTAGTCTTGATACAGCCTCTGCCACCACATCAGATCAATTGCTCTGGGCTCCTTTGATCAGCTCCATCACCTAGTGGGGGTGGGGGGTCATAGTTTGGTCCCGCCTTCACTGTTGTGATTGGTGTGGGGGTAGGGACAGGCTTAGGGCGTCGGGGGGTTCCCCGGAGGCATCTTCCTTGGGGGGCTCAATCCGGGGTAGCGGTCATGTCCGGTTAGGGGCTCTGTTGGCTCTTGGGTGACTGTTGCCTCATGGCTGCGTGCAGCGGGGCTAGGGGAAGGTCTGTGCTGACGGACGTGGGTTACTGACCTGGTAGCCTGGCTGCCCCTGGGTGGGTCCGGGATGGGCGTGAGAATTCTGGGGGCGCTCCGTCTCTGGGCTGGGGCCCTGGCCGGGCCTCGGGGCCTTGGGTCCCGGTTGGTGTGTTGCCGGGGTTGTGGGCGGGTGGGTGCATGGGGGCCCAGCCCTGGTCCAGGGTGCCGCCGGTGCGTCGAGCCACCTGGGGGGCTCTTCAACTGGTGGGGGAGATTGTCACATCTTGCAGGAGCTTTCCTCTCTTCAGGAACTCTCTCTGCAGGAGGGGGAGATACAGGAGAGGTGGAGGAAGATCTCAGCCTGGGTGTCTATTATCTTATGTAGTCTGGAAGATAAGTGGATGGTGGGGTGGGTGCAGTTTTTTCTGTGGTGGGGTTGGGTGGACAGTCCCGGGCTCTATGGGGCCGGGAGGCGCTGCTGCACTGGGCCCCGGTCTGGATGGGCCTGGGCCCCCTTTCCCTGGCGGGTCGCGGAGTATTGGGGTGCCTACTGGTAGGGCTGCTCGAATATGGCAAAAATGATAATCACGATTATTTTCACTGAATTTGAGATCTCGATTATGTGACGATATTTATTTAACCCTTACGACCTACTATAGAACCAAGTCCGCCAGAGCTTATATTATTTTTTACATGTTGTAGTGCCATTTATGGGAGCATTTCAAGTTGCTATACAACTGTTATAGCCCATATTTTAATAATATGTATGCATTAAGTCCATAGTAATTACATTAATTGCAAAAAAGTGCAATAAACTACAAAAAAATTGAAAATCGTTTTTTTTTTTTTTTATATATATATATTTCTACTTGGAGAAATTTAAGAGGTTTATCCCTCAAAACTTTAAATACAAAAAAGTTGCAAAAAATAGTTTACAACAACAGGAAATTTATTTTGAGTGTCTTCATAGTTTTATTTTGGAGATACAGCAATTTTTATATACTGCAGGAAAAACAAAAAACAATCCTATGATGCAAATTTGCAAAGAAAACAGCACGTGCATCAAAATAAACTATTTCCAGCAGTGCAATTCGGGTTCTAAGCATCATAGAAACTATTCAGAAAAGTCAAACATGACTTATAAAAACACCAGTATAGGCTTTTAAGGCCTACAAGTAAAAAACTACATTTTCCGCGAAAATGACATCACTTCCGATTTCGGGCAGGAAATGGCGGACATGTGATAGTTCACGCTGACGTCTGTTTCACTGTGGGAAGTGTTACGAACAGCTGATCGGATCGGCAAAGCCTGTTTCTGGAATATTATGTTTTTGTTGCTGCAAGCGCTTTTTATGCAATTTTTGCAAAGCTATATGTGGAAGGAAACCCTGACCGAGGACAAGCTGATGACATAAGATGTAAGTACAACTCCTCTGGTTTCATATGCAAAAAAAATAATATTGCGCTAGCTTACACGGTTCAGGTTCTACAGGGATTTAAAAATAGTTACACAAAACGGAGCGTGCTGCTCTGACCGGCTTTAAAGGGTTAACAATAACAATGTATTGAATAATGACTTTAAAAAATAATATAAAATAGTGTGCAACACCACTGAAGTTTTTTTTACCCCTCTTTTCAACCAACGGCAGTCACTCTCCTCTCCAAATAACTTCTGCTTAGCTTTCCGAGCTTCCCTCGGGTCCTCTTAATCAGCTGTCTCCACCCTTTTTTGCGCCACGGACCGGTTTATGCCCGACAATATTCTCACGGACCGGCCTTTAAGGTGTCGCGGATAAATGAGGGACGGGCTAATAATCAGCTCAGTCATTTTTAATGATCGTTGAAAGCCCAGATCGTAATCGTGATTAAAATTCGATTAATTGAGCAGCCCTACCTACTGGGGTCAGCGGGGGAGCTGGCCCCAGAGAGAGGTCACTTGCCCCTCCCTTCCTTCCCTCCCCATCTCCAGCTGCCTCCCTCTTCCCGCTCCACCACAACCACCCATACATGCAGGGCCTTGGAGTAGGGGTATGTCACCAGGGTGCAGAGGAGGCTACCCCCCCTGTCCCCTTCTGGCTGCCTCTGCCTCAATTTTATCCCACAACTTAGACATTCACATTACTCACACTCTCATTACACATACATATAGGATCTTGGGGTGGGCACGATACACGGAATCCAAATTACCATCAGGGTGTACACCTCACCCCTGGCGTCGTTGCCCACCTCTCAATTTTAAATACACGTAGACATTGAGGGCTAGCAGGAGGGACTATGCGCTTACCTGCTGCTCTCTGGCAGGTAGGTCCATGCCCTCCTGGGTTTTAAATGCACCTTAGAACACACATGCATCAACACTACAATGAGCGGGTGAAGGGAGGTTTGGAGTCTTCTCTCACCCCATTCTCTGCTGCCTGCTGGAGTGGGGGGGCTAGGAGGAGGAGTTGGCTGTCCGACTGCGGTCTGCAGTGTGGGGCCTCCCTGCTGCTGCGGAGTCGGGGCGGTCTGCCTCTCCCCACCGCAGGGAAAAGGGTAACACCACCTGGGTCTGGGTGCAGTTCCCCCCTCCAGGGGCAAGCGTACCTAGACCTGGTTCGTAGAGTACGCTTGGGGAGTGTGATCGTGTGTACAGCGTCTCTTTATGTCTGTCTCCACGTTGGTTGAGTGTGGAGTAAGTGCATATGAGAGCATGAGGGTGGGAATGGATGTTTGTATATGTGTGTGCCTGTATTTCTGTGTCTATATGTCAGGTTGGGTGTCAGACGCCACCTCTCTGGGGACATCTCAGGCCTTCCAAGGTTTGGAGGCCTATCTCCCCCCACCACCACTTCCCCTGCCAGTGGCGGACTCCCTCAGACATCGGTGCGTTGGTGGTTCTTTGAGTCTGGGGATGGGCGTCCGGGTACACACCGGCTCACTCCTTGGCAGCCGGTTATCGGGGCCTGGAGCCTGGGGCTCGCTCGGGCCACTTCGGAGGTGGGGTGCCCCCGGCCTCTCGGCCTGGGGCTCGGTCACTCAGGCACAGCTGGCTGCCGGCGGAGCTCACGGGCGCGTCACTGCAACTCCCCCTGGCTTCTGCTCCGCGGCTGCTGAGTGAGCCCTCATCTGGGACTCTCCTCAGCTCTTTCTGGGACAGTGGCGCGGCTGCCCCTCCGTTGGTCTTCCTTGGTCTCTTGTGTTTTGAGGGTCTCTGGATGTCTGGAGTTTTGATCTCCTCCATACCTGCTTCATGCCCTGGAGGACGGGGCTGTGGCCCCCCCACACCCTCTAGCAGATCATTACATGAAGGAACCTTTTAAAAAAACAAGTGCGTCCATGCTCACAGGTGTACACACGGGTGATCACACCCACAAACTACACCCTTTTTGGCTCCTACCTCAAAGCACACTGTGCGCTGTTGATCTTATGTGCTGCACAATAATGTTTAATATTTAGTATTTACTGTCATATTCCCATATATCATTGTGATGTTGTTTTTCCCCACTCGGCGACACACCCTGGTAATTGGTGATTCTGTTCTCAGACATGTGAAGCTAGAGACACCGGCAACCATAGTCAATTGTCTTCCAGGGGCCAGAGCAGGCGACATTGAAGGAAATTTAAAACTGCTGGCTAAGGGTAAACGTAAATTCAGTAAGATCATAATTCACGTCGGCAGTAATGACACCCGGTTACGCCAATCGGAGGTCACTAAAATCAATATTGAATCGGTGTGCAACTTTGCCAAAACAATGTCGGACTCTGTAGTTTTCTCTGGTCCCCTCCCCAATCAGACCAGGAGTGACATGTTTAGCCGCATGTTCTCCTTAAATTGCTGGCTGTCTGAGTGGTGTCCCAGAAACGATGTGGGCTTCATAGATAATTGGCAAACCTTCTGGAGGAAACCTGGTCTTGTTAGGAGAGACGGCATCCATCCCACTTTGGATGGAGCAGCTCTCATTTCTAGAAATATGGACAAATTTATTAAACCCCCCAAAATATGACTATTTGAGTTGGGACCAGGAAGCAGAGTTGCAGTCTTACACGCCTCTCTGCAGCTTCTCTCCTCCTGCTACCCCCCCAAAACCCATCTCCATAGAGACTGTGTCAGCTCCCAAACAGACAACAAACAAACTAAAAACCAGCAACAAACAAATTAAACATAAACAATCACAAAGAAAGAACAATACAGTATCCACATCTGAACCAAAGAGTAAAACAGTGAAATGTGGATTATTAAATATTAGGTCTCTCTCCTCCAAGTCTCTGTTAGTACATGACTTAATAATTGATCAACAAATTGATTTACTCTGCCTTACAGAAACCTGATTGCAGCAGGATGATTATGTTAGTTTAAATGAATCAACACCCCCGAGTCATTCTAACTACCAGAAACCTCGAAGCACAGGCCGAGGGGGCGGTGTGGCAGCAATTTTTCACACCAGCCTATTAATTAATGAAAGACCAAGACAGACTTTTAATTCATTTGAAAGCCTGATGCTTAACATTGTCCACCCCAGCTGTGAAACTCAGAAACCAGTCTTTTTTTTTTTTTTTTTTTTTTGTGTCCCGTTTGGATTTTTAGCCATCAGAATTGTTGTCTTAAGGCCAAGAAAGATGCCAAGCGGATTTATTTTACCAAGTGGATCGTCATGGCCTTGCCATATTGGTCCATTTGATTGACCTTTATTATAATTATGTATTTATTTTATTTTCAGTTCCTACAAACGGGACAGACATGACTGGGGGACAGGACAGGGAGAAAGAATGAAAGAAAGAGAGGGAGAGAAAGAAAACCAAAGGGGAGAAGAGACGGTGAGAAGGGCGGGAAGAAAGAAAGAAAAACAAACAAAACACCTGGATCACCTGTATGGGGGAAAAAAACAGAAGAGAAAGCAAACAGAAAAGAGCAACATAATAAAAAAAAACAGCACCATCACAATAAAATAGCTAGCAGTAGATATCAGTAGATACTAAGTAATAAACGATATTGTGCAGCACGCAAGATAGACAGCGCACAATGTGCTTTGAGGCAGCAGCCAAGAAAGGTGTAGTCCGCGTCTGTGAACACCCGTGTGTACACCTGTGTGCACACCTGTGTGGATCAGCATGCTTGTATTCCGAAGGTTTCTCCATGTAACGATCTGCTAGGGAGTGTGGGGAGCCATAGCCCCGTCCACCAGGGTATGAAGCAGGTATGGAGGAGATCCAGGCCCCAGACATCCAGAGGCCCCAGAGTACAAGGACCCGAGGAGGACCACCAAAGGGGGGGAACCGTGCCACCCTCCTGGGAAGAGCTGAGTAGAGCCCCAAAGGAGAGGTCACCCCGCAGCTACGGAGCAGAGGCCAGAGGGGGTTGCAGTGGCGTGCCCGCTGTGCCAGAGAGGACCGAGGTTCAGGCCCAGAGGCCTGAGGGCATCCCACCCCCCGGAAGGAGCCCAGCCGACAGAGGTCGATTATCTTGTTAATAATTTCACCTCCTCACTACGTACGACTCTGGATACTCTAGCTCCTGTGAAAACTAAGGTCTCTAATCAGAAGTACCTGACTCCGTGGTATAATTCTCAAACACGTACCCTAAAGCAGATGACTCGTAAGCTGGAGAGGAAATGGCGTGTCACAAATTTAGAGGATCATCATTTAGCCTGGAGAAATAGTTTGCTGCTTTATAAGAAAGCCCTCCGCAAAGCCAGAACATCTTACTATTCATCACTGATTGAAGAAAATAAGAACAACCCCAGGTTTCTCTTCAGCTCTGTAGCCAGGCTGACAAAAAGTCAGAGCTCTGCTGAGCCAACCATCCCTTTAACGTTAACTAGTAATGACTCCATGAACTTCTTCACAAATAAAATTTTTATAATTAGAGAAAAAATTACCAGTAATCATCCCACAGATGTAATATTATCTACAGCTACTCTTAGAACAATTGATGTTAAGTTAGACTCTTTTTCTCCAATTGATCTTTCTAAGTTAACTTCAATAATTACTTCCTCCAAACCATCAACGTGTCTTTTAGACCCCATTCCTACAAAACTGCTCAAAGAAGTCCTGCCATTAATTAATTCTTCGATCTTAAATATGATCAACCTATCTCTAATAATCGGCTATGTACCACAGGCCTTCAAGCTGGCTGTAGTTAAACCTTTACTCAAAAAGCATCTCTAGACCCAGCAGTCTTAGCTAATTATAGGCCAATCTCCAACCTTCCTTTCATATCAAACATCCTTGAAAGAGTAGTTGTCAAACAGCTAACAGATCATCTGCAGAGGAATGGTTTATTTGAAGAGTTTCAGTCAGGTTTCAGAGCTCATCACAGCACAGAAACAGCTTTAGTGAAGGTTACAAATGATCTTCTTATGGCCTCTGACAGTGGACTCATCTCTGTGCTTATCCTGCTAGACCTCAGTGCAGCGTTCGATACTGTCGACCATAATATCCTATTAGAGCGATTAGAACATGCTGTAGGTATTACAGGTACTGCACTGCAGTGGTTTGTATCATATCTATCTAATAGACTCCAGTTTGTGCATGTAAATGGAGAGTCCTCTTCACACACTGAGGTCAATTATGGAGTTCCACAGGGTTCAGTGCTAGGACCAATTCTGTTTACATTATACATGCTTCACTTAGGCAGTATCATTAGAAGACATAGCATACATTTTCACTGCTATGCAGATGACACCCAGCTCTATCTGTCCATGAAGCCAGATAACACACACCAATTAGTTAAACTGCAGGAATGTCTTAAAGACATAAAGACCTGGATGGCTGCTAACTTT
Source organism: Rhamphochromis longiceps (assembly GCF_057381845.1). Classification (NCBI taxonomy): domain Eukaryota; kingdom Metazoa; phylum Chordata; class Actinopteri; order Cichliformes; family Cichlidae; genus Rhamphochromis; species Rhamphochromis longiceps. Next base: position 1,376,004 of record NC_140565.1, read on the forward strand.
CTGCTTCTTAATTCAGATAAAACTGAGGTTATTGTACTTGGCCCTGAAAAGCCTAGAAATATGGTATCTAAGCAGATCCTTACTCTGGATGGCATTACCTTGGCCTCCAGTAACGCTGTGAGGAACCTTGGAGTCATTTTTGACCAGGACATGTCCTTCAATGCACATATTCAACAAATATGTAAGACTGCGTTCTTCCATTTGCGCAACATCTTGTAGAATAAAAAGGGGATGTTTTTTCCTCTTCTAGTTTCATTATTTTAATATGGCACTATTAGTTCATTAGAATCATATAACCAGCTTTGCATTAAATATATATTGAAGTTTTTGACCTTACATTAGCTTTTGTGTTACAGTGATTGTTATAACTCTAGTTTGATTCTTTACTTATAAGTACCAGAATAATAATATGATCTTTCATTGCAGATGTGACCATGATCAACTTATACATATTGCAGTTTGTTGCTCATTATAGAGTCGTGCTCAAGTTAATTAAGGGTTAAAAGCTACAGTCAGCGTGAATGTCTGACTGATCTATGGAGGGGAAAGGCTTCGAGCATAGAGGGCCGCACGCGCTTACATACCACTGATATCATATTATTCTTTGTGGTCTTTTATTCAATTCTGTTTTTTGCTAAGTTTAAAGTGGTAGTTAATTAAACGACATTGATTAAAATATTAAATACCTGAGTCAGTTTCCGGGCTTTTTAGAGAATCAGTGAAAAGCATAAATCATCACTTTTATGTTTAATCATTAATGATTGAAATGAACTGAATAGCGTTTAGAAGATTTTTTAATTTGTTTGTCTTTTGTTAAAAAGAGTGGTTTCAATAATTTCAGACACACCTTGCAATTGTGCTTATGATGAATTGGCACTTGGTCTTTTGAAGGTCATAAGCTTCGTTCGGCGTGATGGTCCGGACTGATATATTGCAGGTTTTGACTTTGAGTGGAGAGGGCTAAATGCAAACATGCTTACACAGCACTTATACGATGTTATTCTTGGTGATCTTGTGCTCAGTTATGTTTTTGTTATGTTTTAAGTAGTGGTAGCTGACCAAGCATTATTCATTTAGTATTATACACTTGTTTTAGAATAATACACACTGATCGTCTTAATCAATGTGGAAGTCCTTGTAGTTGCAATGTTGTGTCTCAGCAGGGGACGGATGGCTCCAGAAGCCGGGGGCAGTCAGCGTCTGCTCTCGGGAAGGCGACAATGTTATTTTTCTGTGTTAAATAAAACTGTCAACACTGATTGTATAACACCTGTCATTACGCATGAAGGGGCGTTCTAATACCCTGATTTTTACAAAACTATGGAGATGTGTTTTTTGTGATGAGATCTGAGGCTGTCTGCATCAGTGTCCATCTCCCACGTGTGTGACCATTAAAATCATCGTTTGACTTGACCCGGCCGGACCAGTGTTGTTATTGTGGTTTTTCTCTTGTCTCCATCCCCAATATTTTGAACCATAACAATCTCTAAAATTAGAAATATCCTGTCTCAGAGTGACGCTGAAAAACTAGTTCATGCATTTATTACTTCCAGGCTGGACGACTGTAATTCATTATTATCAGGATGTCCAAAAAACTCACTGAAAAGCCTTCAGCTAATCCAAAATGCTGCAGCAAGAGTCCTGACAGGGACTAGAAAGAGAGAGCAGATTTCTCCTGTTTTGGCTTCCCTTCATTGGCTTCCTGTTAAATCCAGAATTGAATTCAAAATCCTGCTCCTCACATACAAGGTCTTAAATAATCAGGCCCCATCTTATCTTAATGACCTTGTAGTACCATATCACCCTATTAGAGCACTTCGCTCTCGCTCTACAGGCCTACTTGTTGTTCCTAGAGTATTTAAAAGTAGAATGGGAGGGAGAGCCTTCAGTTTTCAGGCCCCTCTTCTGTGGAACCAGCTTCCAGTTTGGATTCAGGAGACAGACACTATCTCTACTTTTAAGATTAGGCTTAAAACTTTCCTTTTTGCTAAAGCATATAGTTAGGGCTGGACCAGGTGACCCTGAATCCTCCCTTAGTTATGCTGCAATAGATGTAGGCTGCCGGGGGATTCCCATGATGCATTGAGTTTTTCCTTTCCAGTCACCTTTCTCACTCACTATGTGTTAACAGACCTCTCTGCATTGAATCATATCTGTTATTAACCTCTGTCTCTCTTCCACAGCATGTCTTTTATCCTGTCTTCCTTCTCTCACCCCAACCGGTCGCAGCAGATGGCCCCGCCCCTCCCTGAGCCTGGTTCTGCCGGAGGTTTCTTCCTGTTAAAAGGGAGTTTTTCCTTCCCACTGTCACCAAAGTGCTTGCTCATAAGGGGTCATATGATTGTTGGGTTTTTCTCTGTATCTATGAAGCGCCTTGAGGCGACTTATGTTGTGATTTTGGCGCTATATAAATAAAATTGAATTGAATTGAAAATTGAATATTACTCTTGTTCTCTTCTGCTTGTTTTCTTTTTTCTTTCTCAACAGGTGATCCAGGTGATCGATATATGCATTTTCTTTTTCTTTTTTTTCTTCTGCCAATTCTGTTGGTTTTTGTCTTTTGCCCTTCTCCCCCGTCCCTCTTCTCAGCTGTTTCTCTTTCCCTCTTTCTTTCTCCCCTTCTTTCCTCCAGTCAAGTCTGTCCCGTATTCAGCAAGTGAAAATAAAATAAACAATAAAAGGTGAATCAAATGGACCATTATGGCAAGGCTGGGATGGTCAATTTGGTAAAGTAAATCCATTGGGCATCTTTATTTGCCTTTAGACAATAATTCTGATGGCAAAAGAGCCAAACGGGACAGGCAAAAAAAAAAAAATTAATAAAAAAATTAACAAGTCTGCAACAAATTAACAAGTGGCTCTTGACAGAAAGGGATTGTCTGAAATACCAGAGTATGGGTGAGATAATGATGTTCAGATTTTTAAATGTCACGGAGATTTTCTTAAGAAAGTGTTTAGAAAGTAAGAAAATACATGTAATTTTTCATTTTTTATGCATCCATCTATAGAACGCTGCATGTTATATTCTAAATCTACCTGTTCTCTTTCAGAAACCTGCCTGCAGAAAATGAAACTAAAGTATGTAATGCAAGGATATAATCACTTTCAAGATGGAGAAAGCATAAAGCCGTTCGTCTTTATCATATTAGGTGTCCATAACTGTCACTTAAAGAGATTTTGCAGGTCATTAATCAATGTATAAAAGTACAATAAAATTTATTTTTAGTGACACAGGACACAAACACGGAAGCAAGATCTATAATTAGGATTATTTATAATAAACATTAACAAATAATTGCAATTTCTTTAACCATACAGAATAACTAAATCCTTCAGGACAATATCACATCAATGCACTGAACTCAGTATGTTATCCCTCTAACAGAGCCTCCACATGTTCTCACTGTAATTTCCCCTCATGAATGAATTTATGTTTGCACTAATTTGAATGTTCGGGGAAAAATCAAACGCATTTTACTCGCAGTACTCAAGCTGACTTACCTTTGTTTGAATGATGACATACTCACAAATCTTGTGCCCAATCTTTGGTGAATTGGATGTGTCCCTTCAGAGATTTATAATTGCGAAACTGGTTCACCTTGTACGCGCTGACTCCACAGACAAGGTACGAAAATATATCAGGCTATGTCAATAGCGGTAGGTCTTCAGGGTTTCTACTCCACTGCTGTATTTCATACGGGTCCACATTTCCAATGCACATATTTTCTACAAGTACCGTCTCTTTGCATCTCAACGCAACCTGTCTCTGTACCGTCGTTTTTCTTTTAAACTGCTTTTAAGCATGTTTCTAGCAACCGTCCTTCCAACACAGTGTGTTTGTTTTGATTTGTGTTTTCTGAAATGTTATTTTGTTGTAAATTTTTTTATTTGTTTTTTTTTTTAGGTAAAAGTGTTTTCGGAAATTTTATTTTGTTGTTGACGTTGTAAATGTGATTTGCACTTCCCAGCCACCGTAGTTTAGAGACAGAAACATTTACATTCAGCTCAGACCCAGTTTCAAAATAAATAAAAAGCTCATAGGTGCATTGTTTTGGTTGTGCACTACAATGGTCATCATCAGTTGTATTTTTTCCAGCTGTTAATAGTATCAGAGCATTGAATTTAATTCCTGCATTCCCTCTAAGAAATACTTAGTCCCAGGTGAGGAAAATGGGCATTATGTTTCAACGGTATGAGCAGTCTATGTTAAAAGCCCATACTTGTGTTAACATGTGCTTCAGCTTTTTGTTTAAGAGGACAATAAAATCAGCTTTTTGCTGTTAAAGTTAAAGAAAGAAAACTTTAAATTGGTTAGTTTTTAATTTTTAGTTTTAAAGAATCTGCAATTAATTACAAATACAGAAAATGGAAAGCCCTTCAAGCTATAGCTATGTAAAAATTAAAATTTCTGAGAAATGTGAATGTGCTGCTCTAACACTCAGCATGTGTTTTTGTTGTGTGTATGTGTAATCAGTCCATAATTACCAGTTGGGTGTTTGACAGGAAAGAAGGTGAGTATGTAAGACCTTTAGCAGCAGGGTGTCTGCAAATGAGACAGCTTCACAATTAACTAGGATCTTCTTCATCCCAGCTCCGCCAACTACCACAGGATTTGCATCATGTTTTTAGACTGGGTTTAAAGAAGTCAGCAGACAGAAAGACTCAATTAACTCTCTCAGCTGCCTTAAGCATCCCACATACAGCACATCTACTCTGACCTGATGCCAAGTGGTGATGCCAGGAGTTCTTTTTCTCATTACATCTGAGAACAAAATAGTTTTTCCACTAATATTTATTTAGACATCTCATAAGAAGTTCACTTGCTCAACAATAATCACAAATCTAAAGATAACAAATCTATTATACGTTGCTAAGCTTTAAAATCAGGTTACCCCTTTGCATCCATCAGGGTGATTGCAAGATATTTTGGGTTAGGTTCAGTTCATATCTGCCTCTTAAAGTTTTATTGAAGATATCATGCTTCTTCTTTTGGCTGCTCCACAGCAGATTGTGTGTCTCCATCTCACCCAATCTCTGTCACACCAAACGTTTTCATGTGGTCTTTCACTACATCCATAAATCTTCTCTGTGTTTCAATTCAATTCAATTTCAATTCAATTTCTTTATTGTCCCACAAGGGGAAATTAGTTTAGCAGCAGGAGGATAAGAACAAACAGAACAATACTATAAAACAATAATAACAATAATAATGATAGAAAATTCAAGGACAATTATTTGCCATTAAGGAGACAAGACGCAGTAGGGATAAAAGAGACCTGGAGTCTTTTAGTCCTCCTCGGAGGTACTCTAAAACGGCGGCCGGAAGGCAACAACTCAAACTCACTGTGAAGTGGATGGTTCACACAATTAATAATAGAATGAGCCTTTCTAAGCACATTTCTATTGTAAATGGCCAAAAGTCCATCTTGCCAGCGCCCTGAAATTTTGCTAGCAGTTTTTACCAGAAGTCCCAACCGATTCTTATTCTTCACCATCAGGTTACCAAACCAGGCAGCGATACAAAAAGACATCACAGATTCGATAAAACTTCTATAAAACAAGGAAAACATCTCAGATGAGACGTTAAAAGATCTCATTTTCCTTAAAAAGAACAGTCTTTGTTGAACTTTTTTAGTAGTGGCATCAGCATGAGATTCAAAACACAGTTTATGGTCAAGTACCACACCTAGATATTTATAACTCTCAACGATCCCAATATCGGCAGTTTTAATGATAGTGGGTGATGAGCTATAAGAGGACTTCCTAAAATAAATAATCATGTCTTTAGTTTTTGACACGTTAAGTGAAAGGAAGGACTCATCACACCAATTCACAAAATCATCTACAACCTGTCCATGGCCTGACTCGTCCCCCACTAGAAGACTGACGATCACTGTGTCGTCAGCAAACTTCAGGATGTGTCTGTTTGTGAAATTGCTGCGACACTCATTTGTGTACAGAATGAACAGAAGGGGAGAGAGGCAACAACCCTGGGGTGATCCAGTAGAGGAGGAGAGCACATCAGAAAAGACATGATTTACCCTCACACATTGTGACCTATTAGTTAGAAAGTCTGTCACCCAGCCGACCAGACTAGTGTCAAGCTTGAAATGATTGTAAAGCCTGTCAGCAAGTAAGAGGGGTTGAACTGTATTAAATGCAGATGAAAAGTCAGCAAATAATAATCTTGCATGGGTGTGGGGGGCCTCAAGATGCTTATACAAGAGATGCAGGAGTGTGACAGCAGCATCCTCCACACCTCTCCCTGCTCTATAGGCAAACTGGAAGGGGTCAAGATGGTGTTCAACATGCATTAAAATCTCCTTCTTAATTATCTTCTCAAATGTCTTCATCACTAAAGAAGTCAGAGCCACAGGCCTAAAATCATTCAGTGCCTTAGGAGAACTGCCCTTAGCAACAGGAACAATGATCGCATGTTTCCAAATTTTAGGTACAGTCTGTAGCTCTAAAGAAAGTGAGAAGATATAGTGAAAAATCCCACTCAGCTGATCAGCACAAGTTCTCAGTACCTGTCCACAGATGTTGTCAGGTCCAGGACTCTTGCTTTTGGTATGTCTAAAAAGATTAGCTACCCCTGTCTCATCAATACAAATAGATGGGGGAGTGATGGTCTTTTCCCTCAGTGTTCATGGCAAAAAATAAGGAATCTCCCGCTCCCTTTCTCCCGTCACTCGTGAACAAGACCCCAAGATACTTAAACTCTTTCACTTGGAGCAGGAACTTGTCCCCGACCCCGAGTGAGCACTCCACCCTTTTCTGCTGAGGACCATGGCCTCAGATTTTAAGGTGTTTTCCCACCACTTCACACTTGGCCTCGAACCGTTCCAAAGTGAGCTGGAGGTCATTACCCAATGCCAACAGAACCACATCATCTGCGGAAAGCAGAGATGACAGCCTGAGACTACCCAAGTAAAAGCCTTCCGCCCCTTGGCTATGCCTCGAACATAAAATTATTACAAGAATCGGTGACAAAGGGCAGCCCTGGTGGAACCCATCACCCACCAGGAACGAGTCTGACTTATTGTTGGCTATGCGGACCAAGCTCTTGGAACGGTTGTATAAGGATTGAATGGCCCGTAGCAATGGACCAGACACCCCATGCTCCCAGAGCACCCCCCACAGGACACCCAGAGGGACACGGTCGAATGGCTTTTTCAGTCTTCTCAAGTCCACCAGACACATGTAGACTGGTTGAGCAAACTCCCATGCACCCTCAGAGGATAAAGAGCTGGTCCAGTGTTCCATGACCAGGACGAAAACTGCATTGTTCCTCCTGTATCTGAGATTCAACTAACGGGCGGACTCTCCTTTCCAGCACCCTGGCATAGACTTTCTCAGGGAGGCTGAGGAGTGTGATCCCCCTGTAGTTGGAACAAACCCTCCGGTCCCCTTTCTTAAAGATGGGAACCACCACCCCGGTCTGCAAATCCAGATGTATTGCCCCTGATCTTCACTTAACTTTGTACAGGCATGTCAACCAGGACGGCCCTACAACATCGAGAGCCTTCAGGAACTCAGGCCGGACCTCATCCACACCAGTGACCCTGCCCCTAAGGAGCTGTTTAACTGCCTCAGTGACCTCGCCCCCGCAGATTGGCGGGTCATCCCCTACGTCCCTAGACTCCTTCTCCATGGAAGACGTGCCAGTGGGATTGAGGAGGTCCTCAAAGTATTCCTTCCACCGCCCAACAATTTTCTCAGTCGAAGTCAGCATTGCTCCACCCACACTATACACAGTGCAGGTAGAACACCACTTTCCTGAGTCACCTGACAGTTTGCCAGAATCTCTTCGAGGCCGTCTGAAAGTCTTTTTCCATGGCGTCTCCGAATTCCTCCCACACCCGAGTTTTTGCTTCAGCCACTGCCCAAGCCATGTTCCGCTTGGCCTGTTGGTACCTATCAGGTGCCTCCGAAGTCCCACAGGCTAACCAACCTGATAGGAGGCTCAGCCTTCAACACAATAATACAGATTTTGATCACCAAGTTAGCCAACCTGGGGCTCCCGCCACCCATCTGCTCTTGAATAAAGGACTTTTTGGTCGACAGAGCCCAGCGGGTGAAACTGGGTCCTCACTTGTCTTCCTCTCGCACTCTCAGTATTGGCTCTCCACAGGGCTGTGTACTAAGCCCACTACTCTACTCCCTCTACACATCTGAGTGCAGTCCCGCCACCCAGAGAACATCATTGTCAAATTTGCTGATGACACAACGGTGGTGGGGCTGATCACAGGGGGAAATGAGGTGGCCTACAGAGATGAGGCCCTGAAACTGGGAGAATGGTGTGCATTAAACAACCTGGCACTTAACATCACCAAGACCAAGGAGCTCATCCTGGACTTCAGCGGAGCAGAGCTGCCCCCCTGCAGATAAACTGTGAATGTGTAGAGTGAGTGGAGTCCCTCAAATTCCTTGGTGTCCACATCTCTGCAGACCTCTCCTAGTCAGTCAACATCATGGTGCTAGTCAAGAAGACCCACCAGCAGCTACACTTCCTAAGGGTGCTCAGGAAGGAGCCTGCTGACCTATGCAGTGACAGTGTGGCACACCAGCTGCATGGAGGCAGACAGGAAGGGACTGCAGAGGGTGGTAAACACAGCAGAAAAACCCCTCAGCTGCCCTCCTTGTCTGCCATCTAAAACTCCTGTTGTCTCAGCAGGGTCAGAAACATCCTGAAGGACACAAACCACCCCAGCTACCATCATTTTAACCTACTGCCCTCTGGCAGGTGCTTCAGATCCATACGGGCCAGAACAAACAGACTGAGGGACAGCTTCTTTCCCAAAGCTATGATCATATTATATCATCATCATCCTTCTCTGTCACCCGGTGCTGTGTATTTCTATTATGTATTTCTATTATGTGTATAGTTATATTATTGTACAGTTTTTTATGATGTGCTAAGCACATTATAAAAACTGTTTTAAAGCTTGTTATACTGTGTATAATGACAATAAAGGCTTTCAATTTTAATTCAATACTTTCCCATAAGCATGCTGCGTTACTAAACCGTGATTTTGTTTGTGAAAGTGTCTCATGACAATGCGTGCGATGGATGGGCATACAATGGATAATGTGAAGTGCGGGAGAGAGTACGACCATGCAGTGTTTAAAGCATAGAAGTATTCACATTACTCTGAGTTTGATTCTGTAAAAAGTGACAAAAAAATTAACGTCTGCTGCACATTTATGGAACACATGCTGCATGGGAAGAAAACTTCTTTCTACATCAAAAAATTAAACTTCAAATCTGAGCAAGCACTGAGCACGCTGCCATGGGAATGTGACATTCACAGAGAAACCCCCGGATCCCCCCCACTGACATGACCGCTGTGGGCAAACCTCCACCCGCCCCACTCCTGCTAACCAGGTGACAATAGATTTAAGAGCAACAAGACGTAGAACTGCTGAGTCTTGACAATGGGTTTAAATGTTAAATTTCTTCAAATCAGATAAACTTGCATATAAATTCATTTTTGCTTGATGCAATGTGCATGAAGTTAAAAGATTAAGACTTCCAGTCCAGTCACAATGCAGGTGTTCACAACAGATTCATTTCCCATCGTTCGGAGTGAGATTTTCGTAATTCGTCCGTTCAGGTTCAGTTGTTTTATCAGTGACACTGTCACAAAGGTGGCTGAGCTGCCTTGATCCAAGAATGCATATGTTGTTACTGTCTTCGTTCCTTTCTGGGACTTGACACGTACTGGAACGATTGGAAGAATACAATCTTCCTTACCGGCCCCAGTCATGCTGAAAGTTGCTGTTGTTTGTACAAGAGCACTTGATATGAACTGTTGAGCAGCCTCCCTTGCTGTTTCTTCTTGTGAGTCCCTATTGGTGATGTGCAGCAGGGTAGGATGCAGTCGAGAGCATTCTTGACAATGGAGCTTGTCTTTGCAGCTGCTACTCATGTGACCATGTTTCAAACAGGCAAAACACAGTCCTATGCTCCTTAAAAACTCAATCTTGTCCTTATGAGGCTTGTCCTTGAGCTTTCTGCAGATTTGGAGGTTGTGTTGCTCTCCCTTGCAATAAACACAAGGTTTGCTGCTTGAATCCATTGGGACCGTCCGTGTTTTTGATGCCACTTGTTTGGCACTTTCTGTCTTGTTTTCCATTTGAGAGTCAGTGATTGTTGTTGTAAACACTTTCTTTGGTTTGAATGTCTCTGCATATTGTGGCTTTGCTCTTTGTCTGAATGAGTCCTTCACACCTGTTGTAGTTTCCCTTATATTTTCATAAAGTGGGTGTAGCACGTACCTAACTTGCTGATTGATAAAGTTGAAAAAAATCCTTAAACTTGACTCTTTTCTTCGTTTTGTCTTGCAGGTCACAAGCATACTTTCGCCACGATTCTTTAAGTTTGTAAGGAAGCTTGTTAGCTAATGCCCTTAGGTTAGACGTATTATCCAAGTCTTCCATGTAGTTAACATCTGTCATTGCATTGTAGCAGCCGGTAAGAAACAATGCAAAGGACTGTAGTGCAGTGCCGTCTTCTGGCTTAATTGTCTGCCAATCCAGGGCCTCCTTTATGTAGGCTTCAGCTATCTTAAAGTCATCTCCAAAAAACTCTTTGAGCATTTGTGTCACGGCTGGCGGAGTGAGCCGTGTGGTGTGGAGGAAAAGGAGGACCCAAAATGCAGGCAGCCGACTGATGATATGAGTGATGTTTATTTACAAAGGTGGCAGTGGCAAAAACAGGCAACAAAGGGTGAGTAATTACAAACGGAAACCTAAACTGGGAGAAACTAAAGAGCAAACCTGAAATCTTAATGAAACGGAGAGTAGAGCAGAGAGACGCAGACTAAGGAACAGGAACACCGATGAACGCAGAGATACATGGATGAATGCAGATGAACGCAGACGAGCCGACAACGAACACAGACTGACACCCACTAAATATACACACACAAGGTAATCAAGTAATCACACACAGGAGGGAAGAACAGCTGAACCTAATACACATGAGGACCGGAGGAGACAAGCTGAACACAATGACAACAGACACAGACTTTCAGAACAAAACAGGAAATCTAGGACCCGAACCGGACACAAGGGGGGGAGGACACAGAATAACTAGAACAGAGGAAAATAATCACAAAACACAAAACGCTGGGTCAACGACCCAGGACCATGACAATTTGTTTCGCCTTTGTATAATGTCATGATCCTGGGTCTGTTGACCCAGCGTTTTGAGTTTTAGTTTATGTAAGCCCGTCAGGTTTCCTAAGTTCATTTGTTATCATGCCTAGGTGTTTCTAGTTCTTATTATTTTCCCCTCGTGTTTCCAACTATGTTAAATCTCCCCTGCTCTTCATGCGTTTCATGTCTGTGTCTTACGTTGTCAAGTTCGGGTTGTCATGTCTATGTCTCTTTATGTTTCCTGTTTTATTGTGAAGAGGTCTGGTGTTTCTGTGTTCATCGTGTTCAGTTTTACTCTCCCACGGTGACGTCATTATGTTCATGTGTGCCAGCTGTTTCCCCATGTGTTCCCACTTCCCTCATCATCCTGTGTGTATTTAGTCCGTGTGCTTTCAGTCATTTGTTGTCAGGTCGTCTGCTCATCCATGTCTCATCTCCAGGTACCCATGTCAGTTCACTATGGTTAAGGTTTTTCATGTTTTGTTATTAGTTCACCCAGTTTAGGTTATTGTTTAGTTTTCACTGATGCCCTATTATTTTGTACCCTCGTTGCTAGTCTCAATAAACGGCTTGTTTTGTTAATCCACACCACGTTTTGGTCTGCGTTTGAGTCCTCCTCTGCAACACATACGGTCTGCCCCAGCCAGACCGTGACAGTATAACCCACTGAAGGTTCCATGTGGATGTAACTTTTAACCAACTCATGGGGTTGTCCACTCGTGTACTGCAGCAAAGACATGCTGTGGAAGAGAGACAGAGGTTAATAACAGATATGATTCAATGCAGAGAGGTCTATTAATACATAGTGAGTGAGAAAGGTGACTGGAAAGGAAAAACTCAATGCATCATGGGAATCCCCCCGGCAGCCTACATCTATTGCAGCATAACTAAGGGAGGATTCAGGGTCACCTGGTCCAGCCCTAACTATATGCTTTAGCAAAAAGGAAAGTTTTAAGCCTAATCTTAAAAGTAGAGATAGTGTCTGTCTCCCGAATCCAAACTGGAAGCTGGTTCCACAGAAGAGGGGCCTGAAAACTGAAGGCTCTCCCTCCCATTCTACTTTTAAATACTCTAGGAACAACAAGTAGGCCTGCAGAGCGAGAGCGAAGTGCTCTAATAGGGTGATATGGTACTACAAGGTCATTAAGATAAGATGGGGCCTGATTATTTAAGACCTTGTATGTGAGGAGCAGGATTTTGAATTCAATTCTGGACTTAACAGGAAGCCAATGAAGGGAGGCCAAAACAGGAGAAATCTGCTCTGTCTTTCTAGTCCCTGTCAGGACTCTTGCCGCAGCATTTTGGATTAGCTGAAGGCTTTTCAGGGAGTTTTTGGACATCCTGATAAAAATGAATTACAGTAGTCCAGCCTGGAAGTAATAAATGCATGAACTAGTTTTTCAGCGTCACTCTGAGACAGGATATTTCTAATTTTAGAGATGTTGCGCAAATGGAAGAAAGCAGTCTTACATATTTGTTGAATATGTGCATTGAAGGACATGTCCTGGTCAAAAATGACTCCAAGGTTCCTCACAGCGTTACTGGAGGCCAAGGTAATGCCATCCAGAGTAAGAATCTGGTTAGATACCATATTTCTAAGATTTTCAGGGCCGAGTACAATAACCTCAGTTTGATCTGAATTAAGAAGCAGAAAGTTAGCGGCCATCCAGGTCTTTATGTCTTTAAGACATTCCTGCAGTTTAACTAATTGGTGTGTGTTATCTGGCTTCATGGACAGATAGAGCTGGGTGTCATCTGCATAGCAGTGAAAATGTATGCTATGTGTCTGTGAAGGTTCTCAGTCATCCAGGTCATCGTAGTCAAAGGAGCTTGCAAAGAAAAGCGTCTGGACTTCTTTAAGTTACTTGCTATGTCTTCTAATGATGCTGCCTAAGGGAAGCATGTATAATGTAAACAGAATTGGTCCTAGCACTGAACCCTAGGCTTTAGTCCTGCACAGCTTGTATTTGGACATGAAGTCAGAGGACCATTGCATATCCTTAAAGAACAGCTAGTTGTTCCAACTAAAACATTGAAGAGCATCCCTGAGTACGTGGCTAAAATTAGAGAGCGCCTTAAATCAGCTTGCGCTATTGCCAGGGACACCTTAACTGCTAGGCAGATAAGGATGAAAAAACACTATGATCGGAGAGCAGTTGTTCGTCAGTTTAAACCTGGTGATCAGGTTCTAGTTTTGCTCCCCATCCTGGGCTCTTCTCTGAGAACAAAGTTTTCGGGACCATATGTTGTGGAAAAGAAACTTAGTGAGACAAATTATGTTGTTCAAACACCTGATCGTCGTCGCAAGACCAGAGTCTGCCATGTTAACATGATGAAACATTATCTTACGAGAGAGAATGAAGATGATCCCCTCACTCCGCACAAGGTTACATCTAGCTCTCCTGTAGCATGCGTAACTTCAGAGATGGCCAATGAAAGCAGTGAGGAGGATGCGATCCGGCGCAAAGATGCGTCACAGGGTATGAGACTAAGTAATGGTGAGATTCTGTCTGACTTGCCCCACTATTTGTCTCACCTGTCACTTGATCAGGCTGAAGACATTCAGAACCTGATTGTGTCGTTCCGGTGTATGTTTGGGGATATTCCTACCCAGACGAGTTTGATATCCCATGACATTGTTCTTACCAATCCTGCACCCGTTAAACAGCATGCATACAGAGTCAATCCCATCAAAAGGGAGGCTATGAAAAAGGAAGTAGAGTATCTAATTAAGAATGGACTTGCCATACCCAGTTGCAGCCCCTGGAGTTCCCCTTGTTTGTTGGACATTAAAGCTGATGTGAGTCCACGGTTCTGTACGGACTTCCGCAGAATGAATGCTGTGACAGTTCCTGATGCATACCCCTTGCCCCTCATCGATGATTGCATCGATGACATCGGACCTGCCACATTTATTACTAAACTGGATATGTTGAAAGGTTACTGGCAGATTCCTTTAACCAAACGTGCGTCAGAGATATCAGCTTTTGTAACTCCAGACAGTTTCCTCCAGTACACAGTCATGCCATTTGGGTTATGTAATGCACCAGCTACATTTCAGAGGCTAGTGAACAAAGTACTGGGTGATGTTCCAAACTGCCGGGTGTATCTGGACGACATAGTCGTGTATTCCAGTGAATGGGCAGAGCATCTTGCTACTTTGTCAGCTGTGTTTGAACGCCTCTCAGCTGCCTCGCTGACTTTGAACCTTGCCAAGTGTGAGTTTGGTAAAAGCACCATTCTCTATCTAGGCCAACAAGTTGGCGGAGGAAAGGTATGCCCAGTGGATGCAAAGATCCATGCCATTTCAACCTTTCCAGTTCCATCTACAAGAAGGGAGCTACGTCGTTTTCTTGTAATGGCTGGATATTATCGCCGGTTCTGTAAGAACTTCTCAACAGTAGCTGCCCCGTTGACTGCCTTGACCAGTCCATCCGTTCCATTTTCCTGGTCTGATGAATGCCAACATGCCTTTGAGAATCTTAAAGGATTGCTTTCATGTTCACCTGTTCTCTCCGCCCCAGACTTCAGCCAACCATTCAAGTTGGAGGTCGATGCTAGCGCTGTTGGGGTAGGTGCTGTCCTTCTACAGGAAGATCAGGATGGACTCGATCACCCTGTGTGCTACTTCTCAAAGAAGTTCACTCTTCCTCAGAGAAGGTATTCAACAATCGAACAAGAAACTCTTGCCGTTCTGTTGGCTCTGCAACATTTTGAGGTTTATCTTGGATTAAGTGTAGAACCCATAAAAGTCTTTACAGACCACAATCCGCTCGTTTTCCTTTCAAGGATGTACAATAACAATCGTCGGCTTATGAGGTGGTCTTTAATCATTCAAGAGTATAACCTTCACATCTGCCATAAAAAAGGGACAGAAAATGTCCTGGCTGATGCACTATCCCGTGCCCTGTAGTCTGTTTAGGGTTTTTGTTTGTGTTTGAAGGATCCAAACTTTTTGTTTGGACTTGTAAGGGTGGGGGTGTTACGTGTCTGCAGGCTGTATGTTTTCTTTCCCTCTCCTTTTGTTTGCCGTTCCCTTAGGTCGCAGACTGCAGGCTGATGTCAATCTGGGGATGTCCAACTAATTAGAGGAGGGAGACCCTGATTGGACAATCCAGGAGTGCACACCTTGATAAAGAGACTCACCTGTGGCTCTCTTCCCTCCTTTGAATTGTTTGGCACATGTGTGACAGTTCGCTGCTGTCTTTCTTTTGTTTGATGATTGTGGTGGGAGTAAAGTGGACTAGGTAAATTTGGGGACCCCATACACTTACTCACGTAGAGTCTTTTTGTTAGAAACACTAGGTAAGTAGGTTGGTGCCACCCATGTAATTTTGAGCTTGTTTTGAGTTGAGGTTTAGGGTCTTTCCCTCTTGTTTTTGCTTTTCTAGGATAATAGCTCAGCTAAGTTTTGGTTTTGTCTTTTTGGTGTTTTTTTTGGCACAACCTAACTGTCCCTTTCTCCCCCACATTTGTTGTTTGAATCTGGGTTATTTAATCTGTGAGAGCGCTGCCATTAAACCTTTTTCATAACACCTGTACCGAGTTTCCGGAGTTGTTGTGTTATCCCCTCCTGCCCTCGAGGAGACGTAACAATGGTCAACAGTATCGAACGCTGCACTAAGGTCTAGCAGGACAAGCACAGAGACGAGTCCACTGTCAGAGTCCATAAGAAGATCATTGTAACCTTCACTAAAGCTGTTTCTGTGCTGTGATGAGCTCTGAAACCTGACTGAAACTCTTCAAATAAACCATTCCTCTGCAGATGATCTGTTAGCTGTTTGACAACTACTCTTTCAAGGATTTTTGATATGAAAGGAAGGTTGGAGATTGGCCTATAATTAGCTAAGACTGCTGGGTCTAGAGATGCTTTTTGAGTAAAGGTTTAACTACAGCCAGCTTGAAGACCTGTGGTACATAGCTGATCATTAGAGATAGGTTGATCATATTTAAGATCGAAAAATTAATTAATGGCAGGACTTCTTTGAGCAGTTTTGTAGGAATGGGGTCTAAAAGACACGTTGATGGTTTGGAGGAAGTAATTATTGAAGTTAACTCAGAAAGATCAATTGGAGAAAAAGAGTCTAACTTAACATCAATGGTACTAAGAGTAGCTGTAGATAATATTACATCTGTGGGATGATTATTGGTCATTTTTCCTCTAATGATAAAAATTTTATTTGTGAAGAAGTTCATGGAGTCATTACTAGTTAACGTTAAAGGGATGGTTGGCTCAAAAGAGCTCTGACTTTTTGTCAGCCTGGCTACAGTGCTGAAGAGAAACCTGGGGTTGTTCTTATTTTCTTCAATCAGTGATGAATAGTAAGATGTTCTGGCTTTGTGGAGGGCTTTCTTATAAAGCAGCAAACTATTTCTCCAGGCTAAATGATGATCCTCTAAATTTGTGACACGCCATTTCCTCTCCAGATTACGAGTCATCTGCTTTAGGGTACGTGTTAGAGAATTATACCATGGAGTCAGGTACTTCTGATTTGAGACCTTAGTTTTCACAGGAGCTAGAGTATCCAGAGTCGTACGTAGTGAGGAGGTAAAATTATTAACAAGATAATCGACCTCTGTTGGGGTAGCATTCAGATAGCTGCTCTGCTCTATGTTGGTACAGGGCATTGAAGATGATAACAGTGGGTGGATTATATTCTTAAACTTAGTCACAGCGCTTTCAGAAAGACATCTACTTTGATAAAGTCTACTCTCCACTGCTGTGTAATCAATTATTGTAAATGTAAATGTTATCAGGAAATGATCAGACAGGAGAGGGCTTTCAGGAAACACTGTTAAATGTTCAGTTTCTATGCCATATGTTAACACAAGATCTAGAGTGTGATTAAAGTGGTGGGTGGGTTCTTTTACATTTTGAGAGAAACCAATTGAGTCTAATAACAGATTAAATGCCATGTTGAGGCTGTCATTTTTAGCATCTACATGGATGTTAAAATCACCCACAATAATTATTTTATCTGAGCTCAGAACTAAATTAGATATAAAGTCTGAGAAATCAGACAGAAACTCTGTGTAAGGCCCAGGTGGACGATAGATGATAACAAGTAAGACTGGTTTCTGAGTTTCACAGCTGGGGTGGACAATGTTAAGCATCAGGCTTTCAAATGAATTAAAAGTCTGTCTTGGTCTTTCATTAATTAATAGGCTGGTGTGAAAAATTGCTGCCACACCGCCCCCTCGGCCTGTGCTTCGAGGTTTCTGGTAGTTAGAATGACTCGGGGGTGTTGATTCATTTAAACTAACATAATCATCCTGCTGCAATCAGGTTTCTGTAAGGCAGAGTAAATCAATTTGTTGATCAATTATTAAGTCATGTACTAACAGAGACTTGGAGGAGAGAGACCTAATATTTAATAATCCACATTTCACTGTTTTACTCTTTGGTTCAGATGTGGATACTTTATTGTTCTTTCTTTGTAATTATGTTTAAGTTGTTTGTTGCTGGTTTTTAGTTTGTTATTTGTCTTTTTGGAAGCTGACACAGTGTCTATGGAGATGGGTTTTTGGGGGGGTAGCAGGAGGAGAGAAGCTGCAGAGAGGTGCTTCCTGGTCCCAACTCTGGATAGTCATACAGGGAGTGCAGAATTATTAGGCAAGTTGTATATTTGAGGAATAATTTTATTATTGAACAACAACCATGTTCTCAATGAACCCAAAAAACTCATTAATATCAAAGCTGAATGTTTTTGGAAGTAGTTTTTAGTTTGTTTTTAGTTTTAGCTATTTTAGGGGGATATCTGTGTGTGCAGGTGACTATTACTGTGCATAATTCTGATTTATTGATTTTATTGATTAACATTCAAATTCAAATCTCAGTGAAAACAGTGAAAAACAAAACAAACAAACAGTGAAAACAGAACAAAAATCTACCATAAAGAAAGAAAGCATGAGACAAGGCTAATCAAAAGGTATTGGCTGAAGCATTTGCTTATTATGCCAACCCTTTTCACAAAATATCTTTTTGTATGCAGCTCCTGTACACAGGGCTTGAAGAAAATAATAATTATTAGGCAACTTAACAAAAAACAAATATATACCCATTTCAATTATTTATTTTTACCAGTGAAACCAATATAACATCTCCACATTCACAAATATACATTTCTGACATTCAAAAACAAAACAAAAACAAATCAGCGACCAATATAGCCACCTTTCTTTGCAAGGACACTCAAAAGCCTACCATCCATGGATTCTGTCAGTGTTTTGATCTGTTCACCATCAACATTGCGTGCAGCAGCAACCACAGCCTCCCAGACACTGTTCAGAGAGGTGTACTGTTTTCCCTCCTTGTAAATCTCACATTTGATGATGGACCACAGGTTCTCAATGGGGTTCAGATCAGGTGAACAAGGAGGCCATGTCATTAGTTTTTCTTCTTTTATACCCTTTCTTGCCAGCCACGCTGTGGAGTACTTGGACGCGTGTGATGGAGCATTGTCCTGCATGAAAATCATGTTTTTCGTGAAGGATGCAGACTTCTTCCTGTACCACTGCTTGAAGAAGGTGTCTTCCAGAAACTGGCAGTAGGACTGGGAGTTGAGTTTGACTCCATCCTCAACCTGAAAAGGCCCCACAAGCTCATCTTTGATGATACCAGCCCAAACCAGTACTCCACCTCCACCTTGCTGGCGTCTGAGTGGGACTGGAGCTCTCTGCCCTTTACCAATCCAGCCACGGGCCCATCCATCTGGCCCATCAAGACTCACTCTCATTTCATCAGTCCATAAAACCTTAGAAAAACCAGTCTTGAGATATTTCTTGGCCCAGTCTTGATGTTTCAGCTTGTGTGTCTTGTTCAGTGGTGGTCGTCTTTCAGCCTTTCTTACCTTGGCCATGTCTCTGAGTATTGCACACCTTGTGCTTTTGGGCACTCCAGTGATGTTGCAGCTCTGAAATATGGCCAAACTGGTGGCAAGTGGCATCTTGGCAGCTGCACGCTTGACTTTTCTCAGTTCATGGGCAGTTATTTTGCGCCTTGGTTTTTCCACACGCTTCTTGCGACCCTGTTGACTATTTTGAATGAAACGCTTGATTGTTCGATGATCACGCTTCAGAAGCTTTGCAATTTTGAGACTGCTGCATCCCTCTGCAAGATATCTCACTATTTTTGACTTTTCTGAGCCTGTCAAGTCCTTCTTTTGACCCATTTTGCCAAAGGAAAGGACGTTGCCTAATAATTATGCACACCTGATATAGGGTGTTGATGTCATTAGACCACACCCCTTCTCATTACAGAGATGCACATCACCTAATATGCTTAATTGGTAGTAGACTTTCGAGCCTATACAGCTTGGAGTAAGACAACATGCATGAAGAGGATGATGTGGACAAAATACTCATTTGCCTAATAATTCTGCACTCCCTGTATTTTTGGGGGGTTTAATAAATTTGTCCATATTTCTAGAAATGAGAGCTGCTCCATCCAAAGTGGGATGGATGCCGTCTCTCCTAACAAGACCAGGTTTCCTCCAGAAGGTTTGCCAATTATCTATGAAGCCCACTTCGTTTCTGGGACACCACTCAGACAGACAGCAATTTAAGGAGAACATGCGGCTAAACATGTCACTCCTGGTCTGATTGGGGAGGGGACCAGAGAAAACTACAGAGTCCGACATTGTTTTGGCAAAGTTGCACACCGATTCAATATTGATTTTAGTGACCTCCGATTGGCGTAACCGGGTGTCATTACTGCCGACGTGAATTATGATTTTACGGAATTTACGTTTACCCTTAGCCAGCAGTTTTAAATTTCCTTCAGAATTTGACCCCTGGCGGGTGTGTCGCCGAGTGGGGAAAAACGGTTAGACACATTAACGGGTTGGTGGTGTACCTGGGGCTTCTGTTTAGGACTATGCTTCCTCCTCACCGTGACCCAGCCGCCCTCTTTCCCCAGCTGCTTGGGGTCTGCCGGGGAAAAGCTAGCGGGGCCTACGCTATCTTCGGCTGCACCAGCTACAGGGGCCTGGCCAGCTACGGGTGAATGAAGGGTGCGAAGCAGAGTCTCCAATTCAGTAATCCTGGCCTCCAGAGTTGCAAATATGCTACATTTGTTACAGATATCATTACTGCTAAAGGAGGCCGAGGAGTAACTAAACATCTGACATAATGAGCAAGAAAGTGCAGCAGCGACAGGTGAAGTAGCCACGGTGCTAACGAGTCGGCTACGAGCTAAGCTAAGCTAGCGAAACAGTACAGAGACAGTGAGTGAATACTTTGGCTATAAATTAGGTAGTGAGTACACAGAAAGTGTGCTTCGGATGAAGCACGTGAAGATTATACTATGAAAGAAGAATGTATTTAAAAGTTTTTAATTAAATTGCTAAGCAAATAAGCTACTCAGAAACACCACTGTGTTTGAGCAGGAACAGGAAGTGATACTCTACCGCAGAGAGAGTGAACACCAAGTGACAGCACCACCAAGAGTATCAGTACGGTTTTCAATTCCATGTTCAATGGAACCGATAAAAAGAGTTGTATTCAAGTGGATCTCCGTTGAAAGTTGGAATGGAGATGTCAGGTAATAGAGAAGCTTTGTGATTCTTTACCACATACTGTAGGTGTCAAACTCTGGCCCGCGGGCCAAATTTGGCCCGCAGCCTAATTACATTTGGCCCGCGAAGCCATACCAAAAATACTATCAGAGCTGGCCTACTGGTATTATACAGCTAATATATATATTGTTTAGTATTAAGCTTTGCTTGTTCCATATTCAGTTTTTCAGCAAAACGTGTTTGAGTCCATAAGAAAAGATTCATTCTTATATCTGGAGGAATAAATACAGTATATTTCAATAAATATATTTCAATAAATATTAACGTTAGCCCGCAACTTTGTTCCAGTTTTGAATTTTGGCCCACTGTGTATTTGAGTTTGACACCCCTGCTTTACCAGGTACTCAGTGACATTAACTTGCTGAGAAATGGCTTGACACAAACTATCGAGCATAGGTTCACCAGCCCTTTCAGTGCTTGGCGCAGGCACTGTCCTTTCTTGCATTGGTGTCTGAACATCATTGTCGTCGTAGGGTACAGATGAGACGTATTGCAATGTTGGGTGGAATGTGGTTTTAATTTCAGTTTTGCCATTCTGATCATCATCTGCAAAAATGCTCATGCCTGGCTGTGTATCTTCATATTTTTGCAAAACTTCCAGTTTTGCGTCTGACTCAACAAGGGCAGTCTGCATAGCATGCATTTCCTTTTTAGCCTTTATTGCAGCCTCTCTTTGTTTTTCTTCCACCTGCAATTGAGCCTCTTTTCCTTTCATTTCTGCATACCAATCCGCTTCTTCCTTTTCTATTGCCAAACTCTTCTCCAGAGCTGCAGCCTTTGCCTTTAATGCAGCACGCTCCATTTCTACCTTTAATCTAATAGAGGAAGATGTAGAGGAAAGGTTGTGATCCAGATCTACTGGAGCGTTTGCTTGCCGACTTGATGATATGGACCTATTATCTGCCTGCTTTCCTATGCCGTCCTCTCTGTTCTGTTCAGAGTGTTTCATGACTTCATTCATCCACCCTTCACATTTCCAAAATAAATCATTCAGGGACTTGTTCTTTGGATCAAACCAACTATTTTGATCTTCCAAAAATTCATCTTCACTCATAAGTTGTTGCAGTTCAGAATTTAGGCTTGCAAAGTCTTGCTGCAAAGAGCTAAAGTCAACTCGTAATTTAGTTTTAACGAGGTCAACATTTGCATCATCTTCCATTAATTGCTCAATTTCTTTTTTCATGCCTGTTAATTGAGAGAGCTTATGTCTACGTGTGTTGACATTTCTAGTCTTGCAGTCTTCCATAACCTTCTCAGTCATTTTTACAATCCTTTTTCCACTGCTTTGTTCGTCCATGGGCAGCAAAATTCCAAACTCAATCAATACACATGCACCTCAGCAAATTGAAAAAGGGCAAGGCAATTTAAAACTTACGGTTTTCCATCTTCAGTTTTTCCTCGGTTTGGTATTTCCTTCTTACTTACAGTTTTTTCTGAATGCTTAAACCCTAACTGTGATTCCTGTAGCACAATCTCTAAAACTATTCAGACTTATAGCAAAACCACTCACTGAGTTTGCAAAACTAAAAGCACAAAAACTGCTTTGCACTCAGTTTGCAATTTTGTAACACACACTTTGCAAAACTGTAGGCACAATTCACTGCACAACACTCAATTACCAAATTTCCAACACACTCCTAGCAAAAGTATACACATGTATGGCTATCATTAACACTAACTTGCCAACAGTCTGCCAGACTTTCACACGTGAAAACTTTTTTAGATAATTAGTTCACTTTGCAATCAGCCTAAGCACTATAATACAGGTAAGCTGTGTGTGCGGAGTACAATGGAGGGAGCAGAAAGAGTGAGAAGTAGAGGAGGCCGAGGAAGAGGACGAGGAGGTGAAGAAGTAGGATGAAGAGGACGACAAGGACAAGGAGGAGCAAGAGGAAGACGAGGAGGGGGGAGAGGAAGATGAGGAGGGGGGAGAGGAAGGGTAGGAAGAGTAAGAAATAGAATTGCTGATGACATCAGAGCTACAATAGTGGACCATGTAATCAACCGTGGAATGACCCTGAGGGTAGCTGGCCAACGGGTCCAGCCTAACTCGAGCTGCTACACTGTAGCAAGTACCATAGGGACATCTTGAAATGAGAATCGGTTAGTACAGTCACTTCGCACAAAGATTTGTAGCACTGCCATATGCCAATGAGAAACACACCAATACCATTGATGTAAAAATACTGAAATTGTTACTTTACAGAATTGCTAGATGACCAGATGCTGGGGCAGAGGAAGCATGTTCACTGCAGACCAAGTAACCCATATAGTCATTATGGCGATTGCAAATAATCCTATACTTGGAAATAAACACTTGTGTTTGTTTTGATGTGTGTGAATAAACAGCAGTACTTGAAGTTTGGATCCCTCTATGCTTATGGATCTATGACAGAAGTATGAGCTCAAACTGACATAGCCTACCTTGTGCACAGAGAAAGCAAAAGCCAGATGTGTTTTGTATTCATACCATCAGTGTGCAGTTGGCGCATTGTGTGCTTAGTAGATGATGGCTTGTGTGTACTGTTTGATACGGAAACACCATTTTTACGAAGGTGTGAAGAGTTAATCTAGCTGTGTTTGCTTTTGCAAGAGAACTACAATGTTTTGATTATTGGGTGACAGGTTTTCTTATTTGTGTGAAGAGTTTTGCAAAATTAGCCAATAGTTACAAAAAATGTGCTTAAGCAATCAGAAAAAACTGTAATAGTCAGGCATTTTCAAACTCCATTAATCCGTGAAGAGCAGGTTTTTTGACTAATGTAGGTTTCCTTTGAATGGAGCCTTAGCTTGACGCTCCACTTAGTCCCTCTTTCCATATCCAAAAAACAAAAAACAAAAACAACAGTCCTTGATAGTTTCTCAATATTTATTTCAAAAGTCCAAACAGGTACACAGCAACAGAATTCCAAATTACGAAAACTTATAAAGCTCAATTCAAAATGGATGAAGAGAGATTGCGAGGTCAAAAAACCATGTGGCTCCACTCTCCTCTCGCCCAACTTCCTGTTTTTTCTGCACTATCAAAATAAAAGCATATATTTCAAATTAAACTGCATGTAGGCTTCTACAGTACTCATGGCCAATGATCAGTGGTCTTTGATCAGTGTTGGTGATCAGTGGTCATGACAATTTGCATATTAATGATCAAGATATTGACCTCACAGCCCATTGTTCACCAGTTTCATTCATTGTGCAAATGTTCTGTCTCACTCAGGAGTGGGCACACTTCCATCCTCTCGAAGCCATTCAGTGTGTCCACTCCCAAAGTATGTGGGGAAAAAAAGTATGTGAAAAAGGTATGTGAAAAAAAAATCCATGAATTCACATGGTAGGATTTGTAAAGAATTTATTCGTAAATTAGGGTGGAAAATAAGTATTTGGTCACCTCAAACAAGGAAAATCTCTGGCTCTCACAGACCTGTAACGTCTTCTGTAAGAAGCTTTTCTGTCCCCCACTCGTTACCTGTATGAATGGCACCTGTTTGAACTCATCATCTGTATAAAAGACACCTGTCCACAGCCTCAAACAGTCAGACTCCAAACTCCGCCATGGCCAAGACCAAAGAGCTTTCGAAGGACACCAGGAAAAGTATTGTAGACCTGCACCAGACTGGGAAGAGTGAATCTACAATAGGCAAGCAGCTTGGTGTGAAAAAATCAACTGTGGGAGCAATCATCAGAAAATGGAAGACATACAAGACCGCTGATAATTTCCCTCGATCTGGGGCTCCACGCAAGATCTCATCCCGTGTGGTCAAAATGATCATGAGAACGGTGAGCAAAGATCCCAGAACCACACGGGGGGACCTGGTGAATGACCTGCAGAGAGCTGGGACCAAAGTAACAAAGGTCACCATCAGTAACACACTACAACGGCAGGGAATCAAATCCCGCAGTGCCAGACGTGTTCCGCTGCTGAAGCCAGTGCATGTCCAGGCCCGTCTGAAGTTTGCCAGAGAGCACATGGATGATACAGCAGAGGATTGGGAGAATGTCATGTGGTCAGATGAAACCAAAGTAGAACTTTTTGGTATAAACTCAACTCGTCGTGTTTGGAGGAAGAAGAACACTGAGTTGCATCCCAAGAACACCATACCTACTGTGAAGCATGGGGGTGGAAACATCATGCTATGGGGCTGTTTTTCTGCCAAGGGGACAGGACGACTGATCCGTGTTAAGGACAGAATGAATGGGGCCATGTATCGTGAGATTTTGAGCCAAAACCTCCTTCCATCAGTGAGAACTTTGAAGATGAAACGAGGCTGGGTCTTCCAACATGACAATGATCCAAAACACACCGCCCGGGCAACAAAGGAGTGGCTCCGTAAGAAGCATTTGAAAGTCCTGGAGTGGCCTACCCAGTCTCCAGACCTCAACCCCATAGGAAATCTGTGGCGGGAGTTGAAAGTCCGTGTTGCTCGGCGACAGCCCCAAAACATCACTGCTCTCGAGAAGATCTGCATGGAGGAATGGGCCAAAATACCAGCTACTGTGTGTTCAAACCTGGTAAAGACCTATAGTAAACGTTTGACCTCTGTTATTGCCAACAAAGGTTATGTTACAAAGTATTGAGTTGTATTTTTGTTATTGACCAAATACTTATTTTCCACCCTGATTTACGAATAAATTCTTTACAAATCCTACCATGTGGATTCATGGATTTTTTTTTTTCACATTCTGTCTCTCACAGTTGAAGTGTACCTCTGGTGCAAATTACTGACCTCTGTCATCATTTTAGGTGGGGGAACTTGCACAATCGGTGGCTGACTAAATACTTTTTTGCCCCACTGTATGTGTAATGAGAGTGTGAGTAATGTGAATGTCTAAGTTGTGGGATAAAATTGAGGCAGAGGCAGCCAGAAGGGGACAAAGGGGGGGATGCCTCATCTGCACCCTGGTGACACACCCCTACTCCAAGGCCCTGCAAAGGCAAGGGCCCCCACAGCAGCAGTGCCACCGAGCCCCACAGAGCTCGAGGCAGCCCACCCGACCCCACTGCACAGGGAAAACTACACCCACCGCAGCATTCAGTCAACTCCCACACAACACAAGTTGTGCTGTCAAAATTAATGCGATAATTTATCAGATTAATGTGAAACATTTAATGCGTTAAAAGAATTTAACATAATTATTGATTAACATTCAAATTCAAATCTCAGTGAAAACAGTGAAAAAAAAAACAAAAAAAAAAAACAAACAAACAGTGAAAACAGAACAAAAATCTACCATAAAGAAAGAAAGCATGAGACAAGGCTAATCAAAAGGTATTGGCTGAAGCATTTGCTTATTACGCCAACCCTTTTCACAAAATATCTTTTTGTATGCAGCTCCTGTACACAGGGCTTGAAGAAAATAATAAAACAAAGCAAAAACCAAACAAACAAAGAAAAAAAAACAAAAAAAAAAACAAAGAAAAAAAAAAACTTTCCACCTTAGATAAGTAACTACATCAAAGCAAAAGAATCAAGAGGTTGTTTTTTTTTCTCCTTTTTGCTCTTTTCATTCTTGATTTCTATATTTTTCTATTACTCTATTTTTAAACATGTTTTTAAACAAGGAAAATGAACTACACCTTTTTAAATCACTGTCATAACTATTCCACAGGTTAACTCCTCTAACAGAAACACATCTCTGCTTTATTTTTGTCCTTATCTTGTTTTTTTTTAAAGAAATCTGTTCCCCTTAAGTCATATTGACTCTCTCTGACTTTGAACAGCTTCTGAGTACTGGGGCAAAGCAAGTTATTTTGTGCTTTATACATTATCTGTGCCATTTTATATTCAACTAAATCATAAAATTTCAGGGTATTCAGATTAATAAACAAAATGTTAGTTGGTTCTATATAGTTTGATTGGTTTATAATTCTTATAGCTCTTTTTTGTAACTTGAAAATATGAAGAGTGTTCGTTTTATATGCATTACCCCATATCTCCAGACAGTAAGTCATATATGGAAGCAACAGAGTACAATAAAGTGTGTATAATGATTTTTTGTTCAGGACATGCTTTGTTTTATAGAGAATAGCAATGGTTTTTGACATTTTTGTTTTCACATGGTTTATATGAGACTTCCAACTCACCTTATCATCAATTATCACTCCAAGAAATTTATTTTCGTACACTCTTTCAATTTCAATTCCATTAACCCTGATTTTAGATACATTTTTCATTTGTCTAGTGCCAAAAATAATCAATTTTGTTTTCTTTATATTTAATGATAACTTATTTACATCAAACCAGTTTTTTAATATATTTAACTCCTTTTCCGCTGCAGTCAGAAGCTGTTCTAAGTTTTTACCTGAGCAGTACAGAGTGGTATCATCAGCAGACAATACACATTTTAACAGTTTGGAAACACTACATATGTCATTTATATATAATATAAATAATTTAGGGCCCAGCACAGAGCCCTGAGGAACACCACAAGTTACCTTCAACTGCTTAGATTTTACATTATTGAATTCGACATATTGATATCTTTCATCCAGGTAACTTTTCATCCACTTGTATGCTATCCCTCTTATGCCATATCTCTCTAGTTTATTCATTAATATAGAATGATCAATTGTATCAAACGCCTTTTTTAAGTCTATAAAAACACCAACAGTATATTCCTTATTATCTATTGCATTAGATATCCCTTCAACAAGTTCCATCACTGCCATTGAAGTGGACCTTTTCACTCTAAAGCCATATTGGTTATCACTTAGGAGATTATGCTTCTCAATATATTTATCAAGTCTATTAACAAATAACTTTTCTAAAATTTTTGAGAACTGTGGGAGTAGTGATATTGGCCTATAATTGGTAAACTGACATCTCTCTCCGTTTTTATGGATTGGAATAACTTTTGCTATTTTCATTTGTGAGGGAAACACACCAGTTTGAAAGGACAGATTACAAATGTATGCGAAAGGTTGCACTATATATTCTATAATACTTTTAACTAATATCATGTCAATACCAAAACAGTCAGTGGACTTTTTATTTTTAAATGTCTTCACAATGTTAATTATTTCTCTATGAGTTACAGCACCAATAAAGATGGAGGACACATTCTGAGTAATATGTTTATTTAGGTCGTTATTATTTCTTGACTCTGGAATTTCTTTTGCTAAATTAAAGCCAACATTTACAAAGAAATCATTAAATTCATTTGCAATGTCTTTAGTTTTATCAAGCACAATATCTTTATCTTTTTTTAAATAATCTGGATAATTCTTATTTTTTGAGCCCTTTTTGATTATACTGTTTAATATCCTCCATGTTTCTTGTGTGTTACTTCTACTTTGCTCCAATAATTTGTGGTAATATTCTTTCTTACTTGTTCTTATAATATTTACTAATCTATTTTTATATAACTTGTACTTTATTTCAGCATCTTTTGTCCTCTGTTTTATGAATCTCTTATATAGATTATTTTTCTTTTTACATGCATCTTCTATCCCCTTTGTGATCCATGGCTTATTTGATCTGTGATGCTTTCTAGTGATTTTCATTAAAGGACAGTGTTTTTCATATAGTGAAATTACAGTTGATAAGAATGCATCATACGCACTATTTGAATCTTCATTTGCAAAAACCTCATTCCAATTGTGTTCCTTTAAGTCCACCTGGAGGGCAGCAATGGCTCTTGTTGTTCTATGTCGTATCATATCAAATATTTGATTCTTTTGTTTAGTTTTAATCCCAAAATAATTTTGAAAAATTGCAAAAACAGGAAGATGATCGCTTATATCAGTTATAAGAAGTCCACCTACTATTTCATGGTCAATTTTATTTGTGAATATATTATCTATCAATGTAGCTGTATCAATTGTTATTCTACTTGGTTTTATAATTACAGGGGAAAGGGAGTTACTATACATTGTATTTATGAAATCTGTTGTTTTCTGATGTCCATTTGGGTTTAGCAAATCTATATTAAAATCACCACAAATTTTTTGCACTTTTTTATCATTTAGGTTGCTAAACATAGCAGCAAGTTTTTCATTGAATATCTCAAGGCATGAACCTGGTGTCCTATAGATGCAACTTATAATTATATTGTTAGCTTTTTCAACATGAATTTCAATAGTGACACATTCCAATATGTTATCTATGGTGCTTGACATGCATTCAATCAGACTACATTTCAAAACTTTATCTACATATAAAGCAACACCGCCTCCTTTTTTATTCATCCTGTTCATTGTAAATAATTCGTATCCTTCCAGTCCCATTTCACTAACTTTCTCATTATCGAGCCATGTTTCTGATATTGCAATTATGTTAAACTTTTTTAACTTACTTAAACATTCTGTAATTTTAGAAACATTTTTATACAGGCTTCTACTATTGAAATGTATGACCGACAATGCATTTGCCATTTTAATATTCACATTGAATTGGTCATCTGTATAGTACTCACAAGTATTATTGGTGTTATTGTAGAAGTGGGTATCTGGGTCAATGTTACTTTCAGGGTCATTCATGTTGTGCTCTGCATAGTTAAACGTTTTGAAGTTCGTTTTCTCAACGTGTGTGGCAAAATAACCACCTTGACAGTCCTTTTCATAATCAAAGTCTTCCTCTTCAATATCTCCGAATGGAAACCTATAATCTGTGTCCAAACTTGTCATTTATGTGTTTTTGTTGTTGTTGTTTCCATTGTTTTTGAGCCATAAGGCCAGAAACACTTTCCATACCCATTGTTCATTATCCAATCGTCACTTTTCCAATAGATTCCATAGCAGATTCCTGATTATTTATATTGCTCTAAGTCTTTGAGTTCTCTTATCATCACAACTTTCGCTTCTTCGGGATTGCCATTTAGTCTTATCATTACTTTGCAGTTCCTCGTCCATGTCGCTTGTATCTTATTTTGTTTTCTCAGGCTGCGTGCCTGTCTTGCAATTTCAGCAGTCTTTTTCGTTAAATGTTCATTTAAATACACACCAGTCCCTTTTAGCTTCTTACCCTGTTTCAGTAACTCAATCTTTGTTTTGCGACTCACAAACCGAAGAATGATTGCTGGCTTTGTTTTACTGTCTTTTCTGGGGAGCGTGTGGCATGCTGCAATATGATGGCTCTGAATACTTACATTCTTCATTTGAAGGAATTTTATCACTTGCTGTTCAAGCGTTTGCAGCTCCTCTACCGGGGCATCTTCACCGTCTTTACCTCCGCCAGCTGTTACTCTGGCGTAGGTTCGGTGTTGCGTCTCCAGACCACTTATGACTAAATCATCCATTCTTGTGTATTGTTCAATTAATGCGGTTTTCTTGTTTTCCTGTAATCCAAGACCTTTAAACTTGTGAGCAGCTCTGAAGGAGGGGGCAGCATTGCGCTGTACTGGCATTTTGGCTTGCTGGAACAGGTTAGAAGAAGAAGTGATACCATGCTACAGGCTACAGACGCAAGCATGGACAAGAACGGACGGGCTCAGTGGTCCAGCAAGCTTGTGCAAGTGAGGAATGTCGCTCTCAAAGGAGACCACTGGACTTTGGTGAACAACGATAACTACTTGGTAACAATATTGACTCGACTCTACAATCGTTTGCACTAACGGTGAGTAAAACTGAAGAGAGACACTATGCTGAGGCGTGTGCTGGACATTTTTTGACTATTGCAAATGAATGGAAAATCAAGGACAAGTTAACCACCCCTGTCATCGACAGTGCTCGTAACATGGTTGCAGTTGGCAGACTACTTCCATTTGAACACCTGCCCTGCATGGCCCGCATTCTGCAGAGAACAGTCACAGTTTCTCTCATGACAGTGGATTTGAAAGGGTTTTGGCCAAATGTCACAAGACTGTTGGATATTTTAAGCATAGTCCAGCAAACGCTCAGGAATTTAAAGGAACAGCAAGTTGTACATGGACATAAAACAGTGTGAGAGATTATTCTCACTCTCATGTCACATCATTCAAAATAAGCGTACTTCTTTGTCCTCAGATAATGTAAACAAAACAGTCTGCCTCAGTTATTGGCTGAGTGCAAAGGACCAGGTCAAATTACTTCTTTGGAGTGAAAAATTTTCAACATTCTGGGTTTTCAGCTGTGTCTTTTTGTGTTTTAAATATTGACTTTTGTGCATTAGGATGTTACACATTTTGTTGTTTACATTTCTATTGTTGCTAGATTCTATAAGAAAGTATTATTATTAAAACTAAAATCTCATTTTAATGTCCTTTATTGTTATGGTATTCTGCTTCCACTTTTTAGGCGTGGGTTCAGTATTATTTCCTATGAGCAGATACTAGAAAGATGTCTTTAATGTGAGTCACTGTTGATGACCTTGAAGGTTTTTTTTTAAAGTTGTATTTCACAGGAGAGAACCCGTGTTAAAAGATTGAAGAAAACTATTAAAATTCTCTTTGAATTTAAGCGTACATTCTTGTGCGATTAATTAGTTATTTTTTTTCAATTGATTGACAGCCCTATACATAAGACTACAGACACCCAGGTTGAGTTCATCCTCCACCTTTGCTAGATTTCTGCTAGAAGTTTAGAGTCCACCTGCCACTAGGTAACAAAAGGTCAACACTGCCCCCTAGCATCCTGGAGCACTTCCGTTGTGTTTTAGAGTTTGTACGTGTTTTGGAGTTTGTACGTGCTTTGTCTCTAGGGTACGGTAGCCCTGAAGTGCAAATCACACCAACAAATTGCTAAACACAACAAAAAAATTGAGAAGCTCTGAAGCACAAAAACAAATTAAGACGCACAAAAACAAAACTGAGAAGCACAAAAACAAAATTGAGAAGCACAAAAACAAAAGAAGAATCACAAAAACAAATTGAGAAGCACAATTACATTAAGAAAACCGGAAAGGGTAGGTACCAGTCGGCAACAGGAGACATCACTGATTGGATGTCCGATCTGTTCGTCTTTGGAACCGGAAGTTACTCTGCCTGTAGCGCATTTCGTTTGAAGAAGAACGGCGGAATGTTTTGTCCTAGCTGTGGGAAAAAGCTGGTTGAGGAGTCGCCGAACTTTTGCAGCGGCTGTGGCGAGAGGCTTTATCACGCATCTTGCATCGGAGACACTTCACTCCCATTGAGTAAGTTACAGTTTTTTACAGAAGCTAGGACACATTTCCCAATACTTAGGTCACTTTTGCAAAACACTTCACACAATCCTCCTAACTGACCGTCAGCTTGGCAAAGCAGTTCATTTCACATTCAAAATGCACTACAACTACCAAAACACTTCATTCAGGTCTCAAATAAACTCATTCTTCCAGAACACTAGCAAAGGTTGACAGCCGACAAACACACTTTGTCACCCACAAAACAATGACCTAAAAAACACTAACAACATGTAGCATTACACAGTGTTTTCTTGTGTGAAACAAGGACACATCTCTGTTTATAATTTCAATATATGTTACTGGAATGAATCAGACATCATGCAGAATTTGTTAATATTTGTTTCTGTATTTTTATTTTTTTTGCACTAAGTAATCCCAAAATACAAGAATTTGTATACACACCATCCACTGATACACATACAATAGTAATGCTAATCTACTCGGTCTTCTCCATTTGGCCACAGGTTCTCATCCACATCACATCTTATGTCATCTAGGGCAACACACCTAGGAAAGAATCTTCTGGCTGCCAGAATTGAAGGAGTTGAAAAATTGAAGGAGTAACACCTGTGTAGATGTTCATCTACAATGAGAATCAGCTGTGGCTGGTTAAACTGCATTGTTAGATTTAAAATATGTTTCAATAAAATATTGCTGTTGCATTTTGCTGTCTTTTTAAGTTTTGCATTGTGTTATTGTTTTGGCCATACGTTTAACAGTTTTGAAAACAGTATGTAAGCACATGCAAAATGTCCTGTCCGTACAAAGATTTTTGGCAGTTGTTGTGTCTGAGTGAGAAGATAATTCATGAAATTTGAGAGATGTAGTCATTGAATGCATTTTGTGCCAAAACAATGATAACTGGTCCTCAGTTTAGCCCACATAGACTTCTGTTGTGCTCACTGTGTGAGGAGTTTTGCAAACGTGACCTAAGTATTGAGAAATGTGTCCTAGCGTCTGTAAAAAACTGTAATAAGCATAATAAAATGTTTATTATTTATTGATTTATTAGCCTAGCGTTAGCTGTTTCCAGACCATAGCAGACCAGAGGGCTGTTCCACTAAGCGAGCTCAGAAAATCGAGGTTCATTTGAAAATGCACGCAGCTGTCAAAATGACTGCTCAAGACCTTTCTAGTAGTGAAGGTTTGAGGGCAGTTCTGGTGTTAACAAACCTCGCAGCTAGGGTGCCACCGACCAGACTTGTCCACAAGCATATTGCATAATGAATGAGCAGAAAGACTGCAGGTTAGCCTCGTTCCTGGAACCGAATTTGGGGCAATCGAGCCTGGATTTTTCAGAGTGAGCCTGGCTTTTGGGATTAGCTTGCTTCGTGGAACAGTCCTCTGAGCATTTCCACAACTGAAACGATAATAAATTAGTTCATTTATTATGTTTGGTTAACTTTAGGAACTAACACTATTATGTGTCTATACATTAAAACTTACTGGTGTAGAATTGTATTGGTCAATAGTATCAGTTGCATTGTCATTCCTTGGTAGAAATTTTCTAGTGAGATTATTCAGTGTTGTCCTTATTTGCGTGTTGTGTGGACAATGGAATGTCACATGAATGAATGTCTTTAATGTGTGACATTGTAGTACATTTTTCCTTTGTTTCCCTTTAGCATCACAGACTACCTCAAACTGCCCGACTCCAACCTTCAGCACCTTCATAGAATACAGAAAAAAGAAAAATGAAGAGAGGCAAAAGTTTTCTGAAGGGAGGAAGGGCTTAAAGAAAAAGGAAAAAAGAAAGGTTCAGGTAGTTTGGCTAGCTCAGTCTGAAAACAAGTTGAGGTTAATTTTCTAATGACATTCTTTTGTTATTCCTTAGGGGAGTTGTGTAAAAAATGTTCAGTGTAGTAAAGCTATCCAGAATAAGAACAATTGTTTAGGAGTAATTGTACATTTAGGTTGTCAGGAAGATCCCTCTTTTGCAGTTAATAAATATTCAAGTTTGAATAGATCTGCTTAGAGTCATATTAGTATCTACTTGGCCCATTGTTCATGTCTTTTTCCCAACCCGTTCTCACTCCCGACGCGTAAAATAATGACGATTTGTCACGTCCCTTAACTTCTCATGCTGACGCCTAAGGTACCCTTCCACGTTTTTATGTGACGCTGTGGGTTGTCAATTCATTCCAATATGAACCCGCTCGCAGCGATCAGAGACGCTTCGAGCAGAGGCTCCAGCCATCCATTTACTCCAATAATAACCCCGTCACGGCGAAACATGACGCCGTGAAGCACAATCTAACTGGAGAACCGGGGACCCTCTCCGCGAACGGGTTTTTCTCCCTAATTTAATGCTTTCTTTTAATGACATCGTTAACATTTCTCAACAAAAACACGTGAAAGTATCACTGATAATTTAACAATAAAATCACTTCATGTTGTGGCCATCACACAGTGTTTTCCAAACTGATTCACGATCTGAAAGTGCGCAGATTTAACGTATACATAATCCTTCGTTAGGTTTATTATTTTCATTTCACACGTAAAACACATTTATAGATTCATTCACCACTCCTGCTAGTTTTGGATGCGCTCGGCTCCAACCAATCAGACCAATTTACGCAGACGCACTAATCCCGTAACTGCACACTACCCATAATCCTCAACCGCCGTCGCTATGGAAATGAAGATAACAACAGCTTGGTGCTACCCGTTATTCCTTTATTTACTCTAAAATAATAACCAGCGATAATACGAAATTAAACTGGCCCAGTGTTTAATTATGTAATTAAAAAATGCAAATTGTAGTATTTTATTTTTTACAAATTGCAATATTTATCTACAGCGCGCCTTTAGCGACACGTCAACAGATCTTAAGCAAGGCGATTGGATGGTTTTTACTGCAATGCATCTTGGGAGTCGTAGTAAATGTATCTTTCAACTCACGGTCCTGCAGCGAAGTTTTCGACTGGACACGAGGCAGATCCTAGCTAAGTAAGTTGTGATAAACTGTGGGTAATTTGCATGTTCACTGAAATATTAATTTCAGTGATATTAAACTGATATTAAACTTGAAATGTTTTCACAGAGCAGTCTGTGTACCAAGAGAACTACTTCTGCAAAAGTTTATTTAAATTTTTTTGTGATGTATTCTCATGTGTAAGACACTTGCTTGGCCACCCAGCTAATGTTAGTACTGCTCTATTTTAGCAATGTATCTTTTCTGTAATCAATTCAGGGTTTTTTTTTAACCCTATTCACGTAATTAACTCAATATTAATGACTTTAATCTCGTAATTGATTTTTTTTTTCTAAATATGGTGTAATACTGCCTCGTAATATAAGTTATTTCTTTGGTCATAAATTATTTTTGTAATCGTTTCACCAAAACAGACCTGAAATAATCCCTACATGTTCCATTTTCATTTGCAGAAATGACAAAGCCAAAAACCAAACCATGCCCTTCCTGTCAGGCCCCAAACACCTGCAACAGGAAGACATGCAGTGGATGCCTGGGCAGCCTGAACCTAAAGGAGGGATTGAAAAAAAAAAAACAAGAACAGTTTAAAAACAGTAACTGGGCTGCCTCTGTTAAAAAAAACAGAAATGCGAGCAGGGTGGTTAATTCAGCCCAGTTGTCAGTAAGTTTAAAAGTTCTGATCTAATAAGTGGTTGGTCTGGTAGACAATTCTTTATTAATCACAGTTGTCAATGTTTTCTTGTATATCATGAAGTAAGAAACTAACAAGACATGTATATACACATAAAATATTAATTTATAAAAGAGCATAAATAAAAAAGTTATTCACATCAGAATAACATCATAACACTAAAGACATCCAACTAGAAAAAACTTGTTAAAAACTATTTTTATTCAAGCTACTTCTGATTTTTAATTTAATCAGCTATTAACTGAGAGACAAAACATTTCAAGATGGATTTTATCATACATTTACAGGTTTGGTCACCATAAATACTTTTTAACTATCGACAACAATAAAACAACAAAGATGTGAAACTTAAAGGTTTGTTATACATCAATTTGCTTACATGAAAGACTGGTTGCATGTTTTTCTTTGTTGTTCTTGCAGGTTTCAAAGCTACATGCCCTGGGCTACCAACCAATTCTGTTTCTTGGACAGTTTGACCGTAAGGGCCGTATAGTAGGGGACGTGATCACTCAGATCGAACCAGCGGAAGGTGCTGCACGTGACATCCTCATGAAGATGAGGAAGCTTTATGAACACCTTCTGAGAAGTAAGATATGCTTTGTCCATTATCTGTAACCAGGTGTCCTTATCAGGTAGCCTATCCTAGCTGTCTTTGGGTGATACTCATGGTACACCCTAGATAAGAAGGCAGATCATCACGGGGTACATAGAGACAAACAAGATGGTGAGGATGAGGATAGTTAACAGTCACCAGCTATTCTGTTCTACTCTACTCTATTCTGTTCTGTTCTATTCTATTATTCAGCCAAGGTTCAGACCAGTAACCTTCTTGCTGTGAGGTGACAGCTGCCCTACATGTCCTGTTGCTAACATGAAAATAGTGTTATATCTGCCTTATTACCTCCCCATGTGTCGGTCACATCACCAAAGCTAGCCATACTGAACCTCTGGTGTTACCCACCTGAACAATTTTGTATGTGTGTGTGTATAGTATGGTCTTTCACACTCATGTATATACAAATGTAATTTTAAAAATCTTCACGAAAACCAGACCTGATAATTCTCTTTGAGACTTTCTAGTATAACAAATGTTATATAATGTTACCAATATGAACACCAAGATTCTTAAATAATTTATATACTTCTTAAGAGGTCACCTGATTACCTCCCTGAGGTAGTTAGCATCACCATTGTACAAAACTCCTAAGTCACAGTACTAGCTTGAAGTGTCAAATGTTATTCACTACAAAGTCAGGAAAGTAGTGTCATCAGAGGAAAAAGTCATTATCTATCTGGATTTATAGTCACACTCATTAATTTTTTAATGTACAATGTAGAAAAGCACTACAGATGTCACACTACCCTAGAGGGCACTTGTACTGAATGATTTGGGTCAGTGAGTGTGCAAGATGACTTATTTGATGCCAATATTTACCAGTTGTATCTTTAGTAAAAACTTAACTGAAAACATGCAAATCACTACTTATTATGTGTTTATGTGCACTGTACATTTTTTCAACCCATTTTAATGAATGTTTAATATTTAAAATTTTTCAGAATTACAAGCTTCACCTCCTGCTAAAAGTTCTACACCAGCAGCTGGACCATCCTCTGCTGACAGTGTCGATGCTGGACCAGTCCCAGACCCAGAGGCTCTAAACGAGGAATTTATTCTTCATTTAGAGCCTGTACCAACATCTTCCCTCTGTCAGCCTCCTGCATCCTCCTCTCCATCTCTGCTTCCTCCTGCATCCTCCTCTCCATCTCTGCTTCCTCCTGCATCCTCCTCTTCATCTCTGCTTTCTCCTGCATCCTCCTCTCCATCTCTGCTTCCTCCTGCATCCTCCTCTCCATCTCTGCTTCCTCCTGCATCCTCCTCTCCATCTCTGCTTCCTCCTGCATCTTCCTCTTCATCTCTGCTTTCTCCTGCATCCTCCTCTCCATCTCCACATCCTGCATCTCCCTCAATTTCTACGGTGTACACCTCGGATGTCCCAAACAAAAAAAAGGACAAGGAAAGGTTAGACGTTATGGTATTGTAAATGTACGAAACATATGACATGTTCGTTAAGTTTGTTAAGATTTCTTTTTCTTAATTTTTGCATTTTTTCCAGTTTTACAGAACTCATGTAAATATTTCATTTGTTATTTTTCAGAATGCCGAAAACACCGTACACAGAAGATTTTCAAATATGAAGAGATAGTAGACAGGAGAGTTGTAAATGTAAGTAATTTAGCCTGCTGTTGTGCAGATTTGTTTGCGTCTTTGGACTTCCCGGATTTGAACTGTGCCTGACTGAATATCCATAAGCTTTTGTATTTGATGAATCTACACTAATTCAGCCACTGAGTCAGGATTTCACTCCAAATAGGACATTAAATAAGAACAGACCACCTGATACGACCTGGTCGTGCTGCCTTCCTGATGTTTACGTTCTTTAAAGTCCTCCTGACATCATGCTCAGAAGGAGTGATTGATGTGGAGGTGCTCCTTCCCATTCAGTAACATCTGCTTCAGTTAGTTTTGCTTGTGAGCCACAATGTAAGCAGTGTTGCTTTGCTGACATGCACTCGATGCTGGCAGTACAAGCATTGTAGTGGTTCTTATGTTTTTGTAAACTAATTGTATAATATATTGAGCCATTCAATAGTACACAAATGTTTATAAGCTCCTTTTTGTATGCAACTTGCATGTCTTTCTTAATTAATTGTTTGTTTATATCATGTTTTTCAGGAAAAAGAAGAAGTTAAAGTCAAGTGGAAGCCTTGCTCAACATGGTATGTAGTAACAACTTTGTTGGACGGGAACAGACATTCATATTGTTGATAAATAGTTATCAACTCAATTTGAATTCATGTATTTGGACTAAAGTAAATTGGGAGCTTTTAGCTATCGAGCTCCTCTTCTGTGAGGAGCTTGATAGCTGTCCACCTCCAAAGTCCATTATGAGTTTTGGAGGTGGACATGGTCAACACTTTTAAGAGTAGGCATAAGACTTTACTTCTTTATAGAGCTTATAGTTAGGGCTGGTTCAGCTCAGCCCTTAGTTATGCTGTAATAGGACCAGACTGCTGGGGGTTAGTGTCCCCCCCCCCCCCTCTCTGTCTCTTTCAGGGTTATGCAGGCTCAGTATTGGTTGGAGATGCAGTCACGTCTCCTTTTACTGAAAACTCTCCCCCTCTCCCTCACCACCATCTGTAAACATACATGTCTCAGTAATGCAGTTCATGCATGTTACTAACTAAACTTCTTCCCTGGAGTTTCTGTGCTCTCTCATCCAGCAGGTTCCAATGGATCGTGGCTGCTGCTGTGGTCCTGCTTGACATCTACTACATATATTAATACTCTCTGACTTGATTTGATTAATTTATATTACAATGAAGGTGTATAAAGCATGACATGAATATAGAAGATATTTCATCCTAAAAAATTGTCATATGTCACAACCTAAATTGTCCTATTTTGTGTGTGGTTGTCGTTGTTGTTTGTTATGTTTTTCTCCTGACAGTGGCAAAGTGTGGGATGACACATGGGAACCTGCGCAGTTTTACACACAGTAAACCAGGCACCACAGGTCGCAGAGATCGCACAGTTCACAGCTTGTAGTTCAGCATAAAAGTTCAAAATAAAATATTTACTATACATTTCAACCAGTGTCAGTGTCTGTTTCACTCTCTAATTGTGGCTTAAGTACCTAACATATTCATGAATCTGATCGATCAATAATATCTTCCCTGCACTCGACATCTCATAGTTTTACATATCAGCCAACATTATTGTCTACATCCTCATAAATATAGAAGTGACTTGCTTATTATAACATATTACAAGGTAAAGTAATACTGCACTGCACGTATAGTAAGTAACACCTACTGTGTATGGGAGCCTAAAGCAAAGTTAACTGCACCAGTACCAGCTTCAGAACATATTGTATATTATATGTTTCTACCTTTTTGTAATATGTCATGTTTAGATGCAGTGACAATTGCACATTTGGAGTTGTGGTCATATGTGATCTTTATATACAGGGTATTAAAAAAAATTGACATTTTTTGCTATTTTTCTTGTTTGTTTGCACAATATTATTGTGTACATATTACATATGTAACATTATTGTTAATATTATTATTAGATATTGATAGCACTAACTCGAGCCCAACACCCGAAACAAGTGTTAATATCAAAGATACAATTTGATTGAGGGTTTTCCTGTCATAATTTCAATAAAAATGCAATTACACACGTAAACAATAGGATCAAAATAAACTTTTAAAAAGTCTGTTGATCAAATGCTGATTTTCAAAACATTCTAGAGGAAAACAGAGATAAAATAATCTGAACAGTAACAGTGATTGTGGATGATGATGGAGGCTTCAATGGATTATTCTGTTTCAATCAATAGGTTCGTATCTATGACAATAATTTGATAAGTTTAACAGGTTGGTTTAGGCCTGGCAATACAGCAAATATTCACAAACTTTTGTTTTTGAAGAATGTTTATCTTTTTTGGGATGAAGCTATCTGGCAAAATGAGACAACCCTTTTAACCTCATCTTTATGTCTTTTTTGTGGCTATGATACTGGATTTTGGTTTGATGCATATGCAGGTTACAGCTGGGGAATGGCAGTATGTTGTGGATTGATTTGGCATGTTCAACCACTGTTACACCAAACTCTCTCACTTATAACATGATAAAGGCCTCTTACTCAGTGTCATGGATTTTCTATACTTTTGGGGACACAGGGCCAAAGTCTGAGGCAATAAGTCAGATCAAAGAAGGCAATGATTCTAAAATGGGAGTTTACTTATGTCATTATATATATCCAGGAATATGTGCCAGAGGATAGTTGTCATGAAATCAATATTAAATCAAAGTATTCCTTAATTACCACAGCTGACACGAGTTCTCCATAGCTGCCTGCTGTCTCAGGATCTGTCTCCAAAAAGGACCAGGGAGCGCTAACATGTTATGTTCTAAAATGATGAAGAAAATGTACATTAAACATAATATAAACTTACTGAGTGAAGTAATGTCAAGAGGATTCCTTTAGCTCCTATTGGGCTGGTTCCTTGATCAATGCAATACAGAATCATTAATCTGGTTTTATGTAATGTCCTCAAAACATGTCAAAATGAGGCTCACTAGTCTGTGTGGCCTCCACATGCCTGTATGACCTCCCTACAACACCTGGGCATGCTCCTGATGAAGTGGCAGATGCTCTCCTGATGGATCTCCTCCCAGACTCCAGGACTAAAGCATCTGCCCACTCATGGACATTTTGTGGTGCAGTTGGTGGATGGAGCGAGACATAATGTCCCAGTTGTCCTCAATTGGATTCAGTTCTGGGGAATGGGCGGGCCAGTCCACAGCATCAATGCCTTCGTCTTGCAGGAACTGCTGACACACTCCAGCCACATGAGGTCTAGGATTGTCTTGCATTAGGAGGAACCCGGGGCCAACCGCACCAGCATATGGTCTCACAAGGGGTCTGAGGATCTCATCTCAGTACCTAATGGCAGTCAGGCTACCTCTGCCGAACACATGGAGGGCTGTGCAGCTCCCCAAAGAAATGCCACCCCACACCAAAACTGACCCACTGCCAAACTCATGCTGGAGGATGTTGCAGGAAGCAGAAGGTTCTCCACGGCGTCTCCAGACTGTCACAAGTGCTCAGTGTGAACCTGCTTTCATCTGTGAGGAGCACAGGGCGCCAGTGGCAAAGTCGCCAATCTTTGTGTTGTCTGGCAAATGCCAAACATCCGGCACTGTGTTGGGCTGTAAGCACAACCCCACCTGTGGACGTCGGGCCCTCATACCACCCTCATGGAGTCCATTTCTGACCGTTTGAGCAGACGTGCACATTTGTGGCCTGCTGGAGGTCATTTTGCACAGCTCTGGCCTTTCTTTCCTACCCCACAGTACCTTCCCTTACCATTTGTTTCATACTCTTTTACTTCTTCTTTGATGACGGTTGTCTTTCTAGATAAGCAATTTCATTTGCTCTGGGGCGAGTCAATGGCTCGGGTGCATTCTGGGACTGTCAGTTCACCAGTGTGCTGGCATGCTTCTTAACAAACACACCACTACAGCAAACATCTCAATTGTACTTGTTGATTTCTTCGACAAAACACTGAACAAAAAATTTACTTGTGAGTGTGCTGCCTGGTGCTTTTAAATTTTGTGATAATTTGAGCAGCCCAGAAAGCATCCCATAAATTAAATTATGTTATCGTATCTGAACATGTACACTAGTCATTAAATTAGATGGGAAATAATGATTCAGGGTAAACAACTGCACCAAGGAAATTCCATTTTTCTTATCAAAATGTAAAATGTCTGTTGAAAAATCACATTGAACAGAGATGTGATTAACTTTTTATTTTGCCAAACATAACATCAATGATGACACAATCAGTCTTCATCAGAAGTGCTCAAATCACTCTCAGTGGCATCGTCTGGAATGTCCTCCTCCTCCTCCGAGTCCATTTCCAGGAGTGGTTGGTGGCTGAGGATTCTCTTGTACACGTCCTTTACTTTGAGCATTTCAGCTTTCAGTTCACTTTGTTTTTTTAAAACCAGGCTACAGAGTCCCTTCTGTGCATCCTCCGACATGCCAACAAAGGAGGCTGTAAAAAGAACAAAACAAATAAATGAGAAAAGTAAAAAAAACAAACAAAAAAAAACCTCACCTCATAAACACAAGGAATTAGGATGCTGTAATTAAACATTTTTTTAAAAGGGAGAAGGCAGTGTTAGCTAGCAATCTAGATATAGGTAAAAGATCCAGTAAGACTTTAGCATCTGCGCTTATTTTCAATCGATTCATCAAAAAATTAATAAATAAATAAAGTGCTTACAGTCTGAGGAGATTGTCCCCAACACCACAGAACGCATTCGCAACACTGTCCAGTGATGCTGCATCTCCCTGCAAAGGATCATCTCCTCCTCTCTCAGGCGCCTCACAGCCATCACCTTCTCAAAGACCTTTCTCTTTGTCCGGAGGTCAGCAGCAGCTACAGTTTAACAACATCAGATGGGAAAACATAGTAGCATATTATGATTCAAGAACAAAACATTCAACTACTGCTCAGATACTGGGAGTTTGTTTAAAAAGGATATTTATAAATCAAGAGCTTACGTTCACTTGTGCTCTGCCAGGGCCAAATATCGGTCTGCATGAGGGCATCACTGGATACGATTTGCTTTGTTGGTTCAGCGAGCTTGTTGTAGTCGTCAACAGCAGCCGCCAAGCGTTTCTTCTCAACTAAGATGACCTTGCGAATTCTGTGTCGCCTCTTGTTGCTATCTGTAAATAATCATAAAAAATTCACACCTTCACATAATGTATATAGTTTCATTTTAATCTACACTCATCAATTTGTTTGCTAGAACAAATCACATCCAGCTCAAACAAACCTGGATCTGATTTGATTCTGTTTACAAAGTAGCTGCACAAGCTGTACAAACTGAGCATCAAACGGTCCGTTTCAAAGAAACTGGGACGTACCATTTTGTCTGTAAAGACTTTGTGTTCGCACTCTGATGATGACGACAAGCTCCTCTATTCGTGCCTGCAACGCTCCAAGGCTGCCATCAGTTTGATCACTTTCTAAGTGAGAGGAATATTAATCAGAGCACAGGATGAGTAACAGTCACCAAACTACAGTGGACTCTGTAATCACTGACTTGATGACATTCATTATAAGACATCTGGAGCCTTCATGTGCTGCTATCTCATGATAATCATGAGATAACAAGTATGTTGGTGTTCAGGTTTATAAAACCAACTAGTACGACATCATTTCAACCCAGGTTCTATCCAATTTGATGAAACGCAACAACTCTGCCATAAATTTGCTTTTACAAGGCTTATTTTTCATTGTTTGTTGACACTGTCAGAAAGATCTTAACTCTAAGTTCTTTAATGAGGCCATGGTGGGTCCTGTTGTTATACATGAGTGCATTATATTGAGACTCACCTTCAGCCCATTTCTGCACATCGGCCACCCATTGCTGCAGTGTGTCGTCATCCACACCCAGCTCATTTCTGGTCGCATTCAGGCTCTCCACTTGTTCTCTAAGGATCCTTATGATCTAAGAATGCATTCATAAATGTCATTCATATTGACATTAAAAGAGTACTGGTGTTTTCCCCCCATTACCACACACATTAAAATGGGTGTTGAAAAAATGACCTTTAGATATCGCTGGCTCAAAGTGCGGCCCAGTTGTTCCATTTTCCTTTTGTTCCACCCCAAAGCCAGGAGGGTCAGCATGTCTGTTCGCCCTGCATTTCAGTTAGTATACAAATTAGAATTAATGAGCAGGAGACTGAGTGGAATCTCAGACACGGACACACACCTGCTTTAGACATGTACTTCGTTGTGATGGCCGCCCTAGACAGGAAACTGTTTACTTGTTCCACCTCTTCTCCAACTGTTGAACCGGCCCCATCCTGAAACGCACCTCCCCATTTGATCTATAGAAAGGAGGTCACAATACATGACTGCTGAATTCATCCAACCTTATAACAAAATGTCTCAAACTAATCCAAAACTACAAGCTGCAGTATACCTCGCATTTCCAAGTGTGAGCCTTTGCATGCATGACGGAGAGAAAAGGACGCATTGACAAGAGGTTCCTCAGCTCAGGGCACTGCTGAGCCACCTTGGTTAAATAGGGGAAATATTTACAGGCCACATCGGAGCAAAGGAACGTAATACAG
Source organism: Rhamphochromis longiceps (assembly GCF_057381845.1). NCBI lineage: Eukaryota > Metazoa > Chordata > Actinopteri > Cichliformes > Cichlidae > Rhamphochromis > Rhamphochromis longiceps. The sequence goes on from NC_140565.1 coordinate 1,420,171, forward strand.
TGGGGCAAAAAAGTATTTAGTCAGCCACCGATTGTGCAAGTTCCCCCACCTAAAATGATGACAGCGGTCAGTAATTTGCACCAGAGGTACACTTCAACTGTGAGAGACAGAATGTGAAAAAAAAATCCATGAATCCACATGGTAGGATTTGTAAAGAATTTATTGGTAAATCAGGGTGGAAAATAAGTATTTGGTCAATAACAAAAATACAACTCAATACTTTGTAACATAACCTTTGTTGGCAATAACAGAGGTCAAACGTTTACTATAGGTCTTTACCAGGTTTGCACACACAGTAGCTGGTATTTTGGCCCATTCCTCCATGCAGATCTTCTCGAGAGCAGTGATGTTTTGGGGCTGTCGCCGAGCAACACGGACTTTCAACTCCCGCCACAGATTTCCTATGGGGTTGAGGTCTGGAGACTGGCTAGGCCACTCCAGGACTTTCAAATGCTTCTTACGGAGCCACTCCTTTGTTGCCCGGGCGGTGTGTTTTGGATCATTGTCATGTTGGAAGACCCAGCCTCGTTTCATCTTCAAAGTTCTCACTGATGGAAGGAGGTTTTGGCTCAAAATCTCACGATACATGGCCCCATTCATTCTGTCCTTAACACGGATCAGTCGTCCTGTCCCCTTGGCAGAAAAACAGCCCCATAGCATGATGTTTCCACCCCCATGCTTCACAGTAGGTATGGTGTTCTTGGGATGCAACTCAGTATTCTTCTTCCTCCAAACACGACGAGTTGAGTTTATACCAAAAAGTTCTACTTTGGTTTCATCTGACCACATGACATTCTCCCAATCCTCTGCTGTATCATCCATGTGCTCTCTGGCAAACTTCAGACGGGCCTGGACATGCACTGGCTTCAGCAGCAGAACACGTCTGGCACTGCGGGATTTGATTCCCTGCCGTTGTAGTGTGTTACTGATGGTGACCTTTGTTACTTTGGTCCCAGCTCTCTGCAGGTCATTCACCAGGTCCCCCCGTGTGGTTCTGGGATCTTTGCTCACCGTTCTCATGATCATTTTGACCCCACGGGATGAGATCTTGCGTGGAGCCCCAGATCGAGGGAGATTATCAGTGGTCTTGTATGTCTTCCATTTTCTGATGATTGCTCCCACAGTTGATTTTTTCACACCAAGCTGCTTGCCTATTGTAGATTCACTCTTCCCAGTCTGGTGCAGGTCTACAATACTTTTCCTGGTGTCCTTCGAAAGCTCTTTGGTCTTGGCCATGGCGGAGTTTGGAGTCTGACTGTTTGAGGCTGTGGACAGGTGTCTTTTATACAGATGATGAGTTCAAACAGGTGCCATTCATACAGGTAACGAGTGGGGGACAGAAAAGCTTCTTACAGAAGACGTTACAGGTCTGTGAGAGCCAGAGATTTTCCTTGTTTGAGGTGACCAAATACTTATTTTCCACCCTAATTTACGAATAAATTCTTTACAAATCCTACCATGTGAATTCATGGATTTTTTTTTCACATTCTGTCTCTCACAGTTGAAGTGTACCTCTGGTGCAAATTACTGACCTCTGTCATCATTTTAGGTGAGGAAACTTGCACAATCGGTGGCTGACTAAATACTTTTTTGCCCCACTGTATGTCCTGGGACGTTAGCTGCCAACTTCCTCTGGAGAAAAAGGGGGTAAGCAAAGATCTCCCCTCGAAACATGTTCAATGCAGCTAAGAGGACTCCGTGGCGACAAACAGCTATTTCCATGCCCTCCTCATCCAACTTCCCAGTGGACTTTTTGGACGACTCCTTTGCTGCAGTCCAAGATGAAGATCCGCACAACCCTTTCCCCGGGACCTATACACTCAAAGATTTTAACATAAAAGATATGACATGATTAAGCCCTATCAGGGACAAACTTTTTAAAACAAATGCATAACAATTAGCTGAATTAGCCTCGAGTCACACAAGACCTCATATCTCCCCAGGACAGCACTGATAACACAAAATAAAAATCATGTTGTTTTTTTTAAATACACATGGTGACAAAATTAAGTACACATTAAGATAAAGTAAAGTAAATAGTATTACGACAACACCAAGAGAAAAATAAAAAAAAATATCGACCCATCCATATATGTCCACACACACACACACACACACACACACACACACACACACACACACACACACACACACACACACACACACGTATGTGTATATGGTTACGGCATTAACGTCATTTTAACAAGATTAACGCTAACAGCACTAATATATATATGTGTATCTTACATGATTTGTGTGTCTCTGGATGTATTTCACAAACTCAGCAACTTCCTCATCTTTTTCAATGAAGACACCTTCAAAATTCCCCTGCTCTGAAGTGCTGAACGAACACAGTGACAGTTGTTTGAAAAGAAACATTAAAATACATTTTTCTACAAATCCATATTTGACTTATGTACACAATGCATAACGTACCTTGCATTAGACTGAAAGCGATAAAGCTTGCGGTTTCCATCAACTGAGACGGCAAGCATGTCTGGAGTGCAGGCAGGGCAGCTAAAGCATGGCTCCTTGCACATCCTGTCCACCTCAAACTTTACAGCACTCCACTCCAAGAAACTTTTACTGAAGGCATCAGCTGATATTCGGCCATTCTTTTACATAGAGGACATACAACAGAATATTCAAGGACAGTCATCATAAACATTGATTTGCACAATTTCCTTAAACTTAGCAAATTTAGAAACTCACCCTTCCAAAATGGGCTGTTCGTTCATCCAGCATTTTGACAAATGCCTTAAGTGACATCCCTGGTGCAGCCTTCTTAATGTCATAGAAAGACTGAAAGACATCCATTGAAAACAGGGTGCAGAAATTTAAGGTGCCAGGCCAATATCCACTACCCAGGATGTCCTTAACTAACTTAACTGTCCTTAACATTAGGCCACAGCTGGTGCAGCTCACCACTGGCAGTGCAAGGTTATAACGGCCTTTAGAAAGGATAAGGATAAATTCAGTCATGGCTCAAAGCATTCATTTTTTTCATGTTGTTTTCAAATCGGTCTGGTAAATCCAAATGACCTTTGACAGGTGCCCACATATACTGCGGGCCGAGAGTAATTAAAACCAAGATAGCAATGCACAATTTGCAATAAAACCTCCAAACACATCTATTGTGTATGTAGTGTGTGACAAAAGGGCAACTTACCATTTATGGTTACAAGAGCCACAATTGCACCGGGTGAAACCTCAACGTTACCTGCTGGGCAGTCACACACATGGTCTGGCCTTTGCACAGGCAACAGCCGAACTAACATTAAAACACACAATATATATAAAAAGAATTAGAAATTAACTGATACACAATAAATATACAATAACAGCACCCACTCATACTCATACATAGCAAGAAATGCATAAGACTTAAAAACTGTACCTATTGGCTTGTGAAACTCTGATGAAGGCTGCAAAAACTCTCCTGTTACTGCCTCTCTGTTGTGCAGGACAAAGCGTGTGTGAACTGCAATATCACAGTCAGCACAAAGGAATGGAAGAGGCAGGCAGTCCAGGCACCTCACAACTACTTGTTTGCCACACTGACACACACGGTGTGACTGTGGATCCAGAGTAGCTAACATATTGTCTATAAGACAAGGCCTGGCCTCTTTCCACTTTTGCGAGGACACCATATTTCTGATCGCCCAGTGAGTAGCAGCTGACTCAGACGACATCTCACAAGTCATGGCTGTGTCCTCTTCTCCATCCTCCAACAACTGAAGGAGCTCCTGACGAAGTTCCATACACTAACAGAAAAAAAATAAAGAAAGGAAGAAACTCTTCCACAAAGTGAAAAACACTCTAGGCAGTATGTTTCTTAGGACTCCACAAAAGCCCTGCATAACTCAACTATAACAACAAATATAAAAGTAAACAGAAATCACAATATATACAAGAAGGTAAAGTACCTTTTGTTGGGTTGACACTGGCAACATAACCAGGTTCTTCACGTGGACATTGATGCTGCTCTCTGGACACGGGGGGGGGGGGGGAATGAAGAATATTTACTTACTGAAATTCTTTGGTGAAAACAAGTTGTGAGATAAAATCAATGGTTGTGTGAACACTGACCACGTGGCATGCAACTAGTACTTCGACTGGTTGATGGTCTTTGAGGAATAAAATCTCCCTGTCTGTCACGTTTTTTCCAGCGCACTGGTCTTGGCTGAGGTTCACTCTGTGCATCATTCTACGCAATTAACAAGGAAAAAAGGGAACACCTAAAATACAGTCTATGGTTAAAGCAAAGATTATCAAACATCTTAAGTTAACCAACTTAATTTGACATAAACTTTAAAAAAAATTCAAATAACATAACGTTTACTCCGTACAAAATATTAGACAAGCGTGTTCCCTCTTTAACAACTGTTTCCACTAAAAATGTTACCTGCATATCTTGAAGGAGTTCGTCAGCAGCCTGAAGCTCTTCCTCCAGCTCGGGATCCTCTAAATCACTCATTTTCAAGCTAAAGAGGAAAGAGATTTTTGCAGAACTCAGTGACATAAACACATAACTAACGCAATTCAAATGATTTTCAGTCTTGGCGCTCCGGTTAATGTTAGCAATTAACGTTAGCATCATCAGTTTGTAAAGAGCTAGCAGAACTCTTAGCGCAAAAACTGCTTTACGCACCATGTGAGGGTATTTTGCAGCACACAAGTCCTTTAACGTTTGTAATAGATTTAATCCATCATCGTTGGATTAAATGGCTAATGCTGCAGTAGCCACGTGTAGTCGTTACCTAGCAAGCATGCTGACGGTAGCTGTAGCCATTTTTAAATACATTACACCGTTTCCGAGATCAGTCACCTCTGTTTGTTTGAAGCTTTTATGAAAAAACAAACTTTGAAACACACATCAAGGTATTACTTTAAATATATGTATTTTTTACATACCTGCATTAGAATCAATCAGTTCCGCCTCATTTTCTTATTCTTATAAATGGGTCTCTCCGTTCTCCCATCAGGCTTTGCTTACACAGGTTGCGTCTGATTGGCTGGAGCCGAGCGCGTCCAAAACTAACAGGAGTGGTGAATGAATCTATAAATGTGTTTTACGTGTGAAATGAAAATAATAAACCTAACAAAGGATTATGTATACGTTAAATCTGCGCACTTTCAGATCGTGAATCAGTTTGGAAAACACTGTGTGATGGCCACAACATGAAGCGATTTTATTGTTGAATTATCAGTGATACTTTCGTGTTTTTGTTGAGAAATGTTAACGATGTCATTAAAAGAAAGCATTAAATTAGGGAGAAAAACCCGTTCGCAGAGAGGGTCCGCGGTTCTCCAGTTAGATTGTGCTTCACGGCGTCATGTTTCGCCGTGACGGGGTTATTATTGGAGTAAATGGATGGCTGGAGCCTCTGCTCGAAGCGTCTCTGATCGCTGCGAGCGGGTTCATATTGGAATGAATTGACAACCCACAGCGTCACATAAAAACGTGGAAGGGTACCTTAGGCGTCAGCATGAGAAGTTAAGGGACGTGACAAATCGTCATTATTTTACGCGTCGGGAGTGAGAACGGGTTGCTTTTTCCTTACAGATAAATGTCGGCTTGATGACCATTAAAAAGGGTGGTTTGAAGCCATACCGTGGAAAAACTATTTTCCTAACAACAGACCCTGACGTTACTGCCACAAGTCTGCTCAATCAAGCTGTTAAAAAAATGAAGGCCTGGGGCTCGGTCACTCAGGCACAGCTGGCTGCCGGCGGAGCTCACGGGCGCGTCACTGCAACTCCCCCTGGCTTCTGCTCCGCGGCTGCTGAGTGAGCCCTCATCTGGGACTCTCCTCAGCTCTTTCTGGGACAGTGGCGCGGCTGCCCCTCTGTTGGTCTTCCTTGGTCTCTTGTGTTCTGGGGGCCTCTGGATGTCTGGAGTTTTGATCTCCTCCATACCTGCTTCATACCCTGGAGGACGGGGCTGTGGCCCCCCCACACTCCCTAGCAGATCGTTACATGGAGAAACCTTTGGAATGCAAGCATGCTGATCCACACAGGTATGCACACAGGTGTACACACGGGTATTCACAGACGCGGACTACAGCTTTCTTGGCTGCTGCCTCAAAGCACATTGTGCGCTGTCTATCTTGCGTGCTGCACAATATCGTTTATTACTTAGTATCTACTGATATTTACTGCTAGCTAGTTTATTGTGATGGTGCCGTTTTTTTTATTATGTTGCTCTTTGTTGTTTGCTTTCTCTTCTGTTTTTTTTTCTCCATACAGGTGACCCAGGTGTTTTGTTTTTTTTGTTTGTTTGTTTTTTTCTTTCTTCCACCCCTTCTCACCGTCTCTTCTCCCCTTTGGTTTTCTTTCTCTCCCTCTCTTTCTTTCATTCTTTCTCCCTGTCCTATCCCCCAGTCATGTCTGTCCCGTTTGTAGGAACTGAAAATAAAATAAATTCATAATTATAATAAAGGTCAATCAAATGGACCAATATGGCAAGGCCATGATGATCCACTTGGTAAAATAAATCCGCTTGGCATCTTTCTTGGCCTTAAGACAACAATTCTGATGGCTAAAGATCCAAACGGGACACAAAAAAAAAAAAAAAAAATGAAGGACTTTAACAAAGATCTAAAAGATGGACCTTTCCTTCTTCTGTATCCGGATGGCACTGAGGTCATTACTGTCCCTGGAACACAAAGACCATTTGCACTTGAGGCTTATAAGGCTGAAGTTGGCAAGCCTTATCAAAGAATCACTGTTTTCATCTGCTTGAAGAGTGACTTTGAAGATGGTAAGCTGCTAATGTTTGTTTGGATTTTGACACAGATTCCCTTAGTTTCAACAACTGCTAATTTTGAAATTGTGAAATGTTAACATTATGCATAAAGCACCCAAGTCAATAGCATACCTACATTAAAATGGTGAATGGCCTGTATTTGATATAGCACCTTCTAGGGTTCTACAACCCCCAAGGACACTTCACAACAAAAGCAGTCATTCACCCACACACATTCACACACTGCTGGTGATTAGCTACAATGTGGACACAACTGTCCTGGGACTCACTGACTGAAGCAAGGCTGCTGTACACAGATGCCACCTATTCCTCCCACTACCACCACCTGGCATGGAGGGTGAAGTGTCTTGCCCAAGGACACAACAACTGCGACAGACTGAGCAGGGCTCAAACCTTCAACCTTTTGATTACAGGGCGGGCTTTTAACTCCTCTGCCACCATTGCTCCCTAAATTAGCTTGTATATGTTATGTTTCTTCCTGGAAACATGAAATTCAGCCATTTTTGGATCTACTGAGTCATGAGTTTTCAATGCTAACTTTATGCCTTTCGTATTAATCTATTATTGATGATCAAATAAAGTTTCATACATTAGTATGAATTTAGTTAGCTTAGCTTGATTTGTTTTCATGTTTTGTAGTTGGAGAAAACTCAGAGTTGTCTGACTCTGACCCAGAGATTGTTATTAAAAGGCCCTCTGAGTTTGATCTTGCTGATACACTGGTAAGTACAATTTAACATTTTTTATAGAGTTTTCTTGTTGTTTAGCCACCACCATTTGCCTCAGTTCAGTAAAACAGTTAATAGTTATATGTGAAATACATTTTGTGTGTGTGTGTGTGTGCGTGCTTGCGTGCGTTTGTTTGTTTGTTTGTTTGTTTGTTTGTTTGTTTGTTTGTTTGTTTGTTTGTTTGTTTGTTTGTTTGTTTGTTTGTTTGTTTCAGCCATGGGAACTTCAACATGAAAGCAGTCCTTTACAGAAAGCGGCAGAATATGAGTAAGTGATATTTTAAGAACATGTAATCTTTTACTGTTTTTTGCCAACACTTTGTATTAATGAGATATACTCTTTTGTCAAGGTTCAAGGTTCTTTATTTGTCACATGCATAGTTATACAAGTATAACACACAGTCATTCATTCTGTATATGGTTTTTGGAACATGGACTACATAATACTTGTATTGCTTGTTTGTTAATCAAGATGCTTAAATATTTTCAAAGTGTCAATTAATATTTTCACAGTACACAACAATAATGCTTTTCTTTGTTCTCTAAGGAAGGGTGCTGGGGATCTTGTGCTTGCTAATGAAGTACAACAGGTAAAAAACTATTTTATTAGTAAAAGAGTGCAGCAGACAATCTCCACCGCCTTTACTTTGCAATTAGATAACGATTCACTGTTTGCTTATTACATTCATTGTTATTATACAATGCATTTCACATCCTCAATTTTCATACTATCAATAGTTTATAACATTCACCCCTTAAAGGTACAATAAGTCATACCGGTACATGAAATAATCACAAAGCAGTCTAATGTCTCAATCATGTTGGAAGGAAGGTTACATTGAAACTAACTGTGTATGACTCGTCTTTGTCATCTAGAATCTTCTGGCGCTGATCCGTAGCCATGAAACTCATGGAACGGGAGGAGGGAGAGTCACTCGTTTGTTTATAAAGATAGACTGCAGTACACAGATTTGACCACAGGATGTTCTTCTTATTTCATTCTTACTTACTTATTGTACCTTTAGATAATCTATTGGGATAGGGAACCTAAGGTACATCCATCTACTTCCGGACCATGGGTCCCCTACTGCTAAAAAAATAGGAGTCTATGAGCCAATAAAAATTATTTTCTGATCCCGTTTGATGTGTGCCATGGATTTAAAATATGATGTCCGTGAAGTATATAAACACATTTTGATGCCAAAAAGTGCTTAAGCGACAGGTGGCAAAGGTTATTTTAGGTTTTGTTTGAAAAGACGTGGCGAAATGTAAATGTTCGTCTCACAAAATTGACATCATTGAACCAGACACAGAGAAGAGGACAAGCTTAGTTTTGTTTAGCGAGCTTCAAATCCTTCTTCCAGGATGATGTGGAGAAAACCACTATAAATCTGGTCATGTGATAATTTGCAGTTATGCTGGGGGAGAAAAGCTTCTGAGGCGACGTCATATTTGCGACATCTGACTTGTAGTCATTTTAATGACGAATTTTTACAAGCTAACAAATCTCAAATTACATTACAGACATAGTCGAAACACAATTATTTATTATTTAAATTGAAGTACAACATATGTGTGATTCAGAGAGTAAGGCAAAGCAGACCAGAAAATAACTTTTATAGCTCCATTCACTTCCATTCATTTTTCTTTTGTTCAGGGACCCACGAGCAGACCAGAAGGGGAGGAGACTTAGGCTCCCTATATTAAAATAATTATCAATTGGTCAAATATGAATTTTCATTCATCCTCATTTCTGTATTTCCAGGTCATAGATTTGGAAGAAGAAAACGATACAGGCACTACTGAATGCCTCACTGTCGAGAGCTCCTGTTACAGGTGTGTTGTATCTTGAGTAATTATTCCAGAGGGTTGCACAAAATATATACACACAATTATTATAAATGTATGTAGTTTGACTCTTTTACATTAGATTCTTCAGAAAGAAAAATAGTAGAATCGTTCTATAAAACTGGAACTGCATGTTTATGCATTTGTCTTTTTGCATCTACACTTTGTGTACATGTTTTCACTCTGCAGAAACTACACACAGCTGTTTGAACCGATTGTGATTGATGATGAAGATCCTACTCCTAACGAAGCCAAAGCTGAGCCCCCAGAAGAACCTGTGTTAGTAATTTAAACATTTGAATCCAATTAACCGCCATCTTGTTCTGTACAAGACATCATGCAATCATGAGAGAAGTATATACACCCTTTTTTCTTAGAGACACCAATTTGCAGGCACATGAAATTATTGCAAATTTGGCACTGGAACTTGACCACAAGATGGTCAGCAGGTTCAATATATCAAGGTCAGCTGTATGGGATGGAGCTGTTAGAGGATTTCGACGCAGCACATACTCTGACAACTACGACATGTTCATCAAGTTTAATGATGATGCTGGCAGCTTTGAAGAAGGTTTGGATACAGGTGGCCTGGGGTGTGAATTCCTCACACTTCTTATGGGCAGTCTGACAAATCGCCCCATCTTTGATGGACCTCCAGAGAGCCGTTATCTTGTATATAATTCAAGAGGTGGATGTTTTCTCCGTAATTATTACAATGGAAATTTTAATAAAAATTGGCTTATTTTTTTCATTAGCATATTTAATAGCAATTAACCATGATAATTATGTGCCCTGTATAACAGCTGCCAGGCAAGATGAGTACTTTTTAGCAGGAAAGATGATCGCTGTATCCATTGTGCATGGGGGACCAGCACCACATTTCCTCTCCAAGAACCTGGTCAACCACATCACAGGGAATCAGAGTTTCAGCGCCACTGTAGAAGATGTGCAAGATGAGGAGATCACAAAAGTTCTACATCAGGTAGAAAATTACCTAGGCTCAGGGAATGGGTTTACTTAGAAGACACTTGGGGCCAGTTTAAAAGATTAAATCAGGATAACAGTTATCCAGGTTGGATAATATCTTGAAAGTAGGTTCAAGGCAGATTCTGTAATCTGAAAGGACAGATTTCCACCTCCCAACAACACAAGTGAAATAACAAATTGATTATTTTTTTAATCCAATGTTTGAATGAATCGTAAAAGTAGTGAAAATTATTTTTGCTTTTCTTACAGTAAATCTTTTTTTTTTTTTTTTTTATAGGTCCTGAAAGCTGAATCAGAGGAGTCTTTGCATAATCTTATTTTGCAAAACAGCACAATCTTCCAAACTGCTGGATGCCTCAGAAATGTCAAGCCTTGTGAGAAACAAGCATTTGTGGAGGAGTACCTCAGATGGTACATCCTTGAAAGAAACCAAAGTGTCATTCATTGGTAAACTCATTACTCCTTTTAAATTCAGGATGGCCAGATGCTCATCACAGCAGCCACTGACATTTTCAGACCTTCAGATGTATATGAAAAAACTGATTCGGTAGCATCTGTGTGATCTGATGAACAACAAGTTAATTCCTGAGCCACTGTCGCACGCTATTAACCTTTTGACACTAGAACTCTAATTTAGTATACATTTATTGTTCACAATGACCCATAATAATCATAGTCATGCAACATGATTAATTTTTAGTTATTTATAAAAAGAGGTGATCCCTTGTTTGACACACTTGTTTATTCCAGTGTGAAAGCACTGATTTTTTTTTAAAAGCTGAAATCCCAATGAGCTCTTCTTTTTTTGCTGTCACAGTTAATTTCTGAGCACTATGAATTGTTTTTGTGTATGCATTTGAAATCTGTCCAAATTTATAATGAAAGATCTAGTAGGTAAAGACATTTAAACACAATTTAGAAGACTGCAATAGTTATAGCTATAAACCAATTATTAGTTATTTGTCTATCCTTTGCAGATTTAAAGATGGACTGGAAAGTCTGAATTTTTTAAGTGCACTGCAAAAACATTCCAGTGTGCTGGCCCCACTCCTATGCTTCTCTGCCAAGGCCCTGACTGCTTCAGAACTGGAGAGCATGTTCAGACCAGATCTCAGCCCAGCAGGAAGCAACAAGCGGCATAAGGAGGTCCTAACACTTGGCTTTTGGGCAGATTATCTCCTTGATTGTGAAGGTTTGAATGGCCGTTTTTAATTGTTTATAGTTTTATGAAAGGAGAGGTAAGGAAATTAATTTTCTGTAATGTACTACAGTGTTTACTTTCTTCTTTCAGAGAAGGCAACAGCAGTGTGTCTGGAAGATTTGATGATGTTTGCCACAGGGCTGATGGCAGTTCCACCGGCAGGAATGACACCACCACCATGCATCCAGTTTTTAAGTGATTCGCCTTTTCCAGTTGCAAACACCTGTGCAAATACTCTGAAGCTACCCATCTGTGACTCATATGGCATCTTTAAGGCCAACATGGACTTTGGAATTCAAAATGCTCCAGGATTTGGATGTTCTTAAATCAGCAAGGTCATCAAGTTACAGTTACTGAGTTACCCTGTTAGGTTCAGCTGCCGTTGGCACACTACTTAACACATTCATGTGACAAGCAACTTCCATATTGTTAAACATTTAGTTGTTTTTTCTGAATATTGTGTATGTTGGAAAAGTGACAGAAATGCTGGACACTATTTGTAAATGGTTTTATTAAAGAAAATTGTAAATGTTTCCTTGTGGTTAAATGTTAATATTTAAATCCATGCCAGTTCCTGTATATTATGAACAATATTATATTCAATTTAGCAAGAGGGAAAGGAAACACTACTAACATTAAAAAATGAAGGAAAAACAGAAGGGCTGGAGCACTCAAGTAAGTCCAAAGGTTTTATTAGGTGCAAAAAAAGGAAAGAAACTAACGTTTCGACACCGTGTGTGTCTTCGTCAGAGTAACTCTGACAAATGTCATTACAAACTGAAGTTCAGTTGGTATCTAAAACCCAGCTATGTCCTTCAGGGCCAAATACAGTTCTGTGGCCGATTCCCAGTCTTGTGGCTGCTGCAGTGTGTTTTGTTGTACAACCTGTTGTAAATATTCCTCAATGTTTGGATCACCACACAATCCAACCAGTAGCCCCTCCTCGGGAAACACATCCAGTTCCCTCTCCTCAACAGCAAATCCACAGTCTCTTGAACCATATCTGCAAAATGAAAATAGAACAGTGAAGGATTTTTTGCTGACAATATGGAACTATATAAATCAACGCATGCAGTGACATGTTATAAACTGCTCTATCATACTTATGTGTAAAATTATGAATATATATTAACCAACTTAAGCAATAACAACACCTTGCATTTAGTTTGATGCAAAAGGTTAATTCATTTTGTTAAGAACTCAAATACCTGTGAGGCAAGAGAGAGTTTGTTTGGAATCCCCCCTGGACACGATGCAAGTCTGCTTGGCCGGATCCTGTGTTTGTTCCAGAGGTCCTTGCATTCATCCAGGTCTTTCTGTAGAACCCCTCTGAAGCAGAATCTCAGCAAGCATTGGTGTTCGTGGCTTCCATTAAGTTTCGAGAGTCTCTTAGGTCTCCAAACAAGTCCATCCAAAACTGAGACCTGGGTATATAATTAATATTTAAGAATCAATTTAGCTTTGTTCTTGGTCATTTTATAGGGTTTGTTACATTTTGGTCCTATTTAAAACATGCCACAAATGGATGTCAAACAAAGTAATGCATATTAGTTTTCCATAAATATTGAAGCGACCCTGCAGTAATGTTCTTGTTAAAAATGCCGTATTCTTTTCACTCTGTTCTGTGTGTTGATTGTGAGGAGTGGAGAGTTTGGTCTGAGTAGTTCATTTTGTATTGGCGTCGTTAAATCTAGGCAAGCATGCTCATTTCGGCACAACAGCTGACGGTGACCATTTTGAGTTCCTGCAATAAAGTGACGGCTGTTAACGTCTATCTCATCCAACTTTTCAACACGTCCAGCAGGACGCTACTCTATTTTCTTAAATGCATGTAAAAAAAAACGATCTGATCAGCTTTCACTGTAGCTTACACCTACCAGACACAAATGTACCCACCTTCCTCTTCTGAAATAAGACCACCATGACTCGATGCGCTGATTCCCAGTAGATGATCCATAACTGTGGCTTGACGATCCAGCATAATAGTCCGTGTGCGCGTGACGGAGGGTACACTGTATTGCTGCCATAGTCCCATTCTCAGTCCCGAAGTCTGTTCGTAATCTCATTGGTATCACACCAAGACTCTTTACACAGTTTATATAATTGTGAGCTATAACAGCCGGGTTGTTGTTTGTTGCTCCACACACAAGCCACATCAGTCTTCTTGAAAAGCCATCTATACATCCTGACAGGGCCAAGCCAAAGGGTTTCAGTTTATCATAGCCATCTACATGCCATATGTAATTGGGCCCCATGGAGTGATACGTGCGTCTTGTGAACCTCCTTCGAGTTCTCAAAGCGATTCCTTGAGGATTTAGTTGTCTCAACAGCCTCATAACTACATCACGCTTGACACGCAGCTTGTGTTTTTGTTTGAGAACTTGCCACATGGTCCGATATCCAAACAATTGTCCTGGTCCTCGAAGCTCGGCCAAAATGGCACGCCTCACCTCAGGAAGTGGAGAATAGTTGCCTCGTCTGTGCAGTCCAGATTCTTTTAAATGCGTTTTCAGTGTACGCATACTAATTGAGATGTCACGATTACACTTGAGCATATCCAGTATCACCTCGTATGTATGTCCTGAATCAAAATATTCTCGCATAGCGACAGCTATGTTTGGGTCACCGCTAATGTTCATGTTTGAAAAAAAATGTGCTACAGGCAGAGTAACTTCCGGTTCCAAAGATGAACAGCGCGGACGTCCAATCAGTGATGTCTCCTGTTGCCGACTGGTACCTACCCTTTCCGTTTTTTTTAATGTAATTGTGCTTCTCAATTTGTTTTTGTGATTCTTCTTTTGTTTTTGTGCTTCTCAATTTTGTTTTTGTGTTTCTTAATTTGATTTTGTGATTCTCAGTTTTGTTTTTGTGCTTCTCAGTTTTGTTTTTGTGCTTCTCAATTTTGTTTTTGTGTTTCTCAATTTTGTTGTTGTGTTTCTCAATTTTGTTGTTGTGTTTAGCAATTTGTTGGTGTGATTTGCACTTCAGGGCCACCGTACTAGGGGCCTCTGTAAATACATTTTTATTTATTCACCCCGCATAAAATGTAATAAATAAATTATAAAATACAAAAAACAACTATTTACATTTAAGCTTTTAACTATTTACATTTTCAGCTTTTTTCTTTTAAACAAATTTAAAGTGAAACAACACAAAACGCTGCAAACCACAACACAATTAAATATAAATTAAAATATGCAAAACAAAAAGAACATGCACATTCTCTGTCATATGGGCCGGGGATGATTTTTTGGGAGAGTGTTTTCCTGCTTTGAATTGCAACATTGGATTCACTGCATGAATAAACTTTCTGAATCCTTTATCATCTGCAACTTAAAATAGTTGTTGATGATTACTATACCTTTCTAATGTGACGTTGTTGTCCCTGGCTCTCTTTCTCTCTCTTTCCCTCCGGCTCTGTTCCTGTGCTACTGAGAGTGTAACTACTGCCCCTCCCCCCACTGCTCAGCACAAAGCACAAGGCTCGCGTGCTGAGTGAAGCGGAAAGAAAGTGCGAGAGAGAGGGCGAGAGAAAGAAAAAAAACCCGATGCCTCCCAATAAGGAGTCGGTTCGCGTCATTCACTTCAAAGAGCCGGCTCTGATGGACTTCCGGTGTCATGGTGGCGAGAGTAGCAGCATAAACAGGAGCTCCTGCATCGATAGCTAAAATAATCCGCAATTCAAGAATATAATTCATTAAAAGCGACTTTCCCTTTAAGAATAATGAGTGGAGATAAAAATAAGAAGGGACGAGCCCCAGGCCGAAGCTTAGAAACGCGACTTGAGAGTAAGACATATGAAACACGCTCCGAGCAAGAGGGCGAGAAGATGGCAGCGGAGGCCGCAACATCAGCGCTAGGCCCCCTCAGACAAGTGGTGAGTGAAGTAGTGGCGGAGGGCATGCAAGACCTTAAGGCAGAGATGAAGAAGGAGCTATCGCTCGTGAGAACAAGTTTGAAAGAGGACATGAAAGCCCAAATGAGCGAGTTAACACACGAGATAAATCAACAGGTTACCGCCGCCACAAGCAGGATCGAGGAGGCGGGGAAATGTCTGGAAGAAATGGAAAGAAACATGGTAGGGAAGGAGAAATGGGACATTGGAGTGAGGGATGCCATTGTTCAGCTGCTGGATAACCAGAGGCAGCTCCAAGAGAAGGTTACGGATTTGGAGGGGCGCTCACGCCGTAATAACATATGGATATATGGCATCCCTGAGAAGATAGAAGGCACCTCCATGCTAAGGTATGTGGAAAGCATGATGATATCGGAGTTGGGGGACGATGTGGACTTGGGCAGCGAGAAGAACCTAGGGATAGAGAGAGCTCACCGGGCGCTGGGAGTGCAGCCGCCGCCGGGGGCGCCCCCTCGATCAACGGTGGTGCGCTTCTTAAAGTTCAATATTAAAGAACAAATCCTACGCGCTGCATGGAAGAAGCCTGTATATATAAAGGAGAAACGGATTTTCTTTGATCACGACTATGCCGAAAACATACAAATGAAGAGAAAAGAGTATGGCCCGGTTAAAAAAGTACTTAAAGAAAACGCCATCCGGTTCCAGACCCTGCTTACTAAAATGCGGGTTCATTTTGACTCGGGAATGGTCTTATACAATAACGCGGAGGAAGCTGCGGCGGATCTAAGAAGACGCGGATACACGGTGGGACCGGTGGCCACAAGAAAGCCCAAAGGCATTACGGCGGAGATGATCAGCAGTATCCTACCGACGAGCGTGGGTGGGCCGCGACGCGCCGGGAATACAGCTGATCTACGCGGGAGCGCACGGGAAAAGCTGAAGGTTTTCCAGCGCACGGAGGACGTCGGTACGGAGGAGTAACACCTGCGCCCCACCCGCCCCGTTTCGCTGTTAAGATGAACATAAGACCAACGGAACAACAGGTGCGCTGGGCTGCTGATCAATACAGGGGGATATATGGTTGGATGGCCTCCTCCCCTGGCCGTGATGGAATATGGCACGTCGATACCCCTTTGAGCATAGAGTGGTGAGGGTCCGATGCAGGTGACTCACATGTTTTTTGTTTTTGTTTTTTAGTTTCCCTTTTTCTTTTAAAATAGGAAACGAGAGGGGCCCCACGCTGTGGCATTTCCCCCAGACTGAGAGGAGAGAAAAAAAACCTCTCTTATGGAAGACCTGGTTTATTTGGTTAAGACAAGTTCTGTCTTTGTTCATGTGTGTTTATTATGTGTTCTGAGGGCTGGGAGTATTGTTATGTTGGTGCAGGAAAATAAGTTGGAAATATATAGAACATATGCGGTATTATAAGGTATTGTCTTTGAATGTAAATGGTATAAAGAATCCCATTAAGAGGAGTAAGATAGTTTCAAAGCTAAAAAGGGAAAAAATTGATATTGCATTTCTACAAGAAACGCATCTCTCAAAGGAAGAACATGAGAAGTGGAAGAGAATGGGATTCAAAAATATCTATTATGCCTCACATAGATCTGGCAAAAAAAGAGGAGTGGCCATCCTGATACCGAACAAGGTTGGTTTTGAATTTACTGGAGAACATAAAGATAAAGAGGGAAGATTTGTGTTGGTGAAAGGGAAAATGGAACAGGAGGACGTCACGCTGTGTAATATATATGCACCCCCTGGTAGTAGTACAGGGTTCTATAAGGAGATATTCAGTCTTATTGCTGCAGAAAGTGTTGGTACATGTATATGTGCAGGAGATTTTAATTTACTTCTCCATCCAAAATGGGATACAACTAGCCGAGACCGGAGGGGAACTAAATTAGAGAAACAAGTAAAAACAATGTTGTCTGAGTTGGGGCTTATAGATATATGGAGATATTTACACAAACATGAACACAAATTTACATTTTATTCAGCGAGACATGATATGTACTCGAGGATTGATTATTTCTTTACTTTTAGTAAAGATCTCCACAGAGTGAAGGATTGTATAATAGGACAAAGAGATTTATCTGATCATTCGGGACTAACTATGAAGATTGGGTTTAAAGCTAGCCCCCAAAACACCTTATGGAGGCTTAACACAGGTCTGTTAAATAATGACTTGTTTAAAAGAGAAATGGGACAGGAGTTAAAAACATATTTAGAACTCAATGACAATGGAACAGTTAATCCTACGATTTTATGGGATGCGGCTAAGGCATACCTTAGGGGTAAAATTATTGCAAAATGTGCAGTCCTAAAGAAGGTCAGAGCAAAAAAGCTGTCAGATTTGCAGGAAAATTTGGGAAAATTGGAACAATTGCACACCGTTACAAGGTGCCCCCAGGTATTGGAGCAGATGAGGCCGGTTAAACAGGAGATCCACAAAATTTTAAGTGAGGAAATTGAAAAAAAATTAAAATATCATAGACAACGGTGGTATGAGGCAGGACCCAAAGCTGCTAGGCTATTATCATGGAGACTCAGGAGGCAACAACAGGAGAACACTATTCATAAAGTTCGAAATTTAAAAACAAATAAGATAACTAATAAACTTGAAGAAATTCAGAGAGCATTTGAAGAATATTACACTGAGCTATACACACAACCGGACAAAGCAGATGAGCATAAGATTCAGAATTTCTTATCCAGCCTAGATCTACCATTTATAGGTAAGCAGCAGAATGAAAAACTCATCAGAGAAATATCAGCAGAAGAGATTAACATTGGGATCTCAAAACTCCAGACTTTTAAAGCCCCAGGATATGATGGATTTCCACCAGAGTGGTATAGGCAGATGAGGGAACCCTTAATCCCGCTACTAAAGGCCTCTTTTAATTACTCTCTGAGTGGGGGGGCACTCCCACCATCGTGGCGGGAGGCGTATATCTCTGTCATACCAAAAACAGGGAAGGATAAAACTGACCCCAGAGGTTATAGACCTATTAGCATGTTAAATATAGACTATAAACTATTTGCCGCGATTTTGGCTAGGAGGTTGAGTACATTGATGCCCACGCTGATAGAGGAGGATCAAACAGGCTTCATTGGTAACAGACAAACACACGATAATATCAGAAGGGCCATTCATATTATTGACCGGATACTTAAAGGGAAAACTGGAACAGTTCTCATTGGGCTTGATGCGGAAAAGGCATACGATACAGTCAGGTGGGAATTTCTGTTTCATGTGTTGAAGAGATTTGGGCTATGTGACAGGTTTATTCAGTGTATAAGAATGATTTATATGTCTCCAACAGCGAGGATCAAAGTTAATGGAAGCCTCTCAAATCGGATAACGCTACAACGTGGCTGCAGGCAGGGCTGCCCGTTGAGCCCACGGCTCTTTAACCTTTTCATTGAGCCGTTGGCTCAATGTATCAGGGAAGATACTCGATTGGAGGGGGTTACAACGGGGAATGTGGAAAATAAAATTTGCTTGTATGCAGACGATGTGCTGGTAGCGCTAGGAAACCCGGAAGAGGGAATTCCTCTGCTTATGGAAATACTGGAAGAATATGGCAGACTGTCTGGTTATAGACTGAACATTCAAAAAACTCAAAGCTTGACATTCTTCTTTAACCCCTCAAGACAATTGGTAGCAAGATATAGATTCGGATGGCATCAATCTCAAATGGAGTATTTTGGGATCCTGCTGACAAAAGACCCTGCATTGTTATATGAAGTTAATTATAATCGGGTGAACAAGAAGATATATGAAGATCTGGAGAGGTGGGGTCTGCTCCCCCTCGATCTGGGCAGCAGAGTTAGAGCGATAAAGATAAATATCCTCCCAAAGCTGCTATATTTGTTTGCAGCACTTCCAGTTGAGGTTCCAGCAAAACAATTTAGGGAGTGGGATATGCATTGCTCAAGATTCATATGGGGAAATAAAAGGCCGAGAGTGAAATATGCAACAATGCAGCTGCCTGGTGAGTGGGGGGGCATGGCTCTACCGTGCTTTGAGGCTTACTATCTGGCAGCCCAGATCAGACCTGTAGTGTGCTGGTGTAACTCTAAGTTTGAGGCAAAATGGAAGGACATTGAGCTTTCTTTGATGAATTTTCCAATGCAGTCTGTTCTGGGGTCTCTTGAGAGTTTGCCACAGGCATATCAGATGCAAAATTTATGTGTAAGTTTTTCCCTGAAAAAATGGGCAGATGTGATTAAAATTTTTGGTCTTAATAGGGAAATAGGGTTGCTGGGATGGCCAGCGTATCTCCCACGCTTCCTTCCAGCATTGTTAGACCATAAATTCAGGGAGTGGTCCAGGCATGGAATCACTGCGATCTGTAAGATAGTTAAGCATGGGGAGCTGATCAATTTTGAGGACGTGTCAGATTTACGAGATCGGCAGGGAAGATTTTTATCGTTACCTGCAGCTTCGGAGCTTCTTCCGGAAGGAAATTAGAATGCTTGACGCAGATGCTAGTGGGGTGATCCAAATATTTATGGATGCTTATGGTGAGAACATTATAAGAGGTACTATAGGCAAAATATACAGAAGTTTTACAGCCATGAAAAAGACCTCAACAAGATATGTCAGTCATCGATGGGAAAAAGAAGCAGGTATAACTATCTCAGAGGAAGATTGGTTGCGGATGTGGAAGAATGTGTTGTCTACCACAAATTCTTTAACATGGCGAGATTTTGGATGGAAGAATTTAATTAGATTCTTCATCACACCAAAGCAGAAATCCAAAATAAGTGGTTCAGGCGCTTCATGCTGGAGGGAGTGCGGGGAGGTCGCTGCAGGTTGCTTCCATGTCTTCTGGTCATGCCCTAAACTGAAGACCTTTTGGGAGGAGATTAAACAAATGGTGATGGATGTGCTGTAAGTAACACTGGACTTCTCCTTTAGTACCATGTACCTTGAGAATATCCCTGAGGATATAAATAACAGAGACTCATACTTGCTGAAAATAATTATGGTTGCATGCAAAAAGGCAATTACTAAGTGTTGGTTACATACAAGCCCCCCCACACGGAAGCTGGTCATAGACATTATTAACACAATTCATCATATGGAACTGATTACCCTCTCACTGCGGCTACAGAAGGAGAAAGGAGAGAGACTTTGGGAATGATGGGATCGTTATATGTCAAGAGACTAGAAACTGATACCTCTGTGATGCAGAGGGACAGCTGCGAATTTGTTTGAATGGAACATGCACCTGTGTAATGTGTAATATGTGTAAGTAAAACAAGGCGTTGTGTATTTTGGAATATGCGAACATATGTGACTGTGTTGGTTTCCCTTGCCCTCTTTAGTTCTGTATGTAAAATAAGATGAAAATCAATAAAGAGAAAGTATTAAAAATAAAATTAAAAAATTTAAAAAAAAGAGCCGGCTCTAAGAGCCATTTCATTTGAGACCGACACATCGCTAGTGACGTGGGCCAAAAGTGGCCCCAGGGATGCGAGTCTGAGACCCGTTTTAGACAATAACTTGGGTGGTTGAGATAAAGGAATTGTACCACAGTTGGTGGTGTTTGTAACTTGATTAAGCCTAAATTTATTTTTTACTATAGATTTAATTTATTGCTATGCTAAGAATCTGTTCTTATTGATCCCATACTCTGTAACTAATCTGTCAAATGGAATATATGTTCCAAGTATTTAATTCCTTTACAACTCCAATCTGTGAAGCTAATCATGTTATTGTTCTGTAATATGTCAGGATTGCTCCACATAGGTGTATGTTTGCATGAGATCAATAAAGACTCGGTCATTTTTAGAAACTCTCACCATGCAGTCAAAGAAGAGCTGATGTTGATGCTTTTAAAGCATTCATGTGGTTTGATGTTTGAGCTGATAAATGGTAGGTCTGAAATCTCTAGATTATTGCATAGTGCCTGTTCTATATCTAGCCAAGGTTCATCTGAGAGGGTGTGTTTTAATCATCCTGAGATAAATTGAAGCCTGTTGGCTAAGAAGTAGTGTTGAAAGTTACGCAGATCTAGTCCTCCTTTATCCTTGGTAGAGTGTTTAACTTAATAAACAGGGTTTGTCTTTCCAAAGGGAAGATTTTAGGCACCTACTTAGTTTCTCTAACTAACATGCCCAAGGGTAAAGAATGCAGACGACAGACTGGATTGGCCAGGCAATAATCAGATGACCCCCTCTGCTCTGCTCTCTCTTTCTAGTTCCTGTCAGTATTCTTGCTGCAGTATTTTGGATCAACTGAAGGCTTTTCAAGAATTATTATGATATCCTGATAGCAACAAATGACAGTAGTCCAGCCTAGAAGTAATAAATGGTTTTAAGCATCACTCTGACACAGGAAGTACATATCGTGGTTAAAAACATCAGATCTATCAGATTTATTCTGATGTGAAAGAGAGTGTAAAAACAGATCATGTTGAAATGAATATTCATGTGTGATGGAGCAAATGTTAAATCTGAGAAAATAATAAAATCATGGTAAAATAGCATAAAACTGAAAGAAATATGAAGGAAACAATATGCATTTGGGTTTTAATAGTTGCAACAGAATTCATTATTAATTCATTAATAATTAATTGTGTTAATGTATAACATAGAAAAAGTGTTCTCTGCAAATGTTAGCCCATATGGAAAAAAATAGAAAAAACTTATAAAAGACTTGCATCAGATTTGGCTTGCTTCATATAGTAAATCATATAAGGCTTATATGATTTACTCATGAAAGTAGCCATGTTCTCATTACTTTCATATATTGTTTTAGGAAGTATCCAAAACATACAAGTTTTATTTATATAGTTTTTCAAGCGATCTTATATCTGTTTTCACTCTTGTATGCTTTTCATACAAGTTTCACACAAGACAGATACAAACTTTGTGGATTTATATATATCTTTTCTATATGGGAAAGTTTAGACTGTCGACTTTGATTTTATGTTTTGTGGCTTTTTTGTGTTCACTTTTGCTGTGTTAGATTGTAAATTCCACTATTTTCCTGTGGATTGAATTTCTAAGGGATGCTGCTTTTCTGTCTCTCTCCTCTCAAGATCAGAACAAAAATCAGCATTGGCTCAGAGTAGGTTAATTAGGTGATATGTTTTAGTATCCAAGTGATTTGTGTCTGTGAATATTAACATTATTTTATTTGGCTTTTGCTTTGCTTCTGTTAAATTCTTTTAGTAAAATGTCGCGTATTCAAAAAGTTGAAATTGTGGACACATGGGCGGTGTGTACAAAGGGCAGGGACTTAATCAACGCGAGCTTATGACCCGTGCTTACTGGGAATTCCTTGTTCATGGGAAATAATTGCAATCCCCAATCCCTTTTAAACCTTTTGTGAAACAGTAAAGCCTATGTAATACCTATGTATTACAATAGCAACACTCATAAGCCCTTTTGTGGATTATTCTAGCCTTAAAAATGAAGGGATCCTTGGAACTTAGTTTTCCAGGCCACTAAATTAAACCCAGTTAGTTACCAAGTGCATGGCTTTAGAATAGACCTGCTGATAATGGGTGTTGCTGAAGAGGGAGAGGACTTGGCCAGAGGGCCACCCTGGTCAAGAGTGCCTTCAGAGGACATTGCATCGACATCTGGAGGGCTGAGTAGCAGTTAGAGCTTTGCAAGTCTCGTCCCTGACTCCATCTAAGCTGTGTTTGCCTACTGGATAATACTTGCAGGATCAGATATAGGACTTTTTTAACAGAGAGGCAGTTCCAGCCTTCCTGTATTGGAGGTACCTGTTTGAACATCAATAACTATTCAGTTTAGTTTGACTTTCCAAAGCTGTATTGAGTTTGTGCTTGCTTTTCCTGGGGGAAGGCTAAAGTAATCCCTCTAAAATGACTTATTGTATTGTGCTTTACAGACAATGTCATCATTTGTTTTAATAGAGAGCAACTCCTATTAACATGCCTCTGTGAAAAGGTCTATATTGCCTCTCTGGTGTGGGCTATATGAGCAAGAGCCCAGGAGGGCTTTGGAGAAATGAAAAGGGAGAGAGGGAGAGAGTCTGCCTATTAGCATTCATGAATAATTGAATTCTGCGTATCTGGCTGAAGTCCAAGTGCATAATTCACTAATTGCAATCAGAGAGGGAAAGCCAGGGAAGCAGAGAGCTCTGTGGTATTGTGTATATGAGTGTATATGTGTGTGTGGCTTGGAGATATGAAGGTAAGGGAATTGGCTTTCTGGATTTAAAAAGGAGAACTGAACCTTCCATGCATGGTAAAACCTCTTCTCACCGGACCTGCTTTGCTATTATACAAGCAAGCAAGGGGCCTGTGTGTGTGTGTGTGTGTGTGTGTGTGTGTGTGTGTGTGTGTGTGTGTGTGTGTGTGTGTGTGTGTGTGTGTGTGTGTGTGTCACTGATCCAGTGTTTATTGTAATATTAAGTAAAATACTATCAGAAGCATCATAAATCATTTTAATCGTTTTTGCAGTTTTTAGGGAATATATGGATAAGAATCATGAGCTAACTGAATAGTTTGGTTATCTTTCCATTCAGACAGTGGTGAGGTATGGTTGGAGTGATGGGTTCAATGGGGTGGAATTGCATCAGGGTTAGCAGTCTGAGAGCAAAGTGCTTTAAGATAAGATGGGGCATAGCTGTACAAGACATTGTATGTGAGTAAAAAGACTTTACATTTTATTCTGGATTTAACAGGGAGCCAATGAAGGGAAGCCAATATACTGTAGGAGTCAATACCCTTGATGCAGCATTTTGGATTTTTCAGGGAGTAGTCCAGCCTACAAGCAATAAATTCATGAACTAGTTTTCATAAGACCCTTATGAAAAAGACACCGAGGGAACAGTTTACCCTGCCCGGGATAGGGTTACCGGGGCCCCGCCCTGGAGCCAGGCCGGGGGAGGGTGCCCGAGGGCGAGCGTCTGGTGGCCGGGCCTTAGTCCATGGGGCCCGGCCGGGAACAGCCCGAAGAGGAGACATGGGCCCATCCTCCCGCAGGCCCACCACCCGCAGGAGGCGCCATAGGGGTCGGGTGCATTGTGTGCCGGGTGGCGGCCAGGAGCGGAGGCCCTGGCGGACTGACCCCCGGCTGCCAAGACTGGCAATAGGGACATGGAATGTCACCTCTCTGGTGGGGAAGGAGCCTGAGTTAGTGCGTGAGGTTGAGAGGTACCGGCTAGATATAGTCGGGCTCACCTCTACACATGGCTCGGGCTCTGGAACCAGTCTCCTGGAGAGGGGCTGGACTCTGTCTCAGTCTGGAGTTGCCCCTGGTGAGAGGCGGCGGGCTGGGGTGGGTATCCTAGTATCCCCTCGGCTTGCTGCCGGTACGTTGGGGTTTTTCCCGGTGGACGAGAGGGTTTGTTCCCTGCGCCTTAGGGTCGGGGAACGGGTCCTGACTGTCATCTGCGCGTATGCGCCGAGTGGCAGTTCAGAGTACCCAGCCTTCTTAGAGTCCCTGGGCGGGGTGCTGGAGGGTGCTCCACCTGGAGACTCTGTTGTCCTGCTGGGAGACTTCAATGCTCACGTGGGTAACGACAGCGAGACCTGGAGGGGCGTGATTGGGAGGAACGGCCTCCCTGATCTGAACCCGAGCGGTGCTCTGTTATTGGACTTCTGTGCTAATCACAGTTTGGCCATAACGAACACCCTGTTCGAACATAAGAGTGTCCATAAGTGCATGTGGCACCAGGACGCTCTAGGCCGTAGGTCGATGATCGATTTTGTAATCGTATCAGCAGACCTGCGACCATATGTTCTGGACACTCGGGTAAAGAGAGGGGCTGAGCTGTCAACTGATCACCACCTGGTGGTGAGTTGGATCAGGTGGCGGGGGAAGACGCTGGACAGACCTGGTGCACCTAAACGCGTAGTGAGGGTGTACTGGGAACGTCTAGCAGAGGCCCCAGTCCGCGAGATCTTCAACGCACACTTCCGGCAGAGCTTCAACAGCATTCTGAGGGAGACTGGGGACATTGAGTCCGAATGGACCATGTTCAGCGTCTCCATTGCCGAAGCTGCTGCATTGAGCTGCGGCCGCAAGGTGGTTGGTGCCTGCCGTGGTGGTAATCCCCGAACCAAATGGTGGACACCAGAGGTGAAGGGAGCCACCAGGCTGAAGAAGGAGTCCTATCGGGCTTGGTTAGCCTGTGGGACTCCGGAGGCAGCCGACAGGTATCGACATGCCAAGCGGAATGCGGCTCGGGCAGTGGCTGAAGCAAAAACTCGGGTGTGGGAGGAGTTCGGAGAGGCCATGGAAAAAGACTTTCGGACTGCCTCTAAGAGATTCTGGCAAACCGTCAGACGTCTCAAGAGGGGAAAGCGGTGCTCTACCTGCACTGTGTATAGTGCTGGCGGAGCGCTGCTGACGTCGACTGAGAAAATTGTCAGGCGGTGGAAGGAATACTTCGAGGACCTCCTTAATCCCACTGACACGTCTTCCGAGGAGGAAGCAGAGTCTGGGGATGAGGGGAATGACCCGCCAATTTCCGGGGGCGAGGTCACTGAGGCAGTTAAACAACTCCTTGGTGGCAGAGCCCCTGGTGTTGATGAGGTCCGCCCCGAGTTCCTGAAGGCTCTGGACGTTGTAGGGCTGTCCTGGTTGACACGCCTCTTGCAATGTTGCGTGGAGATCAGGGGCAGTACCTGTGGACTGGCAGACTGGGGTGGTGGTCCCCATCTTTAAGAAAGGGGACCGGAGGGTGTGTTCCAACTACAGGGGGATCACACTCCTCAGCCTCCCTGGGAAAGTCTATGCCAGGGTGCTGGAAAGGAGAGTTCGTCCGTTAGTCGAACCTCGGATACAGGAGGAACAATGCGGTTTTCGTCCTGGTCGCGGAACACTGGACCAGCTCTTTATCCTCTCCAGGATACTTGAGGATGCATGGGAGTTTGCCCAACCAGTCTACATGTGTTTTGTAAATGGCCTGCATTTGTATAGCGCTTTTCTAGTCCATAGGACCCCAAAGCGCTTTACACTACATTCAGTCATTCACCCATTCACACACACATTCACACACTGGCGATAGCAAGCTACATTGTAGCCACGGCTGCCCTGGGGCACACTGACAGAGGCGAGGCTGCCGGACACAGGCGCCACCGGGCCCTCTGACCACCACCAGTAGGCAAACACGGGGTTAGTATCTTGCCCAAGGATATTTGGCATGCAGCCAGGAGGCAGCCTGGGATCGAACCACCGACCTTCTGATTAGTGGCTGACCTGCTCTGCCACCTGAGCTACAGTGGACTTGGAGAAGGCATTCGACCGTGTCCCTCGGGGTGTCCTGTGGGAGGTGTTGCGGGAATATGGGGTGTCTGGCCCATTGCTATGGGCCATTCGATCCCTATACAACCGTTGCAAGAGCTTGGTTCGCATTGCCGGCAATAAGTCGGACTCGTTCCCGGTGGGTGATGGGCTCCGCCAGGGCTGCCCTTTGTCTCCGGTTCTGTTCATAATTTTTATGGACAGGATTTCTAGGCGCAGCCAAGTGGCGGAGGGCTTTCGCTTTGGTGGCCTCAGAATCTCATCTCTGATTTTTGCAGATGATGTGGTTCTGTTGACTTCATCGGGTGAGGGCCTCCAGCTCGCACTGGAACGGTTCGCAGCCGAGTGTGAAGCAGCGGGAATGAGGATCAGCACCTCCAAATCTGAGGCCATGGTTCTCAGCCGGAAAAGGGTGGAGTGCCCACTCCGGGTCAGGGATGAGTTCCTGCCCCAAGTGGAGGAGTTCAAGTATCTCGGGGTCTTGTTCGCGAGTGATGGGAGAAGGGAGCCGGAGATCGACAGACGGATTGGGGCTGCAGCTGCAGTAATGCGGACGCTGCACCGGTCCGTCGTGGTGAAGAGGGAGCTGAGTGTAAAAGCGAAGCTCTCAATTTACCGGTCGATCTACGTCCCTACCCTCACCTATGGCCACGAGCTGTGGGTAGTGACCGAAAGAACGAGATCGCGGATACAAGCGGCAGAAATGATCTTCCTCCGAAGGGTGGCTGGCCTCTCCCTTAGAGATAGGGTGAGAAGTTCGGCCATCCGGGAGGGGCTCAGAGTAGAGCAGCTGCTGCTCCACATCGAAAGGAGCCAGCTGAGGTGGTTCGTAAATCAGGGTGGAAAATAAGTATTTGGTCAATAACAAAAATACAACTCAATACTTTGTAACATAACCTTTGTTGGCAATAACAGAGGTCAAACGTTTACTATAGGTCTTTACCAGGTTTGCACACACAGTAGCTGGTATTTTGTCCCATTCCTCCATGCAGATCTTCTCGAGAGCAGTGATGTTTTGGGGCTGTCGCCGAGCAACACGGACTTTCAACTCCCGCCACAGATTTCCTATGGGGTTGAGGTCTGGAGACTGGCTAGGCCACTCCAGGACTTTCAAATGCTTCTTACGGAGCCACTCCTTTGTTGCCCGGGCGGTGTGTTTTGGATCATTGTCATGTTGGAAGACCCAGCCTCGTTTCATCTTCAAAGTTCTCACTGATGGAAGGAGGTTTTGGCTCAAAATCTCACGATACATGGCCCCATTCATTCTGTCCTTAACACGGATCAGTCGTCCTGTCCCCTTGGCAGAAAAACAGCCCCATAGCATGATGTTTCCACCCCCATGCTTCACAGTAGGTATGGTGTTCTTGGGATGCAACTCAGTATTCTTCTTCCTCCAAACACGACGAGTTGAGTTTATACCAAAAAGTTCTACTTTGGTTTCATCTGACCACATGACATTCTCCCAATCCTCTGCTGTATCATCCATGTGCTCTCTGGCAAACTTCAGACGGGCCTGGACATGCACTGGCTTCAGCAGCGGAACACGTCTGGCACTGCGGGATTTGATTCCCTGCCGTTGTAGTGTGTTACTGATGGTGACCTTTGTTACTTTGGTCCCAGCTCTCTGCAGGTCATTCACCAGGTCCCCCCGTGTGGTTCTGGGATCTTTGCTCACCGTTCTCATGATCATTTTGACCCCACGGGATGAGATCTTGCGTGGAGCCCCAGATCGAGGGAGATTATCAGTGGTCTTGTATGTCTTCCATTTTCTGATGATTGCTCCCACAGTTGATTTTTTCACACCAAGCTGCTTGCCTATTGTAGATTCACTCTTCCCAGTCTGGTGCAGGTCTACAATACTTTTCCTGGTGTCCTTCGAAAGCTCTTTGGTCTTGGCCATGGCGGAGTTTGGAGTCTGACTGTTTGAGGCTGTGGACAGGTGTCTTTTATACAGATGATGAGTTCAAACAGGTGCCATTCATACAGGTAACGAGTGGGGGACAGAAAAGCTTCTTACAGAAGACGTTACAGGTCTGTGAGAGCCAGAGATTTTCCTTGTTTGAGGTGACCAAATACTTATTTTCCACCCTAATTTACGTATAAATTCTTTACAAATCCTACCATGTGAATTCATGGATTTTTTTTTCACATTCTGTCTCTCACAGTTGAAGTGTACCTCTGGTGCAAATTACTGACCTCTGTCATCATTTTAGGTGAGGAAACTTGCACAATCGGTGGCTGACTAAATACTTTTTTGCCCCACTGTATGCAGAAAATGGGAAACAGCAGAAACTCTTGAAATCTACTACATACTAACTATTACCCCTGATAGTACCCCCTAAACCTGAAGATGGTGCTATATGTGTGAAAACTGAAAAGACAAGATATAGGAGTGACAATTGTTCAAATTACTAAGCAAATATGACAATTAATTTCTGAAGACCACCTTAACTAATGTGACCAAATAGAAAAAGTGGCACTTGAAGAAGTGGCATTAGATTCAAGAGAAACTGCATGTTTTGTGTATGAGATTCAGGAGAGGGGAGGATGCAGTTGTTTAAAAGACAACGTGCAAAGAAATAAAGTGTTTTTTTGGCTTCTGAGTTTTACAGCTGGAGTGGACGAGGCTAAGCATCAGGCTTTCAAATGAATTAAAAGTCTGTCTGGGTCTTTGGTTGATTAATAGGCTGGTGTGAAAGATTGCTGCCACACCGCCCCCTCGGCCTGTGCTTCGAGATTTCTGGTAGTTAGAATGACTCGGGGGTGTTGATTCATTTAAACTAACATAATCATCCTGCTGCAACCAGGTTTCTGTAAGGCAGAGTAAATCGATTTGTTGATCAATTATTAAGTCATGTACTAACAGAGACTTGGAGGAGAGAGACCTAATATTTAATAATCCACATTTCATTGTTTTACTCTTTGGTTCAGATGTGGATACTGTATTGTTCTTTCTTTGTGATTTTTTATGTTTAAGTCGATTGTTGCTGGTTTTTAGTTTGTTTGTTGTCTTTTTGGGAGCTCACACAATTACACACCGATTAAATACTGATTTTAGTGACCTCCGAATGGCGTAACTGGGTGTCATTACTGCCGACTTGAATTATGATTTTACTGAATTTACGTTTACCCTTAGCCAGCAGTTTTAAATTTCCCTCAATGTTGCCTGCTCTGGCCCCTGGAAGACAATTGACTATGGTTGCTGGTGTCTCTAGCTTCACATGTCTGAGAACAGAATTACATAGTTATGCTGTGTATTGCTTTGTATAGTTAATATATGTTTTATGAATTAACTATTTCCAGTGGCATAACCCTTTAGACATAGTAGCTATGTCATTTGTATTTCAGTTTTACTCCATGAGAAAAAACATGTACTAATTAAAAGGAGTTGGATGCTACATCCTGACTTTGCGCGGTATTTCAAGAGGAGTTTGGCTACTGCTGAATTGTGTAGCATACACACACACAAGGAGAGCAGGATAGTCTATCTAAATAAAAAAACGTTTCTGGGGGAAAGCTAGAATGACTAGGGATCCAAGAGAAGGGGAAGCAGCTAAAGGCATCTGCATTTGCATTTTCATCCAGTATGCCTCCAAAATCACAGTGTTCCAATAACTGTCTCAGCTCTGCCATGAAAGCAGCCACTGAAATGGGTGTGGAATTTGAAACTGAACAGTCATGGATGGTTTCAGGCAGTGATGATTTTGCACCAACATTACCAGTTCTTTGAAGCTGAAGTCTCTGGGTTTCCAAGACATTGTTATGTTTCAACTTGGACACTCTCGCCCCGCACGCGTTGAGAGGAACTATCCTTTTCTTGCCTTCATTATCAGTGTGGTTTGCCAAAAAAAGTGTTCCAGCCTGGAGCTAGCTGAATACAAAGTGCACCCCGACTGGAAACTCCCTAGAAAACACTCACAACTGTCTTGGTTTGGCTTTTATCATCATTGTCAAAAGGTGTTAACCTCAGGATAAAGATAGTCAACAATTAGAGCCCTTATTAGGACTTTTAATGGTCTTTTTTTAGACAGTTAAGTTGGGTTAAGATAGTTTCAGTAAATAATTCTCAGTCCCTTCTGCTGCATCATTTTACACACCTCCTGCTGTTCTTGTTTTTTCTCTCGCTCTCAGTAAAAGATTTTAAGGCAAAGTTTCTCTATGACATGTATGGAAGCCCGTTTCCGCCACTGAAAAAAAAAAAGGATACTTAACTCGAAATTTCGAGTTATCTTTCTCGAAATTTCGACTTATTTTCTCAAAATTTCGACTTATTTTCTCGAAATTTCGACTTAGCAACTCGAAATTTTGACTTAATAACTCGAAATTATGAGAAAAATAACTCAAAATTTTGAGTTATTTTCTCAAAATTTCGAGTTAGCTCTGCCAATCAGTAATCTATGTGAATGACGTCATTTCCTTGTTACCCGGAAGCTGAAGCCCTCAGCTACAAATGCTACAGAAATGCTAACAGTATTACAGATACGGATCATGAATTCACAAATTGCTGAGTATTTTAAGCGTGGCTTCACAAATGAGGAGATTCTTGCATTATTAGCTGAATCACATGGCATTACTATCAGCCTCCGTACACTTGAAAGGATTTTACACAACAACCGACTTTGGCGCAGAAAGAACAAAACAGAGGTGGGAGAGGTGGCAGCTTTTATACAAGCACAATTGGCAACCTCAGGACAGTGTCATGGGTATCGTTGGATGCACCAGAAGTGTTGGATGAATGGCATTGTTACTGACAGAGAAACCGTTCGTCTTCTGCTCCGTTTATTCGATGGAGAAGGTGTGGATTTGAGGTCACGTAGACGACTGTGGAGGCGAGTGTATCATAGCAGAGGCCCCAACTATGTGTGGCATATCGACGGCTACGATAAACTGAAGCCATTTGGGATTGCAATCAGTGGATGCATTGACAGATTTTCAAGGAGTGTAATATGGCTAGACGCTTACAAGACAAATAATGACCCGAGAGTAATTGCTGGCTACTTCATGGATGCCGTGATTCAACAAGGTGGTTGCCCTGATCAAGTGAGATTAGATCTAGGAACAGAAAACGTCCATGTTGCTCACATGCAATGATTTTTGCACTTTACAGACAATGAACCAGAAAGAGAGCACGTCATATTTGGAGCAAGTACAGGAAATCAACGCATTGAAAGATGGTGGCTAATCTTACGAAGCCAGTGTATCCAGTACTGGATTGAACTATTTGACAAACTAAGAGAGGATGGCCACTTCTCAGACTCTTTCTTGGACAAATCATTGGTCCAGTTCTGTTTTCTTCACATTATACAGGTGAGTTTACATAGGTGATTGTGTAAACGACATGTATTGTAACTGTTTAATTTGTAACAACTCACACGGCCTTTGTATATTATAGAAACATCAGATATATTAAAGTACACGTGAAAAGTAGTGCTTTTTTAAAAAAAAACTGTTTTGTTAAAAAAAAAATTCCACATATATATCAAGGAACACAATTATACATTATAACACATTGATTATTTATGTGTTTAGGCCTCTCTCTGTACTCGGTTAGCATTTTTGGTGGGGCAAAACTAAGTAAATAAGTATCTGTCTGTTCATGATATATATATATATGTGTGTGTGTGTGTGTGTAGTGTGTGTGTGTGTATATAGGTATGTGTGTATATATATATATATACAGATAGATATCATTAATGTAGCTCAAAGCTACATTAATGGTGTGTAAGCTAAGAAAATCAATGTTGTGCTTTTGTACATTAACATTTTCATACTGTATGCCTGAAAATGTTTCTTTTGTTCATTTTGTTTTCATCTAGGAAGAATTAAATGAAGTTGCTTTGGCCTGGAATGACCACAGAATGCGCCCAGTCCACAACTCCTGAAGTCCTCATGGCCGACCATCTTTTATGTATGCCCTCCCAGACATTTATGGCGCGAGGGACTGTCTCAAACATCTCAATATGGACAAAGTTGAAGCCTGCCTTGAAGAATGCGTGTTCAAAGACTTTCCATGTGAAGAGGATGTCTTTCATCTCTGTGTAGAACTCATGTCAGAACATAACCTGGACTTCTCAGATGATGTGTTTCATACAGTGGATCTGTATGTAAAGCTAAGGCAGTTGATGCTTACTGAGTTGGAGCTTTTGCCTTAAAGGTTAGACATCGTTATGCATTTTTAATGCTGTATTTTCATATTTAAACTGTAAACTTTTATGAGTTATTAATTTTTGGATGGTTGTCGTTTTTGGGGCACACATACATGGGTTTTGAGGGCCTGAAAATGTATTTCACAAACAGGGCCAATTGAAAAAGGCTATAAAAATTGTATTTAATTTTTGGAGGGGTTTTTTTTTTTTTTTTTTTTTTTTTGGATGGTTTATTTCAATTAACAAACCAACTTTTTGTTTTAAAAGCCTTATTATTAAAACATATGTAAACATAATGTCTGTTAGACCTGCTATTTGGAGGATATGCAGCGCATGTCACCTTGGAATTATGATTTCAACTTTTTGTAAATATGCTTTTTCATCTTTCTTTTTATTTGAGTAATTATTGATGTTTTGAAATATCTGGTTATGTAGCAGTAAAAAAAAATTTTTTCACTGTCATTTTTTTTCACTGCTGAGACTTTTTATATATACTGACTGTTTTCCTGATTATGGGCAGTATAATTATATATTTTTTAGCATATGGATAACCTAACTAAGTGAGATTTATGGGCCTATGGGTTTTTTTTTTTTTTGGATTGCGCCTCAGAATAATAAAAACCCAGAAATTACCAAAATGAAAGATGTAACTTGTCTCATTGAACACTTTATTATAAAACACAGATCTTTTGCCATCATCTTATCTTAAAACAAAATAACTGTACTGTATTTACAGTAACATAAAAAACCTTAAAGTATTCTTATAAAAAGCTAATTGCCAGCACAAGACTTGGAAAAAGTACGACAATACACTCAACAAAAATATGCAATATGTTTTGCAAAAATTCAATAATTATTAAAAATACAAAAAGAATGGGACAATAAAAAGAGATTGAGGATAATATGGCAAGATCTGATAACAATATCCTACAATTAAAGAATAAGAACGTGTGGTCTAAAACCACTATGAAGCAAATACATTAGGCTCAAACATGAAAACCAAAATATAGGAAAATATCTTTTAAATAACTACCCCATTGGCTATGCAGTTTTGAAAAAGGGGGCTATGATACACAAGGGTTTTTTTCCATTACAAAAATCAGGAAAAGCCAACCAAAAATCAACCTTCAGCTAAGCAATTGCTGATTTCACAGAAATCCAAAATAAAAGCATATAGGTGTGCCTTATGGCCATTCAATTTAGCAAAAGTCACCATAACCCAGATGGCTAAACAGAACTGTACAAACATAACTGTAATAAAATACAATGATATAGTAAAACCTGACTTGTAAACTGTAAAATGTGTGCACGATGATAAAACATGTAGGAGATATTGCATATATCTCCTACATGTACTATATACTACATATTGCAGGGGTCTCAATCTCTAATTTTCTGGTGAACCACTACAATACATGTCATCTTGTGACATTACATTAATAAAATTTGACAAATTAAAATTAACCTAATGCATTTTTTAAAGTTGATTTTGGATTCAAATAATAGAAAAAATGAATAAAAGGTGGAAAAACTGCTTTCATTGTTCACATGCACACATGCTGACTGAGGAAATGGGAATGCTTATAAATGGTCTCCAGACTCTGAGACCTCTGCAGAAATGCATTTCACAAGTGTTTAGAAAAATATTGCCTCAGTTGTAATAGGAAAACACAGAAACACAAAGAAGTACCTCAAATTGCATTACAGTGGTATTTCACCAAATACTTTTTCTTGGAACTCAGTTTTTAAACACCTGAAACCTTTGCTGTGACATTCACATGGGAACACTTTAGTCTTAGTTCACAACTCAAATATAATCTGTTGTAAAACAACAATGGCTTTTAAGCCATTGTCCGTGAATCAAACCTTTATATAATGTCCATAACCCACACATTTGATTCCAACACACTGTTCATCTCCGATCTGAAGTCAGGATAGCTGTCATAATTTATCGACAGCTCCAGTACACACCCACATGTGTGTGCCACAGGTCGTCTCTGGAAACCTTTCAGTTCGTTAAACCCAATGATGATGTTCTTTCCCAGATGTAAATCTGAACCTGTGCAAAACCTGAGGAACAAACACAAATGTTCCTTCTCAGCATTCTTCACATATGTAGTTAGATATTTCTGAATCAGCTTCTGGTGAGCCGTCATTGTTTCAGGGAAAGTGAGACACTTGAGAACTTTTCTCAGAGTTGGTTGGAGGGTTTCATAAACTGAAGATAGATCACAAAGGCTTTCCCATGCAGTGCTGAGTGTTCTTGCCCACTGTTCAATAACATAGGCAGGCTCTTGGACAAGTGTTTTGTGTGCAAGCTCCAATAGGACTTCAGTGGCATTGCAGGCTGTTGGTATCTTTCTGCAGCTGTGGTTATCAAGTATGTCTATAAGTTCTTCTTGGTCCACGGTGCTAAAGTCTGATCGCCACGCCTCTAACACTGTACGTCAGAGTCAGGCATGAACTTAAGGAAATTCTCCACAATATCACTCTTTACATATCCAAAGGCAGCTTGTTCCAGAATGGCAGGTGCAATTTTCACAGGCAGATATTTCTCTCTAACCCATCCAAATGCAATGATTCTGCCCACACTCTCCCACTCCGGTTGCCCAAGATCATGCCTTAAGAAGGGCACTTTTTAAACGTTTCCAGTGGTGCACTGGCCATAGAATTCTTTCCAGAATTCTGAAAGACAGTCTCTCACAACTCCCCCATCGTCATGGGCCATTTCAGGTGTTCCATCAGGCAGTAAGACCTGGATTTTGATGTCGACATCTTCAAGGTCCTTATCACTAAAATGTGAAATGAGCTCTGACATTACCTGCCCTCTGTGGACCACCACTACTCTCCTCACTCTCTCACTGGATGGACCAGGTTGTGGAGAAAAAATCTGGGTGTCATCCAAATTTATTGGCTCACTGTCAGAAAAGGGGCCAACAAAAATAATGTCACTGCTGTGAGAAGTGTTAGCGCTTAGAGACTGCGTGGAAGATTGTGGAAGGTTATCGTTTGGAGTGTCTTCAATGTATGTCACATCATGGCTGATTGTTTCAAATGGAGCAGATGTTTGGACTGTAGTGACAGTAAAAGAAGAGGTTTGGTTTTGAGGACTCGCTTCAATTTCTAAAGATGGATGCAAACCTGGGTTGGAGCTCTGAAGGCTGTCATTTTGTTTTTTCTTTGTGGTGAGGTAGAACCTGAGGATATTAAGTTTTGTGACATGATAAAGTTCTCCTACTGTCAATGCATCATCGACTATCATCTCTTGATAATCCTTCAGATCACAGTCAAAATCTGTTAAGGGCCCCTGAATGTTTCCTCCATCTGGAAAGAACAGGCCTGTTGCAACCTGTAATATGTCCCTTTTCTTGGCATCCTTGCAAATGTCTATTTTTCTTGTTCCTCCTCCTCGTCTAGCTCTAACCTGCTTGAAAACCTCAGTGTCTTCATCATAATGCATCCATCCTATTTCTATTTTTCTATTTCTCTTCAGAGCATTTCTTTTATGGGTTGTTTGGGAATGTTCTTCTTGCCGTGTGCTACTGCCATCCTCTTCAGATAATTTTCTTTTGGACAGTTTGGATTTCAGCCGTTCAAAAAGCGCTGACTTGCGGCTGCTGCCCCTCCGTCTGCAAAATCCAAATACTGCTAGACGATCACCGTATGATGGCAAATAAGTCTTCAGCTCCTCATCTGTCATTAGACTTATGACACTGGCATCAATCTAAAGATGGAAAAATAATTTAATTTATTGAAACAACCAGCCTTGAAAATACAATCCTATTTTTAACTTAAGAACAATGAGGAAAAGTTGCATTTCAACCAGTATCTTGTTGGAATTAAGTACCTTCTCATTCTCCAAGGTCTGTATAAAGTCTCCCATGCTGTAAGGAAGGATGTAAATTAAAATTACAAAATTAAAATAAAGCCACCATATTATCATCAAAGTATCTGTGCCTACCTACATTATGAGCTCTGACTATGGTGGAGAAGTGGGAACTGCATTTTTAAGTGTCCATTTGCATTGTAACTACAATCAGCATCACAATACAGTCAATCCCACATTTTCTCAGTTGTCTGGTTACAGTTTCATTGGTTTTGTTCCTTTTTTATATAGTTGTCAGTCATATTCCCTGTTTTGGGTGATTTGTGATTTTGTTTTATACAGTGCTGTACACTTATTACGCATGTTTTCAGCAAAACGTCTGTTTCATCAGACATAACAGGTGTCATTAGCGTGTAACAGAAACCTTATAGGTACCTTTGGTTAACCCTGACGTTGCATGCTATTCAACTTTGTACGTAACAATCGCGGTCACACTGTTTTTGTATACCTTTTATCCAGTTATCATTTGTAGGAAGGCATTCAAAACTGAAGAACCTGGCGCCATTTGTTGTTAATACAGTAGCTCATGACACGATCCAGTTTTGAGTGCGCACCCCTTTGCGCCATATCCTTCCGGGTAACAAGGAAATGACATCAGCCACGTAGATTTCTTATTGGCAGCGCTAACTCAAAATTTCGAGTTATTTTTTCAAAATTTCGAGTTAATAACTCGAAATTTCGAGTTAATAAGTCCGAATTTCGAGAAAGTAACTCGAAATTTCGAGAAAGTAACTCGAAATTTCGAGAAAATAACTCGAAATTCCGAGTTATGGATCTTTTTTTTTTTTTTATGGCGGAAACGGGCTTCCATAGACATGACATAGAGACACTGAAGTCAGTCTGAGTCTTTGAGATTCAGTTACTGTAAATATCACTTTTCCGAATGTATAATGAACTTCGGTAACATGTTAAGATTGAGCAAGGGTTGACGTTATCATAACACGTTCATATCCTAAAGGCTAGCCAGTGTATCCTCTGCTAAAGAAGGCTATTAAGGAAACACTGGAGAATTTTCCTTTGTAAATTTCTCAATAGAGAAATTGATAGCGGTCGTAGGGAAAACTGATACAAAGTCAATATAATATGAGGGGACATCAATGTCAAAAATATACATTTAATGTTGTGTAATATACTGGGATATCTATAATTAGACCTATTTTTTATTACAGGCATTTTGCAAAACATTGTATCCTTGTTGTGTTAATATAGTTTAGTTGGTTACTGTTCTTACTATTTTGGAGCAACTGTGAACACATAAAATAAATAAAATAAAAGTAAACTAGCTAATTCTAATAAACAATGAAGACATAATTCAAACCACAGCATTCCTACAACTTCTAATCTGTTAGAATAATAAAGGCATTAGAAAAAGAATCCTACATCTCAACTTACAAAAGCATTAGAACAAAAGCTCCAAGCAACTCCAAGGATTCCAAGCTCAAAAACAACCCAAAGCCATAGGATCATGTGATAAAACTAAATAAAATAACATAAAAGCAGCACATTGGTGTCATGGTCCTGGGTTGTGTGACCCAGTGTTGAGTTTTATGTATCTTTTGTATTCATTTATGCTTTAGCTTAGTTTGTCTAGTTAATTTCTAGGGTGCTGTTTAGCCCTTTGTTTCTTAGTTGTTTATGTCATCTCCCCCTGTACTCAGTCTCCCTGGTTCGTGCGTCTACCTGTCATGCGTTATGTCTGCGTGGTTATGTTAAGTTCATGTCATGTCTCCATGTTTCCTGTTTTACTTTGAAAGTCTGTATTCACTGTCAGTGTATTCAGTTTCACTTCTCCTGTCCTGTCGTTAGGTTCATGTGTGTCAGCTGTGCTCCCATGTGTGGCCACTTCCCCTGATCATCCCTCATGTGTATTTAGTCTCTGTGTTTCATGCAGTCTGTGTTTCCCACCCTCCATGTTTTCATGCCCAGTCTTTTGTATTCTTAGCCATAGCTTTCTGAGTCTTCATAGTTTAACAGTAGTGATGGGCAGATGAAGCCTCATGAAGCACTGAAGCTTTTCATCCAATTGGTTCACCCCAACGCGAAGCTTCTTGAAGCTTCATTTGCTCTAGCAGAACACCTACTGGACGTAAAAATATTAGTTGGCATGAATTTGAAGAGTGTGGCATTTTGCACACAGCCTGTAAATGTCAACAACAATGGGAGTGTGTAAAACATCTATATTGTAGTGATGGCAGTATACTGTGTATATTTATGCTGGCAGTACGGAAAGACAATAAAAACAAAGCACAAATATAAATATCACACACGTCACTTATTGCATTGTATGATATTGTTATATCATTTAGTAACATTACAGCATGCTATATTATCATGGCATTTGATGGCTCACCTGGTCTTGCTCTACAATCGGTGTCCCCCTTATTCTCATGCAAAGCTCTGTAGTGCCTAAGCATGGATGAGGTGTTGTTGTTATATCCCAGCTCCCTGGCACATAGCAAACACTTCACCTTGTACAAAAGTAAGGACAGCTTAACATAAATTGTATTGCACCATCAGTATTATGAAAATACATCTTCTGTAGAAATTTACACACCTTGTTGGGAGATATAAGCTCAAAATGTTCCCACACAGGGGAGGATATCCTTCTCTTCTTAGCTGGCTCCATTCTCTCCTGACTTTCTCTCCTGACTCTCCTAAACCTCCAAACTCTCTCCAATCTGTCTCTAACTCTCACTAACCGCAACTCTCCATCAAACACCCACATTTTGAATGGGGTCTGAGGGGTTTATATCGCTGTCATAGCTCGCGGCAAAGTTCGAACCGCTTCCTGAACCAGTCACGTGGTACAGCCGGGCAGCGAGGCTTCGGACGTCATCATTTTCAGCTCCTCCCATAAATGAAGCAAGCCTCGATACGCGTTTCGCGGAAACGCCCCCTCCATTACTCGACACACACTTCGAAGCCTCGATACAGAACGTCACATCACTATTTAACAGTATCCGTTTCCCAGTTTAATTTAGTTCAGTTTTGTCACGGTCTTTCTGCTTTGTGTGAGACCTGTCTTCAGCCATAATAAAGGCTCACTTTCAGTTTAAGGTCTACTCTCTTGTGTTTGCACCTGGGTCCACCACACGCACCACCGCACGGTCTGTCTCCTCAGATCGTGACACATTGGTATGTAAGAAGCATAGTAACCTGTCAGTAACCTGAGCAGAAATTGTGCTTCCTTTCTTAAACACTGCCAGTTAAAAATCACGCTCATGCATTTCTTTGCTTGTTTTGGTATTATACTCGTAACCTTACATTAAATAATTGCAAAACATCATAGCCTAACATAAATTTGCTGAACACTCAGTTCAGTTGTTTGTTAGATTTAGTGAACTGAGATACGTTACACAAATAAAGATGTGTTGCTATAGCAACAGCGGAGAAACAGAAGGAATGGTCCACAAAATGAAATTCAGTCACCGCTGGAAATAACTTCAAGTAACAGAATCTTTCTTTCTCTTCACCCCTAACGCCCACCATCACTGAGTCCACAACAAAACGTCTGTCCTTGCATCACCTCTCACATGTAGCTTTGTTGCAACCTGCAGTACAATTTGTTGGCTGTCACTTCTACAAGCTTTTTCTTCAAAGAAGGAAACAAAGGAAACCATGACAACAACATTCAATGATGTGCTCTTTTCAAAAGAGGTGGTGGAGCTGTGGACCAATCTCTCTAGTAGTGAGAGCTTACTCTTCCCTATTCAATATTTCTGCACAATTCCTATCTCTGATTTGTTTAGTTAAAAATTTATGACACCAATTGTGTGGAATGGGTGACATATGCAGTTTTTTGGGCCAAAAATGTTTTGTCTTAGGACAAGGATCATTGCTGCAAATCAGCTGCAGTTTATCAGTACATGGATCATATGTGAAGTGTATGGCATTTGTGA
The DNA here is from genome assembly GCF_057381845.1 of Rhamphochromis longiceps. Lineage (NCBI taxonomy): Eukaryota > Metazoa > Chordata > Actinopteri > Cichliformes > Cichlidae > Rhamphochromis > Rhamphochromis longiceps. Next base: position 1,460,729 of record NC_140565.1, read on the forward strand.
CGTATGTGCCTACACATGCCATGGCATTGTAAAGCGCTTTGGGTGCCTTGAAAAGCGCTATATAAATCCAATCCATTATTATTATTATTATTATTATTATTATTATTATTATAACCCATGCCAAATCCAACCTCATGGCTTTTGGGCCACGTCTGACGAACACATTTGTCAATGCCATAATTTAGCCATAAGAGCCAAACTAGCTAAGATTAGGAAGCTAAAGAGAATTCTCAGGTACTTTTAAAGGAAGCATACTAGTATATAATTATTTTTTTTAAAATATGTGGCCCCACCTTGTAGCAAGAGGAGGGGTTTGTGTATACGTGGTCCTCCAGTGAATGTGAATAGAGAACAGTGAGATCCCTATGGCATAACAAAGAAGAGCCAACTCCACAGGACAAGACTCAGCCATACATCTGCACCTAAAGGATAAAGGTCACTCTTTCGAGGATGCCAGTGCTCACCTTTGGACAGAAAAGACAGTGGGTTTGAAAGAGGATTAAAAAAAGTAATCTATGTCAACTGTTAAAAACTATCTTTGAACAGAAGGGGTGGCTTACGACACCAATCGCCTGTCTTCTACAATCTGAGTTCTTTGGTTGAAACACCCTGTCTTTGTGTGATGCAGAAAAGGTGAACGGTTGGTCTCTACATGCATGGAGGAGGAGGTGTGATGTTTTGCTGGTGAAACTGGCACACTGAACCAGCATGACTAATACAGCATCTTGTAGCAACATGCCATTCCATCTGGTTTGTCTTTAGCTGACCCATCATTTATTTTTCAACAGGACAATGACCTCAAACACACCTTCAGGCTGTGTAAGGGCTATTTGACCATAAAAGAAAGTGATGGAGTGCTGCACCAGATCACCTGCCCTCTACAGTCACCTGACCTAAACCCAATGGAGATGGTTTGGGATTAGATGGACCGCAGAGTTAAGGCAAAAGGGCCAACACGTGCTCAGCATCTCTGGGAACTCCTTCCAGACTGTTGGAAAACCATTTCAAGTGACGACCTCACGAAGCTCATCCAGAGAATGGCAAGAGTGTGCAAAACAGTAATCAAGCAAAGGGTGGCTATTTTGAATAATCTAAAGTTAGTTAGTTATTTCACCCTTTTTGTTTACTACATAATTCAGTCTGTGTTCATTCATAGTTTTGATGCTTTCAGTGAGAATCTACAATAATAAAGAAAAACTATTAAATGAGAAGCTGTGTTCAAATTTTCGACTTGTACGGTATATATACCGGTTGTACTTGGGTTGTACTAGAAATGATGATATCTCCACCAAGAGACCTGATGTCTTGTCTCCCCCTTGCCATACCATTTGTTGTATCGCATCAATCTCCAGTTGTGATAGCAGTGGAAAACATCAGGAGTTTCACAGAAGGTTCAGTCATTACTGTAGAGAAGGAAGAGAGGGGGGAAACACACCCTCTGGGGGAGGCTGGCGTTGATTGTCTGTTTGTGGGATGTGGTGCTCCTCAGCCTCACCTGCTGCTTCCTGTCCATCATGTGATGGCCACAGTAAGCTTGGTGAGCTTCTGGTGGAGGATGTCTGGGTGACGGTGTTGAAGCCCAAGCTGAAGTCCATGAACAGGATGGCATATGTCCCTGGTTGGTCAATGTGTAGGATGTAGTGCAGACTAATACTGACTGCATCCTGCAACTTCTACCAGGTGGGTCAGCACCAGTCTTTCGTAGGACTTCATGATCACAGACGTCAGGGTGACAGGCCTGTAGTCATTTAATCATGTGATGGTGGACTTTGAGACTGGGATGATAGTGGAGTGTTTAAGCAGGAGGGCACGTCACATAGCTTCAGAGATCTGCTAAAGATCTTGGTGAAGATGGGGCAAGTTGGCTGGCAAAGAATCAGGTCCTGGAGCCTTCTGGCTTTTCTCTTTCTGGATGAGCAGACACACATCCTCACAGATCCAGACCCCTGTAGCTGGTGATGTGCTGCAGGCCTCTCTAAACTGATGTCGAGTCAGAGTTAGCTGAAAAGGCTGTTTTGTAGGTTCTCACTGTAGCTCTTCTTTAAGTTAGATTATCCGGGTTGATGAGAACTAGGGAAAAAAATACCTAGAGAGGATTGTCCAATGTTTAAGAGGTCCTCTCTATTGAAAGTAATAAGAGGATAACGAGAAAGAGAGATCCCCATGCTTGATTTCTTGTATCGCTCATCCCTAATTTTATATACTCTGATACAGTGAGCCCTCCAGCAGTGGCTTATGGTCATTGCATATTTTATAAGCTGTCCTTTTAACGTGAACAGTTCTGTATCTAAGAGACACAGAATCTATCTATCTATCTATCTATCTATCTATCTATATAGAGATGTAGATAGAGAAATGTAGATAGAGAGATGTAGATAGAGAGATGTAGATCTATAGATATTTTTTAACAAAACTGTACTATCATAAATGTGTGTTCTGTTGTTAACTGTGGCCAGGGGGCCGCACAGAGTCTAACAAGCTTTGCTCAAATTCACCAGCTTCATTCTGCAGTCAATATCTGGGATCGATATGTTTTATATTCAGTATGTGTATTGGGCTTATTGCATCACCATTTTTGTCTAGAATTTTCTTAAATAGTGAGAAAAGACCATTAGATGCCCTTTTTTCTTGGGTGTATCAAGAAAGTGAAGTGAGTGAAGAAGTAAAATAAAAGATATAAGGGATAAGCATCAAATCATATACAGGCCCTGTTCCCATTTTGATTGTCTGTACGTGACTGGCCCACTGTCAATTAATAAATCTCAGATAAAAAAACAAAACAACCCATTGTGTAAAGACTTTTAGCACTGAAAGCACTGACAGACATTTGGCACTTTGTTATAACTAGCCCATTAATGTGACCTTGTGGATTTGTCTGCATAGGTTCAGTCAACAGATATTACTTTTCAGAGGCCAGCTGCATATTAGCTGAAAACACCAGTTTCACCTCATTTGGGATTGCTGATACTCCCCTGATGCAGACACCACTGCTGATGAGTGTGTGTTTGGCCCAGAGCTCATGGCCAGAACCCCTAGATTCATGCCATCCTTATATTTAATGATGTATTGCCGAACAAAAGCTAACATCCACTCTGGCCAACCCTGCTACAAACTGTTGGCTGTTTTAAATGTCATTCTAATTATCCATGTCTTTGGCACTGAATGCAAAAGTAAATATATGTGGCCTCTCCAGTCACTCTCCGTATCTTCATCACTCCTACTGTGATTAAATATCACACATTTTCAATGAGGTGGACTACCCCAGGTGCCTAGGATTATTGCAGCATAACTAAGGTGGGGGAGCTAACTATAAGCTTTATTAAAGAGGAAACTCTAATCCTAAAAGTAGGATGTCTGTCTCCCAAATCCAAACTGGTATCTGGCTTCACAGAAGAGAGGCCTGAGAACTGAAGGCTCTGCCTCCCATTCAATGTTTAAATACCCAGGGAACCCAGGGAAGTAGGCCTGCAGGCTAAGGGTGAAGTGTTGGAGTGATATGGTAGGTATTTAAGATGAGGTATTTATTTAAGCCTGTTATTCAAAGCCTTGTACAGTGGGGCAAAAAAGTATTTTGTCAGCCACCGATTGTGCAAGTTCCCCCACTTAAAATGATGACAGAGGTCAGTAATTTGCACCAGAGGTACACTTCAACTGTGAGAGACAGAATGTGAAAAAAAATCCATGAATTCACATGGTAGGATTTGTAAAGAATTTATTCGTAAATTAGGGTGGAAAATAAGTATTTGGTCACCTCAAACAAGGAAAATCTCTGGCTCTCACAGACCTGTAACGTCTTCAGTAAGAAGCTTTTCTGTCCCTCACTCGTTACCTGTATGAATGGCACCTGTTTGAACTCATCATCTGTATAAAAGACACCTGTCCACAGCCTCAAACAGTCAGACTCCAAACTCCGCCATGGCCAAGACCAAAGAGCTTTCGAAGGACACCAGGAAAAGTATTGTAGACCTGCACCAGACTGGGAAGAGTGAATCTACAATAGGCAAGCAGCTTGGTGTGAAAAAAATCAACTGTGGGAGCAATCATCAGAAAATGGAAGACATACAAGACCACTGATAATCTCCTTCGATCTGGGGCTCCACGCAAGATCTCATCCTGTAGGGTCAAAATGATCATGAGAACGGTGAGCAAAGATCCCAGAACCACACGGGGGGACCTGGTGAATGACCTGCAGAGAGCTGGGACCAAAGTAACAAAGGTCACCATCAGTAACACACTACAACGGCAGGGAATCAAATCCCGCAGTGCCAGACGTGTTCCGCTGCTGAAGCCAGTGCATGTCCAGGCCCGTCTGAAGTTTGCCAGAGAGCACATGGATGATACAGCAGAGGATTGGGAGAATGTCATGTGGTCAGATGAAACCAAAGTAGAACTTTTGGTATAAACTCAACTCGTCGTGTTTGGAGGAAGAAGAATACTGAGTTGCATCCCAAGAACACCATACCTACTGTGAAGCATGGGGGTGGAAACATCATGTTATGGGGCTGTTTTTCTGCCAAGGGGACAGGACAACTGATCCGTGTTAAGGACAGAATGAATGGGGCCATGTATCGTGAGATTTTGAGCCAAAACCTCCTTCCATCAGTGAGAACTTTGAAGATGAAACGAGGCTGGGTCTTCCAACATGACAATGATCCAAAACACACCGCCCGGGCAACAAAGGAGTGGCTCCGTAAGAAGCATTTGAAAGTCCTGGAGTGGCCTAGCCAGTCTCCAGACCTCAACCCCATAGGAAATCTGTGGCGGGAGTTGAAAGTCCGTGTTGCTCGGCGACAGCCCCAAAACATCACTGCTCTCGAGAAGATCTGCATGGAGGAATGGGCCAAAATACCAGCTACTGTGTGTGCAAACCTGGTAAAGACCTATAGTAAACGTTTGACCTCTGTTATTGCCAACAAAGGTTATGTTACAAAGTATTGAGTTGTATTTTTGTTATTGACCAAATACTTATTTTCCACCCTGATTTACGAATAAATTCTTTACAAATCCTACCATGTGGATTCATGGATTTTTTTTTTTCACATTCTGTCTCTCACAGTTGAAGTGTACCTCTGGTGCAAATTACTGACCTCTGTCATCATTTTAAGTGGGGGAACTTGCACAATCGGTGGCTGACTAAATACTTTTTTGCCCCACTGTATATAATGGCTGATCCGACCACTATGACACACAAGGGGTAACTAAACAAAAACACAATTGAAAATAACAAACAATGCAGTATAGTCTAGTTTGTTAATAAATTAAACACCAAAAAAGGAAATCAAAACTACTAAACCCTAAATTCAAATATTTAATTAAGTACAACTACTTTGTTTTTAAATGAAAAAAAACAAACACACATTCTCCCCTTCAGCAGGAAGTGGTAGTGCGGTCCAATTATCCCTTTTTGCATTTAGTGGTTTCAAACCCTGGCTACCATCTGTTGTCCAGCAACTCCCAGGGATGATGGCAGGTAAGAAATAAAAGACAAAGGTTTGTCAAAAATCAAAGAAATGAACTGGTATGAATACGTAAGTAAACTAAATGTGTACGCTTACAAATAGGACAAATGTATCCAAACCAATCAATAATGTTATTGGAAACTAAAGTGTGTTACTGGGTTCAAATAAAGAAATGACAATAAAAGAGTTACCGCCTTTAGAGTTTTGCCATGGGTTTGGCCATCATACACCCCCCCACTTCTGGATCTTCCGTCAGGCAGCGAGAGAGGTAATCAGCAGTAGTGTTGGATGTAGTGAACCTTAAACCGGTATGGCTGCATAGCCAGATACCACCTGTCTTTCATTCTTTACAGCCACTGCAGGGCTTTGTGATCAGTCTGAAGGATGAATTCTCTTCCCAGCAAATAAAATTTGAAAGAGTCAAGTGCTCATTTAATGGCCAAAGCTTCCTTCAAACCCGTTGCGTAGCGGTTCTCCCTTGGTAGCAGCTTTCGCTTGATGTAGGCGACAGGATGACAATCCTCTGGTGGTCCCTGCAGAAGCACTGCTCCCAGACCCCTTTCAGAAGTATCGTCCTGCAACGTAAAGTCTTTTGTAAAATCTGGTGAGTGTAAAACTGGGTCCTTATTCAGGGACTGGCGAATGTCTTTGAAAGCTCCAATAGCTTCAGCTCTCCACCGAATCTTATTGGGACATCTTCAGCCAGTCCTGTCCGTCAATGGGGCTGCTCTTGCTGAGAAGTTGGGAATTAAGCCGTTTCCTGGTTTGTGGAAGAGGACATGATGTAATTGCATTAATTTTGTCGACCTGTGGTTTAATTGTCCCACCTCCAACTGTAAACCCGAGGTACTGGACTTCAGTCCTAGCAAGAGCACACTTTGCTGGATTGATGGTAAGGCCTGCGGAATGCAGTCAATCCAGCATGGCTCAACAGCCAATAAACAATATAAAGAAGAAGAAGAAGAAGAATTCGGAAGTTGGGAGACAGTAATCTGAGAATTTGAAAATGCTCACCGAAGAGAATCGCGCTGCCTTAGTGTGACCAAGTGGTCGGCGGGGTTAGAGAAAAGGAAATAAAAGGACAACGCCACCTAGGGGAATTTCACCCCCAGGAAATATATTTAAGAAAAATAGATAAAAGGAATAAAAGGAGGCCGCACAAATTCAAGGATGCACACTGAGGCAGGTTGGCTCCAATATTAAAACAGTTTTATTTATAGTAAAAATAAAAAAATATTAAAAACAAAGATGTAGCGTCATTGTTGACAGTGTCCTAAAGTGAAAATAAAACAACCATGGAACTTGGACTTACCAGCAGCTGTGGAGCCAAAAGAAAATCACACAAAAAGAATCACTGCAGCCCACCCGGTGCTTTACAAAAGAAAGTGTGAAAACGACCCACCACCTGAGGTCCCAGGGCCACTGGCACGTCCTCCGTTCACTGAAATAAAACACAGAAAAATATGTTAAACGAATAAAAGGACACTGAGCGTCAGGCTCACTACAGATCATAAAAAACTAAAACACACTTTAATAACTTTAATAAAAGAAATCACACACACGCACACACGCACACAGGAAGGCTTATACCCCACAGGTCAAACTACCACTCGTGCTGGTAGTAATTATTCTCAATCACAAGCCGGTCTGGCTCCCCACCGGCTGAGACCGGCAACCAAGGCGATTTAAAATCCCAGCACGACACTCGGGCAGAGGGTCGCTTCAGCCCGATCACAGAAGCGTGAGTCCGAGCACCAGTCCATAATAAAATGGAATAAAACCAGGCGAACCAGAAAAAGGTAAGCCTACTTAATAAAAGATAAGACAAAGCGAGACAAGACAAGACAGCAGGCTCCACCTAGGAGGAGTCCTCACAACAGCGGCTGGGAAGGCGTTTCACTCTTCCAATTTAGGTTGGGCGATTTGCCACGGAGAGGTGAATACAGCAGTCAAACCCTAAAACAACAGATAAATGTAACCTTAAACTCTTATAGCTATAAATGCTAATAAAAGTAGTTTTAACGGCTAACCCCAGGACCGGAGGCGCTATACTCTCAGCTGGTGGGGATAACACGAGCACCTCTCTCCACAACGTCGGAATAAAACAAACTGCCGCGCTACAACAGGCCGCAAAAACTAAATTAACACAAATTCCAGTACTCTGAGGGAATCTAAGGTTAAGCGAGCGCATACCTGTAGCTGTCATATAATCTGCTCTTGCTGATCAGTCCGTCGCAGTGTGCCAGCATTTACTGCTGCTTTGCGCTGAATGCACGGGATGAATGAGCCAACAAAACACCGGCTTAGCTTTATACGGGCTAACACCACCTTGCAATCAATATGCAGGTGGGTTCCCAATTAACCTAGTTGCGTGGCGAAAAGAATGAGCGCAGGAGAGGGAGAGAGAGAGAGAGAGAGAGAAAAAGAAAGGCGAGTAGCCCATCTGGCTACATCAGCAATGTGTGCTACTCTGTGTGCAGAAAGATCGAAAAAGAAAAGGTGACTGCGTGTATAGACAAGGAAATGGCTGGGCAGACGTCTGCGGTCTGTCAATTCTACAACGAGAACTGGAGGTAAGCAGCAACAGCTAAATTGCACTTACCTACACAGGTACTTTATCTGCACGTATCTTACCCATGTTGATGTAGGCTTTATCTAATGATGGGTACGTTTTTGAAGACATCTGATGCTTCTACGTTAAACATTTAACATTAGCAACATTTAATTTTAGCCTATTAGTGTTTTATTTAATTGGATTACTGGCCATTAACTACAGTACTTTTACACTTTTACTTGAGTAGTATTCTAGGGAATGACATCTACCAAAGTGATTTTTGGGACATCTTTCTGCTTTATACAACATTGGTTAAATATCGGTCCGACTCTTAAATTACCAATAACATCCAACATCTATTATGTTGCTGTGTTATTGGTGTGTTCTTGAGTTTGTTCTGTGTAAACAGGGAGATGATATGAGGGGTTTTCGGGACCTTATCCGAATGTCTGTGGAGGACTTTCACTATCTCCTGGAGAGGGTTAGTCCTGCTATCATCAAGAAGGATACACACCTCAGGAAGGCCATCAGCCCCAGGGAAAGGCTTTCAGTTACCCTACGATGTTTAGCAACAGGCAAGTGTGTGGACATGAAAATTCTGTAAGGCTCCCTATAAAATCCCTTAAACTATAGAATGCTGCGCACGAGGCAAGGTCATCTATCTATATCACATTAAGAAATCAGTTCACCCATGCAAGTACATACATATTTTTGCTTTTCTACATCAGTTACACTGGCCCTATAACTGCAAGTCTATCTATCCACCTACATACTATGACTATGTTCAAGCTACTAATACATTCTATTCTACATCGATCATCTAAAATCTGTCACTCTATGAAGATCCATCCATGTCCACTATCCCTTACATTAACCATCAAAATCCACCTGACACTATTTAAGACGCTTTGTTCTCTTTGACAGGTGAAACCTTCAACTCATTAAGTTTCTAGTATAGGATTGGAAGCACCACACTGAGTAGGATTGTCATGAAAACATGCACAGCTCTTACCTGTGTACTGCATGAAGATTACTTGAAGGTAATTTTGATTAGAAATACATTACCCATGCTCATACTATTGAAAGACTGATTTGCACATTGTCAAAAACGTCCCATCAGTTAATACAGCGAGTTTTCACCAAAAACAATTGTGAGTCACAGATGTATTTGTTCAGTCTTTGTTAAGTGTGTATTTAAAAAAGTAAAGTGAACTCCTAGTCTGACAGTGATTTGAATGTGTGGTTAAGAAAAGAAATCATTAATTCACCAGAGATTATTTTGATGCATCACTTTCTACTTGTGTTTCACAGACACCATCAACTGACTCTGAGTGGAAGGCCATTGCCAGAGACCTTGCAAACAAGTGGCAGTTTCTACACTGCCTGGGGGCTATAGATGGTATTAGATTATTCTGTTATTATATGTTACCTTATATATGTAATCAAAGTAGTTGAATTAGAATACTGCTGTAGATCACATTATACCCTTTAATATAGAGTGTGTGAGCTGTATGTAGTTTAGTTCTCATTATACTTTTGAGTTAACAGAACATATTCACATATTAGTTCATTAGATAAATGTGCATCACTCTGTATCCTTGATCTGCTGGGAATGTGTTACACTGTTTTCTTGACATGCTTAATTGTTGAATCATGAAGAGAAGGTTGTAAGCAGGAGACTCTGTGTCTAAAGACAGGGGAGATAGACAGACCACATTCCACACCCCCACCTTACAGAAAGCAGAGAAACAACTGCCGAGGTCATAACTTAGGCGCTGTAACAGAGAAAAAATGTGATGTTTTGGCTTTTACGACTAGCTGGGGGCCACTAGAGACTATAAAAAGCTGAGCAACCCGTCACCATTTTGAGACATGTGCCTGACCCTCTGGTAGCATCTCTCCCGTCCGGACGTTGTAATGCTCTGACTGTTGAATTGTATGGAAATAAATGATTGTTGATTGAGCATTTATACACCGAGTATTGTCCCTCCTTCAGCCCAAAGATTCAAAGAATTGGGAGAATTCAACAATGGGAAACACATCTTCATCCAACCCCCTGCCAAGAGTGACAGCATGTATTTTAACCAAATGTCCAGGTTTTCCATCATCCTTATGGCTGTAGTTGGTGCCAATTACAAGTTTGTGTATGCAAGCGCAGGGACACAGGGTAGGGTGTCTGATGCGGGAGTGTTTGCCCATTCATACCCTGCCAGGCACTGATGCTATGATGCCACACATGCTAACTGGAGATGATGCTTATCCCCTCCGACCAGGTCTCATGAAACCATATTCATTTCGAAGCCTCAACACCAATCAGAGAATGTACAACTACTGTCTGTCCAGAGCATACCGCGTTGTGGAGAACGCTTTCGGAATTTTGGCAAATCGCTTCAGAGTTTTCAGAACAACAACTTGCCTGGACCCAGACAAGGTTGTCACCATTATCTTTGCTTGTCTTTTTCTGCACTACTATCTTCCGGACCACAGATCTGACGCCTGTGTACCACCTGGCTATGTGGATTCTGAGGATGCCAACCATCACCTAGTCGACGGTGCATGGAGAAGGGTGGGAGAGCTTCAGTCCATTTCAATGGGCCGTGCACGGAACCCCTCAGTGGAAGCAAATAAACTACGAAATGTCCTTTGCGAGTACTTTGTCTCACCTGCAGGGAGTGTTTCATGGCAAGAAGACATGGTGTAGGTAGACCAAAGGTTTCTTTTTTGGTTTTTGTTTTTAATTTCCTTGTTTACTTTTTAAATTTTATTTAAATAACAAATTCCCTTTGTAAATACTGACAAAAATAAATCTACCTCTGGGAAATTGCAAACCTTTTTTGCTTTATTATATAAATACAAAAATATCTTGCATGAAATTGTGCAAACAGTTCTGCAAGACACCACGAAATTGAGGTAGGGAAGACACGTAGCCATAGTGTCACAAAGAACATCGAAATAAACATTTTGAATTAAGTTTCACAAGGAACATTTAAAACATTTGAATGAAGCTGTAGTTTCAATGCACTGTTTACAGCAGCGACTAGTAAACTCCAAAATATTCTTAGATATATAAGTGTTGTAAATTTATTATTTAACTTACTCAGAGTTTAGCATTTTCAGAAAGGACATTGACTGGGTTGATGGGGCCTGGCAGTCTTAGGGGGTGGGGGGTGGCTGTACCTGATGATGAGGGTGGATAGGATACCAAGGTGGACTATCCTGCGAACCTGCAAATTGCTCTGCCTCCTGTGTGTCATAAATCATGTTCACTATGTTTCTTTTGAGCTGCAGCTGTAGAGCTCTGTCCTTGATGTTTCTCAACTCTGAGGCCACTTGTTGGCCAAACAGCTCCTCAGAATGTGCATTAGATCCTGATAGTGTTTTCTGGACCTCCTGAAGCAGGGGAAGTTTGGCCATCTCAATGCTGTGCTCTGCTGATTTTGGTGTAGGTTTTTGCACTCTAGGTCTTTTAACAAGCTGACCTGTCGACCGACTCTGTGACCGGTGGACTGTTTGAGGTGTTTTCCTCTTCCTGGCTCACTGAAATTGGGCTAGTGGTGTTCGAAGAAATAAGGACATCTGCTTCAATTCCCACAGTGGACTGATCCTCATCTCCCTCCTCTCTTGCGCCTATGTCGTCTGACTCTGTGTCAAGCTGTTGGAAACAGTACAGAAAGCAGACAGAGGGAAAGTGATTTACACAGATATAAAGATCTAAACAGTATTAGTTAGGTCAGATACTAATTTTACACTGTATACTTTGTGGCATTTATTTTACTGAAAACATTTCAACTGAGAATTACCTTTGACATCATTCCCCACAAATATCCCTTCATAAGGTGTGTGTATGTGCATATGCTTTTAAACAACTTGGTTATGAACTTACTCTCAGAGTGGACTCTGTATTTCTATGGACAACATGTGCGTTCAAGAAATCCAAATGTTTTAATATCCAGACCTGTTTGGGAATTGGTGGTTTCTGGCCATTGCCACTGGGTTTCAGTTTGAGCAGTTTGCCAGACTGTGTCGAAATGATGCAACCCGGGTTTTCACTTCATTCACTGAAAAATTAACATTACCATGTACGTTAGGATTTTTATTTAAATAGTTGAGATTCAAAACGCTACTGATATTAATGTTCAAACTGTAGTTGGAAAGAGTTTACTTGGAAATTAATTATAAAATTTAATATTTCTGAAAGTCGATTTAGAGGTTTTTACATCTGAACTCTTCATTTCATGTTTTCATAAAAGAAAGTTCACTTACTCACAGAGATGGGCAGTACCGTGTTACAAGTAACGCGTTACTGAAATCCGATTACTTTTTTCAATTAACGAGTAAAGTAAGGGATCACTATTGGGGAAAAAAAGGTAATTAGATTACTGTTACTTTCCCGTAAGCATGCTGCGTTACTGCGTTACTAAAACTGTGATTTTCTTGCGAGAATGTCTCATGACAATGACGTAAGCGAGTGCGACGTTCGTGGCAACAGCTGTGTGCAGATCAAGAATGGATAATATATCGAGTGCGGGAGAGAGTATGAGCGTGCAGCTTTTAAAGCGTGGAAGTACTGACCTTACTTTGAGTTTGATTCTGTAAAAAGTGAGAAAAACATTAGCGCCCGCTGTTCACTGCGTGGGAAGAAAACTTCTTTTTACAGCGCAAAACCCCTTAACTTCCGAGCAAGCACCGAATACGCTGCCACGGAATTGGAAATTCACAGAAAAACTCGCGGATTCTTCCAATGACCGCTGCGGCACACCTTCATCAGGGCAAACATCCACCTGCTATACAGGTGAAAATAGAGCAACAGGACCGCTGAGTCTTTGACTTTATTTATTTTCTGCCATGTTTCACTTGCATTTATTTGAAAGACTGAGTGTAAACACAAAAAAATATTTTATTTTATGTGATGGAATGTGCAGAAAATAGGTTTAAATGTTAAACAAATTTCTTCCAGTCAGAGAATGTTGCATATAATTAAATTTTTGCTTGATGCAACAAGTTTTAAAAAGAGACTTTTCCATTTGATTACATGTTGTATGATGGATTATGCAGAAAAAGTAGAACTGGGCTGAAAGATCTATCACTTTATCACCTCTTCAGGTTTTAAATCGTGTTTTTAAAAAGTAACTAAGTAACTAAGTAATTACTTTTGAAAATAAGTAATAAGTAAAGCAACAGGATTACTTTTGGGGGAAAGTAATCAGTAATTAGTCACTCACAGGCACTTCACAATCAAATTTTATCTTGATAACATTAATTGTGACAAGAAGCTTATAACAGTAAGCTTATATACAAAATCTGTCTCTTTCTCTGCCTCTCTTTCACGCACACAGACACAAACACAACTACCACCATCAAATTTGCTATACTGCTAATGAAAAAAAAAAGACTTACCAGGCAGCTGCAATTGAGCAGCTATCTCCTGTCACGTTTGGTGCGGTCATGATAATTTTGTGAAGCCATATCAAAAAGGCACAGATGAGCTTGCCAAAGTTCAACGAGTTGGGCCTCCATCGCTTGTGTCCAGATAACACGTTGCATTGCCATGCTGCTCTGTCTTTTTCACCTACATTTCTGTATTTGCATGTGCGGAGTGTGAGAAGCTGCAGTGACACCCTCACGACGGACGACAGGATTTCAAACACGTTTGTTTTTCTAACGTCCCAACGATTGATGATCGGGAGCTGGTCGTGAGGTGTTAATCTAGGGTGACCATATTTTGAATTAAAAAAGAGGACACTTGGCCCAGTCATAAAGAATTTTAATAATAGAAAATAGAAATTTTAAAAATATTTAAAAGTTGCCTTCTCTGTGCGGTTAATGAATGGTGAAATAAAAAATGTCATATAGGCTTGCAAGTCAACAAGTGCAAAAAAACAACAACTTTAAATTAAATAATGTTACAGAAATAATGCCTCATCTGTATAAGAAAAATTACCAGTGAGGTACCAGTGAGGTATTGTGCAATGGTTTCTGCTGTTTCATTTGGCGTTTCTAACCTCAATTAATTTTGTTTGCGCGCCACCATTCTTCCAGTCAAAGGATGATTGGGAATATTTTCTCTGTTCCATGGTTACTGAAGTCTGAGAAATGCCACAGTACTGGATTTCATTAACTTCAAAAGTGACAATAGCTTCAGTCTTGGTGCGGGCACCGCTGAACTTTTTAGCTGTGTTAAAGTCTGGAAAGCAACACACTAGAGCAATCCATGGATCTGTAGCATTGTGATGCTTCATAGTATGAAATGCCAGTGCCGTTTCTGCTCCAGATACAACAGCATCCTCATTTTTACCATGTGTAACAAAGAACTCAGTCAACTTACTAGATGAATTTTTGCCTCGCGCAGCCTTTTTATGTTTTTCTGTGTCCATGTAAGCAACAATATCTCCGGCACCTTTGTTAGACACACAAACGTATGTGCCAGTGTTACATCCTCCCAATTCTTTTGATCTTTGGGCTGAAGGAAGGACAATACTCGGTGTATAAATGCTCAATAAACAATCATTTTATTCCATACAATTCAACACTTTATGAGCACATCCGGAAGGGAGATGAGCGCGGGAGTGTGTCCGCCTGATCTCGAAGTGTCTGAGCGTTTCTCACATTCTTATAGCTTCAGCCCCCCTCCACCTAGTCATAAAGCCTAAACATTCACATTCTTTCTCTCTTACGGCGCCTAAGTGACGGCCTTGGCTCCCTGTTTTATCTCCTCCTGATGAGATGGGGCAGAAAACCTCTCCGGTATGCTCTGTTCTCTTCTAATCAGACAAATAAGGACAAGACTCTCTGAAAACAGTACTTCTTATAACTCAGCAGTATAATGCATCATAAAACAATATCATTTATTCACAATAAATTAGCAGTCTAACGTAATACAAATCAGTTTAATAAATCTAATAGTTATCAACTCTTCAGGGGAATAATGCAAACTAAAACTATATAATAATTTCACAATATAGGTCCTCTGTAGGCTTGTAGGAAAACCGGGATATTTTCATCCATCTCGAAAATCCCTGTGATTGTCATTTATGCTTAGAAATATTTAACCATATATGCTTAGAAGTATATAATCATTTGTAGATTGAAAGAATGTCTCATCCTAGGAGGTCTGTAACAACTCTGTTTAGCATGAAGAGGGGGGTGCGTTCACTCCTCTAGTGTTCTGGCATAGATCACACACCTCCTAGGAGAGGTCGTATCTTCTCTTGTTGATATATGGCATAGCAAACACACGTATATCTGTTTAAGTATAAGAGCCTTTTGTTCAGATGGACCCGCTAGACTCCTGGCACCAGCTTTGGGGAGTTTTCACAGGGTCACATCTTGACCTCACACACACACACACACACACACACACACACACACACACACACACACACACAAACAAAGCCAAGGTACTCTTTGTGTGTATGTAAACGTCATATGTTAATGAACCTATGCATATTCATGTAACCTCAATAAAAGAGCAGTGTTACGGGAGAACGGACAAGAGCAACTGGGGTCAAGCGAAGGAACGGCGTTTGTCCGGTTCTCTCCCGTGCACGAGAAACATGAAGAACTTTGCCTACTTCGTGTCTTGCTTGCTGTGTAATTATATTGCCTTCAAGGTTCCAGCGAATAGGTTCAAGCTACGAACCTATCATTAATTGGTCCTTCGAGAGCCGGAGCCCTGGAATCGACATTCACCGAGGGGAGAAGAGACACGCTGAAAGACTGACGTCAGCCAGGAAGTTCCTGTGGATTAACTGTCTGTCTTTTCTCCTCAATGAGTGACGATCGGCGGGATTCGAGGCTATATTACACGCTAAGCAACTCCGAGTAAGTTGAGAGAGCGACTCTATAACCGCAGAACTGGGTTAGTGTCCCGAAAAAGAGGTTTTGGTAAAATCGCCCAAAGGCCCAAGCGTCCGGTGAGTGTCCGGTTTTGAAATCGCCCTGGGTTTGTGTCCCGAGCGTCCCTTCATTGGGTTTTGTCGCGTGACTAGGTTAGTGTCCCACAACTGGGTGAGGGTCCCAGAACTGGGTGAGGGTCCCGAAAGATTGGGTTAGTGTCCCGAGCGGTCCGGTGCGAGTCCAGATTAGGCCTATTTTGTGTTGTTGTTGTTGTTGTTGTGTTTGAGTGTGTTTGTGTGAGTGTGTGCGGAGCAGAACACGTGGTCTGTGACGTCAGCAGCTGTTGTTGTTATCATGGGTTCCTAAGCAACCAAGAGTGAGTCAGAGGGTGACAGACGTTTATGCTGGACTTTGCTCCTGGCAGCACAAAGTATTTAAATAAAAAAAAAAAAAAAAGAGCGACGGCTCCTTAGCTGCACGGGTTCATGCGAGCACGGTCGCGCGGGTTTCATGTGGACCTGAGCCGTGCGGTTAATCGCAGGCTTATAAATAGAAGAGATTCAAATGTCAGAAGTTTTCAGAAAACACACCAGCCTTGAAGAGCGTGTGGAGAAGGCCAGTCCACATCAGCAGCACTTAAGATATGCTCTGGTGAATGGCTTTCCCCCACCCCTTGCTGACACAAAATGTTTATTCTTTAGCTTGCCCTGATCGACAACAGCCTGTGTGCCAGACCATAGATTTAATTGAGGTGGATAGTTGTTAAAAGTAATCTACATTAAGCTTGTGGTTGCTCAAGTTCAGTACAATGACATATGAGGTGAAGTGATATAATGAAGTGCATAGAGGCACTTGATCTGTGTGAAAGACTGTCGTCTTATTATGAGCCATTGTTGAGATATAGAGCACACCTGTGAAAACAACTAATATGTTGAACCCTGTATGAAACATCTAAAGGTACATGATGGAGAAGCTGAATTGAACATGAAAGTGCAAGACTTTGCCACTGTGTGGGGCAAAGCACGCGACCACTGTGAAGTTGCGTTGCAGTCTCTTCTGAGCTGATGAGCAAGCTACACATCATCAGATCAAGAGCTGTCTGAGAACTCCTCAAAGAGAGGGAAACAGAACTGTGATAACTAGAGTGTGCAGCGTTTCCGTGAGCAGTTTTTCTGCATCTTGACTCATGTGTAGAGTGTTCATAGCATCAGCATTATGTTTTTGTTCATTTGTTTTGTTGGGTGGAAAAATAGTTTAATAAACTGGTGATCATATTTATGGATCACCATGACACATATCATCAGCCATGTGATTTATTTATGCAGATGAAAAAGTGAGTGTGAATGTGTCTGATGTCACAGTGCTTCTGTGCGCTGTGTAAAAGTAATTGCCTTTGATTGTGAGAGCGGTGATTCTGCAGGTCACCAGCTATTTAAAAAAAAAAGAGTGAAGAAGAGACAAAATTTACATTGTAGATGAAAAATAATCATAGGAAAAAGGTCTTGTGTTGATCAGCCAAGAACAACTACAATCTTATTTTCTGCTTTTAAGAAAGGACTGTTCACAAAAACAGAGAGAGAGAGATGTGTGTTGATTAAGCAGTGATGATAATGATGAACATGTCTTAGTTTGTTACTTTCAGGTGAAAAGCAGACCTGAATCAATTTTCCACATGCAGCGGTCGGAAGAAAGTTATAGTTTAACATCATCGGAAACATTCAGGCCAAGTTTCTGGCTAACTTATTTACAGCGCCATGTGTCTCTCAAACTCACAAGCAAGCTCTCACTCCTCCCTGAAGACAAGGAATGCAGCTCCAAAGAGCAATAACATGGCAGATAAAGAGACAGCAGCAAAGTCCTGAGCAAAGAGTCCCAGCAAGCAGCAGCAGTGTGGACAAACAGCATCAGAGAAGAAGAGCAAACCCATCATCCTGACTGATCGGATGAATGGCACTGTGTCTACAACAAGCTGAAACTTCACTATGCATGTGAAGAAAACTTTTGAGAAGAACTGAGGGGACTGTTGGAGTTTGACATTTGCCACCTTTGGAGAAGATGGAAAGAAGAGACAGTGGAACACAGGACAAAGCTGAAGGAGAACTGCCGGCTGATGGACTGTTGAAGTGGGAGAGGACAACAGAGTGAGAGAACAACAGAGTGAGAAGACTAGGTGAGAACACATAGGAATTATTTAATGTGGGAAATCAAAATTTGGGTTAGCAAACCTGGGAAAACAAAACTGACTGCTTAAGTTGGAAAATTGTGAAGGAGTCTGAAACACTGCAAAAAAGAAACATACAAAATCACACACACAAGCAGAACATGCATTAACCCTACTAACACTTCCGAACACAAGAGAGCCTATGAAGATTAGACAACATCTTAAGCATGTGAGTCTGTTTATCATCTTGTCCAAGTCACTTAGTGTAATGCAAAGACCAGTGGACTCATAGCACATTAGTTAAGAAATGATCAAATAATAGTAGAGAAGTGTGTAGGAAAGGCAGCTTAAGAACATGCTCTGCTGGATATGCAGCTCCACAGACATGCATTAAACCTGCCTAATAACACAAACACACATGCAATGAAAATTAGCTTGTTATCTTTCATCAGTGTTAAAATAGTGTAAATTTAGCAGACACTTGTTATCAAATGCTGAATTTATCCAATGCAAAACATTGACTCTCTAGGTTGCAGGACAAGAGTTTAACTTTTGTGGAAAAAAAAAGATTCTGGTTTGACCAACCAGTGATCAGACAATAAATTTAGTTGTTAATATAGTAAATTGGGAGAAGCTTCCTGCTTGATTGATGCAGCACAAGTAATTTACTGTATGAGGGAAATTCTATTTTTGTGATACTATTTTGAACATGCTTTTCTGTTGTCCTGTCATCTTAGTGGGTTAATAGCTGATATGCAAATTAGTTGATCGTTCTTAGATTAAGGAAAGGTGACTGAATTCTAGCACGAGTGAATGGGATGTGTTGGAATTTGTTGTGTGTTGGGTGGAGACTCTAAAACACTATGTTTCCTGTTTTGATGTGCGAGTGAATCCTGTACCCAAATAAACAACTCTGAATACGTCAGAACAAACTTCTTTTGTGAAGTGCATGACAACATGTCACATGTTTTATGATGAAGGGAAAAAGGAAAACTGAATAAAATGGGTGTGTGGCCTAAATGAGTGAAGAGCACAGACCTGGGGATTAAACTCATAGCTAATAAGACATTGGGGTTATGTTGTGTGTTGTGCAGCTGATGGTTGGTTTGGAGTTAATCTAGCTGATGATTTTTCTTTTGTTGTGAAGTTGAGCCTGCCAATTAGTATGATGGTATGATAAACCATGCTAATGGTATGATTTACCCTCCTGAGATGCTTGTGTCATGACTTAACGAGGCCTTTTTATTTTGATACTTTCACAGTGCACTGAAAGTTTTGTTCGATAATCTGTCGTTTGAGCAGATCTGCATGATTAGAACAGAAAGCGCTGTACGACACGTCGTCGAGAAATTTGTTACAAGTGAGTTTCTCCACATTAAAATGGGCTCAGGAGAAAGCCACTTATTTGGGACAATTAGAAAGTAAGTTCCTGTCCAAAAAGGATTCAGCGATGTAATCCGAACTAAAGTTCTTCTTTTTCTTTTTGAAATGACGTCATTTTGCTGAGAGTGGAAACTAAATGCGGTGATGGGTTCCACTATCAGCAAAGAAAGAATGAATGCATGAATGAATGAGTGAAAGAAAAAAAAACTGACTGGTAAAAGCTGACAAAAGCTGAAAAGACTTTACTGATGTAGCACGACTCAAGGTTAACCCCCACCTGACAAAGGTGCAGATGAATCATTGTGTATTTCCTTTTACAGGAGCAGAAAGATGACAGCAACATTCGGGGTTGCGAAATCATTTAACCTTTTAAGTGCCACCTTCTGTGTCGGTGCATCTACCAGGGGTGTTATTCACTACCTTGTGTTGCTCACAGAGGAAACTGTGAGAAAGTGTGTACACACCTGCGCAGCGCTAACATTTGCATTTTCTTTTCTACAGCATTACAGTTCTTCATGTGACTTGATGATGCGATTTATACCAGGACAACTGGTTGATGTTTTTTCCTACTACAGGATTTCTGGGTTTACAGGTTATGAGTGGTGATGCTGCTACACTGTGTTTTTCGGAAAATGTGAAGGTTACTTTGATGATATGAATAACATTCTTTCCACAGCAATGGATGGTTGATTTTATGGTCTTTTTTATGGCACCTCTGGAACCTGTCGACCTGCGTCTGCCCACGGTCAATGTGTATTGCTAATGTTTGTTTTTCTGAGAATGCATGTAGAGGATTCAGCAGAAGCAGACAAGTGACATGAGAAAAACAAATAAGGGATGCAGTGTTTATGGAATAGTTGAAGATGGGCTCATTAGCTGGCCACTTTGAGCCCATAGTAATATATGAGTGGAGTGACTTTGCTTAAGGGAAGTCACCGCTTACATTAATGTTAACTGAGCACATGGGATGATCCATGTCTGAGGCAAATTAGGGTAATAGTTGTAGTTTACTGATTTGAGAAAACCTGCACATGACACTTGTCTTGCTGATGTTGAATGCTTATTGCTCTTATGATACAATTGTTTACAAGTGTGAAGTTTGATTTTACTTCCAGATCTTCTTTTCCAGGCCATGATGGTGTGTATGCAGGCTCCTGGCAGAGCCAGGTGTTAAGCAAACTTAATATGCAAAACACGCTAACATTTTTTATTGCAGGGTTACGGAGCTGCTCTGGCGGAGATGCCCTGATGTTGCCTGGGACATGATTTAGCTAACCTTTTTCTTTAAGACAGGGATCCAGGTTTGATGAGTTGACTCATGGGAGCGTCCATGCGTCAAGAGGTGGGGTCCAGGATTAACATTAAACAATGTTTTCTATTAACATTAAACAATGTTTTTTATTATTGTTGCAGTGATTTGTGTGATTAACAGTTTATTTACAGGTATTAAACCTATGCAAGTGATGCATCCATGTTCAGATGAGGCTTTGATAGCCTATAAGTGAAGTTCACTGAACTAAAGAATGTTGTTTGATGATTGTTGACATGCTCTCCAAATAGAAGTTTTTCCTCCTAGCAAGGAAATACAGGTGCAGCAGTAATCTCCTGAGAAATCTTAAGAGGCCCAGTGAAGAAGCGAGAACCATTCCAGGCACAGCTGACAGCCCAGGCAGTGGTTGAGGTCAAAGGTCAAGCTGGTTGGGGCCCATCATGAGATCAGACTTTGG
The DNA here is from genome assembly GCF_057381845.1 of Rhamphochromis longiceps. Taxonomy (NCBI): domain Eukaryota; kingdom Metazoa; phylum Chordata; class Actinopteri; order Cichliformes; family Cichlidae; genus Rhamphochromis; species Rhamphochromis longiceps. The sequence goes on from NC_140565.1 coordinate 1,481,849, forward strand.
AGCCACAGCAAGGACCATGAAACGGCGTTGGAATGAGAGCTGTGCCAAGGGGGATTTCCAGAGGCCAACAGAGGAGATTGTGGACAACAGACGGGCACCTGAAGGATGAGGGGAGCGTGCCAAGCTCCATCGACAGCGCAGAGGGAGTCTAAGGATGGCATCATGATTCTGTGAAAAGCACAGGAACCAGAAGCTATGGTGGTGATGACAGCAGTTTCCTATGAACATCACCTAATGCTGTGTCACTGCACTGTGCATACGATGACACTCTGAAGGCTGCTGGGATCATAACAGCAGTAAGATAATTGAACCCAGCACCCTTTTCACAGAGGGGTTTTTCTGCAGAGCGTGGACAGTGGAGGAGTCATAAGTATCCCCCTCGCAGGACGAAGGCCTGAAGTGAGGTAATGGGGGTTGGTAGAGGCCATAAAACTAGAGTGCTGAGAGGTCTGCAGCTTTGGAGATAGCTGAGACCCATGTTGACAAACAACAAAACTAACTGGTATGTTTTAATGTTTATTCTACATACATTTGGACTCTGGTCCTATGGACAGTGATGGAAACAACTGGAAGAGACATTTATGACGCCCTGCAGAACTTAAAACACTCTGCAGAGAGACATGTGATTTGCACACCCGGAGGAAGCACCACCGAGCTGAGCTGTTTTTGAAAATGTTACTTTCTTATTTCAACTATTAAATTAACAATTCATTTGTTTGCTCGTAGGATGCAGGTTGCCATTGGATGAGATCAATGAGGAATGGGATAACTGCTGATACATTTGTTAAACTGTGTACTTTTACAGTAATTTAGGGTGATTTGACATATGCTGTGTATAAAAATGTTTGCATTGAAACTGTCAGACATGAGGTATTCATAACTGGGAGCTTTTCTAGCATAAAGGTCAAAAGGGGGGAATGTTTGGTTTTGTATTGTTGATTGTCATTTATGCTTAGAAATATTTAACCATATATGCTTAGAAGTGTATAATCATTTGTAGATTGAAAGAATGTCTCATCCTAGGAGGTCTGTAACAACTCTGTTTAGCATGAAGAGGGGGGTGCGTTCACTCCTCTACAGAGTGTTCTGGCATAGATCACACACCTCCTAGGAGAGGTCATATCTTCTCTTGTTGATATATGGCATAGCAAACACACGTATATCTGTTTAAGTATAAGAGCCTTTTGTTCAGATGGACCCGCTAGACTCCTAGCACCAGCTTTGGGGAGTCTTCACAGGGTCACATCTTGACCTCACACACACACACACACACACACACACACAAATCACTCACACACACACACACGCACACGCACGCACGCACGCACACACACACACACACACACACACACACACACACAAAGCCGAGGTACTCTTTGTGTGTATGTACACGTCATATGTTAATGAACCTATGCATATTCATGTAACCTCAATAAAAGAGCAGTGTTACGGGAGAACGGACGAGAGCAACTGAGGTCAAGTGAAGGAACGGTGTTTGTCCGGTTCTCTCCCGTGCACGAGAAACATGAAGAACTTTGCCTACTTCGTGTCTTGCTTGCTGTGTAATTATATTGCCTTCAACGTTCCAGCGAATAGGTTCAAGCTACGAACCTATCATAATGTTTCTTAGCTTCAAAACTTCAAAACTATTTGCTGTAAATTTCAAGTTGGTTTCCCATCTTTCCTAATTTTCCATTTTTATGAAAAAGACTCACTTAGCTTGCTTCGTTTTAACAAATACTTTTTCCCGTTGTAAACGTTAGATGATTCATTTTGTTCTAAAATTGAAAGAAAAATATTTTCATTTACATTTCCATAGCTTTCATGACACAATAACTCATTTTCTAGATATTTACAAGCTCTAGACTCATTTTGTAGTGGCAGGGGACAAGGGGCCCCTTGGAACTGAAAAGGATGCTGACCCCTGATCTAAGCCATGAGGTCAACACAAAACAAATACAGATAAATTATACACAAAAAAATTGAACGTTTACTTTCAAGAGGCTATAGGTGAAGGTGAATGGCTGTGTAAAAGCAAATATACATCAGACTGACAAAGAAAAGCGTGTTAAAAGATTTTTAATTTTGAAAATTAACTTTTTATGAAAAACTGAACTTACTGATAACACAAACTAGCCATATTGAACACATGTAAGTATAATGAACCAAATAAAACAGAAAAAGGCAGGCAACACTCTATATACTGTGTATAACACAGCATTGGGTTGTAGTTTTTTTCTTTTCAGATGCTCCTGTCACTCCACACACTCATCATAGAACTCCCACACACACGGAGCTCTCATTCTGTATGCAGTGTAATGGGGCGATCGTGGCTCAAGAGTTGGGAGTTCGGCTTGTAATCGAAAGGTTGCCGGTTCGAGCCCTGGCTTGGACAGTCTCGGTCGTTGTGTCTTTGGGCAAGACACTTCACCCGTTGCCTACTGGTGGTGGTCAGAGGGCCCGGTGGCGCCAGTGTCCGGCAGCCTCGCCTCTGTCAGTGCGCCCCAGGGTGGCTGTGGCTACAATGTAGCTTGCCATCACCAGTGTGTGAATGTGTGTGTGAATGGGTGGATGACTGGATATGTAAAGCGCTTTGGGTCCTTAGGGACTAGTAAAGCGCTATATAAATACAGGCCGTTTACCATTTTAATGCCCCAAACCATCACTGGTCATCTTTCCATGGAAAGCCATTAACGCACTGCTAATGTGAACGACTTTCCTTGAAGAACCAGGTTGGAGGGAAATTCACTCAATGGAAATTCCTTTTAGTTTGCAAGGTCAGTGTCAATCCACACGATATCTCCAATGTTGTAGCTGTGAGTAACTGTCCCTGCATAGAGCTCAGTTGCAAGACTGGGTTTCAGTGTCTTTCAGAACAGCATTTTGAAATGTGGAGTTGTCACAGAAGGCACAACATAAGCACTGAAAAAATGCATCAAATGCACAGGTAATGAGCACAGAGATTGTCGCCTAATCTAATAGGCTGATGAAGGTTTCCATTTTATTAATAATTCCACTTCACTCTTTTGGCCCCAAAAGATTCATCTGCATGGAGCCATTTGGGACATGAAGAGAGGTAGGAAGTCCTCTTCCTTTTTCTGGGTGGAACAGCTAGGCCCCTCCAGTTCTCAACTGCATCTTCATCAGCCAGAGGAACGTTTGTTGCAGCATCAGATCCCACAAACGGGTGAGCATCCATTTTTGTTGTGTCTTCTGCACTGTGAAATGCAGAAGATACAACTGCACAGTTGTGGTATGATCTACCCTTGCATGTTAGGCAGGCCTCTTCTCTCTCTGAATTTAAAAGTCTTCTTAAAACATATTTATTCGCTGAAGCCTTTGGCATTGATTAGAGGGGTTGACTCAATTTGTTAGTTGTTAGTTATTAATAATTTGTTAGTTATTTATTTTATCTTATCTCATTTAAATTTTCTTTACTTATGCTATTAGCATGTACAGCACTTTGTGAACTCTGGTTTTATGTTAAAGTGCTTTATAAATAAAGGTGGTATGGTATGGTAAATCGTCATGGTTCCAGAATTGGCATCTGTGACTTTCTGTGATCCCACTGTTGCCTCATCTTTGGTCTTTTCTTTTGCAGAACATATCCGCATATTTCCCTCGATGAAGGAAAGATGACAAGCAATAAAGCAATTGACACAAACAGACAAGTTTTCATGTTTAAAAAGGCCATGTTTTATCTTTTTGAACTCAGCTTCAACAGTGGCTGAACTTGCTGTGATGCTGGTGCTTTGGAAGAGAGGGACCATTATTCCTGTCCAGAGTGGCAAGTAACTTGCCAGTCTTATTATATGGGGAATAATGTCAAGGAGAAAGTGAATATTATATCTATCCCAGTTTGCTGCAGCAGGTGACCTGCTCTCCTCACATATTTCTGTTACCCACTGTCGTAGGTCAGTCTGGATCTTATCAACTCTGAGTCCGCTCTCTCACTTTCCTCTATCTGTTCGTCTGGAATGATGATGAGTCTTGAACAATTTGGGCTTTCAGGTATTTCTTGCATCTTTCTGAAGGAAGAGGTGCTCCAGAACTGTCATCACCTTCTGCATTACTGAGGGCCACAACAGTGATAGCACATAGGAGCTGTTTTGCATGGTCCAGGCATTGAGACTGAAGAAGTTTTGCTAATGACCTGACAAAGAAATCTTTAACACGATGTGTTTTCTTCTTCAGGAAGTCCCACTGGCATATCATCTTAATGCAGCGCGCAACATCAACCCTGATAAAACAAGGGGGAGTTTGGCAGACTGGGTTTCAAGAAGGACATGAAAGCATTCATTAAGGTAGGACTTCAGATCAGGATGAGGAGTGAAAACCTTGACCAGAGCTCCCAGAGTTGTCAGAGAAAAGTCCCTCACAGCTTCCTTTGGCATAGGTGCACCTGCACAAATCCATTATGTCAACCAGTTTGCGATGGCATTAACATCATGCTTTTTTGATAGCATTTGCACCACTGGGACACTGAGGCAATTGTTTTCTCTCAGAATACCTTGATAAAGGAAGATATGGCCAGATTTACCATTTGGTCTCAGCAGTTTTCACACAACTGAACCAGTTGCATCAAAACATACAGTTGGGAGATTTTTTTTCCCACAATGTCTTGTAAACATGCAGCTGAGTTTGACTCTAGTCCAATATCTCGTATGCTACGACTGTGAGGAACACTATATTTTAATAACTGCAGAGATGCAATGAGGTCCATGTCCCCTAATTCCAAGTCCTTTCTCTCTTGTTTGGCATTTCACAGAGTGGCTTGGCTCAGGATCGCCAACATCCATCAGATCTGCTGCCTTCGCTGACCTCCATACAGCTAGTTTCATTCTGCTCGCACACAGCTCTTTAGCGATCTCTTCATGCAGGTTTCCAGACATGAACAGCTTAGAGTGGCCAGTGTGCAAAGAGAGATCTGTATTTCTCATGAAACACTGGAGCACCATTGGACTATTAATTGCTGTCTGTCTGTCACATGACATTTCTAACTGACCATGACACTCCTGACAGTCGCCTCTAATGTCCCGGGTAATTATTGGTGACAGTTGGATGGACCTTTGCTCTGTCTGGATGAAAGTGAATGATGTTAAATATTTTCAAAAGTACAGCAATTACAAATTTGAAAGACAATTAAAAACATCCAGTACACTGGACCAAAGTGCTGTACAGTGTATGTAAATGGGCTAAACACTCAGACTCAAGTCAATAAAATTCACAAATTAAATAGCTCCATCTTAAAAACAAGAAATCCACAAAATATGAATGTGTTGATTGGTGGAGAACATGGAGGGGGGTTGCCCCTGACTGAATATATAGGTGAGAAGTCATCTTTTTTTCTATCCTAATCATAGTGTATTTTTTTATTTAGATACCTCAAAAGCCATTTGTAGACAGGTTTTCTCCTCAAAAAAGGGAATACACAATTTTGAAGCCTGGCACTTGGACTCATATCATTAATGACCTCATATGGAAGAAGATCAAAAATACACGGACACCTGTATATTAACTCAGTAACTAAAACCTCAGTATTTTAAATCTACACTTACCTTGTCCAGAAATCAGATTTTACACACTATTGTAAAAATCCTTCAGACATAGTCATGCCAAATAATACTTTTTTCTGCCAAAATAAATGTGTGTTTGATGGAAAAGACTGCTAGCTTGTTCATTTTTCGAAGTGTTCATGGGAGTGTAAAATGTTCAAATGTAGTTTTCAGTAAAAGGATGTTGTATATGAAACCAAGTGGTCAGCGGGGTAATAAAATTTATAAAATGACAACACCACTTAGGGGAATTTCACCCTCAGGAAATAAAATCTTTTGAGAATACAATAGAATAATAAAAAAAGAGGTTTGCACAGTTTCAGGGACGTACACCGAGGCAGGCTGGCTCAAATATTAATAGAATTTACTTATGGTACGACAATAAGATAATACAACAATTAATAAAAGAGTGCTGAACGTAGGGTCGTCTGTAACAGTGTCCTAAATTACAATAAAATGATGATCTAACTTACTGGGACTTACCAGTAACCACGGGGCCAAAAGAAAAGCACACAACTAACCAATACAACCTACACACCCAGTGCTGCACAAAAAGAAGTGTGGAAAACGACCCCCCACCTGAGGTCCCAGGGCTGCTGGCAAGTCCTCTGCTCTAGAACATAAAAGCATAAAAAAAACACGTTACAAAGAATAAACAGGGACATCGAATATCAGGCTCTATATATATAATAAAAAAAATAAAAGAAAACAACTGAGAACTTTAATAAAACACACATACACACACAAAGCGCAGACTGGAAATACTCGCACTCCTTGAGACACTGAGGAGTCCTGATGGAGGTGAGTTTGAAGTGTTCAACACAGGGCATGCCGCTACATTCTCCCCGACCTCCTGAGAGGGAGATGGCCACCAAAACAACCGTTGTAAAAAGGTGATTGTTCGATTCTTACCCGGATGGCAGGCGAACCTTGCAGTGTGTCCCCAGTGGATAACCTTTCTCCTGGCTGCCAAGGGAACATACATTCTGCCTCTGTTCCGGGGTCGGGCTCTTGTTGCTGGGCAACCTGGACCACTTTTTTAATCTCCCAGGTGAGGGTCCCCATAATGCAGGAGGCAGGCAGAATGGGCCTCTCTTTCTCCTCACGGTCAGTGTCTGGCGCGGACTGGCGTGACAAGGCGTCCGGTTTCTGTTCCGGGACCCGGGTCTGTAGGGTTATGGTAAGGTTAAACCGTGCAAAAAACAATGCCCATCTGGCTTGTCAGGCATTCAGGAGGTAGGCAAGGTTCTTGTGGTCTGTCCAAACAACAACAGGATGTTCGCTCCCCTCCAGCCAGTGCCATCACTCCACCAGCACCAGCTTGATGGAAAGAAGCTCCCGGTCGCCCACATTGTAATTCCTTTCGGCCTTAGAAAGACGACGGGAGAAAAAGGCAAAGGGGTATAATTTACCTTCTATGCACTGAGAGAGGACTGCCCCAACTCCCAAATTAGAAGTATCCACTTCCACCACGAATGGTAGGGCGAGGTGACAATGGGGGCCGAAGCGAAAAGGTGTTTGAGAAAGTCAAATGCTTGTTGAGCTACTGGAGACCACAGGAAAGGCTGTTTGGGTGATGTGAGTTGTGTGAGAGGCAATGCAACCTTACTGAAGTCCCGGATGAATCGTCTGTAAAAGTTGGCAACATGTTGACCTTGGTCAACATGTTTTTTTCCCTACAAATTAATACACTGTCACAGACCAGTAATTCATATTCATCATTTATTACAATTCTGCAAACTTTTATGATTTTACCAGGTTTCCTAATATGGACCTCACATTCTTGTTAACACTCCATGGCACAAATACTCTTCCCTTTAGGCTCTGTGTGTATGTGTGTCTGTGTATCAATATTTCTCCTATGTTTAAGTATTACTCCTCAATCATAGTATTGAAATCAAGCCATTTCTTCTCTCGTCATATCTCCGCGACGGATATACAAAGAGCTATGTAAATCGCAGTCAAAGTACACCAAAGTCAGCTGATTCACCCAGTGCAAGAATTATGCTTCTAACCCACCTAGTTTTTGAGTTACACGACGTTTTGTAACTCCAAACGGCGTTTTTCGCCTCTCACCGTGATCTAATTCTGACTCCTCATCAGCCTTTTTTCCAAAGTGCCCGCCCCCTTAGAGGTGGCGCGATTGGTAATGACACGGCTCTTCAGACCAAAGGTCGTGGGTTCGATTCCACCTTGGCCCACATGTTTTTTTTTAACTACAAATTTATACACTATCACAGACCGGTAATTCATATTGATAATTTATTACAATTCTGCAAACTTTTATGATTTTACCAGCTTTTCTAATATGGACCTCACATTCTTGTTAACACTCCAATGCACAAATACTCTTCCCTTTAGGCTCTGTGTATGTGTGTGTGTGTATCAATATTTCTCCCATTTTAAAGTATTACTCCTCCATAATTGTATTTCTGTTAAATCAAAGTATTATGTTTCCTCTAAGATATTGCAGTTTTGCTAAGTTATTACATTTTCGCAAAGTTCTATTTGCTTCTGCAAAGTTTTTGCAATTTCTGCAACTTTTCAGCTTTTTCAGCTACTTTTTGCATGCAGCTTCAGCTTTAAGCATCCACACTGCATTTTCGCAGGAAATGCAATTTTTCTAGTTATTATTGTGTGGATGCTTTAAGCATCCACACTATTGAGTTCCTGTTTCTCTTTATTCTTTATTGTGTGGATGCTTAAGCATCCACACTATTGAGTTCCTGTTTCTCTTTATTCTTTATTATTATTGTGTGGATGCTTTAAGCATCCACACAATAATAATTTCAGCCGATTTTCACCGTTCAAATTTTAAACTATTCTGCTATTTCTGCTAATTTACGCTATATCTTTTGGTATTTTTCACTATTATACTTTTTAAAATATTAAGCTTTTTTCCTTTAATTTGTCCCATTGAAATGAATGGGAAACTTCAGCAATTCTGCTAAAATTTGCTTGTTTTTGAAACTTAACTACTTCCTCATATTTTCACCTAGAACAACCATTCAAACTTTAAAATGTTCTCAAATTATTGGGCTATTCAGGTATAAATCAGCTTTTTCAAATCTTTTACCTTTTTACTTTTATGCCTCTTAAAGTTTTCAGTTGCAAAATTGTGATTTTTCACAAAATACATGCGTTGTTATGGTTGCTATGCTCTTGGCTTCCAGTGTGACACTGAAGCTTTTGCAGTCTTCTCTTCATGTCCGAACAACTTTTTGCTACTTGCTCAATTTTCACTCAACTTCCACAAATTATACATCAAAACGTAGGTATTTTTGCTGGCTTTCAGGAAATGTCACTATCATTGTTGTGGGATTTATAGAATTTTCGCAAATCTCCTCAGACCAACACAATGTCAGAAAACTCTCCATATAAAGTGAATGGAGAGCTTGTTCAAAATCACCGCTGGATTTCTGTAATGAGAGGCATATTCGAATCGTCATATCTCCTTAACAAAGCAAAGTTAAGACATGAGGCTTGTCCCGGCATATCTTCAGACACCCCTGACGCTCACAATTCAAGAATTTCTTTCTCACCTATTACCGTTCTGAAATGAGTTGGACTTGTTTGAGGGTAGGAAATTCGTCCTTCGCTCAGATTTCTTCAGATTTCAAACCCTGGAAATGAACCACTTTTTTCTCTCGTCATAACTTTTTTTTGGATTTCCAGAGAGACCTGAAAATTTCCATGACTGTTCACCAAAGCCTGCTGTCTCTTACGGTGAAAGAATGATATCGATACTCCAAACAGATTTCAAGTTACAAAGCGTTGTTTGAGGGCAAGTCAAGGCAGTTTTTGCTTCGCTCTACTCAGTTATGGTGCATTAGAAGTCAAATATCTTTAATAATTCATATTTTAATGATAAATTGTAAACACTGGAAGATTCCCCCATCTCTTCTGAACAAAACGGTGTAAGAATGACCGCTCTAGCCCCTACGGTTAGGAAATTATGGTCATTTGTTTGAGGGGAGTCGTCACTATGAGAAATAGACTGCAATAATCCTGTGCCTCTCTGTGCTGCGTGTGTAAAAAGATGCACCTTTTTTGGCGGGAAAACGTAAACAGCCACTCTGATTGGTGGATTTAAATTCGGCAGCTCTCTCCCTCTGTGTCTGTGTGTGTGTGTGTGTGTGTGTGTGTGTGTGTGTGTGTGTGTGTGTGTGTGGTGTGTGTTTAGTGGGAGAGAGAGAACCCTACCCTTATTTGGCAGCATGTCATTGTAGGATTTAAATTGAATATAGTTAGACTGGTTGACTGGATTAGAGCCTGTGTTTGTGTGTCCCTCTGTGCATTTCTGTTTCAATATGCCTCCATATTTGTAATTTTGTAAGTTATTGCTATTCTGCTAAATCATAGTATTTCTGGTACTTTTCGGTACTTGTGCTAAATACAGTATTTCTGCTAAATTATAGTATTTCTGCTTTATTATACTATTTGTGCTAAAAGATAGTATTTCTACTAAATGTAGTATTTCTGCTTTTTATACTATTTGTGCTAAATTATAATATTTCTGCTTTTTATACTATTTGTGCTAAAACATAGTATTTCTACTAAATGTAGTATTTATGCTTAATCATAGTATTTCTATATATTTCTGCCATGTCCCCAGGCAGCCAATCCTCTGTGAGGACTTAGACATTCAAATTTTCAAATCAGGGCCTGCACGGTTTCCCAGCCAATCATATATGTGTCCTGAGGCATTCAAATTTGCATATTGGGGCCTTCATGGCTTCTAAGCCAGCCAATCATATCTGAGGGCTGAGGAATTCAAATCCACAAATCAGGGCCTGCACGGCTTCCCAGCCAGCCAATCATATATGTGTCCTGAGGCATTCAAATTTGCATATTGGGGAATTCGTGGCTTCTAAGTCAACAAGTCATCCATGTCGTATATCTCTAAAAATTCACATTTTAATGATAAATTGTCAACACTTGAAGATTCCACCATCTCTTCTGAACAAAACGGTGTAAGAATGACCATTCTAGCCCCTACGGTTAGGAAATTATGGTCATTTGTTTGTGGGGAGTCCTCACTATGAGAAATAGGCTGCAATAATCCTGTGCCTCTCTGTGCTGCGTGTGTAAAAAGATGCACCTGTTTTGGCGGGAAAACGTAAACAGCCACTCTGATTGGTGGATTTAAATTCGGCAGCTCTCTCCCTCTGTGTCTGTCTGTGTGTGTGTGTGTGTGTGTGTGTGTGTGTGTGTGTGTGTGTGTGTGTGTGTGTGTGTGTGTGTTTAGTGGGAGAGAGAGGACCCTGCCCTTATTTGGCAGCATGTCATTGTAGGATTTAAATTGAATATAGTTAGACTGGTTGACTGGATTAGAGCCTGTGTTTGTGTGTCCCTCTGTGCATTTCTGTTTCAATATCCCTCCATATTTGTCATTTTGTAAGTTATTACTATTCTGCTAAATCATAGTATTTCTGGTACTTTTCGGTACTTGTGCTAAATACAGTATTTCTGCTAAATCATACTATTTCTGCTTTTCATAAGATTTGTGCCTAATATAGTATTTCTGCTAAATTATAGTATTTATTCTTTTTATAGGATTTGTGCCTAACATAGTATTTCTGCTAAATTATAGTATTTCTGCTTTTTATACTATTTGTGCCTAATATAGTATTTCTGCTTTTTATAGGATTTGTGCCTAATATAGTATTTCTGCTTTTTATAGGATTTGTGCTTAATATAGTATTTCTGCTTTTTATAGTATTTGTGCTAAAACATAGTATTTCTACTAAATGTAGTATTTATGCTTAATCATAGTATTTCTATATATTTCTGCCAGGTCCCCAGGCAGCCAATCCTCTGTGAGGACTGAGACATTAGAATTTTCAAATCAGGGCCTGCACGGCTTCCCAGCCAATCATATATGTGTCCTGAGGCATTCAAATTTGCATATTGGGGCCTTCATGGCTTCTAAGCCAGCCAATCATATCTGAGGGCTGAGGAATTCAAATCCACAAATCAGGGCCTGCACGGCTTCCCAGCCAGCCAATCATATATGTGGCCTCAGCCATTCAAATTTGCATATTGGGGAATTCGTGGCTTCTAAGTCAATAAGTCATCCATGTCATATATCTCTAAAAATTCATATTTTAATGATAAATTGTTAACACTGGAAGATTCCCCCATCTCTTCTGAACAAAACGGTGTAAGAATGACCGCTCTAGCCCCTACGGTTAGGAAATTATGGTCATTTGTTTGAGGGGAGTCGTCACTATGAGAAATAGACTGCAATAATCCTGTGCCTCTCTGTGCTGCGTGTGTAAAAAGATGCACCTTTTTTGGCGGGAAAACGTAAACAGCCACTCGGATTGGTGGATTTAAATTCGGCAGCTCTCTCCCTCTGTGTCTGTCTGTGTGTGTTTGTGTGTGCGTGTGTGTGTGTTTGTGTGTGTGTGTGTGACAGAGAGAGAGAGAGAGAGAGAGAGAGAGAGAGAGAGAGAAAGCCTTTTAATGGGATGATCTCATTGTAAGATTCAAATTCAATATATTTAGACTGTTTGACTGAATTGGATCTTGTGTGTGTGTCTCTCTGTGCATGTGTGTTTCCTCATGTGTGCATATTTGTAATTGTGTGGCTGTCATAAATTTTTTTGCAGATTTTTGTCATTTAACTAGTATATTTGAGGGAACCTCAGCATGTTCAGCATTTTTTCAGCTGTCCATTTTGCTTTTCCAATTTTTCTGTTTAACTTATTACTATTGTGCTAAATCATACTATTTCTGCTATTTTATAAGATTTGTGCTTAATATAGTATTTCTGCTTTTTATAAGATTTGTGCTTAATATAGTATTTCTGCTAAATGTAGTATTTATGCTTAATCATACTATTTCTGCTTTTCATAGGATTTGTGCTTAATATAGTATTTCTGCTAAATGTAGTATTTCTGATTAATTATAGTTTTTCTACTAAATCATAGTACAGTATTTCTGCTTTTTATGGGATTTGTGCTTAATATAGTATTTCTGCTAAATTATAGTATTTCTGCCAAATTATAATATTTGTGCTAAAACATAGTCTTAATTTAAAATTACAATATTCATAGTTCATCACAGTGTCTCTGGTAAATCACAATATTTCTGCTCTGTTGTACTATTTTTCTAAATCATAGTGTTTCTGTAATGTTTAAGTATTTTTGGCTAAATATATTCTTTCTGTTATCTTATACTATTTCTCCTAAATTCTTGTATTTTTGAGAAGTTATCATGTTTCTGGTAAGTTACAATATTTCTGCTAAATTCTGCTATGCTATTGTATTTCTGCCAAGTATTATGTTTCCTCTAAGATATTGCAGTTCTGCTAAGTTATTCCATTTTAGCAAACTTCTTTTGCTTCTGCAAAGTTTTTACAATTTCTGCAACTTTTCAGCTTTTTCAGCTACTTTTTGCATACAGCTTCGGCTTTAAGCATCCACACTGCATTTTCGCAGGAAATGCAAATTTTTCTAGTTGTGTGGATGCTTAAAGCATCCACACTATTGAGTTCCTCTTGGGACTTCCGTACACTTTTTGGCACTTAACTACTTCCGCAATTTTCAGCCGATTTTCACCGTTCAAATTTTAAAATATTCTGCTATTTCTGCTAATTCCTGCTATGTCTTTTGGTATTTTTCACTATTATACTTTTTAAAATATTAAGCTTAATTTGTCCCATTGAAATGAATGGGAAACTTCTGCAATTCTGCTAAAATTTGCTTGTTTCTGAAACTTAACTACTTCCTCATATTTTCACGTAGAACAACCATTCAAACTTTAAAATGTTCTCAAATTATTGGGCTATTCAGGTATGATTCAGCTTTTTCAAATCTTTTACCGTTTTACCTTTATGCCTCTTAAAGTTTTCAGTTGCAAAATTGTGATTTTTCACAAAATACATGCGTTGTTATGGTTGCTATGCACTTGGCTTCCAGTCTGCCACTGAAGGTTTTGCAGTCTTCTCTTCATGTCCGAACAACTTCTTGCTACTTGCTCAATCTTCACTCAACTTCCACAAATTATACATCAAAACGTAGGTATTTTTGCTGGGTTTCCGAAAATGTCACTATCATTGTTGTGGGATTTATAGAATTTTTGCAAATCTCCTCAGACCAACACAAAGTCGCAAAACTCTCCATAGAAAGTCAATGGAGAGCTTGTTCAAAATCACCGCTTGATTTCTGTAATGAGAGGCATATTCGAATCGTCATATCTCCTTAACGAAGCAAAGTTAAGACATAAGGCTTGTCCCAGTATATCTTCAGACACTCCTGACGCTCACAATTCAAGAATTATTTTCTCACCTATTACCGTTCTGAAATGAGTTAGACTTGTTTGAGGGTAGGAAATTCGTCCTTCGCTCAGATTTCTTCAGATTTCAAACTCTGGAAATGAACCACTTTTTTCTCTCGTCATATCTTTTTAATGAATTTCCACAGAGACCTGAAAATTTCCATGATTGTTCACCAAAGCCTGCTGTCTCTTACGGTGAAAGAATGATATTGATACTCCAAATAGATTTAGAGTTAGAAAGCGTTGTTTGAGGGCAAGTCAAGGCAGTTTTTGCTTTGCTCTACTCAGTTATGGTGCATTAGAAGTCAATTATCTTTAATAATTCATATTTTAATGATAAATTGTCAACACTTTAAGATTCCCCCATCTCTTCTGAACAAAACGGTGTAAGAATGACCGTTCTAGCCCCTACGGTTAGGAAATTATGGTCATTTGTTTGAGGGGAGTCGTCATTATGAGAAATAGACTGCAAAAATCCTGTGTCTCTCTGTGCTGCATGCACCTGTTTTGGCGGGAAAAAGTGCACAGGCTCTCTGATTGGTGGATTCAAATTCAGCAGCTCCAAGGCTGCTTGACTGAGCTAGAAACTTACTTCTCTCTGTGTGTGTGTGTGTGTGTGTGTGTGTGTGTGTGTGTGTGTGTGTGTGTGTGTGAGAGAGAGAGAGAGAGAGAGAGAGGAAGCCTTTTTATGGGATGATCTCATTGTAAGATTCAAATTCAATATATTTAGACTGGTTGACTGAATTGGATCTTGTGTGTGTCTCTCTCTGTGCATGTGTGTTTCCATATGTGTCCATATTTGTGATTGTGTGGCTGTTATATTTTTTTTTTGCCAATTTTTTTCATTTAACAAGTATATTTGAGGGACCCTTAGCATGTTCAGCATTTTTTCAGCTGTCCATTTTGCTTTTCCAATTTTTCTGTTTAAGTTATTACTATTGTGCTAAATCATACTATTTCTGCTATTTTATAAGATTTGTGCTAAATATAGTATTTCTGTCAAATTATAGTATTTGTGCTAAAACATAGTATTGATTTAAAATTACAATATTCATAGTTCATCACAGTGTCTCTGGTAAATCACAGTATTTCTGCTCTGTTGTACTATTTTTCTAAATCATAGTGTTTCTGTAATGCTTAAGTATTTTTGGCTAAATATATTCTTTCTGTTATCTTATACTATTTCTCCTAAATTCTTGTATTTTTGAGAAGTTATCATGTTTCTGGTAAGTTACAATATTTCTGCTAAGTTCTGCTATGCTATTGTATTTCTGCCAAGTATTATGTTTCCTCTAAGATATTGCAGTTCTGCTAAGTTATTCCATTTTAGCAAAGTTCCTTTGCTTCTGCAAAGTTTTTACAATTTCTGCAACTTTTCAGCTTTTTCAGCTAGTTTTTGCATACAGCTTCAGCTTTAAAGCATCCACACTGCATTTTCGCAGGAAATGCAAATCTTTCTAGTTATGTGGATGCTTTAAGCATCCACACTATTGAGTTCCTGTTTCTCTTTATTCTTTATTATTATTGTGTGGATGCTTTAAGCATCCACACTATTGAGTTCCTGTTTCTCTTTATTCTTTATTATTGTGTGGATGCTTTAAGCATCCACACTATTGAGTTCCTGTTTCTCTTTATTCTTTATTGTGTGGATGCTTTAAGCATCCACACTATTGAGTTCCTGTTTCTCTTTATTCTTTATTGTGTGGATGCTTTAAGCATCCACACTATTGAGTTCCTGTTTCTCTTTATTCTTTATTATTATTATTATTATTCTAGTTGCTTCCGTACACTTTTTGGCACTTAACTACTTCCACAATTTTCAGCCGATTTTCACCGTTCAAATTTTAAACTATTCTGCTATTTCTGCTAATTTACGCTACGATTTTTGCTATTTTTAACTATTATACTTTTTAAAATATTAAGCTTTTTTCCTTTAATTTGTCCCATTGAAATGAATGGGAAACTTCTGCAATTCTGCTAAAATTTGCTTGTTTTTGAAACTTAACTACTTCCTCATATTTTCACCTAGAACAACCATTCAAACTTTAAAATGTTCACAAATTATTGGGCTATTCAGGTATGATTCAGCTTTTTCAAATGTTTTACTGTTTTACTTTTATGCCTCTTAAAGTTTTCAGTTGCAAAATTGTGATTTTTCACAAAATACATGCGTTGTTATGGTTGCTATGCTCTTGGCTTCCAGTGTGCCACTGAAGGTTTTGCAATTTTCACTTCATGTCCGAACAACTTCTTGCTACTTGCTCAATTTTCACTCAACTTCCACAAATTATACATCAAAACGTAGGTATTTTTGCTGGCTTTCAGGAAATGTCACTATCATTGTTGTGGGATTTATAGAATTTTTGCAAATCTCCTCAGACCAACACAAGGTCTCAAAACTCTCCATATAAAGTCAATGGAGAGCTTGTTCAAAATCATCGCTGGATTTTTGTAATGAGAGGCATATTCGAATCGTCATATCTCCTTAACGAAGCGACTTTAAGACATGAGGCTTGTCCCCGAATATCTTCAGACACCCCTGACGCTCACAATTCAAGAATTTCTTTCTCACCTATTACCGTTCTGAAATGAGTTGGACTTGTTTGAGGGTAGGAAATTCGTCCTTCGCTCAGATTTCTTCAGATTTCAAACTGTGGAAATGAACCACTTTTTTCTCTCGTCATAACTTTTTGTTGGATTTCCACAGAGACCTGAAAATTTCCATGATTGTTCACCAAAGCCTGCTGTCTCTTACGGTGAAAGAATGATATTGATACTCCAAACAGATTTCAAGTTACAAAGCGTTGTTTGAGGGCAAGTCAAGGCAGTTTTTGCTTCGCTCTACTCAGTTATGGTGCATTAGAAGTCAAATATCTTTAATAATTCATATTTTAATGATAAATTGTAAACACTGGAAGATTCCCCCATGTCTTCTGAACAAAACGGTGTAAGAATGACCGTTCTAGCCCCTACGGTTAGGAAATTATGGTCATTTGTTTGAGGGGAGTCGTCACTATGAGAAATAGACTGCAATAATCCTGTGCCTCTCTCTGCTGCGTGTGTAAAAAGATGCACCTTTTTTGGCGGGAAAACGTAAACAGCCACTCTGATTGGTGGATTTAAATTCGGCAGCTCTCTCCCTCTGTGTGTGTGTGTGTGTGTGTGTGTGTGTGTGTGTGTGTTTAGTGGGAGAGAGAGAACCCTACCCTTATTTGGCAGCATGTCATTGTAGGATTTAAATTGAATATAGTTAGACTGATTGACTGGATTAGAGCCTGTGTTTGTGTGTCCCTCTCTGCATTTCTGTTTCAATGTGCCTCCATATTTGTAATTTTGTAAGTTATTGCTATTCTGCTAAATCATAGTATTTCTGGTACTTGTGCTAAATACAGTATTTCTGATAAAATTATAGTATTTCTGCTTTATTATACTATTTGTGCTAAAACATAGTATTTCTACTAAATGTAGTATTTATGCTTAATCATACTATTTCTGCTTTTTATGGGATTTGTGCCTAATATAGTATTTCTGCTTTTTATAGGATTTTTGCTCAAACATAATATTTCTACTAAATGTAGTGTTTATGCTTAATCATCCTATTTCTGCTTTTTATAGGATTTGTGCTTAATATAGTATTTCTGCTAAATTATAGTATTTCTGCTTTTTATAGTATTTGTGCTAAAACATAGTATTTCTACTAAATGTAGTATTTATGCTTAATCATAGTATTTCTATATATTTCTATATATTTCTGCCAGGTCCCCAGGCAGCCAATCCTCTGTGAGGACTTAGACATTCAAATTTTCAAATCAGGGCCTGCACGGTTTCCCAGCCAATCATATATGTGTCCTGAGGCATTCAAATTTGCATATTGGGGCCTTCATGGCTTCTAAGCCAGCCAATCATATCTGAGGGCTGAGGAATTCAAATCCACAAATCAGGGCCTGCACAGCTTCCCAGCCAGCCAATCATGTATGTGGGCTCCAGGTATTCAAATTTGCATATTGGGGGAATTCGTGGCTTCTAAGTCAACAAGTCATCCATGTCATATATCTCTAAAAATTCATATTTTAATGATAAATTGTCAACACTTGAAGATTCCCCCATCTCTTCTGAACAAAACGGTGTAAGAATGACCGCTCTAGCCCCTATGGTTAGGAAATTATGGTCATTTGTTTGAGGGGAATCCTCACTATGTGAAATAAACTGAAAGAAGCAGGTCTATGTCTCTGTGCTGCGTGTGTAAAAAGATGCACCTGTTTTGGCGGGAAAACGTAAACAGCCTCTCTGATTGGTGGATTCAAATTCAGCAGCTCCCAGGCTGACCTAGAAACTTAGTCCTCTCTCCCTGTGTGTGTGTGTGTGTGTGTGTGTGTGTGTGTGTGTGTGTGTTTAGTGGGAGAGAGAGGACCCTGCCCTTATTTGGCAGCATGTCATTGTAGGATTTAAATTGAACATAGTTAGACTGGTTGACTGGATTAGAGCCTGTGTTTGTGTGTCCCTCTGTGCATTTGTGTTTCAATAAGTTATTACTATTCTGCTAAATCATAGTATTTCTGGTACTTTTCGGTACTTGTGCTAAATACAGTATTTCTGCTAAATCATACTATTTCTGCTTTTCATAGGATTTATGCCTAATATAGTATTTCTGCTAAATTATAGTATTTCTGCTTTTTATAGGATTTGTGCCTAACATAGTATTTCTGCTAAATTATAGTATTTCTGCTTTTTATAGGATTTGTGCCTAACATAGTATTTCTGCTAAATTATAGTATTTCTGCTTTTTATACTATTTGTTCTAAATTATAGTATTTCTGCTTTTTATAGGATTTGTGCTTAATATAGTATTTCTGCTAAATTATAGTTTTTCTTCTTTTTATAGTATTTGTGCTAAAACATAGTATTTCTACTAAATGTAGTATTTATGCTTAATAATAGTATTTCTATATATTTCTGCCAGGTCCCCAGGCAGCCAATCCTCTGTGAGGACTGAGACATTCAAATTTTCAAATCAGGGCCTGCACAGTTTCCCAGCCAATCAAATAAGTGTCCTGAGGCATTCAAATTTGCATATTGGGGCCTTCGTGGCTTCTAAGCCAGCCAATCATATCTGAGGGCTGAGGAATTCAAATCCACAAATCAGGGCCTGCACGGCTTCCCAGCCAGCCAATCACATATGTGGTCTCAGGCATTCAAATTTGCATATTGGGGAATTCGTGGCTTCTAAGTCAACAAGTCATCCATGTCATATATCTCTAAAAATTCATATTTTAATATTAAATTGTCAACACTTGAAGATTCCCCCATCTCTTCTGAACAAAACGGTGTAAGAATGACCGTTCTAGCCCCTACGGTTAGGAAATTACGGTCATTTGTTTGAGGGGAGTCCTCACTATGAGAAATAGACTGCAAAAATCCTGTGTCTCTCTGTGCTGCTGCGTGTGTAAACAGATGCACCTGTTTTGGTGGGGAAAAGTGCACAGCCTCTCTGATTGGTGGATTCAAATTCAGCAGCTCCCAGGCTGACCTAGAAACTTACTTCTCTCTCCCTGTGTGTGTGTGTGTGTGTGTGTGTGTGTGTGTGTGTGTGTGTGTGTGTGTGTGTGTGTTTGTGTGTGTGTGTGACAGAGAGAGAGAGAGAGAGAGAAAGCCTTTTAATGGGATGATCCCATTGTAAGATTCAAATTCAATATATTTAGACTGGTTGACTGAATTGGATCTTGTGTGTGTGTCTCTCTGTGCATGTGTGTTTCCTCATGTGTACATATTTGTAATTGTGTGGCAGTCATAAATTTTTTTGCTGATTTTTGTCATTTAACAAGTATATTTGAGGGAACCTCAGCATGTTCAGCATTTTTTCAGCTGTCCATTTTGCTTTTCCAATTTTTCTGTTTAACTTATTACTATTGTGCTAAATCATACTATTTCTGCTATTTTATAAGATTTGTGCTTAATATACTATTTCTGCTTTTATAGGATTTGTGCTTAATATAGTATTTCTGCTTTTTATAAGATTTGTGCTTAATATAGTATTTCTGCTAAATTTAGTATTTCTGATTAATTATAGTTTTTCTACTAAATCATAGTACAGTATTTCTGCTTTTTATGGGATTTGTGCTAAAACAAAGTATTTCTACTAAATGTAGTATTTATGCTTAATCATATTATTTCTGCTTTTCATAGGATTTGTGCTTAATATAGTATTTCTGCTAAATTATAGTATTTCTGCCAAATTATAATATTTGTGCTAAAACATAGTCTCAATTTAAAATTACAATATTCATAGTTCATCACAGTGTCTCTGGTAAATCACAGTATTTCTGCTCTGTTGTACTATTTTTCTAAATCATAGTGTTTCTGTAATGTTTAAGTATTTTTGGCTAAATATATTCTTTCTGTTATCTTATACTATTTCTCCTAAATTCTTGTATGTTTGAGAAGTTATCATGTTTCTGGTAAGTTACAATATTTCTGCTAAATTCTGCTATGCTATTGTATTTCTGCCAAGTATTATGTTTCCTCTAAGATATTGCAGTTCTGCTAAGTTATTCCATTTTAGCAAACTTCTTTTGCTTCTGCAAAGTTTTTACAATTTCTGCAACTTTTCAGCTTTTTCAGCTACTTTTTGCATACAGCTTCAGCTTTAAGCATCCACACTGCATTTTCGCAGGAAATGCAAATTTTTCTAGTTATTATTATTATTCTAGTTGCTTCCGTACACTTTTTGGCACTTAACTACTTCCACAATTTTCAGCCGATTTTCACCGTTCAAATTTTAAACTATTCTGCTATTTCTGCTAATTTACGCTACGATTTTTGCTATTTTTAACTATTATACTTTTTAAAATATTAAGCTTTTTTCCTTTAATTTGTCCCATTGAAATGAATGGGAAACTTCTGCAATTCTGCTAAAATTTGCTTGTTTTTGAAACTTAACTACTTCCTCATATTTTCACCTAGAACAACCATTCAAACTTTAAAATGTTCACAAATTATTGGGCTATTCAGGTATGATTCAGCTTTTTCAAATGTTTTACTGTTTTACTTTTATGCCTCTTAAAGTTTTGAGTTGCAAAATTGTGATTTTTCACAAAATACATGCGTTGTTATGGTTGCTATGCTCTTGGCTTCCAGTGTGCCACTGAAGGTTTTGCAATTTTCACTTCATGTCCGAACAACTTCTTGCTACTTGCTCAATTTTCACTCAACTTCCACAAATTATACATCAAAACGTAGGTATTTTTGCTGGCTTTCAGAAAATGTCACTATCATTGTTGTGGGATTTATAGAATTTTTGCAAATCTCCTCAGACCAACACAAGGTCTCAAAACTCTCCATATAAAGTCAATGGAGAGCTTGTTCAAAATCATCGCTGGATTTTTGTAATGAGAGGCATATTCGAATCGTCATATCTCCTTAACGAAGCGACTTTAAGACATGAGGCTTGTCCCCGAATATCTTCAGACACCCCTGACGCTCACAATTCAAGAATTTCTTTCTCACCTATTACCGTTCTGAAATGAGTTGGACTTGTTTGAGGGTAGGAAATTCGTCCTTCGCTCAGATTTCTTCAGATTTAAAACTCTGGAAATGAACCACTTTTTTCTCTCGTCATAATTTTTTTTTGGATTTCCACAGAGACCTGAAAATTTCCATGACTGTTCACCAAAGCCTGCTGTCTCTTACGGTGAAAGAATGATATCGATACTCCAAATAGATTTCGAGTTACAAAGCGTTGTTTGAGGGCAAGTCAAGGCAGTTTTTGCTTCGCTCTACTCAGTTATGGTGCATTAGAAGTCAAATATCTTTAATAATTCATATTTTAATGATAAATTGTAAACACTGGAAGATTCCCCCATCTCTTCTGAACAAAACGGTGTAAGAATGACCGCTCTAGCCCCTACGGTTTGGGAATTATGGTCATTTGTTTGAGGGGAGTCCTCACTATGAGAAATAGGCTGCAATAATCCTGTGCCTCTCTGTGCTGCGTGTGTAAAAAGAGACACATGTTTTGGCGGGAAAAAGTACACAGGCTCTCTGATTGGTGGATTCAAATTCAGCAGCTCCCAGGCTGACCTAGAAACTTACTTCTCTCTCCCTGTGCATTTTTTTTGCTGATTTTTTCATTTAACAAGTATATTTGAGGGACCCTCAGCATGTTCAGCATTTTTTCAGCTGTCCATTTTGCTTTTCCAATTTTTCTGTTTAACTGATTACTATTGTGCTAAATCATACTATTTCTGCTATTTTATAAGATTTGTGCCTAATATAGTATTTCTGCTAAATTACAGTATTTCTGCTTTTTATACTATTTGTGCTAAAACATAGTATTTCTACTAAATGTAGTATTTATGCTTAATCATACTATTTCTGCTTTTTATGGGATTTGTGCCTAATATAGTATTTCTGCTTTTTATAGGATTTTTGCTCAAACATAATATTTCTACTAAATGTAGTGTTTATGCTTAATCATCCTATTTCTGCTTTTTATAGGATTTGTGCTTAATATAGTATTTCTGCTAAATTATAGTATTTCTGCTTTTTATAGTATTTGTGCTAAAACATAGTATTTCTACTAAATGTAGTATTTATGCTTAATCATAGTATTTCTATATATTTCTATATATTTCTGCCAGGTCCCCAGGCAGCCAATCCTCTGTGAGGACTTAGACATTCAAATTTTCAAATCAGGGCCTGCACGGTTTCCCAGCCAATCATATATGTGTCCTGAGGCATTCAAATTTGCATATTGGGGCCTTCATGGCTTCTAAGCCAGCCAATCATATCTGAGGGCTGAGGAATTCAAATCCACAAATCAGGGCCTGCACAGCTTCCCAGCCAGCCAATCATGTATGTGGGCTCCAGGTATTCAAATTTGCATATTGGGGAATTCGTGGCTTCTAAGTCAACAAGTCATCCATGTCATATATCTCTAAAAATTCATATTTTAATGATAAATTGTCAACACTTGAAGATTCCCCCATCTCTTCTGAACAAAACGGTGTAAGAATGACCGCTCTAGCCCCTATGGTTAGGAAATTATGGTCATTTGTTTGAGGGGAATCCTCACTATGTGAAATAAACTGAAAGAAGCAGGTCTATGTCTCTGTGCTGCGTGTGTAAAAAGATGCACCTGTTTTGGCGGGAAAACGTAAACAGCCTCTCTGATTGGTGGATTCAAATTCAGCAGCTCCCAGGCTGACCTAGAAACTTAGTCCTCTCTCCCTGTGTGTGTGTGTGTGTGTGTGTGTGTGTGTGTGTGTGTGTGTGTGTGTGTGTGTGTGTGTGTGTTTAGTGGGAGAGAGAGGACCCTGCCCTTATTTGGCAGCATGTCATTGTAGGATTTAAATTGAACATAGTTAGACTGGTTGACTGGATTAGAGCCTGTGTTTGTGTGTCCCTCTGTGCATTTGTGTTTCAATAAGTTATTACTATTCTGCTAAATCATAGTATTTCTGGTACTTTTCGGTACTTGTGCTAAATACAGTATTTCTGCTAAATCATACTATTTCTGCTTTTCATAGGATTTATGCCTAATATAGTATTTCTGCTAAATTATAGTATTTCTGCTTTTTATAGGATTTGTGCCTAACATAGTATTTCTGCTAAATTATAGTATTTCTGCTTTTTATACTATTTGTTCTAAATTATAGTATTTCTGCTTTTTATAGGATTTGTGCTTAATATAGTATTTCTGCTAAATTATAGTTTTTCTTCTTTTTATAGTATTTGTGCTAAAACATAGTATTTCTACTAAATGTAGTATTTATGCTTAATAATAGTATTTCTATATACTTCTGCCAGGTCCCCAGGCAGCCAATCCTCTGTGAGGACTGAGACATTCAAATTTTCAAATCAGGGCCTGCACAGTTTCCCAGCCAATCAAATAAGTGTCCTGAGGCATTCAAATTTGCATATTGGGGCCTTCGTGGCTTCTAAGCCAGCCAATCATATCTGAGGGCTGAGGAATTCAAATCCACAAATCAGGGCCTGCACGGCTTCCCAGCCAGCCAATCACATATGTGGTCTCAGGCATTCAAATTTGCATATTGGGGAATTCGTGGCTTCTAAGTCAACAAGTCATCCATGTCATATATCTCTAAAAATTCATATTTTAATATTAAATTGTCAACACTTGAAGATTCCCCCATCTCTTCTGAACAAAACGGTGTAAGAATGACCGTTCTAGCCCCTACGGTTAGGAAATTACGGTCATTTGTTTGAGGGGAGTCGTCACTATGAGAAATAGACTGCAAAAATCCTGTGTCTCTCTGTGCTGCTGCGTGTGTAAACAGATGCACCTGTTTTGGTAGGGAAAAGTGCACAGCCTCTCTGATTGGTGGATTCAAATTCACCAGCTCCCAGGCTGACCTAGAAACTTACTTCTCTCTCCCTGTGTGTGTGTATGTGTGTGTGTGTGTGTGTGTGTGTGTGTGTGTGTATGTGTGTGTGTTTGTGTGTGTGTGTGACAGAGAGAGAGAGAGAGAGAGAGAAAGCCTTTTAATGGGATGATCCCATTGTAAGATTCAAATTCAATATATTTAGACTGGTTGACTGAATTGGATCTTGTGTGTGTGTCTCTCTGTGCATGTGTGTTTCCTCATGTGTACATATTTGTAATTGTGTGGCTGTCATAAATTTTTTTGCTGATTTTTGTCATTTAACAAGTATATTTGAGGGAACCTCAGCATGTTCAGCATTTTTTCAGCTGTCCATTTTGCTTTTCCAATTTTTCTGTTTAACTTATTACTATTGTGCTAAATCACACTATTTCTGCTATTTTATAAGATTTGTGCTTAATATACTATTTCTGCTTTTATAGGATTTGTGCTTAATATAGTATTTCTGCTTTTTATAAGATTTGTGCTTAATATAGTATTTCTGCTAAATGTAGTATTTATGTTTAATCATACTATTTCTGCTTTTCATAGGATTTGTGCTTAATATAGTATTTCTGCTAAATTTAGTATTTCTGATTAATTATAGTCTTTCTACTAAATCATAGTACAGTATTTCTGCTTTTTATGGGATTTGTGCTAAAACAAAGTATTTCTACTAAATGTAGTATTTATGCTTAATCATACCATTTCTGCTTTTTATAGGATTTGTGCTTAATATAGTATTTCTGCTAAATTATAGTATTTCTGCCAAATTATAATATTTGTGCTAAAACATAGTCTTAATTTAAAATTACAATATTCATAGTTCATCACAGTGTCTCTGGTAAATCACAATATTTCTGCTCTGTTGTACTATTTTTCTAAATCATAGTGTTTCTGTAATGTTTAAGTATTTTTGGCTAAATATATTCTTTCTGTTATCTTATACTATTTCTCCTAAATTCTTGTATTTTTGAGAAGTTATCATGTTTCTGGTAAGTTACAATATTTCTGCTAAATTCTGCTATGCTATTGTATTTCTGCCAAGTATTATGTTTCCTCTAAGATATTGCAGTTCTGCTAAGTTATTCCATTTTAGCAAACTTCTTTTGCTTCTGCAAAGTTTTTACAATTTCTGCAACTTTTCAGCTTTTTCAGCTACTTTTTGCATACAGCTTCAGCTTTAAGCATCCACACTGCATTTTCGCAGGAAATGCAAATTTTTCTAGTTATTATTATTATTATTATTATTCTAGTTGCTTCCGTACACTTTTTGGCACTTAACTACTTCCACAATTTTCAGCCGATTTTCACCGTTCAAATTTTAAACTATTCTGCTATTTCTGCTAATTTACGCTACGATTTTTGCTATTTTTAACTATTATACTTTTTAAAATATTAAGCTTTTTTCCTTTAATTTGTCCCATTGAAATGAATGGGAAACTTCTGCAATTCTGCTAAAATTTGCTTGTTTTTGAAACTTAACTACTTCCTCATATTTTCACCTAGAACAACCATTCAAACTTTAAAATGTTCACAAATTATTGGGCTATTCAGGTATGATTCAGCTTTTTCAAATGTTTTACTGTTTTACTTTTATGCCTCTTAAAGTTTTGAGTTGCAAAATTGTGATTTTTCACAAAATACATGCGTTGTTATGGTTGCTATGCTCTTGGCTTCCAGTGTGCCACTGAAGGTTTTGCAATTTTCACTTCATGTCCGAACAACTTCTTGCTACTTGCTCAATTTTCACTCAACTTCCACAAATTATACATCAAAACGTAGGTATTTTTGCTGGCTTTCAGAAAATGTCACTATCATTGTTGTGGGATTTATAGAATTTTTGCAAATCTCCTCAGACTAACACAAGGTCAGAAAACTCTCCATATAAAGTGAATGGAGAGCTTGTTCAAAATCACCGCTGGATTTCTGTAATGAGAGGCATATTCGAATCGTCATATCTCCTTAACGAAGCAAAGTTAAGACATGAGGCTTGTCCCCGAATATCTTCAGACACCCCTGACGCTCACAATTCAAGAATTTCTTTCTCACCTATTACCGTTCTGAAATGAGTTGGACTTGTTTGAGGGTAGGAAATTCGTCCTTCGCTCAGATTTCTTCAGATTTCAAACTGTGGAAATGAACCACTTTTTTCTCTCGTCATAACTTTTTGTTGGATTTCCACAGAGACCTGAAAATTTCCATGATTGTTCACCAAAGCCTGCTGTCTCTTACGGTGAAAGAATGATATCGATACTCCAAATAGATTTCGAGTTAGAAAGCGTTGTTTGAGGGCAAGTCAAGGCAGTTTTTGCTTCGCTCTACTCAGTTATGGTGCATTACAAGTCAAATATCTTTAATAATTCATATTTTAATGATAAATTGTAAACACTGGAAGATTCCCCCATCTCTTCTGAACAAAACGGTGTAAGAATGACCGCTCTAGCCCCTACGGTTTGGAAATTATGGTCATTTGTTTGAGGGGAGTCCTCACTATGAGAAATAGGCTGCAATAATCCTGTGCCTCTCTGTGCTGCGTGTGTAAAAAGAGGCACATGTTTTGGCGGGAAAAAGTACACAGGCTCTCTGATTGGTGGATTCAAATTCAGCAGCTCCCAGGCTGACCTAGAAACTTACTTCTCTCTCCCTGTGCATTTTTTTTGCTGATTTTTTCATTTAACAAGTATATTTGAGGGACCCTCAGCATGTTCAGCATTTTTTCAGCTGTCCATTTTGCTTTTCCAATTTTTCTGTTTAACTGATTACTATTGTGCTAAATCATACTATTTCTGCTATTTTATAAGATTTGTGCCTAATATAGTATTTCTGCTAAATTACAATATTTCTGCTTTTTATACTATTTGTGCTAAAACATAGTATTTCTACTAAATGTAGTATTTATGCTTAATCATACTATTTCTGCTTTTTATGGGATTTGTGCCTAATATAGTATTTCTGCTTTTTATAGGATTTTTGCTCAAACATAGTATTTCTACTAAATGTAGTGTTTATGCTTAATCATCCTATTTCTGCTTTTTATAGGATTTGTGCTTAATATAGTATTTCTGCTAAATTATAGTATTTCTGCTTTTTATAGTATTTGTGCTAAAACATAGTATTTCTACTAAATGTAGTATTTATGCTTAATCATAGTATTTCTATATATTTCTGCCAGGTCCCCAGGCAGCCAATCCTCTGTGAGGACTGAGAAATTCAAATTTTCAAATCAGGGCCTGCACGGCTTCCCAGCCAATCATATATGTGTCCTGAGGCATTCAAATTTGCATATTGGGGCCTTCATGGCTTCTAAGCCAGCCAATCATATCTGAGGGCTGAGGAATTCAAATCCACAAATCAGGGCCTGCACAGCTTCCCAGCCAGCCAATCATGTATGTGGGCTCCAGGTATTCAAATTTGCATATTGGGGAATTCGTGGCTTCTAAGTCAACAAGTCATCCATGTCATATATCTCTAAAAATTCATATTTTAATGATACATTGTCAACACTTGAAGATTCCCCCATCTCTTCTGAACAAAACGGTGTAAGAATGACCGCTCTAGCCCCTATGGTTAGGAAATTATGGTCATTTGTTTGAGGGGAATCCTCACTATGTGAAATAAACTGAAAGAAGCAGGTCTATGTCTCTCTGTGCTGCTGCGTGTGTAAAAAGATGCACCTGTTTTGGCGGGAAAACGTAAACAGCCTCTCTGATTGGTGGATTCAAATTCAGCAGCTCCCAGGCTGACCTAGAAACTTAGTCCTCTCTCCCTGTGTGTGTGTGTGTGTGTGTGTGTGTGTGTGTGTGTGTGTGTGTGTGTGTGTGTGTGTGTGTGTTTGTGTGTTTAGTGGGAGAGAGAGGACCCTGCCCTTATTTGACAGCATGTCGTTGTAGGATTTAAATTGAACATAGTTAGACTGGTTGACTGGATTAGAGCCTGTGTTTGTGTGTCCCTCTGTGCATTTGTGTTTCAATAAGTTATTACTATTCTGCTAAATCATAGTATTTCTGGTACTTTTCGGTACTTGTGCTAAATACAGTATTTCTGCTAAATCATACTATTTCTGCTTTTCATAGGATTTATGCCTAATATAGTATTTCTGCTAAATTATAGTATTTCTGCTTTTTATAGGATTTGTGCCTAACATAGTATTTCTGCTAAATTATAGTATTTCTGCTTTTTATACTATTTGTTCTAAATTATAGTATTTCTGCTAAATTATAGTTTTTCTTCTTTTTATAGTATTTGTGCTAAAACATAGTATTTCTACTAAATGTAGTATTTATGCTTAATAATAGTATTTCTATATATTTCTGCCAGGTCCCCAGGCAGCCAATCCTCTGTGAGGACTGAGACATTCAAATTTTCAAATCAGGGCCTGCACAGTTTCCCAGCCAATCAAATAAGTGTCCTGAGGCATTCAAATTTGCATATTGGGGCCTTCGTGGCTTCTAAGCCAGCCAATCATATCTGAGGGCTGAGGAATTCAAATCCACAAATCAGGGCCTGCACGGCTTCCCAGCCAGCCAATCACATATGTGGTCTCAGGCATTCAAATTTGCATATTGGGGAATTCGTGGCTTCTAAGTCAACAAGTCATCCATGTCATATATCTCTAAAAATTCATATTTTAATATTAAATTGTCAACACTTGAAGATTCCCCCATCTCTTCTGAACAAAACGGTGTAAGAATGACCGTTCTAGCCCCTACGGTTAGGAAATTACGGTCATTTGTTTGAGGGGAGTCGTCACTATGAGAAATAGACTGCAAAAATCCTGTGTCTCTCTGTGCTGCTGCGTGTGTAAACAGATGCACCTGTTTTGGTGGGGAAAAGTGCACAGCCTCTCTGATTGGTGGATTCAAATTCACCAGCTCCCAGGCTGACCTAGAAACTTACTTCTCTCTCTCTCTCTGTGTGTGTGTGTGTGTGTGTGTGTGTGTGTGTGTGTGTGTGTGTGTGTGTGTGTGTGTGTGTGTGTGAGGCTTTTAATGGGATGATCTCATTCTAAGATTTAAATTCAATATATTTAGACTGGTTGACTGAATTGGATCTTGTGTGTGGGTCTCTCTGTGCATGTGTGTTTCCTCATGTGTACATATTTGTGATTGTGTGGCTGTAATAAATTTTTTTGCAGATTTTTGTCATTTAACAAGTATATTTGAGGGACCCTCAGCATGTTCAGCATTTTTTCAGCTGTCCATTTTGCTTTTCCAATTTTTCTGTTTAACTTATTACTATTGTGCTAAATCACACTATTTCTGCTATTTTATAAGATTTGTGCTTAATATACTATTTCTGCTTTTATAGGATTTGTGCTTAATATAGTATTTCTGCTAAATTTAGTATTTCTGATTAATTATAGTTTTTCTACTAAATCATAGTACAGTATTTCTGCTTTTTATGGGATTTGTGCTAAAACAAAGTATTTCTACTAAATGTAGTATTTGTGCTTAATCATACCATTTCTGCTTTTTATAGGATTTGTGCTTAATATAGTATTTCTGCTAAATTATAGTATTTCTGCCAAATTATAATATTTGTGCTAAAACATAGTCTTAATTTAAAATTACAATATTCATAGTTCATCACAGTGTCTCTGGTAAATCACAATATTTCTGCTCTGTTGTACTATTTTTCTAAATCATAGTGTTTCTGTAATGTTTAAGTATTTTTGGCTAAATATATTCTTTCTGTTATCTTATACTATTTCTCCTAAATTCTTGTATTTTTGAGAAGTTATCATGTTTCTGGTAAGTTACAATATTTCTGCTAAATTCTGCTATGCTATTGTATCTCTGCCAAGTATTATGTTTCCTCTAAGATATTGCAGTTCTGCTAAGTTATTCCATTTTAGCAAACTTCTTTTGCTTCTGCAAAGTTTTTACAATTTCTGCAACTTTTCAGCTTTTTCAGCTAGTTTTTGCATACAGCTTCAGCTTTAAGCATCCACACTGCATTTTCGCAGGAAATGCAAATTTTTCTAGTTATTATTATTATTCTAGTTGCTTCCGTACACTTTTTGGCACTTAACTACTTCCACAATTTTCAGCCGATTTTCACCGTTCAAATTTTAAACTATTCTGCTATTTCTGCTAATTTACGCTACGATTTTTGCTATTTTTCACTATTATACTTTTTAAAATATTAAGCTTTTTTCCTTTAATTTGTCCCATTGAAATGAATGGGAAACTTCTGCAATTCTGCTAAATTTTGCTTGTTTTTGAAACTTAACTACTTCCTCATATTTTCACCTAGAACAACCATTCAAATTTTAAAATGTTCACAAATTATTGGGCTATTCAGGTATGATTCAGCTTTTTCAAATCTTCTACTGTTTTACTTTTATGCCTCTTAAAGTTTTGAGTTGCAAAATTGTGATTTTTCACAAAATACATGCGTTGTTATGGTTGCTATGCTCTTGGCTTCCAGTGTGTCACTGAAGGTTTTGCAGTCTTCTCTTCATGTCCGAACAACTGTTTGCTACTTGCTCAATTTTCACTCAACTTCCACAAATTATACATCAAAACGTAGGTATTTTTGCTGGCTTTCAGGAAATGTCACTATCATTGTTGTGGGATTTATAGAATTTTCGCAAATCTCCTCAGACCAACACAATGTCAGAAAACTCTCCATATAAAGTGAATGGAGAGCTTGTTCAAAATCACCGCTGGATTTCTGTAATGAGAGGCATATTCGAATCGTCATATCTCCTTAACGAAGCAAAGTTAAGACATGAGGCTTGTCCCCGAATATCTTCAGACACCCCTGACGCTCACAATTCAAGAATTTCTTTCTCACCTATTACCGTTCTGAAATGAGTTGGACTTGTTTGAGGGTAGGAAATTCGTCCTTCGCTCAGATTTCTTCAGATTTCAAACTGTGGAAATGAACCACTTTTTTCTCTCGTCATAACTTTTTGTTGGATTTCCACAGAGACCTGAAAATTTCCATGATTGTTCACCAAAGCCTGCTGTCTCTTACGGTGAAAGAATGATATCGATACTCCAAATAGATTTCAAGTCACAAAGCGTTGTTTGAGGGCAAGTCAAGGCAGTTTTTGCTTCGCTCTACTCAGTTATGGTGCATTAGAAGTCAAATATCTTTAATAATTCATATTTTAATGATAAATTGTAAACACTGGAAGATTCCCCCATCTCTTCTGAACAAAACGGTGTAAGAATGACTGCTCTAGCCCCTACGGTTTGGAAATTATGGTCATTTGTTTGAGGGGAGTCCTCACTATGAGAAATAGGCTGCAATAATCCTGTGCCTCTCTGTGCTGCGTGTGTAAAAAGAGGCACATGTTTTGGCGGGAAAAAGTACACAGGCTCTCTGATTGGTGGATTCAAATTCAGCAGCTCCCAGGCTGACCTAGAAACTTACTTCTCTCTCCCTGTGCATTTTTTTGCTGATTTTTTCATTTAACAAGTATATTTGAGGGACCCTCAGCATGTTCAGCATTTTTTCAGCTGTCCATTTTGCTTTTCCAATTTTTCTGTTTAACTTATTACTATTGTGCTAAATCATACTGTTTCTGCTATTTTATAAGATTTGTGCTTAATATAGTATTTCTGCTTTTAATAGGATTTGTGCTTAATATAGTATTTCTGCTTTTTATAGAATTTGTGCTTAATATAGTATTTCTGCTTTTTATATGATTTGTGCTTAATATGGTATTTCTGCTAAATTATAGTATTTCTGCTTTTTATAGGATTTGTGCTAAAACATAGTATTTCTACTAAATGTAGTATTTATGCTTAATCATACTATTTCTGCTTTTTATAGGATTTGTGCTTAATATAGTATTTCTGCTTTTTATAGGATTTGTGCTAAAACATAGTATTTCTACTAAATGTAGTATTTATGCTTAATCATAGTATTTCTATATATTTCTGCCTGGTCCCCAGGCAGCCAATCCTCTGTGAGGACTTAGACATTCAAATTTTCAAATCAGGTCCTGCACGGTTTCCCAGCCAATCATATATGTGTCCTGAGGCATTCAAATTTGCATATTGGGGACTTCATGGCTTCTAAGCCAGCCAATCATATCTGAGGGCTGAGGAATTCAAATCCACAAATCAGGGCCTGCACAGCTTCCCAGCCAGCCAATCATGTATGTGGGCTCCAGGTATTCAAATTTGCATATTGGGGAATTCGTGGCTTCTAAGTCAACAAGTCATCCGTGTCATATATCTCTAAAAATTCATATTTTAATGATAAATTGTCAACACTTGAAGATTCCCCCATCTCTTCTGAACAAAACGGTGTAAGAATGACCGTTCTAGCTCCTACGGTTAGGAAATTATGGTCATTTGTTTGAGGGGAGTCGTCATTATGAGAAATAGACTGCAATGATCCTGTGTCTCTCTGTGCTGCGTGTGTAAAAAGGATGCACCTGTTTTGGAGGGAAAGAGTGCACAGGCTCTCTGATTGGTGGATTCAAATTCAGCAGCTCCCAGGCTGACCTAGAAACTCACTTTTCTCTCCCTGTGTGTGTGTGTGTGTGTGTGTGTGTGTGTGTGTGTGTGTGTGTGTGTGTGTGTGTGTGTGTGTGTGTGTGTTTAGTGGGAGAGAGAGGACCCTGCCCTTATTTGGTAGCATGTCGTTGTAGGATTTAAATTGAATATAGTTAGACTGGTTGACTGAATTGGATCTTGTGTGTGTGTCTCTCTGTGCATGTGTGTTTCCTCATGTGTACATATTTGTAATTGTGTGGCTGTCATAAATTTTTTTTCCAGATTTTTGTCATTTAACAAGTATATTTGAGGGACCCTCAGCATGTTCAGCATTTTTTCAGCTGTCCATTTTGCTTTTCCAATTTTTCTGTTTAACTTATTACTATTGTGCTAAATCATACTATTTCTGCTATTTTATAAGATTTGTGCTTAATATACTATTTCTGCTTTTATAGGATTTGTGCTTAATATAGTATTTCTGCTTTTTATAAGATTTGTGCTTAATATAGTATTTCTGCTAAATGTAGTATTTATGCTTAATCATATTATTTCTGCTTTTCATAGGATTTGTGCTTAATATAGTATTTCTGCTAAATTTAGTATTTCTGATTAATTATAGTTTTTCTACTAAATCATAGTACAGTATTTCTGCTTTTTATGGGATTTGTGCTAAAACAAAGTATTTCTACTAAATGTAGTATTTATGCTTAATCATACCATTTCTGCTTTTTATAGGATTTGTGCTTAATATAGTATTTCTGCTAAATTATAGTATTTCTGCCAAATTATAATATTTGTGCTAAAACATAGTCTTAATTTAAAATTACAATATTCATAGTTCATCACAGTGTCTCTGGTAAATCACAATATTTCTGCTCTGTTGTACTATTTTTCTAAATCATAGTGTTTCTGTAATGTTTAAGTATTTTTGGCTAAATATATTCTTTCTGTTATCTTATACTATTTCTCCTAAATTCTTGTATTTTTGAGAAGTTATCATGTTTCTGGTAAGTTACAATATTTCTGCTAAATTCTGCTATGCTATTGTATCTCTGCCAAGTATTATGTTTCCTCTAAGATATTGCAGTTCTGCTAAGTTATTCCATTTTAGCAAACTTCTTTTGCTTCTGCAAAGTTTTTACAATTTCTGCAACTTTTCAGCTTTTTCAGCTAGTTTTTGCATACAGCTTCAGCTTTAAAGCATCCACACTGCATTTTCGCAGGAAATGCAAATTTTTCTAGTTATTATTATTATTCTAGTTGCTTCCGTACACTTTTTGGCACTTAACTACTTCCACAATTTTCAGCCGATTTTCACCGTTCAAATTTTAAACTATTCTGCTATTTTTGCTCTTTCTTGCTACGATTTTTGCTATTTTTAACTATTATACTTTTTAAAATATTCCACTTTTTTCCTTTAATTTGTCCCATTGAAATGAATGGGAAACTTCTGCAATTCTGCTAAAATTTGCTTGTTTTTGAAACTTAACTACTTCCTCATATTTTCACCTAGAACAACCATTCAAACTTTAAAATGTTCATAAATTATTGGGCTATTCAGGTATGATTCAGCTTTTTGAAATCTTTTACTGTTTTACTTTTATGCCTCTTAAAGTTTTGAGTTGCAAAATTGTGATTTTTCACAAAATACATGCGTTGTTATGGTTGCTATGCTCTTGGCTTCCAGTGTGTCACTGAAGGTTTTGCAATTTTCACTTCATGTCCGAACAACTTCTTGCTACTTGCTCAATTTTCACTCAACTTCCACAAATTATACATCAAAACGTAGGTATTTTTGCTGGCTTTCAGAAAATGTCACTATCATTGTTGTGGGATTTATAGAATTTTTGCAAATCTCCTCAGACCAACACAAGGTCTCAAAACTCTCCATATAAAGTCAATGGAGAGCTTGTTCAAAATCATCGCTGGATTTCTGTAATGAGAGGCATATTCGAATCGTCATATCTCCTTAACGAAGCGACTTTAAGACATGAGGCTTGTCCCCGAATATCTTCAGACACCCCTGACGCTCACAATTCAAGAATTTCTTTCTCACCTATTACCGTTCTGAAATGAGTTGGACTTGTTTGAGGGTAGGAAATTCGTCCTTCGCTCAGATTTCTTCAGATTTAAAACTCTGGAAATGAACCACTTTTTTCTCTCGTCATAACTTTTTGTTGGATTTCCACAGAGACCTGAAAATTTCCATGACTGTTCACCAAAGCCTGCTGTCTCTTACGGTGAAAGAATGATATCGATACTCCAAATAGATTTCGAGTTACAAAGCGTTGTTTGAGGGCAAGTCAAGGCAGTTTTTGCTTCGCTCTACTCAGTTATGGTGCATTAGAAGTCAAATATCTTTAATAATTCATATTTTAATGATAAATTGTAAACACTGGAAGATTCCCCCATCTCTTCTGAACAAAACGGTGTAAGAATGACCGCTCTAGCCCCTACGGTTTGGAAATTATGGTCATTTGTTTGAGGGGAGTCCTCACTATGAGAAATAGGCTGCAATAATCCTGTGCCTCTCTGTGCTGCGTGTGTAAAAAGAGGCACATGTTTTGGCGGGAAAAAGTACACAGGCTCTCTGATTGGTGGATTCAAATTCAGCAGCTCCCAGGCTGACCTAGAAACTTACTTCTCTCTCCCTGTGCATTTTTTTGCTGATTTTTTCATTTAACAAGTATATTTGAGGGACCCTCAGCATGTTCAGCATTTTTTCAGCTGTCCATTTTGCTTTTCCAATTTTTCTGTTTAACTGATTACTATTGTGCTAAATCATACTATTTCTGCTATTTTATAAGATTTGTGCCTAATATAGTATTTCTGCTAAATTACAGTATTTCTGCTTTTTATACTATTTGTGCTAAAACATAGTATTTCTACTAAATGTAGTATTTATGCTTAATCATACTATTTCTGCTTTTTATGGGATTTGTGCCTAATATAGTATTTCTGCTTTTTATAGGATTTTTGCTCAAACATAATATTTCTACTAAATGTAGTGTTTATGCTTAATCATCCTATTTCTGCTTTTTATAGGATTTGTGCTTAATATAGTATTTCTGCTAAATTATAGTATTTCTGCTTTTTATAGTATTTGTGCTAAAACATAGTATTTCTACTAAATGTAGTATTTATGCTTAATCATAGTATTTCTATATATTTCTGCCAGGTCCCCAGGCAGCCAATCCTCTGTGAGGACTTAGACATTCAAATTTTCAAATCAGGGCCTGCACGGTTTCCCAGCCAATCATATATGTGTCCTGAGGCATTCAAATTTGCATATTGGGGCCTTCATGGCTTCTAAGCCAGCCAATCATATCTGAGGGCTGAGGAATTCAAATCCACAAATCAGGGCCTGCACGGCTTCCCAGGCAGCCAATCATATATGTGGCCTCAGGCATTCAAATTTGCATATTGGGGAATTCGTGGCTTCTAAGTCAACAAGTCATCCATGTCGTATATCTCTAAAAATTCACATTTTAATGATAAATTGTTAACACTGGAAGATTCCCCCATCTCTTCTGAACAAAACGGTTTAAGAATGACCGTTCTAGCCCCTACGGTTAGGAAATTATGGTCATTTGTTTGTGGGGAGTCCTCACTATGAGAAATAGACTGCAATAATCCTGTGCCTCTCTGTGCTGCGTGTGTAAAAAGATGCACCTGTTTTGGCGGGAAAACGTAAACAGCCACTCTGATTGGTGGATTTAAATTCGGCAGCTCTCTCCCTCTGTGTGTGTGTGTGTGTGTGTGTGTGTGTGTGTGTGTGTGTGTGTGTGTGTGTGTGTGTGTGTGTGTTTAGTGGGAGAGAGAGGACCCTGCCCTTATTTGGCAGCATGTCATTGTAGGATTTAAATTCAATATAGTTAGACTGGTTGACTGGATTAGAGCCTGTGTTTGTGTGTCCTTCTGTGCATTTGTGTTTCAATATGCCTCCATATTTGTAATTTTGTAAGTTATTACTATTCGGCTAAATCATAGTATTTCTGGTACTTTTCGGTACTTGTGCTAAATACAGTATTTCTGCTAAATCATACTATTTCTGCTTTTCATAAGATTTGTGCCTAACATAGTATTTCTGCTAAATTATAGTATTTCTGCTTTTTATACTATTTGTGCCTAATATAGTATTTCTGCTTTTTATAGGATTTGTGCCTAATATAGTATTTCTGCTTTTTATAGGATTTGTGCTTAATATAGTATTTCTGCTTTTTATAGTATTTGTGCTAAAACATAGTATTTCTACTAAATGTAGTATTTATGCTTAATCATAGTATTTCTATATATTTCTGCCAGGTCCCCAGGCAGCCAATCCTCTGTGAGGACTGAGAAATTCAAATTTTCAAATCAGGGCCTGCACGGCTTCCCAGCCAATCATATATGTGTCCTGAGGCATTCAAATTTGCATATTGGGGCCTTCATGGCTTCTAAGCCAGCCAATCATATCTGAGGGCTGAGGAATTCAAATTCACAAATCAGGGCCTGCACGGCTTCCCAGGCAGCCAATCATATATGTGGCCTCAGGCATTCAAATTTGCATATTGGGGAATTCGTGGCTTCTAAGTCAATAAGTCATCCATGTCATATATCTCTAAAAATTCATATTTTCATGATAAATTGTCAACACTTGAAGATTCCCCTATCTCTTCTGATCAAAACGGTGTAAGAATGACTGTTCTAGCCCCTACGGTTAGGAAATTATGGTCATTTGTTTGAGGGGAGTCCTCACTATGAGAAATAGACTGCAATAATCCTGTGCCTCTCTGTGCTGCGTGTGTAAATAGATGCACCTGTTTTGGAGGGAAAAAGTGCACAGGCTCTCTGATTGGTGGATTCAAATTCAGCAGCTCCCAGGCTGACCTAGAAACTTACTTCTCTCTCCCTGTGTGTGTGTGTGTGTGTGTGTGTGTGTGTGTGTGTGTGTGTGTGTGTGTGTGTGTGTGACAGAGAGAGAGAGAGAGAGAGAGAGAGAGAGAAAGCCTTTTAATGGGATGATCCCATTGTAAGATTCAAATTCAATATATTTAGACTGGTTGACTGAATTGGATCTTGTGTGTGTCTCTCTCTGTGCATGTGTGTTTCCTTATGTGTCCATATTTGTGATTGTGTGGCTGTTATATTTTTTTTGCCGATTTTTTTCATTTAACAAGTATATTTGAGGGACCCTCAGCATGTTCAGCATTTTTTCAGCTGTCCATTTTGCTTTTCCAATTTTTCTGTTTAACTGATTACTATTGTGCTAAATCATACAATTTCTGCTATTTCATAAGATTTCTGCTTAATATACTAGTTCTGCTTTTTATAGGATTTGTGCTTAATATACTATTTCTGCTTTTTATAGGATTTGTGCTTAATATACTATTTCTGCTTTTTATAGGATTTATGCTTAATCATACTATTTCTATATATTTCTGCCAGGTCCCCAGGCAGCCAATCCTCTGTGAGGACTCAGACATTCAAGTATACAGATCACAGCCTGCACGGCCTCCCAGCCAGCCAATCATATCTGAGGTCTCCCGTTTCCTCTCTCGTCATATCTCAGCGACAGATGTACAGAGAGCAATGAAAATCGCAGTCAAAGTACACCAAAGTCCGCTGATTCAGCCAGTAGAAGAATTATGCTTCTAGTCCACCTAGTTTTTGAGTTACACAACGTTTTGTAACTCCAAAAAACGGTGTTTTTCGCCTCTCACCGCGATCTAATTCTGACTCCTCATCAGCCTGTTTTTCCAAAGCAGCCGCTCTCTTTCCCAGTGGCGCAGTTGGTAATGACACGGCTCTGTAAGCCAAAGATCGTGGGTTCGATTCCACCTTGGTCAACATGTTTTTTTTCCCTACAAATTAATACACTGTCACAGACCAGTAATTCATATTCATCATTTATTACAATTCTGCAAACTTTTATGATTTTACCAGCTTTTGATAATATGGACCTCACATTCTTGTTAACACTCCATGGCACAAATACTCTTCCCTTTAGGCTCTGTGTATGTGTGTGTGTGTATCAATATTTCTCCCATTTTAAAGTATTACTCCTCCATAATTGTATTTCTGTTCAATCAAAGTACTTTTACTACATCTTAGTACTTCTGCTCAATCATAGTATTTCTGCTAAATCATAGTATTTTTGCCAAATCATGATTTTTGTGCCAAATCATAACATTTGTGTTATGTTAAAGTATTACTACTAATTGGAGGAATTTCTGTCATGTTACAGTATATGTGCTAAATATAGTATTTCTGCCAAATCATACTATTTCTACTATGTTATATTTTTCTTTCTAAATACAGCATTTCTGCTATATAATTGTATTTCTGCTTTTTATACTATTTGTGCCTAACATAGTATTTCTGCTAAATTATAGTATTTCTGCTTTTTATACTGTTTGTGCCTAATATAGTATTTCTGCTTTTTATAGGATTTGTGTTTAACCTTCAGAGGTCCTTAGGGACATTTATTGTCTTTTGCATTTTTAATTTTAATATAGTATTTCTGCTAAATTATAGTATTTCTGCTTTTTATAGGATTTGTGCTAAAACATAGTATTTCTACTAAATGTAGTATTTATGCTTAATCATACTATTTCTATATATTACTATTCTGCTAAATCATACTATTTCTGCTTTTCATAGAATTTGTGCCTAATATAGTATTTCTGCTAAATTACAGTATTTCTGCTTTTTATACTATTTGTGCTAAAACATAGTATTTCTACTAAATGTAGTATTTATGCTTAATCATACTATTTGCATATTGGGGAATTCGTGGCTTCTAAGTCAACAAGTCATCCATGTCATATATCTCTAAAAATTCACATTTTAATGATAAATTGTCAACACTTGAAGATTCCCCCATCTCTTCTGAACAAAACGGTGCAGTGACCGTTCTAGCCCTTACGGTTAGGAAATTATAGTCATTTGTTTTGAGGGGAATCCTTAATGGATAATGTTTATATATATATATATATTTGTCTTTAAAACATCTTTGCAGACTGACTGTCCTGGACTGGTTGTTGTTGTTTTTTTTTTCAGGTCTGGTGAACTCAGCTCTTTGGTGTTGGTGTTCAGGAGTAGAGCCTTCTAATAATATTTATTCAAGTTATAGATTTAAAGTTCTGCGAGTTTTTTCTGTAGCAAATAAATATTGTATAGAATATTTAAAATCACCTACATTTTTGATGTTTACAATGCCCATTGTGTGTAATACTGGAATTTCCTACTACCCGTGAACGCCTCATCTTTTACCTGACTGCCGGACATCCGCCTTTCCGCACACTTCGCTGAGTCCGCTCTGGGTGAGTGCTGCCGCTCTGCTTCTCCTCTTCTCTCCTAAATGTTTATAGTCTGTTTGTGTGATTTAACGAGTTCTTTTAGTGATTTATAAAGCCAACCGAGGTATAACTCATATTAGAGTAACACAGTGGTTGCTTTTTCTTAGTGAAACTTTGTCATTTTTGTATGTAAAAGGAGTGTTTGATGAGCTAACAACCCGATGCTAATGCCTAGCGCTCCTTTGAGCCCAGTGTGAAATGAAAATTTGACTGTGAACCACGGTTATTGTGTTGTTTTATTAATTACATTTGGTGTGTTTGTCAGTCTGTTACATAAGGTGCAGTTAGTTCTCTTCACAAATCAGTTGGTTAAAACAGCCTCATTCTTTATGCTGTAAAGTTTTTAACGAACCGCCATCTTAGATTCAGTGTCAGCTGTCGGCAAGATCAAAGGAGCCATTTTACCGCCTCTGACCGAACACGGGAGAAAAAGAGTCACGTGTGTGCAGGTCTTGTGGGTTAATTAAGACAAAGGAGGGGGGAGAAACTGAGGATTAAACATAGGCTATGTCCCCACATACACGGGTATTTTTGAAAACGGAGATTTTCCGTTTCTGTTTTAAAAAACAATCCCGTCCACACATAAATGCAGAAATGAAGGAGAACGCTGCTAGGAACATGCCAAAGCAGCAGGTGGCGCTATATTCCTAACCGTGTAGAAATGTTGGCCAATCAGAAGTCTAGAAGCCTCGGTGGGAAATGGTAAACAAAGATGGGGCATAGAAGCAGAACCGAGTCATATCTGTGGGGGGACAGTAACTGTGTGCGCATATGTAAGCATTTAAACACTGCAGAGAGAACAATTAACAGTAACCGTATTGTAGAAATGCATTTCACCGAAACAATAACGTTGCGCACAGTGTGACGTCAAAAAAGGCGCTGCGTTTTCTCCGTTTCCCTGTCCACACATAAATGCAAAAACGGAGTTTTCGAAAATATTCTGGCAAGCGTTTTTAGTTTTTCAGTGACCGAAAACGCCGTTTAAGTGTGGACGAAAGGTGCAAACGCATAGAAAAATCTCCATTTTCAAAAGTACGTGTGGACATAGCCCAAGAATAATAAGAACTCCTAATATGTAGACTTTAATTTTTAAGAACTGTTTAACAAAGGCTTGTTTGTGCCAACCTAAATCTGCAGCACAGTTTAAATTCTCACTTTGTGGGAAATTAATGAAATAAACAACAGCCCACCTTCACATAAATAAAATATGGCAGTATATTATTATTAGTATGGTACATAGATATTTATTTTAAAACTACAGCATATTTACTATGATACTATGTGCAGTTGGTAATATTTTAGGAAGTAGAATTTGAATGCAGACCACCTCAAATATTAAAGCCTTAAAAATATGTCGTGCAGTTTTTCATGTATGAGTGTTTTGCAATCTTAAATGAGATGTAGACCAAAGAAAACAGAGGAGAGTTGTTGTTTGTATTCCAGCTGTAGTAAACAAAGAAGTTTAGTGAATCTTTTTGACAACAGAGAGTGATGCAGTATTGATGCTGATTTGAGTTTTCTGATCCTGTATTTTTGTTCTTTGTCTTTTGTTACACAGAGTGAAATAAAGCTTGGTTTTGCCTTTGCTGGTAAGTAAACAGTGATTGTAACTGAAGCAATATGAAATTGGGATTGTGTAACATTTTTAGCAATTTATATACAATAGTTTGGCTTTCTGTGATATCTTGCCATTTGCTCATGGGCAAAAACACATTTAGGATTTATAAGCAGTAAAGCCCCCCCCCACTAGATCTCTGAGTGTCCCTAAAAATGTCCCTGAAGTTTAATAGGCCATTTATGTCTAATTTTAAAGGCTTATCAAAGCATTTCTGTAGTAATTATTGTTTTTATTACACATGTTAAGGCCATTTGAGACTCTGCAATTAAATTTTGCCCTCTTTAGACTAAAGTGAGTTCATTTTGTCTGAGGTACAGTGCTGGGAAAAGTCTTTCTTCCTTGCAGATTTATTTTGTTCATGCTTTTTTGTCACATGTTTCAAATCATCTAACAGGGATGATATGAATAAATACAAAAAAGCATTTTAAAGTGATGATTTCACGTATGAAGCAGAGAAAAACTACCATCAAGCATTTATAGTATCAAGTATTATTTGTGATTGTTGCACGCTTTGAAACTGTGATGTTATCATTTGATCAAGTGTGCAGTGCGAGCAAATCATTGCTTGTGGTATCTGCTGTGTTATGTAATAGCACCAAAGTATTAGAGCTTTACGTTCATGAGGAATTTCTGTGGAATTGCAGATGGATAAAACGACACATCACCTTAATAAAGACAGAAATCTTTAATAAGGTGCAGAAAGAGAAGATGGGGTGTTTATAGTAAAGCTGTTGTAAACAAAGAATTTAACAGATTTTTTTTCCCCACTACAGATTGTGATGCAGTATTGACTCTGATGCTGATTTCAGTTGTCTGATTCTGTATTTTTGTTCTTTTGTTACAGAGTGAAACAGAACTTCGGTTTTGCCTTTGCTGGTAAGTAAGCAGCAATTGTAACTGCAGTAATATGACATTGTCACTGTGTAACATGTTTAGCAACTTACCTAACGTAGTTTGGTTTTTGTGACATTACCATTTACTGATGGGCAAAAACAAATGGTCAGAATTTATACCTTGTAGCAGCAAAGGCCCCACACATGACCTCTGACTGTCCCTGAAGTTTAACAGGCCATTTGTGTCTGATTTTTATGTTTGAACACAAACAACTGTTTTTATACAGTTGTTCATGTTCTCCGTTTGTTTATGGATTTACCTAGCAGACATAACTATGAACGCATTTTAGGTGAGTTAGTGTAAGTGGTAGCTTAAACACTTAAGAGCACCACAGTTGTTGATTTATATCTTCACTCATATTCTGCTTATGTATTACATTAAAGTCAGACCACTATAGAAGTATTTTTGCCTGAGTGAACAGAAGTGGTACGTTAAACATTTAAGCAATAATAAAAGACTAAGAGAACCAGAGTTGTGAGTAGGCAATGTTGTGTATGTTAAAGCCTGTGTGTAATTTATGTACACTAAGTTTAAATCAGTTTCTTAATAATTTGCTTGATACAATGTGTTTGAAAATTATATATAAAAGGGAAATATTGCAAAATACAAAAAGATTCCTGCCAACAGGTACAATGGAAGGACTTTTTATTATAATTTTTAAGAAATTAATTGCAAAAATGGCGTGCCACTGTTGTTACTATAACATGTCAGAATTTACATGTATTTTAGGATTTACATATTCAGATCAGAACTAAAACCTAATGAGGTTTTCCGTTGATTCTAACAGTTGTGGTTTTTCCACACTTTATTAAGCACTGACTTGTGATAGAAAATGATGGAGCTAAAAAGCCATAATCTGTACCAACAAATATTGGTGCCTCTTCTTTGCACTTCTGTAGTATGCATGCCTTTATTACACATGTTATCGCCATGTGAGACTCTGTAACTGAAGTTTGTCCTCTTCAGACTACAGTGAGTTCATAAAGGCTTGAAGAAATTGAGGATTTTACTAGTTATTTCATGTCACAGTAAATTGGATTGTGTGTGAAGAGGTTCAACAGTGTAAGTCATTAAACAGTGATCTGATGTGTTGTTTCCTTTCTCTAGGATACTGATCTGATCGTCGCAAGTCTGGTAAGTAAAGGTTTTGTCTGCGGTACAGTGCTGAGAAAGGTCTTTCTTCTTTGCAGATTTATTTTGTTTATGCTTTTTTTCACATGTTTCAAATCATCTAACAAGGATGACCTGGATAAATACAAAAAGCAGTTTTAAAGTGATGATTTCATTTTTGAACCAGAACAACCTGGTCTAATGTAAAAACATATTGGTCTCTAATACCCAGCTGTGGATGCCCTGATAGCAACAATTACCATCAAGCATTTACAGTAACTGGTAATGACTGGTTTACATCACTGGTTGATTTTGGTCCACTATAATTTCAGAATTGTCTTAATTAGATCCAAACAGGACAGGCAAAAAAAGAAAAGAAAAAAGTCTTAATTAAGGCCCAATATAGGGTTTTCAAGTCATACCAAGTACCACGGTGGTTAGCACTGTTGCCGCACAGCAAGAAGGTCCTGAGTTTAATTCCAACATCAGGCCGGGGTCTTTCTGTGTGGAGTTTGCATGTTCTCCCGGTGTTTGCGTGGGTTCCCTCCGGGTACTCCGGCTTCCTCCCACCGTCCAAAGACATGCAGCTTGTGGGGATAGGTTAATTGAATAATCCAAATTGTCACTAGGTGTGAGTGTGAATGGTTGTCTGTCCCTGTGTGTTGGCCCTGCGACAGACTGGCGACCTGTCCAGGGTGTACCCTGCTTCTCGCCCTATGACAGCTGGGATAGGCTCCAGTGCCCCCTGAAAAGGATAAGCGGAAGCGAATGGATGGATGGATGGATGGATGGATAGGGTTTTCAAGTCATACCAAGTATCTTAATTTCATTAAAGTCCAGACTGATTAGTTTACACCAAGTGTTTTGTTTCATTCATTCAATTGGACTTGCTTGTGTGCTTCAGATCCTAAGTGTGATTAAACTTAAGCCCAGGACCTGATGAGTTGATGTAGGTCCTGAAGTAGTAAAGGAACTCTGGGACATCACAGTAACAGCACCATGTTTGACTTTAATGCTGGTGTTTTTCTCTCACTATAGATGATTCAGTTTAGTGCAGTTAGTCAGCACAGCTCTTGGTTATCATCGAGATATTATTAGGCAACTTGTTTTTGCCTGTTCAGCTACAATATCTGGGAGCGTTTTTGTTTTCTGGGGTCTCCAGATCCTTAGAAATCT
Source organism: Rhamphochromis longiceps (assembly GCF_057381845.1). NCBI lineage: Eukaryota > Metazoa > Chordata > Actinopteri > Cichliformes > Cichlidae > Rhamphochromis > Rhamphochromis longiceps. The sequence goes on from NC_140565.1 coordinate 1,526,663, forward strand.
CTTTGTAAACCTTTACAGAACTATATGTGTTTGTTTCACATTAGAGCAGCTCACGACTGGCAGTTTAGGGACGATTAAATATTCACATAGGGCAGGGGTCTCAAACTCCACTCTTCAAGGGCCGGTGTCCTGAAGCTTTTCCACGTGTCCCTGTTACAAAACACCTGAATAACATTTGTAGGTCATTAGTGAGAGTATAGAATTTGACTGTGTGCTGAAGTGGCATCCCCTAAGACTGTTCAAATTTAAGTAATTTAAGTGTTTGGAAAAATGTACTTCTAAAAGTACTTTCATTGCATCATGTTCATTCACTCATGAGCTGCTATAACATGAATCAAATGGCTGAATTACCACCTCAGCATGCAGTCACGTTCTGTAGAGTTTTGCTAATGACCTACTAATGTTATTCAGGTGTGTTGCAACAGGGACACATAGAAAAGTTTCTGGACACCAGGCCTTAAGGACCAGAGTTTGAGACCACTGGTGGTAGGGCATTGTGGATTTCAAAAGCTTCTTCCCTTAAATCACTGCCTAAAAACTGCTTTTTGTAATTTGTCATAATGACTTGCAAAATATAGGTGGGATGAAAACATAAACATAAGACATTTTATAGTGGCCTGATATTTTTATCAAGGCTGTTTTTTGAAAATAATCCTGGCCTAATTTACAAAAGATGAACTGTCTGAAAGTCATGTTTGTTTGTTTAAGAAATGTGGGAATCTCCAGCAAAGATCTTACATGCAACAGCTCAGATACAGCACTCACTTCTGTTCTTTTTATCATGAAATGATCTACAAAGAAATTATCATCATACTAAATTTTGCTAATTAGGCCTTAATATCAGCTATGATAAGTTTATTATAGATTTAGTGTAGTGCTTATTGCTGTGTATCAAACATGCCCCAAATGTGACTGAAATATGTAGAAACTGCTGTGTAGAAACTAGCTGTCTCCAAATTTCTCATTTTGCCAAAATTCATACAGAGTGGCCTGAAACTGTGCTGTAACCTCAGTGTGTTGGTTTTGTTGGACCATATAATATTTACAGTAAGTTACTGTAGCAGCACGTCTTGGTTTGAGTTTATAGACTTAGTTTATTGTTTTAATAGAATGTAAAAATGTCCTTATAACAGTTCCACCATCATTTGTTAAACATTGTCATTCTGTTCAGTCCAATAATTTACTGTAGAAGTCTTTAGTATTTAAAGCCCTACATCAGGGGTGGCCAACCAGTCAGAGACCAAGAGCCACTTTTTTTTTACTGTGTTACCGCAAAGAGCCACATCATACGCATGGGCACACATGAACATCACCCATTCTCTCTCTCTCTCACTCTCACTCACTCACTCACTCACTCACACACACACACACACACACACACACACACACACACACACACACACACACACATCTCTGCTCAGCCAGATTTATTGTAAATGTCACACACCAACATGATAATGACAGAAATGGACTCCTACAGTACTAAAACCACAGGCCAGTCATTTTCAACAATGAACATTGTGTGCACTGTCTCACACACACAAACTCTCAGTTCAACCAAGTCCACAAACAAGAATATAATAATCTACAATAGCATTTACTTTTGCTTTCGTGCAAGTTTTCAATCAGCGTTGCATATCTGGCTCTTTGCTTACTCAGGGCAGCACTGGCGACTTGCCCGCTGGCTTTTAGCAGAGTGGGAAAATGCGTTAAATCTCCCTTTTGAATATGTGTCTTGAACAGCTTCAGTTTGTTGACAAACGCAAACACACTTTGCACCAGGTCAGGGAGCATTTTTAACTTACCCTGCAGGGTCAGGTTCAGTCTGTCCAGTGGAAATTCCAAAAGTCAGGAATAGTTTGGTCAGCTTTGCACAGCCCCACAAGCCCGTTCACAGATCCCATCATGGCTGGTGCTCCATCCGTGGCTATTGCAGTTAATTTCGTTATGGGCAGATTTGCTTTTTCAAATGCAGCCATCATGGTTTCTTTCACATCTATGCCACGGGTTCTGTCTTTTAATGGCACAATATCCAGGAGTTCTTCTTTGATCACACAATCGTTTGAAACAGACCGTGCAAATATTGCCAACTGAGGCTTGTCTTGTATATCACAACTCTCATCCAATGCGACACTAAAATACTCACATGCTTGAAGGTCAGAGTGCAACTGTGATTCAATAGCCGTGTTAATGTCCGATATTCTGTGTTCAACAGTGTGGCGGGACAGTTGGACGTCTGATACCATGCGTTTTAATTTGTCGTTTTCAGGAGACAAGATTTCAACAACATCACTGAGGCATTTTTTAACGAACTCCCCTTCATTGTATGGCTTTTTAGCCCGTGCAATGTTCCAAGCCAGCTGATAGGATGCGAGCGTTATGGTCTCTGACCGCTTCGTAAATTTTTGGAAAAACTGTATCTGCTTTTCTGCCTGACTTTTCAAAGTGGCCAACTCGTGCTTGCGAAGTTCAGTCCCTTTTGGAAATTCCTGGTCGATGTTAGCATGGAGTGAGCTGAAGTGGCGCTGAAGATTTGAAGCTTTGAAATGCGCTAATGACGTCTGACATATAAGGCAGAATGGCTTACCATTGCGTTCAACAAAAAAATATAAACTCTCCCACTCTGTTAAAAACGTCCTGTGTTCATCTTCATATTTTCTTTTTGCTGTGCATTTTTTTCCTGCCATTTTAAGGGCGAACTTGCTCCTACTGGGAAACTTTGCGGTATTTTCATCTCACACACATGCGCATTTGATGAAAATACCGTATTGAACTCAAGCGAAGCGAACGCGCACATTTTAAAACAACAACATAAAAAAAAATCAAAACACAAACATAAACTTTGATATGAACGTAAGAGCCGCATGAAACCAGGCAAAGAGCCGCATGCGGCTCGAGAGCCGCGGGTTGGCCACCCCTGCCCTACATGTATTGTATTTTTGAGATTATAAGGCATAATGTCAATAAACAAGCCTGTTTTTAAGGCAGATTAAGCCAAACAAACAGTCAGATAAGTCAAACTTTATTCAAGTCATTCACAAACAACTCTCAACACTGTTCAGTTGTAACACATAAAATACAGAACAATACACTCACTTTTTCAGTTCATTCCTCATCCACAAATCCATCAAACTCTTCATGGGTTGATCAGTTTGAAATCTGCTTCTTAAGCATGTCTCTTAGCACGTGCCAGGTCCTTGTACACACACCATAATGTTATGTTGAAGCACCGTACGAATTACTCTGCGAGGGTCCTGACTATGGTAGCCATAATGCTCTGACAATACATCAAGCAGCGCAGCTTTGTAGCTTACGAAGTCTTACTAAAATATTTGACAGAATTTTGAGCGCTGTGTACCACAGAAATCCCGTTTGAGGTCAGTAAGCATAACCAGAATCGATACGCTAGGCACATTGTATGTTTTTGAGATAATGACAGGATTTTAGGTGTGCCATATAGTCTGAAGAATATGGTAAATCCAAGCATGTTGGAAATATGACTAATTCCATGCCTTTTGTGTCTTACAGGTGACCTGCTGCAGAAGATCCTCTCTCTCTCTATCATTATAAGCAATTCTGTCTATCCTATCACTCTCCCAACTCTATCTAATTTGAAAGCCATTCTATCTTGTATCCCTCTATCCCTACTGCTCTATCTAATTTGAAAGCCATTCTATCTTGTATCCCTCTATCCCTACTGCTCTAATTTGAAAGCCATTCTATCTTGTATCCCTCTATCCCTACTGCTCTAATTTGAAAGCCATTCCATCTTGTATCCCTCTATCTCTACTGCTCTATCTAATTTGAGAATCCAAGTTTTGAGAATCCTTTCAGAATCCAATTTTCAGAAATCCAAGTTACCAGAACTTGATCTATCTGTTACAGAATTCTGAGAGATCTCTGCTCTCACTGCTCTTTCTTTCCTGTCATTAAGCTCTCTCACATTCAGTCATTTTGCTTTAAATTACAAGTTGAATATACAGTAGTAGAATTACAGTACAGTAGAACTTATAGTAGAAACTACTTACACAGCCCTACATTTGTCATTTTAATTTTGCATTAGACTTTAGTTTGGACTGCTAGTTTGGCTTACTTTGATCAATTGTATAAAATATCACCTTTTTATAAGTTTATTTGTAATAAGATAATCTGGTTATTTTGTAATACATACATTCAGATAAATAATAAATCAGATCCAGTCTGTTAGTCTGTTTCATTGGCTATAACATTTGACTGCAAGTTTATAGTATTATTATTTAAGGACAAACCCATTTTGTCACTCAGTGTAAGTATTCAGTCAGTATTGTCATCGAGAAGTGCCTGAGGACCCAGACTTCCTGTTTCCTGACTGCTGCAGAACATCCAGCTGAAGAAACCCCGTTTCTAAAAGAGCTACAATAAAACGGACCAAATTGTTTCCAGAGAACTTTGAATTTCCTTTATTTTGAGTTTGGAGTACAAATCAGCTTTTTAACATCTATTCATATATTCATAAAAACATTTTATAGTATAATAGTACATTTCTCAGATTTAACAGTAACTTAAGGAGTTATAAGTTTTTCTGTGTTTCAAGGTTCAGTTTTGTTTATATTTGTGTATAACCACATATAAGCTCCAGATTGTACTTCAGCAAAATGCCAAGAAAAAGTCAAAGGTCGCAGTCCCTGAAGCTTAGATGGCAAAAGCAGAAAGAACAGGTGAATGTTTCTCAGAGCAGTGAGCAGGTAAAGGTGTGTGTTTCAGCTTTTCCCAGCACAGAAGTGCAGAGCAGTGTTCAGACAGCCACAGTGTCTTATGCAGATGTGGTAAAGAGAAGTGTTCCCTCAGTGTCTGTCCCAGAGCCTGAAGTTATGCAGGTAATCCAGACTAAACCCCAGCTAACTGTACAAACACAGCATGATGGAGAGACAGCCACAGTGTCTTATGCAGATGTGGTAAAAAGAAGTGTTCCCTCAGTGTCTGTCCCAGAGCCTGAAGTTATGCAGGTAATCCAGACTAAACCCCAGCTAACTGTACAAACACAGCATGATGGACAAGCTCCAGGACAGTCTCATGTACAGGTTACAAACAGTGAAAGTCCACGAGTGAGTAGCGTCTGTGCTTCCCGAAGCCAGGCCGCTCCTAGGTATGGAAAGTACCGGAATCAGCAATGCATGGCTAACAGTTTGGTTTTCCTGTCATTCTTACACGAGGATGAATTTATTACCAGAGCAGATCTAAACCGTGTGTTGGACAAAGGCCATGCCGTCTATTCAGATGCCAGACTGAGGTTTGTGAACAGTGTGTTTCTAGCCTGCGATGAACTTCCCTCAGTTGTTACCAGCCGCAGACACGAGTATCAAGTCGACATGTCTCAGTTTGCTCATTACGGCACATTTGATGGTACAGATCACTTTCCGAGCCTTGAACAGGGATTACAGTGTTTGGCTTCAGACGTTCGCTATGCTTTGCTAGTCATGGGAGGAACAGTCATCGCTGTTAGCAGGCTGACTTCAGGTGAATATGCATATTTTGATCCTCACCCACGTAAGTCTACTGGTATGCCATTGTCGCTAAGTGTAAGTGGTGGAACTGCAGTTATGTTGAAATTCACACGTCTTAATGACATGATTGACAGGATCAAACGTTTGTACAGAATGTTCAGCATCGCACCAAGCTGCACTTATGAGCTACAGCCCATCGAGTTTCACAGTGAAAACGCTGCTGACCAAAGAGATGCTAATCAAACCACCGAATACAGACAAACAGCTACAACTGTTACAGCACCAGCTTTAAATGAAGCCGTTCATGAAATAAACTCCCAAAGATCTACTGACCAGACACAGAAGACTGTGAGAGACACTTTAACGACTGAAGTGACATCATCCAGAGTGGATTATTCAAATGAGACAGCTGCTACTGAAAACAACCATCTTCCTTCTGAGTATTTAGAAAAAGAAACATCTGCATCCTCTGTGAGAGAAACGCAGGTAACATCAGATTCTGTTCCTCAGAATGATTCAAACACTGCCTACTGTTTAACTAATATAACAGAGGAACTCTCAGATAAACTGCTGAAATATAATAAACAGCAAAGGAGAAAAATAAGGAGAAGATTATTAGCCCAAGAAAAAGTACCACAGAGAAAGGAAAATCAGAAGAAGAAAGAAAGGCAGATGTACAGGTTTGATGAAAGCTTCAAGACAAAGAAAAAAAACTCAACTAAGAAGTGTAATGATCCTGATCACAGACAGAAAAAGAGCATGTACAAAAATGAATTGTATAAATTAAATGCTACCTATAAGGAGAAACAGAGAGAACATTTAAGAAAGATGTATAGGGAAAGTGCTAAAATTAGAGAGAGAAAAAGAGAATGTGTCATAAGGACATATAAAGACAATCCCCTATTCAGAGAAAAGCAGAAGGAACGTATAACAAGAATATATAGAGAGTCTCCCATATTCAGAGAAAAGCAGAAGGAACGTGTAACAAGAACATATAGAGAGTCTCCCATATTCAGAGAAAAGCAGAAGGAACGTGTAACAAGAACATATAGAGAGTCTCCCATATTCAGAGAAAAGCAGAAAGAGCGTATAAGAAGAATATACAGAACTTGTGCTGGATTCAGAGAGAAACATAAAGCTTACATGAGGTCATATGTATATAACCTATATAAAAAAAGCGAAGATTTTAAACAGAAAAAACGATCTTATATGACAAAGCGGTATGGAGAAGAAAAACAATTTCAGCAACAACACAAGGACAATATGAGAGAACGAATGAGAGTAAAATATTGGAACGGTTTTTCTTTCAGACAGATGCATAATATCAGATGTGCAATGAATATAAAACGGAAATATCGCCAGATGCATCGACCAGCTGAGAGTTTACAGTGTCATCCAGAGAACACTTTAATGAATGAGGCCATATCTCGTTTCAGATCAAACATTAAGTCAGCACCATCTTATGTTTGTACTGTTTGTCTAAAAGCTTCTTTTCCTAATCAGGTGAAAATCTGCAAAAGAGAAAATTACTCAAAACACCAGACTGTAGCTCATCAGTGCCTAACTGGTAAATTTGTTCATGTGTGTGATGAAGCATGTCATGATCACTGCAGCTTTCCTGTTGAGAGAAAAAAAGAGTATATCTGTCACACATGTCACAGTTCCCTCAAAAGTGGATGCATGCCCAGGCTTGCTGCTGTTAATGGTTTAGAACTGCAGGATATTCCAGCTGAACTTTGTGATCTCAACATTCTGGAGAGACATCTGATTGCCAAATGCATACCATTTGCTAAGATTATTCCTCTTCCAAAGGGGAGACAGAGACTCATACGTGGTAATGTGGTGTGTGTACCATCTGAGGTCCAACAAACAGTTGACAGTTTACCGAGGATCAGAAGCCAATCACAGATCATGAGGATAAAGCTGAAAAGACGACTGTGCTACAAAGGCCATCAGCTGTTCCAGACTGTCACCTGGTCTAAACTCATTCAAGCTCTGCGTAAACTGAAACAAATTCATCCACAGTACACAGATATTATTATCAGAGATGATGCATTGCTTTGTGATCCAACGTTACCTGATGATGACAGCAGTGATGAAGCCAGCATGGCAAGTGATGATTATAATGAAGCAGATTTAATGGAAATTGACAACTATGAAAAAGATGCCCTTTTGTGTGAAAGTGAGTCTCAAAGTGACCAAGATATTAATATGCAATCCTGTGATGAACAACCAGAGGAACAAAATCCAGATGAACCAGAAAGTGATTTGAACAATGGAGGTTTTGCTCTAGAAAGTTGTCTGCAGCCTGTAGACATTTCAGAAGAGATTCTCTGTTTCACTGATAACACATATTGTGTGGCTCCTGCAGAAAGAAACAATCCTGTTAGCTTCTTCAGAACTCCTCATTTGGAAGCCATGGCATTTCCTGTGCAGTTTCCTACTGGTCAGAATACACTGGATGAAAAGAGACTTCTTAAACTCACACCAAGTGCTTACTTCAAATCAAGGCTTTTCAACATTGATGCAAGATTTGCTAAAGACACAAATTACCTGTTTTTCTCACAGTTTGTCACTGAAATACACTTGGCTAATTCCAGTATGACGATACAGCTAAGGAAAGGTAAAACTATGACCAAAGATGGACGCAAAATCACATCAGGAATGTTACAAAGTAAGACAGAAGTAGAGAAGCTGGTAAGAAATAAAGATGCAATCAGATTTATGCAGCCACTCAGAGGAACTCCAGCTTACTGGCAGAAAACTACCAGAGATCTATTCAGCATGGTTCGCCAAATAGGAACACCTCAGTTCTTTGTCACTTTCTCTGCTGCTGAGATGAGATGGCCTGAAGTGATTCAAGCAATAAAGAGACAGCAAGGTGAAGAGGTTGATTTTGAAGCCCTGGACTGGTCAGAAAAGTGTGAAATTCTAAGATCAAATCCAGTAACCACCATGCGAATGTTTGATAAACGTGTTGAGGCTTTGTTCAGAGATTTGCTTTTTTCTCCTGCACAGCCCCTTGGTGAGATCATTGATTACTTTTACAGAGTTGAGTTCCAGCACAGAGGTAGTCCACATATACACATGTTGCTGTGGATTCGAGAAAAGGTAGAAGCAGATGTGGATGATGACCAAACTGTCTGTGACTTTGTTGACAGATACATCTCAGCTCAACTCCCTGATCCAGAAAAACAACCTGAACTGCACAAAAAAGTCACTGAACTACAAAAGCACAGCAAAAACCACACAAAGACATGCTTTAAGAGTGTGAACTCTGGTTGTAGATTTGGGTTTCCCAAACCACCAGCCACAAGAACAATGATTGTGAGACAGGATGAGGATTCAGACACTGAAGCTGCAAAAGCCAAACTCAGACCTTTGTTGAACCTGCTGAAGGAACCTGAAGCTGCTTCCCTCACCATAGAGCAGATTCTGTCACGATGCAACTTAACAATGAATGAGTATGAACAATGCCTCCAAGACATAAACAAGAAAACAGCTCTGATTCTGAAACGTGACCCAAATGAGTGTTGGATCAACAATTACAACCCAGACCTGCTTGAAGCCTGGAACTCTAATTTAGATGTCTCATTCATTTTGAATGCCTATTCATGTATAGAATACCTCTGTAAATATATAACAAAGAAAGAATCTGGCCTCTCTGAATACCTGAAGACAGTTATTGACAACTCTGATAAGAACACCGTCAATGAGTGTGATGAAATGAGAGCTGTGATGCAGGCTTACTCAAAAAAGAGAGAAATCAGCGCACAGGAGTGTGTGACTCGAGTCTGTGGCCTAAAAATGAAAAAATGTTCCCGCAGTGTTGTATTTGTACCAACAGATGATAACCCAGTAAAAATGAGTCGGCCCATGAGCTTCCTGGAAAGCACAACACACGACAGTTGTAATATTTGGATGACAAGTTTGAGTGATAAATACAAATGCAGACCTGAGACCCCAGAATATGAGGAAATGTCACTGGCTGATTTTGCTGCCTTGTGCAGGTTGGTGAGTGGTCCAAATGAAGGAAAAGATGTGCTTCCTCTTCTAAACCAGCTTGGATTTGTACAAAGGCGAAAGAATGATAAACCAGCTATAATCAGGTATTACCACTGTTCACAGGAAAAAGATCCTGAGCAATATTATGGTCGACTGTTGAGACTTTACCTTCCACACAGATCAGAGCAGGAACTGAAACCACAAGGGTTCCAAACCTATCAGTCCTTCTACAACTCAGGTTTTGTACGACTTCCATGTTCAGACCACAGTGAGTCTGTGAAAAGGGTTGTGAAAAGAAATAAAGACAAGTAAGAGAAGAACTCTGAGGATATTGAGAGTGCACTGGAAGAGTTTGAACAAAATAGGGATGTTGTGATTGATGAATGGTGTAATCTGGCTCCTGAATCTGAAGTTGTGAGGCTGCAATGTGATGAGAATCTTCCTGAGAGACATTCTGATGATGAGAACGAACAGGAGAATGTTCCCGACTACAGTCGTCAGTCTGATGCTGTAACAAAGATCAGAGCCGTCAGAGAACAACCTGCAGTAGATCCAGCCGTGGTACGTGTAATGTATCAGAATCTGAACCAGAAGCAGGCCTGCGTGTTCTATGCCATAAGAGACTGGTGTATTCAGCGAGTTTGTGGTTTGAACCCAGATCCATTTTTCTTCTATATCAACGGTGATGCAGGAACTGGAAAGTCACACCTGATTAAGTGTATTCATTCTGAAGCATCAAAGATCCTGAGCAGACTGCCTGCTAATGCAGAAGAAGCTGACATATCAAATCCAACTGTTTTACTGACTTCATTTACCGGTACAGCAGCTTTTTCTATCAGTGGCTCTACGTTACATTCTCTACTGAAACTACCCAGGAGTCTGAAACCACCCATTCAAGGACTTGGTAACCAACTGGATGAAGTCAGATCTGAGCTGATGAATGCTGAAATTATTGTTATTGATGAGATTTCAATGGTTTCAAAACCCCTTTTTGCCTATGTGGATGCAAGACTGAAACAAATCAAAGGCACTCAGAGACCTTTTGGTGGAATGTCAGTTTTAGCTGTTGGAGATTTTTACCAGCTGCCACCAGTGCGACAGTCTAAACCTCTCTGTGTTTACGATCCAGAACAGATTGACCTATGGCAGGAACATTTTCAGATGATCACTCTAACCGAGATCATGCGTCAGAAAGATGATGTGGCCTTTGCAGAGATGCTGAACAGGATTAGAGTCAAAGAAAAGACAGATGAGCTTTCTCAGTGCGACAGAGATTTGTTGTCACAGGCTGTGACTGCACCAGAAGAATGTCCAACTGAGGTCTTACACATTTATGCCACCAACAAGAATGTGGAATCCCACAACATAGATACCCTGAAGAAGCTTCATTCAAACATCATAATAATCAATGCAGACGATTTCCAGAAGGATAAATGTACAGGCAGAATGGAACGAAGAGACAAACCATTTACAGGTGGGCGAAATGATTTACCTGACACTCTGAATGTTGCTGAAGGAGCTCGAGTCATGCTGACCAGAAACTTGGACACACTAAACGGTTTAGTCAACGGTGCTTTTGGTATACTGGTAAAGGTGGTGAGATCTGAAAATGATGGACACATAATTAAACTGGGGCTCAGGATGGACAACCGGCAGCCTATGAGACACAACCACAGTGCTAATGCAGCATCTGATGATCTGGTTTACATTGAGAGAGCAGAGGAGAGTCTGAAGTTTAAAGGAGCAGTACGCAGACAGTTTCCTGTAAAGCTAGCATTCGCCTGCACAATTCACAAAACTCAGGGTCTTACAACACAGACAGCTGTAGTTTCAATGAAGAACATTTTTGAACCAGGTATGGCTTACGTTGCTCTCAGCAGGGTGACGTCTCTCAGTGGACTCTATTTGCAGGACTTGGATGAGAAAAAGATTTACGCCAATCCCGAGGTAACTGCAGCGCTCCAAACCATGAGACAAGCCAGTGTTGAGGAAATGATGCCTCTTCTTCAGGTCAGAGAAACAGCCAGCAGACTTGACACTCTTACACTGATCCATCACAATACAGAGGGTTTGCCATCTCACATCAGTGACATCAAGAGTCATCATGAAATGTGTTTAGCAGATGTTTTGTGTCTCACTGAGTCTCACCTTCAAGGCTCCTTTGTTGCAGACAGTCTTCATTTGGATGGCTACACCATGTTCAAACGCAACAGACATGTGTCCTACACAAACTTTCCTCACATGGCCAGCAGAAGTGGTGGGGGAGTTGTTGTGTATTTGAGGAATCATTTTCAGGTTCAGGTAAAACAGTATCTGCATAATGTCACTGATCTTGAGTTTTTAGTGTTGAAGGTTCAGGCTCCATTCCCTGCACTCATTGCTGTTGTGTACAGACCCCCTGACTACAGTTTGACACCATTCATGCAAAACCTGGTAAGTCTTTTAGATTCACTTGAAATAATGGACTGTCACCCAATAATTGTGTGTGGAGATTTTAATGAGAACCAGTTGCAGAGTGGAAGAAAACAGATTCTGGAGCAGTTTCAGTCGAGAGGGTATTCACAGCTGATCACTTCTGCCACTACAGACAAGAACACCCTGCTTGACCTCATTTTTATTTCTCAGCCACAGAAATGTCTGTATTCAGGTGTTCTGAGATCATATTACAGTTACCACAACCCTGTCTTTTGTGTCCTGTCCTCGAGCCAATCATGAAGTCGTCTGGTGAGTTTTGAAACAATTACAGATCATGTTTGTTACAGAGTTTACTGATTGTAGAGCATGAAAAAGATTTTTCATTGAAAAAAGGGTCTTCCCTACTCTGTCTGTCAGAAGACCCTTTCTTATTGCAATGTTATTAATCATTTCACCAAATCATGGCTGAACTTCATGCAGAGCAGAGAACATCTGCTATCATGCACCTCTGATCTGAAATGTGCTGCAACATTTGATAAACCAACATCATGTTTTAAATGACTAAATCTTTTTACTATGACGTATGTAGCTCAACAAACGAGATCTTCCCCTCCAAGGGCTTTAAAATATGAAATAGTAAATAAATAAATCCCAGATAAATGCAGGTATTTATTATGATGACATACACGAATAAATACAGACAATTATATTTTCTTGATTATAGTAGATTTTGTAGAATCAAAAGTTTTTGTGATGAATGAGTTTTTGCTTATCATGTTTTACAGGTAAAAAATGTCAAAAGTTTTAAACTATCTTTAGGCTACCAGAGATGTCTATAATGATACATTATGTAGAGAAAAACATTAGTACAGCTTACAGAATATGTATAAAAACTGATTTAGAAGTAAATGGATAGTTTTCTGAAAGTTCCCGACTACAGTTTAACACCACCCACCCAGCTCAGCTCCCAAGTGTCTATGTAATGCTGGTATGGTGTGTGAGTTTGACTTGGCCTTTATCCGGGTGGGTTTGGGTTTGGGTGGATAAAGGCCAAGTCAGAATTCTCTGAGCAGCTGGAAAAAGCTGCTAATAAACAAAGACATCAGAAAGTGTGGGCTTTAGGTGTAGCCCCCGCTTTCTGATGCACTAATTAAACTTAGTAACCGACACCCCATACCAGCATTACATAGACACTTGGGGCCTGAGCTGGGTGGGTGGTGTTATAAGCACGTGTTTTGTTAGATATATTTTTTCAGATAGGGCACAGTCTCCTTTGTGGGAAAACCTTCAAACTTCACCATCCTCAGCTGAAACAACAACATCTTAACACCATCTTCATGAACTGCTGAGCTAAACCTGATCCATCAGTGCTGGACTGCACAGATAACTACATGCCACAAGGAGACTGCTGTGTTATGAACTGCCATACCAGTGTGTCTTCAATGGAGAAGATGACACACCCATCACCTGACCTCCTGCCTGATCTGGAGACCATCATCATGCTGCCACACTACAACCTCTGAGACCATCAATGATGACTCCTACTGAGGAAACTGTATTTCCTGTCAGAGATGCTCAGTGATCCTCAGAGCAGAGAGAGGTATGATTCTTTATCTTTGATAAAAAATGTCAGTGTTTTTAATTCAATTAATTAATTAAAATCCTGTTTATTGAATAAACAATTCCACACTCAAATGATTATACTTGTTGACACTTTTTGAGTTTTAATTGACATTATGGATTACAAATCTATGCTTTTTCTACTCTGTCTCTCGGTGCAGGTATTGCTGTCTTCTGAGTTCTTCAGTGTCCCAACTGAGACATTCAAACCTCATTACAGAGCTCATGTCTTTCCTCACCATCATGTGAGTGTGAGATTGCTCTGGATTCTGGTTATGTGGCCTGCAGCACCTATAAGGTATTTCAACATTGTTCATTGTATAACTTATTTGTAGTTTTTAGGGTTTCTACAGACAAATAAAATGTTCCTTTTTCTGTATTTTTTAGAACAAGCTCGTCCAGTGTGCCTGCATTCCAGCTTCTTAGACTCTACGCAAGTGGACAGAGTATCAGTGTTTGACCACTCTTACAGACACTGACTTCTGTCAACTCACTGCTACTGATCAGGCACTTCATCCAGGAAGACAGAGGGCTGCAAGCCTGTCATCATTTCCAGTGTGGCTTTGTATTCTTGGGGTAGCATCAGATTTTTCCCACAAATATTCAAAGGTAACATTTATTTTAAGCTTAGTTATTAAATCAAAAGTCTTCTCTTGTGTTATGTCTGTGAAGGTTCTCATGGTGTCCTTTGATGTAGTCTCTCTCTTTACTTGCATACCCACTACAGAGGCAGTGGAGATTGTCAGAAAACGACTACAAGAAGACAGCTCCTTGGAAGACAGGACCAACTTCACACCCGATCAGATTTGCACACTGTTAGACCTCTGCCTTACCACTACATATTTCAAATACAACGAGGGTTTCTACAGACAAAAACATGGCTGTGCCATGGGCTCCCCCGTGTCACCTATTGTAGCCAACCTTTGCATGGAGGAAGTGGAAAGGAAGGCTCTTGGCTCTTTTAAAGGGAGAGTACCCAGCCACTGGTACAGATATATAGACGACACCTGGGTCAAAATCAAAACTCAAGAAGTGGAATCCTTCTCTGCGCACATTAACGCCGTGGATAAAAACATCAAGTTCACCAGGGAAGACACAAAGGACGACTGTTTGCCTTTCCTGGACTGCGCTGTGCACATTGAAGAGAACGGCAACCTCAACATTGAAGTTTATCGGAAGCCCACACACACGGACCAGTACCTCCTCTTTGACTCCCATCACCCTCTGGAACACAAACTTGGAGTAATTAGGACCCCCCCACCCCCCCCCGGGCAGAACATGTTCCCTCTAAGCCTGAAGGGAAAAAGAAGGAACACACACATGTAAATGAAGCGCTTAAAACATGTGGCTATCCTAATTAGGCGTTTATAAAGTCAGCAAAGATGCACAGAAAAGAACATCAGATACCAGCGAGGGAGGATAAGAAAGACAGATGCAACAACATTGTCATCCCCCATGTACTAATTAGACTTAGTAACCGACACCCCATACCAGCATTACATAGACACTTGGGGGCTGAGCTGGGTGGGTGGTGTTATAAGCACGTGTTTTGTTAGATATATTTTTTCAGATAGGGCACAGTCTCCTTTGTGGGAAAACCTTCAAACTTCACCATCCTCAGCTGAAACAACAACATCTTAACACCATCTTCATGAACTGCTGAGCCAAACCTGATCCATCAGTGCTGGACTGCACAGATAACTACATGCCACAAGGAGACTGCTGTGTTATGAACTGCCATACCAGTGTGTCTTCAATGGAGAAGATGACACAACCATCACCTGACCTCCTGCCTGATCTGGAGACCATCATCATGCTGCCACACTACAACCTCTGAGACCATCAATGATGACTCCTACTGAGGAAACTGTATTTCCTGTCAGAGATGCTCAGTGATCCTCAGAGCAGAGAGAGGTATGATTCTTTATCTTTGATAAAAAATGTCAGTGTTTTTAATTCAATTAATTAATTAAAATCCTGTTTATTGAATAAACAATTCCACACTCAAATGATTATACTTGTTGACACTTTTTGAGTTTTAATTGACATTATGGATTACAAATCTATGCTTTTTCTACTCTGTCTCTCGGTGCAGGTATTGCTGTCTTCTGAGTTCTTCAGTGTCCCAACTGAGGCCTTCAACACTTCACTTGTGTTAATTACATTTTATTTGTTGTTGTTTTCTTTTAGATTTATATGCAGTGATTAGATGTGGTGGAGCTTTGTTAACCGCGTGGAAAACATCTGTTTGTGATGATATTTACAATGAGGCTTTAAGGTGATAGTTTCCATGTAATTTCAATCCTTTTACTAAGCAAAAACATGTTTGCAATTAACATATTTTTTCAGTTTTGTCTTTTGGATTTATGGTTAACATTCCTCTGTGACAGCAAATACTAAACTGGTCCAAGTAACCAGCATATCATTGGTCAAAGGCAAAAAGGACCACATGTCACACTAGCAATGAATTTGTGACTGTGTTTGTGTTAGTATAGAGTAGGTCTAACAGTGGTTTTCCACATCTGCTCTAATATATATAGATAATGGGTCAGACATATAAAGTCATTTTGAAAAGTTCATAAAGGTCATTTATATGTGTTCCTCTTTATCATTTTATATCAGGTCAAACAGCTGACTTGAGTTTTGATCAGAGTAGAACCATAACATTCATGCTAATGGTTCTACTGTTTACAGTTACTTTATGATGGATTTCATCCTGGTCACAGCACTATGTGAAAAGCTGTTAGAGGTAAAGTTAAGCCAATTAATACCTCATCATAAGTCACTCTCTAACGCAGGGCAGTGATTATTATTCACTGTAATTTATTCCACAACAATGTTCTTTATTTGATTCTTTAAATATGCACATTGATTGTTTAGCTGTGTGACTCTCCACACCTGAAATATATCACAATGTGGACTTCATTTCGACAGTATTTTGTAGATTGGTACCATATTTATCATCAAATCATCTTGTGCATTTATTAACTAAATGTTGTTTGTTTTTGTTTTTTTGTTTGTTTGTTTGTTTGGGGTTTTTTTGTTGCCATTTTTACATTTCACCAACTGTGTAAATTCTGCAATTTTACTTTGGTTTTGTTTCACATCAGTTTATCTGCTGGCTGGTATTCCTGTCTTCCTTCTCTCACCCCAACTGGTCGCAGCAGATGGCCGCCCCTCCCTGAGCCTGGTTCTGCTGGAGGTTTCTTCCTGTTAAAAGGGAGTTTTTCCTTCCCACTGTCGCCAAAGTGCTTGCTCATAGGGGGTCATATGATTGTTGGGTTTTTCTCTGTATCTATGAAGCGCCTTAAGGCGACTTTTGTTGTGAATTGGCGCTATATAAATTTAATTGAATTGGTTTTCTTCCTTTTCTAATGTTTCTGGTCAGTTTTTACAGTTAAACAAGTAACTTTGAGGTTACTTCATCATTTTTAGCTTTTATCTGTTTACAGTTTTTTCCTAATAATTACATTTCTGCAAAATTATAGCAGTTCTGATAAGTTGTAATATTTCTGCCAAGTTATTAATTTTCTACTAAATTATATCATTTCTGCTAAGTTATGTTATTCTAAATTATTACATTTCTGCTAAGTTGTAGCTTCTGGTAAATTACAACATTTCTGCTGAATTGTTATGTTTCTTCTAAGTTATTGCATTTCTGCTAAGTTATTGCATTTTTGTTAACTTGATGTTGTTCTGCTAAGTTATTAAAATTTCAACAACTTTTTAAAAACTAGCTTTGATTTCTTCAGCTTCTTCAGCTATTTTCAACTATCTTCAGCAGACAGCTTCAGCTTTACAATTTCTGCAACTTTTCAGCTTTTTCAGCTACTTTTTGCATGCAGCTTCAGCTTTAAAGCATCCACACTGCATTTTCGCAGGAAATGCAAATTTTTCTAGTTGTGTGGATGCTTTAAGCATCCACACTATAGAGTTCCTGTTTCTCTTTATTCTTTATTGTGTGGATGCTTTAAGCATCCACACTATTGAGTTCCTGTTTCTCTTTATTCTTTATTATTGTGTGGATGCTTTAAGCATCCACACTATTGAGTTCCTGTTTCTCTTTATTCTTTATTGTGTGGATGCTTTAAGCATCCACACTATTGAGTTCCTGTTTCTCTTTATTGTGTGGATGCTTTAAGCATCCACACTATTGAGTTCCTCTTGGGACTTCCGTACACTTTTTGGCGCTTAACTACTTCCACAATTTTCAGCCGATTTTCACCGTTCAAATTTTAAAATATTCTGCTATTTCTGCTAATTCCTGCTATGTCTTTTGGTATTTTTCACTATTATACTTTTTAAAATATTAAGCTTAATTTGTCCCATTGAAATGAATGGGAAACTTCTGCAATTCTGCTAAAATTTGCTTGTTTCTGAAACTTAACTACTTCCTCATATTTTCACGTAGAACAACCATTCAAACTTTAAAATGTTCTCAAATTATTGGGCTATTCAGGTATGATTCAGCTTTTTCAAATCTTTTACCGTTTTACCTTTATGCCTCTTAAAGTTTTCAGTTGCAAAATTGTGATTTTTCACAAAATACATGCGTTGTTATGGTTGCTATGCACTTGGCTTCCAGTGTGCCACTGAAGGTTTTGCAGTCTTCTCTTCATGTCCGAACAACTTCTTGCTACTTGCTCAATCTTCACTCAACTTCCACAAATTATACATCAAAACATAGGTATTTTTGCTGGGTTTCCGAAAATGTCACTATCATTGTTGTGGTATTCATAGAACTTTCGCAAATCTCCTCAGACCAACACAATGTCGGAAAACTCTCCATATAAAGTCAATGGAGAGTTTGTTCAAAATCACCGCTGCATTTCTGTAATGAGAGGCATATTCGAATCGTCATATCTCCTTAACGAAGCAAAGTTAAGACATGAGGCTTGTCCCGGTATATCTTCAGACACTCGTGACGCTCACAATTCAAGAATTTCTTTCTCACGTATTACCGTTCTGAAATGAGTTGGACTTGTTTGAGGGTAGGAAATTCGTCCGTCGCTCAGATTTCTTCAAATTTCAAACCCTGGAAATGAACCACTTTTTTCTCTCGTCATAACTTTTTGTTGGATTTCCACAGAGACCTGAAAATTTCCATGACTGTTCACCAAAGCCTGCTGTCTCTTACGGTGAAAGAATGATATCGATACTCCAAATAGATTTCGAGTTACAAAGCGTTGTTTGAGGGCAAGTCAAGCCAGTTTTTGCTTCGCTCTACTCAGTTATGGTGCATTAGAAGTCAAATATCTTTAATAATTCACATTTTAATGATAAATTGTCAACACTGGAAGATTCCCCCATCTCTTCTGAACAAAACGGTGTAAGAATGACCGCTCTAGCCCCTACGGTTAGGAAATTATGGTCATTTGTTTGAGGGGAGTCGTCATTATGAGAAATAGGCTGCAATAATCCTGTGCCTCTCTGTGCTGCGTGTGTAAATAGATGCACCTGTTTTGGCGGGAAAAAGTACACAGGCTCTCTGATTGGTGGATTCAAATTCAGCAGCTCCCAGGCTGACCTAGAAACTTACTTCTCTCTCCCTGTGCATCTTTTTGCTGATTTTTTCATTTAACAAGTATATTTGAGGGACCCTCAGCATGTTCAGCATTTTTTCAGCTGTCCATTTTGCTTTTCCAATTTTTCTGTTTAACTTATTACTATTGTGCTAAATCATACTATTTCTGCTATTTTATAAGATTTGTGCAAAATATAGTATTTCTGCCAAATATAGTATTTCTGATTATTTATAGTTTTTCTACTAAATCATAGTACAGTATTTCTGCTTTTTATAGGATTTGTGCTAAAACATAGTATTTCTACTAAATGTAGTATTTATGCTTAATCATACTATTTCTGCTTTTCATAGAATTTGTGCCTAATATAGTATTTCTGCTAAATTACAGTATTTATGCTTTTTATACTATTTGTGCTAAAACATAGTATTTCTACTAAATGTAGTATTTATGCTTAATCATACTATTTCTGCTTTTTATAGGATTTGTGCCTAATATAGTATTTCTGCTTTTTATAGGATTTTTGCTCAAACATAGTATTTCTACTAAATGTAGTGTTTATGCTTAATCATACTATTTCTGCTTTTTATAGGATTTGTGCTTAATATAGTATTTCTGCTAAATTATAGTATTTCTGCTTTTTATAGTATTTGTGCTAAAACATAGTATTTCTACTAAATGTAGTGTTTATGCTTAATCATACTATTTCTGCTTTTTATAGGATTTGTGCTTAATATAGTATTTCTGCTAAATTATAGTATTTCTGCTTTTTATAGTATTTGTGCTAAAACATAGTATTTCTACTAAATGTAGTATTTATGCTTAATCATAGTATTTCTATATATTTCTGCCAGGTCCCCAGGCAGCCAATCCTCTGTGAGGACTGAGACATTCAAATTTTCAAATCAGGGCCTGCACGGCTTCCCAGCCAATCATATATGTGTCCTGAGGCATTCAAATTTGCATATTGGGGCCTTCATGGCTTCTAAGCCAGCCAATCATATCTGAGGGCTGAGGAATTCAAATCCACAAATCAGGGCCTGCACGGCTTCCCAGCCAGCCAATCATATATGTGGTCTGAGGCATTCAAATTTGCATATTGGGGAATTCGTGGCTTCTAAGTCAACAAGTCATCCATGTCATATATCTCTAAAAATTCATATTTTAATGATAAATTGTCAACACTTGAAGATTCCCCCATCTCTTCTGAACAAAACGGTGTAAGAATGACCGCTCTAGCCCCTACGGTTAGGAAATTATGGTCATTTGTTTGTGGGGAGTCGTCATTATGAGAAATAGACTGCAATCCGGTTGTTCAGTGATGACGCGATGAATCCTACTTCCGGGTCTAAAGTAGTCTGCGTTTAATATGGCATTTGTGTTGTTAACATGTTTAATGTTATGTATTTTCTTCTATTTGATCTCAAAAAGCTCCTAAAACAGTCAGCGATCACTGTTGACCTCCCTCGGCTTTTATTACCGCTAATCATTTATTTAAGCTCAGTTTTTAAAACCTTAGGATGTAACTACAGCCCAGCCCATGCAGCAGTATATGAATGACTAACCTCGTATTGTGGATGGATTATCTCAGTTGTTCTCCTGGCTGAAGTTTGGTCCGTTTACAGCATCCTGCCATGCAATTACATTTGTTCCTGACCGCCGAGAACACTCACGGTAACTTTTATCAAGTGGAAAAAAAGTTAGCTTGTTTATATTATGCTAACATAGCTGTGTCGCTAGCGGTCACGTAGCACATCATTATATACCAGCTAGCCAAACTTCAGTAACCCTACAAACGTCACTGCTGTTTAGCTTTCTGTCTTCATTTATGTTGGAAGTGATAACAGAGCTGTACGTTTTAACTTGTTTCCAAAACCCCGCAGTCAGGACATGCTATATTGTATTTAGATAGAAGCTAGCGAGCTAACTCCCTGCTAACTTCTAACTCCGTTAAATGTCATAAATTCTGTTTTCATGGATGCCTGGATGTTAAACTCAATTGTTACACCTGGTAGAGCAGAACGCTGATCATTTTATTAAAGATGAAAGACTTTAGACAGTTTTTCAACTCACAGTAATGCCATAGTGATCGTTTGATATATGGACCTGCAGCGGAGTTTAGACCCAGACACGGCTAGTGACGTCAGACTGAACAACCGGATAATCCTGTGTCTCTCTGTGCTGCGTGTGTAAATAGATGCACCTGTTTTGGCGGGAAAAAGTGCACAGGCTCTCTGATTGGTGGATTCAAATTCAGCAGTGTGTGTGTGTGTGTGTGTGTGACAGAGAGAGAGAGAGAGAGAGAGAGAGAGAGAAGGCCTTTTAATGGGATGATCTCATTCTAAGATTCAAATTCAATATATTTAGACTGGTTGACTGAATTGGATCTTGTGTGTGTGTCTCTCTGTGCATGTGTGTTTCCTTATGTGTACATATTTCTGATTGTGTGGCTGTTATATATTTTTTTGCTGATTTTTTTCATTTAACAAGTATATTTGAGGGACCCTCAGCATGTTCAGCATTTCTTCAGCTGTCCATTTTGCTTTTCCAATTTTTCTGTTTAACTTATTACTATTGTGCTAAATCATACTATTTCTGCTATTTTATAAGATTTGTGCTTAATATACTATTTCTGCTTTTAATAGGATTTGTGCTTAATATAGTATTTCTGCTTTTTATAGGATTTGTGCTTAATATACTATTTCTGCTTTTTATAGGATTTGTGCTTAATATAGTATTTCTGCTAAATGTAGTATTTATGCTTAATCATACTATTTCTATATATTTCTGCCAGGCAGCCAATCCTCTGTGCGGACTCAGACACATATCACATATCAGGGCCTGCACGGCTTCCCAGCCAGCCAATCATGTCTGAGGTCTTCCGTTTCCTCTCTCGTCATATCTCAGCGACGGTTGTACAAAGAGCAATGAAAATCGCAGTCAAAGTACACCAAAGTCCGCTGATTCAGCCAGTAGAAGAATTATGCCTCTAGTCCACCTAGTTTTTGAGTTACACAACGTTTTGTAACTGCAAAAAACGGCGTTTTTCGCCTCTCACCGGGATCTAATTCTGACTGCTCATCACCCTGTTTTTCAAAACGGCTCCTCTCTTTCCCAGTGGCGCAGTTGGTAATGTCACGGGTCTGCAAGCCAAAGATCGTGGGTTCGATTCCACCTTGGTCAACATGTTTTTTTCCCTACAAATTAATACACTGTCACAGACCAGTAATTCATATTCATCATTTATTACAATTCTGCAAACTTTTATGATTTTACCAGCTTTTCTAATATGGACCTCACATTCTTAACACTCCATGGCACAAATACTCTTACCTTTAGGCTCTGTGTATGTGTGTGTGTGTATCAATATTTCTCCCATTTTAAAGTATTACTCCTCCATAATTGTATTTCTGTTAAATCAAAGTACTTTTACTACATCTTAGTACTTCTGCTCAATCATAGTATTTCTGCTAAATCATTGTTATTATGCTATATATATATTCTTTCTGTTATCTTATACTATTTCTCCTAAATTCTTGTATTTTTGAGAAGTTATGTTTCTGGTAAGTTACAATATTTCTGCTAAGTTCTGCTATGCTATTGTATTTCTGCCAAGTATTATGTTTCCTCTAAGATATTGCAGTTCTGCTAAGTTATTCCATTTTAGCAAAGTTCCTTTGCTTCTGCAAAGTTTTTACAATTTCTGCAACTTTTCAGCTTTTTCAGCTACTTTTTGCATACAGCTTCAGCTTTAAAGCATCCACACTGCATTTTCGCAGGAAATGCAAATTTTTCTAGTTCTTTATTGTGTGGATGCTTTAAGCATCCACACTATTGAGTTCCTGTTTCTCTTTATTGTGTGGATGCTTTAAGCATCCACACTATTGAGTTCCTGTTTCTCTTTATTCTTTATTGTGTGGATGCTTTAAGCATCCACACTATTGAGTTCCTGTTTCTCTTTATTCTTTATTATTGTGTGGATGCTTTAAGCATCCACACTATTGAGTTCCTGTTTCTCTTTATTCTTTATTATTGTGTGGATGCTTTAAGCATCCACACTATTGAGTTCCTGTTTCTCTTTATTCTTTATTATTGTGTGGATGCTTTAAGCATCCACACTATTGAGTTCCTGTTTCTCTTTATTCTTTATTATTATTGTGTGGATGCTTTAAGCATCCACACTATTGAGTTCCTGTTTCTCTTTATTCTTTATTATTATTGTGTGGATGCTTTAAGCATCCACACTATTGAGTTCCTGTTTCTCTTTATTCTTTATTATTATTATTATTATTATTCTAGTTGCTTCCGTACACTTTTTGGCACTTAACTACTTCCACAATTTTCAGCCGATTTTCACCGTTCAAATTTTAAACTATTCTGCTATTTCTGCTAATTCACGCTACGATTTTTGCTATTTTTAACTATTATACTTTTTAAAATATTAAGCTTTTTTCCTTTAATTTGTCCCATTGAAATGAATGGGAAACTTCTGCAATTCTGCTAAAATTTGCTTGTTTTTGAAACTTAACTACTTCCTCATATTTTCACCTAGAACAACCATTCAAACTTTAAAATGTTCACAAATTATTGGGCTATTCAGGTATGATTCAGCTTTTTCAAATCTTCTACTGTTTTACTTTTATGCCTCTTAAAGTTTTGAGTTGCAAAATTGTGATTTTTCACAAAATACATGCGTTGTTATGGTTGCTATGCTCTTGGCTTCCAGTGTGCCACTGAAGCTTTTGCAATTTTCACTTCATGTCCGAACAACTTCTTGCTACTTGCTCAATTTTCACTCAACTTCCACAAATTATACATCAAAACGTAGGTATTTTTGCTGGCTTTCAGAAAATGTCACTATCATTGTTGTGGGATTTATAGAATTTTTGCAAATCTCCTCAGACCAACACAAGGTCTCAAAACTCTCCATATAAAGTCAATGGAGAGCTTGTTCAAAATCATCGCTGGATTTCTGTAATGAGAGGCATATTCGAATCGTCATATCTCCTTAACGAAGCGACTTTAAGACATGAGGCTTGTCCCCGAATATCTTCAGACACCCCTGACGCTCACAATTCAAGAATTTCTTTCTCACCTATTACCGTTCTGAAATGAGTTGGACTTGTTTGAGGGTAGGAAATTCGTCCTTCGCTCAGATTTCTTCAGATTTAAAACTCTGGAAATGAACCACTTTTTTCTCTCGTCATAACTTTTTTTTGGATTTCCACAGAGACCTGAAAATTTCCATGACTGTTCACCAAAGCCTGCTGTCTCTTACGGTGAAAGAATGATATCAATACTCCAAATAGATTTCGAGTTACAAAGCGTTGTTTGAGGGCAAGTCAAGGCAGTTTTTGCTTCGCTCTACTCAGTTATGGTGCATTAGAAGTCAAATATCTTTAATAATTCATATTTTAATGATAAATTGTAAACACTGGAAGATTCCCCCATCTCTTCTGAACAAAACGGTGTAAGAATGACCGCTCTAGCCCCTACGGTTTGGGAATTATGGTCATTTGTTTGAGGGGAGTCCTCACTATGAGAAATAGGCTGCAATAATCCTGTGCCTCTCTGTGCTGCGTGTGTAAAAAGAGGCACATGTTTTGGCGGGAAAAAGTACACAGGCTCTCTGATTGGTGGATTCAAATTCAGCAGCTCCCAGGCTGACCTAGAAACTTACTTCTCTCTCCCTGTGCATTTTTTTGCTGATTTTTTCATTTAACAAGTATATTTGAGGGACCCTCAGCATGTTCAGCATTTTTTCAGCTGTCCATTTTGCTTTTCCAATTTTTCTGTTTAACTGATTACTATTGTGCTAAATCATACTATTTCTGCTATTTTATAAGATTTGTGCCTAATATAGTATTTCTGCTAAATTACAGTATTTCTGCTTTTTATACTATTTGTGCTAAAACATAGTATTTCTACTAAATGTAGTATTTATGCTTAATCATACTATTTCTGCTTTTTATGGGATTTGTGCCTAATATAGTATTTCTGCTTTTTATAGGATTTTTGCTCAAACATAATATTTCTACTAAATGTAGTGTTTATGCTTAATCATCCTATTTCTGCTTTTTATAGGATTTGTGCTAAAACATAGTATTTCTACTAAATGTAGTATTTATGCTTAATCATAGTATTTCTATATATTTCTATATATTTCTGCCAGGTCCCCAGGCAGCCAATCCTCTGTGAGGACTTAGACATTCAAATTTTCAAATCAGGGCCTGCACGGTTTCCCAGCCAATCATATATGTGTCCTGAGGCATTCAAATTTGCATATTGGGGCCTTCATGGCTTCTAAGCCAGCCAATCATATCTGAGGGCTGAGGAATTCAAATCCACAAATCAGGGCCTGCACAGCTTCCCAGCCAGCCAATCATGTATGTGGGCTCCAGGTATTCAAATTTGCATCTTGGGGAATTCGTGGCTTCTAAGTCAACAAGTCATCCATGTCGTATATCTCTAAAAATTCATATTTTAATGATAAATTGTCAACACTTGAAGATTCCCCCATCTCTTCTGAACAAAACGGTGTAAGAATGACCGCTCTAGCCCCTATGGTTAGGAAATTATGGTCATTTGTTTGAGGGGAATCCTCACTATGTGAAATAAACTGAAAGAAGCAGGTCTATGTCTCTGTGCTGCGTGTGTAAAAAGATGCACCTGTTTTGGCGGGAAAACGTAAACAGCCTCTCTGATTGGTGGATTCAAATTCAGCAGCTCCCAGGCTGACCTAGAAACTTAGTCCTCTCTCCCTGTGTGTGTGTGTGTGTGTGTGTGTGTGTGTGTGTGTGTGTGTGTGTGTGTGTGTGTGTGTGTGTGTGTTTAGTGGGAGAGAGAGGACCCTGCCCTTATTTGGCAGCATGTCATTGTAGGATTTAAATTGAACATAGTTAGACTGGTTGACTGGATTAGAGCCTGTGTTTGTGTGTCCCTCTGTGCATTTGTGTTTCAATAAGTTATTACTATTCTGCTAAATCATAGTATTTCTGGTACTTTTCGGTACTTGTGCTAAATACAGTATTTCTGCTAAATCATACTATTTCTGATTTTCATAGGATTTATGCCTAATATAGTATTTCTGCTAAATTATAGTATTTCTGCTTTTTATAGGATTTGTGCCTAACATAGTATTTCTGCTAAATTATAGTATTTCTGCTTTTTATAGGATTTGTGCCTAACATAGTATTTCTGCTAAATTACAGTATTTCTGCTTTTTATACTATTTGTTCTAAATTATAGTATTTCTGCTTTTTATAGGATTTGTGCTTAATATAGTATTTCTGCTAAATTATAGTTTTTCTTCTTTTTATAATATTTGTGCTAAAACATAGTATTTCTACTAAATGTAGTATTTATGCTTAATAATAGTATTTCTATATATTTCTGCCAGGTCCCCAGGCAGCCAATCCTCTGTGAGGACTGAGACATTCAAATTTTCAAATCAGGGCCTGCACAGTTTCCCAGCCAATCAAATAAGTGTCCTGAGGCATTCAAATTTGCATATTGGGGCCTTCATGGCTTCTAAGCCAGCCAATCATATCTGAGGGCTGAGGAATTCAAATCCACAAATCAGGGCCTGCACAGCTTCCCAGCCAGCCAATCACATATGTGGTCTCAGGCATTCAAATTTGCATATTGGGGAATTCATGGCTTCTAAGTCAACAAGTCATCCATGTCATATATCTCTAAAAATTCATATTTTAATATTAAATTGTCAACACTTGAAGATTCCCCCATCTCTTCTGAACAAAACGGTGTAAGAATGACCGTTCTAGCCCCTACGGTTAGGAAATTATGGTCATTTGTTTGAGGGGAGTCGTCACTATGAGAAATAGACTGCAAAAATCCTGTGTCTCTCTGTGCTGCTGCGTGTGTAAATAGATGCACCTGTTTTGGTGGGGAAAAGTGCACAGCCTCTCTGATTGGTGGATTCAAATTCACCAGCTCCCAGGCTGACCTAGAAACTTACTTCTCTCTCCCTGTGTGTGTGTGTGTGTGTGTGTGTGTGTGTGTGTGTGTGTGTGTGTGTGTGTGTGTGTGTGTGTGTGTGACAGAGAGAGAGAGAGAGAGAAAGCCTTTTAATGGGATGATCCCATTGTAAGATTCAAATTCAATATATTTAGACTGGTTGACTGAATTGGATCTTGTGTGTGTGTCTCTCTGTGCATGTGTGTTTCCTCATGTGTACATATTTGTAATTGTGTGGCAGTCATAAATTTTTTTGCTGATTTTTGTCATTTAACAAGTATATTTGAGGGAACCTCAGCATGTTCAGCATTTTTTCAGCTGTCCATTTTGCTTTTCCAATTTTTCTGTTTAACTTATTACTATTGTGCTAAATCACACTATTTCTGCTATTTTATAAGATTTGTGCTTAATATACTATTTCTGCTTTTATAGGATTTGTGCTTAATATAGTATTTCTGCTTTTTATAAGATTTGTGCTTAATATAGTATTTCTGCTAAATGTAGTATTTATGCTTAATCATACTATTTCTGCTTTTCATAGGATTTGTGCTTAATATAGTATTTCTGCTAAATTTAGTATTTCTGATTAATTATAGTCTTTCTACTAAATCATAGTACAGTATTTCTGCTTTTTATGGGATTTGTGCTAAAACAAAGTATTTCTACTAAATGTAGTATTTATGCTTAATCATACCATTTCTGCTTTTATAGGATTTGTGCTTAATATAGTATTTCTGCTTTTTATAAGATTTGTGCTTAATATAGTATTTCTACTAAATGTAGTATTTGTGCTTAATCATACCATTTCTGCTTTTTATAGGATTTGTGCTTAATATAGTATTTCTGCTAAATTATAGTATTTCTGCCAAATTATAATATTTGTGCTAAAACATAGTCTTAATTTAAAATTACAATATTCATAGTTCATCACAGTGTCTCTGGTAAATCACAATATTTCTGCTCTGTTGTACTATTTTTCTAAATCATAGTGTTTCTGTAATGTTTAAGTATTTTTGGCTAAATATATTCTTTCTGTTATCTTATACTATTTCTCCTAAATTCTTGTATTTTTGAGAAGTTATCATGTTTCTGGTAAGTTACAATATTTCTGCTAAATTCTGCTATGCTATTGTATTTCTGCCAAGTATTATGTTTCCTCTAAGATATTGCAGTTCTGCTAAGTTATTCCATTTTAGCAAACTTCTTTTGCTTCTGCAAAGTTTTTACAATTTCTGCAACTTTTCAGCTTTTTCAGCTACTTTTTGCATACAGCTTCAGCTTTAAGCATCCACACTGCATTTTCGCAGGAAATGCAAATTTTTCTAGTTATTATTATTATTATTCTAGTTGCTTCCGTACACTTTTTGGCACTTAACTACTTCCACAATTTTCAGCCGATTTTCACCGTTCAAATTTTAAACTATTCTGCTATTTCTGCTAATTTACGCTACGATTTTTGCTATTTTTAACTATTATACTTTTTAAAATATTCCACTTTTTTCCTTTAATTTGTCCCATTGAAATGAATGGGAAACTTCTGCAATTCTGCTAAAATTTGCTTGTTTTTGAAACTTAACTACTTCCTCATATTTTCACCTAGAACAACCATTCAAACTTTAAAATGTTCATAAATTATTGGGCTATTCAGGTATGATTCAGCTTTTTGAAATCTTTTACTGTTTTACTTTTATGCCTCTTAAAGTTTTGAGTTGCAAAATTGTGATTTTTCACAAAATACATGCGTTGTTATGGTTGCTATGCTCTTGGCTTCCAGTGTGCCACTGAAGGTTTTGCAATTTTCACTTCATGTCCGAACAACTTCTTGCTACTTGCTCAATTTTCACTCAACTTCCACAAATTATACATCAAAACGTAGGTATTTTTGCTGGCTTTCAGAAAATGTCACTATCATTGTTGTGGGATTTATAGAATTTTTGCAAATCTCCTCAGACCAACACAAGGTCTCAAAACTCTCCATATAAAGTCAATGGAGAGCTTGTTCAAAATCATCGCTGGATTTCTGTAATGAGAGGCATATTCGAATCGTCATATCTCCTTAACGAAGCGACTTTAAGACATGAGGCTTGTCCCCGAATATCTTCAGACACCCCTGACGCTCACAATTCAAGAATTTCTTTCTCACCTATTACCGTTCTGAAATGAGTTGGACTTGTTTGAGGGTAGGAAATTCGTCCTTCGCTCAGATTTCTTCAGATTTAAAACTCTGGAAATGAACCACTTTTTTCTCTCGTCATAACTTTTTTTTGGATTTCCACAGAGACCTGAAAATTTCCATGACTGTTCACCAAAGCCTGCTGTCTCTTACGGTGAAAGAATGATATCGATACTCCAAATAGATTTCGAGTTACAAAGCGTTGTTTGAGGGCAAGTCAAGGCAGTTTTTGCTTCGCTCTACTCAGTTATGGTGCATTAGAAGTCAAATATCTTTAATAATTCATATTTTAATGATAAATTGTAAACACTGGAAGGTTCCCCCATCTCTTCTGAACAAAACGGTGTAAGAATGACCGCTCTAGCCCCTACGGTTTGGAAATTATGGTCATTTGTTTGAGGGGAGTCCTCACTATGAGAAATAGGCTGCAATAATCCTGTGCATCTCTGTGCTGCGTGTGTAAAAAGAGGCACATGTTTTGGCGGGAAAAAGTACACAGGCTCTCTGATTGGTGGATTCAAATTCAGCAGCTCCCAGGCTGACCTAGAAACTTACTTCTCTCTCCCTGTGCATTTTTTTGCTGATTTTTTCATTTAACAAGTATATTTGAGGGACCCTCAGCATGTTCAGCATTTTTTCAGCTGTCCATTTTGCTTTTCCAATTTTTCTGTTTAACTGATTACTATTGTGCTAAATCATACTATTTCTGCTATTTTATAAGATTTGTGCCTAATATAGTATTTCTGCTAAATTACAGTATTTCTGCTTTTTATACTATTTGTGCTAAAACATAGTATTTCTACTAAATGTAGTATTTATGCTTAATCATACTATTTCTGCTTTTTATGGGATTTGTGCCTAATATAGTATTTCTGCTTTTTATAGGATTTTTGCTCAAACATAATATTTCTACTAAATGTAGTGTTTATGCTTAATCATCCTATTTCTGCTTTTTATAGGATTTGTGCTTAATATAGTATTTCTGCTAAATTATAGTATTTCTGCTTTTTATAGTATTTGTGCTAAAACATAGTATTTCTACTAAATGTAGTATTTATGCTTAATAATAGTATTTCTATATATTTCTGCCAGGTCCCCAGGCAGCCAATCCTCTGTGAGGACTGAGACATTCAAATTTTCAAATCAGGGCCTGCACAGTTTCCCAGCCAATCAAATAAGTGTCCTGAGGCATTCAAATTTGCATATTGGGGCCTTCGTGGCTTCTAAGCCAGCCAATCATATCTGAGGGCTGAGGAATTCAAATCCACAAATCAGGGCCTGCACGGCTTCCCAGCCAGCCAATCACATATGTGGTCTCAGGCATTCAAATTTGCATATTGGGGAATTCGTGGCTTCTAAGTCAATAAGTCATCCATGTCATATATCTCTAAAAATTCATATTTTAATATTAAATTGTCAACACTTGAAGATTCCCCCATCTCTTCTGAACAAAACGGTGTAAGAATGACCGTTCTAGCCCCTACGGTTAGGAAATTACGGTCATTTGTTTGAGGGGAGTCGTCACTATGAGAAATAGACTGCAATAATCCTGTGTCTCTCTGTGCTGCTGCGTGTGTAAACAGATGCACCTGTTTTGGTGGGGAAAAGTGCACAGCCTCTCTGATTGGTGGATTCAAATTCACCAGCTCCCAGGCTGACCTAGAAACTTACTTCTCTCTCCCTGTGTGTGTGTGTGTGTGTGTGTGTGTGTGTGTGTGTGTGTGTGTGTGTGTGTGTGTGTGTGACAGAGAGAGAGAGAGAGAGAGAGAGAAAGCCTTTTAATGGGATGATCCCATTGTAAGATTCAAATTCAATATATTTAGACTGGTTGACTGAATTGGATCTTGTGTGTGGGTCTCTCTGTGCATGTGTGTTTCCTCATGTGTACATATTTGTAATTGTGTGGCAGTCATAAATTTTTTTGCTGATTTTTGTCATTTAACAAGTATATTTGAGGGAACCTCAGCATGTTCAGCATTTTTTCAGCTGTCCATTTTGCTTTTCCAATTTTTCTGTTTAAGTTATTACTATTGTGCTAAATCACACTATTTCTGCTATTTTATAAGATTTGTGCTTAATATACTATTTCTGCTTTTATAGGATTTGTGCTTAATATAGTATTTCTGCTTTTTATAAGATTTGTGCTTAATATAGTATTTCTGCTAAATGTAGTATTTATGCTTAATCATACTATTTCTGCTTTTCATAGGATTTGTGCTTAATATAGTATTTCTGCTAAATTTAGTATTTCTGATTAATTATAGTCTTTCTACTAAATCATAGTACAGTATTTCTGCTTTTTATGGGATTTGTGCTAAAACAAAGTATTTCTACTAAATGTAGTATTTATGCTTAATCATACCATTTCTGCTTTTTATAGGATTTGTGCTTAATATAGTATTTCTGCTAAATTATAGTATTTCTGCTTTTTATAGTATTTGTGCTAAAACATAGTATTTCTACTAAATGTAGTATTTATGCTTAATCATAGTATTTCTATATATTTCTATATATTTCTGCCAGGTCCCCAGGCAGCCAATCCTCTGTGAGGACTTAGACATTCAAATTTTCAAATCAGGGCCTGCACGGTTTCCCAGCCAATCATATATGTGTCCTGAGGCATTCAAATTTGCATATTGGGGCCTTCATGGCTTCTAAGCCAGCCAATCATATCTGAGGCCAAGGAATTCAAATCCACAAATCAGGGCCTGCACAGCTTCCCAGCCAGCCAATCATGTATGTGGGCTCCAGGTATTCAAATTTGCATATTGGGGAATTCGTGGCTTCTAAGTCAACAAGTCATCCATGTCATATATCTCTAAAAATTCATATTTTAATGATAAATTGTCAACACTTGAAGATTCCCCCATCTCTTCTGAACAAAACGGTGTAAGAATGACCGCTCTAGCCCCTATGGTTAGGAAATTATGGTCATTTGTTTGAGGGGAATCCTCACTATGTGAAATAAACTGAAAGAAGCAGGTCTATGTCTCTGTGCTGCGTGTGTAAAAAGATGCACCTGTTTTGGCGGGAAAACGTAAACAGCCTCTCTGATTGGTGGATTCAAATTCAGCAGCTCCCAGGCTGACCTAGAAACTTAGTCCTCTCTCCCTGTGTGTGTGTGTGTGTGTGTGTGTGTGTGTGTGTTTAGTGGGAGAGAGAGGACCCTGCCCTTATTTGGCAGCATGTCATTGTAGGATTTAAATTGAACATAGTTAGACTGGTTGACTGGATTAGAGCCTGTGTTTGTGTGTCCCTCTGTGCATTTGTGTTTCAATAAGTTATTACTATTCTGCTAAATCATAGTATTTCTGGTACTTTTCGGTACTTGTGCTAAATACAGTATTTCTGCTAAATCATACTATTTCTGCTTTTCATAGGATTTATGCCTAATATAGTATTTCTGCTAAATTATAGTATTTCTGCTTTTTATAGGATTTGTGCCTAACATAGTATTTCTGCTAAATTATAGTATTTCTGCTTTTTATAGGATTTGTGCCTAACATAGTATTTCTGCTAAATTATAGTATTTCTGCTTTTTATACTATTTGTTCTAAATTATAGTATTCCTGCTTTTTATAGGATTTGTGCTTAATATAGTATTTCTGCTAAATTATAGTTTTTCTTCTTTTTATAGTATTTGTGCTAAAACATAGTATTTCTACTAAATGTAGTATTTATGCTTAATAATAGTATTTCTATATATTTCTGCCAGGTCCCCAGGCAGCCAATCCTCTGTGAGGACTGAGACATTCAAATTTTCAAATCAGGGCCTGCACAGTTTCCCAGCCAATCAAATAAGTGTCCTGAGGCATTCAAATTTGCATATTGGGGCCTTCGTGGCTTCTAAGCCAGCCAATCATATCTGAGGGCTGAGGAATTCAAATCCACAAATCAGGGCCTGCACGGCTTCCCAGCCAGCCAATCACATATGTGGTCTCAGGCATTCAAATTTGCATATTGGGGAATTCGTGGCTTCTAAGTCAACAAGTCATCCATGTCATATATCTCTAAAAATTCATATTTTAATGATAAATTGTCAACACTTGAAGATTCCCCCATCTCTTCTGAACAAAACGGTGTAAGAATGACCGTTCTAGCCCCTACGGTTAGGAAATTACGGTCATTTGTTTGAGGGGAGTCGTCACTATGAGAAATAGACTGCAAAAATCCTGTGTCTCTCTGTGCTGCTGCGTGTGTAAACAGATGCACCTGTTTTGGTGGGGAAAAGTGCACAGCCTCTCTGATTGGTGGATTCAAATTCACCAGCTCCCAGGCTGACCTAGAAACTTACTTCTCTCTCCCTGTGTGTGTGTGTGTGTGTGTGTGTGTGTGTGTGTGTGTGTGTGTGTGTGTGTTTGTGTGTGTGTGTGACAGAGAGAGACAGAGAGAGAAAGCCTTTTAATGGGATGATCCCATTGTAAGATTCAAATTCAATATATTTAGACTGGTTGACTGAATTGGATCTTGTGTGTGTGTCTCTCTGTGCATGTGTGTTTCCTCATGTGTACATATTTGTAATTGTGTGGCAGTCATAAATTTTTTTGCTGATTTTTGTCATTTAACAAGTATATTTGAGGGAACCTCAGCATGTTCAGCATTTTTTCAGCTGTCCATTTTGCTTTTCCAATTTTTCTGTTTAACTTATTACTATTGTGCTAAATCACACTATTTCTGCTATTTTATAAGATTTGTGCTTAATATACTATTTCTGCTTTTATAGGATTTGTGCTTAATATAGTATTTCTGCTTTTTATAAGATTTGTGCTTAATATAGTATTTCTGCTAAATGTAGTATTTATGCTTAATCATACTATTTCTGCTTTTCATAGGATTTGTGCTTAATATAGTATTTCTGCTAAATTTAGTATTTCTGATTAATTATAGTCTTTCTACTAAATCATAGTACAGTATTTCTGCTTTTTATGGGATTTGTGCTAAAACAAAGTATTTCTACTAAATGTAGTATTTATGCTTAATCATACCATTTCTGCTTTTTATAGGATTTGTGCTTAATATAGTATTTCTGCTAAATTATAGTATTTCTGCCAAATTATAATATTTGTGCTAAAACATAGTCTTAATTTAAAATTACAATATTCATAGTTCATCACAGTGTCTCTGGTAAATCACAATATTTCTGCTCTGTTGTACTATTTTTCTAAATCATAGTGTTTCTGTAATGTTTAAGTATTTTTGGCTAAATATATTCTTTCTGTTATCTTATACTATTTCTCCTAAATTCTTGTATTTTTGAGAAGTTATCATGTTTCTGGTAAGTTACAATATTTCTGCTAAATTCTGCTATGCTATTGTATTTCTGCCAAGTATTATGTTTCCTCTAAGATATTGCAGTTCTGCTAAGTTATTCCATTTTAGCAAACTTCTTTTGCTTCTGCAAAGTTTTTACAATTTCTGCAACTTTTCAGCTTTTTCAGCTACTTTTTGCATACAGCTTCAGCTTTAAGCATCCACACTGCATTTTCGCAGGAAATGCAAATTTTTCTAGTTATTATTATTATTATTCTAGTTGCTTCCGTACACTTTTTGGCACTTAACTACTTCCACAATTTTCAGCCGATTTTCACCGTTCAAATTTTAAACTATTCTGCTATTTCTGCTAATTTACGCTACGATTTTTGCTATTTTTAACTATTATACTTTTTAAAATATTCCACTTTTTTCCTTTAATTTGTCCCATTGAAATGAATGGGAAACTTCTGCAATTCTGCTAAAATTTGCTTGTTTTTGAAACTTAACTACTTCCTCATATTTTCACCTAGAACAACCATTCAAACTTTAAAATGTTCACAAATTATTGGGCTATTCAGGTATGATTCAGCTTTTTCAAATGTTTTACTGTTTTACTTTTATGCCTCTTAAAGTTTTGAGTTGCAAAATTGTGATTTTTCACAAAATACATGCGTTGTTATGGTTGCTATGCTCTTGGCTTCCAGTGTGCCACTGAAGGTTTTGCAATTTTCACTTCATGTCCGAACAACTTCTTGCTACTTGCTCAATTTTCACTCAACTTCCACAAATTATACATCAAAACGTAGGTATTTTTGCTGGCTTTCAGAAAATGTCACTATCATTGTTGTGGGATTTATAGAATTTTTGCAAATCTCCTCAGACCAACACAAGGTCTCAAAACTTTCCATATAAAGTCAATGGAGAGCTTGTTCAAAATCATCGCTGGATTTCTGTAATGAGAGGCATATTCGAATCGTCATATCTCCTTAACGAAGCAAAGTTAAGACATGAGGCTTGTCCCCGAATATCTTCAGACACCCCTGACGCTCACAATTCAAGAATTTCTTTCTCACCTATTACCGTTCTGAAATGAGTTGGACTTGTTTGAGGGTAGGAAATTCGTCCTTCGCTCAGATTTCTTCAGATTTAAAACTCTGGAAATGAACCACTTTTTTCTCTCGTCATAACTTTTTTTTGGATTTCCACAGAGACCTGAAAATTTCCATGACTGTTCACCAAAGCCTGCTGTCTCTTACGGTGAAAGAATGATATCGATACTCCAAATAGATTTCGAGTTACAAAGCGTTGTTTGAGGGCAAGTCAAGGCAGTTTTTGCTTCGCTCTACTCAGTTATGGTGCATTAGAAGTCAAATATCTTTAATAATTCATATTTTAATGATAAATTGTAAACACTGGAAGATTCCCCCATCTCTTCTGAACAAAACGG
This sequence comes from Rhamphochromis longiceps, assembly GCF_057381845.1. NCBI lineage: Eukaryota > Metazoa > Chordata > Actinopteri > Cichliformes > Cichlidae > Rhamphochromis > Rhamphochromis longiceps. The sequence continues at coordinate 1,562,558 of NC_140565.1, forward strand.
TGTAAGAATGACCGCTCTAGCCCCTACGGTTTGGAAATTATGGTCATTTGTTTGAGGGGAGTCCTCACTATGAGAAATAGGCTGCAATAATCCTGTGCCTCTCTGTGCTGCGTGTGTAAAAAGAGGCACATGTTTTGGCGGGAAAAAGTACACAGGCTCTCTGATTGGTGGATTCAAATTCAGCAGCTCCCAGGCTGACCTAGAAACTTACTTCTCTCTCCCTGTGCATTTTTTTGCTGATTTTTTCATTTAACAAGTATATTTGAGGGACCCTCAGCATGTTCAGCATTTTTTCAGCTGTCCATTTTGCTTTTCCAATTTTTCTGCTTAACTGATTACTATTGTGCTAAATCATACTATTTCTGCTATTTTATAAGATTTGTGCCTAATATAGTATTTCTGCTAAATTACAGTATTTCTGCTTTTTATACTATTTGTGCTAAAACATAGTATTTCTACTAAATGTAGTATTTATGCTTAATCATACTATTTCTGCTTTTTATGGGATTTGTGCCTAATTATAGCATTTCTGCTTTTTATAGAATTTTTGCTCAAACATAATATTTCTACTAAATGTAGTGTTTATGCTTAATCATCCTATTTCTGCTTTTTATAGGATTTGTGCTTAATATAGTATTTCTGCTAAATTATAGTATTTCTGCTTTTTATAGTATTTGTGCTAAAACATAGTATTTCTACTAAATGTAGTATTTATGCTTAATCATAGTATTTCTATATATTTCTGCCAGGTCCCCAGGCAGCCAATCCTCTGTGAGGACTTAGACATTCAAATTTTCAAATCAGGGCCTGCACGGTTTCCCAGCCAATCATATATGTGTCCTGAGGCATTCAAATTTGCATATTGGGGCCTTCATGGCTTCTAAGCCAGCCAATCATATCTGAGGGCTGAGGAATTCAAATCCACAAATCAGGGCCTGCACGGCTTCCCAGGCAGCCAATCATATATGTGGCCTCAGGCATTCAAATTTGCATATTGGGGAATTCGTGGCTTCTAAGTCAACAAGTCATCCATGTCGTATATCTCTAAAAATTCACATTTTAATGATAAATTGTTAACACTGGAAGATTCCCCCATCTCTTCTGAACAAAACGGTGTAAGAATGACCGCTCTAGCCCCTACGGTTAGGAAATTATGGTCATTTGTTTGTGGGGAGTCCTCACTATGAGAAATAGACTGCAATAATCCTGTGCCTCTCTGTGCTGCGTGTGTAAAAAGAGGCACATGTTTTGGCGGGAAAACGTAAACAGCCACTCTGATTGGTGGATTTAAATTCGGCAGCTCTCTCCCTCTGTGTGTGTGTGTGTGTGTGTGTGTGTGTGTGTGTGTGTGTGTGTGTGTGTGTGTGTGTGTGTGTGTGTGTGTGTGTGTGTTTAGTGGGAGAGAGAGGACCCTGCCCTTATTTGGCAGCATGTCATTGTAGGATTTAAATTGAATATAGTTAGACTGGTTGACTGGATTAGAGCCTGTGTTTGTGTGTCCCTCTGTGCATTTGTGTTTCAATAAGTTATTACTATTCTGCTAAATCATAGTATTTCTGGTACTTTTCGGTACTTGTGCTAAATACAGTGTTTCTGCTAAATCATACTATTTCTGCTTTTCATAGGATTTATGCCTAATATAGTATTTCTGCTAAATTATAGTATTTCTGCTTTTTATAGGATTTGTGCCTAACATAGTATTTCTGCTAAATTATAGTATTTCTGCTTTTTATAGGATTTGTGCCTAACATAGTATTTCTGCTAAATTATAGTATTTCTGCTTTTTATCGGATTTGTGCCTAACATAGTATTTCTGCTAAATTATAGTATTTCTGCTTTTTATCGGATTTGTGCCTAACATAGTATTTCTGCTAAATTATAGTATTTCTGCTTTTTATAGGATTTGTGCCTAACATAGTATTTCTGCTAAATTATAGTATTTCTGCTTTTTATCGGATTTGTGCCTAACATAGTATTTCTGCTAAATTATAGTATTTCTGCTTTTTATACTATTTGTTCTAAATTATAGTATTTCTGCTTTTTATAGGATTTTTGCCTAATATAGTATTTCTGCTTTTTATAGGATTTGTACCTAATATAGTATTTCTGCTTTTTATACTATTTGTGCCTAATATAGTATTTCTGCTAAATTACAGTATTTCTGCTTTTTATACTATTTGTGCTAAAACATAGTATTTCTACTAAATGTAGTATTTATGCTTAATCATACTATTTCTGCTTTTTATAGGATTTTTGCTCAAACATAGTATTTCTACTAAATGTAGTGTTTATGCTTAATCATCCTATTTCTGCTTTTTATAGGATTTGTGCTTAATATAGTATTTCTGCTAAATTATAGTATTTCTGCTTTTTATAGTATTTGTGCTAAAACATAGTATTTCTACTAAATGTAGTATTTATGCTTAATCATAGTATTTCTATATATTTCTGCCAGGTCCCCAGGCAGCCAATCCTCTGTGAGGACTTAGACATTCAAATTTTCAAATCAGGGCCTGCACGGTTTCCCAGCCAATCATATATGTGTCCTGAGGCATTCAAATTTGCATATTGGGGCCTTCATGGCTTCTAAGCCAGCCAATCATATCTGAGGGCTGAGGAATTCAAATCCACAAATCAGGGCCTGCACGGCTTCCCAGGCAGCCAATCATATATGTGGCCTCAGGCATTCAAATTTGCATATTGGGGAATTCGTGGCTTCTAAGTCAACAAGTCATCCATGTGTATATCTCTAAAAATTCACATTTTAATGATAAATTGTTAACACTGGAAGATTCCCCCATCTCTTCTGAACAAAACGGTGCAGTGACCGTTCTAGCCCTTACGGTTAGGAAATTATAGTCATTTGTTTTGAGGGGAATCCTTAATGGATAAAACATCTTTGCAGACTGACTGTCCTGGACTGGTTGTTGTTGTTTTTTTTTTCAGGTCTGGTGAACTCAGCTCTTTGGTGTTGGTGTTCAGGAGTAGAGCCTTCTAATAATATTTATTCAAGTTATAGATTTAAAGTTCTGCGAGTTTTTTCTGTAGCAAATAAATATTGTATAGAATATTTAAAATCACCTACATTTTTGATGTTTACAATGCCCATTGTGTGTAATACTGGAATTTCCTACTACCCGTGAACGCCTCATCTTTTACCTGACTGCCGGACATCCGCCTTTCCGCACACTTCGCTGAGTCCGCTCTGGGTGAGTGCTGCTGCTCTGCTTCTCCTCTTCTCTCCTAAATGTTTATAGTCTGTTTGTGTGATTTAACGAGTTCTTTTAGTGATTTATAAAGCCAACCGAGGTATAACTCATATTAGAGTAACACAGTGGTTGCTTTTTCTTAGTGAAACTTTGTCATTTTTGTATGTAAAAGGAGTGTTTGATGAGCTAACAACCCGATGCTAATGCCTAGCGCTCCTTTGAGCCCAGTGTGAAATGAAAATTTGACTGTGAACCACGGTTATTGTGTTGTTTTATTAATTACATTTGGTGTGTTTGTCAGTCTGTTACATAAGGTGCAGTTAGTTCTCTTCACAAATCAGTTGGTTAAAACAGCCTCATTCTTTATGCTGTAAAGTTTTTAACGAACCGCCATCTTAGATTCAGTGTCAGCTGTCGGCAAGATCAAAGGAGCCATTTTACCGCCTCTGACCGAACACGGGAGAAAAAGAGTCACGTGTGTGCAGGTCTTGTGGGTTAATTAAGACAAAGGAGGGGGGAGAAACTGAGGATTAAACATAGGCTATGTCCCCACATACACGGGTATTTTTGAAAACGGAGATTTTCCGTTTCTGTTTTAAAAAACAATCCCGTCCACACATAAATGCAGAAATGAAGGAGAACGCTGCTAGGAACATGCCAAAGCAGCAGGTGGCGCTATATTCCTAACCGTGTAGAAATGTTGGCCAATCAGAAGTCTAGAAGCCTCGGTGGGAAATGGTAAACAAAGATGGGGCATAGAAGCAGAACCGAGTCATATCTGTGGGGGGACAGTAACTGTGTGCGCATATGTAAGCATTTAAACACTGCAGAGAGAACAATTAACAGTAACCGTATTGTAGAAATGCATTTCACCGAAACAATAACGTGGCGCACAGTGTGACGTCAAAAAAGGCGCTGCGTTTTCTCCGTTTCCCTGTCCACACATAAATGCAAAAACGGAGTTTTCGAAAATATTCTGGCAAGCGTTTTTAGTTTTTCAGTGACCGAAAACGCCGTTTAAGTGTGGACGAAAGGTGCAAACGCATAGAAAAATCTCCATTTTCAAAAGTACCTGTGTACGTGTGGACATAGCCCAAGAATAATAAGAACTCCTAATATGTAGACTTTAATTTTTAAGAACTGTTTAACAAAGGCTTGTTTGTGCCAACCTAAATCTGCAGCACAGTTTAAATTCTCACTTTGTGGGAAATTAATGAAATAAACAACAGCCCACCTTCACATAAATAAAATATGGCAGTATATTATTATTAGTATGGTACATAGATATTTATTTTAAAACTACAGCATATTTACTATGATACTATGTGCAGTTGGTAATATTTTAGGAAGTAGAATTTGAATGCAGACCACCTCAAATATTAAAGCCTTAAAAATATGTCGTGCAGTTTTTCATGTATGAGTGTTTTGCAATCTTAAATGAGATGTAGACCAAAGAAAACAGAGGAGAGTTGTTGTTTGTATTCCAGCTGTAGTAAACAAAGAAGTTTAGTGAATCTTTTTGACAACAGAGAGTGATGCAGTATTGATGCTGATTTGAGTTTTCTGATCCTGTATTTTTGTTCTTTGTCTTTTGTTACACAGAGTGAAATAAAGCTTGGTTTTGCCTTTGCTGGTAAGTAAACAGTGATTGTAACTGAAGCAATATGAAATTGGGATTGTGTAACATTTTTAGCAATTTACATACAATAGTTTGGCTTTTTGTGATATCTTGCCATTTGCTCATGGGCAAAAACACATTTAGGATTTATAAGCAGTAAAGCCCCCCCCCCCCCCCCCCCCCCCCCTCCCCACTAGATCTCTGAGTGTCCCTAAAAATGTCCCTGAAGTTTAATAGGCCATTTATGTCTAATTTTAAAGGCTTATCAAAGCATTTCTGTAGTAATTATTGTTTTTATTACACATGTTAAGGCCATTTGAGACTCTGCAATTAAATTTTGCCCTCTTTAGACTAAAGTGAGTTCATTTTGTCTGAGGTACAGTGCTGGGAAAAGTCTTTCTTCCTTGCAGATTTATTTTGTTCATGCTTTTTTGTCACATGTTTCAAATCATCTAACAGGGATGATATGAATAAATACAAAAAAGCATTTTAAAGTGATGATTTCACGTATGAAGCAGAGAAAACCAAACCAGAGCTATCTGTTCTAATGTGAGAACATGCTGGTCTCTAATACCCAGCTGTGGAAGCCCTGATACGAAGAACTACCATCAAGCATTTATAGTATCAAGTATTATTTGTGATTGTTGCATGCTTTGAAACTGTGATGTTATCATTTGATCAAGTGTGCAGTGCGAGCAAATCATTGCTTGTGGTATCTGCTGTGTTATGTAATAGCACCAAAGTATTAGAGCTTTACGTTCATGAGGAATTTCTGTGGAATTGCAGATGGATAAAACGACACATCACCTTAATAAAGACAGAAATCTTTAATAAGGTGCAGAAAGAGAAGATGGGGTGTTTATAGTAAAGCTGTTGTAAACAAAGAATTTAACAGATTTTTTTTCCCCACTACAGATTGTGATGCAGTATTGACTCTGATGCTGATTTCAGTTGTCTGATTCTGTATTTTTGTTCTTTTGTTACAGAGTGAAACAGAACTTCGGTTTTGCCTTTGCTGGTAAGTAAGCAGCAATTGTAACTGCAGTAATATGACATTGTCACTGTGTAACATGTTTAGCAACTTACCTAACGTAGTTTGGTTTTTGTGACATTACCATTTACTGATGGGCAAAAACAAATGGTCAGAATTTATACCTTGTAGCAGCAAAGGCCCCACACATGACCTCTGACTGTCCCTGAAGTTTAACAGGCCATTTGTGTCTGATTTTTATGTTTGAACACAAACAACTGTTTTTATACAGTTGTTCATGTTCTCCGTTTGTTTATGGATTTACCTAGCAGACATAACTATGAACGCATTTTAGGTGAGTTAGTGTAAGTGGTAGCTTAAACACTTAAGAGCACCACAGTTGTTGATTTATATCTTCACTCATATTCTGCTTATGTATTACATTAAAGTCAGACCACTATAGAAGTATTTTTGCCTGAGTGAACAGAAGTGGTACGTTAAACATTTAAGCAATAATAAAAGACTAAGAGAACCAGAGTTGTGAGTAGGCAATGTTGTGTATGTTAAAGCCTGTGTGTAATTTATGTACACTAAGTTTAAATCAGTTTCTTAATAAGTTGCTTGATACAATGTGTTTGAAAATTATATATAAAAGGGAAATATTGCAAAATACAAAAAGATTCCTGCCAACAGGTACAATGGAAGGACTTTTTATTATAATTTTTAAGAAATTAATTGCAAAAATGGCGTGCCACTGTTGTTACTATAACATGTCAGAATTTACATGTATTTTAGGATTTACATATTCAGATCAGAACTAAAACCTAATGAGGTTTTCCGTTGATTCTAACAGTTGTGGTTTTTCCACACTTTATTAAGCCTTGACTTGTGATAGAAAATGGAGCTAAAAAGCCATAATCTGTACCAACAAATATTGGTGCCTCTTCTTTGCACTTCTGTAGTATGCATGCCTTTATTACACATGTTATCGTCATGTGAGACTCTGTAACTAAAGTTTGTCCTCTTTAGACTACAGTGAGTTCATAAAGGCTTGAAGAAATTGAGGATCTTACTAGTTATTTCATGTCACAGTAAATTGGATTGTGTGTGAAGAGGTTCAACAGTGTAAGTCATTAAACAGTGATCTGATGTGTTGTTTCCTTTCTCTAGGATACTGATCTGATCGTCGCAAGTCTGGTAAGTATAGGTTTTGTCTGCAGTACAGTGCTGAGAAAGGTCTTTCTTCCTTGCAGATTTATTTTGTTTATGCTTTTTTTCACATGTTTCAAATCATCTAACAAGGATGACCTGGATAAATACAAAAAGCAGTTTTAAAGTGATGATTTCATTTTTGAACCAGAACAACCTGGTCTAATGTAAAAACATATTGGTCTCTAATACCCAGCTGTGGATGCCCTGATAGCAACAATTACCATCAAGCATTTACAGTAACTGGTAATGACTGGTTTACATCACTGGTTGATTTTGGTCCACTATAATTTCAGAATTGTCTTAATTAGATCCAAACAGGACAGGCAAAAAAAGAAAAGAAAAAAGTCTTAATTAAGGCCCAATATAGGGTTTTCAAGTCATACCAAGTACCACGGTGGTTAGCACTGTTGCCGCACAGCAAGAAGGTCCTGAGTTTAATTCCAACATCAGGCCGGGGTCTTTCTGTGTGGAGTTTGCATGTTCTCCCGGTGTTTGCGTGGGTTCCCTCCGGGTACTCCTGCTTCCTCCCACCGTCCAAAGACATGCAGCTTGTGGGGATAGGTTAATTGAATAATCCAAATTGTCACTAGGTGTGTATCTGCGAATGAATGTGAGTGCGAATGGTTGTCTGTCCCTGTGTGTTGGCCCTGCGACAGACTGGCGACCTGTCCAGGGTGTACCCTGCCTCTCGCCCTATGACAGGTGGGATAGGCTTGTGTGCTTCAGATCCTAAGTGTGATTAAACTTAAGCCCAGGACCTGATGAGTTGATGTAGGTCCTGAAGTAGTAAAGGAACTCTGGGACATCACAGTAACAGCACCATGTTTGACTTTAATGCTGGTGTTTTTCTCTCACTATAGATGATTCAGTTTAGTGCAGTTAGTCAGCACAGCTCTTGGTTATCATCGAGATATTATTAGGCAACTTGTTTTTGCCTGTTCAGCTACAATATCTGGGAGCGTTTTTGTTTTCTGGGGTCTCCAGATCCTTAGAAATCTCTTTGTAAACCTTTACAGAACTATATGTGTTTGTTTCACATTAGAGCAGCTCACGACTGGCAGTTTAGGGACGATTAAATATTCACATAGGGCAGGGGTCTCAAACTCCACTCTTCAAGGGCCGGTGTCCTGAAGCTTTTCCACGTGTCCCTGTTACAAAACACCTGAATAACATTTGTAGGTCATTAGTGAGAGTATAGAATTTGACTGTGTTGAAGTGGCATCCCCGAAGACTGTTCAACTTTAAGTAATTTAAGTGTTTGGAAAAATGTACTTCTAAAAGTACTTTCATTGCATCATGTTCATTCACTCATGAGCTGCTATAACATGAATCAAATGGCCGAATTACCACCTCAGCATGCAGTCACGTTCTGTAGAGTTTTGCTAATGACCTACTAATGTTATTCAGGTGTGTTGCAACAGGGACACATAGAAAAGTTTCTGGACACCAGGCCTTAAGGACCAGAGTTTGAGACCACTGGTGGTAGGGCATTGTGGATTTCAAAAGCTTCTTCCCTTAAATCACTGCCTAAAAAATGCTTTTTGTAATTTGTCATAATGACTTGCAAAATATAGGTGGGATGAAAACATAAACATAAGACATTTTATAGTGGCCTGATATTTTTATCAAGGCTGTTTTTTGAAAATAATCCTGCCCTAATTTACAAAAGATGAACTGTCTGAAAGTCATGTTTGTTTGTTTGTTTGTTTAAGAAATGTGGGAATCTCCAGCAAAGATCTTACATGCAACAGCTCAGATACAGCACTCACTTCTGTTCTTTTTATCATGAAATGATCTACAAAGAAATGATCATCATACTAAATTTTGCTAATTAGGCCTTTATATCAGCTATGATAAGTTTATTATAGATTTAGTGTAGTGCTTATTGCTGTGTATCAAACATGCCCCAAATGTGACTGAAATGTGTAGAAACTGCTGTGTAGAAACTAGCTGTCTCCAAATTTCTCATTTTGCCAAAATTCATACAGAGTGACCTGAAACTGTGCTGTAACCTCAGTGTGTTGGTTTTGTTGGACCATTTAATATTTACAGTAAGTTACTGTAGCAGCACGTCTTAGTTTGAGTTTATAGACTTACTTTATTGTTTTAATAGAATGTAAAAATGTCCTTATAACAGTTCCACCATCATTTGTTAAACATTGTCATTCTGTTCAGTCCAATAATTTACTGTAGAAGTCTTTAGTATTTAAAGCCCTACATGTATTGTATTTTTGAGATTATAAGGCATAATGTCAATAAACAAGCCTGTTTTTAAGGCAGATTAAGCCAAACAAACAGTCAGATAAGTCAAACTTTATTCAAGTCATTCACAAACAACTCTCAACACTGTTCAGTTGTAACACATAAAATACAGAACAATACACTCACTTTTTCAGTTCATTCCTCATCCACAAATCCATCAAACTCTTCATGGGTTGATCAGTTTGAAATCTGCTTCTTAAGCATGTCTCTTAGCACGTGCCAGGTCCTTGTACACACACCATAATGTTATGTTGAAGCACCGTACGAATTACTCTGCGAGGGTCCTGACTATGGTAGCCATAATGCTCTGACAATACATCAAGCAGCGCAGCTTTGTAGCTTACGAAGTCTTACTAAAATATTTGACAGAATTTTGAGCGCTGTGTACCACAGAAATCCCGTTTGAGGTCAGTAAGCATAACCAGAATTGATACGCTAGGCACATTGTATGTTTTTGAGATAATGACAGGATTTTAGGTGTGCCATATAGTCTGAAGAATATGGTAAATCCAAGCATGTTGGAAATATGACTAATTCCATGCCTTTTGTGTCTTACAGGTGACCTGCTGCAGAAGATCCTCTCTCTCTCTATCATTATAAGCAATTCTGTCTATCCTATCACTCTCCCAACTCTATCTAATTTGAAAGCCATTCCATCTTGTATCCCTCTATCTCTACTGCTCTATCTAATTTGAGAATCCAAGTTTTGAGAATCCTTTCAGAATCCAATTTTCAGAAATCCAAGTTACCAGAACTTGATCTATCTGTTACAGAATTCTGAGAGATCTCTGCTCTCACTGCTCTTTCTTTCCTGTCATTAAGCTCTCTCACATTCAGTCATTTTGCTTTAAATTACAAGTTGAATATACAGTAGTAGAATTACAGTACAGTAGAACTTATAGTAGAAACTACTTACACAGCCCTACATTTGTCATTTTAATTTTGCATTAGACTTTAGTTTGGACTGCTAGTTTGGCTTACTTTGATCAATTGTATAAAATATCACCTTTTTATAAGTTTATTTGTAATAAGATAATCTGGTTATTTTGTAATACATACATTCAGATAAATAATAAATCAGATCCAGTCTGTTAGTCTGTTTCATTGGCTATAACATTTGACTGCAAGTTTATAGTATTATTATTTAAGGACAAACCCATTTTGTCACTCAGTGTAAGTATTCAGTCAGTATTGTCATCGAGAAGTGCCTGAGGACCCAGACTTCCTGTTTCCTGACTGCTGCAGAACATCCAGCTGAAGAAACCCCGTTTCTAAAAGAGCTACAATAAAACGGACCAAATTGTTTCCAGAGAACTTTGAATTTCCTTTATTTTGAGTTTGGAGTACAAATCAGCTTTTTAACATCTATTCATATATTCATAAAAACATTTTATAGTATAATAGTACATTTCTCAGATTTAACAGTAACTTAAGGAGTTATAAGTTTTTCTGTGTTTCAAGGTTCAGTTTTGTTTATATTTGTGTATAACCACATATAAGCTCCAGATTGTACTTCAGCAAAATGCCAAGAAAAAGTCAAAGGTCGCAGTCCCTGAAGCTTAGATGGCAAAAGCAGAAAGAACAGGTGAATGTTTCTCAGAGCAGTGAGCAGGTAAAGGTGTGTGTTTCAGCTTTTCCCAGCACAGAAGTGCAGAGCAGTGTTCAGACAGCCACAGTGTCTTATGCAGATGTGGTAAAGAGAAGTGTTCCCTCAGTGTCTGTCCCAGAGCCTGAAGTTATGCAGGTAATCCAGACTAAACCCCAGCTAACTGTACAAACACAGCATGATGGAGAGACAGCCACAGTGTCTTATGCAGATGTGGTAAAAAGAAGTGTTCCCTCAGTGTCTGTCCCAGAGCCTGAAGTTATGCAGGTAATCCAGACTAAACCCCAGCTAACTGTACAAACACAGCATGATGGACAAGCTCCAGGACAGTCTCATGTACAGGTTACAAACAGTGAAAGTCCACGAGTGAGTAGCGTCTGTGCTTCCCGAAGCCAGGCCGCTCCTAGGTATGGAAAGTACCGGAATCAGCAATGCATGGCTAACAGTTTGGTTTTCCTGTCATTCTTACACGAGGATGAATTTATTACCAGAGCAGATCTAAACCGTGTGTTGGACAAAGGCCATGCCGTCTATTCAGATGCCAGACTGAGGTTTGTGAACAGTGTGTTTCTAGCCTGCGATGAACTTCCCTCAGTTGTTACCAGCCGCAGACACGAGTATCAAGTCGACATGTCTCAGTTTGCTCATTACGGCACATTTGATGGTACAGATCACTTTCCGAGCCTTGAACAGGGATTACAGTGTTTGGCTTCAGACGTTCGCTATGGTTTGCTAGTCATGGGAGGAACAGTCATCGCTGTTAGCAGGCTGACTTCAGGTGAATATGCATATTTTGATCCTCACCCACGTAAGTCTACTGGTATGCCATTGTCGCTAAGTGTAAGTGGTGGAACTGCAGTTATGTTGAAATTCACACGTCTTAATGACATGATTGACAGGATCAAACGTTTGTACAGAATGTTCAGCATCGCACCAACCTGTACTTATGAGCTACAGCCCATCGAGTTTCACAGTGAAAACGCTGCTGACCAAAGAGATGCTAATCAAACCACCGAATACAGACAAACAGCTACAACTGTTACAGCACCAGCTTTAAATGAAGCCGTTCATGAAATAAACTCCCAAAGATCTACTGACCAGACACAGAAGACTGTGAGAGACACTTTAACGACTGAAGTGACATCATCCAGAGTGGATTATTCAAATGAGACAGCTGCTACTGAAAACAACCATCTTCCTTCTGAGTATTTAGAAAAAGAAACATCTGCATCCTCTGTGAGAGAAACGCAGGTAACATCAGATTCTGTTCCTCAGAATGATTCAAACACTGCCTACTGTTTAACTAATATAACAGAGGAACTCTCAGATAAACTGCTGAAATATAATAAACAGCAAAGGAGAAAAATAAGGAGAAGATTATTAGCCCAAGAAAAAGTACCACAGAGAAAGGAAAATCAGAAGAAGAAAGAAAGGCAGATGTACAGGTTTGATGAAAGCTTCAAGACAAAGAAAAAAAACTCAACTAAGAAGTGTAATGATCCTGATCACAGACAGAAAAAGAGCATGTACAAAAATGAATTGTATAAATTAAATGCTACCTATAAGGAGAAACAGAGAGAACATTTAAGAAAGATGTATAGGGAAAGTGCTAAAATTAGAGAGAGAAAAAGAGAATGTGTCATAAGGACATATAAAGACAATCCCCTATTCAGAGAAAAGCAGAAGGAACGTGTAACAAGAACATATAGAGAGTCTCCCATATTCAGAGAAAAGCAGAAGGAACGTGTAACAAGAACATATAGAGAGTCTCCCATATTCAGAGAAAAGCAGAAGGAACGTGTAACAAGAACATATAGAGAGTCTCCCATATTCAGAGAAAAGCAGAAGGAACGTGTAACAAGAACATATAGAGAGTTTCCCATATTCAGAGAAAAGCAGAAAGAGCGTATAAGAAGAATATACAGAACTTGTGCTGGATTCAGAGAGAAACATAAAGCTTACATGAGGTCATATGTATATAACCTATATAAAAAAAGCGAAGATTTTAAACAGAAAAAACGATCTTATATGACAAAGCGGTATGGAGAAGAAAAACAATTTCAGCAACAACACAAGGACAATATGAGAGAACGAATGAGAGTAAAATATTGGAACGGTTTTTCTTTCAGACAGATGCATAATATCAGATGTGCAATGAATATAAAACGGAAATATCGCCAGATGCATCGACCAGCTGAGAGTTTACAGTGTCATCCAGAGAACACTTTAATGAATGAGGCCATATCTCGTTTCAGATCCAACATTAAGTCAGCACCATCTTATGTTTGTACTGTTTGTCTAAAAGCTTCTTTTCCTAATCAGGTGAAAATCTGCAAAAGAGAAAATTACTCAAAACACCAGACTGTAGCTCATCAGTGCCTAACTGGTAAATTTGTTCATGTGTGTGATGAAGCATGTAATGATCACTGCAGCTTTCCTGTTGAGAGAAAAAAAGAGTATATCTGTCACACATGTCACAGTTCCCTCAAAAGTGGATGCATGCCCAGGCTTGCTGCTGTTAATGGTTTAGAACTGCAGGATATTCCAGCTGAACTTTGTGATCTCAACATTCTGGAGAGACATCTGATTGCCAAATGCATACCATTTGCTAAGATTATTCCTCTTCCAAAGGGGAGACAGAGACTCATACGTGGTAATGTGGTGTGTGTACCATCTGAGGTCCAACAAACAGTTGACAGTTTACCGAGGATCAGAAGCCAATCACAGATCATGAGGATAAAGCTGAAAAGACGACTGTGCTACAAAGGCCATCAGCTGTTCCAGACTGTCACCTGGTCTAAACTCATTCAAGCTCTGCGTAAACTGAAACAAATTCATCCACAGTACACAGATATTATTATCAGAGATGATGCATTGCTTTGTGATCCAACGTTACCTGATGATGACAGCAGTGATGAAGCCAGCATGGCAAGTGATGATTATAATGAAGCAGATTTAATGGAAATTGACAACTATGAAAAAGATGCCCTTTTGTGTGAAAGTGAGTCTCAAAGTGACCAAGATATTAATATGCAATCCTGTGATGAACAACCAGAGGAACAAAATCCAGATGAACCAGAAAGTGATTTGAACAATGGAGGTTTTGCTCTAGAAAGCTGTCTGCAGCCTGTTGACATTTCAGAAGAGATTCTTTGTTTCACTGATAACACATATTGTGTGGCTCCTGCAGAAAGAAACAATCCTGTTAGCTTCTTCAGAACTCCTCATTTGGAAGCCATGGCATTTCCTGTGCAGTTTCCTACTGGTCAGAATACACTGGATGAAAAGAGACTTCTTAAACTCACACCAAGTGCTTACTTCAAATCAAGGCTTTTCAACATTGATGCAAGATTTGCTAAAGACACAAATTACCTGTTTTTCTCACAGTTTGTCACTGAAATACACTTGGCTAATTCCAGTATGACGATACAGCTAAGGAAAGGTAAAACTATGACCAAAGATGGACGCAAAATCACATCAGGAATGTTACAAAGTAAGACAGAAGTAGAGAAGCTGGTAAGAAATAAAGATGCAATCAGATTTATGCAGCCACTCAGAGGAACTCCAGCTTACTGGCAGAAAACTACCAGAGATCTATTCAGCATGGTTCGCCAAATAGGAACACCTCAGTTCTTTGTCACTTTCTCTGCTGCTGAGATGAGATGGCCTGAAGTGATTCAAGCAATAAAGAGACAGCAAGGTGAAGAGGTTGATTTTGAAGCCCTGGACTGGTCAGAAAAGTGTGAAATTCTAAGATCAAATCCAGTAACCACCATGCGAATGTTTGATAAGCGTGTTGAGGCTTTGTTCAGAGATTTGCTTTTTTCTCCTGCACAGCCCCTTGGTGAGATCATTGATTACTTTTACAGAGTTGAGTTCCAGCACAGAGGTAGTCCACATATACACATGTTGCTGTGGATTCGAGAAAAGGTAGAAGCAGATGTGGATGATGACCAAACTGTCTGTGACTTTGTTGACAGATACATCTCAGCTCAACTCCCTGATCCAGAAAAACAACCTGAACTGCACAAAAAAGTCACTGAACTACAAAAGCACAGCAAAAACCACACAAAAACATGCTTTAAGAGTGTGAACTCTGGTTGTAGATTTGGGTTTCCCAAACCACCAGCCACAAGAACAATGATTGTGAGACAGGATGAGGATTCAGACACTGAAGCTGCAAAAGCCAAACTCAGACCTTTGTTGAACCTGCTGAAGGAACCTGAAGCTGCTTCCCTCACCATAGAGCAGATTCTGTCACGATGCAACTTGACAATGAATGAGTATGAACAATGCCTCCAGAACATAAACAAGAAAACAGCTCTGATTCTGAAACGTGACCCAAAGGACTGTTGGATCAACAATTACAACCCAGACCTGCTTGAAGCCTGGAACTCTAATTTAGATGTCTCATTCATTTTGAATGCCTATTCATGTATAGAATACCTCTGTAAATATATAACAAAGAAAGAATCTGGCCTCTCTGAATACCTGAAGACAGTTATTGACAACTCTGATAAGAACACCGTCAATGAGTGTGATGAAATGAGAGCTGTGATGCAGGCTTACTCAAAAAAGAGAGAAATCAGCGCACAGGAGTGTGTGACTCGAGTCTGTGGCCTAAAAATGAAAAAATGTTCCCGCAGTGTTGTATTTGTACCAACAGATGATAACCCAGTAAAAATGAGTCGGCCCATGAGCTTCCTGGAAAGCACAACACACGACAGTTGTAATATTTGGATGACAAGTTTGAGTGATAAATACAAATGCAGACCTGAGACCCCAGAATATGAGGAAATGTCACTGGCTGATTTTGCTGCCTTGTGCAGGTTGGTGAGTGGTCCAAATGAAGGAAAAGATGTGCTTCCTCTTCTAAACCAGCTTGGATTTGTACAAAGGCGAAAGAATGATAAACCAGCTATAATCAGATATTACCACTGTTCACAGGAAAAAGATCCTGAGCAATATTATGGTCGACTGTTGAGACTTTACCTTCCACACAGATCAGAGCAGGAACTGAAACCACAAGGGTTCCAAACCTATCAGTCCTTCTACAACTCAGGTTTTGTACGACTTCCATGTTCAGACCACAGTGAGTCTGTGAAAAGGGTTGTGAAAAGAAATAAAGACAAGTATGAGAAGAACTCTGAGGATATTGAGAGTGCACTGGAAGAGTTTGAACAAAATAGGGATGTTGTGATTGATGAATGGTGTAATCTTGCTCCTGAATCTGAAGTTGTGAGGCTGCAATGTGATGAGAATCTTCCTGAGAGACATTCTGATGATGAGAACGAACAGGAGAATGTCCCTGACTACAGTCGTCAGTCTGATGCTGTAACAGAGATCAGAGCCATCAGAGAACAACCTGCAGTAGATCCAGCCGTGGTACGTGTAATGTATCAGAATCTGAACCAGAAGCAGGCCTGCGTGTTCTATGCCATAAGAGACTGGTGTATTCAGCGAGTTTGTGGTTTGAACCCAGATCCATTTTTCTTCTATATCAATGGTGGTGCAGGAACTGGAAAGTCACATCTGATTAAGTGTATTCATTCTGAAGCATCAAAGATCCTGAGCAGACTGCCTGCTAATGCAGAAGAAGCTGACATATCAAATCCAACTGTTTTACTGACTTCATTTACCGGTACAGCAGCTTTTTCTATCAATGGCTCTACATTACATTCTCTACTGAAACTACCCAGGAGTCTGAAACCACCCATTCAAGGACTTGGTAACCAACTGGATGAAGTCAGATCTGAGCTGATGAATGCTGAAATTATTGTTATTGATGAGATTTCAATGGTTTCAAAACCCCTTTTTGCTTATGTGGATGCAAGACTGAAACAAATCAAAGGCACTCAGAGACCTTTTGGTGGAATGTCAGTTTTAGCTGTTGGAGATTTTTACCAGCTGCCACCAGTGCGACAGTCTAAACCTCTCTGTGTTTACGATCCAGAACAGATTGACCTATGGCAGGAACATTTTCAGATGATCACTCTAACCGAGATCATGCGTCAGAAAGATGATGTGGCCTTTGCAGAGATGCTGAACAGGATTAGAGTCAAAGAAAAGACAGATGAGCTTTCTCAGTGCGACAGAGATTTGCTGTCACAGGCTGTGACTGCACCAGAAGAATGTCCAACTGAGGTCTTACACATTTATGCCACCAACAAGAATGTGGAATCCCACAACACAGATACCCTGAAGAAGCTTCATTCAAACATCATAATCATCAATGCAGACGATTTCCAGAAGGATAAATGTACAGGCAGAATGGAACGAAGAGACAAACCATTTACAGGTGGGAGAAATGATTTACCTGACACTCTGAATGTTGCTGAAGGAGCTCGAGTCATGCTGACCAGAAACTTGGACACACTAAACGGTTTGGTCAACGGTGCTTTTGGTATACTGGTAAAGGTGGTGAGATCTGAAAATGATGGACACATAATTAAACTGGGGCTCAGGATGGACAACCGGCAGCCTATGAGACACAACCGCAGTGCTAATGCAGCTTCTGATGATCTGGTTTACATTGAGAGAGCAGAGGAGAGTCTGAAGTTTAAAGGAGCGGTACGCAGACAGTTTCCTGTAAAGCTAGCATTCGCTTGCACAATTCACAAAACTCAGGGTCTTACAACACAGACAGCTGTAGTTTCAATGAAGAACATTTTTGAACCAGGTATGGCTTACGTTGCTCTCAGCAGGGTGACGTCTCTCAGTGGACTCTATTTGCAGGACTTGGATGAGAAAAAGATTTACGCCAATCCTGAGGTAACTGCAGCACTCCAAACCATGAGACAAGCCAGTGTTGAGGAAATGATGCCTCTTCTTCAGGTCAGAGAAACAGCCAGCAGACTTGACACTCTTACACTGATCCATCACAATACGGAGGGTTTGCCATCTCACATCAGTGACATCAAGAGTCATCATGAAATGTGTTTAGCAGATGTTTTGTGTCTCACTGAGTCTCACCTTCAAGGCTCCTTTGTTGCAGACAGTCTTCATTTGGACGGCTACACCATGTTCAAACGCAACAGACATGTGTCCTACACAAACTTTCCTCACATGGCCAGCAGAAGTGGTGGGGGAGTTGTTGTGTATTTGAGGAATCATTTTCAGGTTCAGGTAAAACAGTATCTGCATAATGTCACTGATCTTGAGTTTTTAGTGTTGAAGGTTCAGGCTCCATTCCCTGCACTCATTGCTGTTGTGTACAGACCCCCTGACTACAGTTTGACACCATTCATGCAAAACCTGGTAAGTCTTTTAGATTCACTTGAAATAATGGACTGTCACCCAATCATTGTGTGTGGAGATTTTAATGAGAACCAGTTGCAGAGTGGAAGAAAACAGATTCTGGAGCAGTTTCAGTTGAGAGGGTATTCACAGCTGATCACTTCTGGCACTACAGACAAGAACACCCTGCTTGACCTCATTTTTATTTCTCAGCCACAGAAATGTCTGTATTCAGGTGTTCTGAGATCATATTACAGTTACCACAACCCTGTGTTTTGTGTCCTGTCCTCGAGCCAATCATGAAGTCGTCTGGTGAGTTTTGAAACAATTACAGATCATGTTTGTTACAGAGTTTACTGATTGTAGAGCATGAAAAATATTTTTCATTGAAAAAATTGTCTTCCCTACTCTGTCTGTAAGAAGACCCTTTCTTATTGCAATGTTATTAATCATTTCACCAAATCATGGCTGTACTTCATGCAGAGCAGAGAACATCTGCTATCATGCACCTCTGATCTGAAATGTGCTGCAACATTTATTAAACCAACATCATTTCTTTTATTCTCATGTTTTAAATGACTAAATCTTTTTACTGTGACGTATGTAGCTCAACAAACGAGATCTTCCCCTCCAAGGGCTTGAAAATATGAAATAGTAAATAAATAAATCCCACATAAATGCAGGTATTTATTATGGGTCACATGAATAAATACAGACAATTATATTTTCTTGATTATAGTAGCTTTTGTAGAATCAAAAGTTTTTGTGATGAATGAGTTTTTGCTTATCATGTTTTACAGGTAAAAAATGTCAAAAGTTATAAACTATCTTTAGGCTACCAGAGATGTCTATAATGATACATTATGTAGAGAAAAACATTAGTACAGCTTACAGAATATGTATAAAAACTGATTTAGAAGTAAATGGATAGTTTTCTGAAAGTTCCCGACTACAGTTTAACACCACCCACCCAGATCAGCCCCCAAGTGTCTATGTAATGCTGGTATGGTGTGTGAGTTTGACTTGGCCTTTATCCGGGTGGGTTTGGGTTTGGGTGGATAAAGGCCAAGTCAGAATTCTCTGAGCAGCTGGAAAAAGCTGCTAATAAACAAAGACATCAAAAAGTGTGGGCTTTAGGTGTAGCCCCCGCTTTCTGATGCACTAATTAGACTTAGTAACCGACACCCCATACCAGCATTACATAGACACTTGGGGGCTGAGCTGGGTGGGTGGTGTTATAAGCACGTGTTTTGTTAGATATATTTTTTCAGACACCATCTTCATGAACTGCTGAGCCAAACCTGATCCATCAGTGCTGGACTGCACAGATAACTACATGCCACAAGGAGACTGCTGTGTTATGAACTGCCATACCAGTGTGTCTTCAATGGAGAAGATGACACACCCATCACCTGACCTCCTGCCTGATCTGGAGACCATCATCATGCTACCACACTACACACCTCTGAGACCATCAATGATGACTCATACTGAGGAAACTGTATTTCCTGTCAGAGATGCTCAGTGATCCTCAGAGCAGAGAGAGGTATGATTCTTTATCTTTGATAAAAAATGTCAGTGTTTTTAATTCAATTAATTAATTAAAATCCTGTTTATTGCATAAATAATTCCACACTCAAATGATTATACTTGTTGACACTTTTTGAGTTTTAATTCACATTATGGATTACAAATCTATGCTTTTTCTACTCTGTCTCTCTGTGCAGGTATTGCTGTCTTCTGAGTTCTTCCGTGTCCCAACTGAGGCCTTCAAACCTCATTGCAGAGCTCATGTCTTTCCTCACCATCATGTGAGTGTGAGATTGCTCTGGATTCTGGTTATGTGGCCTGCAGCACCTATAAGGTATTTCAACATTGTTCATTGTATAACTTATTTGTAGTTTTTAGGGTTTCTACAGACAAAAAAATTTTTCCTTTTTCTGTATTTTTTAGAACAAGCTCGTCCAGTATGCCTGCATTCCAGCTTCTTAGACTCTACGCAAGTGGACAGAGTATCAGTGTTTGGCCACTCTTACAGACACTGACTTCTGTCAATTCACTTCTACTGATCGGGCACCTCACTCCAGGAAGACAGAGGGCTGCAAGCCTGTCATCATTTCCAGTGTGGCTTTGTATTCTTGGGGTAGCATCAGATTTTTCCCACAAATATTCAAAGGTAACATTTATTTTAAGCTTAGTTATTAAATCAAAAGTCTTCCCTTGTGTCATGTCTGTGAAGGTTCTCATGATGTCCTTTGATGTAGTCTCTCTCTTCACTTGCATACCCACTACAGAGGCAGTGGAGACTGTCAGAAAACGACTGCAAGAAGACAGCTCCTTGGAAGACAGGACCAACTTCACACCCGATCAGATGTGCACACTGTTAGACCTCTGCCTCACCACTACATATTTCAAATACAACGAGGGTTTCTACAGACAAAAACATGGCTGTGCCATGGGCTCCCCTGTGTCACCTGTTGTAGCCAACCTTTACATGGAGGAAGTGGAAAGGAAGGCTCTTGGCTCTTTCAAAGGAAGAGTACCCAGCCACTGGTAGAGATATGTAGACGACACCTGGGTCAAAATCAAAAGGCAAGAAGTGGAATCCTTCACTGCGCACATTAACGCCGTGGATAAAAACATCAAGTTCACCAGGGAAGACACAAAGGACGACTGTTTGCTTTTCCTGGACTGCGCTGTGCACATTGAAGAGAACGGCAAACTCAACATTGAAGTTTACCGGAAGCCCACACACACGGACCAGTACCTCCTCTTTGACTCCCATCACCCTCTGGAACACAAACTTGGAGTAATTAGGACACATCCCCCCCCCCCGGGCAGAACATGTTCCCTCTAAGCCTGAAGGGAAAAAGAAGGAACACACACATGTAAAGGAAGCACTCAAAACGTGTGGATATCCTAATTGGGCGTTTATAAAGTCAGCAAAGATGCACAGAAAAGAACATCAGATACCAGCGAGGGAGGATAAGAAAGACAGATGCAACAACATTGTCATCCCCTATGTACTAATTAGACTTAGTAACCGACACCCCATACCAGCATTACATAGACACTTGGGGGCTGAGCTGGGTGGGTGGTGTTAAAAGCACTTGTTTTGTAGATATATTTTTTCAGACACGGCACAGTCTCCTTTGTGGCAAAACCTTCAAACTTCACCATCCTCAGCTGAAACAACAACATCTTAACACCATCTTCATGAACTGCTGAGCCAAACTTGATCCATCAGTGCTGGACTGCACAGATAACTACATGCCACAAGGAGACTGCTGTGTTATGAACTGCCATACCAGTATGTCTTCAATGGAGAAGATGACACACCCATCACCTGACCTCCTGCCTGATCTGGAGACCATCATCATGCTGCCACACTACACACCTCTGAGACCATCAATGATGACTCATACTGAGGAAACTGTATTTCCTGTCAGAGATGCTCAGTGATCCTCAGAGCAGAGAGAGGTATCATTCTTTATCTTTGATTTAAAAAAAAATGTCAGTGTTTTTTAATTCAATTAATTAATTAAAATCCTGTTTATTGCATAAATAATTCCACACTCAAATGATTATACTTGTTGACACTTTTTGAGTTTTAATTCACATTATGGATTACAAATCTATGCTTTTTCTACTCTGTCTCTCTGTGCAGGTATTGCTGTCTTCTGAGTTCTTCCGTGTCCCAACTGAGGCCTTCAAACCTCATTGCAGAGCTCATGTCTTTCCTCACCATCATGTGAGTGTGAGATTGCTCTGGATTCTGGTTATGTGGCCTGCAGCACCTATAAGGTATTTCAATATTGTTCATTGTATAACTTATTTGTAGTTTTTAGGCCTTAACACAAATAAAATGTTCCTTTTTCTGTATTTTTTAGAATAAGCTCGTCCAGTGTGCCTGCATTCCAGCTTCACAGAAAAGAACATCAGACACCAGCGAGGGAGGATAAGAAAGACAGACACAACAACATTGTCATCCCCTATGTAGCCGGTGTATCAGAAAAACTCAGGAGAGTTTTCTCCAAATACGACATCCCAGTGTACTTCAGACCCAGTAACACACTCAGACAGAAACTGGTTCACCCGAAAGACAAAACTCCTAAACACAAACTTAACAATGTGGTGTACGCTGTACAGTGCAGCGAGGAATGCCCAGACTTCTACATCGGAGAGACCAAACAGCCACTTCACAAGCACATGGCACAACATAGAAGAGCCACCTCCACGGGACAAGACTCAGCAGTTCATCTGCATCTAAAGGACAAAGGTCAGTCTTTGAGGATGCCAATGTTCACATTTTGGACAGATGGAGGAGTGAAAGAAGCCATTTACGTCCACTGTGAGCGACCATCTTTAAACAGAGGCGGTGGTTTATGACACCAACTGTCTGCCATCTATAATCCAGTTTTGAGTTCCCTCCCCAGACACCGTAACGTCCACTCACACCCTGGGAGTGGGCGTGGGTGATTTCCTGACCTCGGGAAATCACATGATAGGGTGGGGCCAGGTTTCACAATGAGCTCACCCGAAACCCTGGCTGATTGGGACCCACACCCACTTTCACACCTTGGCTCATGTGATTAGGTAGAGGATCATCAGGGGGTTCTTTGTCCCTCTTTGGGGGGAAACTCCCACTGGGTTTAAATCTGGGACTCTCCACCATTGACCCTTAGAACTGAAGAAGCTTCTCGGATGAGAGGTGAAACGTCTTCAAGGAACTCAAAGAAGTCCAGACGCTTTTCTTTCCAAGCTCCTTAGACTTCACTTGTGTTAATTACATTTTATTTGTTGTTGTTTTCTTTTAGATTTATATGCAGTGATTGGATGTGGTGGAGCTTTGTTAACCGTGTGGAAAACATCTGTTTGTGATGATATTTACAATGAGGCTTTAAGGTGACAGTTTCCATGTAATTTCAATCCTCTTACTAAGCAAAAACATGTTTGCAATTAACATATTTTTTCAGTTTTGTCTTTTGGATTTATGGTTAACATTCCTCTGTGACAGCAAATACTAAACTGGTCCAAGTAACCAGCATATCATTGGTCAAAGGCAAAAAGGACCACATGTCACACTAGCAATGAATTTTTGACTGTGTTTGTGTTAGTATAGAGTAGGTCTAACAGTGGTTTTCCACATCTGCTCTAATATATATAGATAATGGGTCAGACATATAAAGTCATTTTGAAAAGTTCATAAAGGTCATTTATATGTGTTCCTCTTTATCATTTTATATCAGGTCAAACAGCAGACTTGAGTTTTGATCAGGGTAGAACCATAACATTCATGCTAATGGTTCTACTGTTTACAGTTACTTTATGATGGATTTCACCCTGGTCACAGCACTATCTGAAAAGCTGTTAGAGGTAAAGTTAAGCCAATTAATACCTCATCATAAGTCACTCTCTAACGCAGGGCAGTGATTATTATTCACTGTAATTTATTCCACAACAATGTTCTTTATTTGATTCTTTAAATATGCACATCGATTGTTTAGCTGTGTGACTCTCCACACCTGAAATATATCACAATGTCGACTTCATTTCGACAGTATTTTGTAGATTGGTACCATATTTATCATCGAATCATCTTGTGCATTTATTAACTAAATGTTGTTTGGTTTTTTTTTGTTTGTTTGTTTGGGGTTTTTATGTTGCCATTTTTACATTTCACCAACTGTGTAAATTCTGCAATTTTACCTTGGTTTTGTTTCACATCAGTTTATCTGCTGGCTGGTATTCCTGTCTTCCTTCTCTCACCCCAACCGGTCGCAGCAGATGGCCGCCCCTCCCTGAGCCTGGTTCTGCTGGAGGTTTCTTCCTGTTAAAAGGGAGTTTTTCCTTCCCACTGTCGCCAAAGTGCTTGCTCATAGGGGTCATATGTCATATGATTGTTGGGTTTTTCTCTGTATCTATGAAGTGCCTTAAGGTGACTTTTGTTGTGATTTGGCGCTATATAAATTGAATTGAATTGGTTTTCTTTCTTTTCTAATGTTTCTGGTCAGTTTTCACAGTTAAACAAGTAACTTTGAGGTTACTTCATCGTTTTCAGCTGTTATCTGTATAAATTTTTTTCCTAATAATTACATTTCTGCAAAATTATAGCAGTTCTGGTAAGTTGTAATATTTCTGCCAAGTTATTAATTTTTGACTAAATTATTACATTTCTGCTAAGTTGTAGCTTCTGGTAAACTACAACATTTCTGCTGAATTGTTATGTTTCTTCTAAGTTATTGCATTTCTGCTAAGTTATTACATTTTTGCTAACTTGATGTTGTTCTGCAAAGTTATTAAAATTTCAACAACTTTTTAAACACTGACTTTGATTTCTTCAGCTTCTTCAGCTATTTTCAACTATTTTCAGCAGACAGCTTCAGCTTTACAGCATGCACACTGCATTTTCGCAGGAAATGCAAATTTTTCTAGTATAGATTTGTTTAACTGACTGAAGCAATGACAACAGTCTTCTCCTGAACACCAACACCAAGGAGGTGGTAAAGAGTTCACCAGACCTAAAAACAAAACAAAACAATGCAGGACAGTCTGCAAAGATGTTGAGTCAGTCAGACATCGTGCAGAGCAGATGAGGAAGAAGTTGTAATCTAAAATGGAGAACAATAAATACAGCCACCTAAGCATCCTCACAGGACAAGATGAACTGCAGTGAGAGGGTCATCTTACTGCACTGCAGGACTCAGAGGTTCAGGAGGGTCTTTATCCCCATTGCCATGAGGCTTTTTAAAAGAAACTACTCACATGTTCTTCTCACATTTATTTCTTTTACTCTAATAAACACTGGTAGTAATCATATGAATTCTGAGCTAAATGGACTTGCCCTGATAGGCTTCAGCCAGCCCAGAAGCTAATACACCACAACACTTAGGGAAACTGAAACTGACTGTTATTAATGTTTTCAAACTGTTTAAGAAAAACATATATAATCTTTCAGCCTTCTAGAAAACACACATAAAAACAGTATTATATGATGTTGAACATACAGATAGGCAGTTGTTGGCCTACAGGAGTGTTCTTTATCGAAGGTTTTAAGTGCTTAAAAAGTCTGTTAAGCTCTGTACAGAGCATGCAATGTAACTGTACATTAGAGAGTGTTTTATAAACCATGTCTTCTGTTTCATTTAATAAACATGAGACTGCTTTATGCATTTTCAGCTATTTATTAGATTTTATCAGATTAAAAAACACTTAGCATAAGAATGCAGTTGAAACTATAACTTTTAAATATTGTTTAAATGAATGAACATAGCAACTTGAACATTTTAAAAAATACAAACAAAACAAATGAACTATATTTATATATATAGATCTATATATATATATATATATACATATCTATATCTATATCTATATATATTTATTCTGTTTTTTTTATGTGTACTATTTGTTTTCCTTTGATTTTTACAGTAAAAGTGATCCTGTGCTTCTCAAACTCCTCCTCGTAGGGCTTCCACATCTCCTCTTCAATGAAGAGGGTTTCTCCAGTTAGAAGGAGAACTTGCAGCTGGGTGGACTGCAGTGCACTGCACTGCTCTGCAGTGTCCACACCAACTACAGTTACTTGAGTACGTTCATCTTCCTTTGTCTGTCAATACACAAAAAGCATATATTTAATATGGTAATCACGTCTTGATGCATGCTCAATGATCCATGTAAGTAAATCCCAAAAGGATGATTCTGTTCATCTGGACGTAGCATTTTCAAGTGGGAGAAATGTTTTGTCACTCATCCAGGTGACTTCTTCAGTCTGTTTTACCCAATCTTTTAAACAGTACATTGCATAATGACTGAAACTAGCCCACTGAAGAAGCAATAGGCTGGGAGGTCAGTTAATTGGTCAGTAATATACAAATTGTCACGGGCACTGATCAAAGACCACAGAAACCTGCAGTCCGCTGAGACTGAAGAAGTCACTTGGATGAGTGATGAAACATTTCTCCCACTTGAAAATGCTACGTCCAGATGAACAGAGTCAATCTTTTGGACCACCTATAATTCTAAACATTTTGGCAAATGACATTGCTATTACATGTTGGTACAAACATATGGCTTCTTCATACCTCAGTCTTTGTATGGGAAGTTGACTGGAGCTGTACTCCATAGGCGGAGCGGTGCACTTTCACATGGGAGATCTTTACCTGATCTCCCACACGAACGTCAACAATTGACGCCTCCCTCCACAAGGAGACAGTCATGGTATGTCCATCCTGAAATCACAAAAATGACAGAATGAAACATTTATTCATTAACTAATGGAAATCTCAAATGTGCCTATTTTCACCATTTTCAATATTACACTTTAGTTGCACCATTACCTGTTTTAGCTGGAGAGTGCGTATTGGCACCAGTTGTTTGCCTGAGCAAACTGTCCTCACTGCCGAACACTGAAAATTCAATTAAAATATAATGTCAGTTATAGTGATTGCATAAATCTGTGTGTGTACATCTAGGTGCTACTTTCTTGACTTACTACATCTATTATTTTATTATTGTTGTTAATGATAAATCTACAACCATTTACAAAATAATAGTGGTTGATCTTGTTCTCACAATTTTGTGTTTGTTTGACAAGAACAATAAAATTATTATTTTTACTTTTAAAGACAAAAAAGTAATGGTTTCTTTGAAAACCTGAAGCAATATCAATTCTGATGGAACCACAAATATTTACCTCCACAACCTCCCCTTCCACTGTCATGAGCCCTCCAGATGTTGGGCTCATCTTTAGTGGTGTTGCTGGGGAAGGTGGATTAAGCAGCTCCTCCGCCTTTATTATGAGGGCCTCCGAGACTGCCAGGGCAGGAGCTTTAAAGAACTGTGTCCTCGCAGTGATATTGATGAGATAAGGGGGAGCTTGGCCCCTCAGCTCATGTCCCCTCATCATGTAGGACATGTCCTGTTTTACTTTGGAGGAGAACTCTTCAAACAAGGTGATCTTCAGCACTGTTTCACCGTCTGTGATTGCTGCCACTTTATTTTTTTTTGTTGACAGTGCTTTGACCTCTCCATCCTCAGTAACCCAGCTGATCACCTGATAAATACATAAATAAAGAAATGTATTTCTATGATCTTACTCCATAGTCACGTTCATACATGTGAAAGTCTACATCATATGATTGTTGGGTTTTTCTCTGTATTTATTATTGTACGATCTACTGTACAATATAAAGCGCCTTAAAGCGACTGTTGTGATTTGATGCTATATAAATAAAATTGAATTGAATCACCTTTAGCTGGTCACAACATTTCAACACCCGGATATGAATGGGTGGGGGCCGGAAATACGGCGTCTCAGGCCGGTTGTCAGTCAGTTTCCTTAAGGCCATTCTGAAAATAAAAAAAGCAAAATAAACACATTAACAGGTTCATACATTTCTGCTGGATACAGTTCTGACAGAATACAGTAACACCTGTTGCTTTCATGTCATCTCTTCACATTTTGATATAAAACAAACACATCATGAACTTCCTCAACCCTACGTGTGTTTCTGAGGTTCCTGCTTGATATTTACATACCTGAAAACATTTCAATATTTTTGTAAAAACACAAATTATCTTTACAAAATGTTGGTCTGAAAATTAATTAAACGCTTATGAGCCTTCATAAAATACATACAAATATTACAGCACATGTAAGTCTATCCAATTCACTCTGGATGGAACGCAGAAAAAAAATCACAATTTTCTTTTCCCCACTTAAAACCCTTGGTAGGCCCTTAAAAAATGCACCCTCTAAAGGCCCTAATGGACCTAAACGTCCACCCCCCAAAAAGTGCAATAAAAAGATTATATATTCATATTTTTTTCCACTTTAAATTGGTCAGTCTTTTAAAACTACTTCTCCCTGAAATATTCATATAAAGTTTTAATTACATTTTCGTTGTTTTAACCCTTTAAATCCCAGGTTTATTACATGAGCGCCCTGTTTTTTTAGGCCCAAAAAACAAAAAAACTTAATATTTTCAAAAAAAAACATTTGAAGTAATATTCGTTTGTTATTATAATTAGGCCTTTGGATGGACTAAAGATTGGCACCAAGAGTCATTTCGATCGCCTTTTATTTTTTTTCCAGGAGTGCATTTCATAAAATGCACACTATCGACCACGCCCAAAAAGTGCAATAAAAATATTAAATATTAATTTTTTTTTTCACTTTAAATTTGTCAGTCTTTTAAAACTACTTCTCCCTGAAATATTCATATAAAGTTTTAATTATATTTTCGTTGTTTTAACCCTTTAAATTACAAAAAAACTAAAAAAAAAACTAAAAAACTAAATATTTTCCCAAAAAAACATTTGAAGTAATATTTGATTGTTATTATAATTAGGCCTTTAGATGGACTAAAGATTGGCACAAACAGTCATTTCGATCGCCTTTTATTTTTTTTTTCAGGACCAGAAAATGGTCTCCAGGCGGCAAATGCTCCTCCTCTAGGCCGAAATAAGTGCATGTTGCCGGGGTAAGTCGCGACGATCACCGGGGCACGATCACCGGGGACTGCTTTTACCAGCCCACACGTCCGATACCACGTGACAACAAATACGTCATTTCCTGTTGACTAAAAAAAAAAAAAGCACCCTCTCATGGTCCTAAGGACAAAAAAATGGTCCCGCACGATCAGTGGGCGAAGCCGGTGCTGCACGCCGGAAATGAGGCTTCATTTCCGGCAGGTCTGTCCAAGCAGCCCGCTGTTTTCCAGCCCGGGGTCAAATGTGGAGCAAGGGCGCCACCCGGTGGACAAATAAAAAAATTACAACTCTAAGGCCAATAGACCAAAACGAGACGGAGACATGAGTAATCACCAGGACATTAACGGTAATAATTCTGCAGTGAAAAATAGCGTTTATAATGGGACGAAAACGTCCACTAGGGCTCTAAGAGGATGTGTATTGTTAGCTTAGCCACTGAAGCTAATTTAAGGAAGTCAGACTTGAATTTTGAAATAAAATTATACCAAACTTTTTTTTGGAGAATTTGGCTATATTCAATTAAACACAGTGCAAATGGCTTGGAATCGAAAAATGCAAAAGCCACAAAAGGTCCCCAGGGCCTTTCAGGTGTTTAATTGTTTTCAGATAATAATTAAAATAATTATTAATTAAAATAATACTTGTAAATAGGTTACAGTGGACAATAGAAAACAATGAATCATCATAGGAAGATTATCTGAAAAAGGATTCATGCTCCTGAAGTGAAAAACAGCAACATTACAGACATCTTAAAGATTGCCTGCCTGCCCTTCCCCCTCCCCCAACACACACAGGCCAGGTGCACACACACAAACAAAAACATAGTGCGCCTGCTTGGTCTCTGTGGCTTTAGTTCATATTGGCTCCCCTTTTTAATCATTTGAGCCAATAAAATTATAGAATTACTGTCCCTGCTTTTTGGTCAGTCCCGCCCTCCTTAACTGGGCAGAAAATGGCAATTTTATGACCAGAAACAGCAAAGTTGGGAGACGGTTGCCAGGGCAGAGTGCCAGCCTTAAGCAATTCTTTCCTACTAACAGCCCAAACGTAACGTCTTAAAGTTTATAAAACTGTTATAGATCTGGAAGATTTGTCTGATTCTGTAAGATCTTAATATTTCATAAAAAAATAGATGCCATTTTCATGAATACATTCAGATAGTTTTTTCAATTAAATATCCCTGAAACAATAAGTTCATCAAACTATGACACCTACAAATACATTGCTATCAATACTAAATGTGAATTTATCAAAAGTAATTTTTTTTCTTCGAGAGAAAAATGGAGATACACATATCGTTAGCTTCATAGCATAAGTGCCTAAGTCATTGACTTAGGCAATTATGCTATGAAGCTAACGATATATAAAACATTCATAGGCCGATAGAAAAGTCAGACCAAATTTTAGGGGTACTTTGACGGTCTTTATATTCACAGGAACTTAAATGGCTAGATTTTTTATCTTTCACTACATTATAATGTGTTATACATGGTATAAAGGCACTAAAAAACGGCTTCAATATCAATACTTACGTTTTATGAAGTTCTTAATATCACAAGAGCACAAAGTAGAAGAGCTGTGACTGTGTCTGTAAGTTTCTTCAGAAAGACCGGGAAAGGGACCGCTGGTCTTTGATGTTACAAATTGTGATGCAATCTGTTGCCATCGGCCTGATTGGCTAACTATGATTGTTGTTTTTCCCAATTGTACTGCCTTGTGTTGATTTTGTCCCTTTACTTTAGGGCGGTTTTTGTTGGTGATCAGACCCGATTCTTGTCTAATTTGAATTATGAAATTATCAGTACTATTTTATAAGTCTCAAACTTACAATTTAAAACGTATAAAATTACTGGTCTTTTTTATTTTTTATGTAGTTAATGTATTATGTAGTTTTTTTAAAGTTCGACTGCTAAAGCCCTGCATGTATTTTTTTAGATGAGCTTTTATTTTGAAAGTGGCGATCTCTTTTCCTGGTGTCATGGAAGCACGCCTAACAGATCCACGTTACTGCTAGTCCCCGGGACAGAGTGCGGGAAATCAATGCGGTTCGAATACGTTCATAGACGCAGGAGTGCTAATTCCCTCCAGATTTCGTCCGAAGGCGCAGGTTTCAAGGCTGCACACGGTGACTGAGCATCCTAACATTTCAAAATTCAAAGGGTCAAGCTTCAAGGTTTTACTTCAAAAAGGTAAGCTAAACTTGGTCAACACATGACAGGAAAAGGTAAATGTATTAGCTATGTTAAATATAAGTGCCTAATCGTGATAGCTTGCTGTAGGGTAAAACACTTAAGGTCAGAAATCTTTACAGTTGTGTTCATTGTAAAGCTGTTGTTTAGGGTATGTTTAAAATAATGTATTATGTAGTTGCACCACCACAGTTATGAAACTCAGAAATGTAATGATGTAAAAGCTATAGTATGGTTGGGGTTTTGGCTTGGTGAGCTTACAGCCTCCTTAAAATCTGTCAGAATTATGTACAGACAGACTGTTTAATTCATATAACCATTTAATTCAACAAATATATGAAGAAATATGTCAAAGTTAGTATGACTTTAAATGTATCATTGTAAACGACCACGGCAGACCCAGTGGCATTTTGATATTTTTTTATTAATCCCTACATGGTTGCTGTACATTCGCACTCAGAGCTGCAGCTCTCCTGCTGCCAGCTCAACATAACACCAACAACCCAACCACAGGACCCAGTACAATATTTAATTCGGCGGGGCGTGATTGCGGACGCCGTACAGGTGTGTCCGCCTCCTCTGCACGGCACCGCAGGCTACGCCTCGCCACATACCCCCATCGCCTGACTGAGGCCGGGGAACCATCCGGCCGAACGTACTCCCCCCACCGCAGGCGGAAGGTCGGCCGCGTGGCAGGTGAACGCGGCGCGGTCGGCACGGTCGTGCGCCCCGGCTCGCAGGCGGCTGGGCAGATGTCCGGCAGGCACAGGCCTCTGGTGGAGGTGAGGCCGCTCTGCTCACCCCGCCAACCTCGGGCTTCGGTGCCGCGGACTCCCCTAGCACGGGCACCACCGACTTATCCCGCGGCTTCTCCGCCCCTCCCGGTGGGAGCAGCTCCCCACGCTGCACCTCCGCCGCTGCCTCTCCCGGCTGGAGCGGGTCCTCGGGCACCGCCTCCGCCGCTGTCTCTCTCGGCTGGAGCGGCTCCTCGGGCGCCGCCTCCGCCGCTGTCTCTCCCGGCTGGAGCGACTCCTCGGGTGCCGCCTCCGCTGCTATCTCTCCCGGTTGGAGCGACTCCTCGGGTGCCGCCTCAGTCTCTCCCGGCTGGAGCGGCTCCTCGGGCGCCGCCTCCACCGCTGCCGGCTCCGCCGCCTTCTTCCGGGGCGCAGGAACAGGCACCGGTCCCTGCCGAGCCCCAGCGGCTCCCACGCGAGGTGTGGGGACAGGCGTATATACATGTGTGTGTGTGTGTGTGTGTGTGTGTGTGTGTATATATATATATATATATATATATATATATATATATATATATATGTGTATATATATATATATATATATATATATATGTGTATGTATGTGTGTGTGTGTATATATATATATAATTTAGAAGTAAAGGCTTTAAAACCAAGTAATCGCTGAAAGTACAAACATCACTAATGTCACATAACTTTGCCGACATGTGGCCAACAGTAATGTTTTAATGTTCTTCGTTAAACATTGCACAAAAATCAGTGACGTTATATTCATTGACAGTTCACTCTTCGGCCGCTGCCTTTTGCCATATTTTGCGGCAAAATTATCTACACCCACTGCCGCGCTATGAATTGTGGGATATATGGGACCACAAAGCGTGCACCGGACCACGCTTGATATTTGGGGAAATCGACGGCGCATTTGGAGTATGCATTTGAAGTACACTTGGAATTGGGACAGCCGTTGTCCCGTGGCGGTGACGTAATCACACTCAAAGTGTGCGGTCTCTTAATTGGGACACAGCCATAGTGTGTGTGTTCACCTCTGTTTTCGTTAGATTGTCTGCGTTACTTCTACGTTCTCTGCTATCTATCAGCCCCTGTGTTTTCTCTGCTGGACATCCCCTCTGAGTTTCCACGTCTCAGGTTTTCTAATGATGTTTCAGGTATAGCTTTCCCAGCTTAGGTTTTGTTTTTTCTTTTTTGTCTCTTTCTCCTAATGCCACACACTTTGCCTCAGTAACTGTAACATTCAGATGACTACTATCCAATTATTTCTCTGATGGTTATGCAAGAAGAGCCTAATAAACTTAAAGCCAGAAGACCGTAAAGCAGAGGTATAACTGTATGAGCTACAAAGTTTAAATGTTTTATCACAATCATAGTGTGCAGCTCACAAACAGCTGATTGTTTTAGTGTTTTCTCGGAAATATCAGATGTAACTAGTGATGTCACAATGAAAATGAAATAATATTGAACAGTATAGAATCAGACATGTTAGAATTTGCTTAAAATTCTACTTGTTTTATTTTTAAAAATTGTGCAACATTTTGTTTTTCAGATGTTTTTGCTGAATTGATCAAGACTGACTGTAAGAGTGTAAACATCGAGTAACTATGATGTTCGAGCCCTCTCAAGAACAGGTAAATAGTCATTTAGAGATTAAATTTGTCCCAGTTACTTTGCTCTACTCTGTCTGTAAAGCTTCACTTTTGTCACACTTCCTGCCTCCAAGAAGCTGAAGTAGAAGTAGAACTCTGCACCAGAACCTTTTTGTGACTTTTGTGACATTTCTGTCAATGGTGTAATTGTTGGTCTTTTGTGAATTCTAAGTAGGTGATTACTGAAAGGCAAGAGAGAAACCGAAGGCATCAGGTGACCTGTGATATGTCAGAGCTACAGAGAGGAATATTTGTGACAAGTATCCAACATTTGGGGAAAAATAGTTTCAAAGATGCATATTAAACAGGCAAGCTTTCATATTTAGAGGACAAAAACTATTACTTACTTTTAATCATTATTATGTGGTTAAGTACTGGACTGTGTGCTTTTGAGGCCAAGTCACACAGGGTTTCTTAGCTTAGACTGATGAGTATTTGAAATGTCAGCAATTCTTGATTGTAACACCTTTTATTGTAGTTTTAACACTGATGAATCAGCTTTCATAAATGAAGCAAATGTTTCATTTATCTATATTAATACCGTAAGTAATGCTTAGTAGAATCATCTTTGCTGAATCCAATGGTGAAACATGGAGAATTTTTCCTCTACTCTGAGTAGAGCTAGATTTGGTTAAAAACGACAAAAATAAGTATGGCATTTGACAAAATACTAAAGGTTTTTTGCTTTGCTTTTTGGAATGTTTGTAAGTTGTGCATTGATAACTTCCCTTTTTAACCAGTGTCAAACAATGACTGGGTGACCAGTGTTGTCATCATCAGGGCAGGCCAGCACAGCAGGAAAAGTGAAATGGCCAGGCTGAGAGTTACAGTGTGATGCAAAAGTTTGGGCAACCTTGTTAATAGTCATTATTTTCCTGTATAAATTGTTGGTTGTTACAATGAAAAATGTCAGTTAAATATATCATATAGGAGACACACACAGTGATATTTGAGAAGTGAAATGCAGTGTATTGGATTTACAGAAAGTGTGCAATATTTTTTTTTTAGACAAAATCAGGCCGGTGCATAAATTTGGGCACCACAAAAAAAGACATGAAATCAATATTTAGTAGATTCACCCTTTGCAGAAATTACAGCCTCTAAACACTTCCTGTAGGTTCCAATGAGAGTCTGGATTGTGGTTGAAGGTATTTTGGACCACTCCTCTTTACAAAACATCTCTAGTTCATTAAGGTTTGATGGCTTCCAAGCATGGACAGTCACACCACAGATTTTCAATAATATTCAGGTCTGGGGACTGAGATGGCCATTCCAGAACGTTGTACTTGTTCCTCTGCATGAAAGCCTTAGTGGATTTTGAGCAGTGTTTCGGGTCGTTGTCTTGTTGAAAGATCCAGCCTCAGCGCAGCTTCAGCTTTGTCACTGATTCCTGGACATTGGTCTCCAGAATCTGGTGATACTGAGTGGAATCCATGTGTCCCTGCACTGGCCACACAGCCCCACAGCATGATGGAGCCACCACCATATTTTACTGCAGGTAGCAGGTGTTTTTCTTGGAATACTGTATTCTTTTTCCTCGATGCACTACGCCCCTTGTTATGCCCAAATAACTCAGTTTTAGTTTCATCAGTCCACAGCACCTTATTCCAGAATGAAGCTGGTTTGTCCAAATGTGCTTTAGCAAACCTCAAGCGGCTCTGTTTGTGCTGTGGGTGGAGAAAGGCTTCCTCTGCATCACTCTCGCATACAGCATCTGCTCGTGTAAAGTGCGCCGAATGGTTGAACGATGCACAGTGACTCCATCTGCTGCAAGATGATGTTGTAGGTCTTTGGTGCTGGTCTGTGGATCGACTCTGAATGTTCTGACCATTCGTCACTTCTGTCTACCCGAGATTTTTCTTGGTCTGCCACTTCCAGCCTTAACTTGAACTGAGCCTGTGGTCTTCCATTTTCTCAATATGTTCCTAACTGTGGAAACCGACAGCTTAAATCTCTGAGATAGCTTTGTGTGTCCTCCCCCTAATTCATGATGGTGAACAATCTTTGTCTTCAGGTCATTTGAGAGTTGTTTTGAGCCGCTATGTTGCTACTCTCCAGAGAAAATGAAAATAGGAGGGAAACTTACAGTAGACCCCCTTAAATACTCTTTCTCATTATTGGATTCACCTGTGTATGTAGGTCAGGGGTCACTGAGATTACCGAGCCAATTTGAGTTCCAACAATTAGTTCTAAAGGTTTTGGAATCAATAAAATGACAACAGTGCCCAATTTTATGCACCTGCCTGATTTTGTTTAAACAATTATCACACACTTTCTGGTCATTTCACTTTTCAAATATCACTGTGTGTGTCTCCTATATGATATATTTAACTGACATTTTTTATCATAACAATCAATCATTTATACAGGAAAATAATGACTATTAACAATTTTGCCCAAACTTTTGCATCACACTGTAAGTTAGGCATCGGCTGGGTGTTCAGTTCTCACCTGTTCCTGTTTAGGGAGAGACATCAAGCCTCTTAGGGTAAGAAAGAACAGTAGAGAACTCAGCGATTATGACAAGTCCCCTTATTACCACTGTTTGTCTCACAACCAATACCATTTTTTTCCTGAAGCCTAAAGCTTACCATATTGTTTTAATTAAACCTGCAGCAATGTGCTTTTTTTCTTAACAAAATGGCACATAAGAAAAAGGTTTAATTTTGACACTTAAATTTATTCCCAGAAATAACTTTTAATACTCAGGTAAATTTAATATCAGTTATTTGTACTCAAATGCTATTTATTAAAATTATTTATACTTGTATTAGAATGTTACTGTGATAAAGGTATCCTTTTAGGTACTGTACTCTGTAGGACACTAAGAAAGGAGAGTGATCATATTCTGTGAGCCCTGGTAAATAATGGTTGTTCACAGAATTATAAATGACTTTGTAACTCCTGCTCCATCTTGAGCGCCATCATCTAACCCTGAAAAAGTCTCTAGCCTTTGTCAGTATGTGTAAGACTGGCTTTCTATATGGTTTAGTGCAGACTGAGCTTCGGGACCCTGTTGTCCTTTTTTTCTGATCGGTGCTGGTGTGTAGCTGGCAATGCAGTGTGTAAGCACACTGTTTTGCCCTTTCAAACAGTACATTTTTCAGAACTGAAGCTGCAGGTTGTATCTTCACACCAGCACCGAGACAGACCAACAGTGGGACAAATCCAAACAGCAGTAAGTGCTGAGATTCATATTCAGGACTGACCCTTTAATGTTCTTTTATAACCTGTTATAAGTAATATGTATAAGTATTTTTTTCTTTTATATTTGTTATTGCTATTTTTTTTTTTTCAGGGTTTGGAACCAGGGCCAGTTCCATGGATCAATGAACTCAAAGACATTTTTGAATAATGATGCAGGTACAATGTCAAGTTGTTGTTGTTGTTATTATTATTATTGTTATTGTTATTGCATAGATGACTTTCACAGTGCCTTGTTTTATCCTCACATTATTATGGTCCTTTAAAGGAGTACGCTGTACAAGAACTTGGCTGGTGACCCACTTTACATCTCCTTGCTAAACACTGGAAAATCATGCAAAGACATTGATGTAACAAATTGACCTCTTACCGCAACCATGGCCTTCAGTGACAAGAAGACCAGTCTTAAGACAGCATTGGTGAGCGTGTTCTCTAACCAGGAGCCCAGATTACCCACAAAATCTGTAAACATTTACCAAGATCCTCCTCTTTACCTGCCACTGCCACTCAGTACAGGCTGGATCCCACACAGAGTGTGCATGTCTACAGTGAGGAGGAACTCTTCAACCTTGAAAGCTTACTGGTCACAGAGGACATGGTACATAAGATTGAGACAGCAAAAGGAGAACAGACAGCTGACCAGGAATGGCATCAGCTCAACAATGCAAGGATCACATCTTCATCTTGTTATGTGAGGGGTGAAATTGTACAGAGAATGCTCTATTTTGAGACATATGTCAGAATACTGGAGAACAAGGAGAACAAAATATTTGACACCATTATTGTGCCCACTCTATCAGATGAGCTATTTTTCTGTTTAACTCATTACTATTGTGCTAAATCATACTATTTCTGCTTTTAATAGGATTTGTGCCAAATATAGTATTTCTGCTTTTTATAGGATTTGTGCTTAATATACTATTTCTGCTTTTTATAGGATTTGTGCTTAATATAGTATTTCTGCTTTTATAGGATTTGTGCTTAATATAGTATTTCTGCTTTTTATAAGATTTGTGCTTAATATAGTATTTCTACTAAATGTAGTATTTATGCTTAATCATATTATTTCTGCTTTTCATAGGATTTGTGCTTAATATAGTATTTCTGCTAAATTTAGTATTTCTGATTAATTATAGTTTTTCTACTAAATCATAGTACAGTATTTCTGCTTTTTATGGGATTTGTGCTAAAACAAAGTATTTCTACTAAATGTAGTATTTATGCTTAATCATACCATTTCTGCTTTTTATAGGATTTGTGCTTAATATAGTATTTCTGCTAAATTATAGTATTTCTGCCAAATTATAATATTTTTTTTCTAAAACATAGTCTTAATTTAAAATTACAATATTCATAGTTCATCACAGTGTCTCTGGTAAATCACAATATTACGCTCTGTTGTACTATTTTTCTAAATCATAGTGTTTCTGTAATGTTTAAGTATTTTTGGCTAAATATATTCTTTCTGTTATCTTATACTATTTCTCCTAAATTCTTGTATTTTTGAGAAGTTATCATGTTTCTGGTAAGTTACAATATTTCTGCTAAATTCTGCTATGCTATTGTATTTCTGCCAAGTATTATGTTTCCTCTAAGATATTGCAGTTCTGCTAAGTTATTCCATTTTAGCAAACTTCTTTTGCTTCTGCAAAGTTTTTACAATTTCTGCAACTTTTCAGCTTTTTCAGCTACTTTTTGCATACAGCTTCAGCTTTAAGCATCCACACTGCATTTTCGCAGGAAATGCAAATTTTTCTAGTTATTATTGTGTGGATGCTTTAAGCATCCACACTATTGAGTTCCTGTTTCTCTTTATTCTTTATTATTATTATTATTCTAGTTGCTTCCGTACACTTTTTGGCACTTAACTACTTCCACAATTTTCAGCCGATTTTCACCGTTCAAATTTTAAACTATTCTGCTATTTCTGCTAATTTACGCTACGATTTTTGCTATTTTTAACTATTATACTTTTTAAAATATTAAGCTTTTTTCCTTTAATTTGTCCCATTGAAATGAATGGGAAACTTCTGCAATTCTGCTAAAATTTGCTTGTTTTTGAAACTTAACTACTTCCTCATATTTTCACCTAGAACAACCATTCAAACTTTAAAATGTTCACAAATTATTGGGCTATTCAGGTATGATTCAGCTTTTTCAAATGTTTTACTGTTTTACTTTTATGCCTCTTAAAGTTTTGAGTTGCAAAATTGTGATTTTTCACAAAATACATGCGTTGTTATGGTTGCTATGCTCTTGGCTTCCAGTGTGCCACTGAAGGTTTTGCAATTTTCACTTCATGTCCGAACAACTTCTTGCTACTTGCTCAATTTTCACTCAACTTCCACAAATTATACATCAAAACGTAGGTATTTTTGCTGGCTTTCAGAAAATGTCACTATCATTGTTGTGGGATTTATAGAATTTTTGCAAATCTCCTCAGACCAACACAAGGTCTCAAAACTCTCCATATAAAGTCAATGGAGAGCTTGTTCAAAATCATCGCTGGATTTTTGTAATGAGAGGCATATTCGAATCGTCATATCTCCTTAACGAAGCGACTTTAAGACATGAGGCTTGTCCCCGAATATCTTCAGACACCCCTGACGCTCACAATTCAAGAATTTCTTTCTCACCTATTACCGTTCTGAAATGAGTTGGACTTGTTTGAGGGTAGGAAATTCGTCCTTCGCTCAGATTTCTTCAGATTTAAAACTCTGGAAATGAACCACTTTTTTCTCTCGTCATAATTTTTTTTTGGATTTCCACAGAGACCTGAAAATTTCCATGACTGTTCACCAAAGCCTGCTGTCTCTTACGGTGAAAGAATGATATCGATACTCCAAATAGATTTCGAGTTACAAAGCGTTGTTTGAGGGCAAGTCAAGGCAGTTTTTGCTTCGCTCTACTCAGTTATGGTGCATTAGAAGTCAAATATCTTTAATAATTCATATTTTAATGATAAATTGTAAACACTGGAAGATTCCCCCATCTCTTCTGAACAAAACGGTGTAAGAATGACCGCTCTAGCCCCTACGGTTTGGGAATTATGGTCATTTGTTTGAGGGGAGTCCTCACTATGAGAAATAGGCTGCAATAATCCTGTGCCTCTCTGTGCTGCGTGTGTAAAAAGAGACACATGTTTTGGCGGGAAAAAGTACACAGGCTCTCTGATTGGTGGATTCAAATTCAGCAGCTCCCAGGCTGACCTAGAAACTTACTTCTCTCTCCCTGTGCATTTTTTTTGCTGATTTTTTCATTTAACAAGTATATTTGAGGGACCCTCAGCATGTTCAGCATTTTTTCAGCTGTCCATTTTGCTTTTCCAATTTTTCTGTTTAACTGATTACTATTGTGCTAAATCATACTATTTCTGCTATTTTATAAGATTTGTGCCTAATATAGTATTTCTGCTAAATTACAGTATTTCTGCTTTTTATACTATTTGTGCTAAAACATAGTATTTCTACTAAATGTAGTATTTATGCTTAATCATACTATTTCTGCTTTTTATGGGATTTGTGCCTAATATAGTATTTCTGCTTTTTATAGGATTTTTGCTCAAACATAATATTTCTACTAAATGTAGTGTTTATGCTTAATCATCCTATTTCTGCTTTTTATAGGATTTGTGCTTAATATAGTATTTCTGCTAAATTATAGTATTTCTGCTTTTTATAGTATTTGTGCTAAAACATAGTATTTCTACTAAATGTAGTATTTATGCTTAATCATAGTATTTCTATATATTTCTATATATTTCTGCCAGGTCCCCAGGCAGCCAATCCTCTGTGAGGACTTAGACATTCAAATTTTCAAATCAGGGCCTGCACGGTTTCCCAGCCAATCATATATGTGTCCTGAGGCATTCAAATTTGCATATTGGGGCCTTCATGGCTTCTAAGCCAGCCAATCATATCTGAGGGCTGAGGAATTCAAATCCACAAATCAGGGCCTGCACAGCTTCCCAGCCAGCCAATCATGTATGTGGGCTCCAGGTATTCAAATTTGCATATTGGGGAATTCGTGGCTTCTAAGTCAACAAGTCATCCATGTCATATATCTCTAAAAATTCATATTTTAATGATAAATTGTCAACACTTGAAGATTCCCCCATCTCTTCTGAACAAAACGGTGTAAGAATGACCGCTCTAGCCCCTATGGTTAGGAAATTATGGTCATTTGTTTGAGGGGAATCCTCACTATGTGAAATAAACTGAAAGAAGCAGGTCTATGTCTCTGTGCTGCGTGTGTAAAAAGATGCACCTGTTTTGGCGGGAAAACGTAAACAGCCTCTCTGATTGGTGGATTCAAATTCAGCAGCTCCCAGGCTGACCTAGAAACTTAGTCCTCTCTCCCTGTGTGTGTGTGTGTGTGTGTGTGTGTGTGTGTGTGTGTGTGTGTGTGTGTGTGTGTGTGTGTGTGTGTGTGTGTGTTTAGTGGGAGAGAGAGGACCCTGCCCTTATTTGGCAGCATGTCATTGTAGGATTTAAATTGAACATAGTTAGACTGGTTGACTGGATTAGAGCCTGTGTTTGTGTGTCCCTCTGTGCATTTGTGTTTCAATAAGTTATTACTATTCTGCTAAATCATAGTATTTCTGGTACTTTTCGGTACTTGTGCTAAATACAGTATTTCTGCTAAATCATACTATTTCTGCTTTTCATAGGATTTATGCCTAATATAGTATTTCTGCTAAATTATAGTATTTCTGCTTTTTATAGGATTTGTGCCTAACATAGTATTTCTGCTAAATTATAGTATTTCTGCTTTTTATACTATTTGTTCTAAATTATAGTATTTCTGCTTTTTATAGGATTTGTGCTTAATATAGTATTTCTGCTAAATTATAGTTTTTCTTCTTTTTATAGTATTTGTGCTAAAACATAGTATTTCTACTAAATGTAGTATTTATGCTTAATAATAGTATTTCTATATACTTCTGCCAGGTCCCCAGGCAGCCAATCCTCTGTGAGGACTGAGACATTCAAATTTTCAAATCAGGGCCTGCACAGTTTCCCAGCCAATCAAATAAGTGTCCTGAGGCATTCAAATTTGCATATTGGGGCCTTCGTGGCTTCTAAGCCAGCCAATCATATCTGAGGGCTGAGGAATTCAAATCCACAAATCAGGGCCTGCACGGCTTCCCAGCCAGCCAATCACATATGTGGTCTCAGGCATTCAAATTTGCATATTGGGGAATTCGTGGCTTCTAAGTCAACAAGTCATCCATGTCATATATCTCTAAAAATTCATATTTTAATATTAAATTGTCAACACTTGAAGATTCCCCCATCTCTTCTGAACAAAACGGTGTAAGAATGACCGTTCTAGCCCCTACGGTTAGGAAATTACGGTCATTTGTTTGAGGGGAGTCGTCACTATGAGAAATAGACTGCAAAAATCCTGTGTCTCTCTGTGCTGCTGCGTGTGTAAACAGATGCACCTGTTTTGGTAGGGAAAAGTGCACAGCCTCTCTGATTGGTGGATTCAAATTCACCAGCTCCCAGGCTGACCTAGAAACTTACTTCTCTCTCCCTGTGTGTGTGTATGTGTGTGTGTGTGTGTGTGTGTATGTGTGTGTGTTTGTGTGTGTGTGTGACAGAGAGAGAGAGAGAGAGAGAGAAAGCCTTTTAATGGGATGATCCCATTGTAAGATTCAAATTCAATATATTTAGACTGGTTGACTGAATTGGATCTTGTGTGTGTGTCTCTCTGTGCATGTGTGTTTCCTCATGTGTACATATTTGTAATTGTGTGGCTGTCATAAATTTTTTTGCTGATTTTTGTCATTTAACAAGTATATTTGAGGGAACCTCAGCATGTTCAGCATTTTTTCAGCTGTCCATTTTGCTTTTCCAATTTTTCTGTTTAACTTATTACTATTGTGCTAAATCACACTATTTCTGCTATTTTATAAGATTTGTGCTTAATATACTATTTCTGCTTTTATAGGATTTGTGCTTAATATAGTATTTCTG
This sequence comes from Rhamphochromis longiceps, assembly GCF_057381845.1. Lineage (NCBI taxonomy): Eukaryota > Metazoa > Chordata > Actinopteri > Cichliformes > Cichlidae > Rhamphochromis > Rhamphochromis longiceps. Next base: position 1,604,952 of record NC_140565.1, read on the forward strand.
CTTTTTATAAGATTTGTGCTTAATATAGTATTTCTGCTAAATGTAGTATTTATGTTTAATCATACTATTTCTGCTTTTCATAGGATTTGTGCTTAATATAGTATTTCTGCTAAATTTAGTATTTCTGATTAATTATAGTCTTTCTACTAAATCATAGTACAGTATTTCTGCTTTTTATGGGATTTGTGCTAAAACAAAGTATTTCTACTAAATGTAGTATTTATGCTTAATCATACCATTTCTGCTTTTTATAGGATTTGTGCTTAATATAGTATTTCTGCTAAATTATAGTATTTCTGCCAAATTATAATATTTGTGCTAAAACATAGTCTTAATTTAAAATTACAATATTCATAGTTCATCACAGTGTCTCTGGTAAATCACAATATTTCTGCTCTGTTGTACTATTTTTCTAAATCATAGTGTTTCTGTAATGTTTAAGTATTTTTGGCTAAATATATTCTTTCTGTTATCTTATACTATTTCTCCTAAATTCTTGTATTTTTGAGAAGTTATCATGTTTCTGGTAAGTTACAATATTTCTGCTAAATTCTGCTATGCTATTGTATTTCTGCCAAGTATTATGTTTCCTCTAAGATATTGCAGTTCTGCTAAGTTATTCCATTTTAGCAAACTTCTTTTGCTTCTGCAAAGTTTTTACAATTTCTGCAACTTTTCAGCTTTTTCAGCTACTTTTTGCATACAGCTTCAGCTTTAAGCATCCACACTGCATTTTCGCAGGAAATGCAAATTTTTCTAGTTATTATTCTAGTTGCTTCCGTACACTTTTTGGCACTTAACTACTTCCACAATTTTCAGCCGATTTTCACCGTTCAAATTTTAAACTATTCTGCTATTTCTGCTAATTTACGCTATGATTTTTGCTATTTTTAACTATTATACTTTTTAAAATATTAAGCTTTTTTCCTTTAATTTGTCCCATTGAAATGAATGGGAAACTTCTGCAATTCTGCTAAAATTTGCTTGTTTTTGAAACTTAACTACTTCCTCATATTTTCACCTAGAACAACCATTCAAACTTTAAAATGTTCACAAATTATTGGGCTATTCAGGTATGATTCAGCTTTTTCAAATGTTTTACTGTTTTACTTTTATGCCTCTTAAAGTTTTGAGTTGCAAAATTGTGATTTTTCACAAAATACATGCGTTGTTATGGTTGCTATGCTCTTGGCTTCCAGTGTGCCACTGAAGGTTTTGCAATTTTCACTTCATGTCCGAACAACTTCTTGCTACTTGCTCAATTTTCACTCAACTTCCACAAATTATACATCAAAACGTAGGTATTTTTGCTGGCTTTCAGAAAATGTCACTATCATTGTTGTGGGATTTATAGAATTTTTGCAAATCTCCTCAGACCAACACAAGGTCTCAAAACTCTCCATATAAAGTCAATGGAGAGCTTGTTCAAAATCATCGCTGGATTTCTGTAATGAGAGGCATATTCGAATCGTCATATCTCCTTAACGAAGCGACTTTAAGACATGAGGCTTGTCCCGGTATATCTTCAGACACTCCTGACGCTCACAATTCAAGAATTTCTTTCTCACCTATTACCGTTCTGAAATGAGTTGGACTTGTTTGAGGGTAGGAAATTCGTCCTTCGCTCAGATTTCTTCAGATTTCAAACTGTGGAAATGAACCACTTTTTTCTCTCGTCATAACTTTTTGTTGGATTTCCACAGAGACCTGAAAATTTCCATGATTGTTCACCAAAGCCTGCTGTCTCTTACGGTGAAAGAATGATATGGATACTCCAAATAGATTTAGAGTTACAAAGCGTTGTTTGAGGGCAAGTCAAGGCAGTTTTTGCTTCGCTCTACTCAGTTATGGTGCATTACAAGTCAAATATCTTTAATAATTCATATTTTAATGATAAATTGTCAACACTGGAAGATTCCCCCATCTCTTCTGAACAAAACGGTGTAAGAATGACCGCTCTAGCCCCTACGGTTAGGAAATTATAGTCATTTGTTTGAGGGGAGTCCTCACTATGAGAAATAGACTGTAAAAATCCTGTGTCTCTCTGTGTGCTGCAGGCACCAGTTTTGGCGGGAAAAAGTACACAGCCTCTCTGATTGGTGGATTCAAATTCAGCAGCTCTCTCCCTCTCTGTGTGTGTGTGTGTGTGTGTGTGTGTGTGTGTGTGTGTGTGTGTGTGTGTGTGTGTGTGTGTGTGTGTGTGTGTTTAGTGGGAGAGAGAGGACCCTGCCCTTATTTGGCAGCATGTCATTGTAGGATTTAAATTGAATATAGTTAGACTGGTTGACTGGATTAGAGCCTGTGTTTGTGTGTCCCTCTGTGCATTTGTGTTTCAATATGCCTCCATATTTGTAATTTTGTAAGTTATTACTATTCTGCTAAATCATAGTATTTCTGCTTTTCATAAGATTTGTGCCTAATATAGTATTTCTGCTAAATTATAGTATTTATTCGTTTTATAGGATTTGTGCCTAACATAGTATTTCTGCTAAATTATAGTATTTCTGCTTTTTATACTATTTGTGCCTAATATAGTATTTCTGCTTTTTATAGGATTTGTGCCTAATATAGTATTTCTGCTTTTTATAGGATTTGTACCTAATATAGTATTTCTGCTTTTTATAGGATTTGTGCTTAATATAGTATTTCTGCTAAATGTAGTATTTATGCTTAATCATACTATTTCTATATATTTCTGCCAGGTCCCCAGGCAGCCAATCCTCTGTGAGAACTCAGACATTCAAATACACAGATCAGGGCCTGCTTCCCAGCCAGCCAATCATGTCTGAGGTCTTCCGTTTCCTCTCTCGTCATATCTCAGCGACGGTTGTACAAAGAGCAATGAAAATCACAGTCAAAGTACACCAAAGTCCGCTGATTCAGCCAGTAGAAGAATTATGCTTCTAGTCCACCTAGTTTTTGAGTTACACAACGTTTTGTAACTCCAAAAAACGGCGTTTTTCGCCTCTCACCGCGATCTAATTCTGACTGCTCATCACCCTGTCTTTCCAAGAAGCTCCTCTCTTTCCCAGTGGCGCAGTTGGTAATGACACGGGTCTACAAGCCAAAGATCGTGGGTTCGATTCCACCTTGGTCAACATGTTTTTTTCCCTACAAATTAATACACTGTCACAGACCAGTAGTTCATATTCAGCATTTATTACAATTATGCAAACTTTTATGATTTTACCAGCTTTTCTAATATGGACCTCACATTCTTGTTAACACTCCATGGTACAAATTCTCTTCCCTTTAGGCTCTGTGTATGTGTGTGTGTGTATCAATATTTCTCCCATTTTAAAGTATTACTCCTCCATAATTGTATTTCTGTTAAATCAAAATACTTTTACTACATCTTAGTACTTCTGCTGAATCATAATATTTCTGCTAAATCATAGTATTTCTGCTACTTTTTGGTACTTGTACTAAATACAGTATTTCTGCTAAATCATACTATTTCTAGTATATTGTATTTTTCTTTCTAAATATAGCATTTCTGCTATATAATTGTATTTATGCCAAGTATTATGTTTCCTCTAAGATATTGCAGTTCTGCTAAGTTATTCCATTTTAGCAAAGTTCTTTTGCTTCTGCAAAGTTTTTACAATTTCTGCAACTTTTCAGCTTTTTCAGCTACTTTTTGCATGCAGCTTCAGCTTTAAGCATCCACACTGCATTTTCGCAGGAAATGCAAATTTTTCTAGTTGTGTGGATGCCTTAATAGGCATCCACACTATTGAGATCCTGTTTCTCTTTCTTCTTTATTATTATTCCGGGTGTTTCCGTACACTTTTTGCCGTGGATCTACTTCCACAATTTTTGTGCTATTTTCACCGTTCAAACTCTAAACTGTTCTGCTCTTTCTGCTAATGCCGGCTATGACTTTTGGTGTTTATTACTATTATACTTTTTAAAATATTACACTTTTTTCCTTTAATTTGTCCCATTGAAATGAATGGGAAACTTCCACAATTCTGCTAAAACTTTCTTGTCTTTGAAACTTAACTACTGCCTCATACTTTCACCTAGAAACTCCATTCAAACTTTAAAATGTTCTCAAATGATTTGGCTATTCCTGTATGATTCAGCTTTTTCAGATCTTCTACCGTTTTAATCTTATCCCTCTTTGAGTTTTCAGTTGCAAAATTGTGATTTTTCAGAAAATACATGCGTTGCTATGGTTGTTATGCAATTAACTCAGAGGGGACAGTGAAACTGTTTGAATTTTCTCTTCATGTCCAAACAACTTCTTGCTACTCGCTCAATTTCCACTCAAGCCCCACAAATTATACATCAAAACGTAGGTATTTTTGCTGGCTTTCAGAAAATGTCACTATCATTGTTGTGGGACTCATAGATATTTTGCAAATCTCCTCAGAGTAACACAAAGTCAGAAAACTCTCCATATAAACTCAATGGAGAGTTTGTTCAAAATCACCGCTGGATTTCTCTAATGAGAGGCATTTTCAAATTGTCATATCTCCTTAACGAAGCGAAGTTAAGACATGAGGCTTGTCCCCGTATATGTTCAGACACTCCTGACGCTCACAATTCAAGAATTTCTTTCTCACCTATTACCATTCTGAAATGAGTTGGACTTGTTTGAGGGTAGGAAATTTGTCCCTCGCTCAGATTTCATCAGATTTCAATCTCTGGAAATGAACCACTTTTTTCTCTCGTCATATCTTTATGATGGATTTCCACAGAGCCCTGAAAATTTCCATGACTGTTCACCAAAGCCTGCTGTTTCTTACGGTGAAAGAATGATTTTGATGCTCCATATAGATTTAGAGTTACCAAAGGTTGTTTGAGCGCAAGTCAAGGCAGTTTTTGCTTCGCCTCTACTCAGTTACAGTGTATTACAAGTCATATATCTTTAATAATTTATGTTTTATCTCTGAATTATGAAGACCTGAAGATTCCCCCATCTCTTCTGAATAAAACGATGCCTGAATGACCGTTCTAGCCTCTACGGTTAGGAAATTATGGCCATTTGTTCGAGGGGAATCCTGAATGTCAGAAATACACTGAAGAAAACTCACACCTCTCTCTGTGCCTGCGTGTGTAAGGGCTGACTACAGCAGGTGCAGCTAATTTAACTGACCTACATATACCAAGCCCAGACTCTCAACAGCTCCTGTTCCCTTTACTGTCTGTGTATGTGTGTCTGTGTATCAATATTTCTCCTATGTTTAGGTATTACTCCTCAATCATAGTATTTCTGCTAAAGCAAAGTACTTCTACTACATCTTAGTACTTCTGCTAAATCATAGTATTTCTGCCAATTCATAGTATTTTTGCAAAATCATGGTATTTGTGCAAAATCATGGTTTTGGGGCCAAACATTTCTGTTATTTTATAATATATGTGCTGAATATATTATATGTGCCAAATCATAGTATTTATGCCAAATTACAGTATTTCTGCTAAACCAGAGTATTCCTGCCAAATCATAGTATTTGTACTGAAACATGGTACTTCTGCCCAATCATAGTATTTGTACTAAATCATAGTACTTGTGCCAAATCATAGTATTTATACCCAATCATAGTATTTCTGCTAAATCATAGCATTTGTGCCAAATCATGGTATTTGTGCAAAAACATAGTATGTCTGCAAAACCATAGTATATCTCTTATGTTATAGTATTACTACTAAGGCATAGTATTTCTGCCAAATCATAGTGTGTGTGCCAAATCGCAGTATTTATACCAAATCACAGTATTTGTGGTAAAACATAGTATTTCTGCCATATTGTGGTATTTGTGCAAGAACATTGAACTGTTATGTTATAGTATTACTACTAAGTCATAGTATTTCTGCATTGTTATAGTATTTGTACTAAAACGTAGTATCTCTGCCAAGTCATAGAATTACTGCAATTTCATAGTTTTTTTTAGGAAATCTGTTATGTTATAGTATTACTACTAAGTCATAGTATTTCTGCCAAATCATAGTATTTGTGCCAAAGCATCGTATTTGTATGGAGTCATAGTATTTCTTCTAAATCATAGTATTTCAATCAAATCTCAGTAGTTGTTGTTAAAACGCAGTATTATTGCCAAATCATAGTATTTGTACCCAATCATAGTATTTCTGCTAAATCATAGCATTTGTGCCAAATCATGGTATTTGTGCAAAAACATAGTATGTCTGCAAAACCATAGTATATCTCTTATGTTATAGTATTACTACTAAGGCATAGTATTTCTGCCAAATCATAGTATTTGTACTAAATCATAGTACTTGTGCCAAATCATAGTATTTGTTGAACATCATAGTATTGGAACCAAAACATAGTATTTGTCCCAAAGCATCGTATTTGTATTGAGTAATAGTATTTCTTCTAAATCATAGTATTTCAATCAAATCTCAGTAGTTGTGTTAAAATGCAGTATTATTGCCAAATCATAGTATTTGTACCCAATCATAGTATTTTTGCCAAATCGTGGTATTTGTGCCCAATTAATAATTCTGTTATGTTATAGTATTACTACTAAGTCGTAGAATATCTGTTATGTTATAGTGTATCTGCGGAATATAGTATGTGTGCCAAATCGTAGTATTTACACCAAATCACAGTATTTTTGCTAAAACATAGTATTTCTGCCATATTGTGGTATTTGTGCAAGAACATTGAACTGTTATGTTATAGTATTACTACTAAGTCATAGTATTTCTGCGTTGTTATAGTATTTGTGCTAAAACGTAGTATCTCTGCCAAGTCATAGAATTAATGCAATTTCATAGTTTTTTTTAGGAAATCTGTTATGTTATAGTATTACTACTAAGTCATAGTATTTCTGCCAAATCATAGTATTTGTACTAAATCATAGTACTTGTGCCAAATCATAGTATTTGTTGCACATCATAGTATTGGAACCAAATCATAGTATTTGTGTGAATTTGTATACTGTAATATCACTGTATTATGTAGTGGCTAAGTAGGGGCTGTTTACTAAGTGCATCAGTGTAAATAGGTCATCTCTTGTGTTGGAGTGCCCTCTTGTGGCGCCTTTTGGGTAGTGCCTTAGTAAACGGGAACCCTGTAAAAAGTGGCATCAGACTGATTTGTAGTGGAGGAATTTGTTACCAGTTTTCTTAATCTTTAATCTGTATGCATGTTGTAATGCATACCCTGTTCTTAATCATAGAAACCACACCATATCACCTCTCCACATCCTCCTACTGTATGCCATACCTCCCTGTACCATCCATCTGACCGCAATAAACTCCACCTCGTGGTAATCTAATCCCTGGATGTCAGCCTCTCCTTCTGACCGAGGATAGTTATAGTATTTGAGCCAAATCATAGTATTTGTGCTAAAACATAGTATTTCTTCCAAATCATAGTATTTGTGCCAAAGTATAGTATTTCTTCCAAATCATAGTATAACTGCATAATAAAGGTTCTTGAGCCACATCAGTGTTTGTGCCAAATCTTAGTATTTCTTCTAAATCCTAGTAATTCTGCTAAATGATAGAATTTCTGCTATGCTTTAGTACTTTTTTCCTAGATTGTAGTACTTCTGCTAAGTCAAAGTATTTTATGTAAATCATAGTATTTCTACCAAGTCCCAATGTTTCTGCTAAATCATAAATAATGTTTTAGTACAAATTGTATGATTTGGTGGAACTTTCTGTGTTCCAGCACAAATGCTATGATTTGGCAGGAAAAAAATATTATTTAGCATAAATACTAAGTTTTAGCAGAAATGCTATGTTTAAACTTTAAAAAATTCTGCTATTTCTGCTGATGTGTGTTATGACTTTTGACCATTGAAATGAATGGAACACATTATCAATGTGGTCACTGATTTTGCATGATGGGCTGAGCTGTGTTTTACCTCAGTGAGATAAGCATCCGTTCTCAGACTGGGAGGCCTGGGTTCAAATCCAGCTTATGGCAACATTTCTTTCACTTAACAGTTAAACTTTTTTTAAACTCTTTTCAACACAAATTTCATTTTTTTCACCCCTTTTCAGCAAAATTTTCAGTTTTTTTAACCCCTTTTCAGCACAAATCCAAACTTTTTCAGCTCTTTTTCAGCAAAAACCTCTTTTCAGCAGAATTCTGCTCAGTCACCTCTTTTCAGCAGAAATTCTGCTGATTGAACTCTTTTCAGCAGAATTTTCACCCCCCTTTTTTTGCCCAAATTCTGCTAGCACAATTGTCAATCTCTCCACCTTTTCTTTGTGAGAAAGTGTTTGGCTCAGTGAGCTAAATAGCTGCCCTTTGACCAGGAGGGCCAGGTTCGAATCCTGCTCAGGGCATCTTTTTTTTTTTTTTTTTTTTTTTGTTTCAACTTTTTCAGCTTTTTTCAGCAGATATCTTCAGCCGTTAAGGCATCCACACTGCATTTTCGCAGGAAATGCAAATTTTTCTAGTTCTTTATTATTATTCTTAGGACTTCCGTACACTTTTCGCCGTGGAACTACTTCCACAATTTTTGTGCTATTTTCACCGTTCAAATTTTAAACTATTCAGCTATTTTTGCTAATGCCGGCTATGACTTTTGCTATTTTTAACTATTATACTTTTTAAAATATTCCACTTTTTTCCTTTAATTTGTCCCATTGAAATGAATGGGAAACTTCTGCAATTCTGCTAAAATTTGCTTGTTTTTGAAACTTAACTACTTCCTCATATTTTCATCTAGAACAACCATTCAAACTTTAAAATGTTCACAAATTATTGGGCTATTCAGGTATGATTCAGCTTTTTCAAATCTTTTACTGTTTTACTTTTATGCCTCTTAAAGTTTTGAGTTGCAAAATTGTGATTTTTCACAAAATACATGCGTTGTTATGGTTGCTATGCTCTTGGCTTCCAGTGTGACACTGAAGCTTTTGCAGTCTTCTCTTCATGTCCGAACAACTGTTTGCTACTTGCTCAATTTTCACTCAACTTCCACAAATTATACATCAAAACGTAGGTATTTTTGCTGGCTTTCAGAAAATGTCACTATCATTGTTGTGGTATTCATAGAACTTTCGCAAATCTCCTCAGACCAACACAATGTCAGAAAACTCTCCATATAAAGTCAATGGAGAGTTTGTTCAAAATCACCGCTGCATTTCTGTAATGAGAGGCATATTCGAATCGTCATATCTCCTTAACGAAGCAAAGTTAAGACATGAGGCTTGTCCCCGAATATCTTCAGACACCCCTGACGCTCACAATTCAAGAATTTCTTTCTCACCTATTACCGTTCTGAAATGAGTTGGACTTGTTTGAGGGTAGGAAATTTGTCCTTCGCTCAGATTTCTTCAGATTTCAAACCCTGGAAATGAACCACTTTTTTCTCTCGTCATAACTTTTTTTTGGATTTCCACAGAGACCTGAACATTTCCATGACTGTTCACCAAAGCCTGCTGTCTCTTACGGTGAAAGAATGATATCGATACTCCAAATAGATTTCGAGTTACAAAGCGTTGTTTGAGGGCAAGTCAAGGCAGTTTTTGCTTCGCTCTACTCAGTTATGGTGCATTAGAAGTCAAATATCTTTAATAATTCATATTTTAATGATAAATTGTTAACACTTGAAGATTCCCCCATCTCTTCTGAACAAAACGGTGTAAGAATGACCGTTCTAGCCCCTACGGTTAGGAAATTATGGTCATTTGTTTGAGGGGAGTCGTCACTATGAGAAATAGACTGCAATAATCCTGTGCCTCTCTGTGCTGCGTGTGTAAAAAGATGCACCTTTTTTGGCGGGAAAACATAAACAGCCACTCTGATTGGTGGATTCAAATTTAGCAGCTCCCAGGCTGACCTAGAAACTTGCTTCTCTCTCCCTGTGTGTGTGTGTGTGTGTGTGTGTGTGTGTGTGTGTGTGTGTGTTTAGTGGGAGAGAGAGAACCCTGCCCATATTTGGCAGCATGTCATTGTAGGATTTAAATTGAACATAGTTAGACTGGTTGACTGGATTAGAGCCTGTGTTTGTGTGTCCCTCTGTGCATTTGTGTTTCAATAAGTTATTACTATTCTGCTAAATCATAGTATTTCTGGTACTTTTCGGTACTTGTGCTAAATACAGTATTTCTGCTAAATCATACTATTTCTGCTTTTCATAAGATTTGTGCCTAATATAGTATTTCTGCTAAATTATAGTATTTCTGCTTTTTATAGGATTTGTGCCTAACATAGTATTTCTGCTAAATTATAGTATTTCTGCTTTTTATACTATTTGTGCCTAATATAGTATTTCTGCTTTTTATAGGATTTGTACCTAATATAGTATTTCTGCTTTTTATACTATTTGTGCCTAATATAGTATTTCTGCTAAATTATAGTATTTCTGCTTTTTATAGTATTTGTGCGAAAACATAGTATTTCTACTAAATGTAGTATTTATGCTTAATCATAGTATTTCTATATATATATCTGCCAGGTCCCCAGGCAGCCAATCCTCTGTGAGGACTGAGACATTCAAATTTTCAAATCAGGGCCTGCACGGCTTCCCAGCCAATCATATATGTGTCCTGAGGCATTCAAATTTGCATATTGGGGCCTTCATGGCTTCTAAGCCAGCCAATCATATCAGGGCTGAGGAATTCAAATCCACAAATCAGGGCCTGCATGGCTTCCCAGCCAGCCAATCATATATGTGGCCTCAGCCATTCAAATTTGCATATTGGGGAATTCGTGGCTTCTAAGTCAATAAGTCATCCATGTCATATATCTCTAAAAATTCATATTTGAATGATAAATTGTCAACACTTGAAGATTCCCCAATCACTTCTGAACAAAACGGTGTAAGAATGACCGCTCTAGCCCCTACAGTTAGGAAATTATGGTCATTTGTTTGAGGGGAGTCGTCACTATGAGAAATAGACTGCAATCATCCTGTGCCTCTCTGTGCTGCGTGTGTAAAAAGATGCACCTGTTTTGGCGGGAAAACGTAAACAGCCACTCTGGTGGATTTAAATTCGGCAGCTCTCTCCCTCTGTGTGTGTGTGTGTGTGTGTGTGTGTGTGTGTGTGTGTGTGTGTGTGTGTGTTTAGTGGGAGAGAGAGGACCCTGCCCTTATTTGGCAGCATGTCATTGTAGGATTTAAATTGAATATAGTTAGACTGGTTGACTGAATTGGATCTTGTGTGTGTGTCTCTCTGTGCATGTGTGTTTCCTCATGTGTACATATTTGTAATTGTGTGGCTGTCATAAAGTTTTTTTTCAGATTTTTGTCATTTAACAAGTATATTTGAGGGACCCTCAGCATGTTCAGCATTTTTTCAGCTGTCCATTTTGCTTTTCCAATTTTTCTGTTTAACTTATTACTATTGTGCTAAATCATACTATTTCTGCTATTTTATAAGATTTGTGCTTAATATACTATTTCTGCTTTTATAGGATTTGTGCTTAATATAGTATTTCTGCTTTTTATAAGATTTGTGCTTAATATAGTATTTCTGCTAAATGTAGTATTTATGCTTAATCATATTATTTCTGCTTTTCATAGGATTTGTGCTTAATATAGTATTTCTGCTAAATTTAGTATTTCTGATTAATTATAGTTTTTCTACTAAATCATAGTACAGTATTTCTGCTTTTTATGGGATTTGTGCTAAAACAAAGTATTTCTACTAAATGTAGTATTTATGCTTAATCATACCATTTCTGCTTTTTATAGGATTTGTGCTTAATATAGTATTTCTGCTAAATTATAGTATTTCTGCCAAATTATAATATTTGTGCTAAAACAGTCTTAATTTAAAATTACAATATTCATAGTTCATCACAGTGTCTCTGGTAAATCACAATATTTCTGCTCTGTTGTACTATTTTTCTAAATCATAGTGTTTCTGTAATGTTTAAGTATTTTTGGCTAAATATATTCTTTCTGTTATTTTATACTATTTCTCCTAAATTCTTGTATTTTTGAGAAGTTATCATGTTTCTGGTAAGTTACAATATTTCTGCTAAATTCTGCTATGCTATTGTATTTCTGCCAAGTATTATGTTTCCTCTAAGATATTGCAGTTCTGCTAAGTTATTCCATTTTAGCAAACTTCTTTTGCTTCTGCAAAGTTTTTACAATTTCTGCAACTTTTCAGCTTTTTCAGCTACTTTTTGCATACAGCTTCAGCTTTAAGCATCCACACTGCATTTTCGCAGGAAATGCAAATTTTTCTAGTTATTATTATTTTCCTTTTTCAGCCTGAAATTTCCGCGCGTAACTCGCCCCACAGTTTTGAGACAAGGTTCACATATGTTATATCATTTTGTGCGGCTGGATCAGGAATGGTGTGCTATGACTTTTGGTGTTTATTACTTCTATAGTTTTTTAAATATTAATATTTTAGTGAAAATTTTCCCACGCTCATGTACCGCACAGTTTTGACACAAGGGTTACATATGTTATATCATTTTGTGCGGCTGGGTCTGGACTACTATGCTATGACTTTTGGTGTTCATAACTTTTATAGTTTTGTAAATAATTACATTTTAGTGCAAATTTGCCTTAAATCTCCACATCCCACAATGCTTTGCCTTAAAACTCAATATCCCACAATGCATAGCACGCCTCTACCGAGTGAAGCAATGGCGGCCACCATTTCGTTTTATATGTGTTTTATTAGTGTTTCTAGGTCGCAAAATAAACTTTTAAGCCATTTTCAGGCGAGGATGTAGGCGTGTAAACTTCAAATATCTGCTCGTTTTATCAAGAAGTCCCATATTAGTTCTCTCACGATGTTACTGCTAGCGCCGGATGGCAGCTAGCCGGCTAGCTGGCTAGCGTGGCTTGTGTGACACCCAGGCCGGGCCGGCTGACACCCAGGCCGGCTGACACCCAGGCCGGCTCACGCTCTCGTTCCACCCCCTAGTCTTTCTTGATGACTCTTGGGTTGGCTGCTGGATTTATTTTTCATTTATGTGGGCTGGTGATTCATTTATTCATTTTAGTAACGGTAAAAACAGTGAAAGGTGGTGGATTGTCCAGATGCTGTTCGATGTGGAAAAAATGACAGAAAGGAGATGGGGAAAAAGAGAGACGCGAGGCGGCCGCCAAGCGACTGGCCCTGGCTTACACCGAGAGCGGTTCTCTGTCTGGTTTCACCCCCCTCACCCTCACGCCGCCGGTACGAGTGTCCGGTGAACTTAATGTCAGGTAAGACGTTATGTATATTTCCGTTGTGCTGACTTTTTACATCAGTTACAATAAGTCATACAGCTGGGTGGGTGCTGTGTTACTGATGGTGAAAACTTTATTGTATTCATAAGGTTAATTATTGGGTTGCCAACCGCCCCGTGCAAACGGAATCGTCCCGCGTTCAGAGAAAATATTACGCGTTTCTTAGCGTTGAATATGGTGTGCAATATGACATTGAGTACAATGCTGCTAAAAGTGCTGTTTTGATATGTAGAACCAAGCAGGATAAACAGCTAAATTTCACTTTGTTTAAACTGGCACAAAAAACTCTTGAAGTTCACAAAAAGGTGAAATACCTCGGTCACTTTATTACTGAGCAAATGAATGATGATGATGACATATACAGACAACGATGTAAGCTCTATGTGCAGGCAAATACTATTGCACGCAAATTCAGCTTTTGTTCACTTCCAGTTAAAGTGGCTTTGTTTAAAGCGTATTGCACACCGCTATATACTGCCCCCATGTGATCATCTTACAAACAATGTAGCATGCAGAAGCTGCATGTTAAATATAATGATGCAATGAGAATCCTTTGCAGGATACCTAGAAGTGGTAGTGCCAGCCAGATGTTTGTAGCTGTGGGTGTCTGGACTTTTAAAGCACTTTTAAGAAAGTTAATGTTCAATTTTAGAGAACGACTGGATGGTTCGAGTAACAGTATAATTTTAGCACTTACAGATCCGACAGTGAGTGGTTCCCGTTACTCATCCAGTCTCAGAAAGCACTGGTTAAAGTGTTTGTGTACTTATTGATTTATTTTAAGTAATTGTGTTTTATGTATATTATGGTTTTATATTTTTACTAATGTTTTATATACTTATTTATATACATATATTTAATGGTTTATACCTTGTGTTGTGTGTGTGTGTGTGTGTGTGTGTGTGTGTGTGTGTGTGTGTGGGAGTTGTGTGTGTGTTTCTTGTCTTGTTTTTATGGACATGAAGTCTGCCAATAAAGATTGAATTGAATTGAGCTGAAAAGGAACACAGTTGGTCCCGTACTTCAGGTAGAATGGAAGAAGACACAAAGCTGGATTTATTCTGTCGTTACTAAGCCTCCCCTGTCATTCTCTCGCCTGTTGCAACTTCAATCGTGAAACTGATCAATGATCGGCTTTTCTCTCGTGTGTTTATTGCGCTAAACAACAGCAGCAGTTTAAGCTTGATCAGCTGTTGTTAGAATTCATTTGATTTTAATTTCTAGTATCAGCTGATGTTTGCTGGAGCCACAGCTGTAAAAAAGGGCTGGTCGAAACCAGGAGATGTCCTTACTGAATCATCAGAGCTGAATTGGTGATGGAGAAACAGGTTTACCTTTTAGGTGACATGAATGAGTTGAAGGGAAGTTATGAACTGTTTCTGAGAGACAACTAACACCAAGCTCCTTTTTTTGTGTAGCTGACAGCTGGCAACTGTGCAGGGGCGGATCTAGCACAGCTTTTGCCAGGGGGCCAGGTAGGGCATTAACAGGGAGAGGGGGACACAAAGATATACTTTTCTTTCTTACTCTCATATAAAATATTTAGCTTTTATTAAATAGTTATCTGAATCTTACAACCAAAGTTTGTAAAATAATACACAAGATTGGCTGTAGACCATTGTTAATCATTCAGAACACTGTGTAAAAATAACAAAAAACAAAAGTGAATGCAAAAGTGCATAAATATTTATTTTACGTGTTTGATGTGTGTGGCAGGGCGTGGTCTGCAGTGCCGCTGCAGGGGAGGTGGACCCACCTCAGCGGCATCTGCAATCACGCCTCTCAGGTGTAAAGTCTGTGCTCTCTCTGCTTTTTGTTTTTTTGTATGTGTCGGGCTGTGAGATGAAAAGCTACAGCCAGCTGTTTGGGTACAGCAACTATGTGTGAAAAGTGGTCCATAACGTAATGCTTCAAAGCGTGTTCATGCAAACATTGTCGGGTCTGCTTATGAACCTCTGCGCACAGCGTCTACAAATCGGGGCTGTACGAAGTCACCTCATCTTTACACAAAACCGTAAGCTGTCATCTGTGAGGCGCGAGCGGTGTTTGGTTTTATCATAGTTCATGGTGGAGAATTGGCTGCTCTGCTGAGTTTTGCTCTCTGTAGCCGTTTGAATGGCAAACTACACTGATTAGCGGTGGCATAGGCACACTTAAAATTTCTTCAGAAATTTTCGCTTTCTAGTTTTATCTACTGTTCTGATTTTATCTGTTTTGATTTTTTTTTACATACTGTTTTGTTTGTTTGTTTGTTATTTAGTTAGTTAGTTTGTTTGCTTGTGTTAATCAATTTTAAATCATGCTTTTTATTTGTTTTTGCTTCTAATGTCTCTGTAAAGCACTTTGAACCACCTTGTTGTTGAATTGTGCTATACAAATAAACTTGCCTTGCCTTGCCTAAAGAAAACAAAAAAGGAAAAGGCTATGAATAAGATAGGAAATAAATATGAAAAATTAAAAAGGGTAAATTTAACTTGGAAGGAATAAAATATAAATTAAGGTTAAAAATGAAATAACTGTACAACACAAATTAGAATGAAGGGTAAATTTAACTGGGAAAGAATAAGATAAAATATATAAATTAAAGTTGAAAATAAAATAACTGTACAACACAAATTAGAATGAAGGGTAAATTTAACTGGGAAAGAATAAGATAAAATATATAAATTAAAGTTGAAAATAAAATAACTGTACAACAAAATACACAATATAGAACTATATAAGAATGTATGAAGAAATATAAATAAATATATACACAATAACAGCAGCTGTACAGTATTAACTGGAAATGAAGAATATAGTGACCAGTGTTGTGCAATCCACATTATGTCTTGTGCAGTGCAAATATGCTTAAAGTGATTAAGTGATGAAGTGAAAACAATGTCCAGAAAGTCCAGTGTGTGTGTAAGAACCATATGTGTGGGTCAGTACTGTGTGGTGGTGTGATTGAGAGACCGTATCGCCTGCGGGAAGAAGCTCCTCCTCAGTCTCTCTGTGTTGGTCTTCAGGGAGCGGAATCGCTTTCCTGACCTCAACAGAGAGAACAGTCTGTTGTTGGGATGGCTGAGGTCCTTCACCATCTTCCTGGCCTTGGTCCAGCACCGCCTGCTGTAGATTGAGTGCAGGTCAGGGAGCTCGGAGCAGATGGTGCGCTCAGCTGACCGCACAACTCTCTGTAGAGCTTGACTGTCCTGCATGGTGCTGTTCCCGAACCAGGTTAAGATGTTTCCCGTCAGGATGCTCTCTATGGTGCACGAGTAAAAGTTCCTGAGCACCTTGGAGGGCAGTTGGAAGTCTCCCAAGCGTCTGAGGTGGTAGAGACGCTGACGGGCCTTTTTCATCACGGTGTTGATGTGACAGGACCATGACAGGTCCTGCGTGATGTGAACTCCGAGGTATTTGAAGCTGTCCACTCTCTCCACTGGGCACTCGTTGATGACGGGGGTCTGGTAGTTCCTCTCCTGCTTAGTGCTGAAGTCCACTATCAGCTCCTTTGTCTTACTGATGTTTAGAAGGAGGTTGTTCCTCTGGCACCAGTTCTCCAGATTCCTAATCTCCTTCAGGTAGGCCGTCTCGTTGTTATCAGAGATCAGGCCCACCATGACGGTGTCGTCAGCAAACTTGATGATGGTGGTGGAGCTGGTAGTGGCCACACAGTCATATGTGTACAAAGAGTACTGCAGGGGGCTCAGAACACACCCCTGGGGGGCTCCAGTGCTGAGAGTGGTGGAGGCTGAGACATGTCCGCCCATCCTTACTGCCTGTGGTCTGCCAGTTAGGAAGTTGGAGATCCACTGACACATAGATGAGCTGAGTCCCAGATGCTCCAGCTTGGTGGTGAGTGTGGAGGGAATTATGGTGTTAAATGCAGAGCTGTAGTCTATGAAGAGCATTTTAACATAATTCCCCCTTCTAGTGTCCAAGTGAGTGAGTGATGTGTGGAGGAGATGAGAGATGGCATCGTCTGTGGAACGATTTGGACGGTAAGCGAACTGTAGTGGGTCCAGTGTGTCTGGTAGTGAAGAAATGATGAAGTCTCTGACCAGGCGTTCAAAGCACTTCATCACTACTGAGGTGAGGGCTACAGGGCGATAGTCATTGAGAGAAGCAGGGTGGGGTTTCTTCGGGACAGGAACAATGATGGACTCTTTGAAGCATGTGGGGATCACCGACTGAGATAAAGAGACGTTGAATATCTCAGTGAACACAGGAGCTAGCTGGTATGCGCAGTCTCTGAGGATACGACCTGGGATGCCGTCTGGTCCTGCTGCTTTCCTGGCGTTCACTCTTTTGAAGGCTCACCTTACTTCATGCTCGGAGATGACGAGCACGTTTCCGGTGCTGGCAGTATCTTCCTGTCTGCAGCCGTTAGCGCCGCTACCACTAGCATTGTTGGAGTCCTTAGCTGCCCTTAGCTACATATGCTCAAAGGTGTTATTCTGAGCATTGACTGCAGTCATAAGCGCCTCCAAGCTCTTAACCATGCTGCCTTCAGTGAGCCCTTTCTGAGAAGTCGCACCTGTCGTTCCAATCCCAGCGGGCAGCCTTGGGGGGGGGTTTGAACAGCCGGTTCCGCTTCCTTAATTCTCCGATAAGCCAGGGCCAAGCCAGCTCCAATCAGCAAGAACCCTGTTATCATGGTTCCGAATAGGTAGATATCTTCAGCATCCTCGATCGACAGTCCCGCCAGGGACACGATCCTCTGCCACCGTCCATCGTGTATCCGACAGGGAAAGTTCCCCCAGGGCACTTCGGTTCTCCCGAGCCCAGACTTCTTGTTAAAGGGTGTCAATAGCATTCAGAGACCAGTTGATCAAATCCATAATTCTCTTTTAGGTTTTAGACACAGACTGTGAGAGAGTGTTCCAGGGAAAGTAATACAAAAAAAGCATGAGACTAGACAAGCACATCAGAACTAGCAGGGAAGATAAGGGAGAGGAGAAAAAGTGCGTCCGCTGCCTCCGAGAGCCAAAGAAAAGTTGAACAGTTTAAGAAAAACTTCATAAAGCTGGAGGGCACAGGTCTTGAGGAGATAGGGACTCGTGTAGTTTGGTCCAGGAGACTTGCCTGAGTGGAGTCTCCTCATTTAGCTCTGGACCTGGTCATGAATGAAAGTAACAGGTGGGGAGGGGTTTGAGGACTTTCACATGTCTTCATGCCACTCCACACCTCTCTCATGCGGTTTCCACTCCAGCTTTCTACTGTAAGCCTCTTTGATCTTGCCCTTCAGTAACACCTCAACCATTCTCACCACCTCTCTATTGCCCACTCTGAAGCCCCTCTTCTTGTCACCGAGGAGGGATTTGATTTCCTTAGTCACCCACAGCTTGTTATTTGGGTAAAAATGGACAGTCCATGCTGGGACAATGGATATGTGAATGCAGAAGCTGCAGAGAGGTGTTTAAGAGTGCAACTCTGCATCCTGATCGCAACTCTGTATAGTCAGGTTTTGGGTGGTTTAATAAATTTGTCCAGATTTCTAGAAATGAGAGCTGCTCCATCCAAAGTGCAATAGATGCCATCTCTACCAACAAGACCAGGTTTTCAGACAGCCAGCAATTTAATGCGGCTAACTGGACTCCTGGTCCAGTTCGGGAGGAGACCAAACATAGTTCCAGTGTTACACTAAGAACTCATTTAATTTACTAAAACATAATCACAAGCTGCTGTCAAGGTGAACTGCAAAAACCTCCCTGTCTATTTCTAGTTTGGATAGCTCTGTGCTGTCACGTAGGATTGCATGAAAAGAGCAGCAGGGCACTAGTTGGGTCCAGCTGGATGAGTGGTGTCTTGTTTTTGAAGTGCCTGGCCTTCTATAGCATCAATGCAGTTGTATGCGTCATTTACACAAAAGAAATTAAATTTTGCCAGTGTCATTGTGACATAACTGTGAAACCAAACTAAAGAAAAAACTGAAGGTTGCTGCCACAGTGACAAAAGTATAATAAGGTATTTTATTTATTCATCTAACTTGTTTTATTCACTAGTCTCACTAATTTCACTGGTTAACATAACAATGTAAGCAGCAACTATCTCTGTCTGTCTTTTTGTCTTTTTCTTATTTCTCTTCCGCTAGATTTGCTCGCATACTGTTTTCCTTCTCACTTTGTCTGCTTCCTCTCAGACAGACAGGGCTTTTGGTCTTATTTCCTCTCATAAGAAAAAACTATTAAGAAAAGACATTGGCTTATGAATAAACAAATAGATGGCAGGAGAAGAAAAGAATGGGGGGGGCGGGGAAGCACAAGCGATGGGTGAGAAGCATAATAATTGTGTGATTCATCCTCAGTGAACCTCCACAGTCATAGCATAATTACACATGAAAAGCTAAATTTATCGTAGTGTGCTGAGCCTCCTCATTAATTTAAAGCTGAGACAGCCATAGTGAAGGCCTTTTCTAATCCACCCACTGTTTTTCTTTTCGTTTTTTTCTTCCTCTTTCTCCTCCTCTGCCATTCTCTATCTCCTCCCATTATGGAGCATTAAAATGTATATTACCCTCAGAGCTCCATTATCATAAACCACAGAGTCCCTGTGGGGTGGGGTAGCTCAGAAGAAGACCACGAGAAAAGGAGAAACAGTGAGTTAGGCTCATTATGGACAAGAAAGGCTCTCATTTACACAGCACTATCTTGGCCCCATGTCCTGCATGATAGCCACCTATTTGTTGCCTAATACCTAATAACCGCTGCAAACTTGGAAGATCCATCTCCTATAATGAGAAGTAGCACGCCTTTCCCACTCAGAAACCTGATTGTGTGGCATCATTAACAATCACACCAACATGCACTAATTGACCGCTGTGTGCTTTTTCTCTCCCTTCCCCCTCTACACCTACTCCTTTTGAATACATATTCACCCTGTAAGACACAAACTTTTCAGTAGTTTGATTTGTTTATATGTTCTATTTGTTTTTCCTTGCTTCCTTAAACTGTAAATCAGAGAAGCAGTGTAGCATGGGGAGCTAATAACCCACCTTCTACATCTGCCTTTATAAATTATGCAGCAAGCCACACTGCAGCTTGTTGTCTGGCAGGACCTATTGGTAAAAGCTGGAAAGATCATTATCAGTTCAGCTCAAACCTGGGTCATAGAGAAGGAAGAGTGGAAACTGTCATTTGTCAGTATTTAAATCTTGAAAAACAGGCAACCAAAGGAGCAACTGTGTGAATTTTGCTTCTTTGTATTAGTCATCATTTCATTTCAATCAGGTTTGGTTTTATGAATGGAAAGAAAGAAAAATGTTATTTACATTAGCTACAACAAAGCAATACTGGTATATTTTTGTCTTTTTTTTCACGTGCTGTAGCAGTAGCAGATTCTGATATAAAAGGCAACAGAAAAAGAAAGTACAAATATTAATAGGAGTTACAATGATAAGTCAGCCTCCTAACAAAGTCACCTGTTTAGGATTATGTATCAAGTTTAGCTTCTTATATAGATACTACTCCATTCTGCTGGTTCCACAGAAGAGGGGCCTGAAAACTGAAGGCTCTGCCTCCCATTCTACTTTTAAATACTCTAGGAACAACAAGTAGGCCTGCAGAGCGAGAGCAAAGTGCTCTAATGGGGTGATATGGTACTACAAGGTCATTAAGATAAGATGGGGCCTGATTATTTAAGACCTTGTATGTGAGGAGCAGGATTTTAAATTCTGGATTTAACAGGAAGCCAAAAAAGGAGAAATCTGCTCTCTCTTTCTAGTCCCTGTCAGGACTCTTGCTGCAGCATTTTGGATTAGCTGAAGGCTTTTCAGGGAATTTTTGGACATCCTGATAATAATGAATTACAGTCGTCCAGCCTGGAAGTAATAAATGCATGAACTAGTTTTTCAGCGTCACTCTGAGACAGGATATTTTCCTAATTTTAGAGATGTTGCACAAATGGAAGAAAACAGTCTTACATATTTGTTTAATATGTGCATTGAAGGACATGTCCTGGTCAAAAATGACTCCAAGGTTCCTCACAGCGTTACTGGAGGCCAAGGTAATGCCATCCAGAGTAAGAGTCTGGTTAGATATCATATTTCTAACAATTTCAGGGCCGAGTACAATAACCTCAGTTTGCTTCCTGCAGTTTAACTCATTGGGGTGTGTTATCTTTTTTCATGGACAGATAGAGCTGGGTGTCATCTGCATAGCAGTGTAAATGTATGCTATGTCTTCTGATGATGCTGCCTAAGGGGAGCATGTATAATGTAATGTACAGCATGTTCTAATCGCTCTAATAGGATATTATGGTCGATAGTATCGAACGCTGCACTGAGGTCTAGCAGGACAAGCACAGAGATGAGTCCACTGTCAGAGGCTATAAGAAGATCATTTGTAACCTTCACTAAAGCTGTTTCTGTGCTGTGATGAGCTCTGAAACCTGACTGAAACTCTTCAAATAAACCATTCCTCTGCAGATGATCTGTTAGCTGTTTGACAACTACTCTTTCAAGGATGTTTGATATGAAAGGAAGATTGGAGATTGGCCTATAATTAGCTAAGACTGCTGGGTCTAGAGATGCTTTTTGAGTAAAGGTTTACTACAGCTAGCTTGAAGGCCTGCGGTACATAGCTGATTATTAGAGATAGGTTGATCATATTTAAGATCGAAGAATTAATTAATGGCAGGACTTCTTTGAGCAGTTTTGTAGGAATGGGGTCTAAAAGACACGTTGATGGCTTGGAGGAAGTAATTATTGAAGTTAACTCAGAAAGATCAATTGGAGAAAAAGAGTCTAACTTAACATCAATGGTACTAAGAGTAGCTGTAGATAATATTACATCTGTGGGATGATTATTAGGGCCCGAGCACCGAGAGTGCGAAGGCCCTATTGTATCTGCTCCGTTTCTTATTATTAGGGCCCGAGCACTGATAGTGCGAAGGCCCTATTGTAATTGCTCCGTTTATTAGGGCCCGAGCACTGACAGTGCGAAGGCCCTATTGTAATTGCTCTGTTTATTAGGGCCCGAGCACTGACTGTGCGAAGGCCCTATTGTATCTGCTCTGTTTCTTATTAGGGCCCGAGCACTGACTGTGCGAAGGCCCTATTGTATCTGCTCTGTTTCTTCTTCTTCTTATTATTATTATTATTAGGGCCCGAGCACTGACTGTGCGAAGGCCCTATTGTATCTGCTCTGTTTCTTATTAGGGCCCGAGCACTGAGAGTGCGAAGGCCCTATTGTATCTGCTCCGTTTCTTATTATTAGGGCCCGAGCACCGAGAGTGCGAAGGCCCTATTGTATCTGCTCTGTTTCTTATTATTATTATTAGGGCCCGAGCACTGACAGTGCGAAGGCCCTATTGTAATTGCTCTGTTTATTAGGGCCCGAGCACTGACTGTGCGAAGGCCCTATTGTATCTGCTCTGTTTCTTATTAGGGCCCGAGCACTGACAGTGCGAAGGCCCTATTGTAATTGCTCTGTTTATTATTATTATTATTATTATTATTATTATTATTATTATTATTATTATTATTATTATTAGGGCCCGAGCACTGACAGTGCGAAGGCCCTATTGTAATTGCTCTGTTTATTAGGGCCCGAGCACTGACAGTGCGAAGGCCCTATTGTAATTGCTCTGTTTATTATTATTATTATTATTATTATTATTATTTCGGCAAATGAATTGGCCGTTTGAGGGCCTAAACATGCTCGAAAACTCATGAAATTTTGCACACGCGTCAGGTCTGGTGAAAATTTACGTATTTTAATGTTCTCAGACATGGCCAGGGAAAATTAGCTCAGTAGCGCCACCTAGAAAAATGAAAAACGCGAGCCCCCGGTATGGGTATGACCTACACGTTTGAAAGTCGGTACACCTATATAACGTTCAGAGTCGAACAAAAAAGTCTATTATGGCAATGTCCTAAACCCAACAGGAAGTCCGCCATTTTGGATTGAAGGTGACATTTTGGGTCTGATTTTACCGTTTCCATGCCTTGTACTTTAACGAACTCCTCCTTGGGATTTGGTCCTATAAACTTCAAATTTGGACAGTGTCAACTACACCCTTGTGCCATGTTAAATTGCGGAGCTTTTGAGTTTTCACAATACTATGAGGCCGTGGCGCCATGGCGAATTTCGATGACTCGCCATGAAAATCTTATTGCCTCTCATTCTGTCATACATGTTCCGATCTGGACCAAACAGAACACATATGATAAGGCTCCACCCCTGAACATATTTCAACTGCCATATTTGACATCAAGGACAGCGCCACCTAGTGGGAACAGGAAATGTCATGTTTTACACTTTGGGGTACAGTATAGTGATGGGTGACATCTGCAGCCTCAAATTTCTCCAGGAAAGCCTTAAGGAGTTGGTCTTGGGTTACAGTGAAAACTGTGACTTTTCGCAAAAGGGTGTGACCCCAGCAGCATGGCGAACTTTGATGTCACGCCATGAAGAAACAAATTAGTATAACTCAATGAAATCCAGTCTGATCAGTACCAGACTTTACAGGCATGATGTCAGACCCGCCCTGAACAGATTGATGTGCCCATTGTCGGAAATACGGACAGCGCCACCTAGTGGCAACAGGAAATGTCATGGCTTTAATTTTGTTGTACTGATTTTCACAGGTTCATCTTGGCCACCTCAAAAGCGGTGAATATCACCATCAGTCCCTCGTGATGCTTCAGTGCAAAAATTGTGAGTTTAAACTGAACGGCGCACCCTGGTGGCAACGCTGTTCAACATGAAAGATGAAGTGGCTTTTGAGGGTCTTGGCAAGTTTATAGAGGCTTGAAATTTGGCACACACCTCCAAATGGATGAAGGCTTTGTTGGCATGTGATCATTTTCATTGAATAGCGCGAAATTGCTCCACAGCGCCCCCTACAAAATTTCAAAACCACAGCCCCTGCTCTGTGTTCTATGTATGATTCTGAAACCTGGTAAGCTTATAGGAGATATCAAGATGTACAAAAAAGTCTCTTGGTGCAATATCCCAAATCCAACAGGAAGTCAGCCATTTTAATATTAATGTGTAATTTTGGCAACATTTTCCCCTCTTTCCAGGCACCGTTCTTTGACGAACTCCTCCAAGGGATTTCATCATATTGAACCAATCTCCAGTGTGTGGAATCTAAAGACCTTTGTGATGTTAAATTGCGAAGCTTTTTACGTTCAGTGAAACGGGGTGGTTATGGTGGCACTTAGAGTTTGAATCACTCGCCAAAAAGCAGTAATCTGCTGTCACTCAAAAACACAATGTCCAATCTCTCCCAAACGTCTCAGGTGTGATGAGACTCGAGCTAGGAAATGTTTGTTATGCCATTTGTCAGTAATGGTTAGAGCTCCACCTAGTGGGACAACTATAATCATGATTGAATGAGATGAATTGTTAGCTGGTGGTTAAATGCATGAATTCCATCAATGTGACATCAGATCGGAGGTGCTGGTTTTAGGTGTTGGGCGTGGCTCGACGCGCCGGGGGTGCGAGGGCCCTCATAACGCTGCTTGCAGCTTTAATTATTATTATTATTATTATTATTATTATTTCGGCAAATGAATTGGCCGTTTGAGGGCCTAAACATGCTCGAAAACTCATGAAATTTTGCACACGCGTCAGGTCTGGTGAAAATTTACGTATTTTAATGTTCTCAGACATGGCCAGGGAAAATTAGCTCAGTAGCGCCACCTAGAAAAATGAAAAACGCGAGCCCCCGGTATGGGTATGACCTACATGTTTGAAAGTCGGTACACCTATATAACGTTCAGAGTCGAACAAAAAAGTCTATTATGGCAATGTCCTAAACCCAACAGGAAGTCCGCCATTTTGGATTGAAGGTGACATTTTGGGTCTGATTTTACCGTTTCCATGCCTTGTACTTTAACGAACTCGTCCTTGGGATTTGGTCCTATAAACTTCAAATTTGGACAGTGCAAACTACACCCTTGTGCCATGTTAAATTGCGGAGCTTTTGAGTTTTCACAATACTATGAGGCCGTGGCGCCATGGCGAATTTCGATGACTCGCCATGAAAATCTTATTGCCTCTCATTCTGTCATACATGTTCCGATCTGGACCAAAGAGCACACATATGATAAGGCTCCACCCCTGAACATATTTCAATTGCCATATTTGACATCAAGGACAGCGCCACCTAGTGGGAACAGGAAATGTCATGTTTTACACTTTGGGGTACAGTATAGTGATGGGTGACATCTGCAGCCTCAAATTTCTCCAGGAAAGCCTTAAGGAGTTGGTCTTGGGTTACAGTGAAAACTGTGAGTTTTCGCGAAAGGGTGTGACCCCAGCAGCATGGCGAACTTTGATGTCACGCCATGAAGAAACAAATTAGTATAACTCAATGAAATCCAGTCTGATCAGTACCAGACTTTACAGTCATGATGTCAGACCCGCACTGAACAGATTGATGTGCCCATTGTCGGAAATACGGACAGCGCCACCTAGTGGCAGCAGGAAATGTCATGGCTTTAATTTTGTTGTACTGATTTTCACAGGTTCATCGTGGCCACCTCAAAAGCGGTGAATATCACCATCAGTCCCTCGTGATGCTTCAGTGCAAAAATTGTGACTTTAAACTGAACGGCGCACCCTGGTGACAACGCGGTCCACCATGAAAGATGAAGTGGCTTTTGAGGGTCTTGGCAAGTTTATAGAGGCTTGAAATTTAGCACACACCTCCAAATGGATGAAGGCTTTGTTGTCATGTGAGCATTTTCATTGAATATCCCAAAATGGCTCCACAGCGCCCCCTACAAAATTTCAAAACCACAGCCCCTGCTCTGTGTTTTATGTATGTGTCTGAAACCTGGTAAGCTTATAGGAAATATCAAGATGTACAAAAAAGTCTCTTGGAGCAATATCCCAAATCCAACAGGAAGTCAGCCATTTTAAAATTAATGTGCAATTTTGGCAACATTTTGCCCTCTTTCCAGGCACCATTCTTTGACGAACTCCTCCAAGGGATTTCATCAGATTGAACCAATCTCCAGTGTGTGGAATCTAAAGACCTTTGTGATGTTAAATTGCGAAGGTTTTTACGTTCAGGGAAACGGGGTTGTCATGGCGGCACGTGGAGTTTCAATCACTCGCCAAAAAGCAGTAATCTGCTGTCACTCAAAATCAAAATGTCCAAACTCTCCCAAAGGTCGCAGGCGTGATGAGACTCGAGCTCGGAAATGTTTGTTATGCCATTTGTGCATAAGGGTTAGAGCGCCACCTAGTGGAACGACTAACAAATCATGAATGAATGAGTTGAAATGTTAGCTGGTGGTTAAATGCATGAATTCCATCAATGTGACATGAGATCGGACGTGCTGGTTTTAGGTGTTGGGCGTGGCTCGACGCGCCGGGGGTGCGAGGGCCCTCATAACGCTGCTTGCAGCTTTAATTATTATTATTATTATTATTATTATTAGGGCCCGAGCACTGAGAGTGCGAAGGCCCTATTGTATCTGCTCCGTTTCTTATTATTATTATTATTATTATTATTATTATTATTATTATTATTATTCACCCCAAACAAGGGCCTTTTTGAGGGCCTAAACATGCTCAAAAACTCATGAAATTTTGCACAAATGCCAGGTCTGGTGAAAAATTTTGTATTTTAATGGTTTTACATATGAGCACTGGGAAATGGCTCTACAGCGCCACCTATGCCTTGTTAAATGCAGCCCTACGACCATATCGTTTCAGCTACATGTATGAAATTTGGCACACATGTGTATCATGCCGAGTCGAACAAAAAAGTCTGTGGGCCCATTGACGCAAACCCAACAGGAAGTCCGCCATTTGGAAGAGAAGGTGACATTTTGGCTCTAATTTTGCCATTTCCATGCCTCGAACTTTTGCGAACTCCTCCTTGGGATTTGGTTGTATAAGCTTCATCTTTGGTCAGTGTCAACTACACACCTGGGCCATGTTAAATTGCGGAGCTTTTGAGTTTTCACAATACTATGAGGCCGTGGCGCCATGGCGAATTTCGATGACTCGCCATGAAAATCTTATTGCCTCTCATTTTGTCATACATTTTCTGACCTTGACCAAAGTGAACACATATGATAAGGCTCCACCCCTGAACATATTTCAACTGCCATATTTGACACCAGGGACAGCGCCACCTAGTGGGAACAGGAAATGTCATGTTTTACACTTTGGGGTACAGTATAGTGATGGGTGACACCTGCAGCCTCAAATTTCTCCAGGAAAGCCTTAAGGAGTTGGTCTTGGGTTACAGTGAAAACTGTGACTTTTCGCAAAAGGGTGTGACCCCAGCAGCATGGCGAACTTTGATGTCACGCCATGAAGAAACAAATTAGTATAACTCACTGAAATCCAGTCTGTTCAGTACCAGACTTTACAGGCATGATGTCAGACCTGCCCTGAACAGATTGATGTGCCCATTGTCGGGAATACGTACAGCGCCACCTAGTGGCAACAGGAAATGTCATGGCTTTAATTTTGTTGTACTGATTTTCACAGGTTCATCGTGGCCACCTCAAAAGCGGTGAATATCAACATCAGTCCCTCGTGATGCTTCAGTGCAAAAATTGTGACTTTAAACTGAACGGCGCACCCTGGTGGCAACGCGGTCCACCATGAAAGATGAAGTGGCTTTTGAGGGGCTTGGATAGTATATAGAGGCTTTAAATTTAGCACACCCCTCCAAATGGATGAAGGCTTTGTTGTCATGTGATCATTTTTATTGAATAGCGCGAAATGGCTCCACAGCGCCCCCTACAAAATTTCAAAACCACAGCCCCAGCTCTGTGTTTTATGTATGAGTCTGAAACCTGGTAAGCTTATAGGAGATATCAAGATGTACAAAAAAGTCTCTTGGAGCAATATCCAAAATCCAACAGGAAGTCAGCCATTTTAAAATTAATGTGCAATTTTGGCAACATTTTCCCCTCTTTCCAGGCACCGTTCTTTGACAAACTCCTCCAAGGGATTTCATCATATTGAACCAATCTCCAGTGTGTGGAATCTAAAGACCTTTGTGATGTTAAATTGCGAAGCTTTTTACGTTCAGTGAAACGGGGTGGTTATGGTGGCACTTAGAGTTTGAATCACTCGCCAAAAAGCAGTAATCTGCTGTCACTCAAAAACACAATGTCCAATCTCTCCCAAAGCTCATAGGCGTGATGAGACTCGAGCTCGGAAATGTTTGTTATGCCATTTGTGCATAAGGGTTAGAGCGCCACCTAGTGGGACGACTAACAAATCATGAATGAATGAGTTGAAATGTTAGCTGGTGGTTAAATGCATGAATTCCATCAATGTGATATGAGATCGGACGTGCTGGTTTTAGGTGTTGGGCGTGGCTCGACGCGCCGGGGGTGCGAGGGCCCTCATAACGCTGCTTGCAGCTTTAATTATTATTATTATTATTATTATTCCGGCAAATGAATTGGCCTTTTGAGGGCCTAAACATGCTCGAAAACTCATGAAATTTTGCACACGCGTCAGGTCTGGTGAAAATTTACGTATTTTAATGTTCTCAGACATGGCCAGGGAAAATTAGCTCAGTAGCGCCACCTAGAAAAATGAAAAATGCGAGCCCCCGGTATGGGTATGACCTACATATTTGAAAGTCAGTACACCTATATAACGTTGCGAGTCGAACAAAAAAGTCTATTATGGCAATGTCCTAAACCCAACAGGAAGTCCGCCATTTTGGATTGAAGGTGACATTTTGGGTCTGATTTTACCGTTTCCATGCCTTGTACTTTAACGAACTCCTCCTTGGGATTTGGTCCTATAAACTTCAAATTTGGACAGTGTCAACTACACCCTTGTGCCATGTTAAATTGCGGAGCTTTTGAGTTTTCACAATAGTATGAGGCCGTGGCGCCATGGCGAATTTTGATGACTCGCCATGAAAATCTTATTGCCTCTCATTCTGTCATACATGTTCCGATCTGGACCAAACAGCACACATATGATAAGGCTCCACCCCTGAACATATTTCAACTGCCATATTTGACATAAGGGCCAGCGCCACCTAGTGGGAACAGGAAATGTCATGTTTTACACTTTGGGGTACAGTATAGTGATGGGTGACATCTGCAGCCTCAAATTTCTCCAGGAAAGCCTTAAGGAGTTGGTCTTGGGTTACAGTGAAAACTGTGACTTTTCGCAAAAGGGTGTGACCCCAGCAGCATGGCGAATTTTGATGTCACGCCATGAAGAAACAAATTAGTATAACTCAATGAAATCCAGTCTGATCAGTACCAGACTTTACAGGCATGATGTCAGACCTGCCCTGAACAGATTGATGTGCCCATTGTCAGGAATATGAAGAGCGCCACCTAGTGGGAACAGGAAATGTCATGTCTTACACTTTGTTGTACTGATTTTCACAGGTTCATAGTGGCCACCTCAAAAGCGGTGAATATCACCATCAGTCCTTGATGATGCTTTAGTGCAAAAATTGTGACTTTAAACTGAACGGCGCACCCTGGTGGCAACGCTGTTCACCATGAAAAATGAAGTGGCTTTTGAGGGGCTTGGAAAGTTTATAGAGGCTTGAAATTTGGCACACACCTCCATTGTGCTTAAGGCTTTGTTGTTATGTGATCATTTTCATTGAATAGCGCAAAATGGCTCCACAGCGCCCCCTACAAAATTTCAAAACGTCAGCCCCAGCTCTGTGTTTTATGTATGAGTCTGAAACCTGGTAAGCTTATAGGAGATATCAAGATGTACAAAAAAGTCTCTTGGAGCAATATCCCAAATCTAACAGGAAGTCAGCCATTTTAAAATTAATGTGTAATTTTTGTGACATTTTCCCCTCTTTCCAGGCACCGTTCTTTGACGAACTCCTCCAAGGGATTTCATCATATTGAACCAATCTCCAGTGTGTGGAATCTAAAGACCTTTGTGATGTTAAATTGCGAAGGTTTTTACATTCAGGAAACGGGGTGGTCATGGCGGCATGTGGAGTTTCAGTCACTCGCCAAAAAGCAGTAATCTGCTGTCACTCAAAATCAAAATGTCCAATATGTCCCAAAGGTCGCAGGCGTGATGAGACTCGAGCTCGGAAATGTTTGTTATGCCATTTGTCAGTAATGGTTAGAGCGCCATCTAGTGGGACTACTATAATCATGATTGAATGAGATGAAATGTTAGCTGGTGGTTGAATGCATGAATTCCATCAATGTGACATCAGATCGGAGGTGCTGGTTGTAGGTGTTGGGTGTAGCTCGACGCGATGGGGTGCGAGGGCCCTCATAACGCTGCTTGCAGCTTTAATTATTATTATTATTCAGGCAAAACAAGGGCCTTTTTGAGGGCCTAAACATGCTCAAAAACTCATGAAATTTTGCACACATGCCAGGTCTGGTGAAAAATTTTGTATTTTAATGGTTTTACATATGAGCACTGGGAAAAGGCTCTAGAGCGCCACCTATGCCTTGTTAAATGCAGCCCTACGACCACATAGTTTGAGCTACATGTATGAAATTTGGCACACATGTGTATCATGCCGAGTCGAACAAAAAAGTCTGGGGGCCCATTGACGCAAACCCAACAGGAAGTCCGCCATTTGGACGTGAAGGTGAC
Organism: Rhamphochromis longiceps; assembly: GCF_057381845.1. NCBI lineage: Eukaryota > Metazoa > Chordata > Actinopteri > Cichliformes > Cichlidae > Rhamphochromis > Rhamphochromis longiceps. Next base: position 1,635,610 of record NC_140565.1, read on the forward strand.
ATTTTGGCTCTAATTTTGCCGTTTCCATGCCTCGAACTTTTTCAAACTCCTCCTTGGGATTTGGTCGTATAAGCTTCATCTTTGGTCAGTTTCAACTACACACCTGGGCCATGTTAAATTGCGGAGCTTTTGAGTTTTCACAATACCATGAGGCCGTGGTGCCATGGCGAATTTCGATGACTCGCCATGAAAATCTTATTGCCTCTCATTTTGTCATACATTTTCTGACCTTGACCAAAGTGAACACATATGATAAGGCTCCACCCCTGAACATATTTCAACTGCCATATTTGACACCAGGGACAGCGCCACCTAGTGGGAACAGGAAATGTCATGTTTTACACTTTGGGGTACAGTATAGTGATGGGTGACATCTGCAGCCTCAAATTTCTCCAGGAAAGCCTTAAGGAGTTGGTCTTGGGTTACAGTGAAAACTGTGAGTTTTCGCGAAAGGGTGTGACCCCAGCAGCATGGCGAACTTTGATGTCACGCCATGAAGAAACAAATTAGTATAACTCAATGAAATCCAGTCTGATCAGTACCAGACTTTACAGGCATGATGTCAGACCCACCCTGAACAGATTGATGTGTCCATTGTCGGAAATACGGACAGCGCCACCTAGTGGCAACAGGAAATGTCATGGCTTTAATTTTGTTGTACTGATTTTCACAGGTTCATCGTGGCCACCTCAAAAGCGGTGAATATCAACATCAGTCCCTCGTGATGCTTCAGTGCAAAAATTGTGACTTTAAACTGAACGGCGCACCCTGGTGGCAACGCGGTTCACCATGAAAGATGAAGTGGCTTTTGAGGGGCTTGGAAAGTTTATAGAGGCTTGAAATTTGGCACACACCTCCAAATGGATGTAGGCTTTGTTGTCATGTGATCATTTTCATTGAATAGCTCGAAATTGCTCCACAGCGCCCCCTACAAAATTTCAAAACAACAGCCCCAGCTCTGTGTTTCATCTATGAGTCTGAAACCTGGTAAGCTTATGGAAAATATCAAGATGTACAAAAAAGTCTCTTGGAGCAATATCCCAAATCCAACAGGAAGTCAGCCATTTTAAAATTAATGTGTAATTTTGGCGACATTTTCCCCTCTTTTCAGGCTTCATACTTTGACGAACTCCTCCAAGGGATTTCATCATATTGAACCATTCTCCTGTGTGTGGAATCTAAAGACCTTTGTGATGTTAAATTGCGAAGCTTTTTACGTTCAAGGAAACGGGGTGGTCATGGCGGCACGTGGAGTTTCAATCACTGGCCAAAAAGCAGTAATATGCTGTCACTCAAAGACACAAAGTCCAATCTCTCCCAAAGGTCGCAGGCGTGATGAGACTCGAGCTCGGAAATGTTTGTTATTCCCTTTGTCTATAATGGTTAGAGCGCCACCTAGTGGCATGACTATAATCCTGGTTGAATAAGATGAAATGTTAGCTGGTGATTAAAAGCATGAAATCCATCAATGTGACATCACATCGGACGTGCCAATTTGAGGTGTTGGCAGTGGCTCGACGTGCCGGGGGTGCGAGGGCCCTCATAACGCTGCTTGCAGCTTTAATTATTATTATTAGGGCCCGAGCACTGACAGTGCGAAGGCCCTATTGTATCTGCTCCGTTTCTTATTATTATTATTATTATTATTATTATTATTATTAGGGCCCGAGCACTGACTGTGCGAAGGCCCTATTGTATCTGCTCCGTTTCTTATTATTATTATTATTATTAGGGCCCGAGCACTGATAGTGCGAAGGCCCTATTGTAATTGCTCTGTTTATTATTATTATTATTATTATTATTATTATTTCGGCAAATGAATTGGCCATTTGAGGGCCTAAACATGCTCGAAAACTCATGAAATTTTGCACACGCGTCAGGTCTGGTGAAAATTTACGTATTTTAATGTTCTCAGACATGGCCAGGGAAAATTAGCTCAGTAGCGCCACCTAGAAAAATGAAAAACGCGAGCCCCCGGTATGGGTATTGCCTACAAGTTTGAAAGTCGGTACACCTATATAACGTTCAGAGTCGAACAAAAAAGTCTATTATGGCAATGTCCTAAACCCAACAGGAAGTCCGCCATTTTGGATTGAAGGTGACATTTTGGGTCTGATTTTACCGTTTCCATGCCTTGTACTTTAACGAACTCCTCCTTGGGATTTGGTCCTATAAACTTCAAATTTGGACAGTGTCAACTACACCCTTGTGCCATGTTAAATTGCGGAGCTTTTGAGTTTTCACAATACTATGAGGCCGTGGCGCCATGGCGAATTTCGATGACTCGCCATGAAAATCTTATTGCCTCTCATTTTGTCATACATTTTCTGACCTTGACCAAAGAGAACACATATGATAAGGCTCCACCCCTGAACATATTTCAACTGCCATATTTGACATCAAGGACAGCGCCACCTAGTGGGAACAGGAAATGTCATGTTTTACACTTTGGGGTACAGTATTGTGATGGGTGACATCTGCAGCCTCAAATTTCTCCAGGAAAGCCTTAAGGAGTTGGTCTTGGGTTACAGTGAAAACTGTGAGTTTTCGCGAAAGGGTGTGACCCCAGCAGCATGGCGAACTTTGATGTCACGCCATGAAGAAACAAATTAGTATAACTCAATGAAATCCAGTCTGATTAGTACCAGACTTTACAGGCATGATGTCACACCCGCCCTGAACAGATTGATGTGCCCATTGTCAGGAATATGAAGAGCGCCACCTAGTGGGAACAGGAAATGTCATGTCTTACACTTTGTTGTACTGATTTTCACAGGTTCATAGTGGCCACCTCAAAAGCGGTGAATATCACCATCAGTCCTTGATGATGCTTTAGTGCAAAAATTGTGACTTTAAACTGAACGGCGCACCCTGGTGGCAACGCTGTTCACCGTGAAAAATGAAGTGGCTTTTGAGGGGCTTGGAAAGTTTATAGAGGCTTGAAATTTGGCGCACACCTCCATTGTGCTTAAGGCTTTGTTGTTATGTGATCATTTTCATTGAATAGTGCAAAATGGCTCCACAGCGCCCCCTACAAAATTTCAAAACATCAGCCCCAGCTCTGTGTTTTATGTATGAGTCTGAAACCTGGTAAGCTTATAGGAGATATCAAGATATACAAAAAAGTCTCCTGGAGCAATATCCCAAATCTAACAGGAAGTCAGCCATTTTAAAATTAATGTGTAATTTTTGTGACATTTTCCCCTCTTTCCAGGCACCGTTCTTTGACGAACTCCTCCAAGGGATTTCATCATATTGAACCAATCTCCAGTGTGTGGAATCTAAAGACCTTTGTGATGTTAAATTGCGAAGCTTTTTACGTCCAGGGAAACGGGGTGGTTATGGCGGCACTTAGAGTTTGAATCACTCGCCACAAAGCAGTAATCTGCTGTCACTCAAAAACACAATGTCCAATCTCTCCCAAACGTCTCAGGTGTGATGAGACTCGAGCTCGGAAATGTTTGTTATGCCATTTGTACATAATGGTTAGAGCGCCACCTAGTGGAACGACTAACTAATCATGAATGAATGAGTTGAAATGTTAGCTGGTGGTTAAATGCATGAATTCCATCAATGTGACATCAGATCGGACGTGCTGGTTTTAGGTGTTGGGCGTGGCTCGACGCGCCGGGGGTGCGAGGGCCCTCATAACGCTGCTTGCAGCTTTAATTATTATTATTATTATTATTATTCAGGCGAAACAAGGGCCTTTTTGAGGGCCTAAACATGCTCAAAAACTCATGAAATTTTGCACACATGCCAGGTCTGGTGAAAAATTTTGTATTTTAATGGTTTTACATATGAGCACTGGGAAATGGCTCTAGAGCGCCACCTATGCCTTGTTAAATGCAGCCCTACGACCACATCGTTTGAGCTACATGTATGAAATTTGGCACACATGTGTATCATGCCAAGACGAACAAAAAAGTCTGTGGGCCCATTGACGCAAACCCAACAGGAAGTCCGCCATTTGGAAGAGAATGTGACATTTTGGCTCTAATTTTGCCATTTCCATGCCTCGAACTTTTGCGAACTCCTCCTTGGGGTTTGATTTCATAACCTTCATATTTGGTCAGTGTCAACTACACCCTTGTGCCATGTTAAATTGCGGAGCTTTTGAGTTTTCACAATACTATGAGGCCGTGGCGCCATGGCGAATTTCGATGACTCGCCATGAAAATCTTATTGCCTCTCATTTTGTCATACATTTTCTGACCTTGACCAAAGTGAACACATATGATAAGGCTCCACCCCTGAACATATTTCAACTGCCATATTTGACACCAGGGACAGCGCCACCTAGTGGGAACAGGAAATGTCATGTTTTACACTTTGGGGTACAGTATAGTGATGGGTGACATCTGCAGCCTCAAATTTCTCCAGAAAAGCCTTAAGGAGTTGGTCTTGGGTTACAGTGAAAACTGTGACTTTTCGCAAAAGGGTGTGACCCCAGCAGCATGGCGAACTTTGATGTCACGCCATGAAGAAACAAATTAGTATAACTCAATGAAATCCAGTCTGATCAGTACCAGACTTTACAGGCATGATGTCACACCCGCCCTGAACAGATTGATGTGCCCATTGTCGGGAATACGGACAGCGCCACCTAGTGGGAACAGGAAATGTCATGGCTTTAATTTTGTTGTACTGATTTTCACAGGTTCATTGTGGCCACCTCAAAAGCGGTGAATATCACCATCAGTCCCTTGTGATGCTTCAGTGCAAAAATTGTGACTTTAAACTGAACGCCGCACCCTGGTGGCAACGCGGTTCACCATGAAAGATGAAGTGGCTTTTGAGGGGCTTGGAAAGTTTAAAAAGTCTTGAAATTTGGCACACACCTCCAATGTGGTTAAGGCTTTGTTGTTATGTGATCATTTTCATTGAATATCCCAAAATGGCTCCACAGCGCCCCCTACAAAATTTCAAAATCACAGCCCCTGCTCTGTGTTTTATGTATGAGTCTGAAACCTGGTAAGCTTATAGGAGATATCAAGATGTACAAAAAAGTCTCTTGGAGCAATATCCCAAATCCAACAGGAAGTCAGCCATTTTAAAATTAATGTGCAATTTTGGCAACATTTTCCCCTCTTTTCAGGCATCGTTCTTTGACGAACTCCTCCAAGGGATTTCATCAGATTGGACCGATCTGCAGTTTGTGGAATCTAAAGACCTTTGTGATGTTAAATTGCGAAGCTTTTTACGTCCAGGGAAACGGGGTGGTTATGGCGGCACGTGGAGTTTCAATCACTCGCCAAAAAGCAGTAATCTGCTGTCACTCAAAAACACAATGTCCAATCTCTCCCAAACGTCTCGGGTGTGATGAGACTCGAGCTTGGAAGTGTTTGTTATGCCATTTGTACATAATGGTTAGAGCGCCACCTAGTGGAACGACTAACTAATCATGAATGAATGAGTTGAAATGTTAGCTGGTGGTTAAATGCATGAATTCCATCAATGTGACATCAGATCGGACGTGCTGGTTTTAGGTGTTGGGCGTGGCTCGACGCGCCGGGGGTGCGAGGGCCCTCATAACGCTGCTTGCAGCTTTAATTATTATTATTATTCAGGCAAAACAAGGGCCTTTTTGAGGGCCTAAACATGCTCAAAAACTCATGAAATTTTGCACACATGCCAGATCTGGTGAAAAATTTTGTATTTTAATGGTTTTACATATGAGCACTGGGAAATGGCTCTACAGCGCCACCTATGCCTTGTTAAATGCAGCCCTACGACCACATCGTTTGAGCTACATGTATGAAATTTGGCACACATGTGTATCATGCCAAGACGAACAAAAAAGTCTGGGGGCCCATTGACGCAAACCCAACAGGAAGTCCGCCATTTGGAAGAGAAGGTGACATTTTGGCTCTAATTTTGCCATTTCCATGCCTCGAACTTTTGCGAACTCCTCCTTGGGGTTTGATTTCATAACCTTCATATTTGGTCAGTGTCAACTACACCCTTGTGCCATGTTAAATTGCGGAGCTTTTGAGTTTTCACAATACCATGAGGCCGTGGCGCCACGGCGAATTTCGATGACTCGCCATGAAAATCTTATTGCCTCTCATTCTATCATAGATTTTCTGACCTTGACCAAAGTGAACACATATGATAAGGCTCCACCCATGAACATATTTCAACTGCCATATTTTACATCAGGGACAGCGCCACCTAGTGGGAACAGGAAATGTCATGTTTTACACTTTGGGGTACAGTATAGTGATGGGTGACATCTGCAGCCTCAAATTTCTCCAGGAAAGCCTTAAGGAGTTGGTCTTGGGTTACAGTGAAAACTGTGACTTTTCGCAAAAGGGTGTGACCCCAGCGGCATGGCGAACTTTGATGTCACGCCATGAAGAAACAAATTAGTATAACTCAATGAAATCCAGTCTGATCAGTACCAGACTTTACAGGCATGATGTCAGACCCACCCTGAACAGATTGATATGCCCATTGTCGGAAATACGGACAGCGCCACCTAGTGGCAACAGGAAATGTCATGGCTTTAATTTTGTTGTACTGATTTTCACAGGTTCATCGTGGCCACCTCAAAAGCGGTGAATATCAACATCAGTCCCTCGTGATGCTTCAGTGCAAAAATTGTGACTTTAAACTGAACGGCGCACCCTGGTGGCAACGCGGTTCACCATGAAAGATGAAGTGGCTTTTGAGGGGCTTGGAAAGTTTATAGAGGCTTGAAATTTGGCACACACCTCCCAATGGATGTAGGCTTTGTTGTCATGTGATCATTTTCATTGAATAGCGCGAAATTGCTCCACAGCGCCCCCTTCAAAATTTCAAAACAACAGCCCCTGCTCTGTGTTTCATCTATGAGTCTGAAACCTGGTAAGCTTATGGAAAATATCAAGATGTACAAAAAAGTCTCTTGGAGCAATATCCCAAATCCAACAGGAAGTCAGCCATTTTAAAATTAATGTGCAATTTTGGCGACATTTTCCCCTCTTTTCAGGCTTCATACTTTGACGAACTCCTCCAAGGGATTTCATCATATTGAACCATTCTCCAGTGTGTGGAATCTAAAGACCTTTGTGATGTTAAATTGCGAAGCTTTTTACGTTCAAGGAAACGGGGTGGTCATGGCGGCACGTGGAGTTTCAATCACTCGCCAAAAAGCAGTAATATGCTGTCACTCAAAGACACAACGTCCAATCTCTCCCAAAGGTCGCAGGCGTGATGAGACTCGAGCTCGGAAATGTTTGTTATGCCCTTTGTCTATAATGGTTAGAGCGCCACCTAGTGGGACGACTATACTCATGGTTGAACCAAATGAAATATTAGCTGGTGGTTAAATGCATGAATTCCATCAATGTGACATCAGATCGGACGTGCTGGTTTGAGGTGTTGGGCGTGGCTCGACGCGCCGGGGGTGCGAGGGCCCTCATAACGCTGCTTGCAGCTTTAATTAGGGCCCGAGCACTGAGAGTGCGAAGGCCCTATTGTATCTGCTCCGTTTCTTATTATTATTATTATTATTATTCAGGCGAAACAAGGGCCTTTTTGAGGGCCTAAACATGCTCAAAAACTCATGAAATTTTGCACACATGCCAGGTCTGGTGAAAAATTTTGTATTTTAATGGTTTTACATATGAGCACTGGGAAATGGCTCTAGAGCGCCACCTATGCCTTGTTAAATGCAGCCCTACGACCACATCGTTTGAGCTACATGTATGAAATTTGGCACACATGTGTATCATGCCAAGACGAACAAAAAAGTCTGTGGGCCCATTGACGCAAACCCAACAGGAAGTCCGCCATTTGGAAGAGAAGGTGACATTTTGGCTCTAATTTTGCCATTTCCATGCCTCGAACTTTTGCGAACTCCTCCTTGGGGTTTCATTTCATAACCTTCAAATTTGGACAGTGTCAACTACACCCTTGTGCCATGTTAAATTGCGGAGCTTTTGAGTTTTCACAATACTATGAGGCCGTGGCGCCATGGCGAATTTCGATGACTCGCCATGAAAATCTTATTGCCTCTCATTTTGTCATACATGTTCCGATCTGGACCAAAGAGCACACATATGATAAGGCTCCACCCCTGAACATATTTCAACTGCCATATTTGACCTCAAGGACAGCGCCACCTAGTGGGAACAGGAAATGTCATGTTTTACACTTTGGGGTACAGTATAGTGATGGGTGACATCTGCAGCCTCAAATTTCTCCAGGAAAGCCTTAAGGAGTTGGTCTTGGGTTACAGTGAAAACTGTGACTTTTCGCAAAAGGGTGTGACCCCAGCAGCATGGCGAACTTTGATGTAACGCCATGAAGAAACAAATTAGTATAACTCAATGAAATCCAGTCTGATCAGTACCAGACTTTACAGGCATGATGTCAGACCCACCCTGAACAGATTGATGTGTCCATTGTCGGAAATACGGACAGCGCCACCTAGTGGCAACAGGAAATGTCATGGCTTTAATTTTGTTGTACTGATTTTCACAGGTTCATCGTGACCACCTCAAAAGCGGTGAATATCAACATCAGTCCCTCGTGATGCTTCAGTGCAAAAATTGTGACTTTAAACTGAACGGCGCACCCTGGTGGCAACGCGGTTCACCATGAAAGATGAAGTGGCTTTTGAGGGGCTTGGAAAGTTTATAGAGGCTTGAAATTTGGCACACACCTCCAAATGGATGTAGGCTTTGTTGTCATGTGATCATTTTCATTGAATAGCTCGAAATTGCTCCACAGCGCCCCCTACAAAATTTCAAAACAACAGCCCCTGCTCTGTGTTTCATCTATGAGTCTGAAACCTGGTAAGCTTATGGAAAATATCAAGATGTACAAAAAAGTCTCTTGGAGCAATATCCCAAACCCAACAGGAAGTCCGCCATTTTGGATTGAAGGTGACATTTTGGCTCTGATTTTACCGTTTCCATGCCTTGTACTTTAACGAACTCCTCCTTGGGATTTGGTCCTATGAACTTCAAATTTGGACAGTGTCAACTACACCCTTGTGCCATGTTAAATTGCGGAGCTTTTGAGTTTTCACAATACGGTGAGGCCGTGGCGCCATGGCGAATTTCGATGACTCGCCATGAAAATCTTATTGCCTCTCATTTTGTCATACATTTTCTGACCTTGACCAAAGTGAACACATATGATAAGGCTCTACCCCTGAACATATTTCAAGTGCCATATTTGACACCAGGGACAGCGCCACCTAGTGGGAACAGGAAATGTCATGTTTTACACTTTGGGGTACAGTATAGTGATGGGTGACACCTGCAGCCTCAAATTTCTCCAGGAAAGCCTTAAGGAGTTGGTCTTGGGTTACAGTGAAAACTGTGACTTTTCGCAAAAGGGTGTGACCCCAGCAGCATGGCGAACTTTGATGTCACGCCATGAAGAAACAAATTAGTATAACTCAATGAAATCCAGTCTGTTCAGTACCAGACTTTACAGGCATGATGTCAGACCCGCCCTGAACAGATTGATGTGCCCATTGTCGGGAATACGTACAGCGCCACCTAGTGGCAACAGGAAATGTCATGGCTTTAATTTTGTTGTACTGATTTTCACAGGTTCATCGTGGCCACCTCAAAAGCGGTGAATATCAACATCAGTCCCTCGTGATGCTTCAGTGCAAAAATTGTGACTTTAAACTGAACGGCGCACCCTGGTGGCAACGCGGTCCACCATGAAAGATGAAGTGGCTTTTGAGGGGCTTGGAAAGTATATAGAGGCTTTAAATTTAGCACACCCCTCCAAATGGATGAAGGCTTTGTTGTCATGTGATCATTTTTATTGAATAGCGCGAAATGGCTCCACAGCGCCCCCTACAAAATTTCAAAACCACAGCCCCAGCTCTGTGTTTTATGTATGAGTCTGAAACCTGGTAAGCTTATAGGAGATATCAAGATGTACAAAAAAGTCTCTTGGAGCAATATCCAAAATCCAACAGGAAGTCAGCCATTTTAAAATTAATGTGCAATTTTGGCAACATTTTCCCCTCTTTCCAGGCACCGTTCTTTGACGAACTCCTCCAAGGGATTTCATCAGATTGATGCGATCTCCTGTGTGTGGAATCTAAAGACCTTTGTGATGTTAAATTGCGAAGCTTTTTACATTCAGGGAAACGGGGTGGTCATGGTGGCACGTGGAGTTTGAATCACTCGCCAAAAAGCAGTAATCTGCTGTCACTCAAAAACACAATGTCCAATCTCTCCCAAAGCTCATAGGCGTGATGAGACTCGAGCTCGGAAATGTTTGTTATGCCATTTGTGCATAAGGGTTAGAGCGCCACCTAGTGGGACGACTATACTCATGGTTGAAGCAAATGAAATGTTAACTGGTGGTTAAATGCATGAATTCCATCAATGTGACATCAGATCGGACGTGCTGGTTTCAGGTGTTGGGCATGGCTCGACACGCCGGGTGTGCGAGGGCCCTCATAACGCTGCTTGCAGCTTTAATTATTATTATTATTATTATTCACCCCAAACAAGGGCCTTTTTGAGGGCCTAAACATGCTCAAAAACTCATGAAATTTTGCACACATGCCAGGTCTGGTGAAAAATTTTGTATTTTAATGGTTTTACATATGAGCACTGGGAAATGGCTCTAGAGCGCCACCTATGCCTTGTTAAATGCAGCCCTACGACCACATCGTTTGAGCTACATGTATGAAATTTGGCACACATGTGTATCATGCCAAGACGAACAAAAAAGTCTGTGGGCCCATTGACGCAAACCCAACAGGAAGTCCGCCATTTGGAAGAGAAGGTGACATTTTGGCTCTAATTTTGCCATTTCCATGCCTCGAACTTTTGCGAACTCCTCCTTGGGGTTTCATTTCATAACCTTCAAATTTGGACAGTGTCAACTACACCCTTGTGCCATGTTAAATTGCGGAGCTTTTGAGTTTTCACAATACTATGAGGCCGTGGCGCCATGGCGAATTTCGATGACTCGCCATGAAAATCTTATTGCCTCTCATTTTGTCATACATTTTCTGACCTTGACCAAAGTGAACACATATGATAAGGCTCCACCCCTGAACATATTTCAACTGCCATATTTGACATCAAGGACAGCGCCACCTAGTGGGAACAGGAAATGTCATGTTTTACACTTTGGGGTACAGTATAGTGATGGGTGACATCTGCAGCCTCAAATTTCTCCAGGAAAGCCTTAAGGAGTTGGTCTTGGTTTACAGTGAAAACTGTGAGTTTTCGCGAAAGGGTGTGACCCCAGCAGCATGGCGAACTTTGATGTCACGCCATGAAGAAACAAATTAGTATAACTCAATGAAATCCAGTCTGATCAGTACCAGACTTTACAGGCATGATGTCAGACCCGTCCTGAACAGATTGATGTGCCCATTGTCGGAAATACGGACAGCGCCACCTAGTGGCAACAGGAAATGTCATGGCTTTAACTTTGTTGTACTGATTTTCACAGGTTGATCGTGGCCACCTCAAAAGCGGTGAATATCACCATCAGTCCCTCGTGATGCTTCAGTGCAAAAATTGTGACTTTAAACTGAATGGCGCACCCTGGTGGCAACGCGGTTCATCATGAAAGATGAAGTGGCTTTTGAGGGGCTTGGAAAGTTTATAGAGGCTTGAAATTTGGCACACACCTCCAAATGCATGAAGGCATTGTTGTTATGTAACCATTTTCCTTGAATAGCGCAAAATGGCTCCACAGCGCCCCCTACAATATTTCAAAACATCAGCCCCTGCTCTGTGTTTCATCTATGAGTCTGACACTTGGTAAGCTTGTGTAAGATATCAAGATGTACAAAAAAGTCTCTTGGAGCAATATCCCAAATCCAACAGGAAGTCAGCCATTTTAAAATTAATGTGTAATTTTGATGACATTTTCCCCCCTTTTCAGGCCTCATACTTTGACGAACTCCTCCAAGGGATTTCATCATATTGAAGCATTCTTCAGTGTGTAGAATCTAAAGACCTTTGTGATGTTAAATTGCGAAGCTTTTTCCGTTCAGGGAAACGGGGTGGTCATGGCGGCACGTAGAGTTTGAATCACTCGCAAAAAGCAGTAATCTGCTGTCACTAAAAAACACAATGTCCAATCTCTCCCAAAGGTCGCAGGTGTGATGAGACTCGAGCTTGGAAATGTTTGTTATGCTATTTGTCAATAATGGTTAGAGCGCCACCTAGTGGCATGACTATAATCCTGGTTGAATAAGATGAAATGTTAGCTGGTGATTAAAAGCATGAAATCCATCAATGTGACATCACATCGGACGTGCCAATTTGAGGTGTTGGCAGTGGCTCGACGTGCCGGGGGTGCGAGGGCCCTCATAACGCTGCTTGCAGCTTTAATTATTATTATTATTATTATTATTCAGGCGAAACAAGGGCCTTTTTGAGGGCCTAAACATGCTCAAAAACTCATGAAATTTTGCACACATGCCAGGTCTGGTGAAAAATTTTGTATTTTAATGGTTTTACATATGAGCACTGGGAAATGGCTCTAGAGCGCCACCTATGCCTTGTTAAATGCAGCCCTACGACCACATCGTTTGAGCTACATGTATGAAATTTGGCACACATGTGTATCATGCCAAGACGAACAAAAAAGTCTGTGGGCCCATTGACGCAAACCCAACAGGAAGTCCGCCATTTGGAAGAGAATGTGACATTTTGGCTCTAATTTTGCCATTTCCATGCCTCGAACTTTTGCGAACTCCTCCTTGGGGTTTGATTTCATAACCTTCATATTTGGTCAGTGTCAACTACACCCTTGTGCCATGTTAAATTGTGGAGCTTTTGAGTTTTCACAATACTATGAGGCCGTGGCGCCATGGCGAATTTCGATGACTCGCCATGAAAATCTTATTGCCTCTCATTTTGTCATACATTTTCTGACCTTGACCAAAGTGAACACATATGATAAGGCTCCCCCCCTAAACATATTTCAACTGCCATATTTGACATCAAGGACAGCGCCACCTAGTGGGAACAGGAAATGTCATGTTTTACACTTTGGGGTACAGTATAGTGATGGGTGACATCTGCAGCCTCAAATTTCTCCAGAAAAGCCTTAAGGAGTTGGTCTTGGGTTACAGTGAAAACTGTGACTTTTCGCAAAAGGGTGTGACCCCAGCAGCATGGCGAACTTTGATGTCACGCCATGAAGAAACAAATTAGTATAACTCAATGAAATCCAGTCTGATCAGTACCAGACTTTACAGGCATGATGACAGACCCGCCCTGAACAGATTGATGTGCCCATTGTCGGGAATACGGACAGCGCCACCTAGTGGGAACAGGAAATGTCATGGCTTTAATTTTGTTGTACTGATTTTCACAGGTTCATTGTGGCCACCTCAAAAGCGGTGAATATCACCATCAGTCCCTTGTGATGCTTCAGTGCAAAAATTGTGACTTTAAACTGAACGCCGCACCCTGGTGGCAACGCGGTTCACCATGAAAGATGAAGTGGCTTTTGAGGGGCTTGGAAAGTTTAAAAAGTCTTGAAATTTGGCACACACCTCCAATGTCGTTGAGGCTTTGTTGTTATGTGATCATTTTCATTGAATATCCCAAAATGGCTCCACAGCGCCCCCTACAAAATTTCAAAATCACAGCCCCTGCTCTGTGTTTTATGTATGAGTCTGAAACCTGGTAAGCTTATAGGAGATATCAAGATGTACAAAAAAGTCTCTTGGAGCAATATCCCAAATCCAACAGGAAGTCAGCCATTTTAAAATTAATGTGCAATTTTGGCAACATTTTCCCCTCTTTTCAGGCATCGTTCTTTGACGAACTCCTCCAAGGGATTTCATCAGATTGGACCGATCTGCAGTTTGTGGAATCTAAAGACCTTTGTGATGTTAAATTGCGAAGCTTTTTACGTCCAGGGAAACGGGGTGGTTATGGCGGCACGTGGAGTTTCAATCACTCGCCAAAAAGCAGTAATCTGCTGTCACTCAAAAACACAATGTCCAATCTCTCCCAAACGTCTCAGGTGTGATGAGACTCGAGCTTGGAAGTGTTTGTTATGCCATTTGTACATAATGGTTAGAGCGCCACCTAGTGGAACGACTAACTAATCATGAATGAATGAGTTGAAATGTTAGCTGGTGGTTAAATGCATGAATTCCATCAATGTGACATCAGATCGGACGTGCTGGTTTTAGGTGTTGGGCGTGGCTCGACGCGCCGGGGGTGCGAGGGCCCTCATAACGCTGCTTGCAGCTTTAATTATTATTAGGGCCCGAGCACCGAGAGTGCGAAGGCCCTATTGTATCTGCTCCGTTTCTTATTATTATTATTAGGGCCCGAGCACCGAGAGTGCGAAGGCCCTATTGTATCTGCTCCGTTTCTTATTATTATTATTATTATTATTATTATTATTATTATTATTATTATTATTATTATTATTCAGGCAAAACAAGGGCCTTTTTGAGGGCCTAAACATGCTCAAAAACTCATGAAATTTTGCACACATGCCAGGTCTGGTGAAAAATTTTGTATTTTAATGGTTTTACATATGAGCACTGGGAAATGGCTCTACAGCGCCACCTATGCCTTGTTAAATGCAGCCCTACGACCATATCGTTTCAGCTACATGTATGAAATTTGGCACACATGTGTATCATGCCGAGTCGAACAAAAAAGTCTGTGGGCCCATTGATGCAAACCCAACAGGAAGTCCGCCATTTGGAAGAGAAGGTGACATTTTGGCTCTAATTTTGCCATTTCCATGCCTCGAACTTTTGCGAACTCCTCCTTGGGATTTGGTTGTATAAGCTTCATCTTTGGTCAGTGTCAACTACACACCTGGGCCATGTTAAATTGCGGAGCTTTTGAGTTTTCACAATACTATGAGGCCGTGGCGCCATGGCGAATTTCGATGACTCGCCATGAAAATCTTATTGCCTCTCATTTTGTCATACATTTTCTGACCTTGACCAAAGTGAACACATATGATAAGGCTCCACCCCTGAACATATTTCAACTGCCATATTTGACACCAGGGACAGCGCCACCTAGTGGGAACAGGAAATGTCATGTTTTACACTTTGGGGTACAGTATAGTGATGGGTGACACCTGCAGCCTCAAATTTCTCCAGGAAAGCCTTAAGGAGTTGGTCTTGGGTTACAGTGAAAACTGTGACTTTTCGCAAAAGGGTGTGACCCCAGCAGCATGGCGAACTTTGATGTCACGCCATGAAGAAACAAATTAGTATAACTCAATGAAATCCAGTCTGTTCAGTACCAGACTTTACAGGCATGATGTCAGACCCGCCCTGAACAGATTGATGTGCCCATTGTCGGGAATACGTACAGCGCCATCTAGTGGCAACAGGAAATGTCATGGCTTTAATTTTGTTGTACTGATTTTCACAGGTTCATCGTGGCCACCTCAAAAGCGGTGAATATCAACATCAGTCCCTCGTGATGCTTCAGTGCAAAAATTGTGACTTTAAACTGAACGGCGCACCCTGGTGGCAACGCGGTCCACCATGAAAGATGAAGTGGCTTTTGAGGGGCTTGGATAGTATATAGAGGCTTTAAATTTAGCACACACCTCCAAATGGATGAAGGCTTTGTTGTCATGTGATCATTTTTATTGAATAGCGCGAAATGGCTCCACAGCGCCCCCTACAAAATTTCAAAACCACAGCCCCAGCTCTGTGTTTTATGTATGAGTCTGAAACCTGGTAAGCTTATAGGAGATATCAAGATGTACAAAAAAGTCTCTTGGAGCAATATCCAAAATCCAACAGGAAGTCAGCCATTTTAAAATTAATGTGCAATTTTGGCAACATTTTCCCCTCTTTCCAGGCACCGTTCTTTGACGAACTCCTCCAAGGGATTTCATCATATTGAACCAATCTCCAGTGTGTGGAATCTAAAGACCTTTGTGATGTTAAATTGCGAAGCTTTTTACGTTCAGTGAAACGGGGTGGTTATGGTGGCACTTAGAGTTTGAATCACTCGCCAAAAAGCAGTAATCTGCTGTCACTCAAAAACACAATGTCCAATCTCTCCCAAAGCTCATAGGCGTGATGAGACTCGAGCTCGGAAATGTTTGTTATGCCATTTGTGCATAAGGGTTAGAGCGCCACCTAGTGGAACGACTAACAAATCATGAATGAATGAGTTGAAATGTTAGCTGGTGGTTAAATGCATAAATTCCATCAATGTGACATGAGATCGGAGGTGCTGGTTTTAGGTGTTGGGCGTGGCTCGACGCGCCGGGGGTGCGAGGGCCCTCATAACGCTGCTTGCAGCTTTAATTATTATTATTATTATTATTATTATTATTATTCAGGCGAAACAAGGGCCTTTTTGAGGGCCTAAACATGCTCAAAAACTCATGAAATTTTGCACACATGCCAGGTCTGGTGAAAAATTTTGTATTTTAATGGTTTTACATATGAGCACTGGGAAATGGCTCTAGAGCGCCACCTATGCCTTGTTAAATGCAGCCCTACGACCACATCGTTTGAGCTACATGTATGAAATTTGGCACACATGTGTATCATGCCAAGACGAACAAAAAAGTCAGTGGGCCCATTGACGCAAACCCAACAGGAAGTCCGCCATTTGGAAGAGAAGGTGACATTTTGGCTCTAATTTTGCCATTTCCATGCCTCGAACTTTTGCGAACTCCTCCTTGGGGTTTCATTTCATAACCTTCAAATTTGGACAGTGTCAACTACACCCTTGTGCCATGTTAAATTGCGGAGCTTTTGAGTTTTCACAATACTATGAGGCCGTGGCGCCATGGCGAATTTCGATGACTCGCCATGAAAATCTTATTGCCTCTCATTTTGTCATACATTTTCTGACCTTGACCAAAGTGAACACATATGATAAGGCTCCACCCCTGAACATATTTCAACTGCCATATTTGACATCAGGGACAGCGCCACCTAGTGGGAACAGGAAATGTCATGTTTTACACTTTGGGGTACAGTATAGTGATGGGTGACATCTGCAGCCTCAAATTTCTCCAGGAAAGGCGTAAGGAGTTGGTCTTGGGGTACAGTGAAAACTGTGAGTTTTCAGGAAAGGGTGTGACCTCAGCAGCATGGCGAACTTTGATATCTCGCCATGAAGAAACAAATTAGTATAACTCCATGAAATCCAGTCTGATTAGTACCAGACTTTACAGGCATGATGTCACACCCGCCCTGAACAGATTGATGTGCCCATTGTCAGGAATATGAAGAGCGCCACCTAGTGGGAACAGGAAATGTCATGTCTTACACTTTGTTGTACTGATTTTCACAGGTTCATTGTGGCCACCTCAAAAGCGGTGAATATCACCATCAGTCCTTCATGATGGTTTAGTGCGAAAACTGTGACTTTAAACTGAACGGCGCACCCTGGTGGCAGCGCATTTCACCATGAAAGATGAAGTTGCTTTTGAGGGCCTTGGAAAGTTTATAGAGGCTTTAAATTTGGCCCACGCCTCCAATGTGATGAAGGCTTTGTTGTTATGTAACCATTTTCCTTGAATAGCGCAAAATGGCTCCACAGCGCCCCCTACAAAATTCCAAAATATCAGCCCCTGCTCTGTGTTTTATCTATGAGTCTGAAACTTGGTAAGCTTATGGAAGATCTTAAGATGTACAAAAAAGTCTCTTGGAGCAATATCCCAAATCCAACAGGAAGTCAGCCATTTTAAAGTTAATGTGTAATTTTGGCGACATTTTCCCCTCTTTTCAGGCACCGTACTTTGACGAACTCCTCCAAGGGATTTCATCAGATTGGACCGATCTGCAGTTTGTGGAATCTAAAGACCTTTGTGATGTTAAATTGCGAAGCTTTTTACGTCCAGGGAAACGGGGTGGTTATGGCGGCACTTAGAGTTTGAATCACTCGCCAAAAAGCAGTAATCTGCTGTCACTCAAAAACACAATGTCCAATCTCTCCCAAACGTCTCAGGTGTGATGAGACTCGAGCTTGGAAGTGTTTGTTATGCCATTTGTACATAATGGTTAGAGCGCCACCTAGTGGAACGACTAACTAATCATGAATGAAATGAGTTGAAATGTTAGCTGGTGGTTAAATGCATGAATTCCATCAATGTGACATCAGATCGGAGGTGCTGGTTTTAGGTGTTGGGCGTGGCTCGACGCGCCGGGGGTGCGAGGGCCCTCATAACGCTGCTTGCAGCTTTAATTATTAGGGCCCGAGCACTGACTGTGCGAAGGCCCTATTGTATCTGCTCCGTTTCTTATTATTATTATTATTCACCCCAAACAAGGGCCTTTTTGAGGGCCTAAACATGCTCAAAAACTCATGAAATTTTGCAGACATGCCAGGTCTGGTGAAAAATTTTGTATTTTAATGGTTGTACTTATGAGCACTGGGAAATGGCTCTAGAGCGCCACCTATGCCTTGTTAAATGCAGCCCTACGACCACATCGTTTCAGCTACATGTATGAAATTTGGCACACATGTGTATCATGCCAAGACGAACAAAAAAGTCAGTGGGCCCATTGACGCAAACCCAACAGGAAGTCCGCCATTTGGAAGAGAAGGTGACATTTTGGCTCTAATTTTGCCATTTCCATGCCTCGAACTTTTGCGAACTCCTCCTTGGGATTTGGTTGTATAAGCTTCATCTTTGGACAGTGTCAACTACACACCTGGGCCATGTTAAATTGCGGAGCTTTTGAGTTTTCACAATACGGTGACGCCGTGGCGCCATGGCGAATTTCGATGACTCGCCATGAAAATCTTATTGCCTCTCATTTTGTCATACATTTTCTGACCTTGACCAAAGAGCACACATATGATAAGGCTCCACCCCTGAACATATTTCAAGTGCCATATTTGACATAAGGGCCAGCGCCACCTAGTGGGAACAGGAAATGTCATGTTTTACACTTTGGGGTACAGTATTGTGATGGGTGACATCTGCAGCCTCATATTTCTCCAGGAAAGCCTTAAGGAGTTGGTCTTGGGTTACAGTGAAAACTGTGAGTTTTCGCGAAAGGGTGTGACCCCAGCAGCATGGCGAACTTTGATGTCTCGCCATGAAGAAACAAATTAGTATAACTCAATGAAATCCAGTCTGATCAGTACCAGACTTTACAGGCGTGATGTCAGACCCGCCCTGAACAGATTGATGTGCCCATTGTCAGGAATATGAAGAGCGCCACCTAGTGGGAACAGGAAATGTCATGTCTTACACTTTGTTATACTGATTTTCACAGGTTCATCATGGCCACCTCAAAAGCGGTGAATATCACCATCAGTCCCTCGTGATGTTTCAGTGCAAAAATTGTGACTTTAAACTGAACGGCGCACCCTGGTGGCAACGCGGTCCACCATGAAAGATGAAGTGGCTTTTGAGGGGCTTGGAAAGTATATAGAGGCCTTAAATTTAGCACACACCTCCAAACGGATGAAGGCTTTGTTGTCATGTGATCATTTTCATTGAATAGCGCGAAATGGCTCCACAGCGCCCCCTACAAAATTTCAAAACCACAGCCCCAGCTCTGTGTTTTATGTATGAGTCTGAAACCTGGTAAGATTATAGGAGATACCAAGATGTACAAAAAAGTCTCTTGGAGCAATATCCCAAATCCAACAGGAAGTCAGCCATTTTAAAATTAATGTGTAATTTTGGCGACATTTTCCCCTCTTTTCAGGCACCGTACTTTGACGAACTCCTCCAAGGGATTTCATCAGATTGGACCGATCTGAAGTTTGTGGAATCTAAAGACCTTTGTGATGTTAAATTGCGAAGCTTTTTACATTCAGGGAAACGGGGTGGTCATGGCGGCACGTAGAGTTTCAATCACTCGCCAAAAAGCAGTAATCTGCTGTCACTCCAAAACAAAATGTCCAATCTCTCCCAAACATCGCAGGCATGAGTCGAGAGTCAAGCTCAGAAATTTTTGATATGCCATTTATCAGTAATGTTAGAGCGCCACCTAGTGGGACAAAAATAATGATTGTTGAATGAGATTAAATGTTAGCTAGTTGTTTGGCCATGGTGCCACAGTGAGTTTTGATATATTGCCATAAAAATTATCTGATTTCCTATTTTATTCATGTTTTATGGTCAGTGTCATGGATCAATGCAAACATTTTTGCATGTTTTTGACTTTAAAATGTGATTCTTGCAGCATTCTGTTTCACATTTTAGGCCTTGTAATTTCCCTCATGTAACATCCTAACACATATACAAAATTGTGTTAGAAATGTGCCCTCAACCAGAATTTAGTGTTCCATTTGGAATTTTTTTGGTCATTATGACACATTTTTGCAATTTCCAGATTGTATACTTTTGTACTCATTGTAGAGGTCTGCGAGTCACATGGAGTTCCTTTCCCTTTCAGCTGTGGCTTCTACAAGAATTGGGTGAAAAACATAAAAACAAATAAAAAACAAATTAATTAATAGCCTTGAAACATAATATAATCTGTGCCACAGGTTCAATGTGGTAGAGAAGACAAGGACAACCTCTCTTTGTGTGGTGTTTGCACATTAGTGAGTGAGAGTTTGAAGTTAAAGTTTACAGAGAGTGACAAAAAGAAAAGTTACTGTAGAGTTTCTCAAGAGCCCGTTTTGGGTGAAATATTAGTGTTCAGCTGTATATTGTGTTCACTGCCTCCACAGGAATAAAGTTCTGCTGGTGCATTCTTACGTCATCCCTCTCCATCTGTCTGCTAAGGTTTCGCAATTCGATGATATGGGCGATTTATTTATTTGCCCATAAGTAAGTTTGCTAACAATGATGGAGCTAATAGAAGCAGTTAACAGGATAGAAATTACAGCACTGTTTGAACACCACCTTTTTTGCACTCTCCTCAGAGTGTGCCGAAGTGCAGCGATTCAATTACTGAAATTCAAAACAGACACAAAGAAAGGCACGAGCCTATGTTAGAAAAAATGTTTGGATGGTGGACACATACATGCTCATGCAAGTTAGTCGTGTTTGATTCCTTTGCTTGCATTATACATCTGCACAAGTAGCACACTGTTTTGGTAGTCAAATAAAATCCTAAATTGGTGACTTTATTTTTTATGGCAATTAGTTTGGACTTCTTTGTTGTAAACGTTCAAATCAGTCTGTGCATGATTACATTGCCCCGCCCATCAAAAAGTATGCACATGCATGTATATATATCTTATATTGTTGATTGTTGGACTTAAAATTTTTACATATCACTTAACCCTACTTCACACTTTGCTATTAGACTTTATTTGCCCAGACCAGAAAGCTAATTACAAGCTACAAACCAAACTCGAAGCACTAATCATCAATCAGAAGCACCCTCGATATAGATGTAACTGGATCGACATGGCTGTTTATTACTTTAATGTAAATGTAATGGTCAATAGCATGTATTAGTCCGTTATAGCCATAAGCAAGGACACCACAGGGAGTCGAACCCTATCCCAGTAAACCAGGAGTACCATTACCAGTGTCTTTTTGCTTTTTAAGGCTAAGTGGATAAAGCAAAACCTGCATTAACAACATGTGAGCATGACTACTCTGTTTGATAGCACAACTGTACTATGTGCTATATAAAGTGAATACTTACTGCTATCTTTAGCAAATTGTACATTTTATTTTTCTATGTGTGATGCATACATTGTATCTGAAAGATGAATGAAAAAACAGTTTCAGTTATTTAGAAGTCTATGGATAAAATTTCCTCATGTGCACAAGACCCCAGTAAATTATTGTGAAATACCCAAAGATATCTACAAAAAACTTTAAAATATTGGGTTTATTAATTAATGGTAAAGTCACTTAATGCAGGAAAAAAAAACCACTGTAATAGCAATTGGCTGAGGTTAGTCATTAAGAATGAGTGTGCACAGAATTGGGCTGACTAACATATAAAACATAGCTAGAAGTGAGGTGTAACCTTTCCACTTCCCTCCCTTACCTACAATCAGCCATTGTGATTCAGTTAAAGGACTAGATATTACAGTCCCTGATAATGTATTGCTTTAGGATAGGAGAGAGCAGAGAGGAGAGCTAGAAGGGGGGCACCTGGTCTGGCTTCCCACACCTCCCCGCCGGTTTAGGCTGTACGCTCTACCTCCCCACTGCGTTCCAGAAAACGGAAGAAGAGTAGAGAGGAGAAGAGCGGAATATTTCTTTTCTCTTTAGCATTTACGGAGGATAACTTCTTCAACGGGATAGAATAGGTGATAGAGAGAAGTAAGACAAAAGGGACAAGATAGGAGAGAGCAGAGAGGGAGCTAGAAGGGGGGCGCCTGGTCTGGCTTCCCACACCTCCCCGCCGGTTTAGGCTGTACGCTCTACCTCCCCACTGCGTTCCAGAAAAGGGAAGAAGAGTAGAGAGGAGAAGAGCGGAATATTTCTTTTCTCTTTAGCATTTACGGAGGATAACTTCTTCAACGGGATAGAATAGGTGATAGAGAGAAGTAAGACAAAAGGGACAAGATAGGAGAGAGCAGAGAGGAGAGCTAGAAGGGGGGCGCCTGGTCTGGCTTCCCACACCTCCCCGCCGGTTTAGGCTGTACGCTCTACCTCCCCACTGCGTTCCAGAAAACGGAAGAAGAGTAGAGAGGAGAAGAGCGGAATATTTCTTTTCTCTTTAGCATTTACGGAGGATAACTTCTTCAGCGGGATAGAATAGGTGATAGAGAGAAGTAAGACAAAAGGGACAAGATAGGAGAGAGCAGAGAGGGAGCTAGAAGGGGGGCGCCTGGTCTGGCTTCCCACACCTCCCCGCCGGTTTAGGCTGTACGCTCTACCTCCCCACTGCATCCCAGAAAAGGGAAGAAGAGTAGAGAGGAGAAGAGCGGAATATTTCTTTTCTCTCATGGTTAGCTGTGCTTTTTGTACTTTTAGGTCATTATTTACATAAATTTACACACACACACACACACTGCTGCTCACTGCCCTTTTGTCATGTAGGAGTCTTGGATTTAAACGTACAAAAAATCCCTTCATGGTCACTAAAATATGTTGGAAAGACTACAGCTTTTACATCATAATGTGTTGTTTTAACATACACATGATCAATTAATGTGCCCTTCTCTGTGGTGGGCTGTGTTACATGTTGAATGAATCCTTTGTCTGTGACAAACTTGCAAATACTTGAAGATTTTAGAACATTGTCATTAAAATCTCCCATTACTACTACTGTATTACTTTTTTTATCTAGCCAATCAAGTAACTTTCCTAGGTTTTGTTTAAACAGTGCCATGGTATAAGAAGGAGGCCGATAAATAACTGCTATTAAAATGTTCCATGTACAATAGTTGCAAAGTAAACATTCTAAATTGGCATCTGGTATAGCTATAATTTCAGATGTCAAACTGTCTGCAGTATACATGCCAACGCCACCATGCTGTTGGCTTTGTATTTCAATAAATGTTGGGTTACTTCTAGTGTAAGATGCACTTCGTGGATTATGCTGAAACCCATAACCGTCAATTTTTACAGTGTCTAATGAAGAATCGGCAGACATCCATGTCTCTGTAACAGCAATACAGTTAGGCTGCAAATGCTGTGTGCACAATACCAGATCAGCTACATGTAGAGTTAAATTCTGCACATTCATTAACACTACTGTGAAATCGTGTGTCTTAGTACATGCTGTATTTTCAGACAAAAATTGGGGCATTCTTTCGATTACATCCTTTACACCACCTTTAGAGTAAATAGCTTTTTCATTGAAATCTTGAATTATTAAACCTGACAAACTCCTAACACGACTTAAGGCAACATATGCCTGTCCTGGAGCAAACACATTTTTAAGAGACACTACTGCATCATCAACAGTAACTCCTTGTACCTTATGTACTGTACAAGCCCATGCAAGTTTCAGTGGAAACTGCCGTCGCAATCCACCTTTCTCAGTTACCTTTTCTTCTTCTGCTTCAATACCTGTAGAGCCTATTTCAACTGCTGGGTAATACACACAGTTTTTCCTCCTTTGTGCACCTATATGATTGTCATCGAATTTTACGTAAATGGTTTTGGGAAGCTTCTTGTCCTCAGTAAGATAAACTATGTGTGTTACCGTACCACATACACCATTAACAAGACCATCCATTACATCTACATTTTTACACAACATTACGCGGGCACCTTTCCCCAAGAGAAGCTTTTCATTCAAACATGTGTTATATGTTTTGGCATGATGTCCAGTTTTTAACTCCAGTTTCCCTGTTTTCCTACTATTGACAAAATCCTGAGCAGGTATCTCAACATAATCAGGACACATCTTAAACAACTGCTGCATATTATGCTCATTTACTTGTTTGTTTGTTGGAAAAATGTGTAAAGCTGAGCTAACTTCACCAGTTTCACAATGCTTTAAGCTTTTAATGTCCTTTTCTAATAATGGAGCCCCTTTAATGTGAGTTCTTAACCTGTTTAATAATTCTGCAAACCCAACATCGCTCTGCCTTACTATTTTATTTAGTTCAACAACCCTAAATAGATTAGACCACAAGTTCATACCAACATCCTCAACATACAGGGGTTTTCCTTTTACTGGAGGCAACTGAAAAAAGTCTCCAACAGTAATAACACTAACATTTCCAAAAGGCGAAAAATCTCCAATTTGTTTAATCTGTCTTAATCTACCATGGATGTAAGCCATTAGTCTCTGATCAACCATGGAGATTTCATCAATTATCAGGATCTGCAGATCACAATATTTAGCACGTAGGCAATTTAACTTTTCCTCACCCAGAGGGGTGTAAGGTAAGCGGACATCTTTACCAATGCTAAATGTGTTGTGGATTGTTGTTGCATGTAAGTTATATGCAGCAATCCCAGTAGGCGCAGTTAATAAAACACAAACATTTTCAGGATGACGACACATTGGTGACAATAACCTTGCTGCTTCATAGTGAATTGCTTTAATCAAATGGCTTTTCCCTGTTCCTGCACCTCCAGTAATAAATACATGCAATGGATCTGGGTTTTTGCCTACTGTCTTATCCAAGCACCACTGCCTAATCTGATAAAAGACTGAAAGCTGTGTCTCATTTAGAGATCTAATTAAAGCCAAACCGTCTCTTCTGGGCATAATGTCATTTCTCTTTTCTAAATGTGAAACCTGTTGGCTGCACACAGCTAAATCTGGAATATTCTCATTGTCTTCTTCCCCTATTTGCTCTTTATCTTTCCATTCCTGCTCACACTCTAAACGCTCCAACTCCTGTTCTGGACAAAGCTCACACCAGGCATCTTCTGTTACACCATCCAAATCAATTGTATTTTGAACATTATCCAGTTTATCTGCGTTTATTTCAAACTTACGTCTATTTGCATCAACAACTGATTTCACTGAATGCAGAAATCCATCGCTAAACTTCACAACACCATTCTTGTAAAACTGTTCAAATGTTGTATAGTTTGAAGGCTTTAGTTCCTGATCTACACGATATGGCAAAAACAACTGCATAATACTCTGATAAAACAATTCAGTATTTTTAGTCTCTGAAAATCGTGCATAACGAACAACTGCAGGTTGTGACCGTGTTCTCTTAGTAACAAAACCACATCTATTGTTCAACTGTATTGGCTTAGTGGATTTTTCATTTTTACTCAAAACACGATATTCGGAGGCAAATGTGGCCATACACATATCATTAAAATCACTGCTTTTTGGTCTATTTGTATACCGGTCTACAATACTAGTCATCCACATGTCCTCTGCTGTTAAATCCTGTGATGTTGCTTTTTGTCTTAACACTTTTAAGGGCAAACTCATTTTAACTACATTGTCCCCTGTTGGCACAAACACAACTTTCCTAGAACATTCTTTTAGATGCATATTTGTTAGCCTATACACAGCCTCCTGAGCACTAACATCTCTGTTATGAAGGTATACGCTGCCTAATGACTTCAAAGCCTCCCTTGCACTAACATTTCCATCTTTATATGCTTCCTTCTGAGCATTACCTAACAACAAACCCATCTCTTTTTCAGATTTTGACATGTAAGAAATTATGTAAACACAGCAGGCATAAGCATCAATTACAAATTGAATATCCAAATTAGCATTGTAACATTTCAACAGTGGCTTACTGTATTGATTTATCCAAACCTCGTTTACCTGCCTTTTCAACACAACATGTGTATTTCGACTAAAGCATTTGTATGCCTCCTCAAAAGTTGCCTGATTCATACCTAAACTCTGAAACAAATGCTCCACACTTTCAAAACTCCTACTCTCATCTGAAAGAGCTTTCTTGATTGTTGTTAAGATATCACTTGCCTGCTTTCTTCTCATCTTAAAAGAGTCTTGCTGACGCTGACTTTCACAGGCACATTGTTGTAAATCATCTTCTCTCTTATCCACTTGACACTTGCATATTTGCTCGGAAATATCACTTTTCCTATGACATATAAATGTTCGACTGGATGGTGGCCTGGGAAAATTAAACCGGCAAACTGTGTTCTTTTTTTTGCAAGTTTTAGAATGCCGCTTTGAATGCTGTTGTACAGATGAGACAATGTCCAATAAAGTCTCATCTTGTGAAGGCAATTCACAAGTTACATATTCATCAATAAACTGAATCACCTCTTCATCTGTATTTTTATCAATCTGTGGAGCATTCTCAATCCAAAACAGACAGTGCACATGAGGTGAACCTCGCTGTTGAAATTCCACTCTGTAAAAGTAATCCTTAATTTTACCAATCGGATGCAATGGAGACATGAGTACCTCCTTCAAAAAACAATGCCACCGAAAGTCAAACATCCTTGCTGCAGTCACAGGATTTCGACGCAGCAGATCACACCTGTCTGCCCACTCTAACTGTTCAACTGTTTCTGTTCTACCTTGCTGTTTCAAAATACTATAAAGAAGATTTGTCCATCGCATGTCAGCTGACGAAAATGAACAAAACCAAGTGGGTATACCAAGCTGACGAACACAAGCTAAGAGGTCACGCTGTGCTGCCTGCCAAAAAGCTGGAGTACCTCTAATAGGTTTAAGAAAACGGTACCCATCATCAAACTCCAACAACTTCTTCAAAGACTCTTCATCTTTCAACAACTCATGGCTAACATTCTGATATGTACAATCACCTTTTCCTTTTCGCAATGCTATTGACACATTAGAGATAACCTGTTCAATCTCAGACATATACTGAGCAAAAAAGATATATTCAACATTTTGTGCAAACCTGCCATCAGCATGTAAAATCCGGTTATTAAAATAACGGGACAGTGTCAAACGCTTCTCTCTGTTTTCATGATATGTATTCACCCCCTTTGGAAACAACACTGGGAAACATTTGGCTTCATTTGCATGATCAGAAAGTAATTTTACAGGATTATTCCCTTCTGCTGGAGCTAGATTCAATATGTTAGTAAAATATTGATCTAGTGCTTCCTGACCAATATCAACAGGCATGAGACATGTGTCCTGAAACATACAGTGCTGCTGTCTGTCATGTAAAAGCTCGTCATCAACATTTGAAGATATAAGACCGCTTACTGCATTTTTATCACTCTCCTCTTCCACAGCTTCCTCTTGATGCATACAAAATTGATTTTGCCAACTTTCATTGAATTCTACATCTTTATAATGCACATTTGACTCTTTTAAATATTGTAAAGCCTGTCTTATGTGGATAGTGTCAACAAACTGGTATTGATAGTGGCCTTTGTAAGTTAACTTGCGCTTTAGCTTTACTGGTAATAAAGATCCTTCCATGCTAGAACGGGGTAAGACATTGGTGGTTTCCACAATGTTTGCTGGTACACATGTCACTGGTCCATGTACTCCATTTTGTCCACCCTTAGGTAAGGCTAGCATTTTCATAAATGGTATATGTAAAGCTATTAAATGTTGTTCTAAGCTATTTAAACATGCCAATTCAGGTGGAATGGGATGAACTTCTAAATGGTTTTTTACAGATTCTGGAGGAACTTCATTTTTATTAATTTTATAATGGCATGTATAACAGATCCATAGTTTAGCTTTAACTGTTTCCAACCAGTGACATGGATTTGTACAATCTTTATTACATTTGTGTAAATAGTCTTCAGTTATACATTTTTCTGCAATCAGTGCTGCAGTTTTAGTTTTGTTATAATAGTTTTTTTTACAATGTAACACCTGATGTCTAAATAACAACCTATGGCAGACACAGCAAACAAAATCTGGTCCATCTTTTATTTTATCTAAAAAATTTGTCATCACAAAATCAAACTGCTCTCCCTTTTCTTTCCTTTGCTGCCTTTTCAAGCTGACACCAGCAATAACACGCCTTTTATATTCTAGATTTCCATGATACTTTTTAAAACTTACTGCTTTTAAATTTTGCCTATGCAGCTCATTTAATTTGTATTTCCTTATATTGATTTCTTTTAGCTTTTCTTTATGAGATATATTTTGCTCATATTTCCTGATGCTCATTTCTTTAACCTTTTCTTGATGAGATACATTTTGCTTGTATTTCCTGATGCTCATTTCTTTAACCTTTTCTTTATGAGATACATTTTGCTTGTATTTCCTGATGCTTATTTCTTTTACCTTTTGCCTATGCAACAAATCTTTTTGATATTTTGTTATGCTCCTTGCCTTCACCTTTTCCTTATGTAATGCATTTACTTGGTATGCAATTTGTTTTTTAAAATACTTTTTCTTTTTTAAATGCTTAGAAACCATATGTTTAGTTGATGAACTACATATATTTAATGTATCCTTCATTGCTTCTTTTGTTTTTCCTCTACACATGTACCGTGGTGTAGATAAATTAGTCGCTCTGCATAAACCAAAACAACCCTCCTTATTAAAATGTTGCACACAAATTACTGGCACAAAATGACTATTTTCACATTTCAAGTATATCCCTTCATTTGTGGTATCTGTACTTGTGCAGCTATACTTGTGCCATTTATCTCCATTAAACATAAATATGTCCAATCCAAAAGCATTTGCTGCAGCCTGAAATTCTGTGTCAGTAGCAGGATTCCCAACATACTTCATTTGTGACTTTGAAATATACTCAGATATTGAAACATAATCTTTTACCACAAACTTCATGTGCTCTTCACCATTATTTTCCATATACTTCAAAACAGCAAGCCTTATCTTTCTATGACTTTTCTCAGAACCACTGATTACTTCAGATAAAGCCCTAAAGAAACTATTGCTGTCCTCTACAACCTTATTTGTTTTACAAACAACACCTAAATGACCATAAACAGTGTGAACTTTGTTATCCTGCTTCTGAAAGTCAACATTAAATTTACAGCATAAACTTTGTGCAACTCCATTGGAAACGGGACTGAAGCTAAACTGACTTGCGTCATTCAAAACCTCACCATCAGCATGTGTATCTAACACTACTTCATCTGCACAAAATGTGTTATCCTGTGTTTTGTCAAAAAAAAAATTATCCTTACTCTTTAACCTAGTGCTGTATCCTTTGATAACAGATGCACTGATTTTGCAGTAGCCATAACAGGTCTGCAGTTGAGGCTTATGAACACAGACCACTGTCTCATAATGATTCCCATGGCAATTTTCTAAATAGATTCCCTTTTCTGACAAAAGCTTGCCATTACAGCTGTATTTTAGCCAACGGTCGTCATAAAATGTAAATACATCAACTCCTAAATAGTTTGCAGTTGCTTGGATTTCAACTTCTGTAGCCCAGCTGTTAACATTTCTCATTTTAGATTTCTGAATGTAGTCTGCAACTGATGAATACTCTCTTCTTAAAATATTTCTATATATTGCAGCATTCCTCTCCAACTCTTTCACAATAGCAAATCTTATCTTGCGATGGTGCTTTTGTGTGCCAGTCACAACCTGAGAAATAGCTCTGAAGAAACAGTTCCCATCAGCCACTATACTTTCATTTTTGCATGGAACACCTAACAAACCAACACATGTAGACGCTGGTACACTACTTTTTTCAAACTCCACATTTAATTGTGTGCACAAAGCCTGACAAACCCACTCAGAAATGGGACTAAACACCAGCTTGTTGTTTGTCACTTCACTAACAAATTCAACATCTGAATTCACCTGAGACACATCATACTGTTTTAACTTCTTAGCTTCACTGTGACCCACTGAAATCTTGCGCTTTCTTGTTGCATCATTACATAATAACCCCAAATTATACTCAGAACAACTCAAGGTCTTTCCAGACGTTTTGCAACTCTCTGCCTCTATTAAAGACTCCACGATGATAACATCACTGATGTTTGGTTCATTCTGGATTGAATCACAACTTGATTCTGGTGTAAAGGTTTTGCACGTTTTTTCACAACTGTCTTTGGGTGTGGCACTATCAGACACCATAAGGTACCTAACACAAACACCAGCTACTTCAAAAGGCTTTTGCTTCTGACTCAGGCCCGTTGCCAACTGGCAGATGTGTCTGACCACATCTTCAAGTGACCTGAAGCACAAAACAACACTTCTTCCCTGCTCACTGACCAAACCCACAGCACTGCGTGCATGAGAATCAACTAGTGCATATTGTCCATTCTCAGAAATGACTGCACATGTACTGCCACACAATGTCAGAAGACATGTATTATACATGGCACAGATCTTTTGCAGCCCAGTCTGCAGGGTAGTGTAGACACCACTCTCAATGAGTTCCCCTTCAAGCACATCAATATCCCCACTGACAAAATCTCCATACTCAAACTCAAAGTTTTGCCCATCAATACAATACTTTTTAGGCAAATCAGGGACACACAACACACTGGATGAGTTGCTTATCATGTTGCAGTCTCTCAAATTGGTGTACAAAAGGTCACCTAAAACTACAACTCTGTCAAGAACTTTTGTCTCCCATGAAAAGACGCTATCAACTTTATGTTTTGCCAGGCTAACCAGACCTATAGCCATACACTGAACTCCTCCATATTTAAATCGATCATCAGCCTGGTGAAATGATCCTCTCACACTCTTTATAATGCAACAGCTATCCTCTGCTCCAACTCCTGTGACAGCATTAACAGTTTCAAGGTTGACAGAAGTGTTATCAACTTTAGCTGTAAGATTCGTGTCAACATCCCTGTCCACAAACACTGCACTGCTCTCCACGTCAACATCAACTTGACCTGCCTGCACAGAAATGCTGCTAACAGCATACCATTGTGCATCTAAAGACGTCTGTAAATTTCTGATGTGAAGCATCAGGTCGTCAAGGCATGTGTTAAAAACAGCCACAGCTGTGCCAATCTCAGATGCCAGCCCAGCTGCATTACGTGTGCCACAATCAACAACAACAAAATAATTCTTGTGATGAATGATGACACTAACTGCAGTGTGAAGATCCAACAGACACATGCCATCCCTCAACAGATGTTCCTGCAGCTTTTCATACAACACAGCCTCCCCTTCCGACAGCCCAAAATCTATGTAAACTGGCGGGCCAATATCAACTTTCCATTTTTGGCCAAACACAGTGTGCTGTCCAATCAGCCTGCAAACGCTATGCTTGCTGCCAATGTCCTGTCTTGCCTTAGCTATATACCTAACTAATTGGCACCCCTCTACACATATATCATCAACATCCTCCGGTTTCCATGTACACACTGGAGCTATCATATGCTTGATTGCAGCCACAACACTGCAGGCAATTAAGGCATTCACATCTGAAGTGGATGGTGCACATTGAACAGCAGTCCCAGCAACAATGGATGCTTGCAACTTCTCTGCACAAATGCAAACATTTGGGTTAGCATTGGACTTACCAGAGGTGATTCTTGGTGTGCGCCGCATGCGAAAACCCTTTTTTCTTGGCATCTACAATAAAAAGAGAAAAAAAATATATTAAACAAACATCCACACTCCAGCTCACATGTTAGTTTGCTCCAAGCATTTACACAAAGGTCAGTGTTTTGTAGTAGCTAATATGTCATTCTTCATAACAGAATTGTTGATATAGGTTACAAGCAAGTCTGGCGCTGAACAGAAATTGTCGCGCTATGCGCCTGTGTTTATTGTGCATAAATACTGAATTGTCCTGACACAATATTGCATTTCGTTTCTTTTATTACCATGGTACATTAACAAAAACATATACTTTTATTCACAGGATAAAACTTTTTTTTTGTATCACTAATTGCCCAGTACGATTACAGCATACAATATTATTGTCACTGCTACATTTCTGTAATGAACCAGAAAATATTTCCACTACTAATTAATTACCGTTGAGCTTAAAGGTCCTATTAATAAATGGTTAACGAATGTGTATTTATGAAGACGATTTGTGAGACTGGTAAACTTATGATAGGTACGATGGTCTTTCATTCTACACGGTGCATTTCAAGGTCCTGTACCCATCTGTCGGTAAACTAGACCTGGGCTTGTTAAAGTGACCTGAAGTTACTAAAAACTTCATGAGTGTATGCACTCACTCCAAGAACCGTATGATTATCAATTTGAGCGTGGTGAAAGTTGGGCTCTCGCTAACTCTTTTGTCCACTCTGTGTGCTCGTAAGGGTCTAACCCTTTCACTCTTTTGATTTTTTTCCTCGTATCTTTTCTTTGACTTTTCATCAAGTTTGTCTTTGTACGGAGCGGTATTGTTCTCCTTCGTTTTTGTACATACCTCTTTTGGGGGGCAAAGTAAAAGCAAGAAGGTATTAGAACCGGAGAATGAACGTTTTGCGGTGCTGCAAATGCTTGCATTTGATGCATTGCTTTAATTGTTTTGCCACTAGTGCCCGGCATGCAATGCATGAAAGTCATGTGGTCTGTCAATCTCTATTATGACTACGAACACTAAAGTAAGGGGGTGGAACATGACCTTCCAGTCATGTTCAAATCAAACCTGACCATTTTAAAACTTAAGACACTCATAAATATTGTCATTTACATTTGATTGCCTAAAGGCTTTATGAGATTCTCCACACTATTAACTTATACAAGTGATGTGGGGGGGGGGGGGGGGGGTGCATTGAGATTAGAATCTCACCCCCCCTACCATTGACTGAACAAACGACTGAATAGCCCACTGAACGACTACTTAACGACCCACTGAACAATACTGGAGAACATTTTTTAAACCTTCTCTTTCCACTTTTTGCTCTTAACAGGAAGCATCAAAAAACGTCAAAAAACCCTTGTTAAAACCTCAAGCATGTAAGGCTATAGTCAGCATTTTTAACAACTTACCTTGGTTCACACCAAATCCAGCTGTTCTGCTGAAAGTTCACAGCAAGCCTTCTGAAGTATCTGTACGTGATGTCCCTTAGGAAGTTTGATCTCCTAATACAAAAAAGATATTGTACAATTAAACATTATTGACATAAGATCAGAAAAAGGTCATTTTCAGACTGAAACAGAAATAAAGAAACCTTAACCCTAGCAATTAAAATTGTGACAAAGACAAAACCCCACCCATAAATGGCATGGTTTTTTTAATGACCAGTTATGCTCAGGTTAAAATCTATACCTGTGCACCTACCAAAAATAATTAAACATCAGATTCACAAGGCTAAAATAAATGTGAGACAATAACAAAATTTTCTCAATACCTGCATAATTAGCATGATGCAAATTTAACAACTCACAATGAACGCACAACAAATCACAGCTATGTGAAAAATTACAATTATCCTCTTACGCTCTATAGCCACCAGTACTGTGGCTCAAGAGTTATGCAAAAACCTCCATGTATCACACCTTTCATGCAAATATCACGTAGTATCCACAGAAGCCTTATAATTTTAGCTAAATGGTCATATAAACCATTTCTAAAACTACCAAAGACAGCAGAAACAAGCATGATTGAAATAGCAGTTACTAAACTGCTTAAAATCTGCTAAACACACATAAACCAGCCAAAAATGTTCCACACTTCATGTATTTCATTATATTCATGTTGTGCTTTACTTGTAATAAGAAATCAGTGGCTAATTACCCGACCTAGCTTTCACAGATTTCAGTCTTTCAAAAAAGACCACAAAATGGCTTAATGGCCCAAATTCACTAAAACAGAAAACCAAAACAAGGACTTTTCACCGGTAACCCTCCCACAAACAATAAAAAAATAACTTAAATACAAAGTAAATTCTGTTACTGAAATTTAAAATGTGGTTTTACACCAAAAATAAAATTCAATTTACAACAAATAAAACTTACCAAGAATTGCACAAGGGCAGGGTTTTTCAAAAATAATCTCTTGTGATGTTTGTTATAGTGGTCTAAAATAATGTCCTCGAATCCTCAGAATGTTAAAATCCAAAGCTCTCCTCTTCTCGTTTGCTAAAAGCAAAGTGTCTTACAAACCAGTGGCACAGGTATTTATTGAAATCGTGAGGGACATTCAAAAAACTTCAAATGATCCAATCACAGAAGCCAACAGGGGAGGGACTGTCACAAAGTAACCAGTGAAGTTACAATGCAATAAACAGTACTCAACACCTTTTTTCCCTTGAGTAGTTAAAACCTTTATTCAGCAGTACACTAATTTCCATAGCTGTTGTCCACACCCTTGGCCTTGCCAAAAGACACAATCCAATCTTTTGTCTCAGACTCAGTCTCACCTTCGTTTCACAGCCTTACAACTTATTCATTTCAACAGTGTGACCTCAAGTTTGCCCCCCCCCCCGCTTCCCCTTCACACATGAAAACAAAAGACAGCCATTGATAGTCTCTACCACTAACTGTCTCACCACACCTATTTCTGAATTAAAAATTACCCAAAGTGACCTAAAACATGCCACTTTGGGTCAAATGTGAAAAAATATATTAATCTAAGAAAACTTAGCATTATTATAAAACATCTGTCACAAGTCTTCGTCTGTCTGAGTGGTGGCCTCTGTCACATCTGAACAAAACAAAAACAAATAATATTTTTGACAGTTAGTATTTATAAACAACTTTAACAAATATACATGGGTAAAACAGACATTTGCATATATCTAATCCTTATAAAATCACAAATGAAGAAAACAAAACATGATACTAATCATGGATTTAATATTTTCTCCAAATGATTTATCATAAACTAAAATAAATAATTCGCATTCATGTTTATTTGTATGTAGACAGTCGTTCAATAGTAATTCATAGAGTATTTTTTCTAAGTCCCATTTCTTAAAATAAGACACTGACGCCAACATTCACTGTTTATACCATCCAAACAATACATTAAGACTTACCATCACGTGCGAATGTAATCGAAGCTTGCAATGCATCCAGCTCCTGGGCAGTGTTATTCAGCATTTCTTTTTCAGCATCCAGCTGTTCTTTTAAAACAGAAATCTTTCTTTCGGCTGCACGCCTGAGCCGCACCTGCCGAACCAAGAGGTCCATTGCCTTGGCATGAAGTTGCAAGCACCTTGTATATAGATCCTCTCTGCTGACCCCTGGGTCCAAGCAGGCATACTGAAATTACAAAATATTTTGGATCATAACAAAATTAGAAAACAGTTATTCGCTTCAATCTATGCTGCCGCTACAATGTAATGTTTGTAGTGCCAGATCACAACAACAGCTGTATAAAAGTCTCAGCTTAACCTTGTGCCATCCTTTAAAAAACTTACGTTGATCACCCTGGGGACCCAAAAAGGCCCCAGTATGGCACAAGGGTTAACAGTGACTTATATGAAAGAGCAAACAAACAAACAAACAAACACAAGAAACACTAAACACAGCATCCTGCCCAGCTCTGTAACAGGTAATGTAGCGTAAAAACAAATTTTTCTACACTATAAATAAAATTTAAGAAATATTTGTTACTTACAGTTGATAGTTGAAATTCTTGACGCAATGATTCAACTTCAGGATCATTCATCCCAGCAAACTTCGTTGGGGAAGCATATGCCATTCTCTATTTATGATAAAGTATGAGGTTAATTAGTTACATTTTACACAACATTCAAACAATATACAAACATGAGAGCATCAAAGAGACTTTACTTACACATAAACATGTAGTTAGTTCACAATAATGATCAGTAATGCAATTACATTCATTCAAAAAACACAAAACATATATATAAATGG
This sequence comes from Rhamphochromis longiceps, assembly GCF_057381845.1. NCBI lineage: Eukaryota > Metazoa > Chordata > Actinopteri > Cichliformes > Cichlidae > Rhamphochromis > Rhamphochromis longiceps. The sequence goes on from NC_140565.1 coordinate 1,671,530, forward strand.
TAAATGGCCTGTATTTGTATAGCACTTTACTAGTCCCTAAGGACCCCAAAGCGCTTTACACATCCAGAATGAAGGTGTAAATTAGTCAATGTATGACATTAAGATAATGCTCACCAACTCTTGCTGTCTGCTGCTCAAATTTGCTTAAAGAAAAGGATTGAACGCACAACAAATCACAGCTATGTGAAAAATTACAATTATCCTCTTACGCTCTATAGCCACCAGTACTGTGGCTCAAGAGGTATTTATTGAAATCATGAGGGACATTCAAAAAACTTCAAATGATCCAATCACAGAAGCCAACAGGGGAGGGACTGTCACAAAGTAACCAGTGAAGTTACAATGCAATAAACAGTACTCAACACCTTTTTTCCCTTGACTAGTTAAAACCTTTATTCAGCAGTACACTAATTTTCATAGCTGTTGTCCACACCCTTGGCTTTGCCAAAAGACACAATTCAATCTTTTGTCTCAGACTCAGTCTCACCTTCGTTTCACAGCCTTACAACTTATTCATTTCAACAGTGTGACCTCAAGTTTGCCCCCCGCTTCCCCTTCACACATGAAAACAAAAGACAGCCATTGATAGTCTCTACCACTAACTGTCTCACCACACCTATTTCTGAATTAAAAATTACCCAAAGTGACCTAAAACATGCCACTTTGGGTCAAATGTGAAAAAATATATTAATCTAAGAAAACTTAGCATTATTATAAAACATCTGTCACAAGTCTTCGTCTGTCTGAGTGGTGGCCTCTGTCACATCTGAACAAAACAAAAACAAAGGGGGAAAGGTGAGGGGTTATACTTTTCTACATCACTGGTTGTTTGTTGTTGGCTTTAAACAAAATAACCAATAATTATTACAACAATTAAGCAGCATTACTCAATTTCTTCCTATTATATAAAAATGAAGCCAATATCTGGATGAGCTCTAATTACATGAATTAGCCGTGATATATGCCAATATGTCAATATGTATGAGAAATACAATATGTCAACATAATTTAAAAAACACAATCAATGAAGATTATTCCAGAGTCTCGGGCATGCCAGGGCATGTCAGGGTAAACTTCATTCAACTACAGAGGATACTTGCAGTCAAACTAAAAGAAGCTGTCAAAATGGACAGCAAAGTTGCTTTCATGTTTTAATTAAAAACAGTCTGGAAACACAACAAACAGTAGTCAAGACCTTTTTTCCCCTTTAGTAGTTAAAAGCTTTAATCGGCAGGGCACTAATTTCCACATCTGTAGTCCACATCTTGACCTTCTCAATAGACAGTTTTAACAGCTTCTCCCCCCCCCCCCCCCCCCACTGTCCTCACACATAAAAACAAAGAAGTACACATCAGTGCATGGCTAAGAGCTGCCAGAAAAATTACCCGTGGATTTTACTATGGGATCTCTGTGTTTGTCTGTGAGTTAATCAGACTGAATCTGCTAAACTAAAATACAGCAATGACAGATTGTGGGAGAAAACAAAACAAAACCAAAAATTTTTGCACACACAAACACACACAAAGGGAAGCTGTTGTCCACCAAACAATGCTTGTGTGACCTTTCTGTAATGTCTTATCAGGTTCTATAAACAAATTAATAGTAGCAGTTTTTCAATACGGGGAACATGGCCACTTTCCCGGGGCATCATCACAAGCATCGGCAAAAAAAAATTTTTTTAAAAATCACTTGTAGTCATGCTGCTCCGACGTCATGCCAGCGCATATTAGGAATGGCATAGGCACTGATCGGTGTTCTATCACCCATTTGCTGGGAGTAAGGGCGCCCTCCGTTTGTGAGGTGTGCCTGCTGCTTGTGGCACAGGGAGGAGAGGGCAGGGCAGAAAGGGATTCTCTGGCTGGCTGAAGCAATATAATAACCAACCCGCAAAATAAAACAATATAAAAACAAACCAACAAACACAAAAACACCAGACATTATGATACAGACTTATAATTTGCACCGATGGTTTTTCAGAATTCTATATGCGAAAAGTAAGCGCGAGAGCCCTCGGTGCGCCTGTTCGCTGCTGAAGTCACAGTAAACTTTGTCATCTCCGCTACAGTCCAGTATATCCAGAGACTGCAGCGTGTTGTGCGCTCTGCTGAGAAGGTGATTGGCTGCAGACTCCCATCTTTGCAGGACCTGTACACCTCCAGGACACTGCGGTGTGCAGCTCGGATCTCAGCTGACCCTTCTCACCCCGGATACCGTCTGTTTGACCTGCTCCCCTCAGGCAGGAGGCTCCGGTCCATTCGCACCAGAACCTCTCGCCATAAGAACAGTTTCTTCCCCTCTGCTGTTGGACGCATGAACAATAAACGTACGACTGTTCCCACCACTAACTCATGACCCTACGCTGTGTTCACTGCATCATTCCATGTTTGGCACTGATCACCACCTGCACTCATGTATATATCTTTCTACGTAGCACTTTTAATTCTTATTCTCATATATATATCTCATGTATATCTCATGCATATATCTTTCTACGTAGCACTTTTAATTCTTATTCTTACTTTTATTTTTTCATGTCTACTTAATCGCAATTTATGACAGCATGTTTGCACTGAAGCACCGCAGCAATTTCCTAATGTTGTAAACCTGCTCAACATTTGGCAATAAAACCCTTTCTGATTCTGATTCTGATTCTATATAGAGAGCTCACCCCTGATTCAAGCAGGCATACTGAAATTACAAAATATTTGGAATAATAACAAAGTCAAAAAGACAATTTATTCAGTTCAATTGATACTGCTACTATAATTTAAGTTTTTGGATGCCAGAGCACAACAACAGCTGGATACAAGTCCGCATTTTCAATTCAACGTGTAATTTCAGGTACACCATTCCCTATTTAAGGTCTCCACCAAGGGATTTCATCATATTGACATGATCTTTGGCGTCTGGAATACAAAAACTTTGCGGTGTTATATTGCAAAGCTTTTTACTTTTAAAAAATAGGGTGATGATGGCAGCACGTGGGCTATCAATCAATAAACAAAAAGCAGTAATCTGCTGTCACTCATAAACACACTGTCCAATTTCTCCCAAAGGTCACAGGCGTGATGAAACTCAACCTCGGAAATGTTTGTTATGCAGTTTGTCAGTTATGGTTTGAGCGCCACCTAGTGGGACAACTATAAATATGATTGAATGAGATGAAATGTTAGCTGGTGGTTAAATGCATGAATTCCATCAATGTGACATCAGATGCTGATGTCTGGTTGTAGGTGTTGGGCGTGGCTCGATGCGCGGGGGGTGCGAGGGCCCTCATAACGCTGCTTGCAGCTTTAATTAGGGCCCGAGCACTGATAGTGCGAAGGCCCTATTGTAATTGCTCTGTTTATTATTATTATTATTATTATTAGGGCCCGAGCACTGACAGTGCGAAGGCCCTATTGTAATTGCTCTGTTTATTTATTATTATTATTATTATTATTCCGGCAAATGAATTGGCCGTTTGAGGGCCTAAACATGCTCGAAAACTCATGAAATTTTGCACACGCGTCAGGTCTGGTGAAAATTTACGTATTTTAATGTTCCCAGACATGGCCAGGGAAAATTAGCTCAGTAGCGCCACCTAGAAAAATTAAAAACACGAGCCCCCGGTATGGGTATGACCTACAAGTTTGAAAGTCGGTACACCTATATAACGTTCAGAGTCGAACAAAAAAGTCTATTATGGCAATGTCCTAAACCCAACAGGAAGTCCGCCATTTTGGATTGAAGGTGACATTTTGGGTCTGATTTTACCGTTTCCATGCCTTGTACTTTAACGAACTCCTCCTTGGGATTTGGTCCTATAAACTTCAAATTTGGACAGTGTCAACTACACCCTTGTGCCATGTTAAATTGCGGAGCTTTTGAGTTTTCACAATACTATGAGGCCGTGGCGCCATGGCGAATTTCGATGACTCACCATGAAAATCTTATTGCCTCTCATTTTGTCATACATGTTCCGATCTGGACCAAAGAGCACACATATGATAAGGCTCCACCCCTGAACATATTTCAACTGCCATATTTGACATCAAGGACAGCGCCACCTAGTGGGAACAGGAAATGTCATGTTTTACACTTTGGGGTACAGTATAGTGATGGGTGACATCTGCAGCCTCAAATTTCTCCAGGAAAGCCTTAAGGAGTTGGTCTTGGGTTACAGTGAAAACTGTGACTTTTCGCAAAAGGGTGTGACCCCAGCAGCATGGCGAACTTTGATGTCACGCCATGAAGAAACAAATTAGTATAACTCAATGAAATCCAGTCTGATCAGTACCAGACTTTACAGGCATGATGGCAGACCCGCCCTGAACAGATTGATGTGCCCATTGTCGGAAATACGGACAGCGCCACCTAATGGCAACAGGAAATGTCATGGCTTTAATTTTGTTGTACTGATTTTCACAGGTTCATTGTGGCCACCTCAAAAGCGGTGAATATCACCATCAGTCCCTCGTGATGCTTCAGTGCAAAAATTGTGACTTTAAACTGAACGGCGCACCCTGGTGGCAACGCGGTTCACCATGAAAGATGAAGTGGCTTTTGAGGGGCTTGGAAAGTTTATAGAGGCTTGAAATTTGGCACACACCTCCAAATGGATGAAGGCATTGTTGTTATGTAACCATTTTCCTTGAATAGCGCAAAATGGCTCCACAGCGCCCCCTACAATATTTCAAAACATCAGCCCCTGCTCTGTGTTTCATCTATGAGTCTGACACTTGGTAAGCTTGTGTAAGATATCAAGATGTACAAAAAAGTCTCTTGGAGCAATATCCCAAATCCAACAGGAAGTCAGCCATTTTAAAATTAATGTGTAATTTTGATGACATTTTCCCCCCTTTTCAGGCCTCATACTTTGACGAACTCCTCCAAGGGATTTCATCATATTGAAGCATTCTTCAGTGTGTAGAATCTAAAGACCTTTGTGATGTTAAATTGCGAAGCTTTTTACGTTCAGGGAAACGGGGTGGTCATGGCGGCACGTAGAGTTTCAATCACTCGCAAAAAGCAGTAATCTGCTGTCACTAAAAAACACAATGTCCAATCTCTCCCAAAGGTCGCAGGTGTGATGAGACTCGAGCTTGGAAATGTTTGTTATGCTATTTGTCAATAATGGTTAGAGCGCCACCTAGTGGCATGACTATAATCCTGGTTGAATAAGATGAAATGTTAGCTGGTGATTAAAAGCATGAAATCCATCAATGTGACATCAGATCGGAGGTGCTGGTTGTAGGTGTTGGGTGTAGCTCGACGCGATGGGGTGCGAGGGCCCTCATAACGCTGCTTGCAGCTTTAATTATTATTATTAGGGCCCGAGCACCGAGAGTGCGAAGGCCCTATTGTATCTGCTCCGTTTCTTATTATTAGGGCCCGAGCACTGAGAGTGCGAAGGCCCTATTGTATCTGCTCCGTTTCTTATTATTAGGGCCCGAGCACTGATAGTGCGAAGGCCCTATTGTAATTGCTCTGTTTATTATTATTAGGGCCCGAGCACTGATAGTGCGAAGGCCCTATTGTAATTGCTCTGTTTATTATTATTATTATTATTATTATTATTATTATTATTTCGGCAAATGAATTGGCCGTTTGAGGGCCTAAACATGCTCGAAAACTCATGAAATTTTGCACACGCGTCAGGTCTGGTGAAAATTTACGTATTTTAATGTTCTCAGACATGGCCAGGGAAAATTAGCTCAGTAGCGCCACCTACAAAAATGAAAAACGCGAGCCCCCGGTATGGGTATGGCCTACAAGTTTGAAAGTCGGTACACCTATATAACGTTCAGAGTTGAACAAAAAAGTCTATTATGGCAATGTCCTAAACCCAACAGGAAGTCCGCCATTTTGGATTGAAGGTGACATTTTGGCTCTAATTTTGCCATTTCCATGCCTTGTACTTTAACGAACTCCTCCTTGGGATTTGGTTGTATAAGCTTCATCTTTGGACAGTGTCAACTACACCCTTGTGCCATGTTAAATTGCGGAGCTTTTGAGTTTTCACAATACTATGAGGCCGTGGCGCCATGGCGAATTTCGATGACTCGCCATGAAAATCTTATTGCCTCTCATTTTGTCATACATTTTCTGACCTTGACCAAAGTGAACACATATGATAAGGCTCCACCCCTGAACATATTTCAACTGCCATATTTGACACCAGGGACAGCGCCACCTAGTGGGAACAGGAAATGTCATGTTTTACACTTTGGGGTACAGTATAGTGATGGGTGACACCTGCAGCCTCAAATTTCTCCAGGAAAGCCTTAAGGAGTTGGTCTTGGGTTACAGTGAAAACTGTGAGTTTTCGCAAAAGGGTGTGACCCCAGCAGCATGGCGAACTTTAATGTCACGCCATGAAGAAACAAATTAGTATAACTCAATGAAATCCAGTCTGTTCAGTACCAGACTTTACAGGCATGATGTCAGACCCGCCCTGAACAGATTGATGTGCCCATTGTCGGGAATACGTGCAGCGCCACCTAGTGGCAACAGGAAATGTCATGGCTTTAATTTTGTTGTACTGATTTTCACAGGTTCATCGTGGCCACCTCAAAAGCGGTGAATATCAACATCAGTCCCTCGTGATGCTTCAGTGCAAAAATTGTGACTTTAAACTGAACGGCGCACCCTGGTGGCAACGCTGTTCACCATGAAAGATGAAGTGGCTTTTGAGGGGCTTGGAAAGTATATAGAGGCTTTAAATTTAGCACACCCCTCCAAATGGATGAAGGCTTTGTTGTCATGTGATCATTTTCATTGAATAGCGCGAAATGGCTCCACAGCGCCCCCTTCAAAATTTCAAAACCACAGCCCCAGCTCTGTGTTTTATGTATGAGTCTGAAACCTGGTAAGCTTATAGGAGATATCAAGATGTACAAAAAAGTCTCTTGGAGCAATATCCAAAATCCAACAGGAAGTCAGCCATTTTAAAATTAATGTGCAATTTTGGCGACATTTTCCCCTCTTTTCAGGCTTCATACTTTGACGAACTCCTCCAAGGGATTTCATCATATTGAACCATTCTCCAGTGTGTGGAATCTAAAGACCTTTGTGATGTTAAATTGCGAAGCTTTTTACGTTCAAGGAAACGGGGTGGTCATGGCGGCACGTGGAGTTTCAATCACTCGCCAAAAAGCAGTAATATGCTGTCACTCAAAGACACAAAGTCCAATCTCTCCCAAAGGTCGCAGGCGTGATGAGACTCGAGCTCGGAAATGTTTGTTATGCCATTTGTGCATAAGGGTTAGAGCGCCACCTAGTGGAACGACTAACAAATCATGAATGAATGAGTTGAAATGTTAGCTGGTGGTTAAATGCATGAATTCCATCAATGTGACATCAGATCGGACCTGCTGGTTTTAGGTGTTGGGCGTGGCTCGACGTGCTGGGGGTGCGAGGGCCCTCATAACGCTGCTTGCAGCTTTAATTATTATTATTATTATTATTTCGGCAAATGAATTGGCCGTTTGAGGGCCTAAACATGCTCGAAAACTCATGAAATTTTGCACACGCGTCAGGTCTGGTGAAAATTTACGTATTTTAATGTTCTCAGACATGGCCAGGGAAAATTAGCTCAGTAGCGCCACCTAGAAAAATGAAAATCGCGAGCCCCCGATATGGGTATGACCTACATGTTTGAAAGTCGGTACACCTATATAACGTTCAGAGTCGAACAAAAAAGTCTATTATGGCAATGTCCTAAACCCAACAGGAAGTCCGCCATTTTGGATTGAAGGTGACATTTTGGCTCTGATTTTACCGTTTCCATGCCTCGAACTTTAACGAACTCCTCCTTGGGGTTTGATTTCATAACCTTCATATTTGGTCAGTGCCAACTACACCCTTGTGCCATGTTAAATTGCGGAGCTTTTGAGTTTTCACAATACCATGAGGCCGTGGCGCCACGGCGAATTTCGATGACTCGCCATGAAAATCTTATTGCCTCTCATTCTGTCATACATTTTCTGACCTTGACCAAAGTGAAGACATATGATAAGGCTCCAGCCCTGAACATATTTCAACTGCCATATTTGACATCAAGGACAGCGCCACCTAGTGGGAACAGGAAATGTCATGTTTTACACTTTGGGGTACAGTATAGTGATGGGTGACATCTGCAGCCTCAAATTTCTCCAGGAAAGGCGTAAGGAGTTGGTCTTGGGGTACAGTGAAAACTGTAGCTTTTCACGAAAGGGTGTGACCTCAGCAGCATGGCGAACTTTGATATCTCGCCATGAAGAAACAAATTAGTATAACTCCATGAAATCCAGTCTGATTAGTACCAGACTTTACAGGCATGATGTCACACCCGCCCTGAACAGATTGATGTGCCCATTGTCAGGAATATGAAGAGCGCCACCTAGTGGGAACAGGAAATGTCATGTCTTACACTTTGTTGTACTGATTTTCACAGGTTCATAGTGGCCACCTCAAAAGCGGTGAATATCACCATCAGTCCTTGATGATGCTTTAGTGCAAAAATTGTGACTTTAAACTGAACGGCGCACCCTGGTGGCAACGCTGTTCACCATGAAAAATGAAGTGGCTTTTGAGGGGCTTGGAAAGTTTATAGAGGCTTGAAATTTGGCGCACACCTCCATTGTGCTTAAGGCTTTGTTGTTATGTGATCATTTTCATTGAATAGCGCAAAATGGCTCCACAGCGCCCCCTACAAAATTTCAAAACATCAGCCCCAGCTCTGTGTTTTATGTATGAGTCTGAAACCTGGTAAGCTTATAGGAGATATCAAGATGTACAAAAAAGTCTCTTGGAGCAATATCCCAAATCTAACAGGAAGTCAGCCATTTTAAAATTAATGTGTAATTTTTGTGACATTTTCCCCTCTTTCCAGGCACCGTTCTTTGACGAACTCCTCCAAGGGATTTCATCATATTGAACCAATCTCCAGTGTGAGGAATCTAAAGACCTTTGTGATGTTAAATTGCGAAGGTTTTTACGTTCAGGAAACGGGGTGGTTATGGCGGCATGTGGAGTTTCAGTCACTCGCCAAAAAGCAGTAATCTGCTGTCACTCAAAATCAAAATGTCCAATATGTCCCAAAGGTCGCAGGCGTGATGAGACTCGAGCTCGGAAATGTTTGTTATGCCATTTGTCAGTAATGGTTAGAGCGCCACCTAGTGGGACGACTATAATCATGATTGAATGAGTTGAAATGTTAGCTGGTGGTTAAATGCATGAATTCCATCAATGTGACATCAGATCGGAGGTGCTGGTTTTAGGTGTTGGGCTTGGCTCGACGCGCCGGGGGTGCGAGGGCCCTCGTAACGCTGCTTGCAGCTTTAATTATTATTATTATTATTATTATTATTCACCCCAAACAAGGGCCTTTTTGAGGGCCTAAACATGCTCAAAAACTCATGAAATTTTGCACACATGCCAGGTCTGGTGAAAAATTTTGTATTTTAATGGTTTTACATATGAGCACTGGGAAATGGCTCTACAGCGCCACCTATGCCTTGTTAAATGCAGCCCTACGACCACATCGTTTGAGCTACATGTATGAAATTTGGCACACATGTGTATCATGCCAAGACGAACAAAAAAGTCTGTGGGCCCATTGACGCAAACCCAACAGGAAGTCCGCCATTTGGAAGAGAAGGTGACATTTTGGCTCTAATTTTGCCATTTCCATGCCTCGAACTTTTGCGAACTCCTCCTTGGGGTTTCATTTCATAACCTTCAAATTTGGACAGTGTCAACTACACCCTTGTGCCATGTTAAATTGCGGAGCTTTTGAGTTTTCACAATACTATGAGGCCGTGGCGCCATGGCGAATTTCGATGACTCGCCATGAAAATCTTATTGCCTCTCATTTTGTCATACATTTTCTGACCTTGACCAAAGTGAACACATATGATAAGGCTCCACCCCTGAACATATTTCAACTGCCATATTTGACATCAAGGACAGCGCCACCTAGTGGGAACAGGAAATGTCATGTTTTACACTTTGGGGTACAGTATAGTGATGGGTGACATCTGCAGCCTCAAATTTCTCCAGGAAAGCCTTAAGGAGTTGGTCTTGGGTTACAGTGAAAACTGTGAGTTTTCGCGAAAGGGTGTGACCCCAGCAGCATGGCGAACTTTGATGTCACGCCATGAAGAAACAAATTAGTATAACTCAATGAAATCCAGTCTGATCAGTACCAGACTTTACAGGCATGATGTCAGACGCGCCCTGAACAGATTGATGTGCCCATTGTCAGAAATACGGACAGCGCCACCTAGTGGCAACAGGAAATGTCATGTCTTACACTTTGTTGTACTGATTTTCACAGGTTCATTGTGGACACCTCAAAAGCGGTGAATATCACCGTCAGTCCTTCATGATGCTGCAGTGCGAATATTGTGACTTTATACTGAACGGCGCACCCTGGTGGCAACGCTGTTCACCATGAAAAGTGAAGTGGCTTTTGAGGGGCTTGGAAAGTTTAAAAAGTCTTGAAATTTGGCACACACCTCCAATGTGCATAAGGCTTTGTTGTTATGTGATCATTTTCATTGAATAGCGCAAAATGGCTCCACAGCGCCCCCTACTAAATTTCAAAACATCAGCCCCAGCTCTGTGTTTTATGTATGAGTCTTAAACCTGGTAAGCTTATAGGAGATATCAAGATGTACAAAAAAGTCTCTTGGAGCAATATCCCAAATCCAACAGGAAGTCAGCCATTTTAAAATTAATGTGTAATTTTGGCAACATTTTGCCCTCTTTCCAGGCACCGTTCTTTGACGTACTCCTCCAAGGGATTTCATCATATTGAACCAATCTCCAGTGTGTGGAATCTAAAGACCTTTGTGATGTTAAATTGCGAAGCTTTTTACGTTCAGGGAAACGGGGTTGTCATGGTGGCATGTGGAGTTTCAATCACTCGCCAAAAAGCAGTAATCTGCTGTCACTCAAAATCTAAATGTCCAAATTCTCCCAAAGGTCGCAGGCGTGATGAGACTCGAGCTTGGAAATGTTTGTTATGCCATTTGTCAGTAATGGTTAGAGCGCCACCTAGTGGGACGACTATAATGATGATTGAATGAGATGAAATGTTAGCTGGTGGTTAAATGCATGAATTCCATCAATGTGACATCAGATCGGAGGTGCTGGTTGTAGGTGTTGGGCGTGGCTCGACGCGCCGGGGGTGCGAGGGCCCTCATAACGCTGCTTGCAGCTTTAATTATTATTATTATTATTATTATTATTATTATTCACCCCAAACAAGGGCCTTTTTGAGGGCCTAAACATGCTCAAAAACTCATGAAATTTTGCACACATGCCAGGTCTGGTGAAAAATTTTGTATTTTAATGGTTTTACATATGAGCACTGGGAAATGGCTCTAGAGCGCCACCTATGCCTTGTTAAATGCAGCCCTATGACCACATCGTTTGAGCTACATGTATGAAATTTGGCACACATGTGTATCATGCCAAGACGAACAAAAAAGTCTGTGGGCCCATTGACGCAAACCCAACAGGAAGTCCGCCATTTGGAAGAGAAGGTGACATTTTGGCTCTAATTTTGCCATTTCCATGCCTCGAACTTTTGCGAACTCCTCCTTGGGGTTTCATTTCATAACCTTCAAATTTGGACAGTGTCAACTACACCCTTGTGCCATGTTAAATTGCGGAGCTTTTGAGTTTTCACAATACTATGAGGCCGTGGCGCCATGGCGAATTTCGATGACTCGCCATGAAAATCTTATTGCCTCTCATTTTGTCATACATGTTCCGATCTGGACCAAAGAGCACACATATGATAAGGCTCCACCCCTGAACATATTTCAACTGCCATATTTGACATCAAGGACAGCGCCACCTAGTGGGAACAGGAAATGTCATGTTTTACACTTTGGGGTACAGTATAGTGATGGGTGACATCTGCAGCCTCAAATTTCTCCAGGAAAGCCTTAAGGAGTTGGTCTTGGGTTACAGTGAAAACTGTGAGTTTTCGCGAAAGGGTGTGACCCCAGCAGCATGGCGAACTTTGATGTCACGCCATGAAGAAACAAATTAGTATAACTCAATGAAATCCAGTCTGATCAGTATCAGACTTTACAGGCATGATGTCAGACCCACCCTGAACAGATTGATGTGTCCATTGTCGGAAATACGGACAGCGCCACCTAGTGGCAACAGGAAATGTCATGGCTTTAATTTTGTTGTACTGATTTTCACAGGTTCATCGTGGCCACCTCAAAAGCGGTGAATATCAACATCAGTCCCTCGTGATGCTTCAGTGCAAAAATTGTGACTTTAAACTGAACGGCGCACCCTGGTGGCAACGCGGTTCACCATGAAAGATGAAGTGGCTTTTGAGGGGCTTGGAAAGTTTATAGAGGCTTGAAATTTGGCACACACATCCAAATGGATGTAGGCTTTGTTGTCATGTGATCATTTTCATTGAATAGCTCGAAATTGCTCCACAGCGCCCCCTACAAAATTTCAAAACAACAGCCCCTGCTCTGTGTTTCATCTATGAGTCTGAAACCTGGTAAGCTTATGGAAAATATCAAGATGTACAAAAAAGTCTCTTGGAGCAATATCCCAAATCCAACAGGAAGTCAGCCATTTTAAAATTAATGTGTAATTTTGGCGACATTTTCCCCTCTTTTCAGGCTTCATACTTTGACGAACTCCTCCAAGGGATTTCATCATATTGAACCATTCTCCAGTGTGTGGAATCTAAAGACCTTTGTGATGTTAAATTGCGAAGCTTTTTACGTTCAAGGAAACGGGGTGGTCATGGCGGCACGTGGAGTTTCAATCACTGGCCAAAAAGCAGTAATATGCTGTCACTCAAAGACACAAAGTCCAATCTCTCCCAAAGGTCGCAGGCGTGATGAGACTCGAGCTCGGAAATGTTTGTTATTCCCTTTGTCTATAATGGTTAGAGCGCCACCTAGTGGGACGACTAACTAATCATGAATGAATGAGTTGAAATGTTAGCTGGTGGTTAAATGCATGAATTCCATCAATGTGACATCAGATCGGACGTGCTGGTTTTAGGTGTTGGGCGTGGCTCGACGCGCCGGGGGTGCGAGGGCCCTCATAACGCTGCTTGCAGCTTTAATTAGGGCCCGAGCACCGAGAGTGCGAAGGCCCTATTGTATCTGCTCCGTTTCTTATTAGGGCCCGAGCACTGATAGTGCGAAGGCCCTATTGTAATTGCTCTGTTTATTATTATTATTATTATTATTATTATTATTATTATTATTCCGGCAAATGAATTGGCCTTTTGAGGGCCTAAACATGCTCGAAAACTCATGAAATTTTGCACACGCGTCAGGTCTGGTGAAAATTTACGTATTTTAATGTTCTCAGACATGGCCAGGGAAAATTAGCTCAGTAGCGCCACCTAGAAAAATGAAAAACGCGAGCCCCCGGTATGGGTATGACCTACATGTTTGAAAGTCGGTACACCTATATAACGTTCAGAGTCGAACAAAAAAGTCTATTATGGCAATGTCCTAAACCCAACAGGAAGTCCGCCATTTTGGATTGAAGGTGACATTTTGGGTCTGATTTTACCGTTTCCATGCCTTGTACTTTAACGAACTCCTCCTTGGGATTTGGTCCTATAAACTTCAAATTTGGACAGTGTCAACTACACCCTTGTGCCATGTTAAATTGCGGAGCTTTTGAGTTTTCACAATAGTATGAGGCCGTGGCGCCATGGCGAATTTTGATGACTCGCCATGAAAATCTTATTGCCTCTCATTCTGTCATACATGTTCCGATCTGGACCAAAGAGCACACATATGATAAGGCTTCACCCCTGAACATATTTCAACTGCCATATTTGACATCAAGGACAGCGCCACCTAGTGGGAACAGGAAATGTCATGTTTTACACTTTGGGGTACAGTATAGTGATGGGTGACATCTGCAGCCTCAAATTTCTCCAGGAAAGCCTTAAGGAGTTGGTCTTGGGTTACAGTGAAAACTGTGACTTTTCGCAAAAGGGTGTGACCCCAGCGGCGTGGCGAACTTTGATGTCACGCCATGAAGAAACAAATTAGTATAACTCAATGAAATCCAGTCTGATTAGTACCAGACTTTACAGGCATGATGTCAGACCCGCCCTGAACAGATTGATGTGCCCATTGTCGGAAATACGGACAGCGCCACCTAGTGGCCACAGGAAATGTCATGGCTTTAATTTTGTTGTACTGATTTTCACAGGTTCATCGTGGCCACCTCAAAAGCGGTGAATATCACCATCAGTCCCTCGTGATGCTTCAGTGCAAAAATTGTGACTTTAAACTGAACGGCGCACCCTGGTGGCAACGCTGTTCAACATGAAAGATGAAGTGGCTTTTGAGGGTCTTGGCAAGTTTATAGAGGCTTGAAATTTGGCACACACCTCCAAATGGATGTAGGCTTTGTTGTCATGTGATCATTTTCATTGAATAGCGCGAAATTGCTCCACAGCGCCCCCTACAAAATTTCAAAACAACAGCCCCTGCTCTGTGTTTCATCTATGAGTCTGAAACCTGGTAAGCTTATGGAAAATATAAAGATGTACAAAAAAGTCTCTTGGAGCAATATCCCAAATCCAACAGGAAGTCAGCCATTTTAAAATTAATGTGTAATTTTGGCGACATTTTCCCCTCTTTTCAGGCTTCATACTTTGACGAACTCCTCCAAGGGATTTCATCATATTGAACCATTCTCCAGTGTGTGGAATCTAAAGACCTTTGTGATGTTAAATTGCGAAGCTTTTTACGTTCAAGGAAACGGGGTGGTCATGGCGGCACGTGGAGTTTCAATCACTGGCCAAAAAGCAGTAATATGCTGTCACTCAAAGACACAAAGTCCAATCTCTCCCAAAGGTCGCAGGCGTGATGAGACTCGAGCTCGGAAATGTTTGTTATTCCCTTTGTCTATAATGGTTAGAGCGCCACCTAGTGGGACGACTAACTAATCATGAATGAATGAGTTGAAATGTTAGCTGGTGGTTAAATGCATGAATTCCATCAATGTGACATCAGATCGGACGTGCTGGTTTTAGGTGTTGGGCGTGGCTCGACGCGCCGGGGGTGCGAGGGCCCTCATAACGCTGCTTGCAGCTTTAATTAGGGCCCGAGCACCGAGAGTGCGAAGGCCCTATTGTATCTGCTCCGTTTCTTATTAGGGCCCGAGCACTGATAGTGCGAAGGCCCTATTGTAATTGCTCTGTTTATTATTATTATTATTATTATTATTATTATTATTATTATTATTATTCCGGCAAATGAATTGGCCTTTTGAGGGCCTAAACATGCTCGAAAACTCATGAAATTTTGCACACGCGTCAGGTCTGGTGAAAATTTACGTATTTTAATGTTCTCAGACATGGCCAGGGAAAATTAGCTCAGTAGCGCCACCTAGAAAAATGAAAAACGCGAGCCCCCGGTATGGGTATGACCTACATGTTTGAAAGTCGGTACACCTATATAACGTTCAGAGTCGAACAAAAAAGTCTATTATGGCAATGTCCTAAACCCAACAGGAAGTCCGCCATTTTGGATTGAAGGTGACATTTTGGGTCTGATTTTACCGTTTCCATGCCTTGTACTTTAACGAACTCCTCCTTGGGATTTGGTCCTATAAACTTCAAATTTGGACAGTGTCAACTACACCCTTGTGCCATGTTAAATTGCGGAGCTTTTGAGTTTTCACAATAGTATGAGGCCGTGGCGCCATGGCG
Source organism: Rhamphochromis longiceps (assembly GCF_057381845.1). Taxonomy (NCBI): domain Eukaryota; kingdom Metazoa; phylum Chordata; class Actinopteri; order Cichliformes; family Cichlidae; genus Rhamphochromis; species Rhamphochromis longiceps. The sequence continues at coordinate 1,687,233 of NC_140565.1, forward strand.
AATTTTGATGACTCGCCATGAAAATCTTATTGCCTCTCATTCTGTCATACATGTTCCGATCTGGACCAAAGAGCACACATATGATAAGGCTTCACCCCTGAACATATTTCAACTGCCATATTTGACATCAAGGACAGCGCCACCTAGTGGGAACAGGAAATGTCATGTTTTACACTTTGGGGTACAGTATAGTGATGGGTGACATCTGCAGCCTCAAATTTCTCCAGGAAAGCCTTAAGGAGTTGGTCTTGGGTTACAGTGAAAACTGTGACTTTTCGCAAAAGGGTGTGACCCCAGCGGCGTGGCGAACTTTGATGTCACGCCATGAAGAAACAAATTAGTATAACTCAATGAAATCCAGTCTGATTAGTACCAGACTTTACAGGCATGATGTCAGACCCGCCCTGAACAGATTGATGTGCCCATTGTCGGAAATACGGACAGCGCCACCTAGTGGCCACAGGAAATGTCATGGCTTTAATTTTGTTGTACTGATTTTCACAGGTTCATCGTGGCCACCTCAAAAGCGGTGAATATCACCATCAGTCCCTCGTGATGCTTCAGTGCAAAAATTGTGACTTTAAACTGAACGGCGCACCCTGGTGGCAACGCTGTTCAACATGAAAGATGAAGTGGCTTTTGAGGGTCTTGGCAAGTTTATAGAGGCTTGAAATTTGGCACACACCTCCAAATGGATGTAGGCTTTGTTGTCATGTGATCATTTTCATTGAATAGCGCGAAATTGCTCCACAGCGCCCCCTACAAAATTTCAAAACAACAGCCCCTGCTCTGTGTTTCATCTATGAGTCTGAAACCTGGTAAGCTTATGGAAAATATAAAGATGTACAAAAAAGTCTCTTGGAGCAATATCCCAAATCCAACAGGAAGTCAGCCATTTTAAAATTAATGTGTAATTTTGGCAACATTTTCCCCTCTTTCCAGGCACCGTTCTTTGACGAACTCCTCCAAGGGATTTCATCATATTGAACCAATCTCCAGTGTGTGGAATCTAAAGACCTTTGTGATGTTAAATTGCGAAGCTTTTTACGTTCAGTGAAACGGGGTGGTTATGGTGGCACTTAGAGTTTGAATCACTCGCCAAAAAGCAGTAATCTGCTGTCACTCCAAAACACAATGTCCAATCTCTCCCAAAGCTCATAGGCGTGATGAGACTCGAGCTCGGAAATGTTTGTTATGCCATTTGTACATAATGGTTAGAGCGCCACCTAGTGGAACGACTAACTAATCATGAATGAATGAGTTGAAATGTTTGCTGGTGGTTAAATGCATGAATTCCATCAATGTGACATCAGATCGGAGGTGCTGGTTTTAGGTGTTGGGCTTGGCTCGACGCGCCGGGGGTGCGAGGGCCCTCGTAACGCTGCTTGCAGCTTTAATTATTATTATTATTATTATTATTCACCCCAAACAAGGGCCTTTTTGAGGGCCTAAACATGCTCAAAAACTCATGAAATTTTGCACACATGCCAGGTCTGGTGAAAAATTTTGTATTTTAATGGTTTTACATATGAGCACTGGGAAATGGCTCTACAGCGCCACCTATGCCTTGTTAAATGCAGCCCTACGACCACATCGTTTGAGCTACATGTATGAAATTTGGCACACATGTGTATCATGCCAAGACGAACAAAAAAGTCTGTGGGCCCATTGACGCAAACCCAACAGGAAGTCCGCCATTTGGAAGAGAAGGTGACATTTTGGCTCTAATTTTGCCATTTCCATGCCTCGAACTTTTGCGAACTCCTCCTTGGGGTTTCATTTCATAACCTTCAAATTTGGACAGTGTCAACTACACCCTTGTGCCATGTTAAATTGCGGAGCTTTTGAGTTTTCACAATAGTATGAGGCCGTGGCGCCATGGCGAATTTTGATGACTCGCCATGAAAATCTTATTGCCTCTCATTCTGTCATACATGTTCCGATCTGGACCAAAGAGCACACATATGATAAGGCTCCACCCCTGAACATATTTCAACTGCCATATTTGACATCAAGGACAGCGCCACCTAGTGGGAACAGGAAATGTCATGTTTTACACTTTGGGGTACAGTATTGTGATGGGTGACATCTGCAGCCTCAAATTTCTCCAGGAAAGCCTTAAGGAGTTGGTCTTGGGTTACAGTGAAAACTGTGACTTTTCGCAAAAGGGTGTGACCCCAGCGGCATGGCGAACTTTGATGTCACGCCATGAAGAAACAAATTAGTCTAACTCAATGAAATCCAGTCTGATCAGTACCAGACTTTACAGGCATGATGTCAGACCCACCCTGAACAGATTGATGTGCCCATTGTCGGAAATACGGACAGCGCCACCTAGTGGCAACAGGAAATGTCATGGCTTTAATTTTGTTGTACTGATTTTCACAGGTTCATCGTGGCCACCTCAAAAGCGGTGAATATCAACATCAGTCCCTCGTGATGCTTCAGTGCAAAAATTGTGACTTTAAACTGAACGGCGCACCCTGGTGGCAACGCGGTTCACCATGAAAGATGAAGTGGCTTTTGAGGGGCTTGGAAAGTTTATAGAGGCTTGAAATTTGGCACACACCTCCAAATCGATGTAGGCTTTGTTGTCATGTGATCATTTTCATTGAATAGCGCGAAATTGCTCCACAGCGCCCCCTTCAAAATTTCAAAACAACAGCCCCTGCTCTGTGTTTCATCTATGAGTCTGAAACCTGGTAAGCTTATGGAAAATATCAAGATGTACAAAAAAGTCTCTTGGAGCAATATCCCAAATCCAACAGGAAGTCAGCCATTTTAAAATTAATGTGCAATTTTGGCGACATTTTCCCCTCTTTTCAGGCTTCATACTTTGACGAACTCCTCCAAGGGATTTCATCAGATTGGACCGATCTGCAGTGTGTGGAATCTAAAGACCTTTGTGATGTTAAATTGCGAAGCTTTTTACGTCCAGGGAAACGGGGTGGTTATGGCGGCACTTAGAGTTTGAATCACTCGCCAAAAAGCAGTAATCTGCTGTCACTCAAAAACACAATGTCCAATCTCTCCCAAACGTCTCAGGTGTGATGAGACTCGAGCTTGGAAGTGTTTGTTATGCCATTTGTACATAATGGTTAGAGCGCCACCTAGTGGAACGACTAACTAATCATGAATGAATGAGTTGAAATGTTAGCTGGTGGTTAAATGCATGAATTCCATCAATGTGACATCAGATCGGACGTGCTGGTTTTAGGTGTTGGGCGTGGCTCGACGCGCCGGGGGTGCGAGGGCCCTCATAACGCTGCTTGCAGCTTTAATTATTATTATTATTATTATTCACCCCAAACAAGGGCCTTTTTGAGGGCCTAAACATGCTCAAAAACTCATGAAATTTTGCACACATGCCAGGTCTGGTGAAAAATTTTGGATTTTAATGGTTTTACATATGAGCACTGGGAAATGGCTCTACAGCGCCACCTATGCCTTGTTAAATGCAGCCCTACGACCACATGGTTTGAGCTACATGTATGAAATTTGGCACACATGTGTATCATGCCAAGACGAACAAAAAAGTCTGTGGGCCCATTGACGCAAACCCAACAGGAAGTCCGCCATTTGGAAGAGAAGGTGACATTTTGGCTCTAATTTTGCCATTTCCATGCCTCGAACTTTTGCGAACTCCTCCTTGGGGTTTCATTTCATAACCTTCAAATTTGGACAGTGTCAACTACACCCTTGTGCCATGTTAAATTGCGGAGCTTTTGAGTTTTCACAATACTATGAGGCCGTGGCGCCATGGCGAATTTCGATGACTCGCCATGAAAATCTTATTGCCTCTCATTCTGTCATACATGTTCCGATCTGGACCAAAGAGCACACATATGATAAGGCTCCACCCCTGAACCTATTTCAACTGCCATATTTGACATCAAGGACAGCGCCACCTAGTGGGAACAGGAAATGTCATGTTTTACACTTTGGGGTACAGTATTGTGATAGGTGACATCTGCAGCCTCAAATTTCTCCAGGAAAGGCGTAAGGAGTTGGTCTTGGGGTACAGTGAAAACTGTGACTTTTCACGAAAGGGTGTGACCTCAGCAGCATGGCGAACTTTGATATCTCGCCATGAAGAAACAAATTAGTATAACTCCATGAAATCCAGTCTGATTAGTACCAGACTTTACAGGCATGATATCAGACCCGCCCTGAACAAATTGATGTGCCCATTGTCAGGAATATGAACAGCGCCACCTAGTGGGAACAGGAAATGTCATGTCTTAGACTTTGTTGTACTGATTTTCACAGGTTCATTGTGGATACCTCAAAAGCGGTGAATGTCACCGTCAGTCCTTCATGATGCTGCAGTGCGAAAATTGTGACTTTATACTGAACGGTGCACCCTGGTGGCAACGCTGTTCACCATGAAAAATGAAGTGGTTTTTGAGGGGCTTGGAAAGTTTAAAAAGTCTTGAAATTTGGCCCACACCTCCAATGTGCTTAAGGCTTTGTTGTTATGTGATCATTTTCATTGAATATCCCAAAATGGCTCCACAGCGCCCCCTACAAAATTTCAAAACATCAGCCCCAGCTCTGTGTTTTATGTATGAGTCTGAAACCTGGTAAGCTTATAGGAGATATCAAGATGTACAAAAAAGTCTCTTGGAGCAATATCCCAAATACAACAGGAAGTCAGCCATTTTAAAATTAATGTGCAATTTTGGCAACATTTTCCCCTCTTTCCAGGCACCGTTCTTTGACGAACTCCTCCAAGGGATTTCATCATATTGAACCAATCTCCAGTGTGTGGAATCTAAAGACCTTTGTGATGTTAAATTGCGAAGCTTTTTACGTTCAGGGAAACGGGGTTGTCATGGCGGCACGTGGAGTTTCAATCACTCGCCAAAAAGCAGTAATCTGCTGTCACTCAAAATCAAAATGTCCAAACTCTCCCAAAGGTCGCAGGCGTGATGACACTCGAGCTAGGAAATGTTTGTTATGCCATTTGTCAGTAATGGTTAGAGCGCCACCTAGTGGGACGACTATAATGATGATTGAATGAGATGAAATGTTAGCTGGTGGTTAAATGCATGAATTCCATCAATGTGACATCAGATCGGAGGTGCTGGTTGTAGGTGTTGGGCGTGGCTCGACGCAATGGGGTGCGAGGGCCCTCATAACGCTGCTTGCAGCTTTAATTATTATTATTATTATTATTATTATTATTATCATTAGGGCCCGAGCACTGACTGTGCGAAGGCCCTATTATATCTGCTCCGTTTCTTATTATTATTATTATTATTATTATTATTATTAGGGCCCGAGCACTGACTGTGCGAAGGCCCTATTGTATCTGCTCCGTTTCTTATTATTATTATTATTATTATTAGGGCCCGAGCACTGATAGTGCGAAGGCCCTATTGTAATTGCTCTGTTTATTAGGGCCCGAGCACTGAGAGTGCGAAGGCCCTATTGTATCTGCTCCGTTTCTTATTATTATTATTATTATTATTATTATTATTCACCCCAAACAAGGGCCTTTTTGAGGGCCTAAACATGCTCAAAAACTCATGAAATTTTGCACACATGCCAGGTCTGGTGAAAAATTTTGTATTTTAATGGTTTTACATATGAGCACTGGGAAATGGCTCTACAGCGCCACCTATGCCTTGTTAAATGCAGCCCTACGACCACATCGTTTGGGCTACATGTATGAAATTTGGCACACATGTGTATCATGCCAAGACAAACAAAAAAGTCAGTGGGCCCATTGACGCAAACCCAACAGGAAGTCCGCCATTTTGGATTGAAGGTGACATTTTGGCTCTGATTTTACCGTTTCCATGCCTTGTACTTTAACGAACTCCTCCTTGGGATTTGGTCCTATAAACTTCAAATTTGGACAGTGTCAACTACACCCTTGTGCCATGTTAAATTGCGGAGCTTTTGAGTTTTCACAATACTATGAGGCCGTGGCGCCATGGCGAATTTCGATGACTCGCCATCAAAATCTTATTGCCTCTCATTTTGTCATACATTTTCTGACCTTGACCAAAGTGAACACATATGATAAGGCTCCACCCCTGAACATATTTCAACTGCCATATTTGACCTCAACGACAGCGCCACCTAGTGGGAACAGGAAATGTTATGTTTTACACTTTGGGGTACAGTATAGTGATGGGTGACATCTGCAGCCTCAAATTTCTCCAGGAAAGCCTTAAGGAGTTGGTCTTGGGTTACAGTGAAAACTGTGACTTTTTGCAAAAGGGTGTGACCCCAGCAGCATGGCGAACTTTGATGTCACGCCATGAAGAAACAAATTAGTATAACTCAATGAAATCCAGTCTGATCAGTACCAGACTTTACAGGCATGATGTCAGACCCGCCCTGAACAGATTGATGTGCCCATTGTCGGAAATACGGACAGCGCCACCTAGTGGCAACAGGAAATGTCATGGCTTTAATTTTGTTGTACTGATTTTCACAGGTTCATCGTGGCCACCTCAAAAGCGGTGAATATCACCATCAGTCCCTTGTGATGCTTCAGTGCAAAAATTGTGACTTTAAACTGAACGCCGCACCCTGGTGGCAACGCGGTTCACCATGAAAGATGAAGTGGCTTTTGAGGGGCTTGGAAAGTTTAAAAAGTCTTGAAATTCGGCCCACGCCTCCAATGTGGTTAAGGCTTTGTTGTTATGTGATCATTTTCATTGAATATCCCAAAATGGCTCCACAGCGCCCCCTACAAAATTTCAAAATCACAGCCCCTACTCTGTGTTTTATGTATGAGTCTGAAACCTGGTAAGCTTATAGGAGATATCAAGATGTACAAAAAAGTCTCTTGGAGCAATATCCCAAATCCAACAGGAAGTCAGCCATTTTAAAATTAATGTGCAATTTTGGCAACATTTTCCCCTCTTTTCAGGCATCGTTCTTTGACGAACTCCTCCAAGGGATTTCATCATATTGCACTATTCTTCAGTGTGTGGAATCCAAAGACCTTTGTGTTGTTAAATTGCGAAGCTTTTTACGTTCAGGGAAACGGGGTGGTTATGGCGGCACGTAGACTCTCAATCACTCGCCAAAACGCAGTAATCTGCTGTTACTCAAAAACACAATGTCCAATCTCACCCAAAGGTCGCAGGCATAATGAGACTCGAGTTCGGAAATGTTTGTTATGCCATTTGTACATAATGGTTAGAGTGCCACCTAGTGGAACGACTAGCTAATCATGAATGAATGAGTTGAAATGTTAGCTGGTGGTTAAATGCATGAATTCCATCAATGTGACATCGATCGGACGTGCTGGTTTTAGGTGTTGGGCGTGGCTCGACGCGCCGGGGGTGCGAGGGCCCTCATAACGCTGCTTGCAGCTTTAATTATTATTATTATTATTATTTCGGCAAATGAATTGGCCGTTTGAGGGCCTAAACATGCTCGAAAACTCATGAAATTTTGCACACGCGTCAGGTCTGGTGAAAATTTACGTATTTTAATGTTCTCAGACATGGCCAGGGAAAATTAGCTCAGTAGCGCCACCTAGAAAAATGAAAAACGCGAGCCCCCGGTATGGGTATGACCTACATGTTTGAAAGTCGGTACACCTATATAATGTTCAGAGTCGAACAAAAAAGTCTATTATGGCAATGTCCTAAACCCAACAGGAAGTCCGCCATTTTGGATTGAAGGTGACATTTTGGCTCTGATTTTACCATTTCCATGCCTCGAACTTTGACGAACTCCTCCTTGGGGTTTGATTTCATAACCTTCATATTTGGTCAGTGCCAACTACACCCTTATGCCATGTTAAATTGCGGAGCTTTTGAGTTTTCACAATACCATGAGGCCGTGGCGCCATGGCGAATTTCGATGACTCGCCATGAAAATCTTATTGCCTCTCATTCTGTCATAGATTTTCTGACCTTGACCAAAGTGAACACATATGATAAGGCTCCATCCCTGAACATATTTCAACTGCCATATTTTACATCAGGGACAGCGCCACCTAGTGGGAACAGGAAATGTCATGTTTTACACTTTGGGGTACAGTATTGTGATGGGTGACATCTGCAGCCTCAAATTTCTCCAGGAAAGCCTTAAGGAGTTGGTCTTGGGTTACAGTGAAAACTGTGACTTTTCGCAAAAGGGTGTGACACCAGCGGCATGGCGAACTTTGATGTCACGCCATGAAGAAACAAATTAGTATAACTCAATGAAATCCAGTCTGATCAGTACCAGACTTTACAGGCATGATGTCAGACCCGCCCTGAACAGATTGATGTGCCCATTGTCGGGAATACGGACAGCGCCACCTAGTGGCAACAGGAAATGTCATGGCTTTAATTTTGTTGTACTGATTTTCACAGGTTCATCGTGGCCACCTCAAAAGCGGAGAATATCACCATCAGTCCCTCATGATGCTTCAGTGCAAAAATTGTGACTTTAAACTGAACGGCGCACCCTGGTGGCAACGCGGTCCACCATGAAAGATGAAGTGGCTTTTGAGGGGCTTGGAAAGTTTATAGAGGCTTGAAATTTGGCACACACCTCCAATGTGATGAAGGCTTTGTTGTTATGTGATCATTTTCATTGAATAGCGCGAAATGGCTCCACAGCGCCCCCTACAATATTTCAAAATATCAGCCCCTGCTCTGTGTTTTATGTATGATTCTGAAACCTGGTAAGCTTATAGGAGATATCAAGATGTACAAAAAAGTCTCTTGGAGCAATATCCCAAATCCAACAGGAAGTCAGCCATTTTAAAATTAATGTGCAATTTTGGCAACATTTTCCCCTCTTTTCAGGCACCCTTCTTTGACGAACTCCTCCAAGGGATTTCATCAGATTGATGCGATCTCCTGTGTGTGGAATCTAAAGACCTTTGTGATGTTAAATTGCGAAGCTTTTTACGTCCAGGGAAACGGGGTGGTTATGGCGGCACTTAGAGTTTGAATCACTCGCCAAAAAGCAGTAATCTGCTGTCACTCAAAAACACAATGTCCAATCTCTCCCAAACGTCTCAGGTGTGATGAGACTCGAGCTTGGAAGTGTTTGTTATGCCATTTGTACATAATGGTTAGAGCGCCACCTAGTGGAACGACTAACTAATCATGAATGAATGAGTTGAAATGTTAGCTGGTGGTTAAATGCATGAATTCCATCAATGTGACATCAGATCGGACGTGCTGGTTTTAGGTGTTGGGCGTGGCTCGACGCGCCGGGGGTGCGAGGGCCCTCATAACGCTGCTTGCAGCTTTAATTATTATTATTATTATTATTCCGGCAAATGAATTGGCCTTTTGAGGGCCTAAACATGCTCGAAAACTCATGAAATTTTGCACACGCGTCAGGTCTGGTGAAAATTTACGTATTTTAATGTTCTCAGACATGGCCAGGGAAAATTAGCTAAGTAGCGCCACCTAGAAAAATGAAAAATGCGAGCCCCCGGTATGGGTATGACCTACATATTTGAAAGTCGGTACACCTATATAACGTTGAGAGTCGAACAAAAAAGTCTATTATGGCAATGTCCTAAACCCAACAGGAAGTCCGCCATTTTGGATTGAAGGTGACATTTTGGCTCTGATTTTACCGTTTCCATGCCTCGAACTTTAACGAACTCCTCCTTGGGGTTTGATTTCATAACCTTCATATTTGGTCAGTGCCAACTACACCCTTGTGCCATGTTAAATTGCGGAGCTTTTGAGTTTTCACAATACTATGAGGCCGTGGCGCCATGGCGAATTTCGATGACTCGCCATGAAAATCTTATTGCCTCTCATTTTGTCATACATTTTCTGACCTTGACCAAAGTGAACACATATGATAAGGCTCCACCCCTGAACATATTTCAACTGCCATATTTGACGTCAGCGACAGCGCCACCTAGTGGGAACAGGAAATGTCATGTTTTACACTTTGGGGTACAGTATTGTGATGGGTGACATCTGCAGCCTCAAATTTCTCCAGGAAAGGCGTAAGGAGTTGGTCTTGGGGTACAGTGAAAACTGTGACTTTTCACGAAAGGGTGTGACCTCAGCAGCATGGCGAACTTTGATATCTCGCCATGAAGAAACAAATTAGTATAACTCCATGAAATCCAGTCTGATTAGTACCAGACTTTACAGGCATGATATCAGACCCGCCCTGAACAAATTGATGTGCCCATTGTCAGGAATATGAAGAGCGCCACCTAGTGGGAACAGGAAATGTCATGTCTTACACTTTGTTGTACTGATTTTCACAGGTTCATTGTGGATACCTCAAAAGCGGTGAATGTCACCGTCAGTCCTTCATGATGCTGCAGTGCGAAAATTGTGACTTTATACTGAACGGTGCACCCTGGTGGCAACGCTGTTCACCATGAAAAATGAAGTGGTTTTTGAGGGGCTTGGAAAGTTTAAAAAGTCTTGAAATTTGGCCCACACCTCCAATGTGCTTAAGGCTTTGTTGTTATGTGATCATTTTCATTGAATATCCCAAAATGGCTCCACAGCGCCCCCTACAAAATTTCAAAACCACAGCCCCAGCTCTGTGTTTTATGTATGAGTCTGAAACCTGGTAAGCTTATAGGAGATATCAAGATGTACAAAAAAGTCTCTTGGAGCAATATCCCAAATACAACAGGAAGTCAGCCATTTTAAAATTAATGTGCAATTTTGGCAACATTTTCCCCTCTTTCCAGGCACCGTTCTTTGACGAACTCCTCCAAGGGATTTCATCATATTGAACCAATCTCCAGTGTGTGGAATCTAAAGACCTTTGTGATGTTAAATTGCAAAGCTTTTTACGTTCAGGGAAACGGGGTTGTCATGGCGGCACGTGGAGTTTCAATCACTCGCCAAAAAGCAGTAATCTGCTGTCACTCAAAATCAAAATGTCCAAACTCTCCCAAAGGTCGCAGGCGTGATGAGACTCGAGCTAGGAAATGTTTGTTATGCCATTTGTCAGTAATGGTTAGAGCGCCACCTAGTGGGACGACTATAATGATGATTGAATGAGATGAAATGTTAGCTGGTGGTTAAATGCATGAATTCCATCAATGTGACATCAGATTGGAGGTGCTGGTTGTAGGTGTTGGGCGTGGCTCGACGCGATGGGGTGCGAGGGCCCTCATAACGCTGCTTGCAGCTTTAATTATTATTATTATTATTTCGGCAAATGAATTGGCCGTTTGAGGGCCTAAACATGCTCGAAAACTCATGAAATTTTGCACACGCGTCAGGTCTGGTGAAAATTTACGTATTTTAATGTTCTCAGACATGGCCAGGGAAAATTAGCTCAGTAGCGCCACCTAGAAAAATGAAAAACGCGAGCCCCCGGTATGGGTATGGCCTACAAGTTTGAAAGTCGGTACACCTATATAACGTTCAGAGTCGAACAAAAAAGTCTATTATGGCAATGTCCTAAACCCAACAGGAAGTCCGCCATTTTGGATTGAAGGTGACATTTTGGCTCTGATTTTACCGTTTCCATGCCTTGTACTTTAACGAACTCCTCCTTGGGATTTGGTCCTATAAACTTCAAATTTGGACAGTGTCAACTACACCCTTGTGCCATGTTAAATTGCGGAGCTTTTGAGTTTTCACAATACTATGAGGCCGTGGCGCCATGGCGAATTTCGATGACTCGCCATCAAAATCTTATTGCCTCTCATTTTGTCATACATTTTCTGACCTTGACCAAAGTGAACACATATGATAAGGCTCCAGCCCTGAACATATTTCAACTGCCATATTTGACATCAAGGACAGCGCCACCTAGTAGGAACAGGAAATGTCATGTTTTACACTTTGGGGTACAGTATAGTGATGGGTGACATCTGCAGCCTCAAATTTCTCCAGAAAAGCCTTAAGGAGTTGGTCTTGGGTTACAGTGAAAACTGTGACTTTTCGCAAAAGGGTGTGACCCCAGCAGCATGGCGAACTTTGATGTCACGCCATGAAGAAAGAAATTAGTATAACTCAATGAAATCCAGTCTGATCAGTACCAGACTTTACAGGCATGATGTCAGACCCACCCTGAACAGATTAATGTGCCCATTGTCGGAAATACGGACAGCGCCACCTAGTGGCAACAGGAAATGTCATGGCTTTAATTTTGTTGTACTGATTTTCACAGGTTCATCGTGGCCACCTCAAAAGCGGTGAATATCAACATCAGTCCCTCGTGATGCTTCAGTGCAAAAATTGTGACTTTAAACTGAACGGCGCACCCTGGTGGTAACGCGGTTCACCATGAAAGATGAAGTGGCTTTTGAGGGGCTGGGAAAGTTTATAGAGGCTTGAAATTTGGCACACACCTCCAAATGGATGTAGGCTTTGTTGTCATGTGATCATTTTCATTGAATAGCGCGAAATTGCTCAACAGCGCCCCCTACAAAATTTCAAAACAACAGCCCCTGCTCTGTGTTTCATCTATGAGTCTGAATCCTGGTAAGCTTATAGGAGATATCAAGATGTACAAAAAAGTCTCTTGGTACAATATCCCAAATCCAACAGGAAGTCAGCCATTTTAAAATTAATGTGCAATTTTGGCGACATTTCCCCCTCTTTTCAGGCACCGTTCTTTGACGAACTCCTCCAAGGGATTTCATCAGATTGATGCAATCTCCTGTGTGTGGAATCTAAAGACCTTTGTGATGTTAAATTGCGAAGCTTTTTACGTTTTGGGAAACGGGGTGGTCATGGCGGCACGTAGAGTTTCAATCACTCGCCAAAAAGCAGTAATCTGCTGTCACTCAAAGACACAATGTCCAATCTCTCCCAAACGTCCCAGGTGTGATGAGATTCGAGCTCGGAAATGTTTGTTATGCCATTTGTGCATAATGGTTAGAGCGCCACCTAGTGGAACGACTAACTAATCATGAATGAATGAGTTGAAATGTTAGCTGGTGGTTAAATGCATGAATTCCATCAATGTGACATCACATCGGACGTGCTGGTTTTAGGTGTTGGGTGTGGCTCGACACGCCGGGGTGCGAGGGCCCTCATAACGCTGCTTGCAGCTTTAATTAGGGCCCGAGCACTGAGAGTGCGAAGGCCCTATTTTATCTGCTCCGTTTCTTCTTCTTCTTCTTCTTATTATTATTAGGGCCCGAGCACCGAGAGTGCGAAGGCCCTATTGTATCTGCTCCGTTTCTTATTATTATTATTATTATTATTATTATTATTATTATTATTCAGGCGAAACAAGGGCCTTTTTGAGGGCCTAAACATGCTCAAAAACTCATGAAATTTTGCACACATGCCAGGTCTGGTGAAAAATTTTGTATTTTAATGGTTTTACATATGAGCACTGGGAAATGGCTCTACAGCGCCACCTATGCCTTGTTAAATGCAGCCCTACGACCACATCGTTTGAGCTACATGTATGAAATTTGGCACACATGTGTATCATGCCAAGACGAACAAAAAAGTCTGGGGGCCCATTGACGCAAACCCAACAGGAAGTCCGCCATTTGGAAGAGAATGTGACATTTTGGCTCTAATTTTGCCATTTCCATGCCTCGAACTTTTGCGAACTCCTCCTTGGGGTTTGATTTCATAACCTTCATATTTGGTCAGTGTCAACTACACCCTTGTGCCATGTTAAATTGCGGAGCTTTTGAGTTTTCACAATACTATGAGGCCGTGGCGCCATGGCGAATTTCGATGACTCGCCATGAAAATCTTATTGCCTCTCATTTTGTCATACATTTTCTGACCTTGACCAAAGTGAACACATATGATAAGGCTCCACCCCTAAACATATTTCAACTGCCATATTTGACATCAAGGACAGCGCCACCTAGTGGGAACAGGAAATGTCATGTTTTACACTTTGGGGTACAGTATAGTGATGGGTGACATCTGCAGCCTCAAATTTCTCCAGAAAAGCCTTAAGGAGTTGGTCTTGGGTTACAGTGAAAACTGTGACTTTTCGCAAAAGGGTGTGACCCCAGCAGCATGGCGAATTTTGATATCACGCCATGAAGAAACAAATTAGTATAACTCAATGAAATCCAGTCTGATCAGTACCAGACTTTACAGGCATGATGAGAGACCCGCCCTGAACAGATTGATGTGCCCATTGTCGGGAATACGGACAGCGCCACCTAGTGGCAACAGGAAATGTCATGGCTTTAATTTTGTTGTACTGATTTTCACAGGTTCATCGTGGCCACCTCAAAAGCGGTGAATATCACCATCAGTCCCTTGTGATGCTTCAGTGCAAAAATTGTGACTTTAAACTGAACAGCGCACCCTGGTGGCAACGCGGTTCACCATGAAAGATGAAGTGGCTTTTGAGGGGCTTGGAAAGTTTAAAAAGTCTTGAAATTTGGCACACACCTCCAATGTGGTTAAGGCTTTGTTGTTATGTGATCATTTTCATTGAATATCCCAAAATGGCTCCACAGCGCCCCCTACAAAATTTCAAAATCACAGCCCCTGCTCTGTGTTTTATGTATGAGTCTGAAACCTGGTAAGCTTATAGGAGATATCAAGATGTACAAAAAAGTCTCTTGGAGCAATATCCCAAATCCAACAGGAAGTCAGCCATTTTAAAATTAATGTGCAATTTTGGCAACATTTTCCCCTCTTTTCAGGCATCGTTCTTTGACGAACTCCTCCAAGGGATTTCATCAGATTGGACCGATCTGCAGTTTGTGGAATCTAAAGACCTTTGTGATGTTAAATTGCGAAGCTTTTTACGTCCAGGGAAACGGGGTGGTTATGGCGGCACGTGGAGTTTCAATCACTCGCCAAAAAGCAGTAATCTGCTGTCACTCAAAATCAAAATGTTCAATCTCTCCCAAAGGTCACAGGCGTGATGAGACTCGAGCTAGGAAATGTTTGTTATGCCATTTGTCGGTAATAGTTAGAGCGCCACCTAGTGGGACAACTATAATCATGATTGAATGAGATGAATTGTTAGCTGGTGGTTAAATGCATGAATTCCATCAATGTGACATCAGATCGGACGTGCTGGTTTTAGGTGTTGGGCGTGGCTCGACGCGCCGGGGGTGCGAGGGCCCTCATAACGCTGCTTGCAGCTTTAATTATTATTAGGGCCCGAGCACTGATAGTGCGAAGGCCCTATTGTAATTGCTCTGTTTATTATTATTATTATTATTATTATTATTATTATTATTATTATTATTCCGGCAAATGAATTGGCCGTTTGACGGCCTAAACATGCTCGAAAACTCATGAAATTTTGCACACGCGTCAGGTCTGGTGAAAATTTACGTATTTCAATGTTCTCAGACATGGCCAGGGAAAATTAGCTCAGTAGCGCCACCTAGAAAAATGAAAAAGGCGAGCCCCCGGTATGAGTATGGCCTACAAGTTTGAAAGTCGGTACACCTATATAACGTTCAGAGTCGAACAAAAAAGTCTATTATGGCAATGTCCTAAACCCAACAGGAAGTCCGCCATTTTGGATTGAAGGTGACATTTTGGCTCTGATTTTACCGTTTCCATGCCTCGAACTTTAACGAACTCCTCCTTGGGGTTTGATTTCATAACCTTCATATTTGGTCAGTGCCAACTACACCCATGTGCCATGTTAAATTGCGGAGCTTTTGAGTTTTCACAATACCATGAGGCCGTGGCGCCACGGCGAATTTCGATGACTCGCCATGAAAACCTTATTGCCTCTCATTTTGTCATACATTTTCTGACCTTGACCAAAGTGAACACATATGATAAGGCTCCACCCCTGAACATATTTCAACTGCCATATTTGACATCAAGGACAGCGCCACCTAGTGGGAACAGGAAATGTCATGTTTTACACTTTGGGGTACAGTATTGTGATGGGTGACATCTGCAGCCTCAAATTTCTCCAGGAAAGCCTTAAGGAGTTGGTCTTGGGTTACAGTGAAAACTGTGACTTTTCGCAAAAGGGTGTGACCCGAGCGGCATGGCGAACTTTGATGTCACGCCATGAAGAAACAAATTAGTCTAACTCAATGAAATCCAGTCTGATCAGTACCAGACTTTACAGGCATGATGTCAGACCCGCCCTGAACAGATTGATGTGCCCATTGTCGGAAATACGGACAGCGCCACCTAGTGGCAACAGGAAATGTCATGGCTTTAATTTTGTTGTACTGATTTTCACAGGTTCATCGTGGCCACCTCAAAAGCGGTGAATATCAACATCAGTCCCTCGTGATGCTTCAGTGCAAAAATTGTGACTTTAAACTGAACGGCGCACCCTGGTGGCAACGCGGTTCACCATGAAAGATGAAGTGGCTTTTGAGGGGCTTGGAAAGTTTATAGAGGCTTGAAATTTGGCACACACCTCCAAATGGATGTAGGCTTTCTTGGCATGTGATCATTTTCATTTAATATCCCAAAATGGCTCCACAGCGCCCCCTTCAAAATTTCAAAACCACAGCCCCTGCTCTGTGTTTTATGTATGAATCTGAAACCTGGTAAGCTTATAGGAGATATCAAGATGTACAAAAAAGTCTCTTGGAGCAATATCCCAAATCCAACAGGAAGTCAGCCATTTTAAAATTAATGTGCAATTTTGGCAACATTTTCCCCTCTTTTCAGGCACCGTGCTTTGACGTACTCCTCCAAGGGATTTCATCAGATTGAACCATTCTCCAGTGTGTGGAATCTAAAGACCTTTGTGATGTTAAATTGCGAAGCTTTTTACGTCCAGGGAAACGGGGTGGTTATGGCGGCACTTAGAGTTTGAATCACTCGCCAAAAAGCAGTAATCGGCTGTCACTCAAAAATACAATGTCCAATCTCTCCCAAACGTCTCAGGTGTGATGAGACTCGAGCTTGGAAGTGTTTGTTATGCCATTTGTACATAATGGTTAGAGCGCCACCTAGTGGAACGACTAACTAATCATGAATGAATGAGTTGAAATGTTAGCTGGTGGTTAAATGCATGAATTCCATCAATGTGACATCAGATCGGACGTGCTGGTTTTAGGTGTTGGGCGTGGCTCGACGCGCCGGGGGTGCGAGGGCCCTCATAACGCTGCTTGCAGCTTTAATTAGGGCCCGAGCACTGAGAGTGCGAAGGCCCTATTGTATCTGCTCCGTTTCTTATTATTATTATTATTATTATTATTATTATTATTATTATTATTATTATTATTATTATTATTCACCCCAAACAAGGGCCTTTTTGAGGGCCTAAACATGCTCAAAAACTCATGAAATCTTGCACACATGCCAGGTCTGGTGAAAAATTTTGTATTTTAATGGTTTTACATATGAGCACTGGGAAATGGCTCTACAGCGCCACCTATGCCTTGTTAAATGCAGCCCTACGACCATATCGTTTGAGCTACATGTATGAAATTTGGCACACATGTGTATCATGCCGAGTCGAACAAAAAAGTCTGGGGGCCCATTGACGCAAACCCAACAGGAAGTCCGCCATTTGGAAGAGAAGGTGACATTTTGGCTCTAATTTTGCCATTTCCATGCCTCGAACTTTTGCGAACTCCTCCTTGGGATTTGGTTGTATAAGCTTCATCTTTGGTCAGTGTCAACTACACCCTTGTGCCATGTTAAATTGCGGAGCTTTTGAGTTTTCACAATACTATGAGGCCGTGGCGCCATGGCGAATTTCGATGACTCGCCATGAAAATCTTATTGCCTCTCATTTTGTCATACATTTTCTGACCTTGACCAAAGTGAACACATATGATAAGGCTCCACCCCTGAACATATTTCAACTGCCATATTTGACCTCAAGGACAGCGCCACCTAGTGGGAACAGGAAATGTTATGTTTTACACTTTGGGGTACAGTATAGTGATGGGTGACATCTGCAGCCTCAAATTTCTCCAGGAAAGCCTTAAGGAGTTGGTCTTGGGTTTCAGTGAAAACTGTGAGTTTTCGCGAAAGGGTGTGACCCCAGCAGCATGGCGAACTTTGATGTCACGCCATGAAGAAACAAATTAGTATAACTCAATGAAATCCAGTCTGATTAGTACCAGACTTTACAGGCATGATGTCAGACCCGCCCTGAACAGATTGATGTGCCCATTGTCGGAAATACGGACAGCGCCACCTAGTGGCAACAGGAAATGTCATGGCTTTAACTTTGTTGTACTGATTTTCACAGGTTCATCGTGGCCACCTCAAAAGCGGTGAATATCACCATCAGTCCCTCGTGATGCTTCAGTGCAAAAATTGTGACTTTAAACTGAACGGCGCACCCTGGTGGCAACGCGGTTCATCATGAAAGATGAAGTGGCTTTGAGGGGCTTGGAAAGTTTATAGAGGCTTTAAATTTAGCACACCCCTCCAAATGGACGAAGGCTTTGTTGTCATGTGATCATTTTCCTTGAATAGCGCAAAATGGCTCCACAGCGCCCCCTACAATATTTCAAAACATCAGCCCCTGCTCTGTGTTTCATCTATGAGTCTGACACTTGGTAAGCTTGTGTAAGATATCAAGATGTACAAAAAAGTCTCTTGGAGCAATATCCCAAATCCAACAGGAAGTCAGCCATTTTAAAATGAATGTGTAATTTTGATGACATTTTCCCCCCTTTTCAGGCCTCATACTTTGACGAACTCCTCCAAGGGATTTCATCATATTGAAGCATTCTTCAGTGTGTAGAATCTAAAGACCTTTGTGATGTTAAATTGCGAAGCTTTTTACGTCCAGGGAAACGGGGTGGTTATGGCGGCACTTAGAGTTTGAATCACTCGCCAAAAAGCAGTAATCTGCTGTCACTCAAAAACACAATGTCCAATCTCTCCCAAACGTCTCAGGTGTGATGAGACTCGAGCTTGGAAGTGTTTGTTATGCCATTTGTACATAATGGTTAGAGCGCCACCTAGTGGAACGACTAACTAATCATGAATGAATGAGTTGAAATGTTAGCTGGTGGTTAAATGCATGAATTCCATCAATGTGACATCAGATCGGACGTGCTGGTTTTAGGTGTTGGGCGTGGCTCGACGCGCCCGGGGTGCGAGGGCCCTCATAACGCTGCTTGCAGCTTTAATTAGGGCCCGAGCACCGAGAGTGCGAAGGCCCTATTGTATCTGCTCCGTTTCTTATTATTATTATTATTATTAGGGCCCGAGCACTGAGAGTGCGAAGGCCCTATTGTATCTGCTCCGTTTCTTATTATTATTATTATTATTATTATTATTATTATTATTCACCCCAAACAAGGGCCTTTTTGAGGGCCTAAACATGCTCAAAAACTCATGAAATTTTGCACACATGCCAGGTCTGGTGAAAAATTTTGTATTTTAATGGTTTTACTTATGAGCACTGGGAAATGGCTCTAGAGCGCCACCTATGCCTTGTTAAATGCAGCCCTACGACCACATGGTTTGAGCTACATGTATGAAATTTGGCACACATGTGTATCATTCCAAGACGAACAAAAAAGTCTGTGGGCCCATTTACGCAAACCCAACAGGAAGTCCGCCATTTGGAAGAGAAGGTGACATTTTGGCTCTAATTTTGCCATTTCCATGCCTCGAACTTTAACGAACTCCTCCTTGGGATTTGGTCCTATAAACTTCAAATTTGGACAGTGTCAACTACACCCTTGTGCCATGTTAAATTGCGGAGCTTTTGAGTTTTCACAATACCATGAGGCCGTGGCGCCATGGCGAATTTCAATGACTCGCCATGAAAATCTTATTGCCTCTCATTTTGTCATACATTTTCTGACCTTGACCAAAGTGAACACATATGATAAGGCTCCACCCCTGAACATATTTCAACTGCCATATTTGACATAAGGGCCAGCGCCACCTAGTGGGAACAGGAAATGTCATGTTTTACACTTTGGGGTACAGTATTGTGATGGGTGACATCTGCAGCCTCATATTTCTCCAGGAAAGCCTTAAGGAGTTGGTCTTGGGGTACAGTGAAAACTGTGAGTTTTCGCGAAAGGGTGTGACCCCAGCAGCATGGCGAACTTTGATGTCTCGCCATGAAGAAACAAATTAGTATAACTCAATGAAATCCAGTCTGATCAGTACCAGACTTTACAGGCGTGATGTCAGACCCGCCCTGAACAGATTGATGTGCCCATTGTCAGGAATATGAAGAGCGCCACCTAGTGGGAACAGGAAATGTCATGTCTTACACTTTGTTGTACTGATTTTCACAGGTTCATCGTGGCCACCTCAAAAGCGGTGAATATCAACATCAGTCCCTCGTGATGTTTCAGTGCAAAAATTGTGACTTTAAACTGAACGGCGCACCCTGGTGGCAACGCTGTTCACCATGAAAGATGAAGTGGCTTTTGAGGGTCTTGGCAAGTTTATAGAGGCTTGAAATTTGGCACACACCTCCAATGTGATGAAGGCTTTGTTGTCATGTGATCATTTTCATTGAATATCACAAAATGGCTCCACAGCGCCCCCTACAAGATTTCAAAACCACAGCCCCAGCTCTGTGTTTTATGTATGAATCTGAAACCTGGTAAGCTTATGGAAAATATCAAGATGTACAAAAAAGTCTCTTGGAGCAATATCCCAAATCCAACAGGAAGTCAGCCATTTTAAAATTAATGTGCAATTTTGGCAACATTTTCCCCTCTTTTCAGGCATCGTTCTTTGACGAACTCCTCCAAGGGATTTCATCAGATTGGACCGATCTGCAGTTTGTGGAATCTAAAGACCTTTGTGATGTTAAATTGCGAAGCTTTTTACATTCAGGGAAACGGGGTGGTCATGGCGGCACGTAGAGTTTCAATCACTCGCCAAAAAGCAGTAATCTGCTGTCACTGAAAGACACAATGTCCAATCTCTCCCAAAGCTCATAGGCGTGATGAGACTTGAGCTCAGAAATGTTTGTTATGCCATTTGTACATGATGGTTAGAGCGCCACCTAGTGGAACGACTAACTAATCATGAATGAATGAGTTGAAATGTTAGCTGGTGGTTAAATGCATGAATTCCATCAATGTGACATCAGATCGGACGTGCTGGTTTTAGGTGTTGGGCGTGGCTCGACGCGCCGGGGGTGCGAGGGCCCTCATAACGCTGCTTGCAGCTTTAATTATTATTATTATTCACCCCAAACAAGGGCCTTTTTGAGGGCCTAAACATGCTCAAAAACTCATGAAATTTTGCACACATGCCAGGTCTGGTGAAAAATTTTGTATTTTAATGGTTTTACATATGAGCACTGGGAAATGGCTCTACAGCGCCACCTATGCCTTGTTAAATGCAGCCCTACGACCACATCGTTTGAGCTACATGTATGAAATTTGGCACACATGTGTATCATGCCAAGACGAACAAAAAAGTCTGTGGGCCCATTGACGCAAACCCAACAGGAAGTCCGCCATTTGGAAGAGAAGGTGACATTTTGGCTCTAATTTTGCCATTTCCATGCCTCGAACTTTTGCGAACTCCTCCTTGGGGTTTCATTTCATAACCTTCAAATTTGGACAGTGTCAACTACACCCTTGTGCCATGTTAAATTGCGGAGCTTTTGAGTTTTCACAATACTATGAGGCCGTGGCGCCATGGCGAATTTCGATGACTCGCCATGAAAATCTTATTGCCTCTCATTTTGTCATACATTTTCTGACCTTGACCAAAGTGAACACATATGACAAGGCTCCACCCCTGAACATATTTCAACTGCCATATTTGACACCAGGGACAGCGCCACCTAGTGGGAACAGGAAATGTCGTGTTTTACACTTTGGGGTACAGTATAGTGATGGGTGACACCTGCAGCCTCAAATTTCTCCAGGAAAGCCTTAAGGAGTTGGTCTTGGGTTACAGTGAAAACTGTGACTTTTCGCAAAAGGGTGTGACCCCAGCAGCATGGCGAACTTTGATGTCACGCCATGAAGAAACAAATTAGTATAACTCAATGAAATCCAGTCTGTTCAGTACCAGACTTTACAGGCATGATGTCAGACCCGCCCTGAACAGATTGATGTGCCCATTGTCGGGAATACGTACAGCGCCACCTAGTGGCAACAGGAAATGTCATGGCTTTAATTTTGTTGTACTGATTTTCACAGGTTCATCGTGGCCACCTCAAAAGCAGTGAATATCAACATCAGTCCCTCGTGATGCTTCAGTGCAAAAATTGTGACTTTAAACTGAACGGCGCACCCTGGTGGCAACGCGGTCCACCAGGAAAGATGAAGTGGCTTTTGAGGGGCTTGGAAAGTATATAGAGGCTTTAAATTTAGCACACCCCTCCAAATGGATGAAGGCTTTGTTGTCATGTGATCATTTTTATTGAATAGCGCGAAATGGCTCCACAGCGCCCCCTACAAAATTTCAAAACCACAGCCCCAGCTCTGTGTTTTATGTATGAGTCTGAAACCTGGTAAGCTTATAGGAGATATCAAGATGTACAAAAAAGTCTCTTGGAGCAATATCCAAAATCCAACAGGAAGTCAGCCATTTTAAAATTAATGTTTAATTTTGGCAACATTTTCCCCTCTTTCCAGGCATCGTTCTTTGACGTACTCCTGCAAGGGATTTCATCAGATTGATGCGATCTCCTGTGTGTGGAATCTAAAGACCTTTGTGATGTTAAATTGCGAAGCTTTTTACATTCAGGGAAACGGGGTGGTCATGGCGGCACGTGGAGTTTCAATCACTCGCCAAAAAGCAGTAATCTGCTGTCACTCAAAAACACAATGTCCAATCTCTCCCAAAGCTCATAGGCGTGATGAGACTCGAGCTCGGAAATGTTTGTTATGCCATTTGTGCATAAGGGTTAGAGCGCCACCTAGTGGAACGACTAACAAATCATGAATGAATGAGTTGAAATGTTAGCTGGTGGTTAAATGCATGAATTCCATCAATGTGACATGAGATCGGACGTGCTGGTTTTAGGTGTTGGGCGTGGCTCGACGCGCCGGGGGTGCGAGGGCCCTCATAACGCTGCTTGCAGCTTTAATTATTATTATTATTATTATTTCGGCAAATGAATTGGCCGTTTGAGGGCCTAAACATGCTCGAAAACTCATGAAATTTTGCACACGCGTCAGGTCTGGTGAAAATTTACGTATTTTAATGTTCTCAGACATGGCCAGGGAAAATTAGCTCAGTAGCGCCACCTAGAAAAATGAAAAACGCGAGCCCCCGGTATGGGTATGACCTACATGTTTGAAAGTCGGTACACCTATATAATGTTCAGAGTCGAACAAAAAAGTCTATTATGGCAATGTCCTAAACCCAACAGGAAGTCCGCCATTTTGGATTGAAGGTGACATTTTGGCTCTGATTTTACCATTTCCATGCCTCGAACTTTGACGAACTCCTCCTTGGGGTTTGATTTCATAACCTTCATATTTGGTCAGTGCCAACTACACCCTTGTGCCATGTTAAATTGCGGAGCTTTTGAGTTTTCACAATACTATGAGGCCGTGGCGCCATGGCGAATTTCGATGACTCGCCATGAAAATCTTATTGCCTCTCATTTTGTCATACATGTTCCGATCTGGACCAAAGAGCACACATATGATAAGGCTCCACCCCTGAACATATTTCAACTGCCATATTTGACATCAAGGACAGCGCCACCTAGTGGGAACAGGAAATGTCATGTTTTACACTTTGGGGTACAGTATAGTGATGGGTGACATCTGCAGCCTCAAATTTCTCCAGGAAAGCCTTAAGGAGTTGGTCTTGGGTTACAGTGAAAACTGTGACTTTTCGCAAAAGGGTGTGACCCCAGCAGCATGGCGAACTTTGATGTCACGCCATGAAGAAACAAATTAGTATAACTCAATGAAATCCAGTCTGATCAGTACCAGACTTTACAGGCATGATGGCAGACCCGCCCTGAACAGATTGATGTGCCCATTGTCGGAAATACGGACAGCGCCACCTAATGGCAACAGGAAATGTCATGGCTTTAATTTTGTTGTACTGATTTTCACAGGTTCATCGTGGCCACCTCAAAAGCGGTGAATATCACCATCAGTCCCTCGTCATGCTTCAGTGCAAAAATTGTGACTTTAAACTGAACGGCGCACCCTGGTGGCAACGCGGTTCATCATGAAAGATGAAGTGGCTTTTGAGGGGCTTGGAAAGTTTATAGAGGCTTGAAATTTGGCACACACCTCCAAATGGATGAAGGCATTGTTGTTATGTAACCATTTTCCTTGAATAGCGCAAAATGGCTCCACAGCGCCCCCTACAATATTTCAAAACATCAGCCCCTGCTCTGTGTTTCATCTATGAGTCTGACACTTGGTAAGCTTGTGTAAGATATCAAGATGTACAAAAAAGTCTCTTGGAGCAATATCCCAAATCCAACAGGAAGTCAGCCATTTTAAAATTAATGTGTAATTTTGATGACATTTTCCCCCCTTTTCAGGCCTCATACTTTGACGAACTCCTCCAAGGGATTTCATCATATTGAAGCATTCTTCAGTGTGTAGAATCTAAAGACCTTTGTGATGTTAAATTGCGAAGCTTTTTACGTTCAGGGAAACGGGGTGGTCATGGCGGCACGTAGAGTTTCAATCACTCGCAAAAAGCAGTAATCTGCTGTCACTAAAAAACACAATGTCCAATCTCTCCCAAAGGTCGCAGGTGTGATGAGACTCGAGCTTGGAAATGTTTGTTATGCTATTTGTCAATAATGGTTAGAGCGCCACCTAGTGGCATGACTATAATCCTGGTTGAATAAGATGAAATGTTAGCTGGTGATTAAAAGCATGAAATCCATCAATGTGACATCACATCGGACGTGCCGGTTTGAGGTGTTGGCAGTGGCTCGACGTGCCGGGGGTGCGAGGGCCCTCATAACGCTGCTTGCAGCTTTAATTATTATTATTATTATTATTTCGGCAAATGAATTGGCCGTTTGAGGGCCTAAACATGCTCGAAAACTCATGAAATTTTGCACACACGTCAGGTCTGGTGAAAATTTACGTATTTTAATATTCTCAGACATGGCCAGGGAAAATTAGCTCAGTAGCGCCACCTAGAAAAATGAAAAACGCGAGCCCCCGGTATGGCTATGGCCTACAAGTTTGAAAGTCGGTACACCTATATAACGTTCAGAGTCGAACAAAAAAGTCTATTATGGCAATGTCCTAAACCCAACAGGAAGTCCGCCATTTTGGATTGAAGGTGACATTTTGGCTCTGATTTTACCGTTTCCATGCCTTGTACTTTAACGAACTCCTCCTTGGGATTTGGTCCTATAAACTTCAAATTTGGACAGTGTCAACTACACCCTTGTGCCATGTTAAATTGCGGAGCTTTTGAGTTTTCACAATACTATGAGGCTGTGGCGCCACGGCGAATTTCGATGACTCGCCATGAAAATCTTATTGCCTCTCATTTTGTCATACATTTTCTGACCTTGACCAAAGTGAACACATATGATAAGGCTCCAGCCCTGAACATATTTCAACTGCCATATTTGACATCAAGGACAGCGCCACCTAGTGGGAACAGGAAATGTCATGGCTTTCATTTTGTTGTACTGATTTTCACAGGTTCATCGTGGCCACCTGAAAAGCGGTGAATATCACCATCAGTCCCTCGTGATGCTTCAGTGCAAAAATTGTGACTTTAAACTGAACGGCGCACCCTGGTGGCAACGCTGTTCACCATGAAAGATGAAGTGGCTTTTGAGGGTCTTGGCAAGTGTATAGAGGCTTGAAATTTGGCACACACCTCCAATGTGACGAAGGCTTTGTTGTCATGTGATAATTTTCATTGAATAGCGCAAAATGGCTCCACAGCGCCCCCTACAAAATTTCAAAACCACAGCCCCAGCTCTGTGTTTTATGTATGAATCTGAAACCTGGTAGGCTTATAGGAGATATCAAGATGTACAAAAAAGTCTCTTGGAGCAATATCCCAAATCCAACAGGAAGTCAGCCATTTTAAAATTAATGTGTAATTTTGGCGACATTTTCCCCTCTTTTCAGGCTTCATACTTTGACGAACTCCTCCAAGGGATTTCATCAGATTGGACCGATCTGAAGTTTGTGGAATCTAAAGACCTTTGTGATGTTAAATTGCGAAGCTTTTTACGTTCAGGGAAACGGGATGGTTATGGCGGCACTTAGAGTTTCAATCACTCACCAAAAAGCAGTAATCTGCTGTCACTCAAAAACACAATATCCAATCTCTCCCAAACGTCGCAGGTGTGATGAGACTCGAGCTCGGAAATGTTTGTTATGCCATTTGTCGGTAATAGTTAGAGCGCCACCTAGTGGGACGACTATAATCATGGTTCAATGAGATGAAATGTTAGCTGGTGGTTAAATGCATGAATTCCATCAATGTGACATCACATCGGACGTGCTGGTTTTAGGTGATGGGCGTGGCTCGACACGCCAGGGTGCGAGGGCCCTCATAACGCTGCTTGCAGCTTTAATTAGGGCCCGAGCACTGATAGTGCGAAGGCCCTATTGTAATTGCTCTGTTTATTATTATTATTATTTAGGGCCCGAGCACTGATAGTGCGAAGGCCCTATTGTAATTGCTCTGTTTATTATTATTAGGGCCCGAGCACCGAGAGTGCGAAGGCCCTATTGTATCTGCTCCGTTTCTTATTATTAGGGCCCGAGCACCGAGAGTGCGAAGGCCCTATTGTATCTGCTCCGTTTCTTATTATTATTATTATTATTAGGGCCCGAGCACCGAGAGTGCGAAGGCCCTATTGTATCTGCTCCGTTTCTTATTATTAGGGCCCGAGCACTGATAGTGCGAAGGCCCTATTGTAATTGCTCTGTTTATTATTATTATTATTATTATTATTTCGGCAAATGAATTGGCCGTTTGAGGGCCTAAACATGCTCGAAAACTCATGAAATTTTGCACACGCGTCAGGTCTGGTGAAAATTTACGTATTTTAATGTTCTCAGACATGGCCAGGGAAAATTAGCTCAGTAGCGCCACCTAGAAAAATGAAAAACGCGAGCCCCCGGTATGGGTATGACCTACACGTTTGAAAGTCGGTACACCTATATAACGTTCAGAGTCGAACAAAAAAGTCTATTATGGCAATGTCCTAAACCCAACAGGAAGTCCGCCATTTTGGATTGAAGGTGACATTTTGGCTCTGATTTTACAGTTTCCATGCCTTGTACTTTAACGAACTCCTCCTTGGGATTTGGTCCTATAAACTTCAAATTTGGACAGTGTCAACTACACCCTTGTGCCATGTTAAATTGCGGAGCTTTTGAGTTTTCACAATACTATGAGGCCGTGGCGCCATGGCGAATTTCGATGACTCGCCATCAAAATCTTATTGCCTCTCATTTTGTCATACATTTTCTGACCTTGACCAAAGTGAACACATATGATAAGGCTCCACCCCTAAACATATTTCAACTGCCATATTTGACATCAAGGACAGCGGCACCTAGTGGGAACAGGAAATGTCATGTTTTACACTTTGGGGTACAGTATAGTGATGGGTGACATCTGCAGCCTCAAATTTCTCCAGGAAAGCCTTAAGGAGTTGGTCTTGGGTTACAGTGAAAACTGTGAGTTTTCGCAAAAGGGTGTGACCCCAGCAGCATGGCGAACTTTGATGTCACGCCGTGAAGAAACAAATTAGTATAACTCAATGAAATCCAGTCTGATCAGTACCAGACTTTACAGGCATGATGTCAGACCCACCCTGAACAGATTGATGTGTCCATTGTCGGAAATACGGACAGCGCCACCTAGTGGCAACAGGAAATGTCATGGCTTTAATTTTATTGTACTGATTTTCACAGGTTCATCGTGGCCACCTCAAAAGCGGTGAATATCAACATCAGTCCCTCGTGATGCTTCAGTGCAAAAATTGTGACTTTAAACTGAACGGCGCACCCTGGTGGCAACGCGGTTCACCATGAAAGATGAAGTGGCTTTTGAGGGGCTTGGAAAGTTTATAGAGGCTTGAAATTTGGCACACACCTCCAAATGGATGTAGGCTTTGTTGTTATGTGATCATTTTCATTGAATAGCGCAAAATGGCTCCACAGCGCCCCCTACAAAATTTCAAAACAACAGCC
This sequence comes from Rhamphochromis longiceps, assembly GCF_057381845.1. NCBI lineage: Eukaryota > Metazoa > Chordata > Actinopteri > Cichliformes > Cichlidae > Rhamphochromis > Rhamphochromis longiceps. The sequence continues at coordinate 1,715,146 of NC_140565.1, forward strand.
CCTGCTCTGTGTTTCATCTATGAGTCTGAAACCTGGTAAGCTTATGGAAAATATCAAGATGTACAAAAAAGTCTCTTGGAGCAATATCCCAAATCCAACAGGAAGTCAGCCATTTTAAAATTAATGTGTAATTTTGGCGACATTTTCCCCTCTTTTCAGGCTTCATACTTTGACGAACTCCTCCAAGGGATTTCATCATATTGAACCATTCTCCAGTGTGTGGAATCTAAAGACCTTTGTGATGTTAAATTGCGAAGCTTTTTACGTTCAAGGAAACGGGGTGGTCATGGCGGCACGTGGAGTTTCAATCACTGGCCAAAAAGCAGTAATATGCTGTCACTCAAAGACACAAAGTCCAATCTCTCCCAAAGGTCGCAGGCGTGATGAGACTCGAGCTCGGAAATGTTTGTTATTCCCTTTGTACATAATGGTTAGAGCGCCACCTAGTGGGACGACTATAATGATGACTGAATGAGATGAAATGTTAGCTGGTGGTTAAATGCATGAATTCCATCAATGTGACATCAGATCGGACGTGCTGGTTGTAGGTGTTGGGCGTGGCTCGACACGCCGGGGGTGCGAGGGCCCTCATAATGCTGCTTGCAGCTTTAATTATTATTATTATTATTATTCCGGCAAATGAATTGGCCGTTTGAGGGCCTAAACATGCTCGAAAACTCATGAAATTTTGCACACGCGTCAGGTCTGGTGAAAATTTACGTATTTTAATGTTCTCAGACATGGCCAGGGAAAATTAGCTCAGTAGCGCCACCTAGAAAAATGAAAAACGCGAGCCCCCGGTATGGGTATGACCTACATGTTTGAAAGTCGGTACACCTATATAACGTTCAGAGTCGAACAAAAAAGTCTATTATGGCAATGTCCTAAACCCAACAGGAAGTCCGCCATTTTGGATTGAAGGTGAGATTTTGGGTCAGATTTTACCGTTTCCATGCCTTGTACTTTAACGAACTCCTCCTTGGGATTTGGTCCTATAAACTTGAAATTTGGACAGTGTCAACTACACCCTTGTGCCATGTTAAATTGCGGAGCTTTTGAGTTTTCACAATACTATGAGGCCGTGGCGCCATGGCGAATTTCGATGACTCGCCATGAAAATCTTATTGCCTCTCATTTTGTCATACATGTTCCGATCTGGACCAAACAGCACACATATGATAAGGCTCCACCCCTGAACATATTTCAACTGCCATATTTGACATCAAGGACAGCGCCACCTAGTGGGAACAGGAAATGTCATGTTTTACACTTTGGGGTACAGTATAGTGATGGGTGACATCTGCAGCCTCAAATTTCTCCAGGAAAGCCTTAAGGAGTTGGTCTTGGGTTACAGTGAAAACTGTGAGTTTTCGCGAAAGGGTGTGACCCCAGCAGCATGGCGAACTTTGATGTCACGCCATGAAGAAACAAATTAGTATAACTCAATGAAATCCAGTCTGATCAGTACCAGACTTTACAGGCATGATGTCAGACCCGCCCTGAACAGATTGACGTGCCCATTGTCGGAAATACGGACAGCGCCACCTAGTGGCAACAGGAAATGTCATGGCTTTAATTTTGTTGTACTGATTTTCACAGGTTCATTGTGGGCACCTCAAAAGCGGTGAATATCACCATCAGTCCCTCGTGATGCTTCAGTGCAAAAATTGTGAGTTTAAACTGAACGGCGCACCCTGGTGGCAACGCTGTTCAACATGAAAGATGAAGTGGCTTTTGAGGGTCTTGGCAAGTTTATAGAGGCTTGAAATTTGGCACACACCTCCAATGTGATGAAGGCTTTGATGTCATGTGATCATTTTCATTGAATAGCGAGAAATGGCTCCACAGCGCCCCCTACAAACATTCAAAATATCAGCCCCAGCTCTGTGTTTTATGTATGAGTCTGAAACCTGGTAAGCTTATAGGAGATATCAAGATGTACAAAAAAGTCTCTTGGAGCAATATCCCAAATCCAACAGGAAGTCAGCCATTTTAAAATTAATGTGCAATTTTGGCAACATTTTCCCCTCTTTTCAGGCACCGTTCTTTGACGAACTCCTCCAAGGGATTTGATCAGATTGGACCGATCTGCAGTTTGTGGAATCTAAAGACCTTTGTGTTGTTAAATTGCGAAGCTTTGTACATTCAGGGAAACGGGGTGGTTATGGCGGCAGGTAGAGTTTCAATCACTCGCCAAAAAGCAGTAATCTGCTGTCACTCAAAATCAAAATGTTCAATCTCTCCCAAAGGTCGCAGGCGTGATGAGACTCGAGCTAGGAAATGTTTGTTATGCCATTTGTCAGTAATGGTTAGAGCGCCACCTAGTGGGACAACTATAATCATGATTGAATGAGATGAATTGTTAGCTGGTGGTTAAATGCATGAATTCCATCAATGTGACATCAGATCGGACGTGCTGGTTTTAGGTGTTGGGCATGGCTCGACGTGACGGGGTGCGAGGGCCCTCGTAACGCTGCTTGCAGCTTTAATTATTATTATTAGGGCCCGAGCACCGAGAGTGCGAAGGCCCTATTGTATCTGCTCCGTTTCTTATTATTATTATTATTATTATTATTATTATTATTATTATTATTATTATTATTATTCAGGCAAAACAAGGGCCTTTTTGAGGGCCTAAACATGCTCAAAAACTCATGAAATTTTGCACACATGCCAGGTCTGGTGAAAAATTTTGTATTTTAATGGTTTTACATATGAGCACTGGGAAATGGCTCTACAGCGCCACCTATGCCTTGTAAAATGCAGCCCTACGACCACATCGTTTGGGCTACATGTATGAAATTTGGCACACATGTGTATCATGCCAAGACGAACAAAAAAGTCTGTGGGCCCATTGACGCAAACCCAACAGGAAGTCCGCCATTTGGAAGAGAAGGTGACATTTTGGCTCTAATTTTGCCATTTCCATGCCTCGAACTTTTGCGAACTCCTCCTTGGGATTTGGTTGTATAAGCTTCATCTTTGGACAGTGTCAACTACACACCTGGGCCATGTTAAATTGCGGAGCTTTTGAGTTTTCACAATACGGTGACGCCGTGGCGCCATGGCGAATTTCAATGACTCGCCATGAAAATCTTATTGCCTCTCATTCTGTCATAGATTTTCTGACCTTGACCAAAGTGAACACATATGATAAGGCTCCACCCCTGAACATATTTCAACTGCCATATTTGACACCAGGGACAGCGCCACCTAGTGGGAACAGGAAATGTCATGTTTTACACTTTGGGGTACAGTATAGTGATGGGTGACACCTGCAGCCTCAAATTTCTCCAGGAAAGCCTTAAGGAGTTGGTCTTGGGTTACAGTGAAAACTGTGACTTTTCGCAAAAGGGTGTGACCCCAGCAGCATGGCGAACTTTGATGTCACGCCATGAAGAAACAAATTAGTATAACTCAATGAAATCCAGTCTGTTCAGTACCAGACTTTACAGGCATGATGTCAGACCCGCCCTGAACAGATTGATGTGCCCATTGTCGGGAATACGTACAGCGCCACCTAGTGGCAACAGGAAATGTCATGGCTTTAATTTTGTTGTACTGATTTTCACAGGTTGATCGTGGCCACCTCAAAAGCGGTGAATATCACCATCAGTCCCTCGTGATGCTTCAGTGCAAAAATTGTGACTTTAAACTGAACGGCGCACCCTGGTGGCAACGCGGTTCACCATGAAAGATGAAGTGGCTTTTGAGGGGCTTGGAAAGTTTATAGAGGCTTGAAATTTGGCACACACCTCCAAATGGATGAAGGCATTGTTGTTATGTAACCATTTTCCTTGAATAGCGCAAAATGGCTCTACAGCGCCCCCTACAATATTTCAAAACCACAGCCCCTGCTCTGTGTTTCATCTATGAGTCTGACACTTGGTAAGCTTGTGTAAGATATCAAGATGTACAAAAAAGTCTCTTGGAGCAATATCCCAAATCCAACAGGAAGTCAGCCATTTTAAAATTAATGTGTAATTTTGATGACATTTTCCCCCCTTTTCAGGCCTCATACTTTGACGAACTCCTCCAAGGGATTTCATCATATTGAAGCATTCTTCAGTGTGTAGAATCTAAAGACCTTTGTGATGTTAAATTGCGAAGCTTTTTCCGTTCAGGGAAACGGGGTTGTCATGGCGGCACGTAGAGTTTCAATCACTCGCAAAAAGCAGTAATCTGCTGTCACTAAAAAACACAATGTCCAATCTCTCCCAAAGGTCGCAGGTGTGATGAGACTCGAGCTTGGAAATGTTTGTTATGCTATTTGTCAATAATGGTTAGAGCGCCACCTAGTGGCATGACTATAATCCTGGTTGAATAAGATGAAATGTTAGCTGGTGATTAAAAGCATGAAATCCATCAATGTGACATCACATCGGACGTGCCGGTTTGAGGTGTTGGCAGTGGCTCGACGTGCCGGGGGTGCGAGGGCCCTCATAACGCTGCTTGCAGCTTTAATTATTATTATTATTATTATTATTATTCAGGCGAAACAAGGGCCTTTTTGAGGGCCTAAACATGCTCAAAAACTCATGAAATTTTGCACACATGCCAGGTCTGGTGAAAAATTTTGTATTTTAATGGTTTTACATATGAGCACTGGGAAATGGCTCTACAGCGCCACCTATGCCTTGTAAAATGCAGCCCTACGACCACATCGTTTGGGCTACATGTATGAAATTTGGCACACATGTGTATCATGCCAAGACGAACAAAAAAGTCAGTGGGCCCATTGACGCAAACCCAACAGGAAGTCCGCCATTTGGACGTGAAGGTGACATTTTGGCTCTAATTTTGCCATTTCCATGCCTCGAACTTTTTCGAACTCCTCCTTGGGATTTGGTCGTATAAGCTTCATCTTTGGTCAGTGTCAACTACACACCTGGGCCATGTTAAATTGCGGAGCTTTTGAGTTTTCACAATACTATGAGGCCGTGGCGCCATGGCGAATTTCGATGACTCGCCATGAAAATCTTATTGCCTCTCATTTTGTCATACATTTTCTGACCTTGACCAAAGTGAACACATATGATAAGGCTCCACCCCTGAACATATTTCAACTGCCATATTTGACACCAGGGACAGCGCCACCTAGTGGGAACAGGAAATGTCATGTTTTACACTTTGGGGTACAGTATAGTGATGGGTGACATCTGCAGCCTCAAATTTCTCCAGGAAAGCCTTAAGGAGTTGGTCTTGGGTTACAGTGAAAACTGTGAGTTTTCGCAAAAGGGTGTGACCCCAGCGGCATGGCGAACTTTGATGTCACGCCATGAAGAAACAAATTAGTATAACTCAATGAAATCCAGTCTGATCAGTACCAGACTTTACAGGCATGATGTCAGACCCGCCCTGAACAGATTGATGTGCCCATTGTCGGAAAAACGGACAGCGCCACCTAGTGGCAACAGGAAATGTCATGGCTTTCATTTTGTTGTACTGATTTTCACAGGTTCATCGTGGCCACCTCAAAAGCGGTGAATATCACCATCAGTCCCTCGTGATGCTTCAGTGCAAAAATTGTGACTTTAAACTGAACGGCGCACCCTGGTGGCAACGCTGTTCACCATGAAAGATGAAGTGGCTTTTGAGGGTCTTGGCAAGTTTATAGAGGCTTGAAATTTGGCACACCCCTCCAATGTTACGAAGGCTTTGTTGTTATGTGATCATTTTCATTGAATATCCCAAAATGGCTCCACAGCGCCCCCTACAAAATTTCAAAACCACAGCCCCACCTCTGTGTTTTATGTATGAATCTGAAACCTGGTAGGCTTATAGGAGATATCAAGATGTACAAAAAAGTCTCTTGGAGCAATACCCCAAATACAACAGGAAGTCAGCCATTTTAAAATTAATGTGCAATTTTTGTGACATTTTCCCCTCTTTTCAGGCACCGTGCTTTGACGTACTCCTCCAAGGGATTTCATCATATTGAACCAATCTCCTGTGTGTGGAATCTAAAGACCTTTGTGATGTTAAATTGCGAAGCTTTTTACATTTAGGGAAACGGGGTGGTTATGGCGGCACTTAGAGTTTGAATCACTCTCCAAAAAGCAGTAATCTGCTGTCACTCAAAAACACAATGTCCAATCTCTCCCAAACGTCTCAGGTGTGATGAGACTCGAGCTCGGAAATGTTTGGTATGCCATTTGTCGGTAATAGTTAGAGCGCCACCTATTGGGACGACTATAATCATGGTTCAATGAGATGAAATGTTAGCTGGTGGTTAAATGCATGAATTCAATCAATGTGACATCAGATCGGATGTGCTGGTTTTACGTGTTGGGCGTGGCTCGAGGCGCCGGGGGTGCGAGGGCCCTCATAACGCTGCTTGCAGCTTTAATTAGGGCCCGAGCACTGATAGTGCGAAGGCCCTATTGTAATTGCTCTGTTTATTATTATTATTATTAGGGCCCGAGCACTGACAGTGCGAAGGCCCTATTGTAATTGCTCTGTTTATTATTATTATTATTATTAGGGCCCGAGCACTGACAGTGCGAAGGCCCTATTGTAATTGCTCTGTTTCTTATTATTATTATTATTATTTCGGCAAATGAATTGGCTTTTTGAGGGCCTAAACATGCTCAAAAACTCATGAAATTTTGCAGACATGCCAGGTCTGGTGAAAAATTTTGTATTTTAATGGTTTTACTCATGAGCACTGGGAAATGGCTCTACAGCGCCACCTATGCCTTGTTAAATGCAGCCCTACGACCACATCGTTTCAGCTACATGTATGAAATTCGGCACACATGTGTATCATGCCACGACAAACAAAAAAGTCTGTGGGCCCATTGACGCAAACCCAACAGGAAGTCCGCCATTTGGAAGAGAAGGTGACATTTTGGCTCTAATTTTGCCATTTCCATGCCTCGAACTTTTGCGAACTCCTCCTTGGGATTTGGTTGTATAAGCTTCATCTTTGGTCAGTGTCAACTACACACCTGGGCCATGTTAAATTGCGGAGCTTTTGAGTTTTCACAATACTATGAGGCCGTGGCGCCATGGCGAATTTCGATGACTCGCCATGAAAATCTTATTGCCTCTCATTCTGTCATACATGTTCCGATCTGGACCAAAGAGCACACATATGATAAGGCTCCACCCCTGAACATATTTCAACTGCCATATTTGACATCAAGGACAGCGCCACCTAGTGGGAACAGGAAATGTCATGTTTTACACTTTGGGGTACAGTATAGTGAAGGGTGACATCTGCAGCCTCAAATTTCTCCAGGAAAGCCTTAAGGAGTTGGTCTTGGGTTACAGTGAAAACTGTGAGTTTTCGCGAAAGGGTGTGACCCCAGCAGCATGGCGAACTTTGATGTCACGCCATGAAGAAAGAAATTAGTATAACTCAATGAAATCCAGTCTGATCAGTACCAGACTTTACAGGCATGATGTCAGACCCGCCCTGAACAGATTGATGTGCCCATTGTCGGAAATACGGACAGCGCCACCTAGTGGCAACAGGAAATGTCATGGCTTTAATTTTGTTGTACTGATTTTCACAGGTTCATCTTGGCCACCTCAAAAGCGGTGAATATCACCATCAGTCCCTCGTGATGCTTCAGTGCAAAAATTGTGAGTTTAAACTGAACGGCGCACCCTGGTGGCAACGCTGTTCAACATGAAAGATGAAGTGGCTTTTGAGGGTCTTGGAAAGTTTATAGAGGCTTGAAATTTGGCACACACCTCCAAATGGATGAAGGCTTTGTTGGCATGTGATCATTTTCATTGAATAGCGCGAAATTGCTCCACAGCGCCCCCTACAAAATTTCAAAACCACAGCCCCTGCTCTGTGTTCTATGTATGATTCTGAAACCTGGTAAGCTTATAGGAGATATCAAGATGTACAAAAAAGTCTCTTGGTGCAATATCCCAAATCCAACAGGAAGTCAGCCATTTTAATATTAATGTGTAATTTTGGCAACATTTTCCCCTCTTTCCAGGCACCGTTCTTTGACGAACTCCTCCAAGGGATTTCATCATATTGAACCAATCTCCAGTGTGTGGAATCTAAAGACCTTTGTGATGTTAAATTGCGAAGCTTTTTACATTCAGTGAAACGGGGTGGTTATGGTGGCACCTAGAGTTTGAATCACTCGCCAAAAAGCAGTAATCTGCTGTCACTCAAAAACACAATGTCCAATCTCTCCCAAACGTCTCAGGTGTGATGAGACTCGAGCTAGGAAATGTTTGTTATGCCATTTGTCAGTAATGGTTAGAGCTCCACCTAGTGGGACAACTATAATCATGATTGAATGAGATGAATTGTTAGCTGGTGGTTAAATGCATGAATTCCATCAATGTGACATCACATCGGACGTGCTGGTTTTAGGTGTTGGGCGTGGCTTGACGCGCCGGGGGTGCGAGGGCCCTCATAACGCTGCTTGCAGCTTTAATTATTATTATTATTATTATTATTATTATTCCGGCAAATGAATTGGCCGTTTGAGGGCCTAAACATGCTCGAAAACTCATGAAATTTCGCACACGCGTCAGGTCTGGTGAAAATTTACGTATTTTAATGTTCTCAGACATGGCCAGGGAAAATTAGCTCAGTAGCGCCACCTAGAAAAATGAAAAACGCGAGCCCCCGGTATGGGTATGACCTACATGTTTGAAAGTCGGTACACCTATATAACGTTCAGAGTCGAACAAAAAAGTCTATTATGGCAATGTCCTAAACCCAACAGGAAGTCCGCCATTTTGGATTGAAGGTGACATTTTGGGTCTGATTTTACCGTTTCCATGCCTTGTACTTTAACGAACTCCTCCTTGGGATTTGGTCCTATAAACTTCAAATTTGGACAGTGTCAACTACACCCTTGTGCCATGTTAAATTGCGGAGCTTTTGAGTTTTCACAATAGTATGAGGCCGTGGCGCCATGGCGAATTTTGATGACTCGCCATGAAAATCTTATTGCCTCTCATTCTGTCATACATGTTCCGATCTGGACCAAAGAGCACACATATGATAAGGCTCCACCCCTGAACATATTTCAACTGCCATATTTGACATCAAGGACAGCGCCACCTAGTGGGAACAGGAAATGTCATGTTTTACACTTTGGGGTACAGTATAGTGATGGGTGACATCTGCAGCCTCAAATTTCTCCAGAAAACCCTTAAGGAGTTGGTCTTGGGTTACAGTGAAAACTGTGACTTTTCGCAAAAGGGTGTGACCCCAGCGGCGTGGCGAACTTTGATGTCACGCCATGAAGAAACAAATTAGTATAACTCAATGAAATCCAGTCTGATCAGTACCAGACTTTACAGGCATGATGTCAGACCCACCCTGAACAGATTGATGTGCCCATTGTCGGAAATACGGACAGCGCCACCTAGTGGCAACAGGAAATGTCATGGCTTTAATTTTGTTGTACTGATTTTCACAGGTTCATCTTGGCCACCTCAAAAGCGGTGAATATCACCATCAGTCCCTCGTGATGCTTCAGTGCAAAAATTGTGACTTTAAACTGAACGGCGCACCCTGGTGGCAACGCTGTTCAACATGAAAGATGAAGTGGCTTTTGAGGGTCTTGGCAAGTTTATAGAGGCTTGAAATTTGGCACACACGTCCAAATGGATGAAGGCTTTGTTGGCATGTGATCATTTTCATTGAATAGCGCGAAATTGCTCCACAGCGCCCCCTACAAAATTTCAAAACCACAGCCCCTGCTCTGTGTTCTATGTATGATTCTGAAACCTGGTAAGCTTATAGGAGATATCAAGATGTACAAAAAAGTCTCTTGGTGCAATATCCCAAATCCAACAGGAAGTCAGCCATTTTAAAATTAATGTGTAATTTTGGCAACATTTTCCCCTCTTTCCAGGCACCGTTCTTTGACGAACTCCTCCAAGGGATTTCATCAGATTGAACCAATCTCCAGTGTGTGGAATCTAAAGACCTTTGTGATGTTAAATTGCGAAGCTTTTTACGTTCAGTGAAACGGGGTGGTTATGGTGGCACTTAGAGTTTGAATCACTCGCCAAAAAGCAGTAATCTGCTGTCACTCAAAAACACAATGTCCAATCTCTCCCAAAGCTCATAGGCGTGATGAGACTCGAGCTCGGAAATGTTTGTTATGCCATTTGTACATAATGGTTAGAGCGCCACCTAGTGGAACGACTAACTAATCATGAATGAATGAGTTGAAATGTTAGCTGGTGGTTAAATGCATGAATTCCATCAATGTGACATCAGATCGGAGGTGCTGGTTTTAGGTGTTGGGCTTGGCTCGACGCGCCGGGGGTGCGAGGGCCCTCGTAACGCTGCTTGCAGCTTTAATTATTATTATTATTATTAGGGCCCGAGCACTGATAGTGCGAAGGCCCTATTGTAATTGCTCTGTTTATTATTATTATTATTAGGGCCCGAGCACCGAGAGTGCGAAGGCCCTATTGTATCTGCTCCGTTTCTTATTATTAGGGCCCGAGCACTGACTGTGCGAAGGCCCTATTGTATCTGCTCTGTTTCTTATTATTATTATTATTATTCAGGCAAAACAAGGGCCTTTTTGAGGGCCTAAACATGCTCAAAAACTCATGAAATTTTGCACACATGCCAGATCTGGTGAAAAATTTTGTATTTTAATGGTTTTACATATGAGCACTGGGAAATGGCTCTACAGCGCCACCTATGCCTTGTTAAATGCAGCCCTACGACCACATCGTTTGAGCTACATGTATGAAATTTGGCACACATGTGTATCATGCCAAGACGAACAAAAAAGTCTGGGGGCCCATTGACGCAAACCCAACAGGAAGTCCGCCATTTGGAAGAGAAGGTGACATTTTGGCTCTAATTTTGCCATTTCCATGCCTCGAACTTTTGCGAACTCCTCCTTGGGGTTTGATTTCATAACCTTCATATTTGGTCAGTGTCAACTACACCCTTGTGCCATGTTAAATTGCGGAGCTTTTGAGTTTTCACAATACCATGAGGCCGTGGCGCCACGGCGAATTTCGATGACTCGCCATGAAAATCTTATTGCCTCTCATTCTGTCATAGATTTTCTGACCTTGACCAAAGTGAACACATATGATAAGGCTCCACCCATGAACATATTTCAACTGCCATATTTTACATCAGGGACAGCGCCACCTAGTGGGAACAGGAAATGTCATGTTTTACACTTTGGGGTACAGTATTATGATGGGTGACATCTGCAGCCTCAAATTTCTCCAGGAAAGCCTTAAGGAGTTGGTCTTGGGTTACAGTGAAAACTGTGACTTTTCGCAAAAGGGTGTGACCCCAGCGGCATGGCGAACTTTGATGTCACGCCATGAAGAAAGAAATTAGTCTAACTCAATGAAATCCAGTCTGATCAGTACCAGACTTTACAGGCATGATGTCAGACCCACCCTGAACAGATTGATGTGCCCATTGTCGGAAATACGGACAGCGCCACCTAGTGGCAACAGGAAATGTCATGGCTTTAATTTTGTTGTACTGATTTTCACAGGTTCATCGTGGCCACCTCAAAAGCGGTGAATATCACCATCAGTCCCTCGTGATGCTTCAGTGCAAAAATTGTGACTTTAAACTGAACGGCGCACCCTGGTGGCAACGCGGTTCACCATGAAAGATGAAGTGGCTTTTGAGGGGCTTGGAAAGTTTATAGAGGCTTGAAATTTGGCACACACCTCCAAATGGATGTAGGCTTTGTTGTCATGTGATCATTTTCATTGAATAGCGCGAAATTGCTCCACAGCGCCCCCTTAAAAATTTCAAAACAACAGCCCCTGCTCTGTGTTTCATCTATGAGTCTGAAACCTGGTAAGCTTATGGAAAATATCAAGATGTACAAAAAAGTCTCTTGGAGCAATATCCCAAATCCAACAGGAAGTCAGCCATTTTAAAATTAATGTGCAATTTTGGCGACATTTTCCCCTCTTTTCAGGCTTCATACTTTGACGAACTCCTCCAAGGGATTTCATCATATTGAACCATTCTCCAGTGTGTGGAATCTAAAGACCTTTGTGATGTTAAATTGCGAAGCTTTTTACGTTCAAGGAAACGGGGTGGTCATGGCGGCACGTGGAGTTTCAATCACTCGCCAAAAAGGAGTAATATGCTGTCACTCAAAGACACAACGTCCAATCTCTCCCAAAGGTCGCAGGCGTGATGAGACTCGAGCTCGGAAATGTTTGTTATGCCCTTTGTCTATAATGGTTAGAGCGCCACCTAGTGGGACGACTATACTCATGGTTGAACCAAATGAAATGTTAGCTGGTGGTTAAATGCATGAATTCCATCAATGTGACATCAGATCGGACGTGCCGGTTTGAGGTGTTGGGCGTGGCTCGACGCGCCGGGGGTGCGAGGGCCCTCATAACGCTGCTTGCAGCTTTAATTATTATTATTATTATTATTATTATTCAGGCGAAACAAGGGCCTTTTTGAGGGCCTAAACATGCTCAAAAACTCATGAAATTTTGCACACATGCCAGGTCTGGTGAAAAATTTTGTATTTTAATGGTTTTACATATGAGCACTGGGAAATGGCTCTGGAGCGCCACCTATGCCTTGTTAAATGCAGCCCTACGACCACATCGTTTGAGCTACATGTATGAAATTTGGCACACATGTGTATCATGCCAAGACGAACAAAAAAGTCTGGGGGCCCATTGACGCAAACCCAACAGGAAGTCCGCCATTTGGAAGAGAAGGTGACATTTTGGCTCTAATTTTGCCATTTCCATGCCTCGAACTTTTGCGAACTCCTCCTTGGGGTTTGGTTTCATAACCTTCATATTTGGTCAGTGTCAACTACACCCTTGTGCCATGTTAAATTGCGGAGCTTTTGAGTTTTCACAATACGGTGACGCCGTGGCGCCATGGCGAATTTCGATGACTCGCCATGAAAATCTTATTGCCTCTCATTTTGTCATACATTTTCTGACCTTGACCAAAGTGAACACATATGATAAGGCTCCACCCCTGAACATATTTCAACTGCCATATTTGACACCAGGGACAGCGCCACCTAGTGGGAACAGGAAATGTCATGTTTTACACTTTGGGGTACAGTATAGTGATGGGTGACACCTGCAGCCTCAAATTTCTCCAGGAAAGCCTTAAGGAGTTGGTCTTGGGTTACAGTGAAAACTGTGACTTTTCGCAAAAGGGTGTGACCCCAGCAGCATGGCGAACTTTGATGTCACGCCATGAAGAAACAAATTAGTATAACTCAATGAAATCCAGTCTGTTCAGTACCAGACTTTACAGGCATGATGTCAGACCCGCCCTGAACAGATTGATGTGCCCATTGTCGGGAATACGTACAGCGCCACCTAGTGGCAACAGGAAATGTCATGGCTTTAATTTTGTTGTACTGATTTTCACAGGTTCATCGTGGCCACCTCAAAAGCGGTGAATATCCCCATCAGTCCCTCGTGATGCTTCAGTGCAAAAATTGTGACTTTAAACTGAACGGCGCACCCTGGTGGTAACGCGGTTCACCATGAAAGATGAAGTGGCTTTTGAGGGGCTTGGAAAGTTTATAGAGGCTTGAAATTTGGCACACACCTCCAAATGGATGTAGGCTTTGTTGTCATGTGATCATTTTCATTGAATAGCGCGAAATTGCTCCACAGCGCCCCCTACAAAATTTCAAAACAACAGCCCCTGCTCTGTGTTTCATCTATGAGTCTGAAACCTGGTAAGCTTATGGAAAATATCAAGATGTACAAAAAAGTCTCTTGGAGCAATATCCCAAATCCAACAGGAAGTCAGCCATTTTAAAATTAATGTGTAATTTTGGCGACATTTTCCCCTCTTTTCAGGCTTCATACTTTGACGAACTCCTCCAAGGGATTTCATCATATTGAACCATTCTCCAGTGTGTGGAATCTAAAGACCTTTGTGATGTTAAATTGCGAAGCTTTTTACGTTCAAGGAAACGGGGTGGTCATGGCGGCACGTGGAGTTTCAATCACTCGCCAAAAAGCAGTAATATGCTGTCACTCAAAGACACAAAGTCCAATCTCTCCCAAAGGTCGCAGGCGTGATGAGACTCGAGCTCGGAAATGTTTGTTATGCCCTTTGTCTATAATGGTTAGAGCGCCACCTAGTGGGACGACTATACTCATGGTTGAACCAAATGAAATGTTAGCTGGTGGTTAAATGCATGAATTCCATCAATGTGACATCAGATCGGACGTGCTGGTTTCAGATGTTGGGCATGGCTCGACACGCCGGGGGTGCGAGGGCCCTCATAACGCTGCTTGCAGCTTTAATTAGGGCCCGAGCACCGAGAGTGCGAAGGCCCTATTGTATCTGCTCCGTTTCTTATTATTATTATTATTATTATTATTATTATTATTATTATTATTATTATTCAGGCAAAACAAGGGCCTTTTTGAGGGCCTAAACATGCTCAAAAACTCATGAAATTTTGCACACATGCCAGGTCTGGTGAAAAATTTTGTATTTTAATGGTTTTACATATGAGCACTGGGAAATGGCTCTAGAGCGCCACCTATGCCTTGTTAAATGCAGCCCTACGACCACATCGTTTGAGCTACACGTATGAAATTTGGCACACATGTGTATCATGCCAAGACGAACAAAAAAGTCTATGGGCCCATTGACGCAAACCCAACAGGAAGTCCGCCATTTGGAAGAGAAGGTGACATTTTGGCTCTAATTTTGCCATTTCCATGCCTCGAACTTTTGCGAACTCCTCCTTGGGGTTTGATTTCATAACCTTCATCTTTGGTCAGTGCCAACTACACCCTTGTGCCATGTTAAATTGCGGAGCTTTTGAGTTTTCACAATACTATGAGGCCGTGGCGCCACGGCGAATTTCGATGACTCGCCATGAAAATCTTATTGCCTCTCATTCTGTCATACATTGTCCGATCTGGACCAAAGAGCACACATATGATAAGGCTCCAGCCCTGAACATATTTCAACTGCCATATTTGACGTCAGCGACAGCGCCACCTAGTGGGAACAGGAAATGTCATGTTTTACACTTTGGGGTACAGTATTGTGATGGGTGACATCTGCAGCCTCAAATTTCTCCAGGAAAGCCTTAAGGAGTTGGTCTTGGGGTACAGTGAAAACTGTGACTTTTCACGAAAGGGTGTGACCTCAGCAGCATGGCGAACTTTGATATCTCGCCACGAAGAAACAAATTAGTATAACTCCATGAAATCCAGTCTGATTAGTACCAGACTTTACAGGCATGATATCAGACCCGCCCTGAACAAATTGATGTGCCCATTGTCAGGAATATGAAGAGCGCCACCTAGTGGGAACAGGAAATGTCATGTCTTACACTTTGTTGTACTGATTTTCACAGGTTCATTGTGGATACCTCAAAAGCGGTGAATGTCACCGTCAGTCCTTCATGATGCTGCAGTGCGAAAATTGTGACTTTATACTGAACAGCGCACCCTGGTGGCAACGCGGTCCACCATGACAGATGAAGTGGCTTTTGAGGGACTTGGAAAGTTTATAGAGGCTTGAGATTTGGCACACACCTCCAATGTGATGAAGGCTTTGTTGTCATGTGATCATTTTCATTGAATAGCGCGAAATGGCTCCACAGCGCCCCCTACAAAATTTCAAACCCACAGCCCCTGCTCTGTGTTTTATGTATGAGTCTGAAACCTGGTAAGCTTATAGGAGATATCAAGATGTACAAAAAAGTCTCTTGGAGCAATATCCCAAATCCAACAGGAAGTCAGCCATTTTAAAATTAATGTGCAATTTTGGCAACATTTTCCCCTCTTTTCAGGCACCGTTCTTTGACGTACTCCTCCAAGGGATTTCATCAGATTGATGCAATCTCCTGTGTGTGGAATCTAAAGACCTTTGTGATGTTAAATTGCGAAGCTTTTTACATTAAGGGAAATGGGGTGGTCATGGCGGCACGTGGAGTTTCAATCACTCGCCAAAAAGCAGTAATCTGCTGTCACTCAAAATCAAAATGTTCAAACTCTCCCAAAGGTCACAGGCGTGATGAAACTCGAGCTAGGAAATGTTTGTTATGCCATTTGTCGGTAATAGTTAGAGCGCCACCTAGTGGGACAACTATAATCATGATTGAATGAGATGAATTGTTAGCTGGTGGTTAAATGCATGAATTCCATCAATGTGACATCAGATCGGAGGTGCTGGTTTTAGGTGTTGGGCGTGGCTCGACGTGCTGGGGGTGCGAGGGCCCTCATAACGCTGCTTGCAGCTTTAATTATTATTATTATTATTATTTCGGCAAATGAATTGGCCATTTGAGGGCCTAAACATGCTCGAAAACTCATGAAATTTTGCACACGCGTCAGGTCTGGTGAAAATTTACGTATTTTAATGTTCTCAGACATGGCCAGGGAAAATTAGCTCAGTAGCGCCACCTAGAAAAATGAAAAACGCGAGCCCCCGGTATGGGTATTGCCTACAAGTTTGAAAGTCGGTACACCTATATAACGTTCAGAGTCGAACAAAAAAGTCTATTATGGCAATGTCCTAAACCCAACAGGAAGTCCGCCATTTGGAAGAGAAGGTGACATTTTGGCTCTAATTTTGCCATTTCCATGCCTCGAACTTTTGCGAACTCCTCCTTGGGGTTTCATTTCATAACCTTCATATTTGGTCAGTGTCAACTACACCCTTGTGCCATGTTAAATTGCGGAGCTTTTGAGTTTTCACAATACCATGAGGCCGTGGCGCCATGGCGAATTTCGATGACTCGCCAAGAAATTCTTATTGCCTCTCATTTTGTCATACATTTTCTGACCTTGACCAAAGTGAACACATATGATAAGGCTCCACCCCTGAACATATTTCAACTGCCACATTTGACATCAAGGACAGCGCCACCTAGTGGGAACAGGAAATGTCATGTTTTACACTTTGGGGTACAGTATAGTGATGGGTAACACCTGCAGCCTCAAATTTCTCCAGGAAAGCCTTAAGGAGTTGGTCTTGGGTTTCAGTGAAAACTGTGACTTTTCGCAAAAGGGTGTGACCCCAGCGGCATGGCGAACTTTGATGTCTCGCCATGAAGAAACAAATTAGTATAACTCCATGAAATCCAGTCTGATTAGTACCAGACTTTACAGGCATGATGTCAGACCCGCCCTGAACAGATTGATGTGCCCATTGTCAGGAATATGAAGAGCGCCACCTAGTGGGAACAGGAAATGTCATGTCTTACACTTTGTTGTACTGATTTTCACAGGTTGATTGTGGCCACCTCAAAAGCGGTGAATATCACCATCAGTCCCTCGTGATGCTTCAGTGCAAAAATTGTGACTTTAAACTGAACGGCGCACCCTGGTGGCAACGCTGTTCAACATGAAAGATGAAGTGGCTTTTGAGGGTCTTGGCAAGTTTATAGAGGCTTGAAATTTGGCACACACCTCCAAATGGATGAAGGCTTTGTTGGCATGTGATCATTTTCATTGAATAGTGCGAAATTGCTCCACAGCGCCCCCTACAAAATTTCAAAACCACAGCCCCTGCTCTGTGTTTTATGTATGATTCTGAAACCTGGTAAGCTTATAGGAGATATCAAGATGTACAAAAAAGTCTCTTGGTGCAATATCCCAAATCCAACAGGAAGTCAGCTATTTTAAAATTAATGTGTAATTTTGGCGACATTTTCTCCTCTTTCCAGGCATTGTTCTTTGACGAACTCCTCCAAGGGATTTCATCATATTGAACCAATCTCCAGTGTGTGGAATCTAAAGACCTTTGTGATGTTAAATTGCGAAGCTTTTTACGTCCAGAGAAACAGGGTGGTTATGGCGGCACTTAGAGTTTGAATCACTCGCCAAAGAGCAGTAATCTGCTGTCACTCAAAAACACAATGTCCAATCTCTCCCAAACGTCTAAGGTGTGATGAGACTCGAGCTCGGAAATGTTTGTTATGCCATTTGTACATAATGGTTAGAGCACCACCTAGTGGAACGACTAACTAATCATGAATGAATGAGTTGAAATGTTAGCTGGTGGTCAAATGCATGAATTCCATCAATGTGACATCAGATCGGACGTGCTGGTTGTAGGTGTTGGGCGTGGCTCGACGCGCCGGGGGTGCGAGGGCCCTCATAACGCTGCTTGCAGCTTTAATTAGGGCCCGAGCACTGACAGTGCGAAGGCCCTATTGTAATTGCTCTGTTTATTATTATTATTATTATTAGGGCCCGAGCACTGATAGTGCGAAGGCCCTATTGTAATTGCTCTGTTTATTATTATTATTATTATTATTATTATTATTATTATTATTATTATTATTATTATTATTATTTCGGCAAATGAATTGGCCGTTTGAGGGCCTAAACATGCTCGAAAACTCATGAAATTTTGCACACGCGTCAGGTCTGGTGAAAATTTACGTATTTTAATGTTCTCAGACATGGCCAGGGAAAATTAGCTCAGTAGCGCCACCTAGAAAAATGAAAAACGCGAGCCCCCGGTATGGGTATGGCCTACAAGTTTGAAAGTCGGTACACCTATATAACGTTCAGAGTCGAACAAAAAAGTCTATTATGGCAAAGTCCTAAACCCAACAGGAAGTCCGCCATTTTGGATTGAAGGTGACATTTTGGCTCTGATTTTACCGTTTCCATGCCTTGTACTTTAACGAACTCCTCCTTGGGATTTGGTCCTATAAACTTCAAATTTGGACAGTGTCAACTACACCCTTGTGCCATGTTAAATTGCGGAGCTTTTGAGTTTTCACAATACTATGAGGCCGTGGCGCCACGGCGAATTTCGATGACTCGCCATGAAAATCTTATTGCCTCTCATTTTGTCATACATTTTCTGACCTTGACCAAAGTGAACACATATGATAAGGCTCCACCCCTGAACATATTTCAACTGCCATATTTGACATCAAGGACAGCGCCACCTAGTGGGAACAGGAAATGTCATGTTTTACACTTTGGGGTACAGTATAGTGATGGGTGACATCTGCAGCCTCAAATTTCTCCAGGAAAGCCTTAAGGAGTTGGTCTTGGGTTACAGTGAAAACTGTGAGTTTTCGCGAAAGGGTGTGACCCCAGCAGTATGGCGAACTTTGATGTCACGCCATGAAGAAACAAATTAGTATAACTCAATGAAATCCAGTCTGATCAGTACCAGACTTTACAGGCATGATGTCAGACCCGCCCTGAACAGATTGATGTGCCCATTGTCGGAAATACGGACAGCGCCACCTAGTGGCAACAGGAAATGTCATGGCTTTAATTTTGTTGTACTTATTTTCACAGGTTCATCGTGGCCACCTCAAAAGCGGTGAATATCAACATCAGTCCCTCGTGATGCTTCAGTGCAAAAATTGTGACTTTAAACTGAACGGCGCACCCTGGTGGCAACGCTGTTCAACATGAAAGATGAAGTGGCTTTTGAGGGGCTTGCAAGTTTATAGAGGCTTAAAATTTGGCACACACCTCCAAATGGATGAAGGCTTTGTTGTCATGTGATCATTTTCATTGAATAGCGCGAAATTGCTCCACAGCGCCCCCTACAAAATTTCAAAACAACAGCCCCTGCTCTGTGTTTCATCTATGAGTCTGAAACCTGGTAAGCTTATGGAAAATATCAAGATGTACAAAAAAGTCTCTTGGAGCAATATCCCAAATCCAACAGGAAGTCAGCCATTTTAAAATTAATGTGCAATTTTGGCGACATTTTCCCCTCTTTTCAGGCTTCATACTTTGACGAACTCCTCCAAGGGATTTCATCATATTGAACCATTCTCCAGTGTGTGGAATCTAAAGACCTTTGTGATGTTAAATTGCGAAGCTTTTTACGTTCAAGGAAACGGGGTGGTCATGGCGGCACGTGGAGTTTCAATCACTGGCCAAAAAGCAGTAATATGCTGTCACTCAAAGACACAAAGTCCAATCTCTCCCAAAGGTCGCAGGCGTGATGAGACTCGAGCTCGGAAATGTTTGTTATGCCCTTTGTCTATAATGGTTAGAGCGCCACCTAGTGGGACGACTATACTCATGGTTGAACCAAATGAAATGTTAGCTGGTGGTTAAATGCATGAATTCCATCAATGTGACATCACATCGGACGTGCTGGTTTTAGGTGTTGGGCGTGGCTCGACACGCCAGGGTGCGAGGGCCCTCATAACGCTGCTTGCAGCTTTAATTATTATTATTATTATTATTATTATTATTCCGGCAAATGAATTGGCCGTTTGAGGGCCTAAACATGCTCGAAAACTCATGAAATTTTGCACACGCGTCAGGTCTGGTGAAAATTTACGTATTTTAATGTTCCCAGACATGGCCAGGGAAAATTAGCTCAGTAGCGCCACCTAGAAAAATGAAAAACGCGAGCCCCCGGTATGGGTATGACCTACACGTTTGAAAGTCGGTACACCTATATAACGTTCAGAGTCAAACAAAAAAGTCTATTATGGCAATGTCCTAAACCCAACAGCAAGTCCGCCATTTTGGATTGAAGGTGACATTTTGGCTCTGATTTTACCGTTTCCATGCCTTGTACTTTAACGAACTCCTCCTTGGGATTTGGTCCTATAAACTTCAAATTTGGACAGTGTCAACTACACCCTTGTGCCATGTTAAATTGCGGAGCTTTTGAGTTTTCACAATACTATGAGGCCGTGGCGCCATGGCGAATTTCGATGACTCGCCATGAAAATCTTATTGCCTCTCATTCTGTCATACATGTTCCGATCTGGACCAAAGAGCACACATATGATAAGGCTCCACCCCTGAACATATTTCAACTGCCATATTTGACATCAAGGACAGCGCCACCTAGTGGGAACAGGAAATGTCATGTTTTACACTTTGGGGTACAGTATAGTGATGGGTGACATCTGCAGCCTCAAATTTCTCCAGGAAAGCCTTAAGGAGTTGGTCTTGGGTTACAGTGAAAACTGTGACTTTTCGCAAAAGGGTGTGACCCCAGCAGCATGGCGAACTTTGATGTCACGCCATGAAGAAACAAATTAGTATAACTCAATGAAATCCAGTCTGATCAGTACCAGACTTTACAGGCATGATGTCAGACCCGCCCTGAACAGATTGATGTGCCCATTGTCGGAAATACGGACAGCGCCACCTAGTGGCAACAGGAAATGTCATGGCTTTAATTTTGTTGTACTGATTTTCACAGGTTCATCGTGGCCACCTCAAAAGCGGTGAATATCACCATCAGTCCCTCGTGATGCTTCAGTGCAAAAAATGTGACTTTAAACTGAACGGCGCACCCTGGTGGCAACGCTGTTCAACATGAAAGATGAAGTTACTTTTGAGGGGCTTGGAAAGTTTATAGAGGCTTTAAACTTGGCCCACGCCTCCAATGTGATGAAGGCTTTGTTGTTATGTAACCATTTTCCTTGAATAGCGCAAAATGGCTCCACAGCGCCCCCTACAAAATTCCAAAATATCAGCCCCTGCTCTGTGTTTTATCTATGAGTCTGAAACTTGGTAAGCTTATGGAAGATCTTAAGATGTACAAAAAAGTCTCTTGGAGCAATATCCCAAATCCAACAGGAAGTCAGCCATTTTAAAGTTAATGTGTAATTTTGGCGGCATTTTCCCCTCTTTTCAGGCACCGTTCTTTGACGAACTCCTCCAAGGGATTTCATCATATTGAACCATTCTCCAGTGTGTGGAATCTAAAGACCTTTGTGATGTTAAATTGCGAAGCTTTTTACATTCAAGGAAACGGGGTGGTCATGGCGGCACGTGGAGTTTCAATCACTCGCCAAAAAGCAGTAATATGCTGTCACTCAAAGACACAATGTCCAATCTCTCCCAAAGGTCGCAGGCGTGATGCGACTCGAGCTCGGAAATGTTTGTTATGCCCTTTGTCTATAATGGTTAGAGCGCCACCTAGTGGGACGACTATACTCATGGTTGAACCAAATGAAATGTTAACTGGTGGTTAAATGCATGAATTCCATCAATGTGACATCAGATCGGACGTGCTGGTTTCAGGTGTTGGGCATGGCTCGACACGCCGGGGGTGCGAGGGCCCTCATAACGCTGCTTGCAGCTTTAATTAGGGCCCGAGCACTGAGAGTGCGAAGGCCCTATTGTATCTGCTCCGTTTCTTATTATTATTATTATTATTATTATTATTATTATTATTATTCACCCCAAACAAGGGCCTTTTTGAGGGCCTAAACATGCTCAAAAACTCATGAAATTTTGCACACATGCCAGGTTTGGTGAAAAATTTTGTATTTTAATGGTTTTACATATGAGCACTGGGAAATGGCTCTAGAGCGCCACCTATGCCTTGTTAAATGCAGCCCTACGACCACATCGTTTGAGCTACATGTATGAAATTTGGCACACATGTGTATCATGCCAAGACGAACAAAAAAGTCTGTGGGCCCATTGACGCAAACCCAACAGGAAGTCCGCCATTTGGAAGAGAAGGTGACATTTTGGCTCTAATTTTGCGATTTCCATGCCTTGTACTTTAACGAACTCCTCCTTGGGATTTGGTCCTATAAACTTCAAATTTGGACAGTGTCAACTACACCCTTGTGCCATGTTAAATTGCGGAGCTTTTGAGTTTTCACAATACTATGAGGCCGTGGCGCCATGGCGAATTTCGATGACTCGCCATGAAAATCTTATTGCCTCTCATTTTGTCATACATTTTCTGACCTTGACCAAAGTGAACACATATGATAAGGCTCCACCCCTAAACATATTTCAACTGCCATATTTGACCTCAAGGACAGCGCCACCTAGTGGGAACAGGAAATGTCATGTTTTACACTTTGGGGTACAGTATAGTGATGGGTGACATCTGCAGCCTCAAATTTCTCCAGAAAAGCCTTAAGGAGTTGGTCTTGGGTTACAGTGAAAACTGTGACTTTTCGCAAAAGGGTGTGACCCCAGCAGCATGGCGAACTTTGATGTCACGCCATGAAGAAACAAATTAGTATAACTCAATGAAATCCAGTCTGATCAGTACCAGACTTTACAGGCATGATGTCAGACCCGCCCTGAACAGATTGATGTGCCCATTGTCGGGAATACGGACAGCGCCACCTAGTGGGAACAGGAAATGTCATGGCTTTAATTTTGTTGTACTGATTTTCACAGGTTCATCGTGGCCACCTCAAAAGCGGTGAATATCACCATCAGTCCCTTGTGATGCTTCAGTGCAAAAATTGTGACTTTAAACTGAACGCCGCACCCTGGTGGCAACGCGGTTCACCATGAAAGATGAAGTGGCTTTTGAGGGGCTTGGAAAGTTTAAAAAGTCTTGAAATTTGGCGCACACCTCCAATGTGGTTAAGGCTTTGTTATTATGTGATCATTTTCATTGAATATCCCAAAATGGCTCCACAGCGCCCCCTACAAAATTTCAAAATCACAGCCCCTGCTCTGTGTTTTATGTATGAGTCTGAAACCTGGTAAGCTTATAGGAGATATCAAGATGTACAAAAAAGTCTCTTGGAGCAATATCCCAAATCCAACAGGAAGTCAGCCATTTTAAAATTAATGTGCAATTTTGGCAACATTTTCCCCTCTTTTCAGGCTTCGTTCTTTGACGAACTCCTCCAAGGGATTTCATCAGATTGCACTATTCTTCAGTGTGTGGAATCCAAAGACCTTTGTGTTGTTAAATTGCGAAGCTTTTTACGTTCAGGGAAACGGGGTGGTTATGGCGGCACGTAGACTCTCAATCACTCGCCAAAACGCAGTAATCTGCTGTTACTCAAAAACACAATGTCCAATCTCACCCAAAGGTCGCAGGCATAATGAGACTCGAGTTCGGAAATGTTTGTTATGCCATTTGTACATAATGGTTAGAGTGCCACCTAGTGGAACGACTAGCTAATCATGAATGAATGAGTTGAAATGTTAGCTGGTGGTTAAATGCATGAATTCCATCAATGTGACATCGATCGGACGTGCTGGTTTTAGGTGTTGGGCGTGGCTCGACGCGCCGGGGGTGCGAGGGCCCTCATAACGCTGCTTGCAGCTTTAATTAGGGCCCGAGCACTGACTGTGCGAAGGCCCTATTGTATCTGCTCTGTTTCTTATTATTATTATTATTATTCAGGCAAAACAAGGGCCTTTTTGAGGGCCTAAACATGCTCAAAAACTCATGAAATTTTGCACACATGCCAGATCTGGTGAAAAATTTTGTATTTTAATGGTTTTACATATGAGCACTGGGAAATGGCTCTACAGCGCCACCTATGCCTTGTTAAATGCAGCCCTACGACCACATCGTTTGAGCTACATGTATGAAATTTGGCACACATGTGTATCATGCCAAGACGAACAAAAAAGTCTGTGGGCCCATTGACGCAAACCCAACAGGAAGTCCGCCATTTGGAAGAGAAGGTGACATTTTGGCTCTAATTTTGCCATTTCCATGCCTCGAACTTTTGCGAACTCCTCCTTGGGGTTTCATTTCATAACCTTCATATTTGGTCAGTGTCAACTACACCCTTGTGCCATGTTAAATTGCGGAGCTTTTGAGTTTTCACAATACCATGAGGCCGTGGCGCCACGGCGAATTTCGATGACTCGCCATGAAAATCTTATTGCCTCTCATTCTGTCATAGATTTTCTGACCTTGACCAAAGTGAACACATATGATAAGGCTCCACCCATGAACATATTTCAACTGCCATATTTTACATCAGGGACAGCGCCACCTAGTGGGAACAGGAAATGTCATGTTTTACACTTTGGGGTACAGTATTGTGATGGGTGACATCTGCAGCCTCAAATTTCTCCAGGAAAGCCTTAAGGAGTTGGTCTTGGGTTACAGTGAAAACTGTGACTTTTCGCAAAAGGGTGTGACCCCAGCGGCATGGCGAACTTTGATGTCACGCCATGAAGAAACAAATTAGTCTAACTCAATGAAATCCAGTCTGATCAGTACCAGACTTTACAGGCATGATGTCAGACCCACCCTGAACAGATTGATGTGCCCATTGTCGGAAATACGGACAGCGCCACCTAGTGGCAACAGGAAATGTCATGGCTTTAATTTTGTTGTACTGATTTTCACAGGTTCATCGTGGCCACCTCAAAAGCGGTGAATATCAACATCAGTCCCTCGTGATGCTTCAGTGCAAAAATTGTGACTTTAAACTGAACGGCGCACCCTGGTGGCAACGCGGTTCACCATGAAAGATGAAGTGGCTTTTGAGGGGCTTGGAAAGTTTATAGAGGCTTGAAATTTGGCACACACCTCCCAATGGATGTAGGCTTTGTTGTCATGTGATCATTTTCATTGAATAGCGCGAAATTGCTCCACAGCGCCCCCTTCAAAATTTCAAAACAACAGCCCCTGCTCTGTGTTTCATCTATGAGTCTGAAACCTGGTAAGCTTATGGAAAATATCAAGATGTACAAAAAAGTCTCTTGGAGCAATATCCCAAATCCAACAGGAAGTCAGCCATTTTAAAATTAATGTGCAATTTTGGCGACATTTTCCCCTCTTTTCAGGCTTCATACTTTGACGAACTCCTCCAAGGGATTTCATCATATTGAACCATTCTCCAGTGTGTGGAATCTAAAGACCTTTGTGATGTTAAATTGCGAAGCTTTTTACATTCAGGGAAACGGGGTGGTCATGGCGGCACGTAGAGTTTCAATCACTCGCCAAAAAGCAGTAATCTGCTGTCACTCAAAAACACAATGTCCAATCTCTCCCAAAGCTCATAGGCGTGATGAGACTCGAGCTCGCAAATGTTTGTTATGCCATTTGTCAGTAATGGTTAGAGCGCCACCTAGTGGGACAACTATAATCATGATTGAATGAGATGAATTGTTAGCTGGTGGTTAAATGCATGAATTCCATCAATGTGACATCAGATCGGACGTGCTGGTTTTAGGTGTTGGGCGTGGCTCGACGCGCCGGGGGTGCGAGGGCCCTCATAACGCTGCTTGCAGCTTTAATTAGGGCCCGAGCACCGAGAGTGCGAAGGCCCTATTGTATCTGCTCCGTTTCTTCTTCTTATTATTATTATTATTTATTATTATTATTATTATTATTCAGGCAAAACAAGGGCCTTTTTGAGGGCCTAAACATGCTCAAAAACTCATGAAATTTTGCACACATGCCAGGTCTGGTGAAAAATTTTGTATTTTAATGGTTTTACATATGAGCACTGGGAAATGGCTCTACAGCGCCACCTATGCCTTGTTAAATGCAGCCCTACGACCATATCGTTTCAGCTACATGTATGAAATTTGGCACACATGTGTATCATGCCGAGTCGAACAAAAAAGTCTGTGGGCCCATTGATGCAAACCCAACAGGAAGTCCGCCATTTGGAAGAGAAGGTGACATTTTGGCTCTAATTTTGCCATTTCCATGCCTCGAACTTTTGCGAACTCCTCCTTGGGATTTGGTTGTATAAGCTTCATCTTTGGTCAGTGTCAACTACACACCTGGGCCATGTTAAATTGCGGAGCTTTTGAGTTTTCACAATACTATGAGGCCGTGGCGCCATGGCGAATTTCGATGACTCGCCATGAAAATCTTATTGCCTCTCATTTTGTCATACATTTTCTGACCTTGACCAAAGTGAACACATATGATAAGGCTCCACCCCTGAACATATTTCAACTGCCATATTTGACACCAGGGACAGCGCCACCTAGTGGGAACAGGAAATGTCATGTTTTACACTTTGGGGTACAGTATAGTGATGGGTGACACCTGCAGCCTCAAATTTCTCCAGGAAAGCCTTAAGGAGTTGGTCTTGGGTTACAGTGAAAACTGTGACTTTTCGCAAAAGGGTGTGACCCCAGCAGCATGGCGAACTTTGATGTCACGCCATGAAGAAACAAATTAGTATAACTCAATGAAATCCAGTCTGTTCAGTACCAGACTTTACAGGCATGATGTCAGACCCGCCCTGAACAGATTGATGTGCCCATTGTCGGGAATACGTACAGCGCCATCTAGTGGCAACAGGAAATGTCATGGCTTTAATTTTGTTGTACTGATTTTCATAGGTTCATCGTGGCCACCTCAAAAGCGGTGAATATCAACATCAGTCCCTCGTGATGCTTCAGTGCAAAAATTGTGACTTTAAACTGAACGGCGCACCCTGGTGGCAACGCGGTCCACCATGAAAGATGAAGTGGCTTTTGAGGGGCTTGGATAGTATATAGAGGCTTGAAATTTAGCACACCCCTCCAAATGGATGAAGGCTTTGTTGTCATGTGATCATTTTTATTGAATAGCGCGAAATGGCTCCACAGCGCCCCCTACAAAATTTCAAAACCACAGCCCCAGCTCTGTGTTTTATGTATGAGTCTGAAACCTGGTAAGCTTATAGGAGATATCAAGATGTACAAAAAAGTCTCTTGGAGCAATATCCAAAATCCAACAGGAAGTCAGCCATTTTAAAATTAATGTGCAATTTTGGCAACATTTTCCCCTCTTTCCAGGCACCGTTCTTTGACGAACTCCTCCAAGGGATTTCATCATATTGAACCAATCTCCAGTGTGTGGAATCTAAAGACCTTTGTGATGTTAAATTGCGAAGCTTTTTACGTTCAGTGAAACGGGGTGGTTATGGTGGCACTTAGAGTTTGAATCACTCACCAAAAAGCAGTAATCTGCTGTCACTCAAAAACACAATGTCCAATCTCTCCCAAAGCTCATAGGCGTGATGAGACTCGAGCTCGGAAATGTTTGTTATGCCATTTGTGCATAAGGGTTAGAGCGCCACCTAGTGGAACGACTAACAAATCATGAATGAATGAGTTGAAATGTTAGCTGGTGGTTAAATGCATGAATTCCATCAATGTGACATGAGATCGGAGGTGCTGGTTTTAGGTGTTGGGCGTGGCTCGACGCGCCGGGGGTGCGAGGGCCCTCATAACGCTGCTTGCAGCTTTAATTATTAGGGCCCGAGCACTGACAGTGCGAAGGCCCTATTGTAATTGCTCTGTTTATTATTATTATTAGGGCCCGAGCACTGATAGTGCGAAGGCCCTATTGTAATTGCTCTGTTTATTATTATTATTATTATTATTATTATTTCGGCAAATGAATTGGCCGTTTGAGGGCCTAAACATGCTCGAAAACTCATGAAATTTTGCACACGCGTCAGGTCTGGTGAAAATTTACGTATTTTAATGTTCTCAGACATGGCCAGGGAAAATTAGCTCAGTAGCGCCACCTAGAAAAATGAAAAACGCGAGCCCCCGGCATGGGTATGACCTACATGTTTGAAAGTCGGTACACCTATATAATGTTCAGAGTCGAACAAAAAAGTCTATTATGGCAATGTCCTAAACCCAACAGGAAGTCCGCCATTTTGGATTGAAGGTGACATTTTGGCTCTGATTTTACCATTTCCATGCCTCGAACTTTGACGAACTCCTCCTTGGGGTTTGATTTCATAACCTTCATATTTGGTCAGTGCCAACTACACCCTTGTGCCATGTTAAATTGCGGAGCTTTTGAGTTTTCACAATACTATGAGGCCGTGGCGCCATGGCGAATTTCGATGACTCGCCATGAAAATCTTATTGCCTCTCATTTTGTCATACATGTTCCGATCTGGACCAAAGAGCACACATATGATAAGGCTCCACCCCTGAACATATTTCAAGTGCCATATTTGACATCAAGGACAGCGCCACCTAGTGGGAACAGGAAATGTCATGTTTTACACTTTGGGGTACAGTATAGTGATGGGTGACATCTGCAGCCTCAAATTTCTCCAGGAAAGCCTTAAGGAGTTGGTCTTGGGTTACAGTGAAAACTGTGACTTTTCGCAAAAGGGTGTGACCCCAGCGGCGTGGCGAACTTTGATGTCACGCCATGAAGAAACAAATTAGTATAACTCAATGAAATCCAGTCTGATCAGTACCAGACTTTACAGGCATGATGTCAGACCCGCCCTGAACAGATTGATGTGCCCATTGTCGGAAATACGGACAGCGCCACCTAGTGGCAACAGGAAATGTCATGGCTTTAATTTTGTTGTACTGATTTTCACAGGTTCATCTTGGCCACCTCAAAAGCGGTGAATATCACCATCAGTCCCTCGTGATGCTTCAGTGCAAAAATTGTGACTTTAAACTGAACGGCGCACCCTGGTGGCAACGCTGTTCAACATGAAAGATGAAGTGGCTTTTGAGGGTCTTGGCAAGTTTATAGAGGCTTGAAATTTGGCACACACCTCCAAATGGATGAAGGCTTTGTTGGCATGTGATCATTTTCATTGAATAGCGCGAAATTGCTCCACAGCGCCCCCTACAAAATTTCAAAACCACAGCCCCTGCTCTGTGTTCTATGTATGATTCTGAAACCTGGTAAGCTTATAGGAGATATCAAGATGTACAAAAAAGTCTCTTGGTGCAATATCCCAAATCCAACAGGAAGTCAGCCATTTTAAAATTAATGTGTAATTTTGGCAACATTTTCCCCTCTTTCCAGGCACCGTTCTTTGACGAACTCCTCCAAGGGATTTCATCATATTGAACCAATCTCCAGTGTGTGGAATCTAAAGACCTTTGTGATGTTAAATTGCGAAGCTTTTTACGTTCAGTGAAACGGGGTGGTTATGGTGGCACTTAGAGTTTGAATCACTCGCCAAAAAGCAGTAATCTGCTGTCACTCAAAAACACAATGTCCAATCTCTCCCAAAGCTCATAGGCGTGATGAGACTCGAGCTCGGAAATGTTTGTTATGCCATTTGTACATAATGGTTAGAGCGCCACCTAGTGGAACGACTAACTAATCATGAATGAATGAGTTGAAATGTTAGCTGGTGGTTAAATGCATGAATTCCATCAATGTGACATCAGATCGGAGGTGCTGGTTTTAGGTGTTGGGCTTGGCTTGACGTGCCGGGGGTGCGAGGGCCCTCATAACGCTGCTTGCAGCTTTAATTATTATTATTATTATTATTTCGGCAAATGAATTGGCCGTTTGAGGGCCTAAACATGCTCGAAAACTCATGAAATTTTGCACACGCGTCAGGTCTGGTGAAAATTTACGTATTTTAATGTTCCCAGACATGGCCAGGGAAAATTAGCTCAGTAGCGCCACCTAGAAAAATGAAAAACGCGAGCCCCCGGTATGGGTATGACCTACACGTTTGAAAGTCGGTACACCTATATAACGTTCAGAGTCGAACAAAAAAGTCTATTATGGCAATGTCCTAAACCCAACAGGAAGTCCGCCATTTTGGATTGAAGGTGACATTTTGGGTCTGATTTTACCGTTTCCATGCCTTATACTTTAACGAACTCCTCCTTGGGATTTGGTCCTATAAACTTCAAATTTGGACAGTGTCAACTACACCCTTGTGCCATGTTAAATTGCGGAGCTTTTGAGTTTTCACAATACTATGAGGCCGTGGCGCCATGGCGAATTTCGATGACTCGCCATGAAAATCTTATTGCCTCTCATTCTGTCATACATGTTCCGATCTGGACCAAAGAGCACACATATGATAAGGCTCCACCCCTGAACATATTTCAACTGCCATATTTGACATCAAGGACAGCGCCACCTAGTGGGAACAGGAAATGTCATGTTTTACACTTTGGGGTACAGTATAGTGATGGGTGACACCTGCAGCCTCAAATTTCTCCAGGAAAGCCTTAAGGAGTTGGTCTTGGGTTACAGTGAAAACTGTGACTTTTCGCAAAAGGGTGTGACCCCAGCAGCATGGCGAACTTTGATGTCACGCCATGAAGAAACAAATTAGTATAACTCAATGAAATCCAGTCTGATCAGTACCAGACTTTACAGGCATGATTTCAGACCCGCCCTGAACAGATTGATGTGCCCATTGTCGGAAATACGGACAGCGCCACCTAGTGGCAACAGGAAATGTCATGGCTTTAATTTTGTTGTACTGATTTTCACAGGTTCATCGTGGCCACCTCAAAAGCGGTGAATATCAACATCAGTCCCTCGTGATGCTTCAGTGCAAAAATTGTGAGTTTAAACTGAACGGCGCACCCTGGTGGCAACGCTGTTCAACATGAAAGATGAAGTGGCTTTTGAGGGTCTTGGCAAGTTTATAGAGGCTTGAAATTTGGCACACACCTCCAAATGGATGAACGCTTTGTTGGCATGTGATCATTTTCATTGAATAGCGCGAAGTGGCTCCACAGCGCCCCCTACAAAATTTCAAAACCACAGCCCCTGCTCTGTGTTCTATGTATGAGTCTGAAACTTGGTAAGCTTATGGAAGATCTTAAGATGTACAAAAAAGTCTCTTGGAGCAATATCCCAAATCCAACAGGAAGTCAGCCATTTTAAAGTTAATGTGTAATTTTGGCGACATTTTCCCATTTTTTCAGGCACCGTACTTTGACGAACTCCTCCAAGGGATTTCATCAGATTGGACCGATCTGCAGTTTGTGGAATCTAAAGACCTTTGTGATGTTAAATTGCGAAGCTTTTTACGTCCAGGGAAACGGGGTGGTTATGGCGGCACTTAGAGTTTGAATCACTCGCCAAAAAGCAGTAATCTGCTGTCACTCAAAAACACAATGTCCAATATCTCCCAAACGTCTCAGGTGTGATGAGACTCGAGCTTGGAAGTGTTTGTTATGCCATTTGTACATAATGGTTAGAGCGCCACCTAGTGGAACGACTAACTAATCATGAATGAATGAGTTGAAATGTTAGCTGGTGGTTAAATGCATGAATTCCATCAATGTGACATCAGATCGGACGTGCTGGTTTTAGGTGTTGGGCGTGGCTCGACGCGCCGGGGGTGCGAGGGCCCTCATAACGCTGCTTGCAGCTTTAATTATTATTATTATTATTATTATTCAGGCAAAACAAGGGCCTTTTTGAGGGCCTAAACATGCTCAAAAACTCATGAAATTTTGCACACATGCCAGGTGTGGTGAAAAATTTTGTATTTTAATGGTTTTACATATGAGCACTGGGAAATGGCTCTACAGCGCCACCTATGCCTTGTTAAATGCAGCCCTACGACCATATCGTTTCAGCTACATGTATGAAATTTGGCACACATGTGTATCATGCCGAGTCGAACAAAAAAGTCTGTGGGCCCATTGATGCAAACCCAACAGGAAGTCCGCCATTTGGAAGAGAAGGTGACATTTTGGCTCTAATTTTGCCATTTCCATGCCTCGAACTTTTGCGAACTCCTCCTTGGGATTTAGTTGTATAAGCTTCATCTTTGGTCAGTGTCAACTACACACCTGGGCCATGTTAAATTGCGGAGCTTTTGAGTTTTCACAATACTATGAGGCCGTAGCGCCATGGCGAATTTCGATGACTCGCCATGAAAATCTTATTGCCTCTCATTTTGTCATACATTTTCTGACCTTGACCAAAGTGAACACATATGATAAGGCTCCACCCCTGAACATATTTCAACTGCCATATTTGACACCAGGGACAGCGCCACCTAGTGGGAACAGGAAATGTCATGTTTTACACTTTGGGGTACAGTATAGTGATGGGTGACACCTGCAGCCTCAAATTTCTCCAGGAAAGCCTTAAGGAGTTGGTCTTGGGTTACAGTGAAAACTGTGACTTTTCGCAAAAGGGTGTGACCCCAGCAGCATGGCGAACTTTGATGTCACGCCATGAAGAAACAAATTAGTATAACTCAATGAAATCCAGTCTGTTCAGTACCAGACTTTACAGGCATGATGTCAGACCCGCCCTGAACAGATTGATGTGCCCATTGTCGGGAATACGTACAGCGCCATCTAGTGGCAACAGGAAATGTCATGGCTTTAATTTTGTTGTACTGATTTTCACAGGTTCATCGTGGCCACCTCAAAAGCGGTGAATATCAACATCAGTCCCTCGTGATGCTTCAGTGCAAAAATTGTGACTTTAAACTGAACGGCGCACCCTGGTGGCAACGTGGTCCACCATGAAAGATGAAGTGGCTTTTGAGGGGCTTGGATAGTATATAGAGGCTTGAAATTTAGCACACCCCTCCAAATGGATGAAGGCTTTGTTGTCATGTGATCATTTTTATTGAATAGCGCGAAATGGCTCCACAGCGCCCCCTACAAAATTTCAAAACCACAGCCCCAGCTCTGTGTTTTATGTATGAGTCTGAAACCTGGTAAGCTTATAGGAGATATCAAGATGTACAAAAAAGTCTCTTGGAGCAATATCCAAAATCCAACAGGAAGTCAGCCATTTTAAAATTAATGTGCAATTTTGGCAACATTTTCCCCTCTTTCCAGGCACCGTTCTTTGACGAACTCCTCCAAGGGATTTCATCATATTGAACCAATCTCCAGTGTGTGGAATCTAAAGACCTTTGTGATGTTAAATTGCGAAGCTTTTTACGTTCAGTGAAACGGGGTGGTTATGGTGGCACTTAGAGTTTGAATCACTCGCCAAAAAGCAGTAATCTGCTGTCACTCAAAAACACAATGTCCAATCTCTCCCAAAGCTCATAGGCGTGATGAGACTCGAGCTCGCAAATGTTTGTTATGCCATTTGTCAGTAATGGTTAGAGCGCCACCTAGTGGAACGACTAACAAATCATGAATGAATGAGTTGAAATGTTAGCTGGTGGTTAAATGCATGAATTCCATCAATGTGACATGAGATCGGAGGTGCTGGTTTTAGGTGTTGGGCGTGGCTCGACGCGCCGGGGGTGCGAGGGCCCTCATAACGCTGCTTGCAGCTTTAATTATTATTATTATTATTATTATTATTCAGGCAAAACAAGGGCCTTTTTGAGGGCCTAAACATGCTCAAAAACTCATGAAATTTTGCACACATGCCAGGTGTGGTGAAAAATTTTGTATTTTAATGGTTTTACATATGAGCACTGGGAAATGGCTCTACAGCGCCACCTATGCCTTGTTAAATGCAGCCCTACGACCATATCGTTTCAGCTACATGTATGAAATTTGGCACACATGTGTATCATGCCGAGTCGAACAAAAAAGTCTGTGGGCCCATTGATGCAAACCCAACAGGAAGTCCGCCATTTGGAAGAGAAGGTGACATTTTGGCTCTAATTTTGCCATTTCCATGCCTCGAACTTTTGCGAACTCCTCCTTGGGATTTAGTTGTATAAGCTTCATCTTTGGTCAGTGTCAACTACACACCTGGGCCATGTTAAATTGCGGAGCTTTTGAGTTTTCACAATACTATGAGGCCGTGGCGCCATGGCGAATTTCGATGACTCGCCATGAAAATCTTATTGCCTCTCATTTTGTCATACATTTTCTGACCTTGACCAAAGTGAACACATATGATAAGGCTCCACCCCTGAACATATTTCAACTGCCATATTTGACACCAGGGACAGCGCCACCTAGTGGGAACAGGAAATGTCATGTTTTACACTTTGGGGTACAGTATAGTGATGGGTGACACCTGCAGCCTCAAATTTCTCCAGGAAAGCCTTAAGGAGTTGGTCTTGGGTTACAGTGAAAACTGTGACTTTTCGCAAAAGGGTGTGACCCCAGCAGCATGGCGAACTTTGATGTCACGCCATGAAGAAACAAATTAGTATAACTCAATGAAATCCAGTCTGTTCAGTACCAGACTTTACAGGCATGATGTCAGACCCGCCCTGAACAGATTGATGTGCCCATTGTCGGGAATACGTACAGCGCCATCTAGTGGCAACAGGAAATGTCATGGCTTTAATTTTGTTGTACTGATTTTCACAGGTTCATCGTGGCCACCTCAAAAGCGGTGAATATCAACATCAGTCCCTCGTGATGCTTCAGTGCAAAAATTGTGACTTTAAACTGAACGGCGCACCCTGGTGGCAACGTGGTC
This sequence comes from Rhamphochromis longiceps, assembly GCF_057381845.1. NCBI lineage: Eukaryota > Metazoa > Chordata > Actinopteri > Cichliformes > Cichlidae > Rhamphochromis > Rhamphochromis longiceps. The sequence continues at coordinate 1,749,875 of NC_140565.1, forward strand.
CACCATGAAAGATGAAGTGGCTTTTGAGGGGCTTGGATAGTATATAGAGGCTTGAAATTTAGCACACCCCTCCAAATGGATGAAGGCTTTGTTGTCATGTGATCATTTTTATTGAATAGCGCGAAATGGCTCCACAGCGCCCCCTACAAAATTTCAAAACCACAGCCCCAGCTCTGTGTTTTATGTATGAGTCTGAAACCTGGTAAGCTTATAGGAGATATCAAGATGTACAAAAAAGTCTCTTGGAGCAATATCCAAAATCCAACAGGAAGTCAGCCATTTTAAAATTAATGTGCAATTTTGGCAACATTTTCCCCTCTTTCCAGGCACCGTTCTTTGACGAACTCCTCCAAGGGATTTCATCAGATTGATGCGATCTCCTGTGTGTGGAATCTAAAGACCTTTGTGATGTTAAATTGCGAAGTTTTTTACATTAAGGGAAACGGGGTGGTCATGGCGGCACGTGGAGTTTCAATCACTCGCCAAAAAGCAGTAATCTGCTGTCACTCAAAAACACAATGTCCAATCTCTCCCAAAGCTCATAGGCGTGATGAGACTCGAGCTCGGAAATGTTTGTTATGCCATTTGTGCATAAGGGTTAGAGCGCCACCTAGTGGAACGACTAACAAATCATGAATGAATGACTTGAAATGTTAGCTGGTGGTTAAATGCATGAATTCCATCAATGTGACATCAGATCAGACGTGCTGGTTTTAGGTGTTGGGCGTGGCTCGACGCGCCGGGGGTGCGAGGGCCCTCATAACGCTGCTTGCAGCTTTAATTAGGGCCCGAGCACTGACAGTGCGAAGGCCCTATTGTAATTGCTCTGTTTATTATTATTATTATTAGGGCCCGAGCACTGACAGTGCGAAGGCCCTATTGTAATTGCTCTGTTTATTATTATTATTATTATTATTTCGGCAAATGAATCGGCCTTTTGAGGGCCTAAACATGCTCGAAAACTCTGGAAATTTTGCGCACGCGTCAGGTCTGGTGAAAATTTACGTATTTTAATGGTTTTACATATGAGCACTGGGAAATGGCTCTAGAGCGCCACCTATGCCTTGTTAAATGCAGCCCTACGACCACATCGTTTCAGCTACATGTATGAAATTTGGCACACATGTGTATCATGCCAAGACGAACAAAAAAGTCTGTGGGCCCATTGACGCAAACCCAACAGGAAGTCCGCCATTTTGGATTGAAGGTGACATTTTGGCTCTGATTTTACCGTTTCCATGCCTTGTACTTTAACGAACTCCTCCTTGGGATTTGGTCGTATAAGCTTCAAATTTGGACAGTGTCAACTACACCCTTGTGCCATGTTAAATTGCGGAGCTTTTGAGTTTTCACAATACTATGAGGCCGTGGCGCCATGGCGAATTTCGATGACTCGCCATGAAAATCTTATTGCCTCTCATTCTGTCATACATGTTCCAATCTGGACCAAAGAGCACACATATGATAAGGCTCCACCCCTGAACATATTTCAACTGCCATATTTGACCTCAAGGACAGCGCCACCTAGTGGGAACAGGAAATGTCATGTTTTACACTTTGGGGTACAGTATAGTGAAGGGTGACATCTGCAGCCTCAAATTTCTCCAGGAAAGCCTTAAGGAGTTGGTCTTGGGTAACAGTGAAAACTGTGAGTTTTCGCGAAAGGGTGTGACCCCAGCAGCATGGCGAACTTTGATGTCACGCCATGAAGAAACAAATTAGTATAACTCAATGAAATCCAGTCTGATCAGTACCAGACTTTACAGGCATGATGTCAGACCCGCCCTGAACAGATTGATGTGCCCATTGTCGGAAATACGGACAGCGCCACCTAGTGGCAACAGGAAATGTCATGGCTTTAATTTTGTTGTACTGATTTTCACAGGTTCATCTTGGCCACCTCAAAAGCGGTGAATATCACCATCAGTCCCTCGTGATGCTTCAGTGCAAAAATTGTGAGTTTAAACTGAACGGCGCACCCTGGTGGCAACGCTGTTCAACATGAAAGATGAAGTGGCTTTTGAGGGTCTTGGCAAGTTTATAGAGGCTTGAAATTTGGCACACACCTCCAAATGGATGAAGGCTTTGTTGGCATGTGATCATTTTCATTGAATAGCGCGAAATTGCTCCACAGCGCCCCCTACAAAATTTCAAAACCACAGCCCCTGCTCTGTGTTTTATGTATGAATCTGAAACCTGGTAGGCTTATAGGAGATATCAAGATGTACAAAAAAGTCTCTTGGAGCAATATCCCAAATCCAACAGGAAGTCAGCCATTTTAAAATTAATGTGTAATTTTGGCAACATTTTCCCCTCTTTTCAGGCTTCATACTTTGACGAACTCCTCCAAGGGATTTCATCATATTGAACCATTCTCCAGTGTGTGGAATCTAAAGACCTTTGTGATGTTAAATTGCGAAGCTTTTTACGTTCAAGGAAACGGGGTGGTCATGGCGGCACGTGGAGTTTCAATCACTCGCCAAAAAGCAGTAATATGCTGTCACTCAAAGACACAAAGTCCAATCTCTCCCAAAGGTCACAGGCGTGATGAGACTCGAGCTCGGAAATGTTTGTTATGCCCTTTGTCTATAATGGTTAGAGAGCCACCTAGTGGGACGACTATACTCATGGTTGAACCAAATGAAATGTTAACTGGTGGTTAAATGCATGAATTCCATCAATGTGACATCAGATCGGACATGCTGGTTTCAGGTGTTGGGCATGGCTCGACACGCCGGGGGTGCGAGGGCCCTCATAACGCTGCTTGCAGCTTTAATTATTAGGGCCCGAGCACTGAGAGTGCGAAGGCCCTATTGTATCTGCTCCGTTTCTTATTATTATTATTATTATTATTATTATTATTATTATTATTATTCACCCCAAACAAGGGCCTTTTTGAGGGCCTAAACATGCTCAAAAACTCATGAAATTTTGCACACATGCCAGGTCTGGTGAAAAATTTTGTATTTTAATGGTTTTACTTATGAGCACTGGGAAATGGCTCTAGAGCGCCACCTATGCCTTGTTAAATGCAGCCCTACGACCACATGGTTTGAGCTACATGTATGAAATTTGGCACACATGTGTATCATTCCAAGACGAACAAAAAAGTCTGTGGGCCCATTGACGCAAACCCAACAGGAAGTCCGCCATTTGGAAGAGAAGGTGACATTTTGGCTCTAATTTTGCCATTTCCATGCCTCGAACTTTAACGAACTCCTCCTTGGGATTTGATCCTATAAACTTCAAATTTGGACAGTGTCAACTACACCCTTGTGCCATGTTAAATTGCGGAGCTTTTGAGTTTTCACAATACTATGAGGCCGTGGCGCCATGGCGAATTTCGATGACTCGCCATGAAAATCTTATTGCCTCTCATTTTGTCATACATTTTCTGACCTTGACCAAAGTGAACACATATGATAAGGCTCCACCCCTGAACATATTTCAACTGCCATATTTGACATCAAGGACAGCGCCACCTAGTGGGAACAGGAAATGTCATGTTTTACACTTTGGGGTACAGTATAGTGATGGGTGACATCTGCAGCCTCAAATTTCTCCAGAAAAGCCTTAAGGAGTTGGTCTTGGGTTACAGTGAAAACTGTGAGTTTTCGCAAAAGGGTGTGACCCCAGCAGCATGGCGAACTTTGATGTCACGCCATGAAGAAAGAAATTAGTATAACTCAATGAAATCCAGTCTGATCAGTACCAGACTTTACAGGCATGATGTCAGACCCGCCCTGAACAGATTGATGTGCCCATTGTCGGAAATACGGACAGCGCCACCTAGTGGCCACAGGAAATGTCATGGCTTTAATTTTGTTGTACTGATTTTCACAGGTTCATCGTGGCCACCTCAAAAGCGGTGAATATCAACATCAGTCCCTCGTGATGCTTCAGTGCAAAAATTGTGACTTTAAACTGAACGGCGCACCCTGGTGGCAACGCGGTTCACCATGAAAGATGAAGTGGCTTTTGAGGGGCTTGGAAAGTTTATAGAGGCTTGAAATTTTGCACACACCTCCAAATGGATGTAGGCTTTGTTGTCATGTGATCATTTTCATTGAATAGCGCGAAATTGCTCCACAGCGCCCCCTACAAAATTTCAAAACATCAGCCCCAGCTCTGTGTTTCATCTATGAGTCTGAAACCTGGTAAGCTTATGGAAAATATCAAGATGTACAAAAAAGTCTCTTGGAGCAATATCCCAAATCCAACAGGAAGTCAGCCATTTTAAAATTAATGTGTAATTTGGCGGCATTTTCCCCTCTTTTCAGGCTTCATACTTTGACGAACTCCTCCAAGGGATTTCATCATATTGAACCATTCTCCAGTGTGTGGAATCGAAAGACCTTTGTGATGTTAAATTGCGAAGCTTTTTACGTTCAAGGAAACGGGGTGGTCATGGCGGCACGTGGAGTTTCAATCACTCGCCAAAAAGCAGTAATATGCTGTCACTCAAAGACACAAAGTCCAATCTCTCCCAAAGGTTGCAGGCGTGATGAGACTCGAGCTCGGAAATGTTTGTTATGCCCTTTGTCTATAATGGTTAGAGCGCCACCTAGTGGGACGACTATACTCATGGTTGAACCAAATGAAATGTTAACTGGTGGTTAAATGCATGAATTCCATCAATGTGACATCAGATCGGATGTGCTGGTTTCAGGTGTTGGGCATGGCTCGACACGCCGGGGGTGCGAGGGCCCTCATAACGCTGCTTGCAGCTTTAATTATTATTATTATTATTATTTCGGCAAATGAATTGGCCGTTTGAGGGCCTAAACATGCTCGAAAACTCATGAAATTTTGCACACGCGTCAGGTCTGGTGAAAATTTACGTATTTTAATGTTCTCAGACATGGCCAGGGAAAATTAGCTCAGTAGCGCCACCTAGAAAAATGAAAAACGCGAGCCCCCGATATGGGTATGACCTACATGTTTGAAAGTCGGTACACCTATATAACGTTCAGAGTCGAACAAAAAAGTCTATTATGGCAATGTCCTAAACCCAACAGGAAGTCCGCCATTTTGGATTGAAGGTGACATTTTGGCTCTGATTTTACCGTTTCCATGCCTCGAACTTTAACGAACTCCTCCTTGGGGTTTGATTTCATAACCTTCATATTTGGTCAGTGCCAACTACACCCTTGTGCCATGTTAAATTGCGGAGCTTTTGAGTTTTCACAATACTATGAGGCCGTGGCGCCATGGCGAATTTCGATGACTCGCCATGAAAATCTTATTGCCTCTCATTTTGTCATACATTTTCTGACCTTGACCAAAGTGAACACATATGATAAGGCTCCACCCCTGAACATATTTCAACTGCCATATTTGACATCAAGGACAGCGCCACCTAGTGGGAACAGGAAATGTCATGTTTTACACTTTGGGGTACAGTATAGTGATGGGTGACATCTGCAGCCTCAAATTTCTCCAGGAAAGCCTTAAGGAGTTGGTCTTGGGGTACAGTGAAAACTGTGGCTTTTCACGAAAGGGTGTGACCTCAGCAGCATGGCGAACTTTGATATCTCGCCATGAAGAAACAAATTAGTATAACTCCATGAAATCCAGTCTGATTAGTACCAGACTTTACAGGCATGATGTCACACCCGCCCTGAACAGATTGATGTGCCCATTGTCAGGAATATGAAGAGCGCCACCTAGTGGGAAGAGGAAATGTCATGTCTTACACTTTGTTGTACTGATTTTCACAGGTTCATAGTGGCCACCTCAAAAGCGGTGAATATCACCATCAGTCCTTGATGATGCTTTAGTGCAAAAATTGTGACTTTAAACTGAACGGCGCACCCTGGTGGCAACGCTGTTCACCATGAAAGATGAAGTGGCTTTTGAGGGTCTTGGCAAGTTTATAGAGGCTTGAAATTTGGCACACACCTCCAATGTGACGATGGCTTTGTTGTCATGTGATCATTTTCATTGAATATCCCAAAATGGCTCCACAGCGCCCCCTACAAAATTTCAAAACCACAGCCCCAGCTCTGTGTTTTATGTATGAATCTGAAACCTGGTAGGCTTATAGGAGATATCAAGATGTACAAAAAAGTCTCTTGGAGCAATATCCCAAATCCAACAGGAAGTCAGCCATTTTAAAATTAATGTGCAATTTTGGCAACATTTTCCCCTCTTTTCAGGCATCGTTCTTTGACGAACTCCTCCAAGGGATTTCATCAGATTGGACCGATCTGCAGTTTGTGGAATCTAAAGACCTTTGTGATGTTAAATTGCGAAGCTTTTTACGTCCAGGGAAACGGGGTGGTTATGGCGGCACTTAGAGTTTGAATCACTCGCCAAAAAGCAGTAATCTGCTGTCACTCAAAAACACAATGTCCAATCTCTCCCAAACGTCTCAGGTGTGATTAGACTCGAGCTCGGAAATGTTTGTTATGCCATTTGTACATAATGGTTAGAGCGCCACCTAGTGGAACGACTAACTAATCATGAATGAATGAGTTGAAATGTTAGCTGGTGGTTAAATGCATGAATTCCATCAATGTGACATCAGATCGGACGTGCTGGTTTTAGGTGTTGGGCGTGGCTCGACGCGCCGGGGGTGCGAGGGCCCTCATAACGCTGCTTGCAGCTTTAATTATTATTATTATTATTATTATTCACCCCAAACAAGGGCCTTTTTGAGGGTCTAAACATGCTCAAAAACTCATGAAATTTTGCACACATGCCAGGTTTGGTGAAAAATTTTGTATTTTAATGGTTTTACATATGAGCACTGGGAAATGGCTCTAGAGCGCCACCTATGCCTTGTTAAATGCAGCCCTATGACCACATCGTTTGAGCTACATGTATGAAATTTGGCACACATGTGTATCATGCCAAGACGAACAAAAAAGTCTGTGGGCCCATTGACGCAAACCCAACAGGAAGTCCGCCATTTGGAAGAGAAGGTGACATTTTGGCTCTAATTTTGCCATTTCCATGCCTCGAACTTTTGCGAACTCCTCCTTGGGGTTTCATTTCATAACCTTCAAATTTGGACAGTGTCAACTACACCCTTGTGCCATGTTAAATTGAGAAGCTTTTGAGTTTTCACAATACTATGAGGCCGTGGCGCCATGGCGAATTTCGATGACTCGCCATGAAAATCTTATTGCCTCTCATTTTGTCATACATGTTCCGATCTGGACCAAAGAGCACACATATGATAAGGCTCCACCCCTGAACATATTTCAACTGCCATATTTGACATCAAGGACAGCGCCACCTAGTGGGAACAGGAAATGTCATGTTTTACACTTTGGGGTACAGTATAGTGATGGGTGACATCTGCAGCCTCAAATTTCTCCAGGAAAGCCTTAAGGAGTTGGTCTTGGGTTACAGTGAAAACTGTGACTTTTCGCGAAAGGGTGTGACCCCAGCAGCATGGCGAACTTTGATGTCACGCCATGAAGAAACAAATTAGTATAACTCAATGAAATCCAGTCTGATCAGTACCAGACTTTACAGGCATGATGTCAGACCCACCCTGAACAGATTGATGTGTCCATTGTCGGAAATACGGACAGCGCCACCTAGTGGCAACAGGAAATGTCATGGCTTTAATTTTGTTGTACTGATTTTCACAGGTTCATCGTGGCCACCTGAAAAGCGGTGAATATCACCATCAGTCCCTCGTGATGCTTCAGTGCAAAAATTGTGACTTTAAACTGAACGGCGCACCCTGGTGGCAACGCGGTTCACCATGAAAGATGAAGTGGCTTTTGAGGGGCTTGGAAAGTTTATAGAGGCTTGAAATTTGGCACACACCTCCAAATGGATGTAGGCTTTGTTGTCATGTGATCATTTTCATTGAATAGCTCGAAATTGCTCCACAGCGCCCCCTACAAAATTTCAAAACAACAGCCCCTGCTCTGTGTTTCATCTATGAGTCTGAAACCTGGTAAGCTTATGGAAAATATCAAGATGTACAAAAAAGTCTCTTGGAGCAATATCCCAAATCCAACAGGAAGTCAGCCATTTTAAAATTAATGTGTAATTTTGGCGACATTTTCCCCTCTTTTCAGGCTTCATACTTTGACGAACTCCTCCAAGGGATTTCATCATATTGAACCATTCTCCAGTGTGTGGAATCTAAAGACCTTTGTGATGTTAAATTGCGAAGCTTTTTACGTTCAAGGAAACGGGGTGGTCATGGCGGCACGTGGAGTTTCAATCACTGGCCAAAAAGCAGTAATATGCTGTCACTCAAAGACACAAAGTCCAATCTCTCCCAAAGGTCGCAGGCGTGATGAGACTCGAGCTCGGAAATGTTTGTTATTCCCTTTGTCTATAATGGTTAGAGCGCCACCTAGTGGGACGACTATAATGATGACTGAATGAGATGAAATGTTAGCTGGTGGTTAAATGCATGAATTCCATCAATGTGACATCAGATCGGACGTGCCGGTTTGAGGTGTTGGCAGTGGCTCGACGTGCCGGGGGTGCGAGGGCCCTCATAACGCTGCTTGCAGCTTTAATTAGGGCCCGAGCACCGAGAGTGCGAAGGCCCTATTGTATCTGCTCCGTTTCTTATTATTATTATTAGGGCCCGAGCACTGACAGTGCGAAGGCCCTATTGTAATTGCTCTGTTTATTATTAGGGCCCGAGCACTGATAGTGCGAAGGCCCTATTGTAATTGCTCTGTTTATTATTATTAGGGCCCGAGCACTGATAGTGCGAAGGCCCTATTGTAATTGCTCTGTTTATTATTATTATTATTATTATTATTATTATTATTATTATTTCGGCAAATGAATTGGCCGTTTGAGGGCCTAAACATGCTCGAAAACTCATGAAATTTTGCACACGCGTCAGGTCTGGTGAAAATTTACGTATTTTAATGTTCTCAGACATGGCCAGGGAAAATTAGCTCAGTAGCGCCACCTAGAAAAATGAAAAACGCGAGCCCCCGGTATGGGTATGACCTACATGTTTGAAAGTCGGTACACCTATATAATGTTCAGAGTCGAACAAAAAAGTCTATTATGGCAATGTCCTAAACCCAACAGGAAGTCCGCCATTTTGGATTGAAGGTGACATTTTGGCTCTGATTTTACCATTTCCATGCCTCGAACTTTGACGAACTCCTCCTTGGGGTTTGATTTCATAACCTTCATATTTGGTCAGTGCCAACTACACCCTTGTGCCATGTTAAATTGCGGAGCTTTTGAGTTTTCACAATACTATGAGGCCGTGGCGCCATGGCGAATTTCGATGACTCGCCATGAAAATCTTATTGCCTCTCATTTTGTCATACATGTTCCGATCTGGACCAAAGAGCACACATATGATAAGGCTCCACCCCTGAACATATTTCAACTGCCATATTTGACATCAAGGACAGCGCCACCTAGTGGGAACAGGAAATGTCATGTTTTACACTTTGGGGTACAGTATAGTGATGGGTGACATCTGCAGCCTCAAATTTCTCCAGGAAAGCCTTAAGGAGTTGGTCTTGGGTTACAGTGAAAACTGTGACTTTTCGCAAAAGGGTGTGACCCCAGCAGCATGGCGAACTTTGATGTCACGCCATGAATAAACAAATTAGTATAACTCAATGAAATCCAGTCTGATCAGTACCAGACTTTACAGGCATGATGGCAGACCCGCCCTGAACAGATTGATGTGCCCATTGTCGGAAATACGGACAGCGCCACCTAATGGCAACAGGAAATGTCATGGCTTTAATTTTGTTGTACTGATTTTCACAGGTTCATCGTGGCCACCTCAAAAGCGGTGAATATCAACATCAGTCCCTCGTGATGCTTCAGTGCAAAAATTGTGACTTTAAACTGAACGCCGCACCCTGGTGGCAACGCGGTTCACCATGAAAGATGAAGTGGCTTTTGAGGGGCTTGGAAAGTTTATAGAGGCTTGAAATTTGGCACACACCTCCAAATGGATGAAGGCATTGTTGTTATGTAACCATTTTCCTTGAATAGCGCAAAATGGCTCCACAGCGCCCCCTACAATATTTCAAAACATCAGCCCCTGCTCTGTGTTTCATCTATGAGTCTGACACTTGGTAAGCTTGTGTAAGATATCAAGATGTACAAAAAAGTCTCTTGGAGCAATATCCCAAATCCAACAGGAAGTCAGCCATTTTAAAATTAATGTGTAATTTTGATGACATTTTCCCCCCTTTTCAGGCCTCATACTTTGACGAACTCCTCCAAGGGATTTCATCATATTGAAGCATTCTTCAGTGTGTAGAATCTAAAGACCTTTGTGATGTTAAATTGCGAAGCTTTTTCCGTTCAGGGAAACGGGGTGGTCATGGCGGCACGTAGAGTTTCAATCACTCGCAAAAAGCAGTAATCTGCTGTCACTAAAAAACACAATGTCCAATCTCTCCCAAAGGTCGCAGGTGTGATGAGACTCGAGCTTGGAAATGTTTGTTATGCTATTTGTCAATAATGGTTAGAGCGCCACCTAGTGGCATGACTATAATCCTGGTTGAATAAGATGAAATGTTAGCTGGTGATTAAAAGCATGAATTCCATCAATGTGACATCACATCGGACGTGCCGGTTTGAGGTGTTGGCAGTGGCTCGACGTGCCGGGGGTGCGAGGGCCCTCATAACGCTGCTTGCAGCTTTAATTATTATTATTATTATTATTCAGGCGAAACAAGGGCCTTTTTGAGGGCCTAAACATGCTCAAAAACTCATGAAATTTTGCACACATGCCAGGTCTGGTGAAAAATTTTGTATTTTAATGGTTTTACATATGAGCACTGGGAAATGGCTCTACAGCGCCACCTATGCCTTGTAAAATGCAGCCCTACGACCACATCGTTTGTGCTACATGTATGAAATTTGGCACACATGTGTATCATGCCAAGACGAACAAAAAAGTCTGTGGGCCCATTGACGCAAACCCAACAGGAAGTCCGCCATTTGGAAGAGAAGGTGACATTTTGGCTCTAATTTTGCCGTTTCCATGCCTCGAACTTTTGCGAACTCCTCCTTGGGATTTGGTCGTATAAGCTTCATCTTTGGTCAGTGTCAACTACACACCTGGGCCATGTTAAATTGCGGAGCTTTTGAGTTTTCACAATACTATGAGGCCGTGGCGCCACGGCGAATTTCGATGACTCGCCATGAAAATCTTATTGCCTCTCATTTTGTCATACATTTTCTGACCTTGACCAAAGTGAACACATATGATAAGGCTGCACCCCTGAACATATTTCAACTGCCATATTTGACACCAGGGACAGCGCCACCTAGTGGGAACAGGAAATGTCATGTTTTACACTTTGGGGTACAGTATAGTGATGGGTGACATCTGCAGCCTCAAATTTCTTCAGGAAAGCCTTAAGGAGTTGGTCTTGGGTTACAGTGAAAACTGTGAGTTTTCGCCAAAGGGTGTGACCCCAGCAGCATGGCGAACTTTGATGTCACGCCATGAAGAAACAAATTAGTATAACTCAATGAAATCCAGTCTGATCAGTACCAGACTTTACAGGCATGATGTCAGACGCGCCCTGAACAGATTGATGTGCCCATTGTCGGAAATACGGACAGCGCCACCTAGTGGCAACAGGAAATGTCATGGCTTTAATTTTGTTGTACTGATTTTCACAGGTTCATCGTGGCCACCTCAAAAGCGGTGAATATCACCATCAGTCCCTCGTGATGCTTCAGTGCAAAAATTGTGACTTTAAACTGAACGGCGCACCCTGGTGGCAACGCTGTTCACGATGAAAGATGAAGTGGCTTTTGAGGGTCTTGGCAAGTTTATAGAGGCTTGAAATTTGGCACACACCTCCAATGTGATGAAGGCTTTGTTGTTATGTGATCATTTTCATTGAATATCCCAAAATGGCTCCACAGCGCCCCCTACAAAATTTCAAAACCACAGCCCCAGCTCTGTGTTTTATGTATGAATCTGAAACCTGGTAAGCTTATAGGAGATATCAAGATGTACAAAAAAGTCTCTTGGAGCAATATCCCAAATCCAACAGGAAGTCAGCCATTTCAAAATTAATGTGCAATTTTGGCAACATTTTCCCCTCTTTTCAGGCACCCTTCTTTGACGAACTCCTCCAAGGGATTTCATCAGATTGGACCGATCTGCAGTTTGTGGAATCTAAAGACCTTTGTGATGTTAAATTGCGAAGCTTTTTACGTCCAGGGAAACGGGGTGGTTATGGCGGCACTTAGAGTTTGAATCACTCGCCAAAAAGCAGTAATCTGCTGTCACTCAAAAACACAATGTCCAATCTCTCCCAAACGTCTCAGGTGTGATGAGACTCGAGCTTGGAAGTGTTTGTTATGCCATTTGTACATAATGGTTAGAGCGCCACCTAGTGGAACGACTAACTAATCATGAATGAATGAGTTGAAATGTTAGCTGGTGGTTAAATGCATGAATTCCATCAATGTGACATCAGATCGGACGTGCTGGTTTTAGGTGTTGGGCGTGGCTCGACGCGCCGGGGGTGCGAGGGCCCTCATAACGCTGCTTGCAGCTTTAATTAGGGCCCGAGCACTGAGAGTGCGAAGGCCCTATTGTATCTGCTCCGTTTCTTATTATTATTATTATTATTATTATTCAGGCGAAACAAGGGCCTTTTTGAGGGCCTAAACATGCTCAAAAACTCATGAAATTTTGCACACATGCCAGGTCTGGTGAAAAATTTTGTATTTTAATGGTTTTACATATGAGCACTGGGAAATGGCTCTAGAGCGCCACCTATGCCTTGTTAAATGCAGCCCTACGACCACATCGTTTGAGCTACATGTATGAAATTTGGCACACATGTGTATCATGCCAAGACAAACAAAAAAGTCTGTGGGCCCATTGACGCAAACCCAACAGGAAGTCCGCCATTTGGAAGAGAAGGTGACATTTTGGCTCTAATTTTGCCATTTCCATGCCTCGAACTTTTGCGAACTCCTCCTTGGGGTTTCATTTCATAACCTTCAAATTTGGACAGTGTCAACTACACCCTTGTGCCATGTTAAATTGCGGAGCTTTTGAGTTTTCACAATACTATGAGGCCGTGGCGCCATGGCGAATTTCGATGACTCGCCATGAAAATCTTATTGCCTCTCATTTTGTCATACATGTTCCGATCTGGACCAAAGAGCACACATATGATAAGGCTCCACCCCTGAACATATTTCAACTGCCATATTTGACACCAGGGACAGCGCCACCTAGTGGGAACAGGAAATGTCATGTTTTACACTTTGGGGTACAGTATAGTGATGGGTGACATCTGCAGCCTCAAATTTCTCCAGGAAAGCCTTAAGGAGTTGGTCTTGGGTTACAGTGAAAACTGTGACTTTTCGCCAAAGGGTGTGACCTCAGCGGCATGGCGAACTTTGATGTCACGCCATGAAGAAACAAATTAGTATAACTCAATGAAATCCAGTCTGATCAGTACCAGACTTTACAGTCATGATGTCAGACCCACCCTGAACAGATTGATGTGCCCATTGTCGGGAATACGTACAGCGCCACCTAGTGGCAACAGGAAATGTCATGGCTTTAATTTTGTTGTACTGATTTTCACAGGTTCATCGTGGCCACCTCAAAAGCGGTGAATATCACCATCAGTCCCTCGTGATGCTTCAGTGCAAAAATTGTGACTTTAAACTGAACGCCGCACCCTGGTGGCAACGCGGTTCACCATGAAAGATGAAGTGGCTTTTGAGGGGCTTGGAAAGTTTAAAAAGTCTTGAAATTTGGCGCACACCTCCAATGTGCTTAAGGCTTTGTTGTTATGTGATCATTTTCATTGAATAGCGCAAAATGGCTCCACAGCGCCCCCTACAAAATTTCAAAACATCAGCCCCAGCTCTGTGTTTTATGTATGAGTCTGAAACCTGGTAAGCTTATAGGAGATATCAAGATGTACAAAAAAGTCTCTTGGAGCAATATCCCAAATCCAACAGGAAGTCAGCCATTTTAAAATTAATGTGCAATTTTGGCAACATTTTCCCCTCTTTTCAGGCATCGTTCTTTGACGAACTCCTCCAAGGGATTTCATCAGATTGCACTATTCTTCAGTGTGTGGAATCCAAAGACCTTTATGTTGTTAAATTGCGAAGCTTTTTACTTTGAGGGAAACGGGGTGGTTATGGCGGCACGTAGACTCTCAATCACTCGCCAAAACGCAGTAATCTGCTGTTACTCAAAAACACAATGTACAATCTCACCCAAAGGTCGCCGGCATAATGAGACTCGAGTTCGGAAATGTTTGTTATGCCATTTGTACATAATGGTTAGAGTGCCACCTAGTGGAACGACTAGCTAATCATGAATGAATGAGTTGAAATGTTAGCTGGTGGTTAAATGCATGAATTCCATCAATGTGACATCAGATCGGACGTGCTGGTTTTAGGTGTTGGGCGTGGCTCGACACGCCGGGGGTGCTCGGGCCCTCATAACGCTGCTTGCAGCTTTAATTATTATTATTATTATTATTCACCCCAAACAAGGGCCTTTTTGAGGGCCTAAACATGCTCAAAAACTCATGAAATTTTGCACACATGCCAGGTCTGGTGAAAAATTTTGTATTTTAATGGTTTTACATATGAGCACTGGGAAATGGCTCTACAGCGCCACCTATGCCTTGTTAAATGCAGCCCTACGACCACATCGTTTGAGCTACATGTATGACATTTGGCACACATGTGTATCATGCCAAGACGAACAAAAAAGTCTGTGGGCCCATTGACGCAAACCCAACAGGAAGTCCGCCATTTGGAAGAGAAGGTGACATTTTGGCTCTAATTTTGCCATTTCCATGCCTCGAACTTTTGCGAACTCCTCCTTGGGGTTTCATTTCATAACCTTCATATTTGGTCAGTGTCAACTACACCCTTGTGCCATGTTAAATTGCGGAGCTTTTGAGTTTTCACAATACTATGAGGCCGTGGCGCCATGGCGAATTTCGATGACTCGCCATGAAAATCTTATTGCCTCTCATTTTGTCATACATTTTCTGACCTTGACCAAAGTGAACACATATGATAAGGCTCCACCCCTGAACATATTTCAACTGCCATATTTGACATCAAGGACAGCGCCACCTAGTGGGAACAGGAAATGTCATGTTTTACACTTTGGGGTACAGTATAGTGATGGGTGACATCTGCAGCCTCAAATTTCTCCAGGAAAGCCTTAAGGAGTTGGTCTTGGGTTACAGTGAAAACTGTGACTTTTCGCAAAAGGGTGTGACCCCAGCAGCATGGCGAACTTTGATGTCACGCCATGAAGAAACAAATTAGTATAACTCAATGAAATCCAGTCTGATCAGTACCAGACTTTACAGGCATGATGTCAGACCCGCCCTGAACAGATTGATGTGCCCATTGTCGGAAATACGGACAGCGCCACCTAGTGGGAACAGGAAATGTCATGGCTTTCATTTTGTTGTACTGATTTTCACAGGTTCATCGTGGCCACCTCAAAAGCGGTGAATATCAACATCAGTCCCTCGTGATGCTTCAGTGCAAAAATTGTGGCTTTAAACTGAACGGCGAACCCTGGTGGCAACGCGGTTCACCATGAAAGATGAAGTGGCTTTTGAGGGGCTTGGAAAGTTTATAGAGGCTTGAAATTTGGCACACACCTCCAAATGGATGTAGGCTTTGTTGTTATATGATCATTTTCATTGAATAGCGCGAAATTGCTCCACAGCGCCCCCTACAAATTTTCAAAACAACAGCCCCTGCTCTGTGTTTCATCTATGAGTCTGAAACCTGGTAAGCTTATGGAAAATATCAAGATGTACAAAAAAGTCTCTTGGAGCAATATCCCAAATCCAACAGGAAGTCAGCCATTTTAAAATTAATGTGTAATTTTGGCAACATTTTCCCCTCTTTTCAGGCTTCATACTTTGACGAACTCCTCCAAGGGATTTCATCATATTGAACCATTCTCCAGTGTGTGGAATCTAAAGACCTTTGTGATGTTAAATTGCGAAGCTTTTTACGTTCAAGGAAACGGGGTGGTCATGGCGGCACGTGGAGTTTCAATCACTCGCCAAAAAGCAGTAATATGCTGTCACTCAAAAACACAATATCCAATCTCTCCCAAACGTCGCAGGCGTGATGAGACTCGAGCTCGGAAATGTTTGTTATGCCCTTTGTCTATAATGGTTAGAGCGCCACCTAGTGGGACGACTATACTCATGGTTGAACCAAATGAAATGTTAACTGGTGGTTAAATGCATGAATTCCATCAATGTGACATCAGATCGGAGGTGCTGGTTTTAGGTGTTGGGCGTGGCTCGACGCGCCGGGGGTGCTCGGGCCCTCATAACGCTGCTTGCAGCTTTAATTATTAGGGCCCGAGCACTGACAGTGCGAAGGCCCTATTGTAATTGCTCTGTTTATTATTATTATTATTATTATTAGGGCCCGAGCACTGACAGTGCGAAGGCCCTATTGTATCTGCTCCGTTTCTTATTATTATTATTATTATTATTATTATTATTATTATTATTATTATTATTATTCACCCCAAACAAGGGCCTTTTTGAGGGCCTAAACATGCTCAAAAACTCATGAAATTTTGCACACATGCCAGGTCTGGTGAAAAATTTTGTATTTTAATGGTTTTACTTATGAGCACTGGGAAATGGCTCTAGAGCGCCACCTATGCCTTGTTAAATGCAGCCCTACGACCACATGGTTTGAGCTACATGTATGAAATTTGGCACACATGTGTATCATGCCAAGACGAACAAAAAAGTCAGTGGGCCCATTGACGCAAACCCAACAGGAAGTCCGCCATTTGGAAGAGAAGGTGACATTTTGGCTCTAATTTTGCCATTTCCATGCCTCGAACTTTAACGAACTCCTCCTTGGGATTTGGTCCTATAAACTTCAAATTTGGACAGTGTCACCTACACCCTTGTGCCATGTTAAATTGCGGAGCTTTTGAGTTTTCACAATACCATGAGGCCGTGGCGCCATGGCGAATTTCGATGACTCGCCATGAAAATCTTATTGCCTCTCATTTTGTCATACATTTTCTGACCTTGACCAAAGAGCACACATATGATAAGGCTCCACCCCTGAACATATTTCAAGTGCCATATTTGACATAAGGGCCAGCGCCACCTAGTGGGAACAGGAAATGTCATGTTTTACACTTTGGGGTACAGTATTGTGATGGGTGACATCTGCAGCCTCATATTTCTCCAGGAAAGCCTTAAGGAGTTGGTCTTGGGGTACAGTGAAAACTGTGAGTTTTCGCGAAAGGGTGTGACCCCAGCAGCATGGCGAACTTTGATGTCTCGCCATGAAGAAACAAATTAGTATAACTCAATGAAATCCAGTCTGATCAGTACCAGACTTTACAGGCATGATGTCAGACCCGCCCTGAACAGATTGATGTGCCCATTGTCGGGAATACGGACAGCGCCACCTAGTGGCAACAGGACATGTCATGTCTTACACTTTGTTGTACTGATTTTCACAGGTTCATCGTGGCCACCTCAAAAGCGGTGAATATCAACATCAGTCCCTCATGATGCTTCAGTGCAAAAATTGTGACTTTAAACTGAACGGCGCACCCTGGTGGCAACGCGGTTCACCATGAAAGATGAAGTGGCTTTTGAGGGACTTGGAAAGTTTATAGAGGCTTGAAATTTGGCACACACCTCCAAATGGATGTAGGCTTTGTTGTCATGTGATCATTTTCATTGAATAGCTCGAAATTGCTCCACAGCGCCCCCTACAAAATTTAAAAACAACAGCCCCTGCTCTGTGTTTCATCTATGAGTCTGAAACCTGGTAAGCTTATGGAAAATATCAAGATGTACAAAAAAGTCTCTTGGAGCAATATCCCAAATCCAACAGGAAGTCAGCCATTTTAAAATTAATGTGCAATTTTGGCAACATTTTCCCCTCTTTTCAGGCATCGTTCTTTGACGAACTCCTCCAAGGGATTTCATCAGATTGCACTATTCTTCAGTGTGTGGAATCCAAAGACCTTTGTGTTGTTAAATTGCGAAGCTTTTTACGTTCAGGGAAACGGGGTGGTTATGGCGGCACGTAGACTCTCAATCACTCGCCAAAACGCAGTAATCTGCTGTTACTCAAAAACACAATGTCCAATCTCACCCAAAGGTCGCAGGCATAATGAGACTCGAGTTCGGAAATGTTTGTTATGCCATTTATACATAATGGTTAGAGTGCCACCTAGTGGAACGACTAGCTAATCATGAATGAATGAGTTGAAATGTTAGCTGGTGGTTAAATGCATGAATTCCATCAATGTGACATCGATCGGACGTGCTGGTTTTAGGTGTTGGGCGTGGCTCGACGCGCCGGGGGTGCGAGGGCCCTCATAACGCTGCTTGCAGCTTTAATTATTATTATTATTATTATTATTATTATTATTATTATTATTTCGGCAAATGAATTGGCCGTTTGAGGGCCTAAACATGCTCGAAAACTCATGAAATTTTGCACACGCGTCAGGTCTGGTGAAAATTTACGTATTTTAATGTTCTCAGACATGGCCAGTGAAAATTAGCTCAGTAGCGCCACCTAGAAAAATGAAAAACGCGAGCCCCCGGTATGGGTATGGCCTACATGTTTGAAAGTCGGTACACCTATATAACGTTCAGAGTCGAACAAAAAAGTCTATTATGGCAATGTCCGAAACCCAACAGGAAGTCCGCCATTTTGGATTGAAGGTGACATTTTGGCTCTGATTTTACCGTTTCCATGCCTTGTACTTTAACGAACTCCTCCTTGGGATTTGGTCCTATAAACTTCAAATTTGGACAGTGTCAACTACACCCTTGTGCCATGTTAAATTGCGGAGCTTTTGAGTTTTCGCAATATCATGAGGCCGTGGCGCCATGGCGAATTTCGATGACTCGCCATGAAAATCTTATTGCCTCTCATTTTGTCATAGATTTTCTGACCTTGACCAAAGTGAACAGATATGATAAGGCTCCACCCCTGAACATATTTCAACTGCCATATTTGACATAAGGGCCAGCGCCACCTAGTGGGAACAGGAAATGTCATGTTTTACACTTTGGGGTACAGTATTGTGATGGGTGACATCTGCAGCCTCAAATTTCTCCAGGAAAGCCTTAAGGAGTTGGTCTTGGGTTACAGTGAAAACTGTGACTTTTCGCGAAAGGGTGTGACCCCAGCAGCATGGCGAACTTTGATGTCACGCCATGAAGAAACAAATTAGTATAACTCAATGAAATCCAGTCTGATCAGTACCAGACTTTACAGGCATGATGTCAGACCCGCCCTGAACAGATTGATGTGCCCATTGTCGGGAATACGCACAGCGCCACCTAGTGGCAACAGGAAATGTCATGGCTTTAATTTTGTTGTACTGATTTTCACAGGTTCATCGTGGCCACCTCAAAAGCGGTGAATACCACCATCAGTCCCTCGTGATGCTTCAGTGCAAAAATTGTGACTTTAAACTGAACGGCGCACCCTGGTGGCAACGCGGTCCACCATGAAAGATGAAGTGGCTTTTGAGGGTCTTGGAAAGTATATAGAGGCTTTAAATTTGGCACACACCTCCAAATGGATGAAGGCTTTGTTGTCATGTGATCATTTTCCTTGAATAGCGCGAAATGGCTCCACAGCGCCCCCTACAAAATTTCAAAACCACAGCCCCAGCTCTGTGTTTTATGTATGAGTCTGAAACCTGGTAAGCTTATAGGAGATATCAAGATGTACAAAAAAGTCTCTTGGAGCAATATCCCAAATCCAACAGGAAGCCAGCCATTTTAAAATTAATGTGCAATTTTGGCGACATTTCCCCCTCTTTTCAAGCACCGTTCTTTGACGAACTCCTCCAAGGGATTTCATCAGATTGGACCGATCTGAAGTTTGTGGAATCTAAAGACCTTTGTGATGTTAAATTGCGAAGCTTTTTACGTTCAGGGAAACGGGGTGGTCATGGCGGCACGTAGAGTTTCAATCACTCGCCAAAAAGCAGAAATCTGCTGTCACTCCAAAACACAATGTCCAATCTCTCCCAAACATCGCAGGCATGAGTCGAGAGTCAAGCTCAGAAATATTTGATATGCCATTTATCAGTAATGTTAGAGCGCCACCTAGTGGGACAAAAATAATGATTGTTGAATGAGATTAAATGTTAGCTAGTGGTTTGGCCATGGTGCCACAGTGAGTTTTGATATATTGCCATACAAATGATCTGTTTTCCTATTTTATTCATCTTTTATGGTTAATGTCAGGGATCAATGCAAACATTTTTGCATGTTTTTGACTTTAAAATGTGATTCTTTCAGCATTCTGTTTCACATTTTAGGCCTTGTAATTTCCCTCATGTAACATCGTAACACACACAAAATTGTGTTAGAAATGTGCCCTCAACCAGAATTTAGTGTTCCATTTGGAATTTTTTTGGTCATTATGACACATTTTTGCAATTTCCAGGTTGTATACTTTTGTACTCATTGTAGAGGTCTGCGAGTCACATGGAGTTCCTTTCCCTTTCAGCTGTGGCTTCTACAAGAATTGGGTGAAAAACATAAAAACAAATAAAAAACAAATAAAAACAAATTAATTAATAGCCTTGAAACATAATATAATCTGTGCCACAGATTCAATGTGGTAGAGAAGACAAGGACAACCTCTCTTTGTGTGGTGTTTGCACATTAGCGAGTGAGAGTTTGCAGTTAAAGTTTACAGAGAGTGACAAAAAGAAAAGTTACTGTAGAGTTTCTCAAGAGCCCGTTTTGGGTGAAATATTAGTGTTCAGCTGTATATTGTGTTCACTGCCTCAAAAGGAATAAAGTTCTGCTGGTGCATTCTTACGTCATTCCTCTCCATCTGTCTGCTAAGGTTTCGCAATTTGATGATATGGGCGATTTATTTATTTGCCCATAAGTAAGTTTGCTAATAATGATGGAGCTAATAGAAGCAGTTAACAGGATAGAAATTACAGCACTGTTTGAACACCACCTTTTTTGCACTCTCCTCAGAGTGTGCAGCGATTCAATTACTGAAATTCAAAACAGACACAAAGAAAGGCACGAGCCTATGTTAGAAAAAATGTTTGGATGGTGGACACATACATGCTCATGCAAGTTAGTCGTGTTTGATTCCTTTGCTTGCATTATACATCTGCACAAGTAGCACACTGTTTTGGTAGTCAAATAAAATCCTAAATTGGTGACTTTATTTTTTATGGCAATTAGTTTGGACTTCTTTGTTGTAAACGTTCAAATCAGTCTGTGCATGATTACATTGCCCCGCCCATCAAAAAGTATGCACATGCATGTATATATATCTTATATTGTTGATTGTTGGACTTAAAATTGTTGGTTGGCAAATTTTTACATATCACTTAACCCTACTTTACACTTTGCTATTAGACTTTATTTGCCCAGACCAGAAAGCTAATTACAAGCTACAAACCAAACTCGAAGCACTAATCATCAATCAGAAGCACCCTCGATATAGATGTAACTGGATCGACATGGTTGTTTATTACTTTAATGTAAATGTAATGGTCAATAGCATGTATTAGTCCGTTATAGCCATAAGCAAGGACACCACAGGGAGTCGAACCCTATCCCAGTAAACCAGGAGTACCATTACCAGTGTCTTTTTGCTTTTTAAGGCTAAGTGGATAAAGCAAAACCTGCATTAACAACATGTGAGCATGACTACTCTGTTTGATAGCACAACTGTACTATGTGCTATTTAAAAGTGAATACTTACTGCTATCTTTAGCAAATTGTACATTTTATTTTTCTATGTGTGATGCATACATTGTATCTGAAAGATGAATGAAAAAACAGTTACAGTTATTTAGAAGTCTATGGACAGAATTTCCTCATGTGCACAAGAACCCAGTAAATTATTGTGAAATACCCAAAGATATCTACAAAAAACTTTAAAATATTGCGTTTATTAATTAATGGTAAAGTCACTTAATGCAGGAAAAAAAAACCACTGTAATAGCAATTGGCTGAGGTTAGTCATTAAGAATGAGTGTGCACAGAATTGGGCTGACTAACATATAAAGCATAGCTAGAAGTGAGGTGTAACCTTTCCACTTCCCTCCCTTACTCAGCCATTGTGATTCAGTTAAAGGACTAGATATTACAGTCCCTGATAATGCATTGCTTTAGGATAGGAGAGAGCAGAGAGGAGAGCTAGAAGGGGGGCTGCACCAAGACACCAGACGTTCAACCTCCCTCCTGTAGGCAGACTCGTCCCCGTCCGAGATGAGTCCAATAACAGTGGTGTCATCTGCAAACTTGATTAGCTTGACAGACTGGTGGGTGGTGGTGTCATCTGCAAACTTGATTAGCTTGACAGACTGGTGGGTGGAGGTGCAGCAGTTGGTGTACAGGGAGAAGAGCAGAGGAGAAAGAACACAGCCCTGAGGGGAGCCGGTGCTGATGGTCCGGGAGTCCGAGACATTCTTTCCCAGCCTCACATGCTGCTTCCTGTCCGTCAGGAAGTCAGTGATCCACCGGCAGATGGGATCAGGCACATTCATCTGGGAAAGCTTGTCTCGGAGATGGTCTGGAAGGATGGTGTTGAAGGCAGAGCTGAAGTCCACAAACAGGATCCTGGCGTAGGTTCCTGGGGAGTCCAGATGCTGCAGGATGAAGTGTAGGGCCATGTTGATGGCGTCGTCTACAGACCTGTTGGCTCTATATGCAAACTGCAGGGGGTCCAGGAGGGGGGCCGTGAGGGTCTTGAGATGGGAGAGAACTAGGCGCTCAAATGACTTCATGACCACAGATGTCAGAGCCACGGGTCTGTAGTCATTTAGTCCAGTGATCCTAGGTTTCTTGGGGACAGGGATTATGGTAGAGGACTTGAAGCAGGCAGGCACATGACATGCCTGCAGTGAGGAGTTGAAGATGCCATGAGTCCACAGAGGTGATGGGGGTGTCAGTCAGGATGATGGGGGGGAGTGGGGCTGTGTGCTTCCTGAAGTCCACAATAATCTCCACTGTCTTCTGGGCATTCAGCACCAGGTTGTTGTGGCTGCACCAAGACACCAGACGTTCAACCTCCCTCCTGTAGGCAGACTCGTCCCCGTCCGAGATGAGTCCAATAACGGTGGTGTCATCTGCAAACTTGATTAGCTTGACAGACTGGTGGGTGGTGGTGTCATCTGCAAACTTGATTAGCTTGACAGACTGGTGGGTGGAGGTGCAGCAGTTGGTGTACAGGGAGAAGAGCAGAGGAGAAAGAACACAGCCCTGAGGGGAGCCGGTGCTGATGGTCCGGGAGTCCGAGACATTCTTTCCCAGCCTCACATGCTGCTTCCT
The DNA here is from genome assembly GCF_057381845.1 of Rhamphochromis longiceps. NCBI lineage: Eukaryota > Metazoa > Chordata > Actinopteri > Cichliformes > Cichlidae > Rhamphochromis > Rhamphochromis longiceps. Next base: position 1,773,166 of record NC_140565.1, read on the forward strand.
GTCCGTCAGGAAGTCAGTGATCCACCGGCAGATGGGATCAGGCACATTCATCTGGGAAAGCTTGTCTCGGAGATGGTCTGGAAGGATGGTGTTGAAGGCAGAGCTGAAGTCCACAAACAGGATCCTGGCGTAGGTTCCTGGGGAGTCCAGATGCTGCAGGATGAAGTGTAGGGCCATGTTGATGGCGTCGTCTACAGACCTGTTGGCTCTATATGCAAACTGCAGGGGGTCCAGGAGGGGGGCCGTGAGGGTCTTGAGATGGGAGAGAACTAGGCGCTCAAATGACTTCATGACCACAGATGTCAGAGCCACGGGTCTGTAGTCATTTAGTCCAGTGATCCTAGGTTTCTTGGGGACAGGGATTATGGTAGAGGACTTGAAGCAGGCAGGCACATGACATGCCTGCAGTGAGGAGTTGAAGATGCCATGAGTCCACAGAGGTGATGGGGGTGTCAGTCAGGATGATGGGGGGGAGTGGGGCTGTGTGCTTCCTGAAGTCCACAATAATCTCCACTGTCTTCTGGGCATTCAGCACCAGGTTGTTGTGGCTGCACCAAGACACCAGACGTTCAACCTCCCTCCTGTAGGCAGACTCGTCCCCGTCCGAGATGAGTCCAATAACGGTGGTGTCATCTGCAAACTTGATTAGCTTGACAGACTGGTGGGTGGTGGTGTCATCTGCAAACTTGATTAGCTTGACAGACTGGTGGGTGGAGGTGCAGCAGTTGGTGTACAGGGAGAAGAGCAGAGGAGAAAGAACACAGCCCTGAGGGGAGCCGGTGCTGATGGTCCGGGAGTCCGAGACATTCTTTCCCAGCCTCACATGCTGCTTCCTGTCCGTCAGGAAGTCAGTGATCCACCGGCAGATGGGATCAGGCACATTCATCTGGGAAAGCTTGTCTCGGAGATGGTCTGGAAGGATGGTGTTGAAGGCAGAGCTGAAGTCCACAAACAGGATCCTGGCGTAGGTTCCTGGGGAGTCCAGATGCTGCAGGATGAAGTGTAGGGCCATGTTGATGGCGTCGTCTACAGACCTGTTGGCTCTATATGCAAACTGCAGGGGGTCCAGGAGGGGGGCCGTGAGGGTCTTGAGATGGGAGAGAACTAGGCGCTCAAATGACTTCATGACCACAGATGTCAGAGCCACGGGTCTGTAGTCATTTAGTCCAGTGATCCTAGGTTTCTTGGGGACAGGGATTATGGTAGAGGACTTGAAGCAGGCAGGCACATGACATGCCTGCAGTGAGGAGTTGAAGATGCCAGAAAACACTGGGGCCAGCTCGTTTGCACAGTGTCTGAGGGTGGCAGGAGACACACCGTCTGGGCCGGGAGCTTTCCGAGCATTCAGACTCTTAAACTGCTTCCTCACATCTGCTTCATGATTTACGGAGGATTTACGGAGGATAACTTCTTCAACGGGATAGAATAGGTGATAGAGAGAAGTAAGACAAAAGGGACAAGATAGGAGAGAGCAGAGAGGAGAGCTAGAAGGGGGGCGCCTGGTCTGGCTTCCCACACCTCCCCGCCGGTTTAGGCTGTACGCTCTACCTCCCCACTGCGTTCCAGAAAAGGGAAGAAGAGTAGAGGGGAGAAGAGCGGAATATTTCTTTTCTCTTTAGCATTTACGGAGGATAACTTCTTCAACGGGATAGAATAGGTGATAGAGAGAAGTAAGACAAAAGGGACAAGATAGGAGAGAGCAGAGAGGAGAGCTAGAAGGGGGGCGCCTGGTCTGGCTTCCCACACCTCCCCGCCGGTTTAGGCTGTACGCTCTACCTCCCCACTGCGTTCCAGAAAAGGGAAGAAGAGAAGAGAGGAGAAGAGCGGAATATTTCTTTTCTCTCATGGTTAGCTGTGCTTTTTGTACTTTTAGGTCATTATTTACATAAATTTACACACACACACACACACACACACACACACACACACACACACACACACACACACACACACACTGCTGCTCACTGCCCTTTTGTCATGTAGGAGTCTTGGATTTAAACGTACAAAAAATCCCTTCATGGTCACTAAAATATGTTGGAAAGACTACAGCTTTTACATTATAATGTGTTGTTTTAACATACACATGATCAATTAATGTGCCCTTCTCTGTGGTGGGCTGTGTTACATGTTGAATGAATCCTTTGTCTGTGACAAACTTGCAAATACTTGAAGATTTTAGAACATTGTCATTAAAATCTCCCATTACTACTACTGTATTACTTTTTTTATCTAGCCAATCAAGTAACTTTCCTAGGTTTTGTTTAAACAGTGCCATGGTATAAGAAGGAGGCCGATAAATAACTGCTATTAAAATGTTCAATGTACAATAGTTGCAAAGTAAACATTCTAAATTGGCATCTGGTATAGCTATAATTTCAGATGTCAAACTGTCTGCAGTATACATGCCAACGCCACCATGCTGTTGGCTTTGTATTTCAATAAATGTTGGGTTACTTCTAGTGTAAGATGCACTTCGTGGATTATGCTGAAACCCATAACCGTCAATTTTTACAGTGTCTAATGAAGAATCGGCAGACATCCATGTCTCTGTAACAGCAATACAGTTAGGCTGCAAATGCTGTGTGCACAATACCAGATCAGCTACATGTAGAGTTAAATTCTGCACATTCATTAACACTACTGTGAAATCACGTGTCTTAGTACATGCTGTATTTTCAGACAAAAATTGGGGCATTCTTTCGATTACATCCTTTACACCACCTTTAGAGTAAATAGCTTTTTCATTGAAATCTTGAATTATTAAACCTGACAGACTCCTAACACGACTTAAGGCAACATATGCCTGTCCTGGAGCAAACACATTTTTAAGAGACACTACTGCATCATCAACAGTAACTCCTTGTACCTTATGTACTGTACAAGCCCATGCAAGTTTCAGTGGAAACTGCCGTCGCAATCCACCTTTCTCAGTTACCTTTTCTTCTTCTGCTTCAATACCTGTAGAGCCTATTTCAACTGCTGGGTAATACACACAGTTTTTCCTCCTTTGTGCACCTATATGATTGTCATCAAATTTTACATAAATGGTTTTGGGAAGCTTCTTGTCCTCAGTAACATAAACTATGTGTGTTACCGTACCACATACACCATTAACAAGACCATCCATTACATCTACATTTTTACACAACATTACACGGGCACCTTTCCCCAAGAGAAGCTTTTCATTCAAACACGTGTTATATGTTTTGGCATGATGTCCAGTTTTTAACTCCAGTTTCCCTGTTTTCTTACTATTGACAAAATCCTGAGCAGGTATCTCAACATAATCAGGACACAACTTAAACAACTGCTGCATATTATGCTCATTTACTTGTTTGTTTGTTGGAAAAATGTGTAAAGCTGAGCTAACTTCACCAGTTTCACAATGCTTCAAGCTTTTAATGTCCTTTTCTAATAATGGAGCCCCTTTAATGTGAGTTCTTAACCTGTTTAATAATTCTGCAAACCCAACATCGCTCTGCCTTACTATTTTATTTAGTTCAACAACCCTAAATAGACTAGACCACAAGTTCATACCAACATCCTCAACATACAGGGGTTTTCCTTTTACTGGAGGCAACTGAAAAAAGTCTCCAACAGTAATAACACTAACATTTCCAAAAGGCGAAAAATCTCCAATTTGTTTAATCTGTCTTAATCTACCATGGATGTAAGCCATTAGTCTCTGATCAACCATGGAGATTTCATCAATTATCAGGATCTGCAGATCACAATATTTAGCACGTAGGCAATTTAACTTTTCTTCACCCAGAGGGGTGTAAGGTAAGCGGACATCTTTACCAATGCTAAATGTGTTGTGGATTGTTGTTGCATGTAAGTTATATGCAGCAATCCCAGTAGGCGCAGTTAATAAAACACAAACATTTTCAGGATGACGACACATTGGTGACAATAACCTTGCTGCTTCATAGTGAATTGCTTTAATCAAATGGCTTTTCCCTGTTCCTGCACCTCCAGTAATAAATACATGCAATGGATCTGGGTTTTTGCCTACTGTCTTATCCAAGCACCACTGCCTAATCTGATAAAAGACTGAAAGCTGTGTCTCATTTAGAGATCTAATTAAAGCCAAACCGTCTCTTCTGGGCATAATGTCATTTCTCTTTTCTAAATGTGAAACCTGTTGGCTGCACACAGCTAAATCTGGAATATTCTCATTGTCTTCTTCCCCTATTTGCTCTTTATCTTTCCATTCCTGCTCACACTCTAAACGCTCCAACTCCTGTTCTGGACAAAGCTCACACCAGGCATCTTCTGTTACACCATCCAAATCAATTGTATTTTGAATGTTATCCAGTTTATCTGCGTTTATTTCAAACTTACGTCTATTTGCATCAACAACTGATTTCACTGAATGCAGAAATCCATCGCTAAACTTCACAACGCCATTCTTGTAAAACTGTTCAAATGTTGTATAGTTTGAAGGCTTTAGTTCCTGATCTACACGATATGGCAAAAACAACTGCATGATACTATGATAAAACAATTCAGCATTTTTAGTCTCTGAAAATCGCGCATAACGAACAACTGCAGGTTGTGACCGTGTTCTCTTAGTAACAAAACCACATCTATTGTTCAACTGTATTGGCTTAGTGGATTTTTCACTTTTACTCAAAACACGATATTCGGAGGCAAATGTGGCCATACACATATCATTAAAATCAATGTTTTTTGGTCTATTCTTATACCGGTCTACAATACTAGTCATCCACATGTCCTCTGCTGTTAAATCCTGTGATGTTGCTTTTTGTCTTAACACTTTTAAGGGCAAACTCATTTTAACTACATTGTCCCCTGTTGGCACAAACACAACTTTCCTAGAACATTCTTTTAGATGCATATTTGTTAATCTATACACAGCCTCCTGAGCACTAACATCTCTGTTATGAAGGTATACACTGCCTAATGACTTCAAAGCCTCCCTTGCACTAACATTTCCATCTTTATATGCTTCCTTCTGAGTATTACTTAACAACAAACCCATCTCTTTTTCAGATTTTGACATGTAAGAAATTATATAAACACAGCAGGCATAAGCATCAATTACAAATTGAATATCCAAATTAGCATTGTAACATTTCAACAGTGGCTTATTATATTGATTTATCCAAACCTCGTTTAACTTCCTTTTCAACACAACATGTGTATTTCGACTAAAGCATTTGTATGCCTCCTCAAAAGTTGCCTGATTCATACCTAAACTCTGAAACAAATGCTCCACACTTTCAAAACTCCTACTCTCATCTGAAAGAGCCTTCTTGATTGTTGTTAAGATATCACTTGCCTGCTTTCTTCTCATCTTAATAGAGTCTTGCTGACGCTGACTTTCACAGGCACATTGTTGTAAATCATCTTCTCTCTTATCGACTTGACACTTGCATTTTTGCTCGGAAACATCACTTTTCCTACGACATATAAATGTTCGACTAGATGGTGGCCTGGGAAAATTAAACCGGCAAACTGTGTTCTTTTTTTTGCAAGTTTTAGAATGCCGCTTTGAATGCTGTTGTACAGATGAGACAATGTCCAATAAAGTCTCATCTTGTGAAGGCAATTCACATGTTACATATTCATCTATAAACTGAATCACCTCTTCATCTGTATTTTTATCAATCTGCGGAGCATTCTCTATCCAAAACAGACAGTGCACATGTGGTGAACCTCGCTGTTGAAATTCCACTCTGTAAAAGTAATCCTTAATCTTACCAATCGGATGCAATGGAGACATGAGTACCTCCTTCAGAAAACAATGCCACCGAAAGTCAAACATCCTTGCTGCAGTCACAGGATTTCGACGCAGCAAATCACACCTGTCTGCCCACTCTAACTGTTCAACTGTTTCTGTTCTACCTTGCTGATTCAAAATACTATAAAGAAGATTTGTCCATCGCATGTCAGCTGACGAAAATGAACAAAACCAAGTGGGGATACCAAGCTGACGAACACAAGCTAAGAGGTCACGCTGTGCTGCCTGCCAAAAAGCTGGAGTACCTCTAATAGGCTTAAGAAAACGGTACCCATCATCAAACTCCAACAACTTCTTCAAAGACTCTTCATCTTTCAACAACTCATGGCTAACATTCTGATATGTACAATCACCTTTTCCTTTTCGCAATGCTATTGAAACATTTGAGATAACCTGTTCAATCTCAGACATATACTGAGCAAAAAAGATATATTCGACATTTTGTGCAAACCTACCATCAGCATGTAAAATCCGGTTATTAAAATAACGGGACAATGTCAAACGCTTCTCTCTGTTTTCATGATACGTATTCAACCCATTTGGAAACAACACTGGGAAACATTTGGCTTCATTTGCATGATCTGAAAGTAATTTTACAGGATTATTCCCTTCTGCTGGAGCTAGATTTAATATGTTAGTAAAATATTGATCTAGTGCTTCCTGTCCAATATCAACAGGCATGAGACATGTGTCCTGAAACATACAGTGCTGCTGTCTGTCATGCAAAAGCTCATCATCAACATTTGAAGATGCAACACCGCTTACTGCATTTTTATCACTCTCCTCTTCCACAGCTTCCTCTTGCTGCATACAAAACTGATTTTGCCAACTTTTATTGAACTCTACATCTTTATAATGCACATTTGACCCTTTTAAATATTGCAAAGCCTGTCTTATGTGGATAGTGTCAACAAACTGGTATTGATAATGGCCTTTATAAGTTAACTTGCGCTTTAGTTTTACTGGTAATAAAGAGCCTTCCATGCTAGAACGGGGTAAGACATTGGTGGTTTCTACAATGTTTGCTGGAACACATGTCACTGGTCCATGTACTCCATTTTGTCCACCCTTAGGTAAGGCTAGCATTTTCATAAATGGTATATGTAAAGCTATTAAATGTTGTTCTAAGCTATTTAAACATGCCAATTCAGGTGGAATTGGATGCACTTCTAAATTATTTTTTACAGACTCTGGAGGCACTTCATTTTTATTAATTTTATAATGGCATGTATAACAGATCCACAGTTTAGCTTTAGCTGTGTCCAACCAGTGACATGGATTTATACAATCTTTATTACATTTGTGTAAATAGTCTTCAGTTATACATTTTTCTGCAATCAGTACTGCAGTTTTAGTTTTGTTATAATAGTTTTTTTGACAATGTAACACCTGATGTCTAAATAACAACCTATGGCAGACACAGCAAACAAAATCTGGTCCATCTTTTACTTTATCTAAAAAAAATTCCATCACAAAATCAAACTGCTCTGCCTTTTCTTTCATTTGCTGCCTTTTTAATTTGACACCAGCAATAACACGCATCTTATGTTCTGGATTTCCATGATACTTTCTAGCTGCCATTGCATTTATTTTTTTCCTGTGCAACTCATTTGATCTGTATTTACTAACGCTCATTTGTTTTACCTTTTCTTTATGCGACACATTTTGTTGATATTTACTAATGCTCATTTGCCTTACCTTTTCTTTATGCGACATGTTTTGTTTATATTTACTAATGCTCATTTGTTTTACGTTTTCTTTATGCGACACATTTTGTTGATATTTACTAATGCTCATTTGCCTTACCTTTTCTTTATGCGACATGTTTTGTTGATATTTACTAATGCTCATTTGTTTGACCTTTTCTTTATGCGACATGTTTTGTTGATATTTACTAATGCTCATTTGCCTTACCTTTTCTTTATGCGACATGTTTTGTTGATATTTACTAATGCTCATTTGTTTTACCTTTTCTTTATGCGACATGTTTTGTTTATATTTACTAATGCTCATTTGTTTTACCTTTTCTTTATGAGACATGTTTTGTTGATATTTACTAATGCTCATTTGTTTTACGTTTTCTTTATGCGACATGTTTTGTTGATATTTACTAATGCTCATTTGTTTGACCTTTTCTTTATGCGACATGTTTTGTTGATATTTACTAATGCTCATTTGCCTTACCTTTTCTTTATGCGACATGTTTTGTTGATATTTACTAATGCTCATTTGCCTTACCTTTTCTTTATGCGACATGTTTTGTTGATATTTACTAATGCTCATTTGTTTTACCTTTTCTTTATGCGACATGTTTTGTTGATATTTACTAATGCTCATTTGCCTTACCTTTTCTTTATGCGACATGTTTTGTTGATATTTACTAATGCTCATTTGTTTTACCTTTTCTTTATGCGACATGTTTTGTTGATATTTACTAATGCTCATTTGCCTTACCTTTTCTTTATGCGACATGTTTTGTTGATATTTACTAATGCTCATTTGCCTTACCTTTTCTTTATGCGACATGTTTTGTTGATATTTACTAATGCTCATTTGCCTTACCTTTTCTTTATGTGACATGTTTTGTTGATATTTACTAATGCTCATTTGTTTTACCTTTTCTTTATGCGACATGTTTTGTTGATATTTACTAATGCTCATTTGCCTTACCTTTTCTTTATGCGACATGTTTTGTTGATATTTACTAATGCTCATTTGTTTGACCTTTTCTTTATGCAGCATGTTTTGTTTATATTTACTAATGCTTTTTTGTTTTGATCTTGCTTTACACATGACATGTTCATTGTAGGTCAGTTGACTGTGTAAACATCGTTTAATTTTTAAATACTTTGAAAAACAATAGTTAGTATTTGAACTAAAGGTATCTGAATTATCCTTTGCTTGTTCTTTTGTTTTTATTCTACACATATTCTGTTGTGCAGATGAATTAGTCTTGCTACATAAACCAAAACAAACAGCCTTATGAACATCTTGCACACAAATTACTGGCTCAAAATGACCATTTTGACACGTTAAATATATCCCTTCATTTATGACAACAGGAGTCGTGCAGCTGTACTTTTTCCATTTGTCACCATTATATATTAATATGTCCAATCCACAAGCATTTGCTGCAGCCTGAAATTCTGTGTCAGTAGCAGAATGTCCAACATACTTTATCTTTGACTTTAAAACATACTCTGATATTGAAGCATAATCTTTTCCCACAAACTTCATGTACTTTTCACCATTATTCTCTATATACTTTACAACAGCAAGCCTTATCTTCCTATGACTCTTCTGAGAACCACTGATTATATGAGACAGAGCCCTGAATAAACTATTTCCATCCTTTACAACCTTATCTGTTTCACAAACAACACCTAAAGGACCATACACAGAATGAACATTTTTATCCTGCTTCTCAAATTCAACATTAAATTTGCAGCATAAAGTATGTGCAACTCCATTAGAAAGAGGACTAAAGCTAATCTTTTTCTGACCTTCATCATTCAAAACCTCAACATCAGCATCTGTATCTAGTACTACTGCATCTGCACAAAATGTGTGATCCTGTGTTTTCTCAAAAGTACTTTTATCCTTACTGTGAGACCTAGTGCTGTATCTTCCGATAACAGATGGACTGGTTTTGCAGTAGCCATAACAGGTCTGCTCTTCGGGCTTAAGAACACAAACCACCGTCTCATAATGATTCCCATGACGATTTTCTAAATAGATTCCCTTTTCTGACAAAAGCTTGCCATTACAGCCATATTTTAGCCAACGCTCATCATGAAATGTAAATACATCAACTCCTAAACAATTAGCAGTTGCTTGGATTTCAACTTCTGTAGCCCAGCTGTTAACATTTCTCATTTTAGATTTCTGAATGTAGTCTGCAACTGTTGAATACTCTGATCTTAAAATATTTCTATATATTGCAGCATTCCTCTCCAACTCTTTCACAATGGCAAGTCTTATCTTGCGATGGTGCTTTTGTGTGCCAGTCACAACCTGAGAAATAGCTCTGAAGAAACAGTTCCCATCAGCCACTATACTTTCATTTTTGCATGGAACACCTAACAAACCAACACATGTAGACGCTGGTACACTAATTTTTTCAAACTCCACATTTAACTGTGTGCACAAAGCCTGACAAACCCACTCAGAAATGGGACTAAACACCAGCTTGTTGTTTGTCACTTCACTAACAAATTCAACATCTGAATTCACCTGAGACACATCATACTGTTTTAACTTCTTAGCTTCACTGTGACCCACTGAAATCTTGCGCTTTCTTGTTGCATCATTACATAATAACCCCAAATTATACTCAGAACAACTCAAGGTCTTTCCAGACATTTTGCAACTCTCTGCCTCTATTAAAGACTCCACGATGATAACATCACTGATGTTTGGTTCATTCTGGATTGAATCACAACTTGATTCTGGTGTAAAGGTTTTGCACGTTTTTTCACAACTGTCTTTGGGTGTGGCACTATCAGACACCATAAGGTACCTAACACAAACACCAGCTACTTCAAAAGGCTTTTGCTTCTGACTCAGGCCCGTTGCCAGCTGGCAGATGTGTCTGACCACATCTTCAAGTGACCTGAAGCACAAAACAACACTTCTTCCCTGCTCACTGACCAAACCCACAGCACTGCGTGCATGAGAATCAACTAGTGCATATTGTCCATTCTCAGAAATGACTGCACATGTACTGCCACACAATGTCAGAAGACATGTATTATACATGGCACAGATCTTTTGCAGCCCAGTCTGCAGGGTAGTGTAGACACCATTCTCAATGAGTTCCCCTTCAAGCACATCAACATCCCCACTGACAAAATCTCCATACTCAAACTCAAAGTTTTGCCCATCAATACAATACTTTTTAGGCAAATCAGGGACACACAACACACTGGATGAGTTGCTTATCATGTTGCCGTCTCTCAAATTGGTGTACAAAAGGTCACCTAAAACTACAACTCTGTCAAGAACTTTTGTCTCCCATGAAAAGACGCTATCAACTTTATGTTTTGCCAGGCTAACCAGACCTATAGCCATACACTGAACTCCTCCATATTTAAATCGATCATCAGCCTGGTGAAATGATCCTCTCACACTCTTTATAATGCAACAGCTATCCTCTGCTCCAACTCCCGTGACAGCATTAACAGTTTCAAGGTTGACAGAAGTGTTATCAACTTTAGCTGTAAGATTCGTGTCAACATCCCTGTCCACAAACACTGCACTGCTCTCCACGTCAACATCAACTTGACCTGCCTGCACAGAAATGCTGCTAACAGCATACCATTGTGCATCTAAAGACGTCTGTAAATTTCTGATGTGAAGCATCAGGTCGTCAAGGCATGTGTTAAAAACAGCCACAGCTGTGCCAATCTCAGATGCCAGCCCAGCTGCATTACGTGTGCCACAATCAACAACAACAAAATAATTCTTGTGATGAATGATGACACTAACTGCAGTGTGAAGATCCAACAGACACATGCCATCCCTCAACAGATGTTCCTGCAGCTTTTCATACAACACAGCTTCCCCTTCCGACAGCCCAAAAGCTATGTAAACTGGCGGGCCAATATCAACTTTCCATCTTTGGCCAAACACAGTGTGCTGCCCAATCAGCCTGCAAACGCTATGCTTGCTGCCAATGTCCTGTCTTGCCTTAGCTATATACCTACCTAACTGGCACCCCTCTACACATATATCATCAACATCCTCTGGTTTCCATGTACACACTGGAGCTATCATATGCTTGATTGCAGCCACAACACTGCAGGCAATTAAGGCATTCACATCTGAAGTGGATGGTGCACATTGAACAGCAGTCCCAGCAACAATGGATGCTTGCAACTTCTCTGCACAAATGCAAACATTTGGGTTAGCATTGGACTTACCAGAGGTGATTCTTGGTGTGCGCCGCATGCGAAAACCCTTTTTTCTTGGCATCTACAATAAAAAGAGAAAAAAAATATATTAAACAAACATCCACACTCCAGCTCACATGTTAGTTTGCTCCAAGCATTTACACAAAGGTCAGTGTTTTGTAGTAGCTAATATGTCATTCTTCATAACAGAATTGTTGATATAGGTTACAAGCAAGTCTGGCGCTGAACAGAAATTGTCGCGCTATGCGCCTGTGTTTATTGTGCATAAATACTGAATTGTCCTGACACAATATTGCGTTTCGTTTCTTTTATTACCATGGTACATTAACAAAAACATATACTTTTATTCACAGGATAAAACTTTTTTTTTTGTATCACTAATTGCGCAGTACGATTACAGCATACAATATTATTGTCACTGCTACATTTCTGTAATGAACCAGAAAATATTTCCACTACTAATTAATTACCGTTGAGCTTAAAGGTCCTATTAATAAATGGTTAACGAATGTGTATTTATGAAGACGATTTGTGAGACTGGTAAACTTATGATAGGTACGATGGTCTTTCATTCTACACGGTGCATTTCAAGGTCCTGTACCCATCTGTCGGTAAACTAGACCTGGGCTTGTTAAAGTGACCTGAAGTTACTAAAAACTTCATGAGTGTATGCACTCACTCCAAGAACCGTATGATTATCAATTTGAGCGTGGTGAAAGTTGGGCTCTCGCTAACTCTTTTGTCCACTCTGTGTGCTCGTAAGGGTCTAACCCTTTCACTCTTTTGATTTTTTTCCTCGTATCTTTTCTTTGACTTTTCATCAAGTTTGTCTTTGTACGGAGCGGTATTGTTCTCCTTCGTTTTTGTACATACCTCTTTTGGGGGGCAAAGTAAAAGCAAGAAGGTATTAGAACCGGAGAATGAACGTTTTGCGGTGCTGCAAATGCTTGCATTTGATGCATTGCTTTAATTGTTTTGCCACTAGTGCCCGGCATGCAATGCATGAAAGTCATGTGGTCTGTCAATCTCTATTATGACTACGAACACTAAAGTAAGGGGGTGGAACATGACCTTCCAGTCATGTTCAAATCAAACCTGACCATTTTAAAACTTAAGACACTCATAAATATTGTCATTTACATTTGATTGCCTAAAGGCTTTATGAGATTCTCCACACTATTAACTTATACAAGTGATGTGGGGGGGGGGGGGGGGGGGGGGTGAGTGCATTGAGATTAGAATCTCACCCCCCCTGCCATTGACTGAACAAACGACTGAATAGCCCACTGAACGACTACTTAACGACCCACTGAACAATACTGGAGAACATTTTTTAAACCTTCTCTTTCCACTTTTTGCTCTTAACAGGAAGCATCAAAAAACGTCAAAAAACCCTTGTTAAAACCTCAAGCATGTAAGGCTATAGTCAGCATTTTTAACAACTTACCTTGGTTCACACCAAATCCAGCTGTTCTGCTGAAAGTTCACAGCAAGCCTTCTGAAGTATCTGTACGTGATGTCCCTTAGGAAGTTTGATCTCCTAATACAAAAAAGATATTGTACAATTAAACATTATTGACATAAGATCAGAAAAAGGTCATTTTCAGACTGAAACAGAAATAAAGAAACCTTAACCCTAGCAATTAAAATTGTGACAAAGACAAAACCCCACCCATAAATGGCATGGTTTTTTTAATGACCAGTTATGCTCAGGTTAAAATCTATACCTGTGCACCTACCAAAAATAATTAAACATCAGATTCACAAGGCTAAAATAAATGTGAGACAATAACAAAATTTTCTCAATACCTGCATAATTAGCATGATGCAAATTTAACAACTCACAATGAACGCACAACAAATCACAGCTATGTGAAAAATTACAATTATCCTCTTACGCTCTATAGCCACCAGTACTGTGGCTCAAGAGTTATGCAAAAACCTCCATGTATCACACCTTTCATGCAAATATCACGTAGTATCCACAGAAGCCTTATAATTTTAGCTAAATGGTCATATAAACCATTTCTAAAACTACCAAAGACAGCAGAAACAAGCATGATTGAAATAGCAGTTACTAAATTGCTTAAAATCTGCTAAACACACATAAACCAGCCAAAAATGTTCCACACTTCATGTATTTCATTATATTCATGTTGTGCTTTACTTGAAATAAGAAATCAGTGGCTAATTACCCGGCCTAGCTTTCACAGATTTCAGTCTTTCAAAAAAGACCACAAAATGGCTTAATGGCCCAAATTCACTAAAACAGAAAACCAAACCAAAGACTTTTCACCGGTAACCCTCCCACAAACAATAAAAAAATAACTTAAATACAAAGTAAATTCTGTTACTGAAATTTAAAATGTGGTTTTACACCAAAAATAAAATTCAATTTACAACAAATAAAACTTACCAAGAATTGCACAAGGGCAGGGTTTTTCAAAAATAATCTCTTGTGATGTTTGTTATAGTGGTCTAAAATGATGTCCTCGAATCCTCAGAATGTTAAAATCCAAAGCTCTCCTCTTCTCGTTTGCTAAAAGCAAAGTGGCTTACAAACCAGTGGCACAGGTATTTATTGAAATCATGAGGGACATTCAAAAAACTTCAAATGATCCAATCACAGAAGCCAACAGGGGAGGGACTGTCACAAAGTAACCAGTGAAGTTACAATGCAATAAACAGTACTCAACACCTTTTTTCCCTTGACTAGTTAAAACCTTTATTCAGCAGTACACTAATTTCCATAGCTGTTGTCCACACCCTTGGCCTTGCCAAAAGACACAATCCAATCTTTCGTCTCAGACTCAGTCTCACCTTCGTTTCACAGCCTTACAACTTATTCATTTCAACAGTGTGACCTCAAGTTTGCCCCCCGCTTCCCCTTCACACATGAAAACAAAAGACAGCCATTGATAGTCTCTACCACTAACTGTCTCACCACACCTATTTCTGAATTAAAAATTACCCAAAGTGACCTAAAACATGCCACTTTGGGTCAAATGTGAAAAAATATATTAATCTAAGAAAACTTAGCATTATTATAAAACATCTGTCACAAGTCTTCGTCTGTCTGAGTGGTGGCCTCTGTCACATCTGAACAAAACAAAAACAAAGGGGGAAAGGTGAGGGGTTATACTTTTCTACATCACTGGTTGTTTGTTGTTGGCTTTAAACAAAATAACCAATAATTATTACAACAATTAAGCAGCATTACTCAATTTCTTCCTATTATATAAAAATGAAGCCAATATCTGGATGAGCTCTAATTACATGAATTAGCCGTGATATATGCCAATATGTCAATATGTATGAGAAATACAATATGTCAACATAATTTAAAAAACACAATCAATGAAGATTATTCCAGAGTCTCGGGCATGCCAGGGCATGTCAGGGTAAACTTCATTCAACTACAGAGGATACTTGCAGTCAAACTAAAAGAAGCTGTCAAAATGGACAGCAAAGTTGCTTTCATGTTTTAATTAAAAACAGTCTGGAAACACAACAAACAGTAGTCAAGACCTTTTTCCCCCTTTAGTAGTTAAAAGCTTTAATCGGCAGGGCACTAATTTCCACATCTGTAGTCCACATCTTGACCTTCTCAATAGACAGTTTTAACAGCTTCCCCCCCCCCCCCCCCCCCGCTTCCCCTTCACACATGAAAACAAAAGACAGCCATTGATAGTCTCTACCACTAACTGTCTCACCACACCTATTTCTGAATTAAAAATTACCCAAAGTGACCTAAAACATGCCACTTTGGGTCAAATGTGAAAAAATATATTAATCTAAGAAAACTTAGCATTATTATAAAACATCTGTCACAAGTCTTCGTCTGTCTGAGTGGTGGCCTCTGTCACATCTGAACAAAACAAAAACAAATAATATTTTTTGACAGTTAGTATTTATAAACAACTTTAACAAATATACATGGGTAAAACAGACATTTGCATATATCTAATCCTTATAAAATCACAAATGAAGAAAACAAAACATGATACTAATCATGGATTTAATATTTTCTCCAAATGATTTATCATAAACTAAAATAAATAATTCGCATTCATGTTTATTTGTATGTAGACAGTCGTTCAATAGTAATTCATAGAGTATTTTTTCTAAGTCCCATTTCTTAAAATAAGACACTGAAGCCAACATTCACTGTTTATACCATCCAAACAATACATTAAGACTTACCATCACGTGCGAATGTAATCGAAGCTTGCAATGCATCCAGCTCCTGGGCAGTGTTATTCAGCATTTCTTTTTCAGCATCCAGCTGTTCTTTTAAAACAGAAATCTTTCTTTCGGCTGCACGCCTGAGCCGCACCTGCCGAACCAAGAGGTCCATTGCCTTGGCATGAAGTTGCAAGCACCTTGTATATAGATCCTCTCTGCTGACCCCTGGGTCCAAGCAGGCATACTGAAATTACAAAATATTTTGGATCATAACAAAATTAGAAAACAGTTATTCGCTTCAATCTATGCTGCCGCTACAATGTAATGTTTGTAGTGCCAGATCACAACAACAGCTGTATAAAAGTCTCAGCTTAACCTTGTGCCATCCTTTAAAAAACTTACGTTGATCACCCTGGGGACCCAAAAAGGCCCCAGTATGGCACAAGGGTTAACAGTGACTTATATGAAAGAGCAAACAAACAAACAAACAAACACAAGAAACACTAAACACAGCATCCTGCCCAGCTCTGTAACAGGTAATGTAGCGTAAAAACAAATTTTTCTACACTATAAATAAAATTTAAGAAATATTTGTTACTTACAGTTGATAGTTGAAATTCTTGACACAATGATTCAACTTCAGGATCATTAATCCCAGCAAACTTCGTTGGGGAAGCATATGCCATTCTCTATTTATGATAAAGTATGAGGTTAATTAGTTACATTTTACACAACATTCAAACAATATACAAACATGAGAGCATCAAAGAGACTTTACTTACACATAAACATGTAGTTAGTTCACAATAATGATCAGTAATGCAATTACATTCATTCAAAAAACACAAAACATATATATAAATGGTAAATGGCCTGTATTTCTATATCGCTTTACTAGTCCCTAAGGACCCCAAAGCGCTTTACACATCCAGAATGAAGGTGTAAATTAGTCAATGTATGACATTAAGATAATGCTCACCAACTCTTGCTGTCTGCTGCTCAAATTTGCTTAAAGAAAAGGATTGAACGCACAACAAATCACAGCTATGTGAAAAATTACAATTATCCTCTTACGCTCTATAGCCACCAGTACTGTGGCTCAAGAGGTATTTATTGAAATCATGAGGGACATTCAAAAAACTTCAAATGATCCAATCACAGAAGCCAACAGGGGAGGGACTGTCACAAAGTAACCAGTGAAGTTACAATGCAATAAACAGTACTCAACACCTTTTTTCCCTTGACTAGTTAAAACCTTTATTCAGCAGTACACTAATTTTCATAGCTGTTGTCCACACCCTTGGCTTTGCCAAAAGACACAATTCAATCTTTTGTCTCAGACTCAGTCTCACCTTCGTTTCACAGCCTTACAACTTATTCATTTCAACAGTGTGACCTCAAGTTTGCCCCCCGCTTCCCCTTCACACATGAAAACAAAAGACAGCCATTGATAGTCTCTACCACTAACTGTCTCACCACACCTATTTCTGAATTAAAAATTACCCAAAGTGACCTAAAACATGCCACTTTGGGTCAAATGTGAAAAAATATATTAATCTAAGAAAACTTAGCATTATTATAAAACATCTGTCACAAGTCTTCGTCTGTCTGAGTGGTGGCCTCTGTCACATCTGAACAACACAAAAACAAAGGGGGAAAGGTGAGGGGTTATACTTTTCTACATCACTGGTTGTTTGTTGTTGGCTTTAAACAAAATAACCAATAATTATTACAACAATTAAGCAGCATTACTCAATTTCTTCCTATTATATAAAAATGAAGCCAATATCTGGATGAGCTCTAATTACATGGATTAGCCGTGATATATGCCAATATGTCAATATGTATGAGAAATACAATATGTCAACATAATTTAAAAAACACAATCAATGAAGATTATTCCAGAGTCTCGGGCATGCCAGGGCATGTCAGGGTAAACTTCATTCAACTACAGAGGATACTTGCAGTCAAACTAAAAGAAGCTGTCAAAATGGACAGCAAAGTTGCTTTCATGTTTTAATTAAAAACAGTCTGGAAACACAACAAACAGTAGTCAAGACCTTTTTTCCCCTTTAGTAGTTAAAAGCTTTAATCGGCAGGGCACTAATTTCCACATCTGTAGTCCACATCTTGACCTTCTCAATAGACAGTTTTAACAGCTTCTCCCCCCCCCCCCGCTTCCCCTTCACACATGAAAACAAAAGACAGCCATTGATAGTCTCTACCACTAACTGTCTCACCACACCTATTTCTGAATTAAAAATTACCCAAAGTGACCTAAAACATGCCACTTTGGGTCAAATGTGAAAAAATATATTAATCTAAGAAAACTTAGCATTATTATAAAACATCTGTCACAAGTCTTCGTCTGTCTGAGTGGTGGCCTCTGTCACATCTGAACAAAACAAAAACAAATAATATTTTTTGACAGTTAGTATTTATAAACAACTTTAACAAATATACATGGGTAAAACAGACATTTGCATATATCTAATCCTTATAAAATCACAAATGAAGAAAACAAAACATGATACTAATCATGGATTTAATATTTTCTCCAAATGATTTATCATAAACTAAAATAAATAATTCGCATTCATGTTTATTTGTATGTAGACAGTCGTTCAATAGTAATTCATAGAGTATTTTTTCTAAGTCCCATTTCTTAAAATAAGACACTGAAGCCAACATTCACTGTTTATACCATCCAAACAATACATTAAGACTTACCATCACGTGCGAATGTAATCGAAGCTTGCAATGCATCCAGCTCCTGGGCAGTGTTATTCAGCATTTCTTTTTCAGCATCCAGCTGTTCTTTTAAAACAGAAATCTTTCTTTCGGCTGCACGCCTGAGCCGCACCTGCCGAACCAAGAGGTCCATTGCCTTGGCATGAAGTTGCAAGCACCTTGTATATAGATCCTCTCTGCTGACCCCTGGGTCCAAGCAGGCATACTGAAATTACAAAATATTTTGGATCATAACAAAATTAGAAAACAGTTATTCGCTTCAATCTATGCTGCCGCTACAATGTAATGTTTGTAGTGCCAGATCACAACAACAGCTGTATAAAAGTCTCAGCTTAACCTTGTGCCATCCTTTAAAAAACTTACGTTGATCACCCTGGGGACCCAAAAAGGCCCCAGTATGGCACAAGGGTTAACAGTGACTTATATGAAAGAGCAAACAAACAAACAAACAAACACAAGAAACACTAAACACAGCATCCTGCCCAGCTCTGTAACAGGTAATGTAGCGTAAAAACAAATTTTTCTACACTATAAATAAAATTTAAGAAATATTTGTTACTTACAGTTGATAGTTGAAATTCTTGACGCAATGATTCAACTTCAGGATCATTAATCCCAGCAAACTTCGTTGGGGAAGCATATGCCATTCTCTATTTATGATAAAGTATGAGGTTAATTAGTTACATTTTACACAACATTCAAACAATATACAAACATGAGAGCATCAAAGAGACTTTACTTACACATAAACATGTAGTTAGTTCACAATAATGATCAGTAATGCAATTACATTCATTCAAAAAACACAAAACATATATATAAATGGTAAATGGCCTGTATTTCTATATCGCTTTACTAGTCCCTAAGGACCCCAAAGCGCTTTACACATCCAGAATGAAGGTGTAAATTAGTCAATGTATGACATTAAGATAATGCTCACCAACTCTTGCTGTCTGCTGCTCAAATTTGCTTAAAGAAAAGGATTGAACGCACAACAAATCACAGCTATGTGAAAAATTACAATTATCCTCTTACGCTCTATAGCCACCAGTACTGTGGCTCAAGAGTTATGCAAAAACCTCCATGCAAATATCACGTAGTATCCACAGAAGCCTTATAATTTTAGCTAAATGGTCATATAAACCATTTCTAAAACTACCAAAGACAGCAGAAACAAGCATGATTGAAATAGCAGTTACTAAACTGCTTAAAATCTGCTAAACACACATAAACCAGCCAAAAATGTTCCACACTTCATGTATTTCATTATATTCATGTTGTGCTTTACTTGTAATAAGAAATCAGTGGCTAATTACCCGGCCTAGCTTTCACAGATTTCAGTCTTTCAAAAAAGACCACAAAATGGCTTAATGGCCCAAATTCACTAAAACAGAAAACCAAACCAAAGACTTTTCACCGGTACCCCTCCCACAAACAATAAAAAAATAACTTAAATACAAAGTAAATTCTGTTACTGAAATTTAAAATGTGGTTTTACACCAAAAATAAAATTCAATTTACAACAAATAAAACTTACCAAGAATTGCACAAGGGCAGGGTTTTTCAAAAATAATCTCTTGTGATGTTTGTTATAGTGGTCTAAAATAATGTCCTCGAATCCTCAGAATGTTAAAATCCAAAGCTCTCCTCTTCTCGTTTGCTAAAAGCAAAGTGGCTTACAAACCAGTGGCACAGGTATTTATTGAAATCATGAGGGACATTCAAAAAACTTCAAATGATCTTTTGTCTCAGTCTAACCTTTTCAACAGTGTCACTTGCCCCCCCCCCCCCCCCCCCCGTTCAGGGAAACGGGGTTGTCATGGTGGCACGTGGAGTTTCAATCACTCGCCAAAAAGCAGTAATCTGCTGTCACTCAAAATCAAAATGTCCAATATGTCCCAAAGGTCGCAGGCGTGATGAGACTCGAGCTCGGAAATGTTTGTTATGCCATTTGTCAGTAATGGTTAGAGTGCCACCTAGTGGAACGACTATAATCATGATTGAATGAGATGAAATGTTAGCTGGTGGTTGAATGCATGAATTCCATCAATGTGACATGAGATCGGAGGTGCTGGTTGTAGGTGTTGGGCGTAGCTCGACGCGATGGGGTGCGAGGGCCCTCATAACGCTGCTTGCAGCTTTAATTATTATTATTATTATTATTATTATTATTATTATTATTATTCACCCCAAACAAGGGCCTTTTTGAGGGCCTAAACATGCTCAAAAACTCATGAAATTTTGCACACATGCCAGGTCTGGTGAAAAATTTTGTATTTTAATGGTTTTACATATGAGCACTGGGAAATGGCTCTACAGCGCCACCTATGCCTTGTTAAATGCAGCCCTACGACCACATCGTTTGAGCTACATGTATGAAATTTGGCACACATGTGTATCATGCCAAGACGAACAAAAAAGTCTGTGGGCCCATTGACGCAAACCCAACAGGAAGTCCGCCATTTGGAAGAGAAGGTGACATTTTGGCTCTAATTTTGCCATTTCCATGCCTCGAACTTTTGCGAACTCCTCCTTGGGATTTGGTCATATAAGCTTCATCTTTGGTCAGTGTCAACTACACACCTGGACCATGTTAAATTGCGGAGCTTTTGAGTTTTCACAATACGGTGAGGCCGTGGCGCCATGGCGAATTTCGATGACTCGCCATCAAAATCTTATTGCCTCTCATTTTGTCGCACCCTGGTGGCAACGCGGTTCACCATGAAAGATGAAGTGGCTTTTGAGGGGCTTGGAAAGTTTAAAAAGTCTTGAAATTTGGCGCACACCTCCAATGTGGTTAAGGCTTTGTTGTTATGTGATCATTTTCATTGAATATCCCAAAATGGCTCCACAGCGCCCCCTACAAAATTTCAAAATCACAGCCCCTGCTCTGTGTTTTATGTATGAGTCTGAAACCTGGTAAGCTTATAGGAGATATCAAGATGTACAAAAAAGTCTCTTGGAGCAATATCCCAAATCCAACAGGAAGTCAGCCATTTTAAAATTAATCTGCAATTTTGGCAACATTTTCCCCTCTTTCCAGGCATCGTTCTTTGACGAACTCCTCCAAGGGATTTCATCAGATTGCACTATTCTTCAGTGTGTGGAATCCAAAGACCTTTGTGTTGTTAAATTGCGAAGCTTTTTACGTTCAGGGAAACGGGGTGGTTATGGCGGCACGTAGACTCTCAATCACTCGCCAAAAAGCAGTAATCTGCTGCTACTCAAAAACACAATGTCCAATCTCACCCAAAGGTCGCAGGCATAATGAGACTCGAGTTCGGAAATGTTTGTTATGCCATTTGTACATAATGGTTAGAGTGCCACCTAGTGGAACGACTAGCTAATCATGAATGAATGAGTTGAAATGTTAGCTGGTGGTTAAATGCATGAATTCCATCAATGTGACATCGATCGGATGTGCTGGTTTTAGGTGTTGGGCGTGGCTCGACGCGCCGGGGGTGCTCGGGCCCTCATAACGCTGCTTGCAGCTTTAATTAGGGCCCGAGCACCGAGAGTGCGAAGGCCCTATTGTATCTGCTCCGTTTCTTATTATTATTATTCACCCCAAACAAGGGCCTTTTTGAGGGCCTAAACATGCTCAAAAACTCATGAAATTTTGCACACATGCCAGGTCTGGTGAAAAATTTTGTATTTTAATGGTTTTACTTATGAGCACTGGGAAATGGCTCTACAGCGCCACCTATGCCTTGTTAAATGCAGCCCTACGACCACATGGTTTGAGCTACATGTATGAAATTTGGCACACATGTGTAACATGCCAAGACGAACAAAAAAGTCAGTGGGCCCATTGACGCAAACCCAACAGGAAGTCCGCCATTTGGACGTGAAGGTGACATTTTGGCTCTAATTTTGCCATTTCCATGCCTCGAACTTTTTCGAACTCCTCCTTGGGATTTGGTCGTATAAGCTTCATCTTTGGTCAGTGTCAACTACACACCTGGGCCATGTTAAATTGCGGAGCTTTTGAGTATTCACAATACGGTGAGGCCGTGGCGCCACGGCGAATTTCGATGACTCGCCATGAAAATCTTATTGCCTCTCATTTTGTCATACATTTTCTGACCTTGACCAAAGTGAACACATATGATAAGGCTCCACCCCTGAACATATTTCAACTGCCATATTTGACATCAGAGACAGCGCCACCTAGTGGGAACAGGAAATGTCATGTTTTACACTTTGGGGTACAGTATTGTGATGGGTGACATCTGCAGCCTCAAATTTCTCCAGGAAAGCCTTAAGGAGTTGGTCTTGGGTTACAGTGAAAACTGTGACTTTTCGCAAAAGGGTGTGACCCCAGCAGCATGGCGAACTTTGATGTCACGCCATGATGAAACAAATTAGTATAACTCAATGAAATCCAGTCTGATCAGTACCAGACTTTACAGGCATGATGTCAGACCCGCCCTGAACAGATTGATGTGCCCATTGTCGGGAATACGCAGAGCGCCACCTAGTGGCAACAGGAAATGTCATGGCTTTAATTTTGTTGTACTGATTTTCACAGGTTCATCGTGGCCACCTCAAAAGCGGTGAATATCACCATCAGTCCTTCATGATGCTTTAGTGCGAAAATTGTGAGTTTAAACTGAATGGCGCACCCTGTTGGCAACGCGGTTAACCATGAAAAATGAAGTTGCTTTTGAGGGCCTTGGAAAGTTTAAAAAGTCTTGAAATTTGGTGCATACCTCCAATGTGATGAGGGCTTTTTTGTTATGTGATCATTTTCATTGAATATCCCAAAATGGCTCCACAGCGCCCCCTACAAAATTTCAAAACATCAGCCCCTGCTCTGTGTTTTATGTATGAGTCTGAAACCTGGTAAGCTTATAGGAGATATCAAGATGTACAAAAAAGTCTCTTGGAGCAATATCCCAAATCCAACAGGAAGTCAGCCATTTTAAAATTAATGTGCAATTTTGACGACATTTTCCCCTCTTTTCAGGCACCGTACTTTGACGAACTCCTCCAAGGGATTTCATCAGATTGACGCGATCTCCAGTGCGTGGCATCTAACGACCTTTGTGATGTTAAATTGCGAAGCTTTTTACGTTCAGGGAAACGAGGTGGTCATGGCGGCACGTTGAGTTTCAATCACTCGCCAAAAAGCAGTAATCTGCTGTCACTCAAAAACACCATGTCCAATCTCTCCCAAAGTTCGCAGGTGTGATGAGACTCGAGCTTGGAAATGTTTGTTATGCCATTTGTCAGTAATGGTTAGAGCGCCACCTAGTGGTACGACTAACTAATCATGATTGAATGAGATGAAATGTTAGCTGGTGGTTAAATGCATGAATTCCATCAATGTGACATCAGATCGGACGTGCTGGTTTGAGGTGTTGGGTGTGGCTCGACGTGCAGGGGATGCGAGGGCCCTCAGAACGCTGCTTGCAGCTTTAATTGGTAATTTTTTCTCTAATGATAAAAATTTTATTTGTGAAGAAGTTCATGAAGTCATTACTAGTTAACGTTAAAGGGATGGTTGGCTCAACAGAGCTCTGACTGTTTGTCAGCCTGGCTACAGTGCTGAAGAGAAACCTGGGGTTGTTCTTATTTTCTTCAATCAGTGATGAATAGTAAGATGTTCTGGCTTTGCGAAGGGCTTTCTTATAAAGCAGCAAACTATTTCTCCAGGCTAAATGATGATCCTCTAAATTTGTGACACGCCATTTCCTCTCCAGCTTACGAATCATCTGCTTTAGGCTACGTGTTTGAGAATTATACCACGGAGTCAGGTACTTCTGATTTGAGATCTTAGTTTTCACAGGAGCTACAGTATCCAGAGTCGTACGTAGTGGGGAGGTGAAATTATTAACAAGATAATCGACCTCTGTTGGAGTAGCGTTCAGATAGCTGCTCTGCTCTGTGTAGGTACAGGGCATTGAAGATGATAACAGTGGGTGGATTATATTCTTAAACTTAGTTACAGCGCTTTCAGAAAGACATCTACTGTGATAAAGTCTACTCTCCACCGCTGTGTAATCAATTATTGTAAATGTAAATGTTATCAGGAAATGATCAGACAGGAGAGGGTTTTCAGGAAACACTGTTAAATGTTCAGTTTCTATGCCATATGTTAAAACAAGATCTAGAGTGTGATTAAAGTGGTGGGTGGGTTCTTTTACATTTTGAGAGAAGCCAGTTGAGTCTAATAACAGATTAAATGCCATGTTGAGGCTGTCATTTTTAGCATCTACATGGATGTTAAAATCACCCACAATAATTATTTTATCTGAGCTCAGAACTAAATTAGATATAAAGTCTGAGCAATCAGACAGAAACTCTGTGTAAGGCCCAGTTGGATGATAGATGATAACAATAACATAATAGACTTCAGAAGGAAAAAGGCAGAGATCCAACCACTATTCATTAATGGGGACTGTGTAGAAAGGGTGGCAAGCTTCCGCTTCCTCGGAGTCAACATAGAGGAGAACCTTTCCTGGAGTGTGAACACCTCCGAGCTGCTGAAAAAGGCCCAACAGAGACTGTACCCCCTGAGAATTCTCAGGAGGAATAACATCACACAGAGACTGTCCTTCTACAGAGCCACCATTGAGAGTGTTCTAACCTACTGCATATGTATTTGGTACACTAGCTGCACAGGGGCTCAGAGTAAAGCACTCCAAGGGATCATTAACACCGCCCAAAAGATCACTGGCTGCCCTCTCCCCACACTGGAAGTTCTACACAACATCCACTGTTGTAAAAAGGCCCAA
This sequence comes from Rhamphochromis longiceps, assembly GCF_057381845.1. Classification (NCBI taxonomy): domain Eukaryota; kingdom Metazoa; phylum Chordata; class Actinopteri; order Cichliformes; family Cichlidae; genus Rhamphochromis; species Rhamphochromis longiceps. Next base: position 1,798,521 of record NC_140565.1, read on the forward strand.
AACATCATAAAAGACACCTCACATCCTGGCCACTCCCTGTTTGAACTGTTGCCCTCAGGCAGACGGTTCAGGGCAATCAGCGCAAGGACTAATAGACTCAAATACAGCTGTTATCCAACTGCAATAACACATCTGAATACTACAAAAAAAAATGTCCATCACGCCACTCTTGTGTTAATCTATGCACGGTCTGAAGCATGTATGGGGGAATGTATGTGAATGTTTTACTGTTACGTCTTATTAGTATTTTAAGTACCGAATTTCCCGGACTACAGAGTGCACCTGAATATTAGCCGCACAAGCTAAAATCAGGGGAAATCCTGTTTTGTACATACATTAGCCGCACCTGACTAAAAGCCGCAGGTGTTTCAATGTTGACTTATCATATGTAAGAGAATATGCACAAAGCGAATTGTCAGGAAAGAGATGGCTGTTTGGAGACACACCCCTTTTTTTAATATTTTGAAAAACAAGTTATGGGTACATATTTGCATAACTTTTTAGGTATATGTACAAGTAGCGGTAATTACAAGTACGAAACATGTACTCTGCTTCATAAATGAGTCGAACACCCTCAGAAGGGCCGTGGCGGTGTCCTCCTCTCCATCATGCAGCAGTCCAGCCCTTCGAAATCCGTTGGTGATCGTGGATGTTTTCAAACTTTTCCACGCTGTCAGAATCCACTGGTGGAGTTGGGCATAACTTGCTTTTCGCAAGTTTATCGCCGCTCATCATCCACGCCTCCCACTGAACGTGTAGCGCTACTTTGAAGTTTGTTTTTCACACTACTAGTACGGCACTACGTTGCCTGGTGGACGGAAATGTGACCAACATACCACTCCTGAACCCCGATCCTTCCGCCAGGCAACGTAGTGCCGTACAACAGCGGAACAAACAAAACAAATCCTCTTACGATATCACAAAAATCATGGACAATCCATAAAAAAGCCGCACCTGACTAAAAGCCGCAGGGTTCAAAGCTTGTGCAAAAAGTAGCGGCTTATAGCCCGACAATTACGGTATTCTATCTATTTTATATATTGAATTTTATTGTTTTAATTATATTTTGATATTGCTAGGGATGATGCAATGATCGGGGACCAGTCTTAATTTTGTTGTACCTGTGACAATGACAATAAAGTTTCTGATTCTGATTCTGATTCTGAAGTAAGACTGGTTTCCGAGTTTTACAGCTGGGGTGGACAAGGCTAAGCATCGGGCTTTCAAATGAATTAAAAGTCTGTCTTGGTCTTTCATTAATTAATAGGCTGGTGTGCCGCCATGGTCACCACCCATCTTGAGGAGTTTGCCCCCTCACATATACTAATGTGCCACAAACAGGACTTTAATACCACCAACCATTCCCATTTTATTACAGTGTATCCATATAAATGGCCCACCCCGTAGAAAGCAGGAGCACTAGATGCAAGACAAGGAACACAAAGGAGGCCCAATGACAAAACGGGCCTGAAGCATGCTGTTGGGGAATTATATAATATTCTTAACCACTTTATGAAAGAAGTTTCCAAAACCAAATTTGTTTTAAGTTGCAAATAAAAATTTCCAGTTAACTCACTCAAATACTTTTTCTGCATCTAGAGACAGTACAACGGAGTTCATTTCCACCACTGAGCATCTTAAAAACGTATATATAGTTTAGATAATAAAGTATAATGTAAGTGTTGGGGTGGCTGTAGAGCAGGTCATCTACTGATCGGAAGGTTGGTGGTTCGATTCCTGGCTTCCCCTAGTCTGCATGCCAAATATCCTTGGGCAAGATACTAACCCCAAATTGCTCTCCGATGCATCCATCGGAATATGAATGTGTGTGAATGTTAGATATGAAGCACTTAGAAAAATGTGCTTGTGCGAATGGGTGTGAATGTTGTGTAAAGCGCTTTGAGTGCTCAGATGAGTAGAAAAACACTATATAAGAACCAGTCCATTTACCATGAAGTGAAATGACACTAGTCAATTGAGCAACATTTGCAAATTAGTTTACTAGCTAAAGTTAGCATTACTAGCGGCCAATAGCTGTGTATTTATCACACACAGATGAAATATCTCAATTTTCTCCAATAAAAGTCAAACAAATGACATAAAATAAAGATTTTCTCTATTTCAGTCACTTAGCTGCTACTGTCATGGTTACCGTATTTTCACGACCATAAGGCGCACTTAAAAGTCTTAGATTTTCTTCAAAAAGTACGGCGCGCCCTATAGCGCAGTGCGCCCTGTGTGTTGTAAGGAGGACGTAGTAGAGAACACCATGAGAATGCTAAAGGGTGAAGTGTGGGCGTTGATCGTATATACCGGACAATCGCACATACCTGTATAAAAGGAAAGGTATGTGCATTATGTGGAACATCGTTGTTTTAACAACCCTGAAAATGGCAAAGAGACACGCTTATGAAGCACAGTTTAAACTGAAGGCCATCAGCTATGCGGAGGAACATTGAAATCGAGCAGCGGCGAGAGAATTTAAGAGTAACGAATCGATGGTTCGCAAATGGAGGAAGCTAGAAAACAAGCTCCGGCAGGTCAAGAAAACGCAGCTGAATTTCCGCGGACATAAGGCGAGGTGGCCCGAGTTGGAGGAAAGACTCGAGCGGTGGATCATCGAGCAAAGAACGAGCGGGAGAAGCGTTTCGACGGTCACCATTCGGCTAAAAGCAGTTTCGCTAGCTGAAGAGATGAACATTGAACATTTCCAAGGAGGTCCGTCTTGGTGCTTTCGTTTTATGAAACGGTGCCATTTTTCCATCCGGACCAGGACTACGGTAGCGCAGCAACTTCCAGCGGATTATAAGGAAAAGCTGGCCATCTTCCGCTCCTACTGCAGCAAACACATCGGCGACAAAAACATCCAGCCCAGCCACATCACAAACATGGACGAGGTCCCGCTCACTTTTGACATCCCGGTGAGTCACACTGTGGAGAAGAAGGGGACCAGCACGGTAGCGATACGCACAACGGGGTATGAAAAGTCTTCTTTTACTGTTGTGCTTGGCTGCCATGCTAATGGACAGAAACTGCCGCCTATGGTGATTTCTAAGCGAAAGACTTTGCCTAAAGAGAAGTTTCCAGCAGGAATCATCATTAAGGCAAATGAAAAGGGCTGGATGGATGAGGAAATGATGAAAGAGTGGCTGAGGGAGGTGTATGTAAGGAGACCAGGTGGTTTTTTCCACGCATCACCATCGCTCTTAATCTGTGACTCTATGCGTGCCCATCTCACAGCCGATGTGAAAAAACTAGTGAAACAAATGAACTGTGAGCTTGCTGTCATTCCGGGAGGCCTGACAAAGGAACTCCAGCCGCTGGACATCGGTGTGAACCGGCCGTTCAAAGTAAGGCTGCGAGCGGCCTGGGAGTGATGGATGACCAATGGAGACCACAGTTTCACCAAGAGTGGAAGGCAGCGGCGGGCGAGTTACGCCACAATTTGCCAATGGATTGTAGATGCTTGGGCTAACATGTCTGCTGGCACTGTTGTTCGAGCTTTCGCAAAAGCCGGCATCATTTCCGAGGAGCCGCACGGCACGGAAAGTGACTCTGACAGTGAAGAAAGTGAACTTGGCATGTTTGATGGAGATTTAGCGCAGCTGTTCAATTCAGACACAGAGGATGAGGACTTCGATGGGTTTGATGATAAAAATGTGAGTACCAAACTTTGTTTTGCTCCTGCTTTATTTTTAAATACGCACACTTGTATGCTTGTGTGTTGTTGATGATGACGATTACTGGTAATAAAAATGTGAGTACCAAACTTTGTTTTGCTCCTGCTTTATTTTTAAATATGCACACTTCCACAGCAGCAGTGTTTTGTAGGCTTGATCGTTCAATCTAACAGCGCCTCACTTAGGGTCTTAGCGGCCTTCATGGTAGACTGTGTCCTTCAAAGGATGCAGCCCCATTTAGACACAGTCTACGTATCATTGATTAAAAAGCACATTACCTTGAATCCTTTTTTCACAACACAGATTAATCCTTTGCTTGTTTTCCACAGGTCTCGGTACAATCCTTTACCTGTTTTGGTTTTTGTCACTTCTGCAGTGATTCCATTTTTTTCTGTTTCCATTTTGTTTGAGTCCACTTCCTTTGTGTTTCATGTGTCTTGTAGTGTTTTTATATTTTCTGGTGCTTTTTTGAGTTACTGTGCAGTTGGCCACTGAGGGCCAACATACTTTCACAAATCATAGTGATTATTTATAAAACATTATAAAACATAAAATTATCAAATGTGTAATATTATCAGCCTAGAAATAAAAACATTTTAAAAGAGTTGTGTTTCGTAAGACATTTATTTTCTAATCTTGGCTTATGACCACGAAATCATCCTGGTTATCAACTGTGGAGCATTTTGTTTTGATGGCAGTTTTCTGTTGCACGTCACATTTGATCCCAAAGTCTGTACTGTTTGATGGTTATCAGAGGCGTTAGTGTTTCATATTAGCCTTATAATTACATATTTTGGTCATTTATGTGAAAAATGTTTATTTACTAATACATAACAATATAACATTTCATATATTTCTACAAGCTCTGATACTTGTGTTTCTGTGTTTAAATGTATATGATATGTATGAACCTAATATGGTGGATGAACATGTCGACAGCTTTGCTTTTAAATGGAATGATTTGTGTATCTGGGTCTGCAGAGTTCTGAAATCATATGGATGTTATTTACAGTGGGGCAAAAAAGTATTTAGTCAGCCACCGATTGTGCAAGTTCCCCCACTTAAAATGATGACAGAGGTCAGTAATTTGCACCAGAGGTACACTTCAACTGTGAGAGACAGAATGTGAAAAAAATCCATGAATCCACATGGTAGGATTTGTAAAGAATTTATTCGTAAATTAGGGTGGAAAATAAGTATTTGGTCACCTCAAACAAGGAAAATCTCTGGCTCTCACAGACCTGTAACGTCTTCTGTAAGAAGCTTTTCTGTCCCCCACTCGTTACCTGTATGAATGGCACCTGTTTGAACTCATCATCTGTATAAAAGACACCTGTCCACAGCCTCAAACAGTCAGACTCCAAACTCCGCCATGGCCAAGACCAAAGAGCTTTCGAAGGACACCAGGAAAAGTATTGTAGACCTGCACCAGACTGGGAAGAGTGAATCTACAATAGGCAAGCAGCTTGGTGTGAAAAAATCAACTGTGGGAGCAATCATCAGAAAATGGAAGACATACAAGACCACTGATAATCTCCCTCGATCTGGGGCTCCACGCAAGATCTCATCCCGTGGGGTCAAAATGATCATGAGAACGGTGAGCAAAGATCCCAGGACCACACGGGGGGACCTGGTGAATGACCTGCAGAGAGCTTTGACCAAAGTAACAAAGGTCACCATCAGTAACACACTACAACGGCAGGGAATCAAATCCCGCAGTGCCAGACGTGTTCCGCTGCTGAAGCCAGTGCATGTCCAGGCCCGTCTGAAGTTTGCCAGAGAGCACATGGATGATACAGCAGAGGATTGGGAGAATGTCATGTGGTCAGATGAAACCAAAGTAGAACTTTTTGGTATAAACTCAACTCGGCGTGTTTGGAGGAAGAAGAATACTGAGTTGCATCCCAAGAACACCATACCTACTGTGAAGCATGGGGGTGGAAACATCATGCTATGGGGCTGTTTTTCTGCCAAGGGGACAGGACGACTGATCCGTGTTAAGGACAGAATGAATGGGGCCATGTATCGTGAGATTTTGAGCCAAAACCTCCTTCCATCAGTGAGAACTTTGAAGATGAAATGAGGCTGGGTCTTCCAACATGACAATGATCCAAAACACACCGCCCGGGCAACAAAGGAGTGGCTCCGTAAGAAGCATTTGAAAGTCCTGGAGTGGCCTAGCCAGTCTCCAGACCTCAACCCCATAGAAAATCTGTGGCGGGAGTTGAAAGTCCGTGTTGCTCGGCAACAGCCCCAAAACATCACTGCTCTCGAGAAGATCTGCATGGAGGAATGGGCCAAAATACCAGCTACTGTGTGTGCAAACCTGGTAAAGACCTATAGTAAACGTTTGACCTCTGTTATTGCCAACAAAGGTTATGTTACAAAGTATTGAGTTGTATTTTTGTTATTGACCAAATACTTATTTTCCACCCTGATTTACGAATAAATTCTTTACAAATCCTACCATGTGGATTCATGGATTTTTTTTTTCACATTCTGTCTCTCACAGTTGAAGTGTACCTCTGGTGCAAATTACTGACCTCTGTCATCATTTTAGGTGGGGGAACTTGCACAATCGGTGGCTGACTAAATACTTTTTTGCTCCACTGTAAGATGAATGTTCTGATCCCAATAGTCCTCTGCTTTGGCGTTGGGATAATTGAGGCAGATCACAAGAATGTGGCAATGCAATTAGACCGACATGTTGACATTTAATGTCAATTTAATTCCAAGAATAATCAAAATAGTCTGATGGAATTTAATTTTAATGTGTAAATTTATGTGCTTGTAAAGTAGTCCATTATTTTAAAAGAAGGATGAATGTTCTATTTCTTTGAACACCACTTGCTATATTATTATATTATATGAAGGGTTACTGTATTGCGTTATATTTCAAGTCTTCACACAAGAACCATAGTGCAAAGGAAATTAACAGGGTTCATGTACAGCTAGACACTAACTGAGCATTCAGGCAGTTAGCTTCACTGTAAAACTGCCACCTCTTTGTTATTCGATGTAGTTCTCTCTGTCTCTGGTCTCCCACAGTGTTGGACAGTCTGTCTGCCCTGAAGTCTTTATTAGTGCTGCTGGCTTGCCAAGCAACAGCAGGGGTAAGCAGAATCCTGCACTGCTCCTATTCTTTTCTCCCTACCATCTGAAATCCTCTTTTCTGCAAACTCCTCCATCTTCCTCGACCTGCCCTCAGTTAGCCAGTTCCTTCTGCTGTCCATCATTTGTTCTGCCCTCCATGCATCTCTATTGACTACCTGCAGGTACATGCTCAGCAGGAAAACATGTTGCTCTCACCTCTTCAGACACCAGAAACACCTGTGGGTCTGTGTGGGTCGCTACAGTGCCTCACAGCAGGGCCTCCTGGATAAAATACTTGTGTTTGGTTCATGTGCATCACACTGTGAGATATAGACAGAAACATGGCTACTCTCACCCTATCTTTGAGCTTCATCCACTGACAATAATCATCTCTTGGAGCCCCTGATATATAAACAATATCACTGGTTTATGAATACCTTTTTTTTGTTTAGAAATAAAAAACATAAAAAAATGTTTGGCCTTAAATGTCGGCATATGATGCACACCTAATACATATAATTTGTACTGTAGAGTTAGTCTGAATGTGCATTTTTGTTTGCATGTGTGTGTGTGTGTGTGTGTGCATATTTGTAAATGCTATTAATAAATGAAAAAAGAAAACAGATCTTGCTCCTCCATTTGGTGTGAGGAATGTAAAGAAGCTTTACAGTTTGTGAGTCAGTATTCAGATACATAGACCTACACAGATTTCAGTTCAATTCAATTCAATTCAATTTTATTTATATAGCGCCAAATCACAAAAAAAGTCGCCTCAAGGCACTTCAGTTCAGGGCAGAATTTTCGAAGGATGAAGGTGAGGGTGTCCCCACAGCAATCACCCAACATTTAGCAATGAGATGAGACTGCAAGAAAATATTTTGCTTTCTAATGTCAATTTATCCATCCATCTAAAAGTAAATCAGCTGACTGGTGAACATTGGTGGACATTGTTCTAATTGTGCTATTAATTTATGCAAATTATCACTGTCCTGCTATCCTACCAGTCCATTGGCCAGTCCATGCTTGTAAAACTTTGTGGACAATTTTTTTAAAGCCGTATCTGTGCCAGTAAATTGACAACTTTTAATCAACTCTACCAATTCTGTAAGGAGAGTGGTCAAATATCCAGCAACAATGATGCTATAAGCTGATAGCTAATAAAAGCATCTGGCTGAGACTGTATGCATACTTTGTGGGGGATTCATTTAATGGTTAAAAAAACTGAATTAGGTGCAAAAGTTTTTAAAATGTATGCTATATAACAATTCCATCCTGGAAAAAGAACAGCCCAAAATTCCCATGATATTAATGCCCATTCTGACCACTACTATATGATTAGATTTTGTTCAAATAAAAAATAAAACAAGATTATCTCTTCACAGTGACAAACCCAGGAGTTTTTATGGACTGTAAACCTTCCTTTGAAATACATAAAATTTCAGTTTTCCTTGATATCCTCCCTCTCAGCAGAGACATGTGTCTGGTCATCTAAGCAGGCCTACTCTGTGTCAGCTGGCAACTACCCTTCCCCAAACCTAGCCTTCCATTCTTTTTCATCAAAGGCAATACACACTGTTCCCGCTAACCCCCACTGTGTTTGTCTACATGGGTGAGTCATACTGGGTTTGTGTCATCGCCACCCCATTCCCTTTCCCTCCCTCCTCCCTTAGTCTGACTACAGGCCAGCAGTACCCTTTACACTGCAGGTGAGCTGTCACTGCCTATCTGAGCTGACAAACTAACCTGCCACGAATAGACTGAACTCCACTGTTTGTGCGGGCAGGTGTGAATGTCCACCTGAGTGTATGTATCATTAAATAAAATCCATATAGACTCAGTATTTAAGCTCTCCAAATTTTGCATTAATATTCCAAAAGACAGAAAACAACAACAAACCTATTATTATTACTTGTTGTTATTAAAAACTTCTTGCTACAACAACTCTCATTCACCCAATCAAATCTCTCTCTCTCTCTCTCTCTCTCTCTCTCTCCCCACACAGGACCCCCAGAGGGACACGGTCGAATGCCTTCTCCAAGTCCACAAAACACATGTAGACTGGTTGGGCAAACCCCCATGCACCCTGAAGTATCCTCGAGAGGATAAAGAGCTGATCCAGTGTTCCACGACTAGGATGAAAACCACATTGTTCCTCCTGGATCTGAGGTTCGACTAACGGACAAAAGCTCCTTTCCAGCACCCTGGCATAGACTTTCCCAGGTAGGCTGAGGAGTGTGATTCCCCTGTAGTTGGAACACACCCTCCGGTCCCCTTTCTTAAAAATGGGGACCACCACCCCGGTCTGCAAGTCCAGGGGTACTGCCCCTGATCTCCACGCAACTTTGTAAAGACGTGTTAACCAAGCCCTACAACATCAGTCTTCAAGAAGCCTTCAGGAACTCGGGTGGATCTCGTCCACCCCAGGGCCTCTGCCACCAAGGAGTTGTTTAACTGCCTCAGTGACCTCGCCCCAGGAGATTGGCGGGTCATCCCCTTCGTCCCCAGACTCTGCTTCCACCACGGAAGGCATTCCAGTGGGATTGAGGAGGTCCTTGAAGTATTCCTTTCACTGCCCGACAATTTTCTCCATCGAAGTCAGCTGCACTCTCCCCGCACTATACACAGTGCAGGTAGAACACCGCTTCCCCCTCCTGAGTCACCTGACGGTTTGCCAGAATGTCTTCCAGGCAGTCCAAAAGTCCTTTTCCATGCCCTCCCATACCCGAGTTTTTGCTTCAGCCACCACCCGCACCGCGTTCCGCTTGGGCTGTCGGTACCTATCAGCTGCCTCTGGAGTCCCACAGGCTAACTATGCCCAGTAGGACTCCTTCTTTAGCTTGTTGGCTCCCCTCACCTCTGGTGTCCACCATTTGGTTTAGGGATTACCTCCACGACAAGCCCAACTACCTTGCGGCTGCATCTCAGTGCAGCAGCTTAGGCAATGGAGGTGCTGAACATGGACCATTTGGACACAATGTCCCCAGTGTCTTTCGGAATGCTGTTGAAGCTCTGCTAGGGGTGTGAGTTGAAGATCTCACGGACTGGGGCCTCTGCTAGACATTCCCAGCACACCCTCACTGTACGTTTGGGCGTGCCAGGTCTGTCCAGCGTCCTCCCCGGCCACCTGATCCAACTCACCACTGGATGTTATCAGTTGAAAGTTCAGTCCCTCTCTTTACCTGAGTGTCCAAAACATATAGCCTCAAGTTTGGTGATATGATTACAAAATCGATCATCGACCTGTGGCCTAGAGTGTCCTGGTGCCACGTGCACTTATGGACACTCTTATGTTTGAACAGTCCAATAACAAAACACTGCTCGGATTCAGGCCGTTCCTCCCAATCACGCCCCTCCAGGTCTCGCTGTCATTGCCGATGTGAGCATTGAAGTCTCCCAGTAGGACAACAGAGTACCCAGTTCTTTTTATTCTTTTACTGGACAGAGAAAACGCAACTCAGTTGGTAAAAATATTTATAATTATTTTATTCAATCATTACTTTCTGGAAAGGGATGTGCACGAGGCTAAACCCTCTGCAGATCTGAAGCAAACAAATTTCCCACGTGTGGGACTAATAAAGGTTATCTTATCTTATTTAGCCGGATGTTATTTTGGCACTCTTACGTCACACACAGTTTCGATCAAATAAAACTTCTTTACCTCTGCCCTTACGTGATGTGTGTGTTTGTGTGTTGCTTAGTTTTTTCTTCCGGGCCGTTTTTTCTTCTGGCTTGAGTGAACGCTGGTGCGCCAGGCTGCCACGCCTGGCTGCCGCTACTCATCGGTACATTTTCTATTATTTGGATTATTTGGATTCAGATTTGAATGAACAGGGACATTGACACTCAGGACCAGATGGATCTCTGATCGACGTCAGAGCTGAATGTGTTCTCACGTCTTCTTCTCAGTGAGCTGTACTAGCTTAACTGTTTGAGCTATTTTAGCCTACCTGTTCGTCGCTCCGGCCGGCTCGGCTCCTTTTCCTCCACATAATCGAAGATGTGGGCCAAGATATTCCTGAACTGGTCGGCACTATTTTGGATTCTCCTGACGCTCATCTACCATCCTACGGCTGGAGTGCTCCGCTATACAGCCACTGAGCTCCTGCGCCTTCGCGGGTAGCTGTCGCTCCTGTCACTGGCGGAGCTCCACTACCACCCAGACATCACTTTCCAGCCTCGCCAGAAATACATCCATCGCGGGTCCCGCAGGATTTTCCATAACTCCATTGGAACGAAATCGTTTTGGTCTGCTACTCGACGCCCTTGCAGGAACACTGATCAGGCTGTCAACCACCGATCTCTAGCCCACCTGCCCAGGGCACCCACCACGATTAGCAAAAAAAAAAATACTCCACTCAACTTCGGTCTTCTAAACATCCGTTCATTGACAAATAAGGGACCTCTCATCCAAGACCTCCTATCTGACCGTAAGTTTGACTTTTTCTGCTTAACTGAAACCTGGCAACAACCTGATGACTTTTCTCAGCTAAATGAATCTACTCCTCTGGGGTTTGTTTACTTTTCAACACCCCGCTGCTCAGGTCGTGGGGGTGGTCTCGCGATCTTCTTTCGCCAGCACTTGAAAGTCCATCCATCCATCCATCTTCATCCGCTTTGTCCGGGGCCGGGTCGCGGGGGCAGCAGCCTAAGCAAAGAGGCCCAGACCTCCCTCTCCCCAGCCACCTCCTCCAGCTTATCCGGGGGAATACCAAGGCGTTCCCAGGCCAGCCGAGAGATATAATCTCTCCAGCGTGTCCTGGGTCTGCCCCGGGGCCTCCTCCCGGTGGGACATGCCTGGAACACCTCACCCAGGAGGCGCCCAGGGGGCATCCTTGTCAGATGCCCGAACCACCTCAGCTGGCTCCTTTCGATGTGGAGCAGCAGCTGCTCTACTCTGAGCCCCTCCCGGATGGCCGAACTTCTCACCCTATCTCTAAGGGAGAGGCCAGCCACCCTTCGGAGGAAGATCATTTCTGCCGCTTGTATCCGCGATCTCGTTCTTTCGGTCACTACCCACAGCTCGTGGCCATAGGTGAGGGTAGGGACGTAGATCGACCGGTAAATTGAGAGCTTCGCTTTTACACTCAGCTCCCTCTTCACCACGACGGACCGGTGCAGCGTCCGCATTACTGCAGCTGCAGCCCCAATCCGTCTGTCGATCTCCGGCTCCCTTCTCCCATCACTCGCGAACAAGACCCCGAGATACTTGAACTCCTCCACTTGGGGCAGGAACTCATCCCTGACCCGGAGTGGGCACTCCACCCTTTTCCGGCTGAGAACCATGGCCTCAGATTTGGAGGTGCTGATCCTCATTCCCGCTGCTTCACACTCGGCTGCGAACCGTTCCAGTGCGAGCTGGAGGCCCTCACCCGATGAAGTCAACAGAACCACATCATCTGCAAAAATCAGAGATGAGATTCTGAGGCCACCAAAGCGAAAGCCCTCCGCCACTTGGCTGCGCCTAGAAATCCTGTCCATAAAAATTATGAACAGAACCGGAGACAAAGGGCAGCCCTGGCGGAGCCCATCACCCACCAGGAACGAGTCCGACTTATTGCCGGCAATGCGAACCAAGCTCTTGCAACGGTTGTATAGGGATCGAATGGCCCATAGCAATGGTCCAGACACCCCATATTCCCGCAACACCTCCCACAGGACACCCCGAGGGACACGGTTGAATGCCTTCTCCAAGTCCACAAAACACATGTAGACTGGTTGGGCAAACTCCCATGCACCCTCAAGTATCCTGGAGAGGATAAAGAGCTGGTCCAGTGTTCCGCGACCAGGACGAAAACCGCATTGTTCCTCCTGTATCCGAGGTTCGACTAACGGACGAACTCTCCTTTCCAGCACCCTGGCATAGACTTTCCCAGGGAGGCTGAGGAGTGTGATCCCCCTGTAGTTGGAACACACCCTCCGGTCCCCTTTCTTAAAGATGGGGACCACCACCCCGGTCTGCCAGTCCACAGGTACTGCCCCTGATCTCCACGCAACATTGCAGAGGCGTGTCAACCAGGACAGCCCTACAACGTCCAGAGCCTTCAGGAACTCGGGGCGGACCTCATCAACACCAGGGGCTCTGCCACCAAGGAGTTGTTTAACTGCCTCAGTGACCTCGCCCCCGGAAATTGGCGGGTCATTCCCCTCATCCCCAGACTCTGCTTCCTCCTTGGAAGACATGTCAGTGGGATTAAGGAGGTCCTCGAAGTATTCCTTCCACCGCCTGACAATTTTCTCAGTCGACGTCAGCAGCGCTCCGCCAGCACTATTCACAGTGCAGGTAGAGCACCGCTTTCCCCTCCTGAGACGTCTGACGGTTTGCCAGAATCTCTTCGAGGCAGTCCGAAAGTCTTTTTCCATGGCCTCTCCGAACTCCTCCCACACCCGAGTTTTTGCTTCAGCCACTGCCCGAGCCGCATTCCGCTTGGCCTGTCGATACCTGTCGGCTGCCTCCGGAGTCCCACAGGCTAACCAAGCCCGATAGTTCTCCTTCTTCAGCCTGGTGGCTCCCTTCACCTCTGGTGTCCACCATTTGGTTCGGGGATTACCACCACGGCAGGCACCAACCACCTTGCGGCCGCAGCTCAATGCAGCAGCTTCGGCAATGGAGACGCTGAACATGGTCCATTCAGACTCAATGTCCCCAGTCTCCCTCGGAATGCTGTTGAAGCTCTGCCGGAGGTGTGCGTTGAAGATCTCGCGGACTGGGGCCTCTGCTAGACGTTCCCAGCACACCCTCACTACGCGTTTAGGTGCACCAGGTCTGTCCAGCGTCTTCCCCCGCCACCTGATCCAACTCACCACCAGGTGGTGATCAGTTGACAGCTCAGCCCCTCTCTTTACCCGAGTGTCCAGAACATATGGTCGCAGATCTGCTGATACGATTACAAAATCGATCATCGACCTACGGCCTAGAGCGTCCTGGTGCCACGTGCACTTATGGACACTCTTATGTTCGAACAGGGTGTTCGTTATGGCCAAACTGTGATTAGCACAGAAGTCCAATAACAGAGCACCGCTCGGGTTCAGATCAGGGAGGCCGTTCCTCCCAATCACGCCCCTCCAGGTCTTGCTGTCATTACCCACGTGAGCATTGAAGTCTCCCAGCAGGACAACAGAGTCTCCAGGTGGAGCACCTTCCAGCACCCCACCCAGGGACTCTAAGAAGGCTTGAAAGTCCTGCCAGTTAATGTTGATACCTTTAGTTCTCTAGAGGTCCTTGCATGTGAGCTGATTGGACCCATTCCCACAATCATAATAATAATAATAATGGATTGTATTTATATAGCGCTTTTCGGGGCCCTCAAAGCGCTTTACAATTCCACTATTCATTCACTCTCACATTCACACACTGGTGGAGGCAGCTACAGTTGTAGCCACAGCTGCCCTGGGGCAGACTGACAGAAGTGAGGCTGCCATATCGCGCCATCGGCCCCTCTGGCCATCACCAGTAGGTGGTAGGTGAAATGTCTTGCCCAAGGAAACAATGACCGAGACTGTCCGAGCCAGGGCTCTAACCGGCAACCTTCCGGTTACAAGACGAACTGACAACTCTTTGAGCCACGATCACCCATAGCTACTGTATATCGCCCCCCCAAACCTAACCCTGTCTTCCTCAGTGACTTTGCTAATCTACTAACCCATCTTTCGTCTCTCTCCCCAAATGTTAACTTGGTGGGAGATTTCAACATTCACATGGATAATAATGACCTTCTGCTCATCAGAGACTTTTCCTCCTGTCTCGAAGGTTCTGAATTTAAACAATTTATCGACTTTCCCACTCACTTTAAAGGACACATCCTGGACTTGGTCTGCTGTTCTGGTCTTACTCCCTCGAATCTTTCTGCTACTGAAATCCCCACAACTGACCACTTCCTCCTTTCATTTAACCTCACTCTCTGCTGCTTTTTCACCAAGCCAACCCGTCTCATCTCATTCCGCAACACGAAGAACATTGATATGGACATTCTCAATACCAGTTTGGACAATGATCAGATTCCGGACTTCCATTCTACTCCTGATGATTTGTTGTTATATTATAATAATTGTCTACGCAATGTCCTTGATTCTCTGGCTCCTGTAAAAACCCACTCTGTTTCCTTCGCTCGCTCTGCTCCCTGGTTTACCTCTGACCTCCGAGCTTTGAAGGCCAAAGCTCGGCAGCTAGAGAGTAAATATAAGAAATCTGGTTTAACTGTTGATTCAGAAATCTATAAATACCATGTACTTCAGTATAAAGACTCCATCAGCAAGGCCAAACAAAGCTTCTACTCTGGTATTATCAGTTCTTATGAGGGTAATGCAAGTACTCTGTTTTCAGTTCTCAACAAACTAATTCAACCCCCCAATGCTTTACCACCACACTTCTATTTGTCTGAAACCTGCAACTCCTTGATGCTGTTCTGGACTACAAAAATCAATAACATCCACCAGCAACACAGATCAAATGTTGTGTCTATCCCCTCTCCAGAACCTTTTCTCATTTTTGAGCCGTTTTCCACTTTTCATCTTCCTGATTTATCCGATATTTCCGAGTTCATATGTAAATCAAAGCCTGCCACATGTCATCTTCACCATGCCCACAGGGCTTGTGAAATCCTGCCTCTCTACTCTACTCCCACTCATCTCGGCTATCATTCACTCTTCTCTCAACACCGGTATCGTTCCCTTCTTATTCAAAACTGCTCTAGTCACTCCTATATTGAAAAAACCTTCTTTAGATCCTAACAACTTTAACAACCTCCGTCCGATTTCCAATCTACCCTTCATTTCTGAAAATGCTCGAAAAAGTGGTTGCAGCTCAACTTCATGTACACCTGGTTAATAATAATATTAAAGAGAGATTTCAATCTGGTTTTTGCTCATGTCACAGTACAAAAACTGCTTTACTTAAAGTCACTAACGATCTTCTAATCGGAGCTGACTCTGGTCTTCTCACCATTCTCGTCCTTTTAGATCTGAGCTCAGCCTTTGACACCATCTCTCACTCTGTACTTCTAAAAAGACTTTCCTCTCTCAGCATCTCTGACACACCCCTCGCCTGGTTTCAATCATATCTCCTCGACCGCTCACAGTTTGTTCAACTAACATCATTCCGCTCTCGTTTATTCCCCGTCACCTCTGGTATACTCCAAGGCTCAGTTTTAGGCCCTCTTCTCTTCATAATATACATCCTCCCTCTAGGTACCATTTTCCGCAAATTTGATCTTCAGTTTCACTGTTTTGCTGATGACACCCAGTTATATCTCTCTTGCAGACCTGATTCCTCCCTCCCACCTTCCTCCCTTTCAGAATATCTATCTAAAGCTCAATGAGGATAAAACTGAGATCCTCCTTATTGGCATCAAATCCAACCTTTTGAAGGCGAACCATTTCTCACTCACCATCGATAACTCCCCAGTTTTCCCTTCTCCTCAGGTTAAGAGCCTTGGTGTCATCCTAGACAGTTCACTTTCCTATAAATCTCACATCAATAATCTCACCCGTTCTGCCTACTTCCATCTACACAACATTAACAGATTGCTTCCTTCTCTTTCCACCCAGTCTACGTCCATTCTTGTCCACAGTCTTGTTACCTCCCATATTGACTACTGCAACTCTCTTCTGCATGGTCTCCCCCCAAAATACCTCCATATGCTTCAACTGGTTCAGAACTCTGCTGCTCGCATTATCACCAGAACCCCTCCTACCAGCACATCGCCCCTGTTCTTCAGGAACTTCACTGGCTCACCGTGAAATTCCGGATAATATTCAAACTTCTTCTGCTCACCTTCAAGGCCATTCATAACCTCGCTCCTCCTTACCTTTCTGACCTGTTAACCACCACCTGTTCTGCCCGTTCACTTCGTTCTTCTTCTTCTATCCAGCTTGCTGTACCTTCCTTCCGCCTCACCACCATGGGAAGCAGAGCTTTCAGCTGCTCTGCTCCCAGGCTGTGGAGCTCTCTGCCCCCAGAAATAAGAAACACTGGTTCTCTCCCCCAGTTTAAATCCCAACTCAAAACCCATCAGTTCAAATCTGCATATTCACTGTGAATCCACTGTTTGTTAATTTTATCTTGTGCTTTTTGTTTTATTGTTCTTATTTTGTCATTGTTTTATTATGTGTTTGATCCTATTGTAAAGTGTCTTTGGGTGACTTGAAAGGCGCTCATAAATAAAATTTGTTATTATTATTATTATTATTATTATTATTATTATTATTATTATTATTATTACTTCCGCTTTTTCTGTCTGCATCTGTTTCCTGTTCTTAATATACTGCACAAGACTTCCAGCTCCAGTCTGGCTAAGCAATTGGCTTGTGAGTCAAAGCTGGCCTGTTATTAAAATACATAAACAAAATAATTAGAAAATAAGCACTAAGAATATCTATCTATCTATCTATCTATCTATCTATCTATCTATCTCTCTCTCTCTCTCTCTCTCTCTCTCTCTCTCTCGCTCTCTCTCTCTCTATATATATATATATATATGTATCAGGACCGGTTCCCTGACCGGAAGTCGAAGGGAACAAACCCTCTTGTCCACTGGGAGAAACCCCAACATACCAGCAGCAATCCGAGGGGATACCTAGATACCCACCCCAGCCTGCCGCCTCTCACCAGAAGCAACTCCAGACTGATAAAGATCTCTAATTTGGATGGTTGAAAGAGTTTTCATACTTCATTTTCTTTCATTCCATTGCTTTTCTTTAGCTTTCTATTTAAATATAGCTTCCCTCTGCTGTTGGAAACTGGCAGCTAGGTTTTCACTATGCAGACTAAGCCAAAGACACAAGAAGAAAATATTTTGACAATAGGCTTTGTCAAATTTGGCTTGAGATTCCTTCATCGCCTTGCGCAGCAGACCATTAAATTAAAGCTGTGCTTGTGTAAATCCTTTTCACTGCTCATGTGATTGACGTTCTGTTTGAAAGTAAAGCAACAATAAAAACACACAGACCACGATGTGGGCTTCATAGATAATTGGCAAACTTTCTGGAGGAAAACTGGTCTTGTTAGGAGAGACAGCATCCATCCCACTTTGGATGGAGCAGCTCTCATTTCTAGAAATATGGACAAATTTATTAAACCCCACAAAAATATGACTATCCAGAGTTGGGACCAGGAAGCAGAGTTGCAGTCTTACACGCCTCTCTGCAGCTTCTCTCCTGTTACCCCCCAAAAACCCATCTTCACAGAGACTGTGTCAGCTTCCAAAAAGACAACAAACAAACTAAAAACCAGCAACAAACAACTTAAACATAAAAAATCACAAAGAAAGAACAATACAGTATCCACATCTGAACCAAAGAGTAAAACAGTGAAATGTGGATTAATAAATATTAGGTCTCTCTCATCAAAGTCTCTGTTAGTACATGACTTAATAATTGATCAACAATTCCATTTACTCTGCCTTACAGAAACTTGGTTGCAGCAGGGTGATTATGTTAGTTTAACTGAATGAGCACCCCCGAGTCATTCTAACTACCAGAAGCCTCGTCCACCCCAGCTGTAAAACTCAGAAACCAGTCTTCCTTGTTATCATCTTTCGTCCACCTGGGCCTTACACAGAGTTTCTGTCTGATTTCTGAGACTTTTATCTGATTTAGTTCTGGACCTGTATTACTTTGTACTTTAAGTTCTGCAGTAAAGCTGTGTTTTAATTTAAATTTAATTCACGAGTCCTGCATTTGTGTCCAACTCCTGCCTGCTACACAGCCAGCTTTGACATTTTTTGGCTCCAGACATCTAAAAGATACACTGATAAAAGCTATTTTGGAGAGAGGTATATATAATCTATGCAAATCATGTAAAATTTACTCTATTATTGCACTCAGCCAAGGAATTATAAAGTAATGGGTTAATTATACCCTTTTCCTAACAGTAACAACATTACATTAAAAAATGCAGTAAAATATACCCCCAAACAATGAGTCTTATGTTCCTAATTGCGCATGCGCCAGACCGCGCTTTTTGACCAAGCGGGACAGCAAGCAAATTCTAGGTCCTCTTTCCGGGTTCCAACGAACCCGATCGAACCACAGAAGTGAAGGTAAGCTATTTACACAGGGTGAATAATATATAATAGCATATGCAAATGGTAATTTTTGAAGTAATGAGCTATAACACTTCACTTGTATTGCTTACGTCTGTGTAATGCACCATTACTTGAAATAAAACTTTGAATCTGCTGCTGTCTGTTAACCGTCTAGACAACTGCCGGTAAGTTGCAATGGTGCGCCTTTTATCAGTCAGCATGCATGACCAGTCCTGGACAGGTAATTGGAACGCTGAGGTTGTGTCCAAATTCATGGGCTGAATCGTCCTGAGGACCCGGCTTTCGCGGGCTATGTGGGCCGGTCCTCAGAAGGTTAGATAGGCCGGATGTAAACCTATGTTTAACCAGAGTAGCGTAAGATCTGAAAATGATGTGCCGGGATTGTGCCATTCTCGGCGGCTCTAGTGACCCTCGAGCTCTCGGCTAGCTATCGAACTGGTGGGTAACAGACATCTCCGAAAATGTCGAAGCACTTTTGCAAATATGCGATGTCTCGATAAACGGAGCAGATAGTTGCAGTTTACATACCCACATTCTCTCCTGAAAATAGGTTAAAAGTTTATTTTGTGACCCAGAAAGAGTCATTTTAAAAGTTAGTAGCGGCCGCCATTGCCGTAAACTGGAGTTTGGCTGGGCCACGCTATGAATTCTGGGATATGGTGGGCCACGAAGGACACACCCGACCCATCCTTAAAATTCGAGCAAAAGGAGGACGCATTTGTCGGCTACATTCGGAGGAGTCCACGAATTTAAACAGCCTTCGGCACGTCGCTGTGACGTAATCAGTCTACAAATGCGTCCCCAGGAGGATGAAGCCCATGAATTTGAATCACAGTCTTTGCAAACTACTTTCCTGCCTTGATGAAAAAGAAAATGGACGTCAGACAATTTATTTTGAGAAATGAGAGGGGCAATCCTTAAGTTGTGGTGGCTCTGCTTCTGGGTCAACACATAAAACAGGTAAACAAACTTAAATCCTGTATGTCTTTGAGGTTCTATGAACATTGGGCAGATCATTCCCAACAGTCGTGTTTTAAACTCTTAAAAATCAGCTGTTGCTTCTGTCTGCATCTCTCCATTGATCTGTAGCTCCTCATCATCGTGGAGCGCTCACTGAAGATCATCGTAGAGTTCAGACGCATCACCAGTTTCGTTGGTGGAGACATTCGTGCTGAAACTTGATGAGTACACACCAGGTCTTTTGCAGCTTATGCCTGCTAAAGAAGGAGCTGCTGGTTCGAAGATGGTACCTCAGCTGGACAAATTGAAGGACGCATGTCATTTGACTTTTTTCACAAATATGTAATCATGGAGGGCCGCAGTGGGTAGCAAGAAGGTCCTGGGTTCAAATCCTGGCCCAGGGTCTTTATGTATGGAGTTCGCATGTTCTCCCTGTGCATGTGTGGGTTCCCCCCAGGTATTCCTCCCACAGTCAGAAAACATGACTGTTAATTGGTTAATTGGTCTCTCCAAATGTTGGTGTTAGTGTTCTGTTCTATGTATCCATATTTTTGATAATGTACATGCACAGAAACAAGCTCTTAGAGTTTCTGTATGTGCTTTTGGCTTTTAAAATGGACTAAGTGGCCTTTGAAAGTGTTGTCTGCATTAGCTGTTGTGTTGCACTTTATTCTGTGTTTTTATGGAATAAAACCATTGTGATGATGAACCATCTGAATGTCTTTTTTGGGGGGTACATTTTACCTTATATGAATAGGTAATGTTTATCAATATAATATCAATGATAATAATAAAATTTTATTAGTAATTATATAATTAATTTTACCTAATTTCAATGAGTAAGTAGCTGTTGAATATATGCGTAAATATGGGGTAAATTTTACCCAATTTAATTAAGTATTTCATAGCTTTTTATTGAAGCTATTTTATACACAATATATTGACTTAAATCTACCCCAAAAAAGTCAAATTGTTACCTCAGATTTATTGGGTAAATTCTATAGATGACTTCTTACACAGTGAACACACAGGAAATAATTACGCATGTTAAATTCACATTTGTGTGGAATGTATACATTTTTAGCACATAGGGAAAAAGACATGATAATAAAAACAGTATAGAGTGGTTCTATAGTGTAATGGTTTATATATTCACCTAACAAGTGAAATATCAAAATAAACAGTACATACTTCAAATTTGACATAAAGGCCACACATGTTGTGTCTCCCTAAAGGCTTTATCCTTTTGCTTGTTGTTGCAAAGAAAATCCAACTTTTGAATAACAGTCAGTGCAAAGGCAGCACCATTGTTTTACATTGCTAACCAACAGTCACAACAAATTGCTTTCCTTTGCAGAAAAGTTTTGTGTATTTAAAAACAGATTTTTCCCAGTGCTACGGCCCCCATGCTGAGTTAAATGTAGGCATTTATTCTCCAACTGAATTGGGCCTGGAGATACGCTTTCATTAGGACTGTGATTAGCATAGTGCTTGTTACTACTGGGCCTGTTAGCAAAACAGAGCTGTCTGTCTGTCTCTACATGTTCCCTCATTACAAGCAACACAGAAAACAGCCGTAGAGTGGAGTTATATGAATCACAGGCAGGACACACAGGTTATAGCTCAAACTGTTTAATGGCTTGAGAAAAGAGTGATTGCTGCTTTTAATGCACCTCAGCTAATAAACAACTAGGAGAAAGACTGGCTGATGTGTGGTATTTTTATCTCCTGTGTCGAGTAGCTGGTAACAAGAGTGAGAAAGAGAAAATAGTTCAAAACGTTTACTGGAAATGATTCACACGAAAAATCTAAATAGAAAGCTGGAGGAATCTGAAGAAAGGTTGTGGTGCTACATGGTGTTTCCTGGGTTTAATCATTTTTATCTGTCATTGGTTTGTGCAACAAAGTTAAGCATGGTTTAAAGAGGTCATACATGATAACGATGCCGTCTACTGAAGTAGCTTTTAATAAGTTTCCTATTTTCGTTCACCGAAAGATACTGAAACACCTGAAATTAAGTGAAAAAAATTGCTTGCTTGCACATAGTTAGGATTAGGGATGGGTACCGGTGTCCGGTGCCATGATGGCACCGGTTCTGACATGAACGGTAGTAACCAGACCGAAAAGCAGCGCACATTTCGGTGCTTTATTTCGGTGCTTTTTTTCCTGAGCTGTGATACACTTCTAGCCAATCATTTTATGTTTCCGAGGATAGTAGGCGGGGCCAGGTACGTACGTTCTGTTAGAGCAGAGCTACAGATTAAAAATGCCCAAGGCGAAGCGGTCAAAAGTCTGGCTGTACTTCATAGCAAAATATGCAAACTCAGCAGCCTGCAACAAGTGCTTTAAGCTGATACTGTGATACTGTCAAAGGAGGTAACACCAAGAATCCGATTAAACAGCTGGCGACGCATAGCGTTTTTTTTAAAAGCCCAGAAATGCGCCGTATTTGATAGCTTGCTGCGAGACCTCACACCGTGCACGTCGGGTGGGTTGCCAGTTATCGGACCCGGAGCAACATCCCCCAAAAACCCGAAGAATAGAGTCCTGGCCCCTAGCCCTGCCAGTGTAGCAGAAATGATGAGGATGATGATGCAGCAGCAGCCGTTCTTCTCTGCGTGAGTAGCTTAATGTTGTTGGTGTGTAATTTACGTTGAGTAGGCTAACCACGTTATTACATTAATGCATGTAAGGTGAACTAGCAAACATCATCATAGCTACATGCAGCTGTCTTCTTGTTTGATGGCAGATACTCCCTTCACCCTGGCCAATAGGGCTAAAATGACCAAAGAAAAAGTGGGAAACAGTTAAACATGAGAGGGTTTAAGTTTGTGTTTTTTTCCATTGTTTAAGCACTGCTTCCAGCCAAGAGTGATGCCATATATGCCACATAGCTGCAGAAAAGGCACACATTGTTATCTTTTTACAAAAAAACCCAGCTGAACATGAGAGGTTTTTGGACAAAGTTTGTGTTCTCCATTCTTTAAGCACCGGTTCGAGCACCGTTTAAGCACCGGCACCGTTTCAAAAGTACCGATTTGGCACCGGTATCGGATAAAACCTAAACGATACCCATCCCTAGTTAGGATACTGGAAAAAAGGAATGTTCTGTTGTGTTTGCAATCAGTGATAAGATCAGATCAATGTCACACATGGTGGATAATGCTGTGGTTCTTGAGACATACAGAGTTTTAGGTCATTGATATGAGGTCATGTACGATAATGATGCCGTCAACTGAAAGTATCTTTCAATAAGTTTCCCATTTTCATTTTTTTAAACTCTTCTGCTGTTCTGAGGTACGTTAATTTTGATCTGACATTAATATGCCTGTGATGATAGACAAAATGCAGAATCAGTAGCCTTGGAAGAAGTTTGTGCTTGGAGAGTGCTGCTTTCAGGAGTTATGCCAGTCTATGACCAATTTCAAATCCCCTTTATCCATCACTTTTTCCCAGTAGACCGCATTTGTTCATCATAAACCCAAAGGCTGGGAATTGAAAAAGGACAAATCTTAAATACATTATGATCAATTAATACAATTAAAAATCTTTATTAGAGTGCTTCTGTAACACTTCTGGAGTCGTTACAGTATACTAGGACCAGTTAGGTTCGACTACTAGAGCAGTAATGAGCGTAGCATGTAATAAAGACCACAGACCAGTAAATACGTTTAAATTGCCGGCTTATTATTTTGTGAAGACAGAGAATAGACAGTTATAGACACATTACATAAAACATTCAACATCACACATTTAAGGAAAACAAGATATTTTCTTTCCCCTTTTTGTTCAGTATGTTCTGTTAGTTCATCCTATTTATCTCAAAACCTTTTATTTGGCTTTAGAAGGATGTTATCTTCAACCTAGGTTATTGTTTTATTTATTTCAAGTTCTAAGTTCAAGTTTATCCTTTGATCTATTTGCATTAACACTGTGTTATTTTAAATCAAGTTCAGTTCTTTAGGCCCAAGATTTAATTTAATCTTGGTCTAGGTTCACTATTAATCCTGGAATTGCTCTGAATGATTATCCAGTGCTTTGAAAGTCCGCTGTTCTTTTGCAGAGGTGTATGAATTAATCCTACCAGTTTTTTTTAGCGAAAGAGCTCAACGTCCAGCAGGATCAAACTCCGATTCTAGCTTGGCATTTCCCGATCCAAACCATAATGGCCTACCATAACAACAAGATAAAGTGCATAAACATTCGAAAATAACACACGGGTAGCCCTTAAATAACAGTAAAAGTCAGTTTTTTCCAGCTTATTTAGCCGTAAATGAAGTGACGCCAATATCGCGCCCTGAAACACCGTCAAAGGCCTTTGAAGTACAGCCTGTGTGTCGGTTAAGCACGAATCCACCGTTTTTAACATAAAACAGCATAAATCTGCTACCTTGGCTCTCCATTTGCATGAAATGAGCAATATAATACAACAAAACATTTCTTGCATGAAATAAAGTACAATTTCTGAACTCACCAGGTCCCGTTCGGTTATGTTTACAACGTCACCAAGGCAAGGACAGGTCGGAAAAACAAAAATACATTCTCCAGAGCACAAAAATGGCTTTATGTAGATTTCTGGCTTGTTTTTACTATTTTTTCACTCATTTAAGCAGCAGCTCTGCAAGGACTGTCTGCATTTCTCTCTCTCCAGCATCAAAAAGAAGGAACAACTCGACTGGGTGTGGCTATCACAGGAGTCACGCTGCAGCGTGCCCTTTCACAATAAGAGTCTTAACACATATTTTAGCCATTTTACCTGAATTAACATAAAACACCATGAATTAGCAAGTTCTGTACCCTTTTAACATGTTTTTAAACACAAACGAAATCCTATAACATGAATTATATCATTGCTGATGTTTTTAATGAATTTTCTAACCATTATGATCTATTTATTGACTATTTATCACCTGTAATATTTTTCTTATGACTGTTTTTACTAACAGGCTTTTATTTATTGATAGCTGTGTTAACCAGGGTTACACTTATATAAGTCTACAGTCTGCACATAAACATTTTACTACGTTCATACTTCAGGTGTGGATTGAACAGACTTAGGGTATATAACATATTAGCAGGTTCTGGCTGAGACTAGCCGGTAACATGTTTATTTTTAACATTTGCATCATCTGCATCATTTTGTTTTGTTGACTCATTTCAGAACATTCACATATTGTGTTGCTACAAAGGGAATTATGGGATTATCTTCTTTCCTTTCATAAACAATAGTCCAGTGTATCCTCTGCTAAATCATAATGCCATAACATAATAAAGTTAGCTTTTATACTGTTATTTAGAGAATTCGAATAGCTCTTTTTATGGCTGCCATGCAGATACTTCCATGTCTACTAGCTTTATCTAAAGTAAAATGTGCTTTAAAAAAACTCATCAGACTTAGAGACTGTCTTGAAAACTGCACCATTTTAAATTTTGAATTGTGGCCTTTCAAAAGTGCAATCATAACAGTATATATGGCAGCTCTGGTACTCATGTGTAGGCTACATGTCAAAGATTTCTGTTAATAGGAAAATTGTACTTAGTAGTCAGTATAATCTTTTAATGATATAAGTTTGCATATGGTAGAATGCTGCATGTAATCATTTGTGTGTAGAAGTATATAGTTGGTGGCATATTGAAAGAATGTCTCATCCTAGGAGGTCTGTAACATTCTAGGGTGTTCACCCCCACATCCTAGGAGCATGAGAGAGGTCGTACCTTGTCTTATTGTTTTACGGTAGGATTAACGTAGCTATGTCAGTTTCAGTTTAAGTGCTTTTTTACATATAGATGAACTGTTGGATTTTCCAGACCAGCAGGTTAAGGGAAGTCGTTTATGGGGCCACACTCTGCCCCCCCACACACACACACACACACACACGTACGTATACATCCACATTCCAATGTAAGGAACAAATGCTCACTGAAGTATAAATAAAGACAGGGGCAGTTTCTCAGCGCGAGTCTCAGTCTGGAGACTGCCCTTGCTAGCAAGAAGTTCTGTGTGTTTCTCTTCTCTGAGTCTTTACTGAAGAAGTGTTTTAGAATATATTTCTTAACAATTTCTACCATTCTCTTGTAGGACACGCATCTTTCAGCTACTTAAGTCACTCACATGTTGTTGAGAGAAACACTGGAGACTGTTGAGTAATTAGCTCCTAATTTACTCTTTTTGTTGTGCTGTCTCTTGCTGCTTCTTCTCCCTTTTACTTTCTAAGCACACAAGCTATTGCTGCCCCTCTATGAAACCATATGTACGACAGGATTGGCATCCAAATTCAATATCTCAGAGACCATTTATTTAAAAGGAGAAAAAAAAAAAGAAAATAAACAGCTTTAATGTTCCACACATACAAAACACTAAACAAAGGCTGAAACGAGGAATACTAAAAAACATGCACAACCATGACAAATGAGGGATGGCAATGAGACAGCTTGAGGGTGTTGATGAGGTGAAGCAAACCAATAAGAGTCACCAGTGAGGACAGCTGAATCTAGGTTACAGATATAAAATTAAACACTTGATTATGTTAGTGCAGTTTGGTGAGTCATTAAGATATACTAATGAAATGATACTTATATCACCGACATTTCTTTAAAAGGGACAATATTACACAGTGAAATGAAAAGTTTCTGTTCCATTCTAAATAGCACCAAATGACAACAACAGTTGGCTCTGCCCTTTATATTTAGTGATAGTAAAGACCACATAAGAAATTCTGATGTTATGCATTTAGAGATGGGAATTGATGAGAATTTAGAAAAACTACATTTAAGGAAATGAATTGCATGCTGTGGGTCAAATGTTTGTGCGTGTCTATGCATCTTTGTTGTGATCAGTGTTGGAGACATTACTTTAAAAAGCAATCATTACACATAGTACATAGAACACTTTTCTTAAAATTAATGCAGTACATTACTTAATTACTCCCAGGAAAACATAATTCATGTCACGCCGAGTCACCCTGCGACAGACTGGCTGTCATGGTCCTGGGTCTTTTGACCCAGCGTTTTAAGTTTGAGTTTATTTTGTTCATTAGGTTATCTAAGTTCATTTGGTTATTAGACTCCTTGTGTTTTCTTCCCCTGTATTTAAGCTTCCCCTCACCCTTCGTGTTTCATGCTGCGTGTCTTATGTTATCAAGTTTGTATTATTATGCCTAAGTGTTTCTAGTTCTTATTATTTCCCCCTCGTGTTTCCAACCATGTTAAATCTCCCCTGCTCTTCATGCGTTTCATGTCTGTGTCTTCCATTGTCAAGTTCTGGTTGTCGTGTCTAAGTCTGCATGTTTCCTGTTTTATTTTGAAAAGGGGTCTTGTGTTCTGTGCTCATGCGGTTAGTTTTACTCTTGCCTGTGCATCATTATGTTTATCCTAGTCAGCTGTTTCCTCATGTGTCTCCACTTCCCCTAATCACCTGCTGTGTATTTAAGTCCTCTATTTTCAGTGTGTGATTGTCAGGTCGTCTGTTGTCCATGCCATGCTTCCAAGTTTCTTGTCTAGGTTTTTCTTATTTGTTTGTTTAGATTCCCCAGTTTAGGTTTGTGTTAATTTTGCTTCAGTTTGCCTTGCCCTTTGTTTGTACCTTTTCTACCAGCCATATTAAACGGCTCACCTTTTGTTAACATTCAAGTTTTGTTCCCTGTTCCTTGGAGTCTGCATTTTGGGTCCTTTTTTCAATTCATACAGTCTGCCCTCGCCAGATTGTGACAGAACGACCTGACCATGCTGGACCCAGCGGACATTTATTTCAGTGACTTTGTTGAATTCATATGATACCGATACCGATACTTTTGAATAAATAAGGTGGGTGCGTCATTAAATTGCTAAATCTCGATGAAGTTTCATGACCTTACGTGTTTTTTATGGAACGCCAGGACTGCCATAATGAATTAATTAAATACACCTTTAAATAATTAATTAAATGTGGCAATAATTAATTACAATGGGAAATAATTAATTAAAATGGGAAATAATTCATTAATGTTTTTGACACATTTAATTAATTAATTATTGCCACATTTAACTAATTATTTAATGGTATATTTAATTAATTCATTTTGGCACAGTGTACTCCTTCAGGTCTCACCATGAAATAATTTTATCTGTCAACCTCACCCATCAAACTCAGGGGGCGGGGTTAACGCTGATCGAGTCAAAACCATTGCTTTGGTCTGGTGGCCATTGCTTTTAGCACGCAACAACCGGCATGTGGAAGCTAACAGAACTAAACTTTGAAAAACTCTGTTTGTGTGTCACCAAATACCGTTTTAATATTTTTTTAGTAGTGGTTTATTTTTCAGATTTCTGGTCGGTTTGTCAAGATACAGCCTCTTTGCAAAAGTGCTTCAATGATTTCAGAGATGTCTGCCCAGTCTCATGGCAAAGCGTGGGATAGACCCGTTCGTGTCAGAGGTTGTGTGTGGAGGCGTGGAAGAGATGACCCAAACGCAGGACTCACGGTGCAGAAATGATGAGGATTTATTGGAGTGGGTGAATGAACAACGCAGGAACGGCAGAACTGACTAGCTGACTGAAAGACTGAGTGGCTGGCTCAATAACTGAGCACTATTCTGATTCTGATTCTAACGGGAACGACGACATAACATCAATGAAACGACAAAGAACTGGTGAAACCGAGGAACTTAAATACACAGGTTGAATGATGATAATGATTTGAAACAGGTGAGTACAGGGCTGAACATAATCTGACTAATGACACGGGAGACAAGCTGACACGGGGAAAAAACAGGAAGTGAGAACATTAATGTGGCGAACTAAACTGAACATGAACAAACTGAAATCACTGGGTCAACGACCCAGGAACCCTGACAGTTCGCCTCGCAAGCAATCGAGCTGTTATTACCACCAATGACACTGACTCATTTTACTGAGGTTATATTTATCAGGTTTTTATTTCCTGATGTTCTTATGTGTCCTATGTGTTTCAGTTGCCAATTTTGAATTAAAGCTAACATTAAAAACATGTTTAAGGAGGAGAGAGAGCAAATAAATTGGATTAACATCTGATCTTTGGGTTTTTGTTCAGTAATCAGCGTGACCTGTGTATAAACGCATAAACGAGATAACATTGGTGTTTCCATCATGTAGTAACTAACATCCAGAAGTCTGCATGATGTGTTTCATAGTTTGTAACAAGCCTTTGACGGGTAAACATAACATGACCGAAACACCAATAAAAA
This sequence comes from Rhamphochromis longiceps, assembly GCF_057381845.1. Lineage (NCBI taxonomy): Eukaryota > Metazoa > Chordata > Actinopteri > Cichliformes > Cichlidae > Rhamphochromis > Rhamphochromis longiceps. The sequence continues at coordinate 1,827,495 of NC_140565.1, forward strand.
AAAAGAGAGAGAAAAAAAATCACACAAATCATGTGTTAACCTCATTTATTTTTACATTTATTTTTAATTTTAAAATTCTAACAGATAGCTGGTGCTTACAATACACTTGAATAACTATTCAAAAACAGATGATGTAATGTTTGTGTCCAGGTTGCAGACTTCATGATGAACACGCTGTTGCAAACTCTGCTCCTCTCGGTTGAAATGCGCCTTCTCTTTCCTCTTTGTATAAAACATTTTAAAAGTCAGTTTAATCTCAAAATTCACTGTTAAATCCAAAACACACCAGATAAAGAAACGCGAATGGTTCAGTATAAGACACATGTGCCAGTGAACCATTAAACTTCAGTAAAACTATGCAGTTATGAAACGTAACTTTAACCTCAGCCAAACCGATTTGCTCAGTTGTAAATAAAACAGCGAAGTAAACGTGACCCGACAGACAGAACCTGAGTGAATGAAGTCCAGTGGAATATGTAAACAAACCGGTTAATGTGACCCCCCCCTCCCCCCCTAAAAACTAACAAACAAACTAAAACAAAACAAAACAAAAAAAACAGTTAAGCTGGAACACCGGGGCTGTGAGCTCAGTGCACTCTGTCAGCTGACTGTTAGCAGAGCTAGTGACATCTCTGAAAACATCTGAGCACAAACATGTTCTGTTGACAACCTGACCAGACATGTGAAGATTACGCCATGACATTTGTAGCTAAAACACTGTTAAAAGTGTAGTTGGTGACAGAAAAACGGGATATTTTACTTTTGCACCACCATTGCTGCCTGTGATTTAGAATTCATTCTGGGATACCTGGCTGCCCCAAGTCCACACAAGCAATCGATTATCTAGGATCGACGTGTCTTGACTTACTTTGCACAACAACCAATCAAATGTTAGAGAAGCTGCATGGGCAGCGTGAACCCCGCCCACTTAGTTTGATGGGTGAGGCTGACAGATAAAATTATTTCAAGGAGAAAAATGAAGGGGACAAAAAGTAGTGGATCCTGATCCCGAGGACTTGGCCTTTCCTCAGTGTACCTGCGCATCTCAATTAGAGCATCAGTGAAAGTTGTCTGATGGTGCTGAGATGCTAGGACTTTAGAGTCAAATTCTTCCCATATCCAACCTTTTGCTGCCAGTGAGGATGAAGCAGCCCCTCCAGATGAGCTTGAGGTAGTTTCAGGAGTTGGGCAGAGCTGGTGGCAGGGCTGTGGGCAGGGCTGTGGGCAGAGCTGGGGGCAGAGCTGGGGGCAGAGCTGGAGGCAGAGCTGGGGGCAGAGCTGGGGGCAGAGCTGGAGGCAGAGCTGGGGGCAGAGCTGGTGGCAGAGCAGGTGGCAGAGCTGGGTGCAGAGCTGGTGGCAGAGCTGGGTGCAGAACAGGTGGCAGAACAGGTGGCAGAGCTGGTGGCAGAACAGGTGGCAGAGCTGGATGCAGAACAGGTGGCAGAGCTGGGGGCAGAGCTGGAGGCAGAGCTGTGGGCAGAGCTGGTGGCAGAGCAGGTGGCAGAGCTGGTGGCAGAGCAGGTGGCAGAGCTGGGTGCAGAGCTGGTGGCAGAGCTGGGTGCAGAACAGGTGGCAGAGCTGGATGCAGAACAGGTGGCAGAGCTGGGGGCAGAGCTGAGGCAGAGCTGAGGCAGAGCTGTGGGCAAAGCTGGATCGATCCGCCCACCACTAGAAGAAGGGGCTGTGGCATGTGCAGAGGTGTGTAGAGTCACTATAATGAAAGGAGACAGGGATTCAGCTGGGTTCCAGTGATTTACAGTAAGTATGATTGAAGGAAGGAATACTTCAAGGGCGTCCTTAATCCTGTGGTGGAGTAGTTGTCCCTCTCCGTTTCCTCTATTGAAGACGTGTCAGTGGCATTCAGGTCACTGAGGTAGTTAAACAACTCCTTGGTGGCAGGGCCCCTGGGTTGGATGAGGTTCGGCCCGATTTCCTGAAGGCTCTGGAGGCTGTAGGGCTGTCTTGGCTGACATGCCTCTACAATGTTGTGTTAAGATCAGGGGTAGTATCTCTGGATTGGTGGTTCCCATCTTCAAGAAGGGAGACCAGAGTGTGTGCTCACACTATGGGGGGATAAGACTCTGCAGCTTCTCCGAGAAAGTCTATGCTAAGTTGCTGGAAAGGATGAAGAACAATGCAGTTTCTGCCTCAGTCGCAGGACACTGAACTCTTTGCCCTCTTTAATAATTAATGGTGCATGGGAGTTCACCCAAACAGTCTACATGTGTCTTGTGGACTTGGAGAATGCATTCGACTGCGTCCCTTGGGGTGGGCATGTCCCACCAGAAGGAGGCCTCAGGGCAGACACAGGAAAAGCTGGAGAGATTATATCACGCGGCTGGCCTGGAAAAGCCTCTGTTCCCCCGGGTAAGCTAGAGGAGGTATTTATTCTTCTTTCTTTAGTAGCAATATGGATCAGCATTACCATTTGGTTGTACTATTGTAAAAAGTATGACTGTGCAACCACAATAAAGAATTAAGGGTTAGGGTTAGTTAATCATTATTGGCTTCTCTTCACTGGCTCCCTGTTAGCTCCAGATTCATATTTAAATCCTTATCCTCAGGCCACACCTTAGCTAAAGACCTCATGATGCCGCATCATCCCAGTAGAGCACTTCCCTCTCAGACTGTAGGCTTACTTGTGGTTCCTCCCAGGATATTAAAAAGTACAATGGGAGGCAGATGGCTGCTCCTCCCTGAGGCTGGTTCTGCAGGTGGTTATTAAAAGGGCGTTTTCCCCTTCCCACTGTTGCCAAAGTACTTGTTCCCAGGGGTTTGACAGGTTATTGGAGGATTATTGTAGGGTCTTTACATTGAAATATAAAGTGCCTTGAGGAGACTGTTGTGATCTAGCACTATATAAATAAAACTGAACAGAAAAAAAAATGAATTGTTGAAACGTTATTACATTTTACACAGCAAGCCAAAAAGTTTCAGAATTGGATTTACATCACAGAGCATGATAGCATGAAAGGTTTCCTTATCTTTCTTTGGAGCAGCAAAACTGAATCACTCTGTTAGGGAACTAAGTGCTGCAAAGGCTGGCCAGTACTGTCCATGATGGAGAACAGTTTGTTCAGCGACTTCCTCTCCACAACAGTTTCAGAAGTGTAGCCAATCATGGGGCCAGATTTCCTGATCAGTTTTTCTGCTTCAGGAGCCACGTCCAAGGCTCCTGAAGAACACCAAAGCAAAGTACAGCGCACTCACCCCAACTTCTTTTTTTATATAAATACAGGAAGGTTGGCAGATATGCTGGAGAAAGAAGTGCTGTACATGGAGAAAACACCGGTCCCCCATCTGGACTCACTGAACAACAAAAAAGGGAGAACAAGCAAATAAAACATGACCACTTTTTAAATTCCATTCTTTCGCTTAGTTGACATGTGGGTGCCCTCCAGAGGCCAAAATATGTATCAGTCATACAGGTCTGATTCCAGGCTGCATCTTTGGTTTTTATATGTGTATGTGGAAAGAGCAAAAGTAATGTTCTTGACACCCTGTAAACATGTAAATGTATGATGCATTTCCATGTTGACGAAACCATGTCTCGATTTTTCCACTATTGTGGAAAAATCTCTTGGCTTTAGCCAATTTACAGGCTTTAATTAATGTGATTAGTTGATTGATTGATTGATCATACTTTATTCATCCCGAGGGAAATTGGGTTAAGGCTGCCAGCCGTGCCAGCACCGTAGTTCAGTTAGTTTATACCTAAGTGTTGGTGCGCAGAAAGAAATGATATCTTGTTCTGTGATTTTGCACTATATGAATAAAATTGAATTGAAATAAAATTGAAAATCAGAAAATCAACTAAACTGAATCAATTTTATGGCATACGTTTTCATGACCGTTGTCATATGTACAAAGACGGTGCAACTAAAATTTTGTTTGTTTGTTTGCTTCAGACAAAGGTGTCATGGGACTCACGAGGAAATAGTAACCAACCAGACATTTCTCATATTTCTGGTGGCCTGATGTTACTAATCACTCACTTTCTTATAACGTAACTGTTAATAAAATTCCTATATTGGGTTTCAAATGTCCTCGTACAAAAAAACATTAAAATACAGGCAAAAACAAAAAACAAAACTGGCATTGCTCAGGAGTGTTTCAAGACAGGTGGTGGACCCCCAAATGTCAGCAGTGTTGAGGAGTAACGGAATACATGTACATGTATTTGAAATTCAAAATATGAGTAACTGTATTCCGTTATGGTTACCGTTTAAAAAGGTGGTATTCCGAATACAGTTATTTTGTTGAAATAAATGGACTGCACCGCGGTCTTTCCCTGTTTCATATGTTAGGCTATGCCCTCTCTGTAGCATCCCTGGCTGAATGATGGTCTCTTATACTGATGCTTCAGAGAGGTTTTATTGGAAAAGTTTTCATTGAAACATTCAGTGAAGACACTGTAAGAGCTAGGAGCAAAACAAAACCAACAATATTACTACCATAACATCAGAATATAAAGGAAACAAATTTCTCCTGCTCACATATAGCATGCACATCTAATTCATATCACTCAATTTACTATCTCTCACTATTCACTGGAGAGGCATCTCATAGTGACCATGGCGTTCATGTAAATGCTTTCCTTTAGCATACTCAGGAAGAGGATGTCATCTTGAGACACTGTTCTGCTGTCCTTGCTGATGTCCTTAAAGTCAGACTCAAGTACTTTAATGACATCAGATGGAGTCACTGGAGGAAGCTCTTTGACAGTTACTCTAAGGCATATCTTGGCAACTGGAGGAGATTCAAGGTGAGGTGGTGAGCAGCCTATGATGCTCCATCCTAGGTCTGTGCGGACTGCATAAGGTTCATTATCCCTTCCTAGGATGACCTGTCTTGGTCCTAGTGCCTGTGAGCAGTTATAGCCTATTAGAAGACCAACTTCACAGATAATGTGGCAGAATGTCATCTGCTATTGCTTTGAGGTGATTCCAGTGCCTTGCCGTTTCACTGGTAGGAATGTGCCTTCGATTCACTGGTATGAAGTCTTTGGTATAGGTGGGAGGGAGATCAATGAGAATTGTGGAGATATAGCCTCGCATTCTAAAACCTGAGACTCTTCCACTGTGTGTTACTGTGTCCTTTCCAATAATGGTGGTTAGCTTTAGCCTTACAGGATGCGTCTTGGTAGTCAAGCTAGAACTCTTCGTCAATAAACACAGTGTCACTCTGGGTGTCAAGCAGAGCATAGACAAGCCTTTCTATCCCTGGGTTGTTGGAAGAAGAAACCCAGATTGGCAAAATCATGGATGTAGTTGTAGATGTGTGCTCAGTCTCTGTATTGAGAGACAATGTGGTAACTGCTTCATCTGTGTTCTGATTAGGGGCTAACACAGCATTCATGTTGGAATATCTGTCGCCATGAAGGCAAGTTGGGTGTCGTCCCTTACAGATATCACATAAGTGTCTGTGGTGACTAGGGATGGGTACCGGTATCCGGTGCCATGATGGCACCGGTTCTGACATAAACGGTAGTAACCAGACCAAAAAGCAGCGCACATTTCGGTGCTTTATTTCGGTGCTTTTTTTCCTGAGCTGTGATACACTTTCTTCTTCCTTACATTTGTATTGGCGGTTGGCAAACAACTGAAAGGTACATTTAGCAAGTGGCGCCGAGTATGGCAGCCTCGTCGCGAGCTCCCCCAAGCAACAGCTTTTTTCTGTGTTTAATTTTACTTTTCCTTCATTTTTTCGCGAGTAGCACATGTCTCCTTTTGTACGACCGACAAACCTTACTGGACATAAAAGACGGTCTTTCTTATAACTTCCGGAGTTCAAGTTTTGCAACACGGACGCTCCGTTTGCAGACCCCCCATTCATCTCACCTGAGACGCCTTTGTTCTCTGGCCCTGGAGGCCGCAAACGCCGACGCAGAGGGAGAAGATCTGGCGTTCTGGTTCGACTGAGACGGCGCACTAACAGACCACCGTTACCCAGTTTATTACTGGCTAATGTGCAGTCTCTGGAGAACAAGCTGTGCGAGCTTCGGGCACGGATCTCATTCCAGCGAGAGATGCGGGACTGCTGCGTGATCTGCCTCACAGAAACCTGGCTATCGGACAAGGTACCGGACTCCGCAATACAACTACCGGGGTTCTCCGTGCATCGCGCGGACAGGTCACAGGATCTTACTGGGAAAAGCAGAGGCGGTGGTGTGTGTTTCATGATCAACAACAGCTGGTGTGGTTATGCGAACGTGCACCCGGTCAAATCCTTCTGCTCACCGGACCTGGAGTGCCTGATGATTAAGTGCCGGCCATTCTGGCTACCGAGGGAATTTACAGCAGTGATTATTACGGCTGTTTACATACCCCCACAAGCCGACACTGACCGAGCACTCAGGGAACTGTACAGCACGATCAGCAGTGAGGAAACCGCACACCCAGAGGCGGCGTTTATCACAGCCGGAGACTTTAATAAGGGAAACCTGAAGAAAGTCTCACCCAAACTCCACCAACACATCCATTTTAACACCCGTGGAGATCGGCTACTCAACCACTGCTACACCTCTTTCCGGGATGCGTACAAAGCCCTCCCCCGTGCCCCATTCGGCCAATCAGATCACCGCTCCATCCTGCTCCTGCCCGCCTACAGGCAGAAGCTGAAACAGGAAGCTCCAACCCGGAGGGCGGTGCACTGTTGGACGGACCAATCGGAGTCTGCGCTGCGGGACTGTTTTGATCACGCGGACTGGGAAATGTTTCATGTGGCTGCTAGGGACATTGATGAGTACACAGACTCAGTCTGTGGATTTATCAGGAAATGCGTGGAAGATGTCGTCCCATCCAGAACAGTTAAATCCTTCCCAAATCAAAAACCCTGGATTAACGGAGATGTTCGCGCGGCACGGAGCACCGCCTTTGCCTCCGCGAACACATCGGACTACAAACACGCACATTACCAACTCCGGAAGACGATCAAAGCAGCCAAACGTGAGTACAGGGACAGGGTGGAGCAACAGTTTAACAACCCTCGGAGTATGTGGCAGGGACTAAACACGATCGCAGACTTTAGAGGGAAAACCAGCACACCGCAGACCACGGCCTCTCTGTGTGAGGATCTAAACGTATTCTACGCTAGATTCGACACAGCGAACACCATGAGACCGGACAGTGTGTGCACCGCGGATGACGTCAGTGCGCACACTGTGTCTGAGGAGGATGTGCGGAAGTGCTTCAGGAAGGTGAACGCACGCAAAGCTACTGGTCCGGACGGGATTCCCGGCCGCGTCCTCAAGTCATGCGCGGCTCAGCTGGCTGGAGTGTTCACGCACATCTTCAACCTTTCCCTCTCTCTGTCTGTAGTCCCAGCCTGCTTCAAAATGGCCACCGTCGTCCCTGTACCCAAATTCTCCACCATCTCCTCACTGAACGACTGGCGACCTGTAGCCCTGACCCCCATCGTAAGCAAATGCTTCGAGAAGCTGGTCAGGGACTTCATCTGCTCTGCACTACCCGACTCACTGGACCCTCTACAGTTAGCATACCGCCACAACAGGTCCACTGATGATGCCATAGCCTTGACACTACACACTGCCCTGTCAAACCTGGAGAAGAGAGACACGTATGTGAGAATGCTGTTTGTAGATTACAGCTCAGCATTCAATACCATCGTTCCCTCGAAGCTGGACAGGAAACTGCAGGATCTAGGACTGAGCAGCTCCCTCTGCAGCTGGATCCTTAGCTTCCTGTCTGACAGACGCCAAGTGGTCAGACTGGGCAGCATCACCTCATCCCCCGTCACACTGAACACTGGTGCTCCACAGGGGTGTGTACTGAGCCCTCTCCTGTACTCACTCTACACCTACGACTGCACAGCCACTAACAACTCCAACATCATTGTGAAGTTTGCGGACGACACTACAGTGGTGGGTCTTATCACCAACAGTGATGAGACAGCTTACAGGGAGGAGGTCAGCGCCCTGACCCACTGGTGTGAAGACAACCATCTCACCCTCAACGTCGCAAAGACAAAGGAGTTGATAGTGGAATTCCGGAGGTCCAGAGAAGTACACACCCCCATCACCATCAACGGCGCTGCTGTGGAGAGAGTGAGCAGCTTCCGGTTCCTTGGTGTACATCTGGCTGAGGATCTTACGTGGTCAGTACACACAAACAAAACAGTGAAGAAGGCGCAGCAGCGCCTCTTCTTTCTCAGGAGACTGAAAAGATTCGGCATGAGCCCCCGCATCCTCAGGACCTTCTATCACTGTGCCATTGAGAGCATCCTCACTGGATGCATCACCACCTGGTATGGCAACAGCACCGCCTACAACTGCAAAGCTCTCCAGCGAGTAGTGCGGTGCTCTGAACGGATAATTGGAGGTGAGCTTCCCTCCCTCCAAGACATCTACAGGAAGCGCTGCCTGAGGAAAGCGGGTAGGATCATCAAGGACTCCAGTCACCCCAGCCATAAACTGTTCAGACTGCTTCCATCAGGAAGGAGGTTCTGCAGCATCCGGTCCTGAACCAGCAGACTGAGAGACAGCTTCTTCCATCAGGCCATCAGACTGCTGAACACTTCATAGACACCTCAGCTTCACTACTGGAACTTTAACATTATGCACTCCATACTGTACAGTAATGCCACTGTTTTGCACATGTCTGACTCTGTATATTTTTATATATTTTATTTATTGTTTACTCTATTTAATTTGTAAAATATGTGTACACACACACACACACACACACACACACACACACACACACACACACACACACACACACACGTAGAAAAATATTTAGTATACACATCCAGAAATGCATCTACTATTATATATTGTACATATATTTATTAGTTTCAGATGTAGCCATTCTTGTATTTTGCTTGTTTACATTATTGTATTTTGCACAACTCTGTTGCTTGTGAAGCTCGCACACAAGAATTTCACTCACATGTGCTGTACCAATGTACCTGCACATGTGATGTGACAATAAAAATGATTTGATTTGATTTGATTTGATTTACCGCCACCAACTGGTATGGAATGATACACTTTGGATTCTAGCCAATCATTTTACGTTTCCGGGGATAGTAGGCGGGCCCAGGTACGTATGTTCTTTTAGAGTGGAGCTACAGATTAAAAATGCCCAAGGCGAAGCGGTCAAAAGTCTGGCTGTACTTCACAGCAAAAGATGCAAACTCAGCAGCCTGCAACAAGTGCTTTAAGGTGATACTGTGATACTGTGCAAAGGAGGTAACATCTCGAATCTGATGAAACACCTGGCGATGCATAGCGTTTTTTTTTAAAGCCGAGAAATGCGCCGTATTTGATAGCTTGCTGCGAGACCTCACACCATGCACATCTACTGCGGGTGTGGTGCCTGTTATCGGACCCGGAGTTAGCAACATCCCCCAAAAACCCGAAGAGGAGAGTCCTGGCCCCTAGCCCTGCCAGTGTAGCAGAAATGATGAGGATGATGATGGCAGCAGCAGCCGTTCTTCTCTGTGTGAGTAGCTTAATGTTGTTGGTGTGTAATTTACGTTGAGTAAGCTAACCACGTTATTACATTAATGCATGTAAGGTGAACTAGCAAACATCATCATAGTTACATGCGGCTGTCTTCTTGTTTGATGGCAGACACTCCCTTCACCCTGGCCAAAAAGGCTAAAATGACCAAAGAAAAAGTGGAAAACAGCTAAACATGAGAGGTTTTTGGACAAAGTTTGTGTTTTTTCCATTGTTTAAGCACTGCTTCCAGCTAAGAGTGATACCATATATGCCCCATAACTGCAGAAAAAGCTAACATTGTTATCTTTTAAAAAAAAAACAAAAACAGCTAAACATGAGAGGTTTTTGGACCAATTTTGTGTTCTCCATTCTTTAAGCACCGGTTTGAGCACCGTTTAAGCACCGGCACCGTTTCAAAAGTACCGGTTTGGCACCGGTATCGGATAAAACCTAAAGGATACCCATCCCTAGCGGTGACAGTCTTTAACATTACGGCCTGGTTTCAGACAACCATAGCAGAGTTTGTTTTCCCTTACATACTTTCTTTTCTCATCCAGAGGCATTCCTTTAAACTCTGGACAACTATGTAGGCAGTGTTTGTTATCATGACAGAACATACAAGGGGGCTTTAAGCTGGTCTTGATTGGTACGTTTTTCCCATTCTCTGTAAGTGTCTGTGTATGGATAACAGTAGATTTATTTTTCTTTCTTTCAGATGATGTTTCTCTGCAGGTAAGTCTGATGAACGTAATGCATGGAGGGAAGTTACTGGGATTACAGGCAATCTCTGCTTTTAGTGACATGAAGTTGAAAAAGTCCTGAAAAGCTGGAAATTCCAGTCTATCCTTCATAAACTGGGTCACCTTGCGGTTCCACCTTGAAGCTGCCCACTCAGGTAACTTTTGGACCAGCTTTTGATTCAAATCAAATTCAAATCAAATTCAAATTCAAATTTTATTTGTCACGTACACAGTCATACACAGTACGATATGTAGTGAAATGCTTGGACAACTGCTCGTGACCTAAAGAGAACAAAAAAGGAAAAGGCTATGAATAAGATAGGAAATAAATATGAAAAATTAAAAAGGGTAAATTTAACTAGGAAGGAATAAAATATAAATTAAGGTTAAAAATGAAATAACTGTACAACACAAATTAGAATGAAGGGTAAATTTAACTGGGAAGAATAAGATAAAGATAAATATATAAATTAAAGTTGAAAATAAAATAACTGTACAACAAAATACACAATACACAATATAGAACTATATAAGAATGTATGAAGAAATCTAAATATAAATAAATATATACACAATAACAGCAGCTGTACAAGTATTAACCGGAAATGAAGAATATAGTGACCAGTGTTGTGCAAAACCAAAGTCCAGAAAGTCCAGTGTGTGTGTAAGAACCATATGTGTGGGTCAGTACTGTGTGGTAGTGTGATTGAGAGACCGTATCGCCTGCGGGAAGAAGCTCCTCCTCAGTCTCTCTGTGTTGGTCTTCAGGGAGCGGAATCGCTTTCCTGACCTCAACAGAGAGAACAGTCTGTTGTTGGGATGGCTGAGGTCCTTCACGATCTTCCTGGCCTTGGTCCAGCACCGCCTGCTGTAGATTGAGTGCAGGTCAGGGAGCTCGGAGCGGATGGTGCGCTCAGCTGACCGCACAACCCTCTGTAGAGCTCGTCTGTCCTGCATGGTGCTGTTCCCGAACCAGGTTAAGATGTTTCCCGCCAGGATGCTCTCTATGGTGCACGAGTAAAAGTTCCTGAGCACCTTGGAGGGCAGTTGGAAGTCTCTCAAGCGTCTGAGGTGGTAGAGACGCTGTCGGGCCTTTTTCACCACGGTGTTGATGTGACAGGACCATGACAGGTCCTGCGTGATGTGAACTCCGAGGTATTTGAAGCTGTCCACTCTCTCCACTGGGCACTCGTTGATGACGGGGGTCTGGTAGTTCCTCTCCTGCTTAGTGCTGAAGTCCACTATCAGCTCCTTTGTCTTACTGACATTTAGAAGGAGGTTGTTCCTCTGGCACCAGTTCTCCAGATTCCTAATCTCCTTCAGGTAGGCCGTCTCGTTGTTATCAGAGATCAGGCCCACCACGACGGTGTCGTCAGCAAACTTGATGATGGTGGTGGAGCTGGTAGTGGCCACACAGTCATATGTGTACAAAGAGTACAGCAGGGGGCTCAGAACACACCCCTGGGGGGCTCCAGTGCTGAGAGTGGTGGAGGCTGAGACATGTCCGCCCATCCTTACTGCCTGTGGTCTGCCAGTTAGGAAGTTGGAGATCCACTGACACATAGATGAGCTGAGTCCCAGATGCTCCAGCTTGGTGGTGAGTGTGGAGGGAATTATGGTGTTAAATGCAGAGCTGTAGTCTATGAAGAGCATTTTAACATAATTCCCCCTTCTAGTGTCCAAGTGAGTGAGTGATGTGAGTGATGTGAGTGAGTGATTCTCCTCACAGTCATTCAGAATGTCCAGCCCTTTAATATGAGGCATGGCTTGCTGTGGCATGCATGTAGGAAGTCGGTGAATGCTGTGAGTGTTTGCATCCTTTGAGTGGATCTTTGACCGGCTAGCTAGTTTTTCTCTGAAAGCTCTCTGCAAGACAAATGGTTGACCGTACCTGCTATTAAGGCGATCCCATGCATCCTTATACACTTCATCATCCTCTCTGTAAAAGATATCATCAAGTGTCTTTTGTGCAGGGCCTCCCACATATCTTCTCAAATAATGCAGTTGGCATTGGAAGTCTGTTAATGGCTATGCTGTCTTGTACTGCTTGAGCTAAGTGGGACACATTTGTCTGTGGAGGTGAAGCTGGAAATCTCGTGAGATGCTGAACTGGGGCCGGAGACACAGCTTGATGTGGGTAAGATAAGATAAGATAAGATAGAACTTTATTAATCCCTCGGGTGGGTTCCTCTGGGAAATTCGACTTCCAAAAAGCACAGCAACGACCGAAGTTACAGTTACAGAATTGTTATATATATATATATATATATATATATATATATATATACACACACACACACACACACACATATATAAATACAGAGACAAATATAAATAAAATATACAAAGGGGATAAATAGAATAAATAGGAATAAAAAATAAAATAAAAGTGAATTGCACATTTCAAGTATTGAGTCTATTGCACTGTTGACTATTTACAAAAAGTATTGCACAAGGTATTGTACAGTGAGGTGAAGAGGCACTACAGCTTAGTTGTTCCCCCCTCCTTTGTCCTCCTGTTTCCCCTCCCTCTCCCCTCCAGAGAGGAGTTAAACAGTTTGATGGCGTGTGGGACAAAGGAGTTTTTAAGTCTGTTAGTTCTGTGCATATGGTCCTGGTTCCTTAGTTTGCTGTTAGCAGAGTACAAGCTGCCCTCCTGCATTACTTCATGGTTGTAAATTGACAATCTTGCTTGTGCTGCTCTTATATCCTTTTCAGCTCTTAGTCTTTCTAGTTCATGTTTTTGAGCTTCAAGATCCCTTTTCTGTTGCTCTACCTAGAGCTGGATCCTTTCTCTTTTTTTTCCTTCCTCCAATAACTCATATTCCACTTCCTTTGCTGTTAATTCTGCTGCAGCATCTGCTCTTTTTACTACGACAATGGAGTCTATAGTGTGTTTACTTAGAAGTGAGACTGGGGATCCATATATGGAATGAACATAGTCTCTGTTAAGGAGCTCGCGAAGGCGTTCTTTGACTGCTTCACTGTCACAGTCTTCATCTATGCCTGATATTCGTTCATATGCAATTTTAATAATTTCCTTTGTCACAGCCTCACATGCATCAACACGAAGTCTCATTTCACTGGATGGTGTGAGGTGATCTTTGATTTGTACATAAATGTCCGTAACATCATTCATGCATTTCAAGATATCAATGAGAGCTGCGGTTTCACTCTCTGGGATGTCCAGCTTTAGCTGATTTCTTGCCTTACGTGCCTGGATCTTCCATTGATCATAAAGGTGCATGAGTTGCTTTTCCTTTTTGTGTGCCTCCTCTCTCTGAAAGGCAAGCATCTTCCCCCTAGGGTTTCGTGCACGATCAGATCTTCAAAGTTCCTCATTCTCGCTTGCTTGACAGACATCCTTTATCTGATCTGAGCCTTCTGCTTCTGTAGGTAATATCTGAGATGCTTCCATTGTGAGTGTCACATTTAGATCATCACAATGAATCCTTCTTCTCTCATCATAGACTTTAGCAGTCAGGGGAAACTCATGAGGCTGAAGCTCTTACTGTAGCATCACTGGCTGAATGATGGTCTCTTATAATGATGCTTCAGAGAGGTTTTATTGGAAACGTTTTCATTGAAACATTCAGTGAAGACACTGTAAGAGCTAGGAGCAAAACAAAACCAACAATATTACTACCATAACATCAGAATATAAAGGAAAAAAATTTCTCCTGCTCACACATAGCATGCACATCTAATTCATATAACTCAATTCACTATCTCTCCTCACTAGCTTACAACTACACATAAACTCTATTACACAACATTTTGATTGCACATAACTTATTCCATTAAAGGAAACACTAACAAACCTTGTGCCACTGTTAGCCAGTTACTAATTTGCACAGGAAACGTACATATTTTTCACTTTAAGGCACACCATTTACCATATCGTAAATCGAGCGTTACTAACAAGCCCTTTAACGGTTTATTGCACTAGTTTCCTGTTTCAAAATAAAAGCACGGATTTCAAAATAAAACTGAAGTACCTTTCAAACAAACATACGTTAAAATTTTACCAAATTTAAATGTCATTTACACTCTCTATTTTTCATAATTCCACGCCGGTGGAAACCCAAACAAAACACGCATTAAGTATGGAGGACCACAAGAGCCACGCGCATCGAAATAAAAAATTCTGCGCTTGATTAATTAATTGTAGAATAAAATCTGCATTTGTAAATTCATTTTTGAATTCAAATTTAATGAACTGATTTTTAAAATGCTTTTTAAGTCTTCATTTCAAAAATCTTTTTTTAATTGCACTTTAATAAACTGCATTTCAAAAATCTTTTTCGAATTGCACTTTAATAAACTGCATTTCAAAATCCATTTCCCTTTCCTGTTCGCTCAGGGATTAACATGTGGATTAGCAGTTGGATTAACAACTTCATTTTAAATATCCTGCTGCTATTCAAATTAGCCAAACCGTGGGATGTAAGGAGCTCTCTGATTGGTTGGTCAGACACAGGCTGTCTGCCAGCCTGGATTTTTCTAGCTCATAGCTTCGCCCTGCTAAGAAGCCTGTATGCTTGTACAAAGGCGGTTCAGCCTCGGGATTTACACTCGGCTCGACACGGATATGTGAAGAATGAAGGGACCCTGCAGCGAAACGGAGAGCCCAACCTCTGACTTAGTCCCTGTTTATGCAGTCTGACCACCTGTGAAGGTAACGTGCTAACGTGGCTAACACTAGCATCACAGCACGTAGCCCTGTTATTTTAAGGTCATCTTAGCTTATGGAAATTTTACGTTGCAGCTGTACGAGCTAGCTACGTGTTTTGTAAGCTGCTGTGCTCTTCACAAATAAAGCTGGAAGCAGCTCAGACTATTAGAACCAACACTGAGTCCTGTTACATTTATACAGCGTTAGAGCAACGGCTGCAGCCTACAGCCTTTAAACTAGCAATTAAAATGCTGACAGTAAACTCGTCAGTCCAGATGTTACCACATTACTTTGTGATACTTAAGAGTTAAAACAACTGAGACAGGCTGATTAAAATAACAGCTGTCAGTTCTCTCATTCCTTATATCAAGACTGGAGATCACACTACTGATTTCAGTTCATTTAATATGTGAGTGCACAGATTCATTCTCAACTGGACATAAACGATGATCAAAGGTTGTATATATGATGAAGTCAAATCCCAGCCTCTAACACAGTGCGCTGAATCTTAGCTTTGAATGTCTAGTATATTCTAATCTGATTTTCACAGAGGTCTTAAAGTAGTTAAATCACTGCTGATAGTCTGGTTCTTTATATTTTCACGTTTTTGTGTCTGTAGGGCTGTTTGATGACGATTTGGACTCCTGGGAGATGAGGACACACCCACATCTGTTCCATACTGCAGCCATGGATGGTGTTACGGCTCTGAGTCAGCTTTGGGCCATCAGACGCACACACTGGAAAACCAGCACCTGGACTTCATGCAGGAGAGACGGCCTCAGTGATTTAGGTTCATAAGCAAGTTCAAACATTTCTGGCCTCTTATCAAACAGACATCAAGATGGCGCGGCCACGTCCAGACGCCTTCCTGACCGCTCCGCTCCGACTATCCACTTTTCTTGTTTTTTACTTATTTTTTGCTCTGGTTTACATCCCAAAATCCTCTAGTCTTATAGTATACGACAGTGGATCACTTGTAAACATCGGTGCCAAGGTTGCACATCTAATCTTGGACACTTTTAAACCTGACCCTTCCTGGCCGCCACAGATTCTACGCGGCGCGGAGAACAACAAAGGACGGGCCGCTCATCCGAGGCGCAGAACAAAGAAGCGCCGGGGAAAACGCGCTGGTATTAGGAACAGACTGAGACAGCAGGCGCATCGCGCACCACTGCCCAGTATCCTACTGGCCAATGTACAATCCATGGAGAAAAAGCTCGATGACCTAAGAGCAAGGGTCACCTTCCAACGTGACATGAGGGACTGCAACATTCTGTGCTTCACGGAGACATGGCTGACCCCCACCGTGCCGGACCAGGCCGTAACTCCGTCGGATTCATTCTTTGTGCTCCGCGCGGACAGAACGGCAGAGTCGAACAAAACCAAAGGTGGAGGAGTGTGTTTCATGGTAAACAGAAAGTGGTGTGATGCCAGGAGCATTTCTACTCTCTCCAGCGGCTGCTCGCCACATCTGGAGTTCCTGAGCATTAAGTGCCGCCCTTTCTATCTGCCCCGTGAGTTCACCTCAGTCATCGCCACGGTGGTCTACATCCCACCCCAAGTGGACACAGGTATGGCTTTGTCCGAATTACATGATGTGCTGAGCTCGCTTCAAAACAAGGACCCGGGCGCAGCCCTCATTGTAGCAGGAGACTTTAACAAAGCGAACCTCAGACAAGTCATGCCAAACTTTTACCAGCATGTCTCGTGTCCAACGAGAGGGGATCGGATTTTGGATCACTGCTACACGCCATACAAGCAGGGTGTCAAGGGTCGCTGTGTGGCAGGCAGGATCATGACACAGGGCTACAAAGCGGTCTCACACCCGGCTTTTGGGAAGTGTGACCACAACGCCATCTTCCTCATTCCCCAGTATAAACAAAGCATACGGAGGGAAGAAGTAACCACGAGGGAGGTAAAACGGTGGACTGCCCAATCAGAAGCTACGCTACAAGACGCACTCAACGACGTAGACTGGGACATGTTCAGAGCATGCGCAGTCGACATCAACGAGTTTACGGAAGTAGCAGTATGCTTCGTCAACATGCTAGCGGAGGAGATTATCCCCACTGCGAGAGTCACCACATTCCCAAACCAGAAACCGTGGATGGACAGATCGATCCGCACTGCAGTAAACGCCAGGACCGCCTCCTACAACGCGGGTCTCGCCACTGGCGATATGAGCGCCTACAAAGCGGCCTCATACGGCGTGCGGCGCGCGGTGAGAGATGCCAAACGCCAGTACCGGGAACGTGTGGAGTCCCGCTTCCACCAGGGCGACACACGGAGTATGTGGCACGGACTACGCACCATTACGGACTACAAAGCCAGGGACACTGCGCCGATCAACGCCGACTCTGCATTCACCAACGAGCTGAATCGGTTCTACGCCCGTTTCGAGGTTAGCCAGGCGGCTAATGCTATCTACCGCCTGACTACCGAGGACAGTGACGTCATCAGCGAGAGACCGGTGACCAGCATCGCGGAGCATGACGTCCGAGCGGCACTGAGGAGAGTGAACACAAGGAAAGCGGCGGGGCCAGACGGCATCACCGGCCGTCTGCTGCGCTGCTGTGCTGACCAGCTAGCAGGTGTGTTCACTTACATCTTCAACGAGTCCCTGGCGAAGTCTGTGGTCCCCACATGCTTCAAAAGATCCACCATCATCCCTGTGCCCAAGAACAGCAAACCCTCATCCCTGAACGATTACCGGCCAGTTGCACTGACCTCAGTAGTAATGAAGGTGTTTGAGAGGCTGCTGAAGAACATCATCTCCTCCTCCATCCCAGACACCACAGATCCGCTGCAGTTTGCCTACAGATCCAACAGATCCACAGAGGATGCCATCGCCCACGTCCTACACACCACTCTCAGCCATGTGGACAAGAAACAGGGTAACTATGTGCGAATGCTGTTTGTTGATTACAGTTCAGCGTTTAACACAATAGTGCCCTGCAGACTGTTCACAAAGCTGAGGGATCTGGGACTTAACAGCCATCTGTGTGCATGGGTGTTGGACTTCCTCACTGGCAGAACTCAGGTGGTGAGGGTGGGCAGGTGCTTCTCCAACAGCATCACCATCAACACAGGAGCTGGTGGTGG
Source organism: Rhamphochromis longiceps (assembly GCF_057381845.1). Classification (NCBI taxonomy): domain Eukaryota; kingdom Metazoa; phylum Chordata; class Actinopteri; order Cichliformes; family Cichlidae; genus Rhamphochromis; species Rhamphochromis longiceps. The sequence continues at coordinate 1,845,478 of NC_140565.1, forward strand.
ACTTCAGAAGGGGTCAGCACAGAGACTACAAGCCCATCATCATCAATGGAGCTCCAGTGGAGAGTGTGCAGTCCTTCAAGTATCTTGGTGTCCACATCTCCTCAGACCTGACATGGGCTGCCCACATTCAGGTCCAGACCAAAAAGGCTAGGCAGCGCCTGTATCACCTACGACAAATGAGGAAGTTCAGGGTCTCTCCAAAGATCCTCAGGATTTTCTATACAGGCGCTGTGGAGAGCATCCTCACACAGAACATGACATCGTGGTTCGGGAACAGCTGTGTGAAGGACCAAAAAGCTCTCCAGAGAGTGATCCGTACAGCAGAACGCTGCTGCAGGATTGCTCTCCCCCCGCTTCAGGACACCTACACCAGGAGATGCCGGACTAGAGCAGCACAGATACTGAAGGACCCGTCCCATCCTGGCAACAAACTGTTCCAACTTCTGCAATCTGGTAGAAGGTTCCGCATCTTCCGGGCAAGGACAGAGAGACTCAAGAGGAGCTTCTATCCCCAAGCCATCCGTGCCCTAAACACACACACCCGCCCTCTCACATCATCTATAATTGACTGAGACAGGACTCTCTTCCAAACATTCTAAACCAAGGCACAATGTACATTTCAAATTCCTTTAATTTTAAATATGTTTATATTGTCTATCCTGTAAAATAGTCAGATGTCTATTCATATTAATGTACAGAATTCACCTGCTTGCTGCTACTACTGCACATTCACCCAGTGTATATACTATATGTAGATATATATAATGTTCTTCCTCTACACACCCCCCCCCCCCCCCAATTTTTGCACATGTCGAGGAGCGTGTCGGGCTACATTTCACTGTGTGTTATACTTGTATAACTATGCATGTGACAAATAAAGAACCTTGAACCTTGAACCTTGAACTTAGATTTCTTAATCTTAAAAGTAAATGCATTTAAAGCAGGAACTGCACACCTAGCCGTCAAAAGTTTGGCAGCATGAGTACTGTAAAGTTTTGTAGGGTCCTTGTTTAAAAATTCCACAAGCACCACATTTGTCATATAAAGTTCCATTTTGTACAGTACATTGTTGAAATTATAAACTATATATTCTAGTTGTCCACTTCTCAGTAATTTTTGAGTAAATGGATGTCAGTGATAAATCAGTGGTGATTCACCTGCAAATGTTTTTAACAAACTTTATTTTTGTCATGGTCCGTGGTCCTGTGTCTGTGGAATGCGTGATGCTCGGGTAGCCACACCCCGGGCTGGGCCATCACCGGCACACCTGCTCTCCATCACGGTGACTACACAAGGATCTACTTAACCCAGCGCTGACGGATGCTCCACGCCAGTCCGTTAGTCACCCCCACAGTGGTAACTAGACTTCCACGAAAGCGTGCATTCACTTCTGGTTAGAACTGTGTTTAATCCGCCTACTTGTGTCCAGGTTTCGACTCGGCGTCTGCCACCTGCCTGTCCTCCGGCTCAACTGGATCACTCGGTGCATCTTCTGGCCCATTCGCTATCCCCACGGACTTCCTGCTCACGGACTGCCACACTTCCCTCCCGAGCTCCCACGGTCCGTTCTATCGTAAGCCCCCTACTCTAACTCCGTCCTGATGTGTTTTCCCCGCTTCCCGGCTCCCTAGTAATCATTTTCCCTTTCTATTGCAGCCTCCCACGGTCCCAATCCTGGCTTCCTCATGTCATTGTTTCCCCGGGTTTTTAGTTTCTTGTTTTTGCTCCCTAGTTTTCCCGGGTCGCCTTTCGTAATTACAATAAAGTGTCTTTTTCTGTTAGCGTGGAGTCTGCGTCTGGATCCTTTTGTGCACGCACACCGCGGCGCATGACAGTACGGACTGGCCAGAATGGATCCAGCAGACCCAATACGTTCAGCTATTAATAAGCAGGGTGCCATGCTCGGCCGACACGATCAGTTACTTTCATCGCTTCAGGATCAGTATCACGAGCTTAGCGAGAAACAGGGAGAGATGCGCGCTAAACAGCCCGACCCGGCATACCGCTGCGTGACGTCTCCACCGCCGGAACCCTTCCACGGCGGATTGGACCAGTGTGGGGGGTTCCTTTTTCAGTGTACCCTTTTCTTCAGTCGCTCGCCACTCGCCTTCCCCACTGACGCGGCCAAGATTTCCGACTTCGTGGGACTGCTGAAGGGAAGGGCGTTGGCGTGGGCTGAAGCCTATTTATCTTCTAACCCGATACAAAGCTGTGACTTCGATGACTTCCTCGAAGAATTCAAAGCAACTTTCTCTCCGCCGGTTTCCGAGGATGATGCCGCTCAAAAGCTACTGGCGCTCCGCCAGGGCCGGCGTAGCGTTGTTGAGTATTTAGTGGAGTTTCGCACCGCTGTTGGCTGTCCCGATTCGGCCCTAAGGGGAATTTTCCTGCGCTCCCTGAACGATCAAATGAAAGATCAGCTCGCGTTTCACGAGGCAGCTAAATCATTCGAGGATTTGATGTCACTCGCCGTAGAATTGATAAGCGTCTACGGGAGAGAGAGGCCGAATGGCGGTCCAAGCCACCGAAACCCGTGTTGCACCCAGAACTCCGCGTGTCACCGCCCCTGTCCCCATTTAGCTCTCCAGCGGCGTGCGCTCGCTCACCGTCTCCTCCTCCGCCGGAGCCCATGCAGATCGGGCGCTCTCGGCTCTCGCCGGAGGAAAGGGAACGCCGTTTTCGGGCTGGGGACTGCTTATACTGTGGGAAGCCGGGACACCGCATCGCCAGCTGCCCGGTTCGCCCAAACGGACCAGCTCACCGGTAGGTTCGGGGATACGGGTGGGCAGCACATTGAATGCTATTAGACCCCGATTGGTTGTGTCCGTTGCCATAGTAACCAACAAAAAGACTGTTACATGCTGCGCATTAGTGGATTCTGGGGCGGAGCAGAATCTCATAGATGAGAAGCTGGCTAAAGAGCTGGAAGTACCACTCACTCTGTTGGAACCTCCCCTCCCTGCGTCAGCGCTGAATAAACAAGTGTTTGCTTACATCATTCATCAGACTGCGCCTGGGAAATTAGTCACTTCCGGGAATCATAACGAATCGCTTTCATTCTTTACCTTCCCGTCTCCCGACACGCCGCTCGTGTTAGGTTACCCGTGGCTGCAAAGACATAATCCCCACATTGATTGGGCAGGAAGCAAGATCGCCAGTTGGAGTTTGTTCTGCCTAGCTAATTGCCTGAGATCAGCAGTTCCCGCTCCACCAGCTAACCTGACCCCACCTGTTACACAAGCACCTGACCTTTCCTCCATCCCACCCGAGTACCATGACTTACAGGAAGTGTTTAACAAGGACAAGGCTTGTTCTCTGCCACCTCACCGCCCCTATGACTGCGCCATTGACCTGCTATCTGGAGCCCCGCTGCCCTCCGGCCGGTTGTACAACCTGTCTCGCCCCAAGAGGGAGTCGATGGAAAACTATATCCAAGAATCACTCGCGGCCGGTATCATTCGACCCTCTTCTTCCCCAGTAGCTGCAGGCTTCTTCTTCGTGGGGAAAAAGGACGGTTCGTTGCAGCCGTGCATTGACTACCGAGGCTTAAATGACATCACTGTAAAGAACAAATACCCTCTTCCTTTTTTTTTTTTTTTTTTTTTTTTTTTGCCTGTCCCGTTTGGCTCTTTTGCCATCAGAATTGTTGTCTAAAGGCAAAGAAAGATGCCCAACAGATTTAATTTACCAAATTGACCATCCCAGCCTTGCCGTAATGGTCCATTTGATTGACCTTTTATTGTTTATTTTATTTTCACTTACTGAATACGGGACAGACTTGACTGGGGGAAAGAAGGGGAGAAAGAAAGAGGGAAAGAGAAACAGCTGAGAAGAGGGACGGGGGAGAAGGGCAAAAAACATAAACCAACAGAATGAGCAGAAAAAATAAAAAGAAATAAAAAATGCATATATCAATCACCTGGATCACCTGCTGAGAAAGAAAAAAGAAAACAAGCAGAAGAGAACAAGAGTAATAGAATAAACAGCATCACAATGATATATGGGAATATGACAGTAAATACTAAATATTAAACATTATTGTGCAGCACATAAGATCAACAGAACACAGTGTGCTTTGAGGTAGGAGCCAAAAAGGGTGTAGTTTGTGGGTGTGATCACCCGTGTGTACACCTGTGAGCATGGACGCAGCCGCGGAGCAGAAGCCAGGGAGAGTTGCAGTGACGCGCCCGTGAGCTCCGCCGGCAGCCAGCCGTGCCTGAGTGACCGAGCCCCAGGCCGAGAGGCCGGGGGCACCCCACCTCCGAAGTGGCCCGAGCGAGCCCCAGGCTCCAGGCCCCGATAAGCGGCCGTCAAGGAGTGAGCCGGTGTGTACCTGGACGCCCACCCCCGGACACAAAGAACCACCAACGCACCGATGTCTGAGGGAGTCCGCCACTGGCAGGGGAAGTGGTGGTAGGGGGAGATAGGCCTCCAAACCTTGGAGGGCCTGAGATGTCCCCAGAGAGGTGGCGCCTGACACCCAACCTGACATATAGACACAGAAATACAGGCACACACATATACAAACATCCATTCCCACCCTCATGCTCTCATATGGACTTACTCCACACTCAACCAACGTGGAGACAGACATAAAGAGACGCTGTACACACGATCACCCTCCCCAAGCGTACTCTACAAACCGGGTCTAGGTACCCTTGCCCCTGGAGGGGTGAACTGCACCCAGACCCAGGTGGTGTTACCCTTTTCCCTGCGGTGGGGGGAGGCAGACCGCCCCGACTCCGCAGCAGCAGGGAGGCCCCACACTCCAGACCGCAGTCGGACGGCCAACTCCTCCTCCTAGCCCCCCCGCTCCAGCAGGTCGCAGAGAACGGGGGGGAGAGAAGACTCCAAACCTCCCTCCACCCGCTCATTGTAGTGTTGATGCATGTGTGTTCTAAGGTGCATTTAAAACCCAGGAGGGCATGGAGCTACCTGCCAGAGAGCAGCAGGTAAGCGCATGGTCCCTCCTGCTAGCCCTCAATGTCTACGTGTATTTAACCTTGAGAGGTGGGCAACGACGCCAGGGGTGGGGTGTACACCCTGATGGTACTTTGGATTCCGTGTATCGTGCCCATCCCCAAGATCCTATATGTATGTGTAATGAGAGTGTGAGTAATGTGAATGTCTAAGTTGTGGGATAAAATTGAGGCAGAGGCAGCCAGAAGGGGGCGGGGGGGGGGGGGAGGGTAGCCTCCTCTGCACCCTGGTGACATACCCCTACTCCAAGGTCCTGCATGTGTGGGTGGTTGTGGTGGAGCGGGAAGAGGGAGGCAGCTGGAGATGGGGAGGGAAGGAAGGGAGGGGCAGGTGACCCCTCCCTGGGGCCAGCTCCCCCGCTGACCCCAGTAGGCACCCCCATACTCCGCGACCCGCCAGGGAAAGGGGGCCCAGGCCCATCCAGACCGGGGCCCAGTGCAGCAGCGCCTCCTGGCCCCACAGAGCCCGGGACAGTCCACCCAACCCCACCACAGAGAAAACTGCACCCACCCCACCATCCACTCATCTTCCAGACTACATAAGACAATAAACACCCAGGCTGAGATCTTCCTCCACCTCTCCTGTATCTCCCCCTCCTGCAGAGAGAGCTCCCGAGGAGAGGAAAGCTCCTGCAAGATGTGACAATCTCCCCCACCAGTTGAAGAACCCCCCAGGTGGCTCGATGCACCGGCGGCACCCTGCTCCAGGGGTGGGCCCCCATGCACCCACCCGCCCACAACCCCGGCAACACACCAACCAGGACCCAAGCCCCCGAGGCTCGGCCCGGGCCCCAGCCCAGAGACGGAGTGCCCCCAGAACCTCACGCCCATCCCGGACCCACCCAGGGGCAGCCAAGCTACCAGGTCAGTAACCCACGTCCGTCAGCACAGACCCTCCCCTAGCCCCGCTGCACGCAGCCGCGAGGAAACAGTCACCTGAGAGCCAACAGAGCCCCTAACCGGACATGACCGCTAACCCGGGTTGAGCCCCCCAAGGAAGATGCCTCCGGGGAACCCCCCCGACGCCCTAAGCCTGTCCCTACCCCCACACTCACATTCACAACAGTGAAGGCGGGACCAAACTATGACCCCCCACCCCCACTAGGTGATGGAGCTGATCAAAGGAGCCCAGAGCAATTGATCTGATGTGGTGGCAGAGGCTGTATCAAGACTAATGTAATCTAATAGATAATTTCTATATTGGTTAGAATTAAGATTATTTTTATTTTTCCAGTTCATGAGGACTGTTTTCTTGGCTATGCATAGGGCAGTGAAAACCATATGGGCGATATTCTTTTCTGAAGTGACATTATCTAAGCTGCCCAACAAACACACTAAGGGGGAAGTTGGAATGTTACATTTCAGACACTTCGATAAGTCTTCACATATCTCGTGCCAAAACTTCTGAACTGGTGGACAGAACCAAAGAGCGTGGATATAATTGTCCGGTGAATTGGTTTGGCAGTGTGAGCAGTTGTTGGTAGACGTAAAGCCCATCTTGAACATCCAATGACCTGTATAGTGCACTCTATGTAATATTTTGTATTGAATTAATTGAAGACTGGGATTTCTAATTTAGATGAAAGGTTTTTAAGCAAATCTGAGACCAGAAGTTTAGGTCTAAGTTAGCTGATAAATCCGCTTCCCATTTTGCAATAGGAAGTGATATTGATTCACCTGTTTTAGAAAGCATTCTGTATATTTTGGATAGTAATTTGGGGGTTTTAAGAGTAAGAAATTGAACCGCACTTGGTGGTGTTTGTAGTTCAACTTGACCCGGTTTAAATTTCTTTTTTACTATGGATTTAATTTGTTGATATTCTAAAAATCTTTTCTTGTTGATCCCATATTGTGTAACTAGTCTGTCAAATGAAATAAATTCTGTTCCTTCTAGTATATGTTCTAAATATTTGATTCCTTTACCACTCCAATCTGAAAAGTTTATCATATTATTGTTTTGTAATATGTCAGGGTTGTTCCAGATAGGTGTACGTTTGCATGGGATTAATGAAGACGCCGTCAATTTTAGAAACTCCCACCATGCTGTCAGAGAAGAGCTGATGTTGATGCTTTTAAAGCATTCATGTCGTTGGATGTTTGAGCTGATAAATGGTAGGTCTGAGATCTCTAGATTATTGCAAAGTGCTTGTTCTACATCTAGCCAAGGTTCATCTAAGAGGGTATGTTTTAGCCATCCTGAGATAAACTGAAGCCTGTTGGCTAAGAAGTAGTGCTGAAAGTTAGGCAGTTCTAGTCCTCCTCTATCCTTGGTCATTTGTAGTGTTTTTAAGCTTATACGTGGGGGTTTATTTTTCCAAAGGAATTTGGACATACATGAATCTAGAGATCTGAGCCAATCTTGTGGCGGTTTAGTTGGGATCATTGAGAATAAATAATAAATTATTTTTGGTAAGACCATCATTTTTATAGCGGCAACCCTTCCCATTAATGATATGGGTAGACATTTCCATCTAGCCAGATCATCTTCTACCTTCTTTAAAAGTGGGATATGGTTTAATTTAGTTAGATCTGCAAGCTTGGGAGAAACATTAATACCTAAATATTTTATATTTCCCGATTGCAATGGTGTAGAAGAGGAATTATGGAGGGAGCAATTAATCGGTAGAACTGTAGATTTTGACCAGTTAATTGAGTAATCTGATATTCTTGCAAAAGAGTTTATCAATTCAATCACCCCAGAGATATTGGTTTGTGAATTTTGGAGAAAGAGTAACACATCATCCGCATAAAGGCTGATTTTATGTTCCACGTTCTTGCATTTTATGCCCTTAATTACTGAATTCTGTCTAATTGCTGCTGCTAGTGGTTCAATAAAAATTGCAAACAGTGAAGGGGAGAGTGGGCATCCCTGCCTGGTGCCCCTCAAGAGACAGAAGCTGGAGGATGTCTGGTCATTTGTTCTAACACAAGCTGTTGGGGAATTATATAATATTTTTAACCAGTTTATGAAAGAGGATCCAAAACCAAATTTGTATAAAGTTGCAAATAGAAATTTCCAGTTAACTCTGTCAAATGCTTTTTCTGCGTCTAAAGAGAATATTGTAGTTTCTAGGTTTTTACTGTATGAGTAGTCTATCAAATTAAGTAATCTACGTGTATTTGTTGATGGGTGCCTACCTTTTATGAAACCAGTTTGGTCAGGATGAATTAAGAGGGGGGTTATTTTCTCCAGTCTCTTTGAGAGAGCTTTGCAGATTATTTTAAGGTCTACATTTATAAGGGATATTGGACGATAGCTTGAGGGATATACAGGGTCTTTGCCTGGTTTTAGCAGGAGATTAATGTTTGCAGAATTCATATTTGATGGAAGTCTGCCCTTTTCTTTAATTTCCAACAACGTTCTGTAGAAAACTGGTGCTAGAATCGACCAGAATTCTTTGTAGAATTCTGCAGGAAAGCCGTCTGGACCTGGAGCCTTATTATTGGGCATACTTATCAGGGCTTCCTGGAGTTCACCTGGTTTCAGTGGTGAATCCAGTGCCATTGCTTGAGTGTCTAATAATTTTGGAAGAGTTATGTTGTCCAAAAACTGATCAATTTCTTTTTTAGATGGGTTTATTTGTGGTGAATACAACGTTTTATAGAAATCCCTGAAAATGTTGTTTATTTGTATCGGATCATATATTGTGTTCCCAGATGAATCTTGAACAGCACATATAGTTGTTTTTTCTTTATTTATTTTTAGCTGGTTTGCTAGAAATTGACCGGATTTATTACCATGTTCATAATTTTGTAGGCGTAGTCTTTGTACTAAGAATTTTGTTTTTTTATCAATTATCTCATTCAATTCTAGTTTTGTTTTGCGTATTTTGTTCAATGTTTCCTGATCTTGGTGGGACGCGTAGGCTTCTTCTAGTGATTTGATGTTTTTTTCTAATTCCTGAATATTTTTGCTTTCTTTTTCTTTTTATGTGATGAGAAAGAAATTATTTTACCTCTCATCACAGCTTTCCCTGCTTCCCATAGAACAGAAGCTGATGTTTCGGGAGTGTCATTATAGTCCAAATATGAAGTCCACTCTTTTTAAAAATATTTAATAGTCTTCATCTTTAAGTAGTGATATATTAAATCTCTCATCTTTGGGGAACTGGTCATTCACGCTGAAGTCCGTTCCTTTTAATTCCCTGCCGCGGCTTTTCACATGTTGCTTTTGTTTGAAGTGGCCAAATTTGGCCACGATAGGACGTGGTCTCCCGGCCGTAGCCCGAATGGGGCCGAGGCGATGTACCCGATCGAAGACGATGTTCTTCACAGTGTCCTCCGGCAGCTTCAGGTGGGTTTTGATGAAGCTTTTTACCGTGGTCTCCGCGTCATCTCCAGCGGCTTCTGGAATACCAGAAAATACCAGATTATCACGCATGCTACGAGCTTGTAGATCGATAACTGTTTCTTTTATTTTTTTATTTTCTCTATTGAGCTGGGTAACATTATCTGTGAGACATTTCAACGACTCCCTTAGCGTGGCATTTTCAGCAGCAAGCGTTTCCACCTGCTGCTGGCTGTACTCCAGGGATTCTCGCAAGCATTTAAATTCTCGGTGAAGAATCTCCACCAAGGACAGCCTTGCATCGAAACTGGACAATCGCTTGTCGATTGACTCCAGTATGTCAGCAATATCTTTGCCGGCTGGCGATGTTGAGCCGGGGGAATCTGCCGGGCGTTGTCTTTTCGACGACGGCGTCTCAGGTTTGGCCGGGGAAGCTGCACACTGGGTCTTCTTCATCACGAGATCCTGAAAGCACTGATCAATATAATCTTGGAGAGTCTCTAAACTCTCCTCATTGTTCTCCAGGGTGTTGGAGATTATTTAGACAAATAGTGTTAGTTATAAGACAATTGATAAGTGTATTTGGTAATACTGAAGTTTAAATGAATTTGTTCAAATCTAAACTACCATTTGCTTTAATTTTCCGCCAAAATCTCCGGCGTCTGACGTCAGTTACAACATGAGTCGCTTACCTTGTCCGTCACTTCCGTCACTTACCTCTACCGCCGTCACTTACCTCTACCGCCTCATATGTTCTAAGTCTGTTCCTGTTCCAAATACCCTCTTCCGCTGATTAACTCTGTTTTTGGCTCTCTCCAGGAAGCCACCGTTTTCACGAAACTGGATCTGCGAAATGCGTACCATCTGGTCCGAATAAGGGAGGGGGACAAGTGGAAGACCGCTTTTAACACACCACTGGGCCACTTTGAGTATTTGGTTATGCCATTCGGCTTAACAAATGCCCCTGCGGTTTTTCAAACTCTAGTGAACGACGTGCTTCGAGACTTCCTGAACGTGTTTGTTTTTGTATACTTGGATGACATCCTCGTTTTTTCCAGGACCGTGGAGGAGCATCGCATTCACGTCCGGAGCGTCCTGCAACGGTTACTGGAGAACAGACTGTTTGTCAAAGCAGAGAAATGAGAGTTCCACGCCTCATCAGTTTCCTTTTTGGGCTATGTCTTAGCAGGAGGACAGGTGAAGATGGACCCAGCTAAGATCAAGGCGGTTCTGGAGTGGCCCGTCCCGGATTCGCGGAAGAAGCTTCAATGCTTTCTCGGGTTTGCGAACTTCTACCGACGTTTCATCCGAAACTACAGCCACGTTGCCGCGCCTCTCACACGCCTCACTTCTTCTAAGGTACCTTTCACCTGGCCCCCGGAGGCCCACACAGCATTATTTGATTTATTATTTATTAATTAATATTCACCAAATTAAAAGCATTGTTCACTACGGCGCCCATTCTACTCCACCCCGACACCACCAAACAATTCATCGTTGAGGTGGACGCGTCCGACACCGGAGTCGGGGCTGTTCCTCTCAGCGGTCTGGGCCTCAAGGTAAGCTCCAGCCATGTGCCTACTTCTCTCGCCGGCTCACTCCTACTGAAAGAAATTATGACGTAGGTGATAGGGAGCTCTTGGCCATAAAACTTGCCTTGGAGGAGTGGCGCCACTGGCTGGAGGGAGCCGAGCAGCCTTTTCTCATATGGACGGACCATAAGAATCTGATTTATCTTAGGACGGCTAAAAGGTTAAACTCCCGCCAAGCCCGCTGGTCCCTGTTTTTTACCCGCTTTAACTTCACTCTCTCGTATCGCCCAGGTTCACGGAATGTCAAGCCAGATGCGCTCTCTCGTCAGTACTCCCCAGACACGGAAACATCGTCACCAACCACCATTCTCCCCCCAACCTGTGTGGTGGGCGCCCTCTCCTGGGATGTTGAGGAGGTTATCTGCCAGGCCCTCCCGGGAGACCCTGATCCTGGTACCGGACCGCCTGGACGGCGTTTTGTCGCCGCTGCCGCACGTGGAGCGGTAATTCATTGGATCCACACTACACGTTTTTCATGTCACCCTGGCGTGAGTAGAACCATTGATCTTCTCAAACGACATTTCTGGTGGAAGACTTTAAGACAAGATGCGAGGGAGTACGTGGCTGCCTGCACCGTTTGCGCCCGCAATAAATTATCCACTAAGCACCCAGCGGGCCTGCTCCACCCGCTCAGCACGCCTCACCGGCCTTGGTCTCATATCTCATTAGATTTCGTTACAGGTCTTCCTCGTTCCTCGGGAAAGAGCGTCATCCTCACCATCATCGACCGGTTCTCTAAAGCCACTCACTTCATCCCACTAACGAAACTACCCTCTGCCTCTGACACAGCCCAAGCCCTAATTGAGAACGTGTTCCAGCTCCACGGTATTCCCCTTGACATCGTCTCAGACCGAGGCCCACAGTTTACTTCGCAAGTATGGAGGACCTTTTGTTCCATTCTGGGCGCGAGAGTTAGTTTAAGCTCGGGTTTCCATCCGCAATCTAATGGCCAGACTGAGCGGGTTAACCAGGAGCTTGAGGCTGCGCTACGATGCGTAGCGTCCCAAAACCCCACCTCCTGGGTCACCTATCTGCCTTGGGTTGAATACGCACACAACTCACTTGCCTCGTCTGCCACTGGTTTGTCCCCGTTCAAGGCCTCCCTCGGTTATCAGCCTCCACTTTTCCCTGAAAATGAACTCGATCTCGCAGTCCCCTCCGCACAGCATCATCTCCGGCGCTGCCAGCGGGTCTGGCTCAGGGCCCGCCAAGCTCTCCTGCGGACGAAGGAACAGCACACACGCCATGCCAACCGCCGTCGCACCCCCGCCCCCGAATATCGGCCGGGGCAGAAGGTCTGGCTAGCTGCCAAAAACATTCCGCTGCGTGTGTCCTCCCGAAAACTGGCCCCCCGCTTCATCGGCCCGTATGAAGTTGATGCGGTTGTTAACCCAGCAGCAGTTCGGCTCAAGCTCCCTGTTTCCTGGCGCATACATCCCACGTTCCACGTTTCCCAGGTCAAACCTGTCCGCCGCAGCCCGTTGTGCCCTCCGTCTGGGCCCCCTCCTCCCGCCCGGCTTATCGCCGGTCACCCGGCCTATACGGTCCGGCGGATCTTGGCTGAGCGCCGGCGTGGGCGGGGGTGGCAATTCTTGGTGGACTGGGAGGGGTACGGTCCTGAGGACCGCCTCTGGGTTCCGTGTTCCTTCATTCTGGTTCCGTCCCTCGTCGCTGACTTCCGCGCTTCTCTCCGCAGGCCGCAGTCCAGTCGGTCGCCTGGGGGCGACCGTTGGGGGGGGGGGGGGGTGCGCTGTCATGGTCCGTGGTCCTGTGTCTGTGGAATGCGTGATGCTCGGGTAGTCACACCCCCGGGCTGGGCCATCACCGGCACACCTGCTCTCCATCACGGTGACTAGGATCTACTTAACCCGGCGCTGACGGATGCAGTTCGTTAGTCACCCCCACAGTGGTAACTAGACTTCCACGAAAGCGTGCATTCACTTCTGGTTGGAACTGTGTTTCATCCGCCTACTTGTGTCCAGGTTGCGACTCGGCGTCTCCCACCTGCCTGTCCTCCGGCTCAACTGGATCACTCGGTGCATCTTCTGGCCCATTCGCTATCCCCACGGACTTCCTGCTCACGGACTGCCACACTTTCCTCCCGAGCTCCCACGGTCCCGTTCTATCGTAAGCCCCCTACTCTAACTCCGTCCTGATGTGTTTCCCCCGCTTTCCAGCTCCCTAGTAATCATTTCCCCTTTCTATTGCAGCCTCCCACGGTCCCGATCCCGGCTTCCTCGTGTCATTGTTTCCCCGGGTTTTTAGTTTCTTGTTTTTGCTCCCTAGTTTTCCCGGGTCGCCTTTCGTTATTACAATAAAGTGTCTTTTTCTGTTAGCGCGGAGTCTGCGTCTGGATCCTTTTGTGCACGCGTGACAGTTTTTTGTAGAATTTATCAGCAGCTGTGGAGAGATGCATTTGAATATCTTCTGGTTCCACTTTTCCTAACCTGGAAGCTGAGGATGGCTGATTCCTGACAAAGACACACACCTCCGTGCTTATCATGGGTGTTTCATCCTCCGTGAGCAATTCGAAAACGAGAGAGCAACGACCACTCATTAAGACCAGCCAGAAATCTGGCCCTTTTTGGCAGCTGTGGAAACTTCCAATAAGAAAGTTTGCATTCTTAGAACAATGCTGGTCATGTGTGATGTGTCATCATATGAGGATATTACATTTTGACTTAATTCTGCTCAATTATGTGTTTTGATCGTTGATCCAGTATGGCAGCTTTGTGTTGTGCTGCAAGTTAAAACCCATTGTCCTCATGAGGACAGCATCTAACAACTCTCCTTAAAAAAGTCGATGGACTTTAACTGGACACAATGGTTTCCAGTGGGAGATACATTCATCACTCATCCGTCACACTGGAGAAGTCACCTGGATGAGTGATAAAACAATTTTCCATGGAAAATCCAGAGGAACTAAACTTTGTTGTTGTTTCTTTGGGCTCAATTTCAGCCTCAGGAGCATCTGTCAGAAGAAAACTGTTTTGCCAATAATCAGATAAAAAGATTGTTGAACCAGGTGGTATTCTCTGGAGACCAAAACTGAACTCAAACAGTGAATTGACATTAGACTGGAATTCATAAGATGAATAGAAATACTGCTGAAGCTGAATGATTCATTCATATATGATTTTTTTTCTCCAATTCACCAGGTCTCTAAAGTTCAGTATGACTGTGGCACATGATGCAAAATAATAAATACAGAAGAATAAAAACTTTATGTGAATAACTTTACTCTTCTTAAAAATAACTCATAAAACAAGTGAAATAATAATAATAATAATAATAATAATAATAATAATAATAATAATAATAATAATGGATACTTTATTGATCCCCATGGGGAAATTACTTGTTTTTCTCTGCATTTGACCCATTCACTCAGTGAAGCAGTGGGCAGCCCACTAAGCAGGCGCCCGGGGAGCAGTGTGTAGGGACGGTACCTTGCTCAGGGGTACCTCAGGGTAGCCGTTAAGTGGATTCGAACCGCCGACCTTCCGATCATGGGGCGAAAAGTACAAATGTGTACAAGTTAGAGACTTTCTCACTAGGTTTACACTCTTTTGGAGTGATTTTAATTGTGTGTTAAAGAGAAAAAGATTAGAGGTAAAGTAGAGGATGCAGAGTCCATCATCACTGAGGGTGTCTCTCCTGCATGAAGTCCAGGGGCCCGTTCTTCGTACCTCGCTAAGTAAGTTAGCTGGATTTGATTGTTGACGATTTCGCGTGATCTTGGATCGTTCGGTTCCCCGAAGCTCATCCGGGACTTGCTGTCATAGCAACAGAGCCGTAAGCGTAAACCTGCTCGGGAGCAGGTTTACTTTATGTAAACAGGATTAGATCGCGGCCACGCAGGTATGTCCGCTTCATTTATACGAAAGCAACAGCGATATTCCACCACTGTTTCACCATAAATAAATAACATCAATGTAACTAAAGACAATGCAGCACTTGATCCTTTTATTGATGTCACACAGATACATACAGGTCATTTCCTAAAAAAGGGAAATGTACTATTAACCTTCTATCACATGTATGTGATTATTACAGATGTAATTCATATTTCAGAGTAGCAATTGCAAATTACTTTGTGTAATCAAGATGAGAGACCACGGCTATAAAAGCGAAGGTGGATTTGGGAAGCCTGTCGCAGCCATGTCCTGTCCGTATACGCGAGCCACCCATTGCGGAAGGTGCAAGATTGATAAGGAGAGTTTTCAGAATTCAGCGTATATTGCGGGATAGACAGGATCCTTTAGCTCAGCGCGACAGTGTGCTCATAGAGAGATATCGATTTTCCCGTGAGGATATTATTTACTTAACCAACTTGTTGACGAGGGGGTGCAGGACCACCACCTGTCTTTTTTTTGCTCTGCCCTTTTCTTGGTTGCTGTTATAAACAAACAGATCATTCCAGGGTCTCTTTTCAAGAGACGGAAAGCAATATAAGTGATAAATATTACCATTCTGTAGAATATTCTTATATTTCACTTTTACCTGTTCCCATGTTCTAGTGGGTCCTGTTGTGTCTCTAATGTGAAAGGGGATATAATATAACATATTATAATATAATATAATGTAATATAATATTGGATAATATAGTGTGATATGATAAATCTACCCTACCGCCTACTGGTGTTGGCCAGAGGGGCCGATGGCGCGATATGGCAGCCTGGCTTCTGTCAGTCTGCCGCAGGGCAGCTGTGGCTACAACTGTAGCTGCCTCCACCAGTGTGTGAATGTGAGAGTGAATGAATAGTGGCATTGTAAAGCGCTTTGGGTGCCTTGAAAAGCGCTATATAAATCCACTCCATTATTATTGTTATTATTAAATTACTTACGAGTTTAATTTGTCAGCAACTTTCTGCCAGCCCTCTCTCCTTGCTTTTGCAGCCTTTGCAGTGTTCCCTTGCGTTCTGATTAAACTCTGAAACTCCTGAAATCCCTCACTCAAGAGTTCTTGCTCTGCTGCCGAAAAATACCGAGCCGAGCGCGCTCCGTCGACATTTTCGCCGACCAATCAGAGGGTTGCCGATCAATGTTTCCACTATCGATGCGTAGCCCCTTTTACGACACCCAGTGATGTCACATTACTGCGTCCAGCTATACTAATCGTCAACAGCAGGTGTGTTCGGGGAACCGGATTAGCGAGCTCACGGTTAGCGCGATGGTTTGGTCTTGGATGTGTCATTTGATCTTGGATGTAGTGAGCGACGTTCGAAGAACGGGCCCCAGGTGCTGGTTTTCCAGTGTGTGCGTCTGATGGCCCAAAGCTGCCTCAGAGCTGTAACACCATCAATGGCTGCAGTATGGAAGAGATGTGGGTGTGTCCTCATCTCCCAGAGGAGTCCAAATCGTCATCAAACAGCCCTACAGACACAAAAACGTGAAAATATAAACAACCAGACTATCAGCAGTGATTTAACTACTTTAAGACCTCTGTGAAAATCATTTACAGTATATATCACAGAATTTAAGGCCTTTAAAATCACAGAGCACACAGAGAAAAGTACTAAACTGAATCAATTTCAGCTTTTGTTTTTCATGATGTATATTGTATTATTAATTAATTTTCATTATCTGTATCTTTACCACACATTTGCCACACAGGTGTAGATACTGTAGGTTCGGTGAATGCTGAAATTGCACTGATTAGAATATAATGGACATTCAAAGCTAAGATTCAGCGCACTGTGTTAGAGGCTGGGATTTGATGAATTCATCATATATACAACCTTTGATCATCGTTTATGTCCAGTTGAGAATGAATCTGTGCACTCACATATTAAATGAACTGAAATCAGTAGTGTGATCTCCAGTCTTGATATAAGGAATGAGAGAACTGACAGCTGTTATTTTAATCAGCCTGTCTCAGTTGTTTTAACTCTTAAGTATCACAAAGTAATGTGGTAACATCTGGACTGACGAGTTTACTGTCAGCATTTTAATTGCTAGTTTAAAGGCTGTAGGCTGCAGCCTTTGCTCTAACACTGTATGAATGTAACAGGACTCAGTGCTGGTTCTAATAGTCTGAGCTGCTTCCAGCTTTATTTGTGAAGAGCACAGCAGCTTACAAAACACGTAGCTAGCTCGTACAGCTGCGACGTAAAATTTTCATAAGCTAAGATGATCTTAAAATAACGGGGCTACGTGCGGTGATGCTAGCGTTAGCAATGTTAGCACGTTACCTTCACAGGTGGTCAGACTGCATGAACAGGCACTCAGTCAGAGGTTGGGCTCTCCGTTTCGCTGCAGGGTCCCTTCATTCTTCACATATCCGTGTCGAGCCGAATGTAAATCCCGAGGCTGAACCGCCTTTGTACAAGCATACAGGCTTCTTAGCAGGGCGAAGCTATGAGCTAGAAAAATCCAGGCAGACAGCCTGTGTCTGACCAACCAATCAGAGAGCTCCTTACATCCCACGGTGTGGCTAATTTGAATAGCAGCAGGATTTTTAAAATGAAGTTGTTAATCCAACTGCTAATCCACATGTTAATCCCTGAGCGAACAGGAAAGGGAAATGGATTTTGAAATGCAGTTTATTAAAGTGCAATTCGAAAAGGGTTTTTGAAATGCAGTTTATTAAATTGGAATTCAAAAATAAATTTACAAATGCACATTATATTCTACAATTCATTATTCAAGCACAGAATTTTTTATTTTGATGGGCGTGGCTCTTGTGGTCCTCCATAATTAAAAGGCTCTAATGCCTGGGTCTCAATCTCGCAGCCCATGTCACCCCTACTTGCGGTACGCATAATGACGTGATGAAATATTTTTTTAATTAGTATTCAAAAATGATTTAATATGAAGGCAATAAGCAGAGTGTTACAAGGCATAGTCCTATAGAATGTAGTCTCATGGGCAGTGTAGTCCGTGCTGCAGGGAGAGTGGACTGCCATACCCATTATGTGTCTGCAGTATTGCCAACTCACACCTCTGGTGTGGATAAAAATGTTGTGGTAGTGTTGTTGCTCAGGTATGATTGGATGAAGATGTTTTTCCATTCATACCAACTATCACCTGTCAAGGTCTGTGTGGAGGGAGGCATGAAAGGACCCAAAATACAGACTCAAACGTAGAGGCCAGGCTGAAACTCAAAATGGTGGCTTTATTGCTGCACACTGGAAAAACTAAACTAAACTAAACTTGACAATACAAAATAAACTTGGCAAGCTTTGCAAACAGAACACACAGACATATATGAGGGAGGACGCCACACTGAGCACAGGAAGACAAAGGACTTAAATACACACATGAGGTGATCAGGAGAAGTGGCAACACATGGGGAAACAGCTGACACACATGAACATAACGACATCACAGGGGAAACGTAAAACTAATCACAATGAACACAGGACTTCTTTCAAAATAAAACAGGAAACATAATGAAACGCAGACCTGACAACACGAACTTAACAAAAGACACGCAGACATGAAACACATGAAGGGCAAGGGAGACTTAAGGGTTAGGAAGACACAAGGGGAATCTAATAACAAAGAACTGAAATAACAACCCAGGCATAATAGGAATGAACTTAGAAAACATAAAGGACTTAAACATAAAAATAAACTAAAACTCAAAATGCTGGGTCAGAAGACCCAGAATCGTGGCATCACCAGAGAGTTCCACTGTGTTGCTGCTTCAAAATAAGCATACAAAACGGAGTTCTGATAAATTCTGAGTTGAACCTTTCCAGTGTGCCAAGAATGTTGGAGAATTCAACGATGGGAGTCCCTGTGCATTTATTAAGAACTGTTATGATGATTCTTCTACACCTCAGCATTTTCTTCAGAAGTACACTGGGAATATGACATCTATCCATCTATCCAATTTCCTCAGGGAAGTTCCCAAATTCCAAGACAACACGTTCTCACTCCCGAGGCAGTTCAGCCTGTGTCATTCAGTACCTCTCACTCTTGGACTGCAACAGGTTGCACAGGCTGCTGGAGGGAATAGGGGCACCAGAAAGGTGGAGGCAGACGTGAAGGTTTATCTTTACTAAATACTTCCTGTAAATCTTGATATCAGGAGGAGGTGAGAGCTGAGGAATATGAGTGAGGGTTAGACTGGACCGACAATAATATTAAGTCCTTGAGTTTGTTCTATCTGGCTATGTGAGGGGTGTTTTTCCAACCATGGGAAGCCAAGAATCAAAGGTGTGTCAGGAGAAGTGAAGGTGTAGAATGTGATGGTTTCCTAATGATTCCTGGAGGCAACTAAATGGACAGGTTCAGTCTGAGCATGCATGACCATGGCAAACACTTGATTATTTAAAGGCGTGGAAGGAATGGTAGGGTCAAGAGGTTACAGGGGCAGGGCCAGTTGTTTTGCTAATTTTAAATTAATGAGATTCTGCTCTGCTCCAGAGGGCGATGAGGGTGTAAAGGGGCTGAGAGACTTGGTTATAACAAAGCATGAGTGGGAGCAATAGTCTTAGCGAGAGAAGAGGAGTCGCCCACCCACACCCCAAAACTACTGCTGGGGAGACTTTGGTCGCATGAGACAACAAGTGAGAAATTACATTAGGCATATTTGGGCTTTCAATGTCGCCCTTGTCCATTCTGTCACCTCCTTGAGATGATAGCCTCAATGAAATACACCCAGGGTTATGTGGTCCCTGGAATGGTTCACTTTCTCTGTTAAGGCTCAGCTGTGGGGGGAAGTGTCTTTTGCACATATTCCATGTTCTTTGCGGGGCCTTGGAAGTCTTTATCTTTATCTCCATATGTTATCCGTAACCTCGATGGGTACAGTAACCCGTAGCGGATTCCCTTTCGGCCTCTTAACAAACACAGGTATCATCTGATCTACAGGTTCATTTCATGGACACTCTGTGAAGAGAGGAGCTGAGCTCTCAACTGATCAAAACATGGTGGTGAGTTGGATCAGGTACCACGGGAGGACGCTGGACATACCTGGCATGCCCACATTTATTGTGAGGGTGTGATAGGAATATCTGGCAGAGGCATGAGATCTTCTATCACCACCTCAACAGAAATTCCAGATCATTTCAAGAGAGACTGGACACACTGAGTCTGAATGGACACTGTTCTGCACGTCCATTGCCAGAGCAGCTTCACAGAGCTGGGGCTGCAACGTTGAGTGCCTGTTTTCAGGCTATGCTCTCAGCCAGAGAAGGATGGAGTTCTCCACATGGAGAAGCAACTCATCCCTGGCACAGAGTGGGGAGTTAATCTAACTCAGGGTCCTACTCATGAGTGAAAGCAGAGCAGTGGGAGACTGACAAACGATTGGTGCCACATCTGCAATGATGTAGGCACTGCTGTTATGAACAGGGAGCTGAGTGTAAAAGCGAAATTGTCAGTTTACAAGTTGACCTATATTGTCAACCTTACCTCACCAAAAGCTGTGGATAGTGAAAAAGAATGGAATCGGCAACATGCGTGTTATGAAAGAATTTTCTATGACTTGTGGCTAGGCTTGCTTTTGGTGATAGAATGAGTTCACTATTTGGAACCAGTTGAAGTGGCTGCGCTATAAGATTACTCAGTATCGACTACCACCAATCACATTGTACGTTATATTGCGCTGATCACTTGCTCCTTACATTGCACCTGCTCCTTTATATGGCTTATATTGTATGTACTGTATCTCACAAAAATGAGTACACCCTTCACATTTTAAATATTTTTTTATATCTTTTCATGGGACAAGATTGAAGATATGACACTTTGTTATATAAGCTGTAGACTGACTACTTTACATTGTATCAGTGTAAATTTGCTGTCCCCTCTAAATAACTCAACACACAGCTATTATTGCCTAAACCAGCGGTCCCCAACCCCCGGGCCTTGGACCGGTACGTGAGTCGTTTGGTACCGGGCCGCGAGAGTTGAGGCACAGGTGTGAAATGTTTAGTTTACAGGGTTTTTATCAGTTTTCAGCGTTATTTTGTTATCGTTTTTATCGTTAACTCTGTTTTCCTGGGTCTTTTCACGTTTGTTATGAATAAATCTTCTTTTTTTCAGTACCGGTATTAGTTTTATTTTGTTGTATTTATCCGCGACACCTTAAAGGTCGGTCCATGAAAATAATGTCGGGCATAAACCGGTCCGTGGCGCAAAAAAGGTTGGGGACCGCTGGCCTAAACCACTGGCAACAAAAGAGAGTGAAAATGTCCAAATTGGGAGGGAAATCAGGGAGGGAAAATGGAAAATTGTGCCCAATTTTCCATTTTCCCTCCCTGATGTCATGTGACACATTAGTGTTACAAGGTCTTAGGTGCAAATGGGGAACAGGTGTGTTGAATTTGGTGTTATTGCTCTCACACATACTCATACTGGTCAGTGGAAGTTTAACATGGCACATCATGGCAAAGAATTCTCTGAGGATCTGAAACAAACAATTGTTACTCTGCATAAAGATGGCCAAGGCTATAGGAATACTGCCAACACCCTGAAACTGAGCTGCAGAACGGTGGCCAAGACCATACAGCAGTTTAAAAGGACAGGTTCCACTCAGAACAAACCTCGCCATGATCGACCAAAGAAGTTGACTGCACATGTTCAGCGTCATATCCAGAGGCTGTCTTTTGAAAACAGATGTGTGAATGCTGCCATATATCGTACACTGCATCACATGGCTGTCACCCAGAAGGAAGCCTCTTCTAGAGATAATGCACAAGAAATCCCACAAACAGTTGCTGAAGACAAGCAGACTAAGTTCATGGATTACCTCTGGTCTAATGAGACCAAGAGAAACTTGTTTGGTTCAGATTGTGTCAAAGACGTGTGGCAGCAACCAGGTGAGGAGTACAAAGACAAGTGTGTCTTGCCTACAGTCAAACATGGTGGTGGGATGTCATTGTTTGGGGCTGCATCAGTGCTGCTGGCACCAGGGAGCTACAGTTAACTGAGGGAACCAAGAACGCCAACATGTACTGTGACATACTGAAGCAGAGCATGATCCCTCCCTTCAGAAACTGGGCCACAGGACAGTATTCCAACATGATAACAACCCCAAACACACCTCCAGTGCTTTGCTAAATAAACTGAGGGTAAAGGTACTTGACCGGGCAAACATGTCTCCAGACTTAAACCCTAATGAGCATTAGTAGGGTATCCACAAATGGAAGGTGGAGGAGCGTGAGGTCTCTAACATCCACCAGCTCCATGATGTCATCATGGAGGAGTGGAAGAGGATTCAGTGGCACCCTGTGAAGCTCTAGTCAACTCCATGCTCAATAGAGTTAAGGCAGTGTTGGAAAATAATGGTTGCCCCACAAAATATTGACACTTTGGGCACAACTTGGACATTTTCACTTAGGGGTGTACTCACTTTTGTTGCCAGCAGTTTACAAATTAATGGCTGTATGTTGAGTTATTTTGAGGTGACAGCAAGTTCACGTTGTTATAAAAGTATGTTATGCAATATGTTTAAAGTAGCAAGTGAATAAGTATAAGCGAACCCGTTGTAAATACTAGCAATTCTACATCAATTACTCTCATGTCACACAGTGCAAGTGTCTGTGAAAAGTGAATACTGAAAACAGGAAACTTCAAGAACTCCAGTCCTCAACCGTGGCTATGCTCCCATGTAAACAACATTCCACTCCTGATACCTAATGAAGACAAAAACACACTGAGATGACTAGGCTATCCTTCTTATAGCGAAGGTTTTCCAAACAGCAGATGACGACTGTACTGACAAATTTGACTCAAGAATCCAGCGCCAACTATAGCTCAACCACACTACTAAATAGGGAGCTCCTGACGAGGCCGCAGGTGGTGATGGCTGACAACTGGCAGGTGTGGCTGCCTCCAGTGTGGGGACACTTCTGGGTTGCAATCCCTCGGTGACCAAAACATTCGGGAGTGCAAACGTAAATCACACCCACACCCACAGGGAGACAGGGAAAAAGGCGGGAGAACAACAAAACACCACACATGGAAATTGACCTTATTTACACAGACCCCCAGGCAGGAAGATCAGTGAGGCTTGCCAGCCCGGGTAAACACAAAACATCTACACAAAGCACCCTTGGTCCCCACACCCAGGCCCATGACAGAAACCATTGCAATCAAAAGTTTAAAATGACTTCTGCTTGACTTCACCTACATAAAAGTATTAAGCAACTTTTCATCAGAGTAATCTGTGTGACAACTTCATGTGACTGAAAAAAATGCTCCAGCATTAAAAAAACAAAAACTAAACAAACTTCTATCTATGTTCCTTCTTCCTCCTTTTTCCTTCTAATAACTTTTGCTTAGACATTTATTTCATCAACTTCAGGAGGAAAAAAAACCCCTTTTTTTCCCTTCAAGTATGTTATTTTCAGCTTTCATGTGTCACAACATGTAATATAATAAATGTCACTGACAACAGATGTAGTCAGGACGTTTAGAAGAAAAATTACTTTCTTAGCCGTGCTGTCGCTAAGGTAACTGGCTCATGATAAATGTTGAAAACCTTTAAGCACATCTCAGGCATCAATTTAGCTCTCAGAGTCTCACTGGATTAAAAAAAAAAAAAGCTTTACCCACACTTTCAAGTTACAGCACTGTCTTGTTCTTCTTCATATCCCAGCACTTTTAACATAACTTATAACATCAAATAAAAACTTGATATCTACTGCGTCTTATCAGTCATAACACAAAACTGCATGCTAGTGTAAAGAGAAAATTCTTTCTAAAAGAACATTACCTATTTCATCACCAATCAGATTCTTTTATAATTTAGCAATAAACAAAGTACAATTACAATGTTTGTTTTGTTTTTTATAAACAAGAACAAAAACTAGGGGGGAGATCATCCATTGATCCAGAAATCCATTTTCTGCCATTTATCCAATTCAGGGTCAGGAAGGTGGGGAGGGTGGTTGAAATAAAGGGAATACTCATTTAATCACTTTTAAGTTATTGCATACTCATTCTGTGATCTTTGCAGCTACTGACAAAATTTAGATTGAGGACTGTGCGTGCAGGACACTAACGAGATGAATGTTAGAGGTGTGAAGGACCTCATATTTTGTAGCTGGAATGTGGATGAAGTAACTAATCTGGTCAGAAGAGAGGGAGGGTTCTGGCTCATTTAAAGTCCTTAACATCAGAGATCATAGTCCTACAAGAGACCTAACTTGTAAATAGCCAGGATGCCAGGTTACAAGCACGGCGGATAGGTGACATTTATCATTCTTTTCAATTAAAGCAAAAGGTGTGGTGATTTTATCACAAAAAGATGTGTAATTTTAACAAAAGAAATTGATTGTTAATGGCATTATCGTATGTGGAGATCTCCACAAACTCTCTCTGAAAAATATGCTCCCAACATATTTGTCTTACAGCTGTAGTGTACATAGTATGTATGAATTAGGTAGTAGGTGAGTAATACCTAAGAAAATAACATGCTCTGAAATAACAGACTGTTCCTTGAGTTATGCATGGAAAAATGTATGTGTGCAAGCCTTTGTGTGTTGTGTGCTGCTATACTCAGGCAGTGGTGTCTGTGATCGGACCTGAGTGGATTAATAGGTGGCAGAGGGGGCGACAGATGTGTGTTTTGTGAGTAGCTGCAGTACTCCAGAAAAGGCCTCACCTGATAAAGCTGTCTCTGACAAGGAAGGAGAGGGAAAATGAGAAGAAGCCAAAAGTGGGAGGTGGAGTAATATGGATGGATGGACTGAGGAAAAGATGAGTGCTCGGAGGGGATTATGATGGAGTGAGAAGGAGGAGAGAGGATGCCAGAGGGCAGAGTAGACAGCAGTAGACATAAAGGCTAAGCAAAATTGGGAGAGAAGTGAAAAAGAAGAGCCAATTACACATTAAAGGAAGTACAAAGGTGAGGTGGAAAAGAGCAGTATAAGGTAGAACACCTTTGTATTTTCCCTTGTTTAACTGGGGATTGAAGGGTTTCAAAAGTCATCATGTTTTCCTGTTTCTTACTTTGAATTTGCCGAGAAAAGTTCAGCATTTTTAAATTTGGCCAGTTCACATAATTTTAGTATTTACAAGTACTTCAAGTAAAGCAAGTTCAGCACTTCTTGCCTTCACTGTGAGAAAGTTAGGAAACTTTTCAGTTAAATTTGAAGGTCAAATCTGACCTTTGAGCTTGCTATGAAGAGTGTCTGGGAGGAGCTCATAATAGCCTGTTTTATTTTTTCCTCTCATTCCTTCTAACTGAAAAGCAGTGTTGGTTTTCTCGTCACCCACGACAGGGATTCCTATGGTTTCCTGACCTTCAGCTACCCCAGCTGTTGCCCATAAAACTAATTTTCTCACAATCTCCAGTCTCTGACAGATAATCTGTCTCCTCAGTGTGATAATCAGGCCTAACCTAGTGTCTGAATAATTCCTTGATGCGCTGTGTACCAATCCTGCTCTGCTGTTCTTAGTTCCTCCTTTGTCAGCTGAAGCATTCCCATTGTTTCTTCCAGTCAATTCTCATTCACCTCTCATTCTCATTCATCCTCCAATGACACTGCTCCTCAGATTCAGACCAGTGCCTTATCCATCCCTCTGGAAGAGTTTCTCACTGATGACAACTAAGTCTCCCATTCTCACTCTTTTTTCACATTGCTCTGTGGGAACTGTGGATGCTGAATTTGTTTTTCTTCTTTGCTCTCAGTGGACAAATTCTGAAGACACCCAGGAGAAACCAATGTGCCCTTCCCCCAGATACTCCAGCAATCACATCATATCTCTTGTGTAAAAATAAACTCTGTCAAAACTTTTATTGTGTGTTTGTTTATTCTGCAATTGGGTCCATTTTGCCTATTGACCTCCTCTACATGGATTACATCAATCTGCATGCCAGGAGTGAATGAGTAATTGATTCAATACCACTAAGATCGACAGCAATGACATCAGAATGTCATTTGGACTGTAGAAGTTACATTGGATGGTAACAAAGAGAGGGAAGGTAGTCAGAAATGAGGGTATTTTGCTACCAATTGTTATGGTTATGTTATGGTAATTGTTTTTTCAAGATGGCGCCGAGTATGGCAGCCTCGTCGCGAGCTCCCCCAAGCAACAGCTGTTTTCTGTGTTTAATTTTACTTTTCCTTTATTTTTTCACGACTAGCACATGTCTCCTTGTGTACGACCGACAAACCTTACTGGACATAAAAGACGGTCTTTCTTATAACTTTCCGGAGTTAGAGTTTTGCAACACGGACCCTCCGTTCGCAGACCCCCCATTCATCTCACCTGAGACGCCTTTGTTCTCTGGCCCTGGAGGCCGCAAACGCCGACGCAGAGGGAGAAGATCTGGCGTTCTGGTTCGACTGAGACGGCGCACTAACAGACCACCGTTACCCAGTTTATTACTGGCTAATGTGCAGTCTCTGGAGAACAAGCTGTGCGAGCTTCGGGCACGGATCTCATTCCAGCGAGAGATGCGGGCCTGCTGCGTGATCTGCCTCACAGAAACCTGGCTATCGGACAAGGTACCGGACTCCGCAATACAACTACCGGGGTTCTCCGTGCATCGCGCGGACAGGTCACAGGATCTTACTGGGAAAAGCAGAGGCGGTGATGTATGCTTCATGATCAACAACAGTTGGTGTGATTATGCGAACGTGCACCCGGTCAAATCCTTCTGCTCACCGGACCTGGAGTACCTGATGATTAAGTGCCGGCCATTCTGGCTACCGAGGGAATTTACAGCAGTGTGTATTACGGCTGTTTACATTCCCCCACAAGCCAACACTGACCGAGCACTCAGGGAATTGTATAGCGCGATCAGCAGCGAGGAAACCGCACACCCAGAGGCAGCGTTTATCACAGCCGGAGACTTTAATAAGGGAAACCTGAAGAAAGTCTCACCCAAACTCCACCAACACATCCATTTTAACACTCGTGGAGATCGGCTACTCGACCACTGCTACACCTCTTTCCGGGATCCGTACAAAGCCCTCCCCCGCGCCCCATTCGACCAATCAGATCACCGCTCCATCCTGCTCCTGCCCGCCTACAGGCAGAAGCTGAAACAGGAAGCTCCAACCCGGAGGGCGGTGCACTGTTGGACGGACCAACCGGAGTCTACGCTGCGGGACTGTTTTGATCACGCGGACTGGGAAATGTTTCACGTGGCTGCTAGGGACATTGATGAATACACAGACTCCGTCTGCGGATTTATCAGGAAATGCGTGGAAGATGTCGTCCCATCCAGAACAGTTAAATCCTTCCCAAATCAAAAACCCTGGATTAACGGAGATGTTCGCGCGGCACGGAGCACCGCCTTTGCCTCCGCGAACACATCGGACTACAAACACGCACATTACCAACTCCGGAAGACGATCAAAGCAGCCAAACGTGAGTACAGGGACAGGGTGGAGCAACAGTTTGACAACCCTCGGAGTATGTGGCAGGGACTAAACACGATCGCAGACTTTAGAGGGAAAACCAGCACACCGCAGACCACGGCCTCTCTGTGTGAGGATCTAAACGTATTCTACGCTAGATTTGACACAGCAAACACCATGAGACCGGACAGTGTGCGCACCGCGGATGACATCACTGCGCACACTGTGTCTGAGGAGGATGTGCGGAGGTGCTTCAGGAAGGTGAACGCACGCAAAGCTACTGGTCCGGACGGGATTCCCGGCCGCGTCCTCAAGTCATGCGCGGCTCAGCTGGCTGGAGTGTTCACGCACATCTTCAACCTTTCCCTCTCTCTGTCTGTAGTCCCAGCCTGCTTCAAAATGGCCACCGTCGTCCCTGTACCCAAATCCTCCACCATCTCCTCATTGAACGACTGGCGACCTGTAGCCCTGACCCCCATCGTGAGCAAATGCTTCGAGAAGCTGGTCAGGGACTTCATCCGCTCTGCACTACCCGACTCACTGGACCCTCTATAGTTCGCATACCGCCACAACAGGTCCACTGATGATGCCATAGCCCTGACACTACATACTGCCCTGTCACACCTGGAGAAGAGAGACACGTATGTAAGAATGCTGTTTGTAGATTACAGCTCAGCATTCAATACCATCGTTCCCTCGAAGCTGGACAGGAAACTGCAGGATCTAGGACTGAGCAGCTCCCTCTGCAGCTGGATCCTTAGCTTCCTGTCTGACAGACGCCAAGTGGTCAGACTGGGCAGCATCACCTCATCCCCCATCACACTGAACACTGGTGCTCCACAGGGGTGTGTACTGAGCCCTCTCCTGTACTCACTCTACACCTACGACTGCACGGCCACTGACAACTCCAACATCATTGTGAAGTTTGCGGACGACACTACAGTGGTGGGTCTTATCACCAACAGTGATGAGACAGCTTACAGGGAGGAGGTCAGCGCCCTGACCCACTGGTGTCAAGACAACCATCTCACCCTCAACGTCGCAAAGACAAAGGAGTTGATAGTGGACTTCCGGAGGTGCAGAGAAGTACATACCCCCATCACCATCAACGGCGCTGCTGTGGAGAGAGTGAGCAGCTTCCGGTTCCTTGGTGTACATCTGGCTGAGGATCTTACGTGGTCACTACACACAAACAAAACAGTGAAGAAGGCGCAGCAGCGCCTCTTCTTCCTCAGGAGACTGAAAAGATTTGACATGAATCCCCGCATCCTCAGGACCTTCTATCACTGTGCCATTGAGAGCATCCTCACTGGATGCATCACCACCTGGTATGGCAACAGCACCGCCTACAACTGCAAAGCTCTCCAGCGAGTAGTGCGGTGCTCTGAACGGATAATTGGAGGTGAGCTTCCCTCCAAGACATCTACAGGAAGCGCTGCCTGAGGAAAGCGGGGAGGAGCATCAAGGACTCCAGTCACCCCAGCCATAAACTGTTCAGACTACTTCCATCAGGAAGGAGGTTCTGCAGCATCCGGTCCCGTACCAGCAGACTGAGAGACAGCTTCTTCCACCAGGCCATCAGACTGCTGAACACGTCATAGACACCTCAGCTTCACTACTGGAACTTTAACATTATGCACTCCATACTGTACAATAATGCCACTGTTTTGCACATGTCTCAACTCTGTATATTTTTATATATTTTATTTATTGTTGACTCTATTTAATTTGTAAAATATGTGTATACACACACACACACACACACACACACACACACACGTAGAAAAACATTTAGTATACACATCCAGAAAAAATTTTTTTTTTGAATATACTATTATATATTGTACATATATTTATTAGTTTCAGAATTAGCCATTCGTATATTTTGCCTGTTTATGTTATTGTATTTTGCACAACTCTGTTGCTTGTGAAGCTCGCACACAAGAATTTCACTCGCATGTGCTGTACCAATGTACCTGCACATGTGATGTGACAATAAAAGTGATTTGATTTGATTTGACCAGAAGGCAACATGTAGACATTGAGGACAGCTACAAGTACCTTGCAATACTACAGGAAAATGGGAAACATGGAAGGGTGGCTAGCAAAGCCATAATCAACAAATGGAAAATAAGACCTGGCAATCAACACTTACACCCTGCCGCTTGTCTCATAGCTTGCTCGGATACTAAGGAAACAGAAGCCACTGACATCAGGACAAGACAGCTCCTTACCATGTATGGAGGGTTTTGTCCCAAGTCCAGCACAAGTTCATCATATAGAAGAAAAAAGAACTGAAGTTGTGCGCTATTTGAACACCTTGCCTGCCTGCAGCACTAAAGGACTCTGTGAGAGACGTCTGTCTCGCCCTAGCATCACCTGTCCCTGTCCACTCCTCCTCTTCAGTTCACCTCAACATTAGGGATGTGTACTGGTATCCGGTGCCATTATGGCACATAAACGGTAGTAACCAGACCGAAAAGCAGCGCATATGTTGGTGCTTTATTTCTGTGCTTTTTTTTCCTGAGATGTCACACACTTTGGATTCTAGCCAATCATTTTACCTTTCCAAAGTTTGTGTTCTCCATTCTTTAAGCACCAGTTTGAGCACCGTTTAAGCACCGGAACTCTTTCAAAAGTACCGGTTTGGCACCGGTATCGGATAAAACCTAAACGATACCCATCCCTACTCAACATACGCTCGTCATATTCTTGTCTATGATTTACTCTGAGATGTTTGGTTTTTTGGTGTTGCCACAACACCTCACTGTCTTGCCACATGTATCACAAACCATGTCGCACATAAATCCATTTGCGCTCAGCCATTGTTATGAGTGCGCACGCTAAGTGGCTGCTACAAATAATCTCCACATTATTTAAGCTATGCCAAGGAGGAAATAATGTCTCTTTAAGACATGCACTCCAAATATCCTCTCCTTGTGCACATCCTTTCTTTCTTTCCTATTTGCTTCCCTTTCTCTCTCCATCTCTGTCTAGTTCCATGTTGTTTTCCTGGTAAAGGGTTTTAGTTAAATACCAGAAAACTAAATGAGTGTTGACAGTGTCTGACTGTGATCAATGAAGGCAGAGACTGGTAACTTGGCCAGGTTACATCTAATTGAATCAGGTACTGAACACACACACACACACACACACACACACACACACACACACACACACACACACACACACACAGTGTTTTAACCCTTTGTGACCATATGGGTGTTATAATGGGCGGTGCTTGTATTCACTGAATAAAAGGCTGCAGGGGGGGTTGTTTCTTTGAAGTTGGCTAGGAAACAGGTGAGAAGCGTTCAGCTTCAAGAGCCTGGTTCCGGCCAACCTTCCCTTGCTAGCAAGTTTACGTCATTGTCTTGCTGTCTTAATGGCTGATGAGTCTCTGAACTATCGGGCCTGCTGAAGCGCAGACCTAACAGTATTCACTCTGCATCTCTTCACACATAACTGTTTTTCATGTTTCCAGAGGCTGGAGGATATATTTTCTGTTTCAGATCATTTTACAATACCTTCATTTGATTTTTTCAGCAGCAGATGATAACTGGAAATGCAAATAAAGGTGTAAACAAAGCTAATGAAAAAATAACTGGTAGCCTATAGAAAACATTTTCATCCACCTTCTGGAAACATGGGACTAGAGAACCAATAGAAGCAATATAAAAACAACATCTAAAGTTAGTCTAAGTTTGACATTGAAAAGATCTCCTCAATAATCACATTTGGACTATAAATGGCCCGTACACATAGGTCTTATGAAGGTCAATACTAGATGTTCAGTAGACACAAAAAATACATCAATTTAATTTATTTAGGACAATGCATGTTAATGAACATAAATGTAAAAAAATTACATGAATGTAAACATACCAGATTATAGCCAAGAGCTAATTTCCATCTGTTGTCCATAAAACATAAAAAATAGACATAATAATTCATAAAAGATTCATAATTCATTCATAATAAAAACTCCATCACCAAACTCACACATACACACCATTCTATTCCCAAATAAAAATGGCATGGCGGGGGTTTCCGGTATGGAGGCAATGTGGGTTGACGTGTAAGGTGAGAGCTCCCAGGCTCACTAACCAAAACTCCCCAAATTTACTCGAATTATTACTCTGACAGCATTTCACACTAATGGAGGGGAAAACTGGTCGTGAACAGAGAGGCAAGACACCAATGAAAACGGGAAAAGTTGAAAAACAAACGATGGAAAGAGACACAGATGACGATAGCGACGAGGGTATGGACGGCCTGCAAGCTAGAATCCGTGCCATCCATGAAGAGCTAAAAGCTACCAGGTTGGACATGAAAACAGACCTGAAAAATTTTAAAGACACCTTCTCGACGGAACTTACGTGTTTCAGAAAAGATATTGATAACAAATTAAACGAAATTGCCAGAGACTTAAAGGACACGATAAGTAGAGTGGATGGGGCAGAAGGGGGGGTGGCGGAGGTGGAGGAGTGGGCTACCGCAGCTAACGAGACTCTGCTTCAAGCTATTCTAGTACAAGAAAATATACAAGCTAAACTGACAGACCTGGAAGCCCGATCACAAAGAAACAACATTCGTGTTTATGGAATCCCAGAAGACACAGAAGGGGACAATCTACGGGAGTTCTTGGAAACGTTTATTAAATCGGAGTTGTCCCTAAGTGATACTGAGCTGGGAATGCAAAGATGTCATAGGGCTCTCGGCCCCAAGCCACCGCCAAATGCCAGCCCCCGGTCAATAGTGATTCACTTTCTGGAGTACAGAATTAAAGAACTAGTGCTCCGCTATGTTTGGAAAAAGAAAGAGGTCGTTCTGAACGGAGTGAGAATCTACTTTGACCAGGACTATCCGACTGAAATTCAACGGAAAAGAAAGGCTTTTGCCCCCATCAAGAAAGTCCTTAAAGAAAAAGGAATTTGCTTCCAGACCCCCGCACGAGCTAAACTCCGTGTCTTCCTCAGTGACGGCACCGTAACTTATGATAGCGCAGCGGAGGCCACGGAGGATTTGAAGAAAAGGAAGGTTCTGAGCTTCGTGGGAGAACAGACCCAATCCACGGACGCAACACGGGAAAAGCTGAAGAATCTTTCCTGGGAGACAGCGGGATGCCGGAAACGTGATGCATATCAAGAGAGAGCGAAGATGATGCTCCAGGCATTTCGACATGAACCAAGGGACACAGTTTGATCATGTCCTGAACTGAATACTTGAGAAATTCAGTTTCTTTACCAATTTGACTTTTTCTGGGTAAGGATTGACACTTTAGCTTTACTTTGAATAAAATTTAGGGTAAACGTTTAGGTTTCATTTTACATTTAAATATATACTGAAAGTTATATGTCGGCCTTAGAGTACTTAGAGATTAAGACATTGTTCTGGGAGCGTACTTTCCTGGTTAGTTTGATTGTTTGATTACTTCTTATTTTGTGGTATTTAGTTTATGCATAACCTCAGGAGACGTCAATTTACACAGGAGAGGACCCTTGTGAAACGAGAGCTTTCCTCTCCAAAAGGTTTTTTGGAGCAGGGGGAGCAGGCCCCAGGGAGGGACCGCTTGCCCCTTCCTTTCTTCCCTCCCCATCCTCAGCTGCCTCCCTATTCCCGTTCTACCACACCCACCCACACACGCAGGGCTTGGGGTGCAGGTATGTCACCAGGGTGCAGGGGAGGCACTCCCCCTCTGTCCCCTTCTGGCCGCCTGTGCCTCAATTTTATTCTGCAACCTACCCTCAATTTTAAATGCATGTAGACACTGAGGGTTTTCGGGAAGAGCCATGCTGCTCTCTGAGAGGAAGCTAGTACCATGCTCTCCTGAGTTTTAAATGCACTTTAGAACAGCACACAGCAACACTACATATGAGCGGGCGTAGGGAGGTTTGAGGTCTTCACTCACCCCGGTTCTGTTAGCCGTCAGGGCTGGGGGGCTGGGAGGAGGTGCTGGCTGTCAGACTGGGGTCTGGGATGCGGGGCCTCCCTGCTACTGCAGATAAGGAGGTGGTCCGCTTGCCTCCACCCCAGAGAGAAGGGTTACATCTCCTGGGTCTAGGTGCGACTTGCCCCTCTGAGGGCGGGGGTACCTGGACCTGGGATATAGAGTATGTTTGGGGAGTGTGACTGTCTGTGCAGTGTCTATTTGTGTCTGTCTACACGTTGGGTGAGTGCCGAGTATTTGGTTGTGCATATGGGGTGGGAATGCACGTCTGTGTCCGCGTGTGCCTGTTCATCTGTGTCTATATGTCAGGTTGGGTCTTAGACTCGACCTCTCTCGGTACATCTCAGGTCCTCTAAAGTACGGAGGCCTATCTCCCCTCACCACACTCCCTGCCGGTGGCTGATGCCCTCAGACGTTGGTGTGTTGGTGGTACTTGTCGTCTGGGGCTGGGCGCTCATGTATGTTCTGGCTCACTCCTGGTGGCTGATTGGCAGGGCCAGGCGCCTGTGGCCCGGCTGGGCTCCTTCCGGGGGGTGGGATGCCCTCAGACCTCTGGGCCTGAAGCTCGGTCCTCTCTGGCACAGCTGGCTGCCGGCAGAGCCCGCGGGCACGCCACCGCAACCCCCTCTGGCCTCTGCTCCGTAGCTGCGGGGTGACCTCTCCTTTGGGGCTCTACTCAGCTCTTCCCAGGAGGGTGGCACGGTTCCCCCCCTTTGGTGGTCCTCCTCGGGTCATTGTACTCTCGGGCCTCTGGATATCTGGGGCCTGGATCTCCTCCATACCTGCTTCATACCCTGGAGGACGGGGCTGTGGCTCCCCACACTCCCTAGCAGATCATTACATGGAGAAACCTTTGGAATACAAGCATGCTGATCCACACAGGTATGCACACAGGTGTACACACGGGTGTTCACAGACGCGGACTACAGCTTTCTTGGCTGCTGCCTCAAAGCACATTGTGCGCTGTCTATCTTGCGTGCTGCACAATATCGTTTATTATTTAGTATCTACTGATATCTACTGCTAGCTAGTCTATTGTGATGGTGCCGTTTTTTTTTATTATGTTGCTCTTTGTTGTTTGCTTTCTCTTCTGTATTTTTTCTCCATACAGTTGATCCAGGTGTTTTTTTTTGTTTTTGTTTTTTTCTCTCTTTCTTCCCCCCCTTCTCACCGTCTCTTCTCCCCTTTGGTTTTCATTCTCTCCCTCTCTTTCTTTCATTCTTTCTCCCTGTCCTGTCCCCCAGTCATGTCTGTCCCGTTTGTAGGAACTGAAAATAAAATAAATTCATAATTATAATAAAGGTCAATCAAATGGACCAATATGGCAAGGCCATGATCATCCATTTGGTAAAATAAATCCGCTTGGCATCTTTCTTGGCCTCAAGACAACAATTCTGATGGCTAAAGATCCAAACGGGACACAAAAAAAAAAAAAAAATTATCTAAAAATGCATTAAGTGAAAATGTAATGTTGCATCTATAGAGAAGGAAGAAGAAGTATTTAGCTACTTAAAAATAGGCATTACAGACAGATACAGTTTTAGCACTGCCTGACTATGATAAGCCTTTCTACTTACGTGTAGATAGAGGAGCAGGTTATATGAAAGCTGTGATAACACAGGCATTTGGAGAAAAGCAACGCCCGCTTGCATTTTGCTCTGACTCTGTTGCGTCAGGCCTGCCTGCATGTGCAGGCCTGTGCAGCCGCAGCAGAGGCAGTAAAAAAGTCAGCTGCACGTATGCAGTCATATGTGCATATGAATTGCACGCAGGCCAAAATATAAATATATACACTGACAGCCAGTTTGTTTTTTCAGCAGTGCACCACTTTGCAAAAATTTGGCATAACAGAGGTATGGTCACCTCTACGGGTAACCCAATGCAACACGGCAGCTTATTAAAAAATCTTATTGGAAGTGATCACCTTACCAAAACAATTGGGACTTTGCAAATGTGCAGCACATCAAAAACACAATTCTATTGTCACAAAAGGAAATAACTTTGCAGACCAAACAGCAAAAAAGGCTGCACAACAAACAACAACGCTTCGGACACTGTGCACAAATACCACTTGACGTACTAAAAACTGAACAAAAAGCTGCAACAACCACTGAACAGAACAAGTGGCTGAAATGTGGAGCACAACTGAAAGATGACTTAATGGTCTGTGATGGAAAACCAATATTATCAAAGTCTCTACACAAAACAGCACCCTTAGTGACACATGAAGTAACACATGTGTCAACAGGAGGAAAATATGGTACAGATAATCAATACACACTTTTACACTATAAATTTTGAAACTTCAGCTAAAAAAATTTGTAAGAACATGCCTATTCTGTCAAAAACACAACTCACAAGGAAACTTAAGACCTAAGAGAGGCCAGTTCCCCACACCACCTCATTCATTCCACACCATCCATATGGATTTTATTGAATTGAATGAATGTCAAGGATCAAAATATGCCTTAGTGATCATAGATGTGTTTTCAAATTGGCCAGAGATTTATCCAGTGAAAAAAAGCAGATGCAATCTCAGCTGCAAAATGTCTATGTAATCATTTTATTACAACATATGGTATCCCTTCTCTGATTAGATCAGACAATGGGACACATTTTGTCAATGATGTGATCAGTAAGGTCTCTGAAGCACTAGGATTCAGCATAAGAAATCATTGTGCTTATCACCCATGGAGTGCAGGGTTAGTAGAGAGAACTAACGGCACCATAAAACAGAGACTCAGAAAATGCCTGAAATAGATAAAAATGCAAAGAGTTTAGTTTGTTTAAAAGGCAGTGTGTGTGAGAGGATTATGAAATTATTGTGTGAATGATGCTACATTTTAGATCAAAAGTTAGTAGAATTACAGAGGGTTTGTAGTTTGTAAATACAAAATGAGTTTGATTAGCCTGTAGAAACACAAAAGAGAGCAACAGGAAGTGTGTGTGTGACAGGAACTTTGCATGCCCATAAAAGGAGACTCACTGTCAAGTGAGCACCCAGAGAGAAAAACAGAAGAAACAGACTAGCCAGATGAAGCAAATGGAGGTTTTAAGAAAAGAAATGAAAATGGTATTAATGGTATGGTTTAGTGTGTCATTACAGGTCACAAATAAATAAAGGTGGACTTTTCTCAAACCATAGATTAACATAATTGGGTTGAAATTGAAGCCTGAACTCATGATGGTGTTTAGAGATGTCCACCAGATCACAACAAAGAGGTAAACAAAAATAGAAAACACACATATATAAATTGTTACATGTGAAATTATTTTTGGAAAGAATCAGAAGTAAGATAGTTTGAATCAGACCTCAGTGAAAAGATGCATGAATTGATGCAAGTGAACCAATAGATAAATCTGTTAGAGAGACAACTTTAACAGAATGGATGGCAAAACTAGTAGAAAATAGGGATATTGTTTTGAACTGCCGTGCGACGCTTCTCCAGTCTCTTGCAGATTACAACCAGGCGATTGGGTCCTCATACCAAGTACTCCTAACAACACCAACAGCGTGCAAAATTGCTGAGAGGCCCTCTTGGATCCACCAGAGCCATTACAAAAAGGTGGAAGTGAGTGACAGCACAACCTAAAGATACCACCACCCCGACTCTTTGGTGATCTACAAGGTGAAGAGAGGGCTGATTGGGTATATCCCGCCTTCTACTTCTCGCCTGTAGTCTACTCACCAGAGCAAATCGGTGTGTCTGGTCATCATGAAGATTATTCTGCTTACCACCTTGGCCCTGCTGCTTACAGCATGGACCCTGATGCACTTAAAGGATCAAGAAGCCAACTTGCATAGAAGGGCATGGACATATGACAACTCACACCTGGTCGAAGTGACACAGGACCACATCCATCCCTGGATGAACAACGCCTGGTATAGATAATATATAATCGCACAGAAGGCAAAGATTGTTATATATGCTCACACATGCCTGCTACAACACAGCATGCTACATTATATGGCAGACCTATGAACATGACCCAAGTGAAATGCGCAGCAAGTTTTGCCAGTCTAGGTTATCAATATTCAGGAATTGTCCTAAACCTCAGTGTCCCCCTGACTATTGGACTATCGTTTTGGGCTGTTTTTAAATGCATCGGCCAGCATCAACAAAGAGCAAAATCAGGAAATTGATGCCATAAGAATAACTGTTATGCAACACCGAGTTGCCCTGGACATGATCTTGGCAGAAAAGGGCGGACTGTGTATTTTGTTTAATACAACTTGTTGTACATATATTCCAGACAATGTGTATTCTGACAACATGACAAATGCTCTACAATTACTTAGAATGGGCGTCGCCCATGTACATGTAAAATCTTTGAGTCTGTGTTTCTTTGCCTCCCAATAATTTTCTCCTCACAGAAATGATAAAGGATAAGACAAGGGAAAGTTAGAAATTTGTAATGGTGGGAATTTAAAATATAGTATATGTGACAAAGTGGGTGAGAAGACCATTTGTCTATATTCTATATTCTTGTTTTGATTTAACCATATTTCACATGTAATCTGCAATAGGCAAACATCTACTATCCCGGGTTTGTTTATGTTCTGCACTTTTACAGATTATATAATATAACATCTTGGTTTCAATCAATTCATATAAGTTTGTTAAGTTAACATGTTATTTATTTCAACTGTCAATTGGTATTGTTTAGAACTTACCTTACCTACCTGTCTTCCAGAAGCAAAAGGAGGAAATGTAGTTTTACTTCCTGCTTTATACCTTCTGGGTTCATTTGAGGTCACAGGAAGAGACCAAGTGCAGAAGGGGAAGAACTCTTATAATTTAATAAAGTGGATTTTAGAGGGTTTATAAAGAAATAGATTTACTGTTGTGATATGTATTGATTATGTTGTGTATTTTGGGTTATAACAGGACCCGTAGCGGTCATGCCCAGAGGCATTATGGGAAACAAGCTTTAGGCTGTCGCTCGGGCTAGCTCCATGTTAAGTTATGCCGTTATAATAAATGCCTCAAGTTACGTCGTGGTCCGAGTATCATTGTTATACTAGTAACCCGGAGTGAAGATATAACAAAAGTGGCGACGAGGACGTCTGGACCGACGCTGCAGTCCGCTTGGAGTTTTACACTTTTTTTTTCCTGCTGATGCCTCGTACTGACTTGGTGTTAGACGGCGCCGGAGGGAGGAATGTACAGCAGACAGGACGACGAAGGCAGACTCCGTAAGTGACGCTAACCAAAACGTAAACGGAAAAAAGAGACGTTACGAAAAGGAACAGTTGTGAGGGGAAGAGTGCCATTCAACCAGGAGCCGAGTAATGGCTGGAGTTACTGGCCCTATCGGTC
The DNA here is from genome assembly GCF_057381845.1 of Rhamphochromis longiceps. Taxonomy (NCBI): domain Eukaryota; kingdom Metazoa; phylum Chordata; class Actinopteri; order Cichliformes; family Cichlidae; genus Rhamphochromis; species Rhamphochromis longiceps. The sequence continues at coordinate 1,883,879 of NC_140565.1, forward strand.
CCTTCGACGAAAGCACGGAGCAATGGAGCTCATATACGGAGCGTTTTGGATATTTCGTTGTGGCTAACGACATACAGGATGCTAAACTGGTGCCCATTTTTTTGAGTGTGATAGGCCCAAAGACTTTTACCCTGCTAAGGAGCCTGCTACAGCCAGCAAAGCCAGGCAATAAAAGTTTCACAGAGATCGTGGACACACTAACCAAACACTTCTCGCCCAAGCCCCTCGTGATCGCTGAACGGTTCAGGTTTCACAAGCGAAACCAAGAAGAGGGTGAGTCTGTCACAATGTTCGTTGCATCATTACGCAAATTAGCTGAACACTGTGAGTTTAAAGATGTTTTAAATGACACATTAAGAGACAGACCCGTGTGTGGTTTAAGAAATGAAGCTGCACAGAAGAAATTGCTCACGGAAAGTGACTTGACTCTTGAGAAGGCAATTAATATCAGTGTGACCATGGAAATGGCATCAAAAGAAGCCCAGGCGCTACATGCTACAGACAGAGTACACAAACTAGACAATGGTAAAGCAAATGCACAGGGACCATGCTTCCGCTGTGGCAAGTTAGGACACCTTGCTAGTGATTGCTGGTGCAAAGAAATGGATTGCAACAACTGTGGAAAAAAAGCTCATGTAGCACGGGCATGCAGGAACAAAAGGTGCAAGGATAAGGACTCAAAGCCTGGAAATAAAAGAGGCACTGCAAGATTCAAAAAAGAAAGACATGTTCACACAGTTAAGCTTCATGAGGATAGAGCAAATGACTCCTCAGATGAAGAAGTGTTGTCTGCAATAAATACTGTGCGAATACTGAAGGTGGATGAAACCTCAGACGGCTTTTGGGTCAAGCCCAAACTGGAGGGACATGTTGTAAAAATGCAGATTGACACTGGGTCAAAAGCATCACTAGTGTCATATAATGTCTATAGGACATGTCTGAAGCACCTTCCACTCAAACCCTCCGGCAGTATTTAAAGGATATACTGGACATCGAGTGCCTATGAAAGGAATGGCAGAGGTGACTGTTCAATACAATGGCCAAACTGCTAAGCTGCCTGTGTATGTTACGCAGAAGTACTGCCCTGCTATAATGGGACGTGTGTGGCTCAAAACAATCAGACTCAACTGGCAAGGAGTGAGAAAGCTGTCGCATGGTTCCTCTCAGCTACAGGCCATACTGGGAAAACACCAGGAGATTTTTCGTGAGGAATTGGGCAGCATGAAAAAAATTACAGTGAAGCTGCATCTCAAGCCTGACTCCAAGCCAGTCTTTATGAAGGCTAGACCTGTGCCGTACGCCATTCGGCCCAAAGTGGAGTCTGATTTAGACGCATTGGTCAAGAATGGGGTTCTGGAGCCGGTTACGACCAGCGAGTGGGCCACGCCCATCGTTCCAGTTCCTAAAAAGGACGGCGGAATCCGGATCTGCGGAGACTTCAAGGTATCCGTGAATCCTGTATTAACAGCAGAGCAGTATCCCCTTCCGCTGATTGATGACTTATTTGCTGGTCTGAGTGGAGGACAAAAGTTCAGCAAAATAGATCTCAACCAAGCTTACCTGCAAATGCACGTTGAAGAGCAGTCACGTGACATGTTGACTATTAACACACATAAGGGACTTTTCAGATTTTGCAGGTTGCCTTTTGGCATCACATCAGCTCCAGCATTGTTTCAACGAGCGATTGATCAAATCCTGAGCGGATTACCTGGTGTGCAATGCTATCTGGATGATATCCTGTGTACAGGAGCAGATGATGAAGAGCATCTGCGCAACTTGGATGTGACCCTTCAGAGGCTGAAGGAATACGGATTGAGAGTCCGTAAGGAGAAATGTGACTTTTTCCAGTCATCTGTGGAATATCTAGGGCACGTAATTGATGCAAATGGACTTCACACTGCACCTTCGAAGATCACAGCAATCGTGGATGCACCCCCACCACGGAATGTCAGTCAGTTAAAGTCTTTCTTAGGGCTGTTGAACTACTACGGATGGTTCATACCCAACTTGGCATCACTCCTGAAACCACTGCACAACCTGCTACGCAAGGAAGAAACATGGGAGTGGACAGCAAGCTGCCAAGAGGCCTTTCAAAAGGCAAAGGATTCACTGACTGCATCTGAGGTGTTAACCCACTTCAATCCCAAGTTCCCAATTCAGCTTGCTTGTGATGCTTCTCCCTATGGGGTGGGGGCAGTGATTTCCCACATTCTCCCAAATGGCGAAGAAAGGCCAATTGCATTCGCATCAAGGACATTAAACACCGCAGAGTCCAACTATGCTCAGCTGGAACGAGAGGCGCTGAGCGGTGTTCGGAAATTCCACCAGTACCTGTATGGTAGGAAGTTTACACTGTTTACTGACCATAGGCCTCTCACAACCATCCTGGGACCCTATACAGGGATTCCATCTCTTGCTGCTTCACGTCTCCAGAGGTGGGCGTTGATATTGTCAGGACATTCTTATGACATCAAGTATCGCAAATCGGAGTCTCATTGCAATGCAGACGGGTTGTCCAGGTTACCCCTTCCTGTTAAAAAACCCGTCTCTGACACAGTTGAGATCCTCTACTTCAGGGAGGTAGAGACAGCACCTGTTTCGGCTGTGCAGGTGAAAAAGGCGTCCAGAAATGACCCTGTGTTGGCAGCAGTGCTGGACTGGATCATTAAGGGTCTCCCTGCAAGTAAGGGTGTGGACCTGAAGGCTTTCCTACAGGCTAATGGAGTGCAGCACATTACGTCAGCTCCATACCATCCTGCAACGAATGGTCTTGCAGAAAGGTTTGTTCAGACAATGAAACATGCACTGAAAAAATCACAAGGCCAAGGAACACTGCATCAGAGACTGCACAAGTTTCTGCTTAACTACCGGAATAGTCCACATGCTACCACAAGGACATCTCCTGCCAACGCAATGTTCAAAAGAGATCTGCGCACTACCTTTGATCTTTTGAAACCCTCAACTGTGAAGGACACTGTACAAAAACAACAAGAGAAACAAATCAGGTACAGGGGTCAAAAGGTCAAGGACAGAGTCTTCAGCACCGGCGAGTCAGTGCAGGCCAGGAACTACCGAGGAGTACACAAGTGGGTTCCTGCAACTGTCATTGCTCAAACTGGTCCAGTTTCATATACAGTTCAGGTGGCCGATGGAGTGTGGAGAAGACACGTGGATCAGCTACTCCGGTCCGCACCAGTGTCTGCAGCAGGGTCTTGCGGAGATCTTGGAAATGCACTCATCGACTCGTCAGCCCCTTCACACACACAAGTGGAGAACCCCACCACATCAGGAACAGTGATTCCACCTGTAAATGAGACTGTAAGAGAGACTGAGACATCTTCGGTGTCAGGAACAAAGGCTCCACAAGAGAGCACACAGACTGACGTTACCACAGACCGCCGATACCTCCTGTTTGTCTGAGTTATTAGATGGCCCCTGACCCAAATGAATGGGGCAGAATAATCCCCATGGGTCATGGGGGAGGTTGAGGTAGTCCACCCTCACTCCCCAAGATAGCAATTAAAAGAGTTGGTGTTGTAACCTTACAGTTAATAAGAGGTGAAATGTTTGTGAGGCTATTACTGTCATGTGCCAGTGAAAACTGAAGTTTGTGAGTAGATCACCCGTTTATTTCGTAGTATATCCTTTGTAAGAGGGGAGGAGATGTTGTGTATTTTGGGTTATAACAGGACCCGTAGCGGTCATGCCCAGAGGCATTATGGGAAACAAGCTTTAGGCTGTCGCTCGGGCTAGCTCCATGTTAAGTTATGCCGTTATAATAAATGCCTCAAGTTACGTTGTGGTCCGAGTATCATTGTTATACTAGTAACCCGGAGTGAAGATATAACAGATTACACCACAGAGTTTATGTTGCCAGTCAAGAGGAGTAGTAGAGCATTGAATATAATCATGTTCATCTTACCTACCTACTGAATGGAATAATCCAGAGGAGAAATTGTTTGATTAAGTGGACTATTTAAGCAGATGAACTCAGGTGTTTAGAGAGAAAGGTTCAGGTCAGTGTAGCTGTGTGCAGTTTGACCTTAAGTTCCGTTGATTTAAGTTCAGTTATGTTTATTTGAATTGAGTTAATTATAGAGTTGAGTTTCTTATTTGTTTCTTTGTAAATATTGTTTGGGCCACAAAATGGTGAATAAATCACTTGCTACACTGGACAGCATCAGTCTCCTGCACTTCTTTGACCGCTTAAGTCGAGTCCTACCACATTTGGTGGCAGCAGCAGTGGGATTCCAGGCCAATTAAGGAGTGGAGAAGATGTCTACACGAGCAAAGAGGGGGCATGTTCCAGAATGTGAAGCAAGGCAAGGCAAGGCAAGGCAAGTTTATTTGTATAGCACAATTCAACAACAAGGTGATTCAAAGTGCTTTACAGAGACATTAGAAACAAGAACAAATAAAAAGCATGATTTAAAATTGAATAAAACAAGCAAATAAACTAACTAACTAATTAACAAACAAACAAACAACAGTATATAAAATCAAAACAGATAAAATCAGAACAGTAGATAAAATCAGTAGTTAAATGTAAGTTTTGAAATTTAAGCTTAAAGTGTGGATTTGGTGCTTTATTCAAATGCAGCTGAGAACAGGTGAGTCTTCAACCTGGATTTAAATAAACTGAGTGTTTCAGCTGATCTGAGGCTTTCTGGGAGTTTGTTCCAGATATAAGGAGCATAAAAGTTGAATGCAGCTTCTCCGTGTCTGGTTCTGACTCTGGGAACTGATAAAAGACCGGATCCAGATGACCTGAGGGATCTGGATGGTTCATACTGGGTCAGGAGGTCATTGATGTATTTTGGTCCTAAACCATTCAGAGCTTTATAGGCCAGCATCAGAACTTTAAAGTCTATCCTCTGACGGACAGGCAGCCAGTGTAAGGACCTCAGAGCTGGACTGATGTGGTCCACTTTTTTGGTCTTAGCAGATGATTTACAAGATGGCAGCGACCAACAAGGGGCAATAAGTGGCCATATTTCTGGACAAGAGAATGTGGCTGAATTGTCCAAACTTTTGCAAACTCTGATGCAACAGCAGGCTGAACGCGATGCTAAACTGGAGCAAGAGCACAAGCGCCAGGACGATAGATGGAGGCAAATCCGGCATCAGTTTGCCCAGCTTCAACAGCAAATGCAGCATGGCAATCTAGAGCATCAGTTACTTGAAGTACAAGCATCTACATCGGCTTCTTCGAGAGCACCTACTCCAGAACCACCTGCCAGCACACAAGAATCAAGGAAAGACCATGACAATATATGAAATACCAGGTCTTGTCAGGACGGCACTTCCAGCAGCAGCTACGCCAAAGAATATACAGCCTGAATTCCACTGCTGTCGAATTTGGACATACAGTCCAAACATATTTGTGGAAAGTGACTTTGCTCCATCACAGGTCACGAATCGTCCTTCTCCAACAGTCCATATGGACATTTCTTCAGCTGACCAACGGCCCGCTCCTCTTCCTGCTCATCTCACTAGTCCAACAGCTGACGATGTGACCACTCCTCCAAATGCCCACATCACCAGCCTTCTCACTGACCACCAAACTGCTCCCTTATCAGGCTGTGATGAAAACCCACTGACCTACTTGGGCTTTAACCCAGAAGATGTGCAGACCTTACCAAAAGCTGGACCTAGAAAAACCCCTTTAACAGGAAGAAAAAGTAAAACAAACAGCAATACTCACCGATACACCAGTTAAGATGGCCCTTGAAGCAGACCAGAGAAGGCTGAAAATAAGTTTCCCAAAGAAGAGGCTGTGCCAGAAACAAGGCAAATCCACTCCCACAAACCTAAAACAATCCTAGCTTTCCGCATCACGAACGAAAAATCTGAAAATGAATAACACTGAACAGGACACAGATTCCTCAGATGCTGATGAGAATTTCTGTATTGTGTGCATGAAAAACTTCAATAACTCAAAGCCAAAAGAAGCTTGGGTTAAGGTCCTGACCTGTACTCTGTGGGCTCATGAGGCCTGCACTCCAGGACAGCCATACATCTGTCACCACTGTGATTCTGATGGTGATTAAAAACTTGACACAAACACATACAGTTCAGTTGATGAAGCTGGTGCACAACTACATTTTTCCAGCTTCATTATTATGTTCAAATGTTAGTGCAAGAGTTGTAGGTTACAATGCCCACTGAGCCAATGAGGCCAGACTCAATGAAGGACAACCAAAATTAATGAAATATTCAGTTGGTGAAAAGTTGTCTTTATTAGAATATGTTCAAAAGCTATATTTCTGCACTCTGTCACACACTCCTACACACACGCTCTCACACACAAATAGCCATATAAACGTCTATAAGTGCTGTTGAGAATAGATTCCTTAATGTACATCAAAGTTAAAGAGAATATAGTTATGATTGCTTGCAACATTATAATATTGTGGTAATGGGTGTAAGGATACAAAATAGAAAATAGGCCTGGGATGGGAACAAAGAACTGAGGTGCAGGGCAGAAGGACAATCAACCCCCACCCCCAGGGCATGAAGCAGGAGTTACTGAGGCTGAGGAGCAGACAAAGGGCAAACAGACACTACCTTAAAAGGAGGTGGGGGTCAGGGTGTCAGCACCCTTGGCCACTGTACTAGTGTATTTCCATTGTGGGGGTGTTTACTGTAGGGGGGAGGAGACCCGAGGTTATAACTGTAACTGTTGTGTGGAGTTCTTTAGATCAGCATAGGACTGCATAGGAATGCAGTGTGCTGATCTCCAGATGCATCTGTAAGAATAATGGGAAATAAAAGGATTGTGTAAAACATGGAAACATCTCAGCGTGATCTCTACCAGGACCAAAAGAATCACAGAGACTGATGTTGTCTCAACAGTGCATTCAGGTGTTGAATAAAAAAGGATTATGTGTTAAGATTTTGTCAGTACCCTTATTTTGTTGTGTTACATCTCACCCCAGGGTATGTTACAACTAACCCAGACTATGGGGTTAGTTGTAACATTTCACTCATTGTGTTTGAGACCATGCTATGCGATTAGCAACTGCATTGCAGAGAATATAAATATAATATAAATATATTGCATTGCATTTCAAATCCACTACCTTAAAAGCGCTCCTAGCTACAGACAGAAATGTCAGAAATGTTACAAGTCTCCCCGGTCTTTAAAAAAAGCACTTTAAAAAAAAAGGAGAACTCGGAGGATGGTTCAAGCCCAGCTAAGAAGGAAATTCAGAGCATTGTGGACCTGAAAGCAAAGCTGCACACATTGAGGAGGTTGTCACGAGAGAATTTTCTCGCGGCCCAGTAACATCAGCAGTGCCTGTACAACAGATGGGCTAGACTCTGGCAATTTTCACAGGGAGACAATGACTTTGTATATCCTCTTCTTCTAGATCAGACTTACTCGCCAAATGGGGGCCGGCTAGGCGGACGCCTCTCCGACCTTAGTTTGGCAATGGGAGTATACGGCAGAGTGTGATTTGTGGTTCAGCTGCAGGGGGTTAGAGGGGTGGAGCAGTAGGTTCAGGGGACAGTGCCAAGGAAGGCCGGCTGGTACAGCTTACATCCATCATGCTAACCACGGCTTCCCCACTTCCGCAACTGCCATTTTTTTGAAATACTATTTAAATTCAGTGTATTTAAGGCCAAGATGAATAAACTTGAATTTTATGAGTAAACACATACAGGTAAGGTTACAGTTACGTTACAATTTAGCGCATGTTAAATAATCATTACTTCAGTAACTAGCATTGCTTTTCAAATTAAGTATTTTACAAGAAAATAACTTTTGGCCTTAGAGTAGTTTTGTTATAAGACTTCCCTTGCATAGTGTAATAGAGTTGAAACTTCCATATGAAGTGGTAGATGAGAATCTAATTCTACTTCTGTTGACAACCTGCTGCCTGTTCAGATGTTACAATTTCTTTTTCAGTGATATGAGAGATTTGAAAAAAAAACTCAGGCACAAACAAAAATTCGTTATTCAGAATAATCAAATAGAACAGGGTCCAGAGACATCAGCATAAAATAGCCTGGTTACGGTTTAAATGATTTTCACATGAAGTTTCAAAATACAGTGCAGCTCTATTGCTTATGGACTAAAAACCTGATGCAGGATACATGCAGAAAATGCCACTTAAAATATTGAACTAAGGGAGATGACTGGACACACAATGGAGCGCATGTGGAAGGGTAGCTGGCATGGAGCGGCCACACACCGTTTAGCAGTTAGCAGCAGGTTTGGTGGCATGGGGGATTTAACTGGCACAGAAATGTACAGCAGACCAGGCTGAGAACTGGGCATGAGGACAGGGAAGGAAAGTTAGCCAGAGGCTTGGCTTTCATGAAGTACTGCAGGGTGCCTTATTAGGTGCTTGTCAGTTCTGCTGAAGTTGCCAAGTAATACTGCTACAACCTAATGGCTACAGCTGTCTCATGGCGTGATTCAAACTAAAACAGCACATTCAAAGAAAAATCCAAAGATCAACTTTCCATTCTGTAAATTATTTATCAGCTACAGTTAAACAAACATACTCATGTTTTTTTTTTTGTCTGTAAACATATATTATATATTTCACTGTCCTGATGCACTGCTAGTGTGTTACTCAGTGCATTATTTGCTCCCTTGGCTGAGTTTATTCTGTGTGACTTTAGGGCTGATTTTGGTAAAGCTGTCAGTCTGGTAGGTCCAACAACAGATGCTCCTTACTGACCTTGAGTCCTGAAATCAGATCAGATCAACATATCAATAATAATAATTCAATGCAAATTGTGATAGTAAAACTCAAAATATAACAATAAGTAGCACATTTCCTCAGATTTTAAAAAGTATTAAACAGGACATAAAACTGCATCTGTCTCTGTTGCAGGATGTGTCATCCTCCAAAGTCTATTATACAAAAAAAAAAAAAACCCAACAACAACATGTCCCTTACGCCTAAATTAAAAGTTAAAATCATAACTGATTCTGAAAACATGGAGTCAATCCCATTCACAATGTTGGGACTTGAGATAGTAATTGTTTAATTATATTTGTGGACTGCCAGTTGTGCTGGGTTCCTGCTGTATTGAGCCTGTCCATTTCTTCATTTAGTCCAAAGTGGAGCTCGCCCCCAAGAACAAGTGAGCAATCTAGGTGTTCAGATAGTGCGCTAATACAAAAATGGAAGAATGAGGGGTCATATACATTTAGGCCATATACACTTACAAGCGCGACAGTCGGTGTGGATAATTTTGCCGCAGACGGCAGAAGCGGAGCGGCCGAAGAGTAAACTGTGAAAAGTAAGTACTGAATATTATGTCACTTATTTATGTGCAAATGTTTAATAATGATGAACATTAAAACATTACTGTTGGCCACATGCTGGCAAAGTTATTTGCCATTAGCGATGTTTGTACGTTCAGCTTTTACTTGTTTTTAAAGCCTTTAAAATATAATAATATAATAGTCGACCTTAATCTTACAGAGAATGTGATGATTTATGGATAATTAAAGTCAGTCATATATCCACAAACACAACAGGCTGAAAGTCAGTGATGCTGCTCGGTTTGCAGTCCTGAACATCACGGCACAAGCAGGATTCACTGCACTGTTAATGTTAGCTATGTTATATTGCTGCCTCTGTTCGGTGGTGTCGAGCCAAACGGACTTTAACGTGTGTTTGAACGAGCTGACGGTTCACTCGTTAAGCTGAAAGAAAAATGCTTTAATCACAGCAGTCACACATGTGTCCACTGTACCATCTGGGAACTCTTCTTGTTGAGCACTCGTAATAACACAAACACTAAATCCTGCTTCTCTGTGCTGTTGTGTAGCAGCGTGTACACCTGAGACTGTCACCTGTCTGTCTGTCCTGCACTCTCTCTCTTTTTCTTTCTCTCTGATTGTGTAATAAAAGTATGAACATGTGTTTATAAGTTACACTTGTGTTTGAATCCTGCTGCTTATCACACGTTTGATTTCCACGTGTGCAAGTGTCCAGAGTGAGGACAGACTGAGGGACCCACTGCTGCACATCATCTGTGAGGCTTTGCACCCCTGATGATCCACCAGGAAAAACTCAGCAGTGTGTGAGGAAGAGGAGGAGGAAGAGCCAGCAGCAGCTGACAGATGGAGAGAATAGACAGACTGTTCCCTGTTTGTGAAGGACTGCTAGGAAAGTTTAACATAACTATCTGTGCTGAATCTGTCATGTTTCGGCTGTGTACATGCAGGAGAAGGACCAAAACGCAAAGCTCACGACAATGAAATTAAACTCAAAAAGCTGCTTTATTGCAGAAAGGCATGGAAAACTAAACTGGAACATGGATGACTAACACACAGGGAAACACAGCCATGAGGGAGACTACGACACTGACAAAGAGAAACGCAGGGCATAAATACACAGAGGGATAACGAGGGAATGAGACACAGAAGGAGAGCACAGCTGGGAGTAATCAGGCTGGACGAGACAAGGGAAGCAAAACTAGAAACACTCACATGAGACATGGCCCTTCAAAGTAAAACAGGAAACACACTGACTGAACTCTAAACATGCAAACTTAACAGCAACTGAGAAAACAGACTTTGGAGTTGACGTCACGCCGCAATGCATTGTGGGAGCGCAGCGCCATTTTCGGGGTCTACGAATCAAAACAAACATACTGTGTTGGAACAACGACTACAAGAAAGATGCTTAAAAGCAGCTCAAAAGAGAATGGACTGTATAGAGACCGATTGCGTCCAGAGGCGAAGCAGCGGTACTTGCAGAAAATAGCGTGCATTGGAAATGTGGACCCGTATGAAATACGGCCGTGGAGTAGAAACCCTGAAGACCAACCGCTATTGACGTAGCCTGACATATTTTCGTACCTTGTCTGTGGAGTCAGCGCGTACAAGTCGTCATTCAAACAAAGGTAAGTCAGCTCGAGTACTGCGAGTGAAATGCGTTTGATTTCCCTGCAAACATTCAGATTAGTGCAGCATAAATTCATTCATGAGGGGAAATTACAGTGAGAATAAGTGAACCAGTCGAGAAGGGAGGAGCTGCCATAAACAAGTGGTTGATAAGACCAATCCTGCAAGGCTACTCAGGGACCTGGTTTTCTTATCAGATGAAGGAAGGGAAGACATTTGGATGATGTTGAGGCAGTCAGAATTGGGCGAGTCCCGTCACCCACTTCGGCCCCATCTGAACTCTGCATTGCTTGCTAGTGTGATATTATTCTGTTATTATATGTTACCTTATATATGTAATCAAAGTAGTTGAATTAGAATACTGCTGTAGATCATATTATACCCTTTAATATAGAGTGTGTGATCTGTATGTAGTTTAGTTCTCGTTATACTTTTGAGTTAACAGAACATATTCACTTATTAGTTTATTAGATAAATGTGCATCACTCTGTATCCTTGATCTGCTGTGAATGTATTACATGCTTAATTGTTGAATCATGAAGAGAAGATTGTAAGCAGGAGACTCTGTGTCTAAGACAGGGGAGATAGACAGACCACATTCCATACCCCCACCTTACAGAAAAGCAGAGAGACAACTGCCGAGGTCATAACTTAGGCGCTGTAACAGAGAAAGAATGTGATGTTTTGGCTTTTACGACTAGATGGGGGCCACTAGAGACTATAAAAAGCTGAGCAACCCGTCACCATTTTGAGACTTGCTGTGACCCTCTGCATGCAGCTCTCCCCATCATGATGGCTTAAATGCTCATAAGTGTTGAATTCTATGGAAATAAATGATTGTTGATTGAGCATTTATACACCGAGTATTGTCCTTCCTTCAGCCCAAAGATTCAAAGAATTGGGAGATTTCAACAACTTGGTGCCGTGTGACCCGGATCTTTGGTGTGCTGAGGAGGTGCAGATTTGGCTTTTTGGTGAGATCGTGAGGCGAGGTGAACAGAGGGCCGGCCTAAAACAGAAAGGTAAGCACAGCCTGTTGTATTATAAATACCAAATGTGCATATTGGGCTTTCCAAATTAATCTGTTCACTGAGTTACATGTATTTTCACAGTAAATTTGTCGGTGTCTGGTTTTTGGCGCGAGATACTAACAACATAAGTTGAGGCTGAATTCCAGTGTGTTAAATAAACTGCTTCTACCGAGAAACTAATAAGACACTACGTTGAGCTAGTTGCAGTAAACTGCTTCTACCGAGAAACTAATAAGATACTACGTTGAGCTAGTTGCAGCCACTTTACCTTCCACATTTAATTTTGTCTAATACTGGCTTCTGTAGCAATAATACGTTAGAATTTCTTCTGAAGATGCGGCCATTAGTCCAGTACATTGAAGTCGAGGTTTGTTTATTTTGTTTATGGTGTCAGTGACGTCCTGGCTTTTGCCGGCTATGAAATAGAAGTTGATTTAAGGAAAAGCAGATGCTGGCTTCACGGTGCAGTTGAACGCTGGCAACACGAGAGCGAAACACGTCCGTAGGTTTGGTTTATGATACGGCCGTGTTCCGGTGGTGCGGCCGTGGAGTGCAGTAGTGGGTGGTGCTAATTTTAGTACACTGGATAGAGGTTTGACGGTGGTTTGTGGCGTCAGTCGAGTTTTAAGGGCTGCGGTCATAATACAAAGTAAAATTTTAAGTACATAGAGCAACACCAGGTTTATGATGTCAGGTATAACTTCGGGGATGCAAGCATCACTTTTATGATGCGACTTTGCCCCGTTGTGGCGGTCATAAGCGCAGAGAAAGGGGTATTTTGGTCTATGGTGCAGTGTGCTTTAAGAAGATCTAACAGTTGAGCTCAGAAGTTTCTGTGTAATCTTCCACTGATGAGGAACGCTCTCTGTGTGTCTCACTGATGGTGTAACGCGCTGTGTGTGTAAGGCGCGCTCTGGCTATGTGTGAGGCGCGCGCTGAGTGTGTGAAGTGTGTGAAGTGTGAACACAGTGACAGTGACGGTTGATGTGTTTGATTAGGAGTACACTAGAGCAAAGACACATTTTAGGATCAAAGGTTGATGTCTAGTGTACCTGTGGAACATTTTGCCTATGGAGTGGCGACCCTCCTGTTCGTGGACGCGCGGCCAGGACCGGCGGCGTCCGGATGCCGAGGTGGTGACTTGGGGAGGTGAGGGCCCCCGCATAGCTACGGAAATAACACTGGAACGGCCGTGTAATCACGGGTTCACATTTATTCCGGACTAGAACAAGACACATTTTGCGAACAAAGGTTGAGTCTAGATTAGTAAAAAGAAAAAGGTTGGATTCCTCGTTTCAGTGGTTGAAATTGTTGTGTGCCTGTCCCCTGACGAGTGTGAAATTAGAATAAAGAGGGAATTTGGAGCCACATAGAGATAGACGGGCATAATTGGGTGTATTACTCTGTGGTGTAATAAAAATAAAAAGGAGAGATCACAAGCAGAGAAATCTGAGAGAAAGGCTCCTTTTAAGGTAACGCCTAGTTTGAGAAAAGATAAAATTAACCTGCCTGCCTACAAATGCACACTCACGCAATGAAGAAACAGCTTACACTCATGAACACGTGAAGATTTTCCAGCAAGGCTAAAGCAGCGAAACTTAACATACATCTGTTGTTAAAGGATAAATACATTACTGACAAATAAACTCTCTGGGTTGCAGGACAACAATTTAACTTCAAAGAAAAAGACACTGGTCTGACCAACCAGTGAAGACATGACAAATTTAGTGGTAAAAGATTCAAATTGTGACATGTTTTCTGCTGATTGATTGATACAAGTGATTACTGAATGAAAGAAAATTTCTTTTTGGGCTTTTAAACATGATCTTAAGAATTTTAACAGGTGCATGTTGTCCTGTCAACTTGGTGGGTTAGGAGTTGATTATATCGGGAGAGAAAAAACAAAAAAAAAAGGGGAGAGAAGGCTGACACAGGGCCTGGTCCCGGTGTTTCTCCCCTCTTGTTGAAATACAGCCAACACAACATCATTTTCCTGTTCGTTTGCTTTTGTTTTTTGTCTGTTTTTGTTTTTTGTTTTTCTCTTTATGTTTAATTACAGGCTGCTTTGCCGGCCCTGAAAGCCGAGGCTGACTGGACTCCTGCTCTCCCCCATACGTGACACTGACCAAATGCTGCAACAGCTGGACCCACAACAACGACCTGAGAATGTCAACAGACCTGCAGGAATGCGATCTCATGAAGCCGAGACGGAGAGCACTAAACCTAAGGCCCGTTTCACTACACGGGGGAAAATTCCCAGACTGCGTCAGCTGACAGAGCTCAGCTGTGACGAGACGCCCGCCAAGCCCGAATGAAAAGTAAGGCCGAGCGAAAGAATGCTGACCTTGATAACTTTGCATTCACACTGTGCAGGACAGTGATGGACCAACACGGATGATCGGGCGGCAAAAAGGGAGTGACCGGGACAGGAGGAGTAACTGAGGTCAGAAGGCACCTCAGAATGGACAAAAAACACAGAAGAAGATGCAGGTTGTCACCTGCGGTGAGCATGGACATTGGAGAAAGGACTGCCCCAATTGGGGTCAGAACCAGGACGGACTGAACTTTGAGCAGCAGCAACAGCAATGGTCGCAAACAGACTGAAAAGGAGGGGGGCAGGACCCCAGGGCATGCTTCAGGCCGTGGTTTACCCAGAACACCAGAACAGGAAAGTGATGAACACACACACACACACACACACACACACACACACACACACACACACACACACACACACACACACACACACACACACACATCTACATGCACTGACTCAGAATGAAGAGAAACACACACATGAACACGTGCACTCGTTGAGTGATGGAGAAATGACACACATACACACACACACACACACACACACACGGGAATGCTGATTCACTGAGAAGTGATGCACACACATACACACACACACACACACACACGCTGATGCAATGAAGAATGCTTTGCTAACAAATGCTTATGCTGATATGCAAAATGCTGCACACAAACATCCCAATGCATAATTTTTATGAGGAGCCATTGATTACCATTGATTACTTAGAATGTGTTATATGTCACTCAGAGGGCATTTATGTAGATTTTAGGAATAAGGTCTAAAACGGTTTGGTTATGAAAACAATGTCTGTGCATGATGTCTGTTTATGGCTCAAGGCCTTGACTGAATTCTTTGCTGTGCTTCACACAGCCCTGATGAGGAACAGTGGCACAGAGTGAAAATGATGAATTAATAGTGTAAGTTTTAGGTCGGAGTACGGCATTTTCTGTGATTGAGTTTTAATTCAAGGAGGAACAAAAGGTGTTACGGCACCTGAGGTTCTCATTCCCACACAATATTGTCCCGGCAGGAAGCAAAATGTTCCTGTGAATTTCTGGTTGATTGTTTGGTTTTGTTTAGCGCTAGCTTGATGTTATCAGTGAGCTTTGGCTTGTGTTCTTTCTCGTAAGCGAGAGAGGGATAGTTTTATGCTTGGACATGTCGGCAATGGGCCCTAGTTTGTGTTATTTTAGTAGTATTTTGTTGGTTATGTCTGTTTTCGTTTTTGTTACAGTGCACTGAGATAAGAAAATCTGAGAGGTGTGATCCACCGGTGGTGATATGTTGATATTTTGGGAGTTCATGATTTAACAATCAGCTCTTTAAACCAGGCCTGAAAGATTGAAATTTAAAGCGCTATAAAATATTCTTACAAAAACAGTTGCAAAGTGTGCTTCTCCATGATTGTAATTGGCTTGGGAGAAATTCACTTATAGGGAACACTGAGAAGTTCTGAGTCTAAAAGGATTGCACCGAGTCAATCCGGCCCAAAAAACAACAAGGAATTGTTTTCCTTTAAAATGATGACGTCATCTTGCTGGTGATGGAGGCTCGAATAGGTTGCGCGGGAGACTCCATTATCAGCAACATCTGGTATGAATGTGTATGGAGGTATGCATGTGAATGGACTGTGATGGACTGACGACTAAAAGTTTTGACTGACTTGATACTGAGACAATGACTGCACCCACTTTAGGATTAGTAAATGCCAATAAACAATTCACCCAGCCGGCAAGAGAAGGGTGGATGCTTCGCTTTGTTTTGTTTTTTCAGGAGCAGGAGGATAAGAGAGACTGGAGGAGGAGACTGTGGCTTCACATGAGAGTGTGGAACTGCAGACTTAACTCTTGGGTTGGTAATGCTGAGTTACTGATGTTTGCATTAAGAAAACTGTGCTATATTAGCTGTGTTTTGATTAAGGTATCATGTTATATTATTGGGAATGCCAAATGCTACAGCGGAGGAAAACTATTGATATCACTCATGACTGGAATATGTTACTATTAACCATAGCAGGCCACTGTAAAAAGTCAATTAAATTTTATAGAGGAAAATCGCCAAAACTTTAACAATACCTATGAATGACTTGCCACATTCGAAATAGAGATATGCAATAATAAACATTGGGCCACGTGATTTAGGTTCTCGCTTGAAATAGTAAGTTATTAAAAGTAGAATATAATCAACAGGGACATGTGATAGGATGTGGTACTGCAAAAGAACAAGAGCAAAGTAGAGAAAGAAAAACCTATTGTGTTTAGTTTGGATAAATTCAAATTAAAATGTACCATTACACTCAGAGGATCAATATGAAATTCAATATATGCTAATTTTGTATGAAGTACATGACTGATAACTGTTCTGTCCTGAGCGTTTGTTTTTACAGCACCCACTTGACCACACCAACAGTTTCTCGCCACCAAAGTATTTGCAAAGAATAGGGAGGAATATCATCAAAACTGGGAAAGGTAAGCCCCGAAGGGGGTGATGACACCATAACTTTCACTTATGGTCAAATTCTTAAAATTTGACCCGAAAATTTGAAAATTATTCAAACATTTAGAGACAGAGTGGATAAACATAATGTCGCAAACCACATAAGGATGGAGCATTTGAATCAATAAGATGGTGAAATAACACGCAGTAAAATGTGGATCATGTGGATTATGTTTATTCCAGTGTGCAGAGGAGTCAATTCACTTCACAAAGTTTATAAATTCACTTGAACCAAACTTAGGAGCACCCGGTGCTGGAAGAGTTGATAGTCACAATACCCAAGGATAAGCACAAGAGCATGACTGATATGATGGGACTGGGATTTTGCTACACTTAATTATTGCAGACACAACTAGAACTATAACTGAAACTAATTAAAAAATAAACTAAACTAGCAAACAATTGGTAAAAACTGATTAAAACTGATATAAAATTGAAAATCTGAAATCGAAGCTAAATAAAAATAAAAACTAATGAAAATTGCAAAATTATTACAACCCTGGTCCAGACTAAGATGGCGTTGGACATCTTCAGGGCAGAAAAGGGTTGGTGTGACAAAGGTGTGGTTTGGCTTGTTGTATGTACATTTCAAAATGTTACAGCTCTGGATGGACCAGTTACCAGGGCATGGAAGGATGACAGACTTTATTACATGAGGAGAAGGGAAATTTCCGGGATTGAGGATCCTCTGGGATGACAAGGCTGGAGCAACGGTACTCGAGAGAAGAATTTCTGATACTTTCTGAGATATGATGTCACTAACCTTGTATTTTAATTGTCTAGCTCGAAATGAATTGACACATGGGAGTGTGTCAAAAAGGGGGAAGTTGAGTCCGAACACCAAACAATGGTTTTATGAACATCTTATGACGTTATTTCTGTGTTTAATAATTTAGGTATGGCAAAACTTAAGCATATAAGGTGTTACACTTAGAAATGGTTCATTAATTTTTGATTTCTTTTACACACACATAGATCATGATTAGAATAAGTCCCTGGGTCAGAGAGTCCTGAACATAATATTTTAAACCAAATTTGAATCATTAGAACAACAATGGATAACAATATTAGATTATCAAGGCTAGGGAGAGAGGTGTTTTGGTTTTCTGTCTCTTGCAGAGAAAGGAACAGACACCAGACGGGGACACGGAGATGTGAGGACCCTTCACAGCAGGGACAGATGTAGGGACTGCCGAGACAGCAACTGGGGTCAAGTGTCATGGCGTTTGGGCTCCTGGAGAACATGGATCCCACAAACACAGCAATAACCATGAAGGGGTTGGCGAAAACCAGGAACACCAGACCAACGAGGTTCAAGAGGCTCTTGGCAAAAAGGGGGACACGCCGGTGACCCCAAAACACACAGATCCTTGTTTGAAATCGGGGCAGAATAATCCCCAGAACTGTGCAATGACTAAAGGGTGGTCTAACCCCGGAGGTCGAAGAAAGAAGCTGAGAATCACCCAACTGGAAGACACTGGTAGCTGCAGCAATAAAAATAAAGGTTAAAAGCTCCTTAGACAGAGGTTCTAGTCTAAGTACGTTTGAAAGGTATAAGGGGGCATTAAAAAGGGGGTGGAAAACTGGAGCACCAAAATAAAGCTGTGGGAGAATTGGGGAGTGATGGGAGTGTCATCTGTAACTGCTGTTATGGTTGTAAATCTAACCTTGCTTGCATCTGAACTGCGTGAACACAGAGGTCATCCCACATATGGTCCACCCGTTAAAGGGGGACAGAGGGCCTCAGGACCAAGAAGAACTGGACCTTGCAATGCTGGAGTGTATGTTGTAAGTGATCTCTTTGAAGAAAAGAGATCAAAGGGGGAATTGTGATATTATTCTGTTATTATATGTTACCTTATATATGTAATCAAAGTAGTTGAATTAGAATACTGCTGTAGATCATATTATACCCTTTAATATAGAGTGTGTGAGCTGTATGTAGTTTAGTTCTCGTTATACTTTTGAGTTAACAGAACATATTCACTTATTAGTTTATTAGATAAATGTGCATCACTCTGTATCCTTGATCTGCTGTGAATGTATTACATGCTTAATTGTTGAATCATGAAGAGAAGATTGTAAGCAGGAGACTCTGTGTCTAAGACAGGGGAGATAGACAGACCACATTCCATACCCCCACCTTACAGAAAAGCAGAGAGACAACTGCCGAGGTCATAACTTAGGCGCTGTAACAGAGAAAGAATGTGATGTTTTGGCTTTTACGACTAGATGGGGGCCACTAGAGACTATAAAAAGCTGAGCAACCCGTCACCATTTTGAGACTTGCTGTGACCCTCTGCATGCAGCTCTCCCCATCATGATGGCTTAAATGCTCATAAGTGTTGAATTCTATGGAAATAAATGATTGTTGATTGAGCATTTATACACCGAGTATTGTCCTTCCTTCAGCCCAAAGATTCAAAGAATTGGGAGATTTCAACACTAGGTTTTCTGTTTTGTTTTGTTTTGTTGTTGTTTTTCTGAAAACATGGCATCTGAGAGCGGAGCAAGCAAACATGTCCGCCTCGATGGGCTCCGACTTGTTGTTTATTATTGTTTACTTTTTGCTCTGCTTGCACTGGATGAGTGCAGTGCACTGTTAACATACCCATAACAGGCACTACTTGACATCGGTAACTCAATCCTCTGTACTATACCTTCCCACCGCATTTCACCCTTCCACCAGAGCTTCAAGTTGTTTGCCCCAGTAGCCACCGCCACCACCACTACCAGGAAGGCCCTGAAACACCAAGCCCAAGTGAGTGTTAGGAAAGTATATTTTCTAGCGCTTATTCGCTGTGTATTTTGTTTTATTTATTCAATGACAGGCCAGTATATTAAAAGCCACCTTTGAGTTATAAACTGTGTCATAGGTCATTAGATTGTTTAGCAAGACTGAAAACTGTGCAGAACAGGAAGCTTTGTGCAGAGTTGCAGAGAGCATCGCCTGCGTTTGTGCTGCTAAAAAGAGAACAACAGGAAATGACCTTCGGAACGTAAAAACTAGACATGAGGAACTAGGGTGCAGATGTTTTTGCAGCAATGTAGCAGATATATAGAATTAAAATAGATAAAGTGACCGTTTTCTAGGGGAGGAGGGAGCAGACTATATTATACACAGCGGGCCTGTAATGCTTCAGATCTGCAGATGATTAGCACCGTGCACATCTCTCTTCCGTAAGGTAATGATTGAATAAAATGATTATAAATATTTTGACCACTCTGAGTCTGTGTCTTCTCTGTCCGGTCAGAAGAATAAAAGAACCTGGCTCAATATGAGTCAGCTGACCCCAGGAGAGCACTTCGGAGATGGCGACGTAAGCGAGGCAAGAGGGGGGCTCCATACTAGGCTAAAGCTCGGGCCACCTGACCACCGCAACCCAGCCTCTTGTTAGCCAATATGAGGTCTCTGAAAAACAAACTCGACAAGATAAGACAATACAATGCAATACAATACAAACTTTATCTATAGAGCACATTTAAAAACCAGCGGTATACCAAAGTGCTTAACATAAAAGACGGAAAAGTAACATGAGTATTATAAGGCCTCAGCAAAGTATCAAATATACTCACAGCTCATTGCCACTAATACACAGAGGTAGTATAAAATGCATATCAAGTAAAAAACATAGTAAAAGCACAAGCCATAAAAAATATGTATAAAGAAAAATAGAGTAAGTCTAAGAGTCAGGTACGAGCATTAACAAGCAGGAAAAGCAAGATTAAACAAATAGGTTTTTAGCCGTGATTTAAAAGATTGGATAGAATCGGACGCCCGGATCGCAATCTGAAGGTTATTCCACAACTCTGGTGCAGCCAGGGCAAACGCCCAGTCACCTCTAGACCTCTAGACACCTCAGAAACTGAAACAATCGAACCTTGTCCTCAAACCTGTTAAACTCTGGACCCCAGAGACTGAGAGCATCCTACAGGACTGCTTTGCCCAAACAGACTGGGACGTGTTTCAAACTGCAGCCACTAAGGAGAACTGCTCTGTCAAAATACAGGACGACGCTGAATATGTGACTGGGTACATCAGCACCTGTGTTGACAATATTGTGCCCACCACACAAGTCAGAAAGTTCCCCAACCAGAAGCCCTAGATCACCAGTCAGATACGACACATGCTGCGTACTCGGTCTCTCGCATTTAGATCAGGGAATGAGACGGACAAAGCTGCGAAGTATGGACTGAGGAAAGCCATCACAGTGGCTAAGAGGCAGCACAAAGAGAAGCTGGATGGCGGATGTGGCAAGGCCTTCAGGACATCACAGAGTATAGGGCCACCACCAGCACCAGAATCATCAGCTCTGCAGGTCTTCTGGATGATCTCAATGCATTCTACACCTGCTACGAGACCTCCCAGACCCTCCAGGCCTCCCAGACCCTCCAGACCCCCCAGATCACCCGGACCTGCCAGAATCCCCCAGGCCAACCAACCCCTACCCCTGCCAGCAGTCTCAATAGACCAGGTGCATAAATCCCTGAGGAGGATCAAGCCCTGTAAGGCAGCAGGACCAGACAACATCCCGGGATGGGCCCTTAAAGCATGTGCCAATGAGCTGGTGGAGGTTCTTACCTCCATCTTCAACTTCTCCCTCGGCCAGAACACTGTCCCCACATGATTTAAGACCACAACCATCATCCCTCTACCCAAGAGAAGTCCAGCCACCTGTCTGAACGACTATAGACCAGTTGCACTCACTCCAATCATTGCGAAGTGTTTTGAGAGAGTGGTGCTGGCCTACATCCAGAGCAACATCACAGACACTCTGGACCCCTTGCAGTACGCCTACCGGCCCAATGGGTCCACGTCAGACACCATCGCTGCTCCCCTTCACTATTCACTCTCCCACCTGGAAAACAAAGACTCATACATCAGGGTACTTTTTGTTGATTACACCACCGCCTTCAATACTGTCATCCCACACAAACTCACTCACAAGCTGGCAACACTCGGCCTTCACCCCACCCTATGTGACTGGCTACAGGACTCTTTGACTGGCAGGCCCCAGTCCGTCAAGATCGGCAACAGGACTTCAGCGTGCATTATTACTAACACTGGCATCCCACAAGGTTGTGTCCTCAACCCCATCCTCTACACCTTATTCACCCACGACTGTGTCACCTCCAACATAGATAACATCATTTTGAAGTTCGCGGATGACACTGCAGTGATCGGTCACATCACTGGAGGGGATGAAACAGCTTACAGGGGAGAGGTGGCCAGTCTGGTGTCATGGTGTGAGGACAAAAACCTCACCTTCAACACTGACAAGACAAAGGAGATGATAGTGGATACGAGGAAGAAGAGGAGGCCTCACCAGCCACTGTTTGTCCGGGGCCTTTAAGTGGAGAGGGTGATCAGCTTTAGGTACCTGGGCATCTACATCTCTGAGGACCTCACCTGGTCACTGAACACCACACAGCTGGTTAAGAAGGCTCAGCAGTGGCTGTATTTCCTGAGGAGACTGAGGAAATTTGGTATGTATTGTATTATTGTAGTTTACCTTACAACATAGAGCGCCTTGGGTCAAATACTGTTGTGATTTGGACTTACAATATGACAGGAACTTATGGTCGCAGTTTTGAACAAAGTGAAACCATACCTTGATAAAGATGCACTTCGTACTCTGTACTGTACCCTGGTTCTTCCATATCTTACATATTGTGTGGAAGTATGGGGAAACACATATAAAAATACAACTAATCCATTAGTCACAGTACAGAAACGAGCACTGCGTATTATTCACAAGGCTGGTTATCTAGATCATACTCACAAATTCTTTCTTCAGGCAAAGTTACTTAAATTCCAGGATCTGGTTAATTGCAATACATCTATAATCTTATACAAAGCCTTTAATGAACTTCTACCTACAAATTTACAAATTATATTTGAAATTCGAGAAAGGGTTTATAATGTGAGAGGCTTCGGGAATTCAAATTACCCAGAACTCGAACAACCCGTAAAGGTTTTTGTGTGTCTGTATGTGGTGTGAAAATCTGGAACAGTCTGAGTTTACAACTGGAACAATGCAAAAATATTCATAGATTTAAATTCCTCTACAAACAGTTGGTCTGGTCACAGTATACTCAATGATGTTTTAGTGTGCTCTGTAATGTCTGTTCTCTTACCATTGCTGGTATGATTCCAAAAAAAAAAAAAAAGTGTGTGCGTATATATGTTGTTGAGACTAGTAGTTAAACATATGCCATTTTATGACCAGTAGTCAATGTAGTAAATTAGGTTAACAGCTGTAGGCCATATATTATCCTTTAGTTCTGATGGTGTGCTATGTATGTAGTTTAGTCTGTATTATACTCTTGAATAAAAGAAACATAATCATTTTGTAGTTCATTAGATAAAGTGTGCATTACTCTGTATCCTTGATCAGCTGTGAATGTCTTACACTGTTTTCTTGAAATGTTTTATTGCTGAATCATGTGAAGAAGGCTGTAAGCAGGGGACTAGGTGTCTGGGCAGAAGAGATAAAACCACATTCCTTACCCCCCTTCCTACTTCACACAGAAAGACAGGGAGGCAAGGTCAGGAGCCAGGCTCGCTAAGAATTAGAAAAACATGTGAAGATGCAGCTTTTATGACAAGGAGGGGGGCTGTTACTAGCTATAAAAGTCTGTGAAAGTTGCTACCATTTTGAGACATGCTGTTGACCCTCTGCAGGCATCTCTCCCTTCCGGACGTTGTAATGCTCTGATTGTTGAATTGTATGGAAATAAATGATTGTTGATTGAGCATAAATACACCGAGTATTGTCCTTCCTTCAGCCCAAAGATTCAAAGAATTGGGTGATTTCAACAACTTGGTGCCGTGTGACCCGGATCTTTGGCGTGCTGAGGAGGTGCAGATTTGGCCTTTGGTGAGATCGTGGGGCGAGGCGAACGGAAGACCGGTCTAACAACAAAAAGGTAAGCACAGCCTGTTGTATTATACCAAATGTGCATATTGGGCTTTCCAAATTAATCTGTTCGCTGAGTCACATGTATTTTCACAGTAAATTTGTCGGTGTCTGGTTTTTGGCGCAAGATACTAACAACATAAGTTGAGGCTGAATTCCAGTGTGTTAAATAAACTGCTTCTACCGAGAAACTAATAAGACACTACGTTGAGCTAGTTGCAGCCCACTTTACCTTCCACATTTAATTTTGTCTAAAACTGGCTTCTGTAGTAATAATACATTAGAATTTTTTTTGGAGACGCAGCCATTAGTTCAGTACATTGAAGTCGAGGTTTTGAAGTTTGTTTATGGTGTCGGTGAGTCATCGTTGATGCGGCCATGAAATAGAAGTTGATTTAAGGAAAAGCAGATGCTGGCTCACGGTGCGGTTGAACGCTGGCAACGCGAAAGCGCAACACGTCCGTAGGTTTGGTTTATGATACGGCCGTGTTCCGGTGGTGCGGCCGTGAGTGCAGCACTGAGGGGTTGCTGGTCTCAGCACATTGAATAGAGGTTTGAAGTGGTTTGTGGTGTCGGTTTTTGCCTCGAGGGCTGCGGTCATAAAATAAAGTAAAATTTTACTTGCCAAGAAGTACATAGAGCAAAACCTGGTTTATGGTGTCGGGTATAACTTCTGGGGACGCAGGCATCACTTTTATGATGCGATTTTGCCCCGTTGTGGCGGTCATAAACGCAGAGACAGGGGTATTTGGGCTTTGGTTGTGCTTCAGAAGAATTTTAACAGTTGAGCTCAGAGGTTTCTGTGCAAACTTCTGCTGATGAAAAGCGCTTTCTGTGTGTCTCATTGTGGGTGTGCGAAGCTGCGAAGCGCGCTCTGGGTGCTGTTTTGTGTGTAAAGCGCGCTCTGGGTGTTGTTTTGAGTGTAAGTGAGGCACGCTCTGAGTGTGTTTTTTGTGAGTGTGAAACGTGAACACAGTGACAGTGACGGTTGATGTGTTTGAATAGGAGGACATTAGAGCAAAGACACATTTTAGGATCAAAGGTTGATGTCTAGTGTACCTGTGGAAACTAATTTTGTTCATGGTTTGGCAACCCCCCTGTCTGTAGACGTGCAGGCAGGTTAAATGCCGAGGTGGTGACTTGGGAACTGAGGACTCCCGCTTAGCTACGGAATAACACTGGAACACTGGAATAACACTGGAACCGCAGTGTTCACATTTATTCCGGACTAGAACAAGACACATTTTGCGAACAAAGGTTGAGTCTAGATTAGTAAAGAAATAAAAAGGTTGAATTCCTCGTTTCAGTGGTTGAAATTGTTGTGTGCCTGTCCCCTGACGAGTGTGAAATTAAATAAAGAGGGAATTTGGAGCCACATAGAGATAGACGGGCATAACTGGGTGTATTACTCTGTGGTGTAAGCATTTTAGGAAAAAAAAAAAGGGAGAGAGAGTGTAGGAGGTGTGTGGTGGTGTGAATATGTCGGGTCTTAAATCTGACATAGAAAGAGGAGAAATGCAGGGTGAGTGGAAAACTTCTGAAGAGCAGGTGAAGGAGTTGTTGCGGGCGCTGAAGGTCATGCGACCTGCAGACGTGCCAGAGAAAAAATCAAAGGTTGCAGCTGTGACAACAAAAATTAAGGAGTTGTGTGATAATGAAGGAGTGAGAGGAGAATCAAGAGGGTCGTTGGCAAAAGTGCTTCTGGGAATAGCACAGAAGCTCCAGAAAAAAGAACATGAGCTTAGTAAACAGTTAGAGGAGGTCTCATTTTGGGGGAAGCGAAGGGTCAGACAGGAGTTGAAGGAGGTGCAGGAGGAGAAAGCCCGTGTAACGAGGTGGGCTGTGACATGCCAGGGGGTGGAGCACTGGATGAGGGAGAGAAGGGAGGAGCCTGAGAAGCTGATGCTGCCGGCTTCTCCGGTGAAGTCATCGCTCACTGGCTTTCCCCCTCCCTATCAGGCCCCCGCCCCCCTTTACCCTTTAGCCCAAACGACCTACTCCAGCCCCGAAGAGTGAAAGAATAAAGCAAAGCTCCACTTTTGTTAATGAGGAGGGAGCTTGTGGCGGAGTGCAGTCACCGCCCATGAAACAGTCTCCCCAGCAGGAAGAGACTGAAGAAGAGCGGGCTGTGCGGCTGCTTGAAACAGCTATAATGACTCTAGAGCAGCGTCATCAAATTTCTGATGATGAGGCAGGAAGTGGAGTAGTTGTTGCACCACAGGTTGAGAAAGGTGAGGTGTGCGGGCCTGATGGGGACGCATACGAGGGCTGGCTATCCGGCACACTGGATGATAATACGCCAGTAAGTGTCTGGGAAAAGCAGAAATTAGATGCAGGGCCGGAGCTAGGAGGGGCCTTTCACAATAGAGCAGCTAGAGAAAAATCAGGAAGAGGCAGAGTAGTCAAGCCCAAACCTGCCAACAAACCACACCCCATGATGCGTCGGAGCCAGGAAGATAGGCTCTGCCGGGGACATTCCCCCTGGTGGTGACCGCTGGGGGTCACATGAAATACAAGCCATACGGGGTGGGAGATGTAACTGCATTGATTGAGTTATTACCTCCTATTACAGATGGAGGTGCGGGGTGGTTGAGAGAGTTTGACAGAGCAACAACAGGTGTTCAACTGGCCCTGGGTGATTTCAGAGCTGTGGTTGCCAGATGTGTCAAAGGCACAGCACTGGATGACATAGAAAAGATAGCAGGTACAGCATTGATGGTTGATAGCAACCCGTTTTGCCGTGTTGTGAATGAAATATCACATGCATTACGTGAAAAATATCCCACTCCGAATGCTGCTAAGATTTTGAAGTTGTTGTGGAAGCCTGATCAAACTCCAAGGGAGTACATAGAACAGGTTAAAGCTACGTGGGCCCTTAGCACTGGCCAGCATCCTGGTAGAGAGGAGATGCAACAATTGTGGTTTAGAGAAGCTGTGTTTTTTTTCTTTTTTCTCTGTGACCTGCTGGAGCAGGGGGGCTAGGACTAGGAGGAGGAGTTGGCCGTCCGACTGCGGTCTGGAGTGTGGAGCCTTCCTGCTGCTGCGGAGTCGGGGCGGTCTGCCTCCCCCCACCGCAGGGAAAAGGGAAACACCACCTGGGTCTGGGTGCAGTTCCCCCCTCCAGGGGCGGGGGCACCTAGACCCGGTTTGTAGAGTACGCTTGGGGAGTGTGATCGTGTGTACAACGTCTCTTTATGTCTGTCTCCACGTTGGTTGAGTGTGGAGTAAGTGCATATGAGAGCATGAGGGTGGGAATGGATGTTTGTATCTGTGTGTGCCTGTATGTCTGTGTCTATATGTCAGGTTGGGTGTCAGGCGCCACCTCTCTGGGGACATCTCAGGCCCTCCAAGGTTTGGAGGCCTATCTCCCCCTACCACCACTTCCCCTGCCAGTGGCGGACCCCCTCAGACATCGGTGCGTTGGTGGTTCTTTGTGTCCGGGGATGGGCGTCCAGGTACACACCGGCTCACTCCTTGGCGGCCGCTTATCGGGGCCTGGAGCCTGGGGCTCGCTCGGGCCACTTCGGAGGTGGGGTGCCCCCGGCCTCTCGGCCTGGGGCTCGGTCACTCAGGCGCAGCTGGCTGCCGGCGGAGCTCACGGGCGCGTCACTGCAACTCCCCCTGGCTTCTGCTCCGCGGCTGCTGAGTGAGCCCTCATCTGGGACTCCCCTCAGCTCTTTCCGGGACAGTGGCGCAGCTGCCCCTCTGTTGGTCTTCCTTGGTCTCTTGTGTTCTGGGGGCCTCTGGATGTCTGGAGTTTTGATCTCCTCCACACCTGCTTCACGCCCTGGAGGACGGGGCTGTGGCCCCCCCCACACCCTCTAGCAGATTATTACATGAAGGAACCTTTTAAAAAAAAACAAAAAACAAGCGCGTCCATGCTCACAGGTGTACACACGGGTGATCACACCCACAAACTACACCCTTTTTGGCTCCTACCTCAAAGCACACTGTGTTCTGTTGATCTTATGTGCTGCACAATAATGTTTAACATTTAGTATTTACTGTCATATTCCCATATATCATTGTGATGTTGTTTATTCTATTACTCTTGTTCTCTTCTGCTTGCTTTCTTTTTTCTTTCTCAGCAGGTGATCCAGGTGATTGATATATGCATTTTTTTTCTCTGCCCGTTCTGTTGGTTTTTGTCTTTTGCCCTTCTCCCCCGTCCCTCTTCTCAGCTGTTTCTCTTTCCCTCTTTCTTTCTCCCCTTCTTTCCCCCAGTCAAGTCTGTCCCGTATTCAGTAAGTGAAAATAAAATAAACAATAAAAGGTGAATCAAATGGACCATTACGGCAAGGCTGGGATGGTCAGTTTGGTAAAGTAAATCCGTTGGGCATCTTTCTTTGCCTTTAGACAACAATTCTGATGGCAAAAGAGCCAAACGGGACAGGCCAAAAAAAAAAAAAAAAAAAAAAAGAGAAGCTGTGTTAAAAGGTGTGCCCGAACAGGTCAGAGTGGCCATGACTGATAATCCCGACATGGAGGGGGCGGAGTCTCACGTGTGGGAGAAACATCTGGTGCATCGCCTGCAGAAAGCTCATGATGAGGTTATGGCTAAAAGTGAGGATACAGATAACATGAAAGAGCAATTGTTGAAATTACAGCTGGGTGAAGCGAGGGTAAAAGCAAATGAAAAGAAAAAGAATGAAAAAATAGCTAAAGTAATGGTAGCTCAAGGTTACCAGCAAATGGGGACAGATGTTGATCCTAATGTATTGCCAGTAGACACACAGGGACCTGCGCGAGGCACAAATTGGGGTGGCCGTGGGGTCGGTAGAGGAAATTGGGGTTCACGTGGTGGTCAGCGGGGAGGAGGCGGCGGCATGGGCAGACAAAGGGGTGCGCTTAGAGGAGGTCCATATGTGCCAGGGACTGCGTGTTTCAACTGTGGTCAGACTGGACATTGGGTTCGAGAGTGCCCTGACCCGCCTCAGCAGTACAATACCTACATGCCACGTTCGGCCAGAAGGGGGCGTGGACAATGGTCGGCACACTGAGTGGTTTGAGGAAATATTTAATGAGTGTTTAGATGAGACAACTTGGGAGCTTAACTCTCAGGACATTTATGTTGGTTCAGCTGGAGTGGCAGCGTTTGTTCCACTCCCTGAAGATAAAATGAGTTGGTATAGAATGGGGGATGAAGCGGTTCCCCATGTGTCCTTGGCAGTACATGAGGGTCATCAAGCAAAAGATTTAGGCCCAATGGTGAGAACAGCCACAAGGGCCACAGATTGGCAACAAACACAACTCACTGATGTCTCATACTCACCCAGTTGTAAAACATATCGAATTTCTGTGACCGCCACTGATCAGAGTATGTTAGAACACAAACTTTTAAAACGAACACATGGCAGGGAGAAATCTGATCACGAGGAAGCTGTTAAAGGCTTAACAGAACTCCCAGACACTCTGTGGTCTAAAGGTCCCACTGATGTGGGTTTAACATTTTGTTCACCCATCACATTTGAGTTAAAGGATGACACCCCTATTTGGCGTTCACAATACAGACACAGTCCAGAGGCAGATAATGGGATTGCAGAAACAATTTCAGGGCTCCTGCAGGTGGGTGTGTTGGAGTCGTCTTCCTCTGCATGGAATACTCCGATCCTCCCAGTTGAAAAATCAGGCACGGGCAAGTATCGCATGGCACATGACCTTAGGGCAATAAACGCTGTCCTTAAGACACCAACAGTACCTGTACCAAACCCCTACACAGCTCTGACTAATTTATCTCCAGATCAGCGGTGGTTCACATGCATAGATTTGGCAAATGCTTTCTTTTGTCTCCCTCTGCATCCATCTTTAAGAGATATTTTTTCATTTACTTACAGGGGCCAGCAGCTGCGTTACACACGGCTGCCGCAGGGCTTTGCCCTTTCACCTGGGATTTTCAATCAGGTACTTAAAAATGCTCTTTCTCCATGTGTATTACCTGAAGGATGCACACTGATCCAATATGTGGACGATTTGCTGATTGCCGCTAAAACAGCTGATGCTTGTTTTCAAGCGACAATGACTGTGCTTCGTCAGCTGGCTAAAACAGGTTTTAAAGTAAGTAGAGAAAAACTCCAACTTGTCAGAACTGAAGTTACATTTCTAGGTCGTGTGGTGGCGATGCAGACGGTGGGCATGTTGGCGTCCCAGAGGGAAACAATTATGTCACACCCCCAGCCACGTACAGTTAAGGAAATGTTGTCATTTCTTGGGCTCACAGGTTACAGTAGACACTACATTCCTGACTATGTGGGCAAAACCAAACCCCTGAGGGATTTGGTGAAAGAACACGGCATGAGAGACCTCACAGCTAATCTGAACTGGACCACTGAAGCTGAAATGCGGTTCATTGAACTAAAACAGGCCCTGTCTCGTGCAGCAGATTTGGCAATCCCCGATTATAACTCTGATTTCTCAGTTGATGTTTCTGAAACAAATGGAGCAGTAAATGGTGTGTTGTTTCAGAAAAAAGGGGGAAGGAGACAGGTGCTGATGTATATCAGCATTGGCCTGGATAACACAGAAAAAAGACACCCCATGTGCACACAACATGCAGCAGGGGTAGCAAAAATAATTCAGAAAGTGGCTCACATTGTGAGAGGGCACCCACTGAAAGTGCTCACAACACACAGTGTGGTGGCCTATGTGAACTCACAGGCATTTACAATGACCCCACTGAGACAACAGAGACTGACTAAGATTCTGGAGTCTCCAAACTTGACCTTCACACATGAAGGGATTAACATGGCAGATCAAATGGGGGGGGGGGGGGGGGGGACACCTCATGACTGTGCACAAATAGTAGAGGTTGAAGAGAAAGTAAGGTCTGATTTGAGAGCAGAACCGGTGAGTGAGGCAGATGATTATTTTACAGATGGATGTTGTTTTAGGGATCCGAGTGAAGGATTGAAAACAGGTTATGCAGTGGTGAAAGGAGTTGGAGACCAGCTGCTGGTGGAGAAATCAGGAACATTGGAAGGGTCTCAGTCAGCGCAGAGAGCAGAGCTTATTGCAGTAATAGAAGCTCTGAGATTAGGGAAAGGAAAAAGAGTTAACATTTATACAGACTCAGCATATGTGTTTGGAGCAGCACATGTGGAGCTGGGGCAATGGAGGAGGGCTGGATTCAGAACAGCCACAAATAAACCGATCAAACATGAGGAGGAGATGAGACAGCTGGAGGACGCTCTGAAAGAACCTCTGGAGGTCGCTATCATAAAGTGTAAAGGGCATGACGAGTCTGACACTTGGGTGGCAAAAGGAAACAGAGCAGCCGACGAGGAAGCAAAACGGGCGGCAGGCTATAAGGAAGGAAAACAAATGGTAAGTATGGGTATGGAATGGGGAGACCTGCCAGCCCAACAGCGAGAGGACATCGAAAAGGCGCAAGGAGGAGCCTCACCCGAGGAAAAGGCGGTGTGGCAGGAAAGAGGGGCCGTACAATCGGAAGGATTGTGGGAGTGGCCCAGATGGAAAGGGATTTGTGTCATTGGTGGCATCCCTACATGAAAAACCTGGTAAGGGAACACGTGAGAACCTGCCTGATTTGTGGACAATACAATCCGAAGCCCACCGTGAAACCAGAAATGGGTAAGTTTCCTTTGCCAGAAAGACCAGGCCAGGAAATTGTGATTGATTACACTGACATGATAACTACTGTTCGAGGGTCTAGATATCTGTTGGTGTGTGTGGATGCGCTGACTGGCTGGCCAGAGGCCTGGCCAACGCGCAGAGAGGATAGTAAAAAAATGATCAAATGTCTGGTGAATTATTATGTCCCCTGGCATGGATTCCCAGAGAAGGTAAGATCAGATAATGGCACTCACTTTAAAAATCGAGATCTCGCTGAAGTGGAATGTATGTTGGGGTTGCAACATAGATATGGTACAGTTTACCATCCACAATCTCAGGGGAAAGTGGAGAGAATGAACCAAAATCTTAAAAACAAATTGGAAAAAATCTGTGCACAGACAAATATGAATTGGGTTGATGCTCTTCCCATAGCCCTAATGAGTGTAAGGTGCGCCATTAATCAGCGCACTGGGTTCACTCCATATGAGCTGCTGACAGGAAGACAATTTCCAGGCCCTGCAGCAGGTGTAAAAGAATTAAGAGAGGAGGTAAACGTGTCTGAACATGTGAAACAGTTTAAAGCACTAAAAGCTCTTGTCTCTAGTTTCACTGCGCAGGTGGGAGACCCAACCGGAAAGGAGGTGACCACGCCAGAGGCGAAGTGGGTGTGGCTGAAGGTGTATAAGCGAAAGTGGGACGAGCCCAGGTGGACGGGACCTTTCGAGGTGACCACTCGAACCTCTCACGCGGTCCAGCTGAGGGGCAAAGGCGACACTTGGTACCACTGGAGCCAGTGTGCGGCGGCAGAGGAGCCTAGGCGGTCGGAGAGGCTCTTGGCGAAAAAGGGGGACACGGCTGTGACCCCAAAAAACACAGATCTTAGTATAGAAGGGGCAGAATAATCCCCTGATCTGTGCAACGACCAAAGGGTAGTCCACCCCGGAGGTTGAAGAAAGAAGTCGAGAATCACCCGACGAAAAGATATTGTTAGCTGCAGTAAAATTAAAGTTAAAAGTGCCTTAGGCCTAAGCTCTAGTCTAGAAGCTATTAGCGAGCACTGAAATGGGGGAGGGAAAGTCTAATGCAAAAATAAAGTTTCTGGAGAACTGGAAACTGATGGGAGTGTTAGCCATGATCACTATTGGTGTGCTAACTACTGTTTTTCTGTTGTGTGAGTTGCCCAGTTACAGAACTCATCCACCTCCTCTTCCTCTCGCAGACCCTG
This sequence comes from Rhamphochromis longiceps, assembly GCF_057381845.1. Classification (NCBI taxonomy): domain Eukaryota; kingdom Metazoa; phylum Chordata; class Actinopteri; order Cichliformes; family Cichlidae; genus Rhamphochromis; species Rhamphochromis longiceps. The sequence goes on from NC_140565.1 coordinate 1,916,313, forward strand.
AGGCGACCAGATCTGAGCGCAATGTAGGTGAGAAACCAGATCCTTGTTTGGAGTATTATGGAGGCATAGAGGTGGATTACATTAGAGGATCCACCACAGCCTTCACTTTTGATCTGTGTTCCGTGATAAAGTGTGGGGAGGATCAGACTAGTTGGCGCGGGTACGAAGTGTGGACATGTCATGACATAAGATTCACGAATGCTTGTCTTATAGGTAAACCCACCACCATGGGGTACAGCCCGTGTGAGGAGTGGGAAATGGTGACCGGTTACACCCTCCCAGGATGGGATACACGGGGCCGATGGGAAGGGTTTGCGATTCAGCGTGATTTCAGTAACACTCAAAATCCACTTACAATGTCTATTGGTGGGTGGCAGGTTACACCGCAGCGGTACAGGAAAGAAGATAAAGTGTTTTATTTAGTGTTAGGTGTAGATGTATTTGGGAACGACCCGAGGGGCGTGATAAAGATAAACTTTAAAGACCCTCCCTGTAATTTACCCAGCAGCAACATCGCATCAAGCTGTAATTTATCCAGCAGCAACACCGCATCAAGCGAAGCCCCCCCTTCCGTGTCTAAGGTAACAAAAATGGACTACACAAAGTGGAAACCCCGACAGCTGATGTCTCGTGCCACAGGGTATGTGGACAGCAACCTGTGGTTGGACTGGCTGATTGAAAATGCAAAAGAGCAAAAGGTGTCTGATTGTGTGGCATGCGCTACAGCACGCCCACGTTTATTTACTGAACCGGCACCTCTGCATCCAGAGGACCCATGGGGTTTTGATTGCATGCTCCGACTTACTCGGAGAGCAGTATCTTCAGGAAAATGTGCGCCATTGTCTGCTTTATTTCCCCCAATAGATATAAACACCATTCCCGGACCGTTCACACCTAGGAAAGCTAATTACACTTGTTTTAATTTTACTGCAGATGATCCCGGAGCACAGGAGTATGATGCTGGAGAGATCCCGGCTGATTGGTGTGAGGTCACATTTCCAGGAAGAGGGGAGGGCGCGCGTGCGGGCGCCACGGTTGTGGGGACTTGGGCTCGAGCCGGTTTGTACTATTATTGTGGTGGTGGGAGTCTGCATGTGCGGATACCAAATGAAGCGGTTGGTGTTTGTGCCATGGTCAGACTAGGAGCGCCTCTGCTGATAATAGGGGGTAAGGGTAAATCCAAGGGGGTAGAGGGGAATGCGCGACGACCACCTAGGCGCAGACGTCAGGGGTGGCCTAAAGGATCTTCTTGGTCGTTTGATTTAACTGTTAATTCACCCACATATATAGATTCTATCGGTGTTCCGCGTGGCGTCCCAAATGAGTTTAAATTAGTAGATCAGATAGCAGCCGGTTTTGAGAACATCCCAGTACTTTCTGCCTTGTTTCCCGTCACCCCCAACAAAAACGTAGATAGAATTAACTATGTGCATTATAACGTTCTCCGACTGTCAAATTTGACCCGTGATGCGATTCAGGGGTTAGCGGAACAAGTAGGTCCAACCTCTCTGATGGCAGTGCAGAACCGGATGGCGCTGGATATGGTTCTTGCTGAAAAAGGAGGGGTTTGCGAAATGTTTGGACAAATGTGTTGTACTTTTATTCCCAATAATACGGCTCCGGATGGCTCTGTAACTCGAGCACTGGAGGGGCTACGAACTCTGGCCCATAATATGCATGAACATTCAGGTATTGAAAATCCGCTGGAGGAATGGATGACTTCTGTTTTTGGGCAATGGAAAGGTTTTGTTATGTCAATCATGGTCTCACTGCAATCCTAACCACATGTGGTTGTTGTTTGGTCCCTTGCCTCAGAGCACTAGTAGTTCGTCTTATTGACAGGGCCGTAGCCTCAGGGCCGGAGGGCCGGGGGGTCATGATGCCTCTGTTAAAGGATGAGCCTGAGGAGTGGAGAGACATGGACCTTGTGACCCTGGAATGCGTGTTGTAAGTGATCTCTTTTTAAAAAAAGAGATCAAAGGGGGATTGTTGAGACTAGTAGTTAAACATATGCCATTTTATGACCAGTAGTCAATGTAGTAAATTAGGTTAACAGCTGTAGGCCATATATTATCCTTTAGTTCTGATGGTGTGCTATGTATGTAGTTTAGTCTGTATTATACTCTTGAATAAAAGAAACATAATCATTTTGTAGTTCATTAGATAAAGTGTGCATTACTCTGTATCCTTGATCAGCTGTGAATGTCTTACACTGTTTTCTTGAAATGTTTTATTGCTGAATCATGTGAAGAAGGCTGTAAGCAGGGGACTAGGTGTCTGGGCAGAAGAGATAAAACCACATTCCTTACCCCCCTTCCTACTTCACACAGAAAGACAGGGAGGCAAGGTCAGGAGCCAGGCTCGCTAAGAATTAGAAAAACATGTGAAGATGCAGCTTTTATGACAAGGAGGGGGGCTGTTACTAGCTATAAAAGTCTGTGAAAGTTGCTACCATTTTGAGACATGCTGTTGACCCTCTGCAGGCATCTCTCCCGTCCGGACGTTGTAATGCTCTGATTGTTGAATTGTATGGAAATAAATGATTGTTGATTGAGCATAAATACACCGAGTATTGTCCTTCCTTCAGCCCAAAGATTCAAAGAATTGGGTGATTTCAACAATGTACATATATGTACATGTGTGTGTAGATATATATGTATGTATGTATATGTATGTGTGCTTGTCACTATGTAATTATTATTGCCTGTTACCTGTGGTAATTTATAATTATTATATATTCTGTATTTAGTTACAATGGTTCTAATTGTTGTTTGCGAGCTGCCGTTGAGATGCTTGCATGTGCCTGGGGCTGTTGATGGTTTGATGGTTTGTTTGGTTGTAACGATGGGCGTAGCTGTGGGAAGTTTATTGTTTTTTTTGTTGATGAGTGAGTATAGGGGTGGGATTTAATAAGTTTTCTTTCGTCCCACTCCTTTTCGGGTAATTTTTGTTTTTTGTTTTGTGCACTTTATGTTCAATATATGTATTTTGTTGGGCCTGAAATGAATAAATAAATGAAATGAAAACCTGATTGTACTTCAGCAGCACAGAAAGCATCTGAAGGTGAGCTTAAAAAAATGATTGCTGGCTACATTGTGGAAGTTCCAGTTCCCAGGGCAAGGGCACCAGAGACCCAGTCCAGTCATACACCTTTACCTGTTCCTTGAGTGGGGGTGGCTGTTGTCCAGCTAGTTCCTACTTCTGTCCCTGTTCCTAGAGTAAGTGGGGCCAGGATCCAAACCGTCCCTGCACCCATAATTATTCCTCAAGTGTGGATAGGTGGTGTTTGGCCAGTCCCAGCACCCATACCTGTTCCCAGAGAGAGAATGGCCAGCCCTCAACATGAGCTCCAGCTGTAGCATCCAGAGTCTGCTGTGAGCCCTGTGCAGCCCCAGTAAGCTCATGTTCCACCAGAGGTTTCCACACCACCTGGTCCTGCTTCCTTTCTGCCAGAGGTTTCCGCACCATCTGGTCCTGCTTCATCTCTGCCAGAGGTTTCTTCATGTTCAGCCAGTGCATCGCCGTCTGATCCTGCTCCGCCCAAGCCAGTGGTCTGTGCTAAGCCGCGCCATGGCTGGCCAGCTGCCAAGCTGCCAAGCTACCATAGGATCTTCACCGCCACCAGCTACCTGCCAAGCCACGCTACAGCCAGCCACCTGAAACTCAATGAGTTGTCCCATCACCTCCGTCAGTCCCCAGTGGAGCATTAGTGGCCATTCAGAAGGCCTCCAGATCAGCTCCGTTGCTGGTGCTGGCCCTGCAGCCAGCCTCCTGAACCATTTTTGGATTCTGTATACAGCAATCATAATGATTTGGCTGTAAGTTTAATTTAAACAAAAAAGGAAACATTCACACTTTGTAGGCAAACAAAGTATATGTATTGAGGTTACAAAAACCCATATCCATAGATTAGGAGGACATTTATTTGTTCTGGACACTGACACAGCTGAGGCTTTCTTCCTAGTTTTCTGGTAACCTCTCAGGGCAGCTGAACATGTTTTACATTAGAGAGATTGGGAGTTACAGTAAAAGGGGAAATGCTAGTGAACGGTAAACACACCAATTTATTTCTGCAGTCTACATTTTAGTTTAAGCCAACAGATTAGATGAGAGAGGCTTGCACAAATAGTCTCAGTTTTTTCTGTCTGAACTGTAAAATGTATGGTTATTACCTGCAAGACAAGAGAATGGAGAGACACAGATGTATGTGTGGTCACTCACTTTAGTGACCTTCCAAGAACGCAAAACCCTGAGACACTTTGGTCACAAGAGCTTCAGTGCAGTTGTGTGATTGTGTGGACATGAAATGGCCTTAAATTATCCTCCTGGCTCTACACTGCAGTCATGCTTTCTAGGTGATTTCCAGTTATCTCCATGGAGATATATCATTAAGGGAAGTATGCTCTTGTTATCCAAGGTCCCTTTGTGTGGAGATAACGAGATTCAGGCAGACATAACAGCTTGTGAGAGGTGATGTGTTTCTTAACTGGCATGGCTGAGACCCAACGAGGGTTGCCAGAAGCTTTCAGAACATCACAGATAAAAACCACTGTGAGATGTGCACTGTATTCCAGTGTCTATTTTTTTTTTAATTCGCTCTAAAACTCTAAAACCTTTTTTTTTTAATTCAATCTGAGCGAAATGCCAAAATATATTTGGCATTTCATATTCCTGGATGGGCCCAAGAAAGAGCTAAAGCTGTTTAGAAGGTTTAGGAGTGTTTTTATTGAAATTTTTGACCATTCTTACAGAAGTGCTTTAGTGAGGTCAGACACCGATGTTGGGCAAGAAGGCCTGCTGTTTTTCATCCCAAAGCTGTGGGTTGAGATCAGGACTGTGCAGGTCAGTCAAGTTCTTTCATGCTTTTTGAAGTTGTGCTCACGAACGTTAGAACAGGAAGGGGCCATCCCCCTAATTTTCCTACAAAGTGGACAGCATGAAACTGTCCAAAATGTCCTAGTGTTTGACTGTATACACCTGTGGCCATGGAAGTGATGGGAACAGTTGAATTTGATCAGTGGGTGGGCGAAAGACAACTTTTGGCAATATTGCATATATTTCTCATGTCCTGAACATATTATGTGAGATCAGGAACATAGATTAATTAAATTAAATAAGAAATTCAATTTCATGAAAAACATTACAAGATATGACTCCTTCTTCAAACTATCTGTGTTCTTGGTCCAAAACGTGAAAGAGTGAGTGTGGCAGGGGTGTGGTCTCTGGTGCTTGTGGTAAGCCATAAAACTGAAACCATGTCATTTGTGCACCGTGGTGGGCCGGTCTTTACACAGTGATCTTTAACCTTTATGTGGAGCTGTACAGCTGAGTCCTGAATCCCAGTTAACGCCGGCATGCTCCACATCATCGATTAGGGTCCGGTGCCAGTGACACGGTAACAATATTTTACTGCCTAATAGGGCAGTAAATATTATTTCAGTTTATTGAGATGTTTTTTGCTTAAGTTTACAGGCTTTTCTCTTACAACTGAAGTGTTTCTTGAGGTAAATGTGTTGCCTTGGATAATGAAATGGGGTATAAGATTTTACAGATTGCAGATAATAATCATTAATTTGCCATTTCAGAAAGATTCAAATTTGTTTAACACAATGGTAATAATACAATTAGCCAGTGCACAGATTTCTTGAATCTGATGACAATTTTGCATGTGTATATTCATGCACATCATCTTACAAATTAAATAAAATTCACAGAGAAGTCATAAAATGTCATTCTTTTTTCTTTCTTTTTTTTGCCTGTCCCATTTGGTTCTTTAGCTGTCAGAATTGTTGTCTGAAGACCAACAAGGATACCCAATGGATTGACTTTGCCAAATGGATCATCACGGCCTTGCCGTATTGGTCCATTTGATCAAACTTTGTTGTTATTATTTATTTTATTTTATTTTCAGTTGTTACAGACGGGACAGACATGACTGAGGGATCGGAAAGGGAGAAAGAAAGACGAAGGAAAAGAAAAACAGAAGGGAAGAGGGACAGTGAGAAAGGGCACTTAAAAAGAGAAAGAAGGAAAAAGAATCTCCTGGATCACCTGTTGAGAGAAAAAGAAGAGAAAACAAGCAAAAAAAAAACAAAAAACAGAGCAATATACTAAGCACAACACCATCAAGTTAATCTAGCTAAGTGTAAACAGCGGTAAATACTAAAAGCAGCCAATAGAGGTGTAGTTTAAGTCTATGAACAGTGAACACCCGTGTGCACACCTGTGTGGATCAGTGCGCTTGTATTCAAAAGGTTTCCCCATGTAATGGTCTGCTACAGGATATAGAGAGCCATAGCCCTGTCCCCCAGGGCATGAAGCAGGCATGCAGGAGATCCAGGCTCCAGACATCCAGAGGCTCCAGAGTGCGAGAGCCCAAGGAGGACCACCGGGGGGGGGGGCATCCGTGCCACCCTCCTGGGAAGAGCTGAGGAGAGCTCCAGATGAGGGGTCACCCAGTAGCCACGGAGCAGAAGCCAGAGGGGCCGAGCAACAGGCACCAGGCCCCGCCAAGTAGTCACCGAGAGTGAGCTGGTACACACCTGAGCGCCCAGCCCTGGACACCAAGAACAACCAACGCACTGACCCCTGAGGGCATCAGTTACCGGCAGGGAGTGTGGTGAAGGGAGATAGGCCTTTGGAGGGCTAGAGTTCCCAGAGAGGTGGAGTGTAAGACCCGACCTGACATATACAGTACACATAGACAAACAGGCACACACAGACACAAACATGCATTCCCACCCTCATGCACACATATACAAACACTCAGCACTCACCCAACATAGGGATAGACAAACATGGACACTTTACACACAATCACACTCCCCAAACAAACTCTATGACCCAGGAGATATTTCCCTTTCCCCCAGGGTGGAGGCAAGCAGACTGGCCCAGGCTCCGCAGCAGCCCCCTTCCAGCCCCCCACCCCCACCCCACCCCGATGGCAAGCAGAGAACAGGGGTGTGTGAAGACCCCAAACCTCCCTCCTCTCACTCATGTGTAGTGTTGCTGCGTGTTGTTCTAAGGTGCATTTAAAACACGGGAGAGCATAGTGCTGCAGCCAGAGAGCAGCAGATGTTAGCACGGCCCCTCCTGAGAACCCTTAATGTCTACATGGATTTAAAATTGAGAGGTGGACACCGGCGCCAGAGGTGGGGTTGAATACACAGACTGTCCACTGGACGCCGTTAACGTGCCCACCCTCAAGACCCTATATGTATATGTTATGAGAGTGTGAGTAATGTGGATGTCTAAGTTGTGGAATAAAATTGAGGCACAGGTGGCCAGAAGGGGACAGAGGGGGGGGGGGGGGGGGGGGGGTGCCTCCCCTGCACCCTTGTGACACACCCGCACCCCAAGGCCCTACTTGTGTGGGTGGGTGTGTTGGAGCGGGAAGAGGGAGGAAGCTGGGGATGGGGAGGAAAAGAAAGGAGGCGCAAGATGCCCCTCCCTGGGCCCAGCTCCCCCGCTGACCCCAGTAGGCACCCCCGTCCTTCAGCACCCACCAAGGCAAGGGAGCCCAGGCCCATCCAGACCGGGGCCTATGGCAGCAGGACTGCCCAGCCCCACAGGACCCTGGGGAAGCCCACCCGACCCCACCGCAGAGGAAACTGTACCCACCCTAACATTCAATCATCTCCAAGACTGCACAAGACAGTAGACACCCAGGTTAAGTTTATTCTCCACCTCTCCTATGACTCTCCCCCACCTGCAGAGTGGACTCCTGCAAGGATGGAACAAACTCCCTGCCAGTTTAAGAGCCCCCTAGTTAGGCCGATGCGCCAGAGACCCCTTACGCCAGGGCTGAGCACCCGTGCACCCACCCGCCCACAACCTCGGCGACAGACCAACAAGGACTTGGCAATGCATAGAGCAGTAAAAACCATGTGGACTGTATTAGTTTCTGTAGTGACATCATCCAATTTGCCCAACAAGCACACTAAAGGGGAGGTTGGAATTTTACATTTCAGACACTTTGATAAGTCTTCGCATATCCCGCGCCAAAACTTCTGCACTGGTGGACAGAACAAAAGAGCGTGGATGTAATTGTCTGGTGTATTGCCTTGACAGTGTGAGCAGTTGTTGGAAGATGTAAAGCCTATCTGGAACATCCGATGACCTGTATAGTGCACTCTATGTAGTATTTTGTATTGTATTAATTGCAGACTGGGATTTCTAATCAATTTAAAGGTTTTTAAGCATACCTGAGACCAGAAGTTTTGGTCTAAGCCGACTGACAAATCTGCTTCCCACTTTGCAATAGGAAGGTCATGCTTTGACATGTCAATGGCTGTGAACAAAGAGAAACTTGTAAATGACTCATGAAAGAATAAAGTTACGTTGAAACCACACACACCATTGTTTTTCTTGTGACATTACCAATAAGTTTGATGTGTCATTTGGCCCTCTTCCTATTGAAAAAACAAAAGTTGTATCCAGGATGGCCGACATCTAAATGGCCACCATGGTTACCACCCATCTTGAGGTGTTTGCCCCCTCACATATACTAATGTGCCACAAACAGGACTTTAATATCACCAACCATTCCCATGTTATTACGGTGTATCCATATGTATCCAAATGGCCCACCATGTACTTACAATACATAGCTTTTTGTTAAATACTGATAAATACTGATAAATTAATAATAAGGAATCTACCCTCTGGATCTATAACTGTATCGAGTACTGTAAAATTAACATTTTTATGTATTAAAATTGCTACTCCCCTTTGTCTAGAATTATAACAGGCTTAAGTTCGTTTATACCTGTGACAGGCCTGTGAGTCTCTTGTAATAAAATAACATCTGCCTGTAGTTTTTTAAGCTGGTTAAATATCTTTAACCTTTTTTCTCTTGTGCCAGCTCCATTTACATTCCATGTGACAAACCTTAGTGTGCCCATAATTGTGTGTGTATGTCTAATGATGTACGCTGGGTGTTTCGTTTAGACGGGTGAAGAGAATGTGGAAACATCACTTGTTTGTAAATAGAAAGAGAGAAAAAAAATGTGTGGTGGGAGGCTCCATAAGTCTGACTATGTGTGTATATTCACTAATATGAACAAGCGTGCCGTTCTTAAAAGATACTGTTAGATAAAGCAATTGACAACTAAAACTTGACATGAGAAAAAAGTGTTGCATTGATAGGTTTTGAAACTACTACTAAGTATTCACTTCTCTGTCCTCACAACATATGATTTTGAGTGACATTCCATTTTTAATCTACAGAGTTTAATATGCAGGAGAAGCAGTACCAAGTGGAGTAGAGACCACTGGCTCAGACAGAGCAGCGTACAGGTCAAGGCCAGATTGTACGGAGACTAGGGTGAACTGTGGAGACTGTGGACAGTGCAGGCTGTGGTGCATAAACAGGAGCCTGCTCTGAAGCACAACAAACTAACACTAACTCTAACTTCTGGAGGTGCTGACTTCAGAGCATCATCAGTCTCTGGGGAGGTCAGTGTCACGGACCCGGTTCCAGGGACTCGGGGTCCATGAGCAGTGTGGACTATGATTATTATTATTATTATTATTATGAACATTATCATTATATTATATGGGCGTGCTCTGGTCTGCTGCTTTTCCTGCTCTCCATGTTTGTGTTTTGGAAGGTGTGTGCGTGTGGGTGTGCTTGTGGGCGCGGTCGCGACAGGCAACTTCAGGCCTGGTGGGTGTGGCCCTTACTGTTGACTGGTCACACCCGAGGATCTCCATACACACCTGGCGCCGATCAAGCCTCGTCAGAGGAGCTACAAAACAGAGTGGCTGAAAGCTCCTTGACGCTGGATCATTGAGCGACTACCCGTCAGTGTTCCCAGAAATATGAGTGAGTGCTAGTCTGTCGCTTCGTAGTTTTGTGTTAACGGTTGCCTCTGGATTTTCCAGCAGGAGTGTGGGAACGGGAGAGCAGCAAGCACAAGTTTCACGGGAGCGGAGACACGGCGCACGAGCACTGGGAAGGAGACACGTCACGGGAGTTGGAAACTCAAAGGGATTTATTATTGTGTACTATTTACTTCACTGTAAACAAACACACTGTTTGCACCGCAGAGTCCTGCATCTTGGGTCCTCCTTCCCCATACACCCACGGTCTGCCACACAGACCGAGACAGTCCGTGTACTTGCGCAATAAACAGTCTCAGAATTGGCTCTCTGACCAACACAGTAAACAGACTCCAAGTGGTCAGTCTCATGAAGACAAGAAGTTGGATCAGCATACCCAGCTCAGAAACAGAGAATGCAACAACACACTCAGATTCCATAACATTAGCCTTAGGGAGAGGTAAGTGACGGAAGTGACGGACAAGGTAAGCGACTCATGTTGTAACTGATGTCAGACGCCGGAGATTTTGGCGGAAAATTAAAGCGAATGGTAGTTTAGAATTGAACAAAGTTTCTTTAAGCTTCAGTATTACCAAATATACAAAGTTGTCATATAACTAACAACATCTGTCCTATCATCTCTAACACCCTGGAGGACAACGGGGAGAGTTTAGACGCTCTCCAAGATTACATCGACTGCTGTTTCAAAGATTTAGTCATGAAGAAGGCTTAGAGTGCATCTTCCCAGGCCAAAATTGAGACACCGTAATCAAAGAGATGTCGCCCGGCAGACTCCCCCGGCACAACATCGCCTGCCAAGACATTGCAGACATCCTGGAGTCAATCGACAAGAGATCCAGTTTTGATGCGAGGCTGTCCCTGGTGGAGATTTTACACCGGGAATTTTAATCTCTGCGAGAATCCCTGGGGTTCAGCCAGCAGCAGGTGGAAATGCATGCCGCTGAAAATGCCACACTACGGGAGTCGATCAAATCTCTCACCGATAACGTGACCCAGCTAAACATAGAAAATAAAAAAATCAGAATCAGAATCAGAATCAGAATGGGGTTTATTGCCAAATGTTGAGCAGGTTTACAACATTAGGAAATTGATGCGGTGCTTCAGTGCAAACATAGTGTCATAAATAGCACTTAAATAGACATGGAAAAAAATAAAAGTAGGGATAAGAATTAAAAGTGCTACGTGGAAAGATATGTGCATGAGATATACATGAGATATATACATGAGAATAAGAATTAAGAGTGCTACGTTGAAAGATATATACATGAGTGCAGGTGGTGATCAGTGCCAAACATGGAATGATGCAGTGACACAGCGTAGGGTCATGTGTTAGTGGTGGGAACAGTCATACGGTTATTGTTTATGTGTCCAACAGCAGAGGGGAAGAAACTGTTCTTATGGCGAGAGGTTCTGGTGCGAATGGACCGGAGCCTCCTGCCTGAGGGGAGCAGGTCAAACAGACTGTGTCCAGGGTGAGAAGGGTCAGCTGAGATCCGAGCTGCACGCCGCAATGTCCTGGAGGTGTACAGGTCCTGCAAAGATGGGAGTCTGCAGCCAATCACCTTCTCAGCAGAGCGCACAACACGCTGCAGTCTCTGTTTGTCCCTGATAGTGGCTCCAGCGTACCACACGGTGATGGAGGAGGTGAGGATGGACTCGATGATTGCAGTGTAGAACTGCATCATCGTCCGTGTTGGCAGGTTGAATTTCTTCAGCTGCCTCAGGAAGTACATCCTCTGCTGGGCTTTCTTGATGACGGAGGTGATGGTGGGCTCCCACTTCAGGTCCTGGGTGATGGTGGTACCCAGGAAGCGGAATGAGTCCACAGAGGTGATGGGGGTGTCAGTCAGGATGATGGGGGGGAGTGGGGCTGTGTGCTTCCTGAAGTCCACAATAATCTCCACTGTCTTCTGGGCATTCAGCACCAGGTTGTTGTGGCTGCACCAGGACACCAGACGTTCAACCTCCCTCCTGTAGGCAGACTCGTCCCCGTCCGAGATGAGTCCAATAACGGTGGTGTCATCTGCAAACTTGATTAGCTTGACAGACTGGTGGGTGGAGGTGCAGCAGTTGGTGTACAGGGAGAAGAGCAGAGGAGAAAGAACACAGCCCTGAGGGGAGCCGGTGCTGATGGTCCGGGAGTCCGAGACATTCTTTCCCAGCCTCACATGCTGCTTCCTGTCCGTCAGGAAGTCAGTGATCCACCGGCAGATGGGATCAGGCACATTCATCTGGGAAAGCTTGTCTCGGAGATGGTCTGGAAGGATGGTGTTGAAGGCAGAGCTGAAGTCCACAAACAGGATCCTGGCGTAGGTTCCTGGGGAGTCCAGATGCTGCAGGATGAAGTGTAGGGCCATGTTGATGGCGTCGTCTACAGACCTGTTGGCTCTATATGCAAACTGCAGGGGGTCCAGGAGGGGGGCCGTGAGGGTCCTGAGATGGGAGAGAACTAGGCGCTCAAAAGACTTCATGACCACAGATGTCAGAGCCACGGGTCTGTAGTCATTTAGTCCAGTGATCCTAGGTTTCTTGGGGACAGGGATTATGGTGGAGGACTTGAAGCAGGCAGGCACATGACATGCCTGCAGTGAGGAGTTGAAAATGCCAGAAAACACTGGGGCCAGCTCGTTTGCACAGTGTCTGAGGGTGGCAGGAGACACGCCGTCTGGGCCGGGAGCTTTCCGAGCATTCAGGTTCTTAAACTGCTTCCTCACATCTGCTTCATGAATATGAAGAGTTGTGGTGGGAGGAGGTGGTGTGAAATCCTCTTTTGTGTGGGGTGAGGAGGGGGGTGTTGTAGGTGAACGGTTTGAAGGTGGTGATGGCTCTATGGAGGGGGGAGAGGTGGGGGAATTAGTGTCCAAAGTGTCTCTATTGTTGGGGCCGTTGGAGGTGTGAAGGCTGCCTGATGGCTCGTCAAAACGGCAGTAGAAGTCGTTAAGGGTATTGGCTAAGGAATAATAAAAGAATCCGTTATCGATCTACAAGCGTAGCATGCGAGACACCCTTGTGTTTTCTGGTATTCAAGAATCTGCCGGAGAGGACGCAGAGGCAACGGTGAAAAGCTTCATTAAAATCCACCTGAAGCTGCCGGAGGACACCGTAAAGAAAATCGCCTTCGATAGAGTGCATCGCTTGGGGCCGTGAGGTCGCCGGCCGGGAGACCACGTCCTATTGTGGCCAAATTCAGCCACTTCAAACAAGAAGAACAGGTGAAAAGCCGCGGCAGGGAATTAAAAGGAACGGACTTCAGCGTGAACGACCAGTTCCCCAAAGAGATCCTGGAACAACGCAGAGTCCTCTTCCCAATCCGACGCGGCCTCATCCAGAAGGGCTCCCGTGCTGTCATCACTGTGGACCGGCTGTACGTGGACGGACAGCTTTACCGTGGACTCTTACCAGATAAGAATCTGCTACACCCTTTCCCTATCCACTCACACTAACTTGCATTAACTTAACATTAACATCTGTTTAACTTACCAGTATCAAATCGCATCTTAAGTGTGATATCATAGCAGAATTAACACCGTCACTCTCCATCAACGGTTTGATTGGAATGTTTCAGGTTTTTTTTTCTCTCTTTTCCCCCTTTTGTTTTTATGCTGCTCACCCTTGTCCTTGGTTTCTTTCTTTATTTCTTTCACTGCTTCGATCACCTGCTTCCACACTCATCCACAAACAACATCCTTTATTTCAACACATACGTACAGCACGATCACACACAATCATGCGCTCAACAGCAGCACATTTATATTAGTCAGACAGCGCACACAGACCTATGCAATACACTCACTTAAGCCAAGCCTACTCATATTAGTAAATATGCACACACATAGTCAGACTCAGGGAGCATCTCGCCACACATTTTTTCCCTCTCTCCTTCTCTTTATCTGTGAACAAGTGATGTATTCTCTCCACCTGTCTAAGCGACACACACAGCATACATCCCTAGTTATGCACAGACATCTATGGGTACACTGAGGTTCATTACATGGAATATAAATGGAGCTGGCTCTGGAGAAAAGAGGTTAAAAATATTTAACCAACTCAAAAAGCTACAGGCAGATGTTGTCCTTTTACAAGAGACCCACAGACCTCTTAGAGGTTCGAATGAACTTAAAACAGCTGAGTTTCCTAATGTGTTCTCAGCTTGTTATAATTCTAGACAAAGGGGAGTAGCAATTTTAATACATAAAAATATTAATTTCACAGTACTCGATACAGTTATAGATCCAGAGGGCAGATTCTTAATCATTAAACAATCTATACTTGATAAAAGCTATGTATTGTAAGTGTATATGGTCCAAATGTTGATGATCCCTCATTCTTTGACGGTTTTTTTCAGTGCACTCTCTGAACACTTAGATGGCACACTTGTTCTTGGAGGCGACCTCAACCTTGGACTAAATGAAGACATGGATAGGCTCAACACAGCAGGAACTCAGCGCAACTGGCAATCCACAAATATAATCAAACAGTATATGAGCGACTTTGGTCTTTGCGATGCATGGCGCTCCCTTCACCCCACCAGTAAGGAATATACTTTTTTCTCACATGTTCATCACTCCTACTCTCGTCTGGAATATTTTTTGGTCAGCAGCTCACTGCTCACATTTCAGACACTGAGATTCACCCTATAGCTGTTAGCGATCATGCTCCTGTGTCTTTAACACTAATGCACAAGAATAATACTACACCAAGAAAAAACTGGAGATTTAATACATCGCTGCTTAAAGATGAAGACTTTATTAAATATTTTAAAAGAGAGTGGACTTCATATTTAGACTTTAATGACACTCCCGGAACATCAGCTTCTGTTCTATGGGAAGCAGGGAAAGCTGTGATGAGAGGTAAAATAATTTCTTTCTCATCACATAAAAAGAGAGAAGAAAACAAAAATATTATGGAATTAGAAAAAAACATCAAATCACTAGAAGAAGCCTACACGTCCCACCAAAATCAGGAAACATTGAACAAAATACGCAAAACAAAACTAGAATTAAATGAGATAATTGATTTAAAAAAAAAAAAAAATTCTTAGTACAAAGACTACGCTTACAAAATTATGAACATGGTAATAAATCCGGTCAATTTCTAGCAAACCAGCTAAAAATAAATAAAGAAAAAACAACTGGGAACACAATATATGACCCGAAACAAATGAACAACATTTTCAGGGATTTCTATAAAAGATTGTATTAACCACAAATAAACCCATCTAAAAAGGACATTGATCAGTTTGTAGACCACGTAACTCTTCCAAAATTATTAGACACTCAAGAAATGGCACTGGATTCGCCACTGACATCAGGTGAACTCCAGGAAGCCCTGATAAGTATGCCCAATAATAAGGCTCCAGGTCCAGATGGCTTTCTTGCAGAATTCTACAAAGAATTCTGGATGATTCTAGCACCAGTTTTCTACAGAACGTTGTTGGAAATCAAAGAAAAGGGCAGACTTCCATCAAATATGAATTCTGCAAACATTAATCTCCTGCTAAAACCATGCAACGACCCTGTATATCCCTCAAGCGATCGTCCAATATCCCTTATAAATGTAGACCTTAAAATAATCTGCAAAGCTTTCTCAAAGAGACCCGCTTCATCCTGACCAAACTGGTTTCATAAAAGGTAGGCACTCATCAACAAATACACGCAGATTACTTAATTTGATAGACTACTCATACAGTAAAAACCTAGAAACTACAATATTCTCTTTAGACGCAGAAAAAGCATTTGACAGAGTTAACTGGAAATTTCTATTTGCAACTTTACACAAATTTGGTTTTGGATCCTCTTTCATTAACTAGTTAAAATATTATATAACTCCCCAACAGCTTGTGTCAAAACAAATGACCAAACATCCCCCAGCTTCTGTCTCCTGAGGGACACCAGGCAGGGATGCCCACTCTCCCCTTAACTGTTTGCAATTTTTATTGAACCACTAGCAGCAGCAATTAGACAGAATTCAGTAATTAAGGGCATAAAATGCAAGAACGTGGAACATAAAATCAGCCTTTATGCGGATGATGTGTTACTTTTTCTCCAAAACTCACAAACTAATATCTCTGGGGTGATTGAATTGATAAACTCTTTTGCAAGAATATTAGATTACTCAATTAACTGGTCAAAATCTACAGTCATTCCGATTAATTGCTCCTTCCATAATGCTTCTTCTACACCACTGCAATCGGGAAATATAAAATATTTAGGTATTAATGTTTCTCCCAAGCTTGCAGATCTAACTAAATTAAACCATATCCCACTTTTAAAGAAGGTAGAAGATGATCTGGCTAGATGGAAATGTCTACCCATATCATTAATGGGAAGGGTTGCCGCTATAAAAATGATGGTCTTACCAAAAATAAATTATTTATTCTCAATGATCCCAACTAAACCGCCACAAGATTGGTTCAGATCTCTAGATTCATACATGTCCAAATTCTTTTGGAAAAATAAACCCCCACGTATAAGCTTAAAAACACTACAAAAGACCAAGGATAGAGGAGGACTAGAACTGCCTAACTTTCAGCACTACTTCTTAGCCAACAGGCTTCAGTTTATCTCAGGATGGCTAAAACATACCCTCTTAGATGAACCTTGGCTAGATGTAGAACAGGCACTTTGCAATAATCTAGAGATTTCAGATCTACCATTTATCAGCTCAAACATCCAACGACATGAATGCTTCAAAAGCGTCAACATCAGCTCTTCTCTGACAGCATGGTGGGAGTTTCTAAAATTGACGGAGTCTTCATTAATCCCATGCAAACATACACCTATCTGGAACAACCCTGACATATTACAAACCAATAATATGATAAACTTTTCAGATTGGAATGGTAAAGAAATCAAATGCTTAAAACATATATTAGAAGGAACAGAATTTATTTCATTTGACAGACTAGTTACACAATATGGGATCAACAATAGAATAGAATAGAATGCCTTTATTGTCACTATACAGTTGTACAATGAGATACAGAGCCTCTCCTACTCAGTGTAAACATGCTGGGGGGGGGGGGGGGGGGGTACAGTTCTGCAGCGCTATGTACATATGGACAGTATTAACATAGGGAAAAACATATATATATATATTAGGGGTGCAACGATACACAAAATTCACGGTTCGGTTTGGTTCGATACTTTGGTGTCACGGTTCGATATTTTTTCGATACAAAAAAAATGTTCATGCCTTTTTAATTTGTCATTTATTAAAATTATAAATATATATTTTAACTCAAAAGTACAGTTTTTAAATTTAACCCTAACCCTTGTGCGTGTTTTTTATTTTGACAGCGAATGCGCACCTGCGGACCACTTATGTGCAGCCCTGGTTATTTAGCTCCTCATTTTGCAGCCACAGAAATTCTTTTGTCCATGAAACCATAAAGCTGCACTTTCTTTTTGCCTTATAGTCTGATTTGTCATAACTTCTCCGTTTTGTGGTAAGCTTTTCTTTGGCTGTCACTTCTTCACCCTGACCTGTCTTATTTGGCTCAGCAGAACTGAAATGCTTTTACACATGCACTCACATAAGCTCAACGATTCTCTGCGCGATCAACCTCTCACATGTTTAAGCTTGCTGCGGGAGATTTCACTTGTCATGTTTGCATAGTAAGCTAACAATTAATAAGACGATGTCAGAGGAATTGGTGCACAAATTATCATCACTCACAGATCAGTGCTGTCGGTCTCTATACACCGTTCACGCGATTGCAAAGTGAAAGCAAAAAAACAAGTGCAAATTCAAACACGATTTCAATATGTCACATATTGACAGTGGCTCACCGATGCCAATGACATAATTACCCAGCTACATTTCCGAAAGAATGCAAAAGCATTGACATATATTTTTCCTTCCTACAAAAGCCCGACGGGCAGGGCAGAGATAGATTTTGGTAGCCCGACTGAAAAAATCGCTAGCCCCGGGACGTCGGGCTAGCGATATTGCGAGCCCTGTATCTGATTGAGGAATCACTCATCTTTGGAAAAGAGAGTTTATTACAGAGAAATGTCTCTTTCCAAAATAAAAGCTATACTATCCGCTTCTTCTGGGCTATATTCTCAGCAGCATATTAAACAGCTGTCTAAATGACTCGGCTAAAGTTAGTAGCATGCTTGCTTGTTTTTTTCTGCTTCCACTTGTCTTTGCACTAGGATGATGTCGGCGTAAATGTGCAGTCATATTCGTTGTGTTCCCACTAGTGCTTTCAGGTTAATCTCGTTGAAATGACCTTAACGCCACAACACGGCAAATCTCCGTTAATGAGCTATCCCTGATAGCCCCGTGCATGGGGCTAGACGGCCAACACGTTAACGAGCTAACTGCGCTAACACACTAGTTCCCACCCATGTAATTGAGCATTGCATGGCACATCCAACATACTGTTTTACTTTAGTCCATGACTCGCTTACCTTCAGGGTCATACATCACATGAAAACCAAAATAATTCCAAACGCCAGATCTGAATGAGAGTGGGGGAGGTCCATGTTGTAAGGGGAGCTTAACTTCTGTCTCGCTAGCTTGCCCTGCGCTCTTCCTTCTGACGATGCTGTCTGTGTTGAGCGCTCAGTGAATCTGCGTTCGACTACTCCGCCTAGGCTGCACTGTCGACCCTAGGCGGAGCAGTCGAACGCAGATTCACTGAGCGCTCAACACAGACAGCATCGTCAGAAGGAAAGTTGATAAAATAAATTACAAATGTTGTATTGTTCGATACATATGCGTACCGAACCGAAAGCACTGTATCGAACGGTTCAATATCGATACGAATATCGTTGCACCCCTAATATATATATATAAACTGTACAATATACAAGACGTAAGTAATATGTAATGAATAGTGTTATGTATACAAGAAAAACTTTTTAGAATATCAACAAATTAAATCCATAGTAAAAAAGAAATTCAAACCTTGTCAAGTTGAACTACAAACACCACCAAGTGTGGTTCAATTTCAAAAAGAAGAAGCAAAAGAAGATCCAAACTAAGCTTCACATAAGCATCGTCATGAATTCACTATAACTTTTGCTGTTTTGCTTCCACCACGATAAAATCACACTTCATACACAGCTCTCTCTCTCTCTCTCTCTCTCTCTCTGTACTTCAAGAACAGTTTCCCGTCTATCCCCGAAATCTGTTTTCTGCATTATTCACTTGCTTGTTACGCACAAGACTAACGTTGTTTACAGCGCTGTCGGCCGATGTTTTTTTTTCCCTTTTACTTACTTCCGAAAAGAAAACCTAATTTCTGCCGTTCAACAGGCTTCTGAACAAATTTAAACTTTTTAAAATTATACAAAATGCAAAATGCTCAGCTGTGTCTCTAATAACACCGCTGTAACTTCAGAGGTAATGTTCATAAGTTGATTAATGGTTTTCTTTCGTTTGTGATCTACTGCAGAATATTTTTATAAAATCCCAGGCCAGGAAAATCACCTTCATGTTTTTTCTGTGCTAATCAACGTTGACAGGCTATGACAGCGTCCTTATGTGCCAACACCGGTGTTTTAACTAGCAAAGCAACGTGGCTGATGTGGAGTGAAGCCACGTTAATGACAACGTGTACAACCATTGGAGATGTGAGCAGGAACAATTGACGGAACAACTGACGGAAAAAATGTGGACTTTATACCAGTTTTTAAATTGTGTTGATCGGCCACGTAAAACCAGAGTTATGATAAAAATATCTGCAATGTTTGTTTTTCTTCCTGAATACTGTCGTTGTTTATATTTACTGCGGGAAGAAACGGTAAAAACTGCGTTTTATAAGGAAAACACTCAAAAGCACTCTCCGCCTGTGAGCAAAAACAAAACAAAAAAACACCTCCCACCCTTTCCTATTGGTGGAAAAATTTACCATGTCGACCAATCAAAAAATGAAATGGCAATGTGGCATTTAGTTGTTTAGGAAGGGGGAAGATTTAGGAGTGACAGCGGTGTTTTGAGATGTGAGAGATTTGTGACATTTAGCATGTTTGGCATAAAGTTGGTGTGTTGTCTTGTGTAGTTAGTGTGTAGTGTAGTCAATAGTTTTGTTGTGTGTGTGAGAACAATGAGGCGACTGCTGAATGTTACAGGTGTTACAGCAGTGATACATCTGCTGTTGTCAGGCCTGCAGGTATCAGGTTGTTGTTCTCCTTCATCTCATAGTGGACAGAAATTATTTTTTGGAGTGACACAAATAATTTGTGTGGCATCAGATTTGAGGCAGAACAGCTGATTGTTCTGTAAATAGTTTGAAATGTTTATTTAAAAAACTCCTTGGCTGCACTTTTAGGTAAACAGCTGCAAAAACTTTGTTTTACTTTTCTGAAGAAGTAACTATATAATTAATTGCCCAACATTATATACTGTATTTTGCAGACAGAGAGTTACAGGACTCTCTCCCTGATCACAGACTCATACTCATAGTACAAGCCAGAGCTTTATTTAAAAAAAAAAAAAAGAGAGAAAGAAAAAGAAAGGTGTGTTTTCAAAATTGGAGTTATTTTTACTTCCAATAGTGTTAACATGCTACACAGGTCATGAACAAGAATTTTTTTTTTTAATTTTCATTATAAGTGGGCTAAAGCATTAATTAAAAGTAGTCTAACATAAATGCTAGACTAGGGCCACTTCCGGCGCCCCCCGTGTGCGGCAGCCTGTTACAGCAGCTCTGCTCAATCTGAGTTTCTTTCTTTCTTATCTTTTCTTCTCGTAATTTTTTATAACTAACGTATCAGTAATTAGACTCTGCAACCATGTTCTACCGTTTTGTGCTAGTTCTGGTCGTTTTTCTTAGTTTATTTCTACTTTTTTCACGCGTGTCTGGGGACCCAGAGCAGGGATCCTTTGTTTACAGTAAGGATCAGCTGTTAGCGCTGCGTCCCGCAGCGGTACTGCCGGCGGACAGACCCGACATTCCCAGCGAGCTGAGGAGGAAAAGACGGGGGTGTCGTGCTGGGAAGGAGCGCCGTCGCCCGAGAAGGAGACGTTATCGACCATCTCTTCCTTCTGTAATCATTGGAAACGTAAGATCTTTGCCCAATAAGATGGATGAGCTCACGTCGCTAACCTGGTCACAGAGGGAGTACCGGCAATGTAGCATCATGATGCTAACGGAGTCGTGGCTAACACCGCTAACTCCGGACACAAGCGTGACACTACCGGGATTTCAGATGCTGCGAGCGGACAGGACGAGAGAGAGCGGTAAGAGGAAAGGAGGGGGACTGGCAGTTTTTGTGAACGACAGATGGTGTAACCCTGGGCACATCACTGTGAAAGAACAACTCTGCAGCAGAGACATTGAGCTGTTAGCCGTTAGCATGCGTCCGTACTATCTGCCCCGGGAATTCTCGCATGTTATCGCAATAACAGCGTATGTCCCCCCCCTCGGCCAACGCGGATGCAGCCTGTGACACTCTCCACTCAGTGGTCAGCAGACTGCAAACACAATCTCCGAGAGCCCTTCTCATAATATCAGGGGACTTCAATCATGCCTCTTTGGACTCCACACTGCCCACCTTCACCCAGTATGTGACCTGCTCAACCAGAGACAATAAAACACTGGACTTACTGTATGCCAATGCTGAAGAGGCATACAGTTCATCACCTCTCCCTCCACTGGGCAAATCTGACCACAACCTGGTGCACCTTGTCCCTGTGTATGAGCCCTTAGTGCGCAGGGTGCCACCAGCCACCCGCACAGTGCAGAGATGGTCAGAGGAGAGCGAGGAGGCTCTTAAGGACTGTTTTGAGTCGACTGTGTGGGAGGTGATCTGTGACGACCATGGAGAGGACATCGACAGCCTTACTACATGCATTACTGACTATATTAATTTCTGTGTGGATAACACCGTACCTACCAGGACTGTACGGTGTTTCTCCAACAACAAACCTTGGATTACCCCAGAAATTAAAGCTGTCCTCAAGCAGAAGAGGAGGGCCTTCAAATCCAAAGACAAAGAGGAGTTGAAAAGGGTGCAGAGAGAGTTGAGGGGACTGATAAGGAATGGGAAGGACAGCTACAGGCAGAAGATGGAGAACCAGCTTCAGCAAAACAACGTTGGTGAAGTCTGGAGAGGCCTCAGAACCATCTCAGGCCACAAACAGCAGAACTCTCTGCCTGGGAGGGATGTGAGGTGGGCAAATGAACTGAATCATTTCTTCAACAGATTTGATTCAACCATGAGACAGTCTACAACATCGGCTGCAGACTCACCCACCCCCACTGCTGCTGTTCCACCTCAGACACTTCACACCTCCTCTATTCACCCTGCTCACTCCTCCCCACCCCCAACAACAGCATCCAATACACACTCAACACAAGGCTCCAGCCTGTCTCTCTCAACCACCCAGGTTAGGAGGGAACTGAGGAGGATTAATGGCAAGAAGGCATCAGCTCGAGGGTCGTCAGGTCCTGCACGGACCAACTGTGTGGGGTGATGGAGCACCTCTTCAACCTGAGCCTGAGGTTGGGAAGAGTCCCACAGCTCTGGAAAACCTCCTGTGTTGTACCAGTGCCAAAGACTTCACGCCCCAAGGACCTCAACAGCTACAGGCCGGTGGCTCTGACATCCCACCTGATGAAGACCCTGGAGCGGTTGGTCCTGGCTCAGCTTCGGCGCCTAACAAGCTCATCACTGGACCCACTTCAGTTTGCCTACCAGCCTGGCATTGGCGCGGATGATGCCGTCATTCACCTCCTACATCGTTCCCTCGCTCACCTGGAGACCGCTGGAAGCACTGTGAGAATCATGTTCTTTGATTTCTCCAGTGCCTTCAACACTATTCTTCCCTCGGTTCTGAAGGACAAGCTGGAGAACTCTGGAGTGGACCATCACCTCACTACCTGGATTTTGGACTACCTCACCGACCGACCACAGTATGTGAGGACTCAGGGCTGTGTGTCGGACAGGGTCGTCTGCAGTACGGGGGCCCCACAGGGAACGGTTCTGGCTCCGTTCCTCTTCACCATCTACACTGCAGACTTCTCCCACAATTCCACCCAGTGCTTCCTGCAGAAGTTCTCTGATGACTCTGCAATAGTCGGCCTCATCACTGATGGGGACGACAAGGAGTACAGAGGACTGACTCAAGACTTTGTGGACTGGTGCCAGCTGAACTACCTCCAGATCAATGCCAGTAAAACCAAGGAGCTGGTGGTAGACTTCCGCAGGCACAAGCATTCTCCACTGCAACCACTGAACATCCAGGGTATGGACATTGAGGCTGTGGACAGCTACAGGTACCTTGGTGTTCATCTGAACAACAGACTGGACTGGACTCATAACTCAGACGCCCTCTACAGGAAAGGGCAGAGCAGGCTGTACCTGCTGCGGAGACTCAGGTCGTTTGGGGTGGAGGGCCCACTCCTGAAGACCTCCTATGACTCTGTGGTGGCTTCTGCTATCTTTTATGGTGTGGTCTGCTGGGGCGGCAGCATCTCTGCTGGGGACAGGAAGAGACTGAACAGGGTGATCCGAAGGGCCAGCTCTGTTCTAGGATGCCCTCTGGACCCAGTGGAGGTGGTGAGTGACAGGAGAATGGCGGCTAAGCTGTCATCCCTGTTGGACAACGTCTCCCACCCCATGCAGCAGACTGTGACAGCACTGAGCAGCTCCTTCAGTGGGAGACTGCGGCACCCACGGTGTGGGACGGAGAGATTTCGCAGGTCTTTCCTCCCCACTGCTGTCAGACTCCACAACAAAGACTTTAACTGAACAAACACACACATCCACACATGTGCAATAACACTAAGTGCAATAATCTTTTCTGGCATCGTTGTATTTTTACTCAGTTGTATATAGCATTCGTATTCTATTTTTATCTTATTGTATATTTTTATTCTATTTTATTCTACTGTATATAGTATATTATTTTATTCTATTCTGTACAGCTGTGTACTGTATTTATTCTTATTGTATTCTAATTTTTGCGTCATAACTTTTGCACTGTCCACTTCCTGCTGTGACAAAACAAATTTCCCACGTGTGGGACTAATAAAGGTTATCTTATCTTATCTTATCTTATGCTGTAATTTGATTATTTTAATAAACCATGTAACTTGGATGGATTCGATGCTGGCGTGACCACAGTGCACACGTCTGCTGTTGCTCACAGTGGTCCAAGGGACGCTCAGGGAGTTTGTGTGTTCGCTCAGACACATGATAAATTAGAGGAAACATTGCTGGTCACATAATAACAAGCACAGTCATTTATAGAAATCTATTTTTTTTTTTATTTGAGCAGTGTTATCAGTGACTTTGGTACCATGTTTGTGAGCATTTCCCACATATGCAAAGGAAGAGGGTCAGGCAGTACAAGTGATGTACTTTCAAGCATGCTTCTCCACCATGAAAACTTTGGAGAAAAATGTGTCTGTTTTAATTAGTGGAGTGTAAAATGACAGTAAGTATTTGCAGGCTCAAGATGGTCCATTTTTCATGTTTTCATGTTAGAAAACATGTCATGCATAACTGCTAAAACTCAGTTACTAAAGCTCTTTCAAGCAGTAATGTGTACAAATTACGCCGTAACTGATCAATTATGAGACGTTTTCCCAGCCACTACGTGAGAAGTGGTCATTTCCCATGCTCTCAAAGTAGCGCGCATTGTATCGGGTGGGGGCTGCTGTTAACTTGTCCCTCAATGAACGATGGCGTCGTCTTCCAACAACAGTGCTGGTGCGAACAATCAGGTGAGTGTTTAAGTTTGGAACAATTACACTGCAGTCTGTGAATACTACGAATTTAAGAAGTGACTATTGTTACGGTAAATTTTTCGGCTATTCAGTTTTTTTATTTTATAACGTTTTTTACTGAAATGCTAGCTCAACAGAAACGCCTCGCTATCATTTTCAGCTGAAACTTACGTCCTACTTGATCTGTAAGCTTGGAGAACAACAAAGTTAGTGAAGTAACGTAAAATTCTTTGTATTTAATTTAGGAGCAGCTAAAAAGAGAGATGCTTCAGTGACTACTGCATAAAGTTTCCCAGGTCATGCACAGACAACCCCTCGATGTGGACTATTTGCAGTTTGTTATCGACCATGAGATGGTCCTTTTAAGATCTTTGTCCGATCAGGTTGAGATCCCTCAAAGTATTATAAATGCTCTGATAGAGCTGTCAACTGTGCTCAGTATGGAGGACGTCAATGAACAAACCCCCTCTCAGATGTCAGTGTCAGAAGGAAAGCTGGGACGTCCAAATTACAATGTATCACCTGTACAGCTCCAGATACTGACAGAAATGTTCTTATCAATCACCCAAATTGCAAAACTTCTTGGAATATCTGTGAGGACAGTGAAACGTCGTTTGCATGAATATTGCATTTCCATAAAGCAGTGCTACAGTACAACAAGTGATGAAGAGCTGGACAATTTAGTAAGATCTATAAAGACAAGAACACCTCATGTTGGATAAAGGATGATGAAAGGGATGCTTCAAGCCATGGGCCACCATGTACAGTGGAAGAGAGTGTACTCGTCGATGCACCGTGTGGACTCTGCTGGTATTTTCTCAAGAATGACAAGGCTGGGATTTGTGGTCCGAAGGACATATTCAGTGCAAGGTCCTCTATACTTGATGCATATAGACACAAACCATAAACTAATAAGGTAGGATGAATTCTGACAATACTGCTAAATACTGAATTATGTTTTATACCTGTTAATGCCCTAGTTGTTGTTTTTGTTGTTCTTTTTACAGATTTGGCCTGGTGATATTCGGAGGGATAGATGGGTACTCAAGAAAGGTGATTTTTCACTTTCAAAATTGAGCTGAATGAGATGTTAATTGAAAAGTGAAATACTTGTGTTTTGGTCTACCATAAAACTTACCATATACTGTAATATAGAGATCCTTCTGTAGAACAAAATGTTCCTAATCTGTTTATGTTTGTCAGTATTTGGTGACTATAAATGCTTGGTAAACTAATTCTTCAAGTTGCTAAAAGGATTTTTTTTTACCCTTTGCATTTGGGTGAATAGTTGATTACAAGTACTGCTACACCTCATGGCAGCTTGCTACCTTGGGAATTATGTAGCCGGCTTTTTTTCTTGTACTTATAAATATAAAATAAATGTACCAAGCTACAATACCTGATAAACATGTTTCTATCTTTAATTATAGTAACTTGACTTGACCAAGTTTCCACTTAATGATATTTACATCTCTAGATCATGTACCTGGGTGCTGCTGCCAACAACAGAGCATCAACTGCACTTGCTTTCTTCTTGGAGGCTGTACAAAAGTATGGCTTTCCATTGAGGTAAAATCTATACAAAATTAATTTTCACAATGCTTGTGCAAATGTGTAAATATGATTCCCCCCCCCCCCCCCCCCCTTGATTAGCAGTGTAATTATTTTGACATGCAATGTGTAAACTGTAGCCTATATGATCAGTTTAAATGTTTAAATGGTTCAAACATTTAGAATTCTTGAAAGGTGTGCTTATACAGAGCTGCACACTGTTGAATGACCAAAACAATAAACTTCTAATAACCAGTCTAAAGTAAAATTATATTAAAAACACAAAGGCTGCAATAAATTTTAAGAGTGACATGTTTTTTTTAGATTTAAAACAAATTGTACTGTCGATGTTTAATTTTGTTTCAGAGTTCGAGGGGATCAAGGGGTGGAAAATGTTGGAATAGCAAGATGCATGTTCACCATCCGGGGCTGTGGAAGAGGAAGCTTTCTGTCAGGCAAGAGTGTTCACAACCAAAGGTATGTGTAGTATTTGTATAAATGTCCCATGGAAATAAGAAAAATGTTCTTATATATTTTTCAATTCAGTGAATTTCTGGGTAAAATTCTGAAAACGTTGCCATATTTTGATGTTGAACAGAATAGAGCGCTTGTGGCGAGATGTGTGGATGGCTGTTTCAAGCGTGCACTATGAAACCCTTCACAACCTCGAGGATGAAGACCTTCTGAATCCAACTGATGGTGTCCACATGTTTTGTGCCCAACATACATTTCTTCCACGTCTGCAGAGGGATCTGGATGTCTTTAGACAGGGTTGGGATAACCACCCTCTAAGGACAGAGAGGAATCTGTCCCCACAACAACTGTGGACACTGGGACTCCACCAGAATCCAGTTGATACTCCAGACACAGTGGAGATACTAAAACAAATCTAAATTATACAATCCCTCTTTAATCAAGTTTCAAAAAGTGCACTTGGAGATGTTGAAAAAAACACGGTGTGCTGTCACTGCAGACTATCAGCTTTAAGTTGGGGGTATTTCAAAGAACATTTTGGTCCTTTAAGTGGAAGGCACATATGAAAACAGTTCAAATACCTCTGCAGTTATAGCCAATCGTGTTAGTTTCATTTCAAATCCATTGCGTGGCATATAGAGCCAAAAGTAGAATTCCCATGTTCCAATATTTATGGAGCTGACTGTTTGTCTTGAAATTCCCAACACTGTTTTTGAATTGTCATTTGAAATATCTTTTTTTTTTTTTTTTAAATCATCACAGGAACTCGAGGATGCGTACTTAGATGTCAACTCTATTGGTGAGCTGGATGGGAGCAATCCTGGAGTAATTCTTCCATCAGATAGAGGACATCTGAGGAGGACATGGCAAGACTAAGAGACACTGTCAGTGTAACAAGGCCCTCTCAGTCACATGGCCGAGACATTTATTTGGATGTACTTAACTTTGTACTAGCTCACCGTTCCTAGGCGGCAACATTTTTATTTTGAATTTTCAACCCAGAGAAGGTTCATGAATAGCTCAGGCCTTTATTTGATGTGATATACATGTAAAATGAACCTGCCAGGAAATGTTTATGTGAACACTCAAACATCACATTACAAACAATTTTTTTTGTCTCTGGCACATTTTTCAACAGTAAACCTGTATGTTTTTGTGTGCTTCATGCCACTCATTAAAGAACTCTGGCTGTCAATCTCCAACTTTGAAATGTGCTTCCTGAACATTAAATGGAAGGAGCAGCATTTTGAGTTACACCTCAAAACTATTGATAGACAATGCTTTACACATTGTTAAATTCCTGGCCAAGATGAAAAGCCTCCAGCAGAACCATTCTGAATTGACTATAGGACTTCATATGTTTCACAGGCAGGACAATGGTCTTAGCACAGGATGACACAACAGTATAGCAGATGCTGTGATTTCCAAAGTCAGCTTCACAATTGTGATTAAATTTTACCACCACAGCAAAGTCCTTCTTTTCTGAGGGGAGGAGAGGAACATGGCCTTGACCGGTGATCCATTGCAGAAACCTGGCAGGTGTGATAGATCTTGGGCCATTTTCGTCAGCTACATGTTCTTGACCTTCTGTTAGGATAAGAGTGAATTTTAAGACGTTTTGAAGAACCCTGGCCTTTTGGACAAAAAAAATATCTAAATATTTGAATTCGATACAAGTGTAACTTTTGTCACTAAAACCTTAGGATATAATTTTGGAATGTGACAACTATAAACTAGACAAAAATAACCATTTACCTTCTGACTCATAAAGCAAGTCCTGAATGAAGTTAACCAGGTCCAGCTCAACCTGATGCTTGGAGGTTCCCTTCTCACTCAGCTGAGGGTGAATGGACGCCATGACAAACTCGGCACTAACCTATGATGATATTAGAAAGCAAAGCAACCCAACGGCTTGATTACTTCAGGGATGCAGTATTCGGGCCCTAGAACTTTTCCACAGTTTGTCACATTATAGCCACAAACATGAATATATTTTATTGGAATTCAACATAAAAGACCAATAAAAAGTGGTAAACAACTGGGAATTGTAACAAAATTCATCCATGATTCAAAACATTTTTTTACAAATAAATAACTGAAAAGTGTGGTGTGTGTAATTATTCAGCCCCCTCAGTCAATACTTTTTAGAAACACCTTTTGCTGCAATTACAGCTCCCAGTCTTTTAGGGTATTTTTCTACCAGCTTTGCACATCTACAGACTGACATTCTTGCTCATTCTTCTTTGCCAAACTGCTCCAGCTCAGTCAGATTAGATAGACAGCGTCTGTGAACAGCAGTTTTCAGATCTTGCCACAGATTCTGGATTGGATTTAGATCTGGACATTGACTGGGCCGTTCTAACACATGGAAATGTTTTGTTTTTCTATTGTTGCCCTGGCTTTACTGTATGTTTAGCAATCATCAGGAAATGTCTATGGGCAACTGACTACACTGAGACCAAAGGGGGCTGAATAATTACACACACCACACTTTTCAGTTATTTATTTGTAATAAATATTTGGCATCATGTATGATTTTTGTTCCACTTCTCTAATGTACACCACTTTGTGTAGGTGTTTCATTTAGAGTTCAAATAAAATAGATTCATATTTGTGTCTGTAATGTAACAAAATGTGTAAATGTATGTAATACATACATGTAAAACTGAAAATACGTTTGTACTCACTTTCACATCTCCCCCAAGGACGAAGAGAGGCTGGCAGATTTCTGGGTATTGCTTAATCAGCAGGTGGAGGCCATACAGCTGCAAACCCTCCTTGAGTTGTTCCAACATTGGCTGCAATCTAAGCACAGCATGGAGTGTAATGGCTCTGTGGGTACAAAAAAAGAGATTAAACAACATCTTCAGATGCTATTTTTCTTACATTCATATAGAAAAGCTTCTATCCCCAAGCCATCCGTGCCCTAAACACACACACCCGCCCTCTCACATCATCTATAATTGACTGAGACAGGACTCTTCCAGACACAATTCCTTTAATTTTAAATATGTTTATATTGTCTATCCTGTAAAATAGTCAGATATCTATTCATATTAATGTACAGAATTCACCTGCTTGCTGCTACTACTGCACATTCACCCAGTGTATATACTATATATACATATATATAATGTTCTTCCTCTACACCCCCCCCCAATTTTTGCACATGTCGAGGAGCGTGTCAGGCTACATTTCACTGTGTGTTATACTTGTATAACTATGCATGTGACAAATAATAAAGAACCTTGAACCTTGAAAAACGAAAACCTGTCACAGCATACCGGACAATCGGTTCCTTGTTTTGAACCGAGATGGCTCCAGTGAATCCACAGTTTAAAATCTCATCAGTAAGGCCCTGAAGTGACTGCTCAGTTGAAGATTCCACCTAAAAGTAATTTAAGAGATGAAATTATATAGCTGCAATGTGTACTAAGGCAATATTTTTACTAGTTATACAGCACCTGGTCAATCAGTAACCGCAACTGTGAATCTGCCACTGTAATTTTTATCCAGCTGTGTTGGGTTGATCTGCCCATTGCAGAGGTAACTGTAAGCCCACTGGCTGAAAAATGTAGGGGCAGGACCTCCTTGTGCCAAACTAACGGCCAGAATCTCACCAACAGTCCTACTTATACAAACAGCATGAGTGTATTGCTTATACTATAAAACATGACAGTTTTCCCTTTCTTTAAAATAAACATGCCTGAAGAGTCCACTGTCAAAGTCAGTAAGGGAATAGTGTGGACTTTTTTGATGTGGTGGTCCTTCAAAGAAACGAGTCTTGATTTCGGCGACCATTTCTATTGAGAGAAGAAAGTTATGAATTATCCGATGTAAAACATTCATTTAGAGCTGGGTGAAATAAGATTTTTTTCATATCACAGTATTTTTTTCATTTGAGGCAATACTGATATATATATATATATATATACACATATATATATATATATCATAATGTGTCTCACTGATTTTGAAGGCTTAACATGACAGATGTACTGAAGGAACATCATACATCTGTTCCAGATATGTAAAAATTCCATTCAAAATGAAAATATTGATTCAAAAAAGATGCCCTGCGATGGACTGGCGACCCATCCAGGTTGTACCCCGCCTTTCGCCCTGTGACCGCTGGAGATAGGCACCAGCACTCCCCGCGACCCCACAAGGGATTTTTGGGGCAGGGATAGCTCAGTAGGTAAAGTGGTCGCCCCATGATCGGAAGGTTGGCGGTTCGAATCCACTTAACGGCTACCCTGAGGTACCCCTGAGCAAGGTACCGTCCCTACACACTGCTCCCCGGACGCCTGCTTAGTGGGCTGCCCACTGCTTCACTGAGTGAATGGGTCAAATGCAGAGAAAAACAAGTAATTTCCCCATGAGGATCAATAAAGTATCCATTATTATTATAAGTGGCCAAGAAAATGGATGGATGGATGGATGATTCAAAAAAGAAATCATAGTATACAGAAAGGTGTACTTGAGACAATAATATTGACACCTTTTATCAACACCAAACCAGTAAGCTCATAACACAACATAGTCACATCACAGCCATGCTATGGTTTAAAAAAAAAGAGTATTTTCCCTGTGTTACCGGTGTTTTGGTTTTCGACCTTGGTTTTCTCATTTTTGGTTTCGGCCAAGAACTTTCATATCAGTCCATCCCAAATTATAAACATGATTGATGTATAGTTTAGTAAAGGAGAAATATAGTCATATTTACAACACAACTGGAGCAGAGTTCACTTAGAAGATAAAATATATATTACAGAAGTATAAAATTTAGGGATTGGTCATTTCTTCAACATAAATAATACGAATGGAAAAGTAATTGATCTCTTTAAGTTCACCTGTGAGAAATTCTTTTCGAAAGGCACCAGTGTCTATTCCTGCTTCCCCAAAGAAGGACACCTTCAACATTGCAGTGGGTGAATTTTTCTTTTGACGTTGCCACTGCAGAAGGTCTCTCTCCAGAATGTTTGTTCTTGAAATAAGGATGAACTGCTTCTCCACATCAACTCTTTGACAAATCGCATCCAACACATCGTCGACACTAAAAAAATCCATAAATGAAAGAATAAACACTCTTTATTCAGTTCAGAGTATTAATAGTCATCTGTGTGTGTGATGTTTTTTACCTTTTCATATGGTCCTCTTCTACTATGTTCTCCTCAATTTCATCCACGTCTATTACATTTTTGCTTCTAATAAAAATAAAGAAAAAGTTGGTGTGTCAATGGGAAATTCTCAAGATGTTATATCCTATATGTAATTTTAAAAGCCTTGCTTTTTCAACTACCTTTATCCACATGTGCTTTCATGGATTTCAAGGAAATAAGGTGCAAATTTCAAGTTACAGATAGGACACTGAAGTTTCTAAAACAGAAATGAGAGTTAAAATATTGAATAGAGTTCCATTGTAGTTATGTTAATGGTCTATACTCATTTATATTAAGATATTACTTCTTCATCCAATTCCTCTGTGTCGGTGTGCTCTTCAGAAGGCTGCACGGACACTATTTGGACCTCGGTTTGACATGCCTATCATAATTAATAGACATATAACATTGCTGATTAAGATTTTAAAAAAAGTGGGACAATTTTTTTATTGCCATTTCAATGCAATGCAATTTCATTAAAATAAATGCATATATTGTTCTAAGATGTATGTACCTCTGTGTCCTCAGCTGAAGACCCAGACTCTGTGCACTCCTGCACATGAAGAGCCAAAATATGCAATGGCAGACTTACTTTGCATGTTTGGCATTGTGCTTTGGGCATATTTTTAAATTCAACTGCATCAGGAGGTAACGGAGTAAGGTCAAATTCTTGCTGTAAAGGTACTATATACAGCAAGTTTTTCCCATTTCCTGTCATACTGCGTATTAGGGTCCCTGTGTAACCTTCAGAATCAGGAGGGACCAGTGTCAGTTTCCTTTTACCCTGACCGCCTGAAAAAAGTAGAGCCCAGATCTAGTTCACATAGGTGCAAATTATGGGACTATCATGTAATAAACATTTGTTACCCCTACCTGTAGCCTTGTAGAGCAACCATCCTCCAGTCAGACCCTGCATTTTAGGATATTCACTTTGAAGAAGTCCAAATAACTGCAGAAGAAGATCAATATTGTGATGCCTGCAGACTTGATGATCTTTACAGAGACATGTAAGTCTGAAAATCTATATATTTATTCCTTAAACCTCTTCATGGTTCATGTCCCTGGACATTGTGAGATGTCTTTTACCCAGTCCTGCCTGTGCAAGCTGAAATTCCTCAGAGGAGGTAGGTGTTGTTTCTGCATTACAGTTCAGCAAGTATACATAGAAACTGAAAGGCTTCCATGCTTTAAAAGGTGGTGTCACAGGGATCCTTGGATTATGCATCTTTCGTTTTCCAAGAAAACTTTTTTTTCCAAAGAAACCAGGGAATGATCTGAATGGAATTAGAAAAATACATGAAAATGACAGCACAGTTATAACACACCAAAAAGGTAGCCTGGCTGCCACTGGGTGGGCCGGGGATGGGCGTGAGGTTCTGGGGGCGCTCCGTCTCTGGGCTGGGGCCCTGGCCGGGCCTTGGGGGCTTGGGTCCTGGTTGGTGTGTTGCCGGGGTTGTGGGCGGGTGGGTGCATGGGGGCCCAGCCCTGGCGCAGGGTGCCGCCGGTGCGTCGAGCCACCTGGGGGGCTCTTCAACTGGTGGGGGAGATTGTCACATCTTCCAGGAGCTTTCCACTCTTCAGGAACTCTCTCTGCAGGAGGGGGAGATACAGGAAAGGTGGAGGAAGATCTCAGCCTGGGCGTCTATTGTCTTATGTAGTCTGGAAGATGAGTGGATAGTGGGGTGGGTGCAGTTTTCTCTGTGGTGGGGTTGGGTGGACTGTCCCGGGCTCTGTGGGGCCGGGAGGCGCTGCTGCACTGGGCCCCGGTCTGGATGGGCCTGGGCCCCCTTTCCCTGGCGGGTCGCGGAGTATGGGGGTGCCTACTGGGGTCAGCGGGGGAGCTGGCCCCAGGGAGGGGTCACTTGCCCCTCCCTTCCTTCCCTCCCCATCTCCAGCTGCCTCCCTCTTCCCGCTCCACCACAACCACCCACACATGCAGGACCTTGGAGTAGGGGTATGTCACCAGGGTGCAGAGGAGGCTACCCCCCCCCCCCCCCCCGTCCCCTTCTGGCTGCCTCTGCCTCAATTTTATCCCACAACTTAGACATTCACATTACTCACACTCTCATTACACATACATATAGGATCTTGGGGGTGGGCACGATACACGGAGTCCAAAGTACCATCAGGGTGTACACCTCAACCCTGGCGTCGTTGCCCACCTCTCAATTTTAAATACACGTAGACATTGAGGGCTAGCAGGAGGGACCATGCGCTTACCTGCTGCTCTCTGGCAGGTAGCTCCATGCCCTCCTGGGTTTTAAATGCACCTTAGAACACACATGCATCAACACTACAATGAGCGGGTGGAGGGAGGTTTGGAGTCTTCTCTCACCCCCGTTCGCTGCGGCCTGCTGGAGCGGGGGGGCTAGGAGGAGTTGGCCGTCCGACTGCGGTCTGGAGTGTGGGGCCTTCCTGCTGCTGCGGAGTCGGGGCGGTCTGCCTCCCCCCACCGCAGGGAAAAGGGTAACACCACCTGGGTCTGGGTGCAGTTCACCCCTCCAGGGGCAAGGGTACCTAGACCCGGTTTGTAGAGTACGCTTGGGGAGTGTGATCGTGTGTACAGCGTCTCTTTATGTCTGTCTCCACGTTGGTTGAGTGTGGAGTAAGTGCATATGAGAGCGTGAGGGTGGGAATGGATGTTTGTATATGTATGTGCCTGTATGTCTGTGTCTGTATGTCAGGTTGGGTGTCAGACGCCACCTCTCTGGGGATATCTCAGGCCCTCCAAGGTTTGGAGGCCTATCTCCCCCTACCACCACTTCCCCTGCCAGTGGCGGACTCCCTCAGACATCGGTGCGTTGGTGGTTCTTTGTGTCCGGGGATGGGCGTCCAGGTACACACCGGCTCACTCCTTGTCAAATTCAAATTCAAATTCAAATTCAAATTTTATTTGTCACACACACACACAACCATACACAGTATGACATGGGGGTGAAATGCTTGTAGCTGTACAATGCCCGACCATTAAATGACAGAAGAAAAGTTTTACAATATTTACAATTTACAGTTTACTACAAAAATTTACAAATTAACTTTGGAATTTACAGTAAAGAATGTGCAAATAGCAGAAGAGATTATAAAGATAAGGATTATAAATTATAGGAATTATAGGATTATAGGAAATGTGTGGTGGTGCGTGTGGTGACGTGTGTGAGAGTCCACTCTTATAGTGACGTGTTTGGGAGAGTCCAGTCCTACACCTGGTTCAGGCCCCGAATAGCCTGGGGGAAGAAGCTCCTCCTCATTCTCTCTGTTTTGGCCTTAAGGGAGCGGAAGCGCTTCCCAGACCTCAACAGTGAGAAGAGTCCATTGTTGGGATGGGAGAGGTCCATCATAATCTTCCTAGCTTTGGACTTGCACCGCTTGGTGTAGATGGACAGCAGGTCAGGGAGCTCTGATTGAATGATGCGTTCTGCCGAGCGCACCACCCTTTGCAGGTCTCGTCTGTCCTGCTTGGTGCTGTTCCCAAACCAGGTGCAGATGTTTGCCGTCAGGACGCTCTCGATGGTGCAGGAGTAGAAGTTCTTGAGCCCCTTCAGTGGTCCTGAGTGATGTCCTGAGTGATGTGGACACCCAGGTATCGGGAACTGTCCACTCTCTCCACTGGCGTGCCACTGATGATGAGGGGTTTGTAATTCCTCGCCTGCTTTGTAGTGAAGTCCACGATCAGCTCCTTAGTCTTGCTGATGTTTAGGAGGAGGTTATTCTCCTGGCACCAGGTCTCCAGGTTCCTAATCTCCTTCAGGTAGGCCGTCTCGATGTTGTCGGAGATCAGGCCCACAACAGCAGTGTCGTCAGCAAACTTGACAATGGAGGTGGTGTCGGATGTGGCTACACAGTCATAAGTGTACAGTGAGTACAGCAGGGGGCTTAAAACACAGCCCTGAGGCACTCCAGTGCTGAGTGAGATGGAGGGGGAGACTTGTTTTCCCACCCTCACTGATTGGGGTCTGTCTGTGAGGAAGTTGAGGATCCACTGACACAGTGATGAGCTGAGTCCTAGATCCGTCAACTTGGTGAAAAGCTTAGAGGGAATTATTGTGTTGAATGCTGAACTGTAGTCCACGAACAGCATCCTAACATAATTCCCTCTGCCAGTGTCCAGGTGACTCAGGGATGTGTGGAGCAGGTGAGATATGGCATCGTCTGTGGAACGATTAGTCCGGTAAGCAAACTGAAGTGAGTCGATGGTGGCAGGAAGTGAAGAAGTGATGTGATCTCTCATCAGTCTTTCAAAACACTTCATCACAATTGAAGTCAGTGCTACTGGACGGTAGTCATTGTGGCAAGCGGGCTGTTGTTTCTTTGGAACAGGGACAATAATGGACTGTTTGAAGCACGTGGGAACCACAGCTTGGGCCAGGGAGAGGTTGAAGATCTCCGTGAACACCGGTGCTAGTTGATCAGCGCAGGCTCTAAGGACCCGGCCAGGGATTGCATCTGGTCCTGTTGCCTTCCTGGTGTTCACCCTCCTGAAGGTGTTCCTCACGGCATGCTCTGTGATGACAAATGCATTTTCTTCACTGGTGCACTCCGAGCGCGCGCAGCCGTTTGTTGTTTTAATTGCTGCGGCGTCGAAGCGAGCATAAAACGTGTTCAGCTCATCAGCCAGTGAAGCATCTGCATTCATCATTGAAGAAGCTGGTCGTTTATAGTCCGTTATAGTCCGCAGTCCTTTCCACAGGCTCCTTGAGTCGCACTGTCGTAGCTGTGATTCTAGTTTTTCCCCGTAGCTCCGCTTTGCCTTTCGGACCGCGCTGCGCACGTTGTAGGACGCAGCCTTGTATAGGTCCATATTACCGGAGACAAGCCCTTCATTGTAGGCAGCGGTGCGTGATCTCAGAGCGTCGCGGATGTTTTTATCCACCCACGGCTTCTGGTTGGGAAACGTTCGGATGATAGTTCTTTCTGCTGTGTCGTCCGCTAGTTTCCCGATAAATCCCACAACCGCTTCCGTAAACATGTTGATGTCATCAGAGCTGCGCCGAAACATGTCCCAGTCTGCGTCATCCAGTGCGTCCTGCAGCGCGGCCACCGATTGGTCCGTCCAGCGAGTGACCTCCCTCCTGATTGGTGGTTGCTGCTTTAGCCTTTGTTTGTAAGCAGGCATGAGGAAGATGGCGGAATGGTCCGATTTTCCAAATGCCGGCAGGGGCTGAGCCTTGTAACAGTTCTTGAACGGGGTGTAGCAGTGGTCTAATGTCCTCGTGCCCCGGGTGGGGCAGTTGATGTGCTGGTGAAGGTTGTGAAATGTCCGTTTGAGATTCACTCTGTTAAAATCTCCCATAACAATGAGTGCGGCATCTTGGTGAAGTGTTTGTTGATGTGTGAGAGCCTCATGTAGCTCACATAAGGCAGTGTCCGAGTCTGCGTGAGGCGCAATGTAAACAGTGCAGGCAATGACCGCAGTGAATTCCGGAGGGAGATAGAAAGGGCGACACTTAACAATCAAAAGCTCCAGATTGGGCGAGCAAGAGCGTGTGAGTGGGGAGATGTTTGTGCTGTCGCACCATCTGTTGTTCACCATCAAACATACTCCACCACCTCTTTTCTTCCCCGACTCCATTGTCCTGTCCATGCGGTAAACCGAAAAGAACCCCGTCGGCTGCACGGCGTGGTCTGGTATCGCTGGGTTCAGCCAAGTCTCAGTGAAGCAGAGGAGGTTGCAGTCCCGAATGTCTCTCTGGAACTTGATTCTGGCTCTGAGGTCATCAAGCTTGTTCTCGATGGATTGAACATTGGCTAGCAGGATACTGGGCATGGGTGCACGGTGTGCGCGAGCCCGTAGCCTGTTCCTGATGCCGGCTCTTTTACCTCGAGGCCATCGCTTAGGGTCGCATCCTGTGTTCTCTCTCAGGATCTCCTTTGGCCAGGTTGGGTCCGGAGTTAAACATGGTGAAATGTTCGTGTATTGCAGACCAATAGAAACCAAAGTGTCTCTACTGTAGCGGATTTGTTTGTTTTGCATGATGCCCATGCAAGATTATCGCAGATATAGCAAAAAGTGACGAAAAACTGCAAAAAGTGGAGAAGTTAGGGCAGAGCATCCAGCACGGCAGCCGACCTCACTGGCGCCATTTTACATTGTCGGCCGCTTATCGGGGCCTGGAGCCTGGGGCTCGCTCGGGCCACTTCGGAGGTGGGATGCCCCCGGCCTCTCAAATTCAAATTCAAATTCAAATTCAAATTTTATTTGTCACGTACACAGTCATACACAGTACGATATGTAGTGAAATGCTTGGACAACTGCTCGTGACCTAAAGAAAACAAAAAAGGAAAAGGCTATGAATAAGATAGGAAATAAATATGAAAAATGAAAAAGGGTAAATTTAACTAGGAAGGAATAAAATATAAATTAAGGTTAAAAATGAAATAACTGTACAACACAAATTAGAATGAAGGGTAAATTTAACTGGGAGAATAAGATAAAATATATAAATGAAAGTTGAAAATAAAATAACTGTACAACAAACTACACAATATAGAACTATATAAGAATGTATGAAGAAATATAAATAAATATATACACAATAACAGCAGCATATACACAATAACAGCAGCGTGATTTAAGTAATGAAGTGAAAACAATGTCCAGAATGTCCAGTGTGTGTAAGAACTGTATGTGTGGGTCAGTACTGTGTGGTGGTGTGATTGAGAGACCGTATCGCCTGCGGGAAGAAGCTCCTCCTCAGTCTCTCTGTGTTGGTCTTCAGGGAGCGGAATCGCTTTCCTGACCTCAACAGAGAGAACAGTCTGTTGTTGGGATGGCTGAGGTCCTTCACGATCTTCCTGGCCTTGGTCCAGCACCGCCTGCTGTAGATTGAGTGCAGGTCAGGGAGCTCGGAGCGGATGGTGCGCTCAGCTGATCGCACAACCCTCTGTAGAGCTCGTCTGTCCTGCATGGTGCTGTTCCCGAACCAGGTTAAGATGTTTCCCGTCAGGATGCTCTCTATGGTGCAGGAGTAAAAGTTCCTGAGCACCTTGGAGGGCAGTTGGAAGTCTCTCAAGCGTCTGAGGTGGTATAGACGCTGACGGGCCTTTTTCACCACGGTGTTGATGTGACAGGACCATGACAGGTCCTGCGTGATGTGAACTCCGAGGTATTTGAAGCTGTCCACTCTCTCCACTGGGCACTCGTTGATGACGGGGGTCTGGTAGTTCCTCTCCTGCTTAGTGCTGAAGTCCACTATCAGCTCCTTTGTCTTACTGACGTTTAGAAGGAGGTTGTTCCTCTGGCACCAGTTCTCCAGATTCCTAATCTCCTTCAGGTAGGCCGTCTCGTTGTTATCAGAGATCAGGCTAATTGCCCAGTGCGATTACAGTATACAGTATTATTGTCACTGCTACATTTCTGTGATGCTACCAGAAATTATTTCCACTGCTAATTAATTACCATTGAGCTCAAAGGTCCTATTAATAAACGGTTAACGAATGTGTATTTATGACGACGATTTGTGAGACTGGTAAACTTATGATACGTACGATGGTCTTTACTTTCTACACTTGTGCATTTCAAGGTCCTGTACCCATCCGTCGGTAAACTGTTTCTGAACATGCCCCAGTCTGCGTCATCGAGTGCGTCCTGTAACGCGGCCACCGATTGATCCGTCCAGCGCGCGACCTTCCTCTGAACCGGAACTTCCTGTTTCAGCCTATGTTTGTATTTTGGGATGAGGAAGATGGCGGCGTGATCAGATTTGCCAAAAGGAGGGCGGGATTGTGCCTTGTAGCCGTCCTTGACCGTAGTGTAGCAGTGGTCCAGTGTCCTTTCACCTCTGGTGGGGCAGGAGATGTATTGATAAAAGTTCGGCGCTGCGCGTTTGAGGTTGGCGCTATTAAAGTCCCCCGTCACAATAAGCGCAGCGTCCCGGTGTTGTGTCTGGTGCTGTGTGAGTGCCTCATGCAGCTCGCATAAGGCGGTGACCGTGTCCGCTTGTGGTGGAATATAAACGGCACTTATAATGACCGATGTAAATTCCCGAGGTAGATAAAAAGGACGACACATGATGGACAGTAGTTCCAGATTTGGTGTGCAGGAGCGTGTGAGAGGAACAACGTTCGCACTGTTGCACCAGTTGTTGTTCACCATTAAACACACGCCACCTCCCCTTGACTTCCCCGAGTCCCGTGTCCTGTCCATGCGGTGAACCGAGAAGAACTCGGCCGGCTGGATGGCATGGTCCGGCACCGCTGGGTTCAGCCATGTCTCGGTGAAGCAGAGGAGATTGCAGTCCCGAATGTCTCTCTGGAACTTTACCCTGGCCCTGAGGTCGTCAAGCTTGTTCTCCAGTGACTGGACGTTGGCGAGCAGGATGCTAGGCAGAGGTGTGCGGTGTGCACGAGCTCTCAGCCTGTTCCTGACGCCGGCTCGCTTCCATCTAGGCCGCCGCCGCTTCCCTTTGTTCTCCCTCAAGATCTCACTCGGCCAGCTCGGATCCGGAGTTAAAAACTTCGAATTGTGAGTACATCAGAATCAGAATCAGAATCAGAATCAGAATGGGTTTATTGCCAGATGTTGAGGTTTACAACATTAGGAAATTGCTGCGGTGCTTCAGTGCAGACAATAAGAATTAAAGTGCTATGTAGAAAGAAAGATATGTGCATGAGATATACATGAGATATATACATGAGAATAAGAATTATGAGTGCTACGTAGAAAGATATATACATGAGTGCAGGTGGTGATCAGTGCCAAACATGAAATGATGCAGTGACACAGCGTAGGGTCATGTGTTAGTGGCGGGGACAATCATGTGGTTATTGTTCATGTGTCCAACAGCAGAGGGGAAGAAACTGTTCTTGTGGCGAGAGGTTCTGGTGCGAATGGACCGGAGCCTCCTGCCTGAGGGGAGCAGGTCAAACAGACTGTGTCCAGGGTGAGAAGGGTCAGCTGAGATCCGGGCTGCACGCCGCAGTGTCCTGGAGGTGTACAGGTCCTGCAGAGATGGGAGTCTGCAGCCAATCACCTTCTCAGCAGAGCGCACAACACGCTGCAGTCTCTGTTTGTCCCTGATAGTGGCTCCAGCGTACCACACGGTGATGGAGGAGGTGAGGATGGACTCGATGATTGCAGTGTAGAATTGCATCATCGTCCGTGTTGGCAGGTTGAATTTCTTCAGCTGCCTCAGGAAGTACATCCTCTGCTGGGCTTTCTTGATGACGGAGGTGATGGTGGGCTCCCACTTCAGGTCCTGGGTGATGGTGGTACCCAGGAAGCGGAATGAGTCCACAGAGGTGATGGGGGTGTCAGTCAGGATGATGGGGGGGAGTGGGGCTGTGTGCTTCCTGAAGTCCACAATAATCTCCACTGTCTTCTGGGCATTCAGCACCAGGTTGTTGTGGCTGCACCAAGACACCAGACGTTCAACCTCCCTCCTGTAGGCAGACTCGTCCCCGTCCGAGATGAGCCCAATGACGGTGGTGTCATCTGCGAACTTGATTAGCTTGACAGACTGGTGGGTGGAGGTGCAGCAGTTGGTGTACAGGGAGAAGAGCAGAGGAGAAAGAACACAGCCCTGAGGGGAGCCGGTGCTGATGGTCCGGGAGTCCGAGACATTCTTTCCCAGCCTCACGTGCTGCTTCCTGTCCGTCAGGAAGTCAGTGATCCACCGGCAGATGGGATCAGGCACATTCATCTGGGAAAGCTTGCCTCGGAGATGGTCTGGAAGGATGGTGTTGAAGGCAGAGCTGAAGTCCACAAACAGGATCCTGGCGTAGGTTCCTGGGGAGTCCAGATGCTGCAGGATGAAGTGTAGGGCCATGTTGATGGCGTCGTCTACAGACCTGTTGGCTCTATATGCAAACTGCAGGGGGTCCAGGAGGGGGGCCGTGAGGGTCTTGAGATGGGAGAGAACTAGGCGCTCAAATGACTTCATGACCACAGATGTCAGAGCCACGGGTCTGTAGTCATTTAGTCCAGTGATCCTAGGTTTCTTGGGGACGGGATTATGGTAGAGGACTTGAAGCAGGCAGGCACATGACATGCCTGCAGTGAGGAGTTGAAGATGCCAGAAAACACTGGGGCCAGCTCGTTTGCACAGTGTCTGAGGGTGGCAGGAGACACACTGTCTGGGCCGGGAGCTTTCCGAGCATTCAGACTCCTAAACTGCTTCCTCACATCTGCTTCATGAATATGAAGAGTTGTGGTCGGAGGAGGTGGTGTGAAATCCTCTTTTGTGTGGGGTGAGGGGGCGGGTGTTGCAGGTGAACAGTTTGAAGGTGGTGATGGCTCTATGGAGGGGGGAGAGGTGGGGGAATGAGTGTCCAAAGTGCCTCTATTGTTGGGGTCGTTGGAGGTGTGAAGGCTGCCTGATGGCTCGTCAAAACGGCAGTAGAAGTCGTTGAGGGTGTTGGCCAAGAGCAAGTCATCAGTGGAGTGGGGGGTTTTAGGCTTGTAGTTTGTAATATTCCTAAAACCTTTCCACACAGAGGCCGAGTCATTCTCTGAGATCTGCTGCTGCATCTTCTCAGAGTGCTGATGTTTGGCAATGTCCACTTCTTTAGTGAACCTGTACTTGGCCTCTCTGTAGCAGTCCCTGTCTCCGCTTCTGAACGCCTTACTCTTTTCCAGCCACAGATTTTTGAGTTTAGGAGTAAACCAGGGTTTGTCATTGTTATAACTCACCCTGGTGCGTGATGGCACAATGCTGTCCTCACAGAAGTGGATATAGGAGGTGACAGTGTCCGTAAACTCGTCCAAGCTGTTAGAAGCAGCCTTCATTGTGTCCCAGTCTGTGGTCTCCAAACACGTGCGAAGCTCCTCCACAGCCTCGTTGCTCCACAGTTTTTTGGTCCTCACGACAGGTTTGGAGAGCTTCAGCCTCTGTCTGTACGTGGGGATCAGGTGGATCATGACGTGGTCAGAAAGTCCGAGTGAAGCGCGCGGCACCGCGCGATAGGCCCCGCTGATCGTGCTGTAGCAGTGGTCTAATGTCCTCTCCTCTCTGGTCGGGCATTTAATATACTGCTTGTATTTCGGAAGCTCATGGCTCAGATTGGCTTTGTTAAAGTCCCCAAGAGCAATGATGAGAGAGTCCGGGTATGTCCGCTCCATGTGGAGAATCTGCTCTGCGAGTGCGCACTGAGCTGCTTGCGCATCCGCGTCTGGCGGGATGTAAACAGCGGCCAGGATGAATGAAGCAAACTCCCGCGGAGAATAAAACGGTTTGCAGTGAATAAAAAGATATTCCAGAGAGGGAGAGCAGTGCTGAGCAATCACTGTTACATCTGTGCACCAGCCACTATTGATGTAGAAGCAGACACCTCCACCTTTGGTTTTACCGGAGAGAGCGGCCTGCCGGTCCGCGCGCAGCAGATGAAAGCCCTCCAGCTTGAGCGCGCAGTCCGGGATGTCCTCACTGAGCCACGACTCCGTAAAACATAAGACACAGGAGGAGGCAAAGTCTCTGTTCATGCTTCTCATCAGGGCCAGTTCGTCTATCTTATTCCAGAGTGAGCGTACATTAGAAAGGAAGATCCTTTCTAATGTACGCTCACTCTGGAATAAGATAGACGAACTGGCCCTGATGAGAAGCATGAACAGAGTAAACCATTGTAAACCAATAGAAACAAGAGTGTCACTGTCATACC
Organism: Rhamphochromis longiceps; assembly: GCF_057381845.1. Taxonomy (NCBI): domain Eukaryota; kingdom Metazoa; phylum Chordata; class Actinopteri; order Cichliformes; family Cichlidae; genus Rhamphochromis; species Rhamphochromis longiceps. The sequence continues at coordinate 1,959,621 of NC_140565.1, forward strand.
TAATGTACCCAATGGTGGTGATTTTGCCGATTTAGAAACGCTGAAAACTAACTTAAAAAACAAAGACAAAGAAAAAGTGGTCGGAGCAGTCGTGACGGCAGCCGACCTCACCGGCGCCATCTCTCGGCCTGGGGCTCGGTCACTCAGGCACGGCTGGCTGCCGGTTTACTTGAAAAGACTTGATATTTCACCCCAAATATAAAATTTAACATACATATTATATAGAGATTGAAAATGTGACGTCATTCACGGGTAGAACCGCAAAGGATTCTGGGAACTCGTGGCAAGAGGTACTAGCGCACGCAGGCTTTCAATTGAAATCAGTCACACAGCGATAAAAAGAAACACAAAAATGTCAAGAAGCTGTTGTATTATTAACTGCAATAGCCGGTCGCATGACAGCCACGGGAAGCCGACGGGTAAAGAGATCGGTTGTTATCGGATTACGTCGTTGAAGAGAAATTGTTCGAGCCGTGTTTCCGAAGTAACAAAGAGGCGACGGATGGCCTGGATTGCAGCCATTCAAAGACCAATTATAACGTCCCAGAACACTCCAGCTCACATGTTAGTCTGCTCCAAGCATTCCCACAAAGGTCAGTCCTCTGTTGTAGTTAATGCGTCATTTTCATAACATAATTGGTGATATAGGTCACAAGCAAGTCTGGCGCTGAACAGAAATTGTCGCTCCTTTGTTTATTGTGCATAAATAGTGAATTGTACTGACACAATATTGCGTTTCGCTTCTGTTATTATGGTACATTGACAAAAACATATACTTTTATTCACAGGGTAAAACAGTTGTTTTGTATCACTAAATTCAAATTCAAATTCAAATTTTATTTGTCACGTACACAGTCATACACAGTACGATATGTAGTGAAATGCTTGGACAACTGCTCGTGACCTAAAGAAAAAAAAAAAGGAAAAGGCTATGAATAAGATAGGAAATAAATATGAAAAATTAAAAAGGGTAAATTTAACTAGGAAGGAATAAAATATAAATTAAGGTTAAAAATGAAATAACTGTACAACACAAATTAGAATGAAGGGTAAATTTAACTGGGAAAGAATAAGATAAAATATATAAATTAAAGTTGAAAATAAAATAACTGTACAACAAAATACACAATATAGAACTATATAAGAATGTATGAAGAAATATAAATAAATATATACACAATAACAGCAGCTGTACAAGTATTAACCGGAAATGAAGAATATAGTGACCAGTGTTGTGCAAAAACACTGTCCAGAAAGTCCAGTGTGTGTGTAAGAACTGTATGTGTGGGTCAGTACTGTGTGGTGGTGTGATTGAGAGACCGTATCGCCTGCGGGAAGAAGCTCCTCCTCAGTCTCTCTGTGTTGGTCTTCAGGGAGCGGAATCGCTTTCCTGACCTCAACAGAGAGAACAGTCTGTTGTTGGGATGGCTGAGGTCCTTCACGATCTTCCTGGCCTTGGTCCAGCACCGCCTGCTGTAGATTGAGTGCAGGTCAGGGAGCTCGGAGCGGATGGTGCGCTCAGCTGACCGCACAACCCTCTGTAGAGCTCGTCTGTCCTGCATGGTGCTGTTCCCGAACCAGGTTAAGATGTTTCCCGCCAGGATGCTCTCTATGGTGCACGAGTAAAAGTTCCTGAGCACCTTGGAGGGCAGTTGGAAGTCTCTCAAGCGTCTGAGGTGGTAGAGACGCTGACGGGCCTTTTTCACCACGGTGTTGATGTGACAGGACCATGACAGGTCCTGCGTGATGTGAACTCCGAGGTATTTGAAGCTGTCCACTCTCTCCACTGGGCACTCGTTGATGACGGGGGTCTGGTAGTTCCTCTCCTGCTTAGTGCTGAAGTCCACTATCAGCTCCTTTGTCTTACTGACATTTAGAAGGAGGTTGTTCCTCTGGCACCAGTTCTCCAGATTCCTAATCTCCTTCAGGTAGGCCGTCTCGTTGTTATCAGAGATCAGGCTAATTGCCCAGTGCGATTACAGTATACAGTATTATTGTCACTGCTACATTTCTGTGATGCTACCAGAAATTATTTCCACTGCTAATTAATTACCATTGAGCTCAAAGGTCCTATTAATAAACGGTTAACGAATGTGTATTTATGACGACGATTTGTGAGACTGGTAAACTTATGATACGTACGATGGTCTTTACTTTCTACACTTGTGCATTTCAAGGTCCTGTACCCATCCGTCGGTAAACTGTACCTGGGCTTGTTGCAGTGACCGGAAGTCACTAAACTTCACGAGTGTATGCACTCACAAGAACCGTATAATTATAAATATGTATATAAATATGCTACGATGAGATAGCTGACTTCATCTAACTAGCAAATGGTTTCCAGGCTACGTTGGTGATGCAGTTTTTTTTTTAATATGTATGATATTTTTGTCATGCGATTTTAAAGCCAGTCCTACAAGCGCATCCAAGAATAACATGCGGCTTATCTCCGAACTGTCGGTGAAAATTATTCTTGGAGCTAGGTTTAATTGAGCTGCATTTTAAAGAGGTGCAATTTCACAATTTGTGTATATTTTCTAAGTTCACTATTTTGTCATGTGTTGAGAAAAACACAGATTTAAAAATTACATGGTCTAATATTTACATTTAGCATATAACTGCAACATGCTTTTTTTCGTTTTTTTTTTAAAGACTCGAAAGGACTTGAAATTCAAAATTTCAGACTTGTGACTTTACTCGGACTTTTACACCAGTGACTTGAGACTCGACTCTGACTTGCCTGACATTACTTGAGACTTGACTTGAGACTTGAGGATAAAGACTTGAGACTTACTTGCGACTTGCAAAACAATGACTTGGTCCCACCTCTGCTATAATATGTTACATACAACATGCTTTAGTTTTCATTTTAAATAAATGTTCTTAATTCCATAATAGTCCCTTGTTTTTCTGTAAAATCATATGACTATGTGACTGTAACTTGTAAATTTAAATCATGCTTTTATTAAGTACTCGGTATCGGCATCAGCGTGTACTGAAGTACTCGTACCCGTACTCATTTTCCAAAAAAGTGGTATCGGTGCATCCCTAGTTAAACATAAATAAGTATGCATCAGCATGATAGTGTATAATGCTAGCACAAACAAAAATCTGGGAGACACTCAAAATTTTTTGCTTCCACTTAATTAATTCTTGTTTTTAATGGCCTTTCATTTTCTATGTGATGACCAGTGAATCACCAGTGCTGTTTTCACATGCTCTAAAGTAATAATTGCAAATAACATGTTGACACATCATAAAAAAAATTAATTGTATTAACAATAAATGTAAGTATATAGGGCTTGGCATTACGCTTTGAATTCTGGTATGTGGGAGCCATGTTAATTGTGTAAGAAATGTAAATAAACCATAGAAACAAACAGTACATCAGAGAAACAGCCAATTTAGAAGAGGGACGGTAAAAACAACATATTAAAATTCCCAAAAGTATGCTGCATATGAATACGTGAACGAGGGAAGCCTGGAATTTGTATGTGGACAAAAATCTGCATTATGTACAGGTTGTATCTATATGAAACAGCCAATAATGAGCACATAGACAGAAGAAAAACTTCTTGCCACCGCAGTTTGCTCTCTCTCTCTGTTACGTAATAAATTGTAAACTCCTTTAGTAGTGCCTTTATTACTTAATTATTTTTATTATTATTAGTATTATCATTTATTGTTATTTACTTAAACATGACACATAGTTTAGGGAAGATTTTGCAGTTGTGTCATTTCAACTGGAATCATTCAGCTGCACATTACTTGGGGGAAAAAAGGCCTTCTGAAAAAGATCTCTTACTTCTTGCTTTAGAACATGATACTATATTGTAGGAAAACCGTGAAAATTTGACACGTTTTTCCCTCGTGATAATTTGTAGCATCGCAAAGGCGTACATTATTGAGTAATAACAAATCAAATGATTGATTTGATTAGATTTAAGCATCAAGACCGAGAATGACCAGCACACTGTTTGAAGAAACAAGGATTCCTCCTGAGGAGCAGGCTAAAGTGGCTGGGGAGAGGGTAGTCTGGGTCTATTTACTGAAGCTGCTGGCACCGCCAGCGGAGCCCGGAACCAGATAATGGATGGATGAGAGTCTTGCAACATTGCCGTAGCGCAGGTGATGAAGACTGCATCCCAAGCCCGATTAGTTATGGAGTCTTTTAAAATGTTTTCCATATTTTTGGGGAAGGATCAAATTATTAATATTACTTTACCTTTCGAAGGAAGTTTCAGCCGAAAATGATAGCGAGGCATTTCTGTTGCGCTAGCATTTCAGCAAAAAACGTTATAAAATAAAAAAACAGAATAACCGTAACAATAGCCACTTCTTAAATTCGTAGTATTCACAGACTGCAGTGTAATTGTTCCATGTGCAGTATCTGCTCCGCGAGTGCGCACTGAGCTGCCTGCGCATCTGCGTCTGGCGGGATGTAAACAGCGGCCAGGATGAATGAAGCAAACTCCCGCGGAGAATAAAACGGTTTGCAGTGGATAAAAAGATATTCCAGAGAGGAAGAGCAGTGCTGAGCAATCACTGTCACATCTGTGCACCAGCCACTATTGATGTAGAAGCAGAGACCTCCACCTTTGGACTTACCGGAGAGAGCGGCCTGCCGGTCCGCGCGCAGCAGATGGAAGCCCTCCAGCTTGAGCGCGCAGTCTGGGATGTTCTCACTGAGCCACGACTCCGTAAAACATAAGACACAGGAGGAGGCAAAGTCTCTGTTCATGCTTCTCATCAGGGCCAGTTCGTCAATCTTATTCCCGAGTGAGCGTACATTAGAAAGGAAGATCCCAGGAAGAGCAGTTCGCAGTCCGCGTCTCCTCAAACGCACGAGTGCGCCGGCTCGCTTCCCTCTCTTTCGGCGTCTCGCTTTCCTGGTCAGAGTCAGCAGTAAATCTGCCGCAGATGCGACAAATATTGGAAATAAATCCACAGGCGTTGTAGTCCTGTAGTTAAGGAGCTCTTCTCTGGTGTACGAGTATCCAGAGGAGTGCCCAGACACAGAAGAAATGCACAAAAACAAAACAAAAGTAACGCACTGAAGCATGTTACATGTGATTGTGTGAAAACTAGAGTGTTGATAAAATTGGGATGGTGGGGGAGGTATACAATAAAACCACCCTGTAGTTCCCCATGGATGAAATTGAAGGGCAGATAACAGTGAAGGGATGAGTGGGGCCACTGCAGCCGCACACATCCAGCCTCTGGGTAACGCACCAAGGCTTCCAGCAGCACCCACCCCAGTACTCACTGCCACTAACAGAGGCAGACACACAGACACTCCAAAGAAGCAACCACTACTCTCCAGCCACCAAGAGGCCGCCAGACGCCCATAGTACCAGAGAGTATCCTGGAGAGATTACAGCCGACCACCCCCACTAAGTAATGTAAATAATGAGTGGGGACCAGAGAGAGACAAATTCATCCAGATTTTTGAAGAGGTAGACATTCTCTTTACAGTAATGTGATCATGATTGATACATAAGGTGTTTTTTGATTTCCAGCTCACGAGGATCGTTTTCTTGGTGATGCAAAAAGAAGCAAGGCATATATATGATGTATTTGCTTCCATATCTAGTTCACTTATGTCACTTATGATGCACAGCCTGGTTGAGGTTGGGATACAGCAACTAAACTATACGGATAGTTCTTCACATATCTTAAGCCAGAACCTCTTGACAGGCATGCAGGACCATATAGCAAGCATATATCCGAAAAAGTTGATTCTATTCATTTGGACTTACCGTTTTCAGTGGGAGAAATATTTTGTCATTCATCCAAATTACTTTGTCCATATTAGCTGACTGCAGGTTTACTCAGTCTGATAAACAGTAAATTAATATGCAAATTGTCATGACCATTGATCAACAACCACTGATGAATTCCCATTGTTTGTTTTTTTAATAATTTAAAAATGCATAAGCATATCAGAATGATGTGATGGTGAGGAAGAGCACCCCTCCTCACAACACCCAGGTTCTGTGTCTAACCTCAGCCGATGTGAGAATTTCACTTCACGGAGTTAACCCACGGAAGGCTGCTGGTCCAGATATCATCCCTGGGAGAGTGCTCAGAGAATGTGTAGACCAGCTGGCAGATGTTCTCGCTGACATCCTCAGTCTTTACTTCCCGTGGAAACGGAGAAATCTCCCACCACCCATTCTCACCACCTTCTACAGAACGACTGTCAAGAACGTCCTAAAGAGCTGCATCACTGTCTGATATGGGAACTGCACCGTATCGGATCGCAATACCCTATGCGGATATTAAGAACATCTGAAAAGCTCATTGGAGCCTCTCTTCCCTTCATCACATGCACCTATCGCAAATGGTGCACCTGCAAAGCCACCAGCATTGTGGAGGACCCCACACACTCTTCACCCTGAACTCTTTAGGCCCTCAATGCCAGACTGCAAAACAGTGTCTTCCCCCTGAACACTCTGTGACTGGACTGACACACCCACGCAAACCTTCATACTAACAGCTGCTGGGCGGAAGAACCTGCGATTATGTTCCTTTGTACACCTAGGATGCAGCAGTCTGTCAGTGATGGACCTCTCCCGTTCTGCAACAGCTTCATGCATGGGGTGGGAGCCATTATTAAGAATGATGTTATTTTTGCCAGAGTTCTTCTGTCTCCGACCACTTGCACTTGGTCAAATGGGCATCCTAGAACAGAGCTGGCCTTCACGATGAGCTTATCCAACTGCTTCCATCTCAACTGTATATAAGCTGTTGTTCCAACAGACAACACCATAGAAGATGAATGACACCACAGCAGAGTCAAAAAAGGTCTTCCAGAGCACCCCCGGTACTCGAAAAGATCTGTCAGTGGACGCATAGGAGAAAACTAAGGGTTCAGTGTCTAGCCCAAGGATATATGGGCAAGATACACATTCAATTTTATTTATGCAGATTCTAATGTATTATTGTAAGCTAGAACCTACAATAATACATACAGAGAATAACCCAACAATCATATGATCCCCTATGAGCAAGCACTTTGGCGACAGTGGGAAGGAAAAACTCCCTTTTAACAGGAAGATACCTCCGACAGAACCAAGCTCAGGGAGGGGCGGGGCCATCTGCTGCGACCGGATGGGGTGAGAGAAGGAAGACAGGCAAGGCAAGGCAAGTTTATTTATACAGCACAATTCAACAACTAGGTGATTCAAAGTGCTTCACAGAGACATTAAAAAACAAAAAACAATAAAAAGTGTGTTTTAAAATTGATAAAAAAAAAAAAAAGTAGATAAAATCAGTAGTTAAAATTTAAGTTTTGCAATTTAAGCTTAAAAGTGTGGATTTGGTGCTTTATTCAAATGCAGCTGAGAACAGGTGAGTCTTCAACCTGGATTTAAATAAACTGAGTGTTTCAGCTGATCTGAGGCTTTCTGGGAGTTTGTTCCAGATATAAGGAGCATAAAAGCTGAATGCAGCTTCTCCGTGTCTGGTTCTGACTCTGGGAACTGATAAAAGACCAGATCCAGATGACCTGAGGGATCTGGAAGGTTCATACTGGGTCAGGAGGTCACTGATGTATTTTGGTCCTAAACCATTCGGAGCTTTATAGACCAGCATCAGAACTTTAAAGTCTATCCTCTGACGGACAGGCAGCCAGTGTAAAGACCTCAGAGCTGGACTGATGTGGTCCACTTTTTTGGTCTTAGTGAGGACTCAAGCAGCAGAGCTCTGAATGAGCTGTAGTTGTCTGACTGATTTTTTAGGTAGACCTGTAAAGATGCTGTTACAGTAATCAAGCCTACTAAAGATGAATGCATGGACTAGTTTTTCCAGGCCCTGTTGAGACATCAGATCTTTTATCCTTGAGATATTCTTGAGGTGATAGTAAGCTGACTTTGTTATTGTCTTAATGTGTTTTTCTAAGTTTAGGTCTGCATCCATCACTACACCCAAATTTCTCGCCTGGTTTGTGGTTTTTAGGTGTATAGATTGAAGTTCTCTGGTGACCTGTAATCGTTTTTCTTTGGCACCAAAGACTATTACCTCAGTTTTGTTTTTGTTTAGCTGGAGAAAATTGTGGCACAACCAGTCATTAATTTCCTCAATGCATTTACCAAGAGCCTGTACAGGGCCTCGATCTCCTGGTGACATTGTGATGTATATTTGTGTGTCATCTGCATAGCTGTGATAGTTTATTTTGTTGTTCTTTATAATCTGTGCCAGTGGGAGCATGTAAATGTTAAACAGAGGGGGTCCCAAGATGGAACCTTGGGGAACTCCACATGTGATACTTGTCTGCTCAGATGTGAAGTTACCTATTGATACAAAGTATTTCCTGTTTTCTAAGTATGTTTTGAACCAGTTTAGTACAGTTCCTGAAAGACCTGCCCAGTTCTCCAGTCGTTTGAGTAATATGTTGTGGTCAACTGTATCAAATGCTGCACTGAGATCCAGTAAAACTAAGACTGACATTTTTCCACTGTCTGTATTCAGACATATGTCATTAAACACTTTGGTCAGAGCGGTTTCAGTGCTGTGGTTCTGTCTAAAGCCTGACTGGAAGGCATCATAGCAGTTATTCTGTTTTAAGAAGTAATTGAGCTGTTGAGAAACTGCTTTTTCAATGATCTTACTTAAAAATGGGAGATTTGAGATCGGCCTGTAGTTGTTCATTTGTGTCTTGTCAAGATTGTCCTTTTTCAGTATAGGTTTGATTACAGCAGTTTTTAGTGATTCTGGAAACACACCTGACATTAAAGAAAAGTTGACGATCTGTAACAGGTCTGACTCAAAAGTCTTTGAGACCTTTTTGAAAAAACTTGTTGGCATTACATCTAAAAAGCAAGAGGAGGGGTTCAGTTGACCTAAGATGTCCTCCAGGTCTTTGCTGTTAATAGGGCGAAACTGTTTGATGGTGTTTAAACACTTTTTCGGTGGACACAGTACATATCCTGAATATGCTGTTGATGTACCAATTGCTTGTCTAATCTTTTGGATTTTTCTGTGAATAATTTGGCAAAGTCATTGCAGGTCAGAGTGGTCTATTAACACATAGTGAGTGAGGAAAGTGACTGAAGAAGAAATACACATGGAGAAGAAGAGACCTGAGGAGGGGGATGACTTGAGCAATCGAGCAACCCTCCATCTCAGTGCAAACACCTACAGTTTAGTTTTATTTATGTTATTACTAAAAACCAGGGAGTGGTATTAAGAAGTGGGGTATATATAAATTAACTAGGCAGAAAGAGAGTGAGAGGTGGAGAAAATAGGACCTTTAATCCAGTTGTGGCTCCCAGCAAATACCTGTCTCTGTGATGTATTTATTGTTTTAATAACGTCAGCATTGCAGTGGATTTGTCCTGATCTTGAAAAATTATATATATTGATTTGTACGATGGGAGAGTGGACTGAGCGGGAAGGGGAAAGCCCATCTCTTTGTTAAAGCACCAATAACAGATCCAGGTTTATAATGCCCTGAGCAGTCACGCTGATAGAAGTGTGGATCAGTTTGATACTGAATTTCCTGCTTAGCCTCTAAGTAGATTCTATTTGTCATCTTACTTACCTCTAGCGCTGTGAAAGCCTGTTCAATGCCATTTTGTTATGGTTATTCACATAAATTCACAGGGTGCCACAGATGAACAGCCGCAGTATGAAAATAAAGCTTATTTGCTTTCTTTCCAAATGTTACGTGAGAAGGTTGAAGGTTTCAAGTACTGAAATTGGAGAATGTTTGTTTTATTCTGCCTCACAGAGGCACCAACGATGCAAGTGAGAACACACTTGTGCCATTCTTCATCACTCACAAGTTCAGTCAACTTGAGGCTAAAGGTCAAGTCTTTACGGTGGCCCTGAAGTGCAAATCACACCAACAAATTGCTAAACACAAAACTGAGAATCACAAAAACAAAATTGAGAAGCACAAAAACAAAATTGAGAAGCACAAAAACAAAACTGAGAATCACAAAAACAAATCAAGAAGCACAAAAACAAAAGAAGAATCACAAAAACAAATCAAGAAGCACAAAAACAAAAGAAGAATCACAAAAACAAATCAAGAAGCACAAAAACAAAAGAAGAATCACAAAAACAAACTAAGAAGCACAAAAACAAAAGAAGAATCACAAAAACAAATCGAGAAGCACAAAAACAAAAGAAGAATCACAAAAACAAATCAAGAAGCACAAAAACAAAAGAAGAATCACAAAAACAAATTAAGAAGCACAAAAACAAAAGAAGAATCACAAAAACAAATTGAGAAGCACAATTACATTAAGAAAACCGGAAAGGGTAGGTACCAGTCAGCAACAGGAGACATCACTGATTGGATGTCCGATCTGTTCGTCTTTGGAACCGGAAGTTACTCTGCCTGTGGCGCATTTCGTTTGAAGAAGAACGGCGGAATGTTTTGTCCTAGCTGTGGGAAAAAGCTGGTTGAGGAGTCGCCGAACTTTTGCAGCGGCTGTGGCGAGAGGCTTTATCACGCATCTTGCATCGGAGACACTTCACTCCCATTGAGTAAGTTAATAAGCATAATAAAATGTTTGTTATTTATTGATTTATTAGCCTAGCGTTAGCTGTTTCCAGCCCATAGCAGACCAGAGGGCTGTTCCACTAAGCGAGCTCAGAAAATCGAGGCTCATTTGAAAATGCACGCAGCTGTCAAAATGACTGCTCAAGACCTTTCTAGTAGTGAAGGTTTGAGGGCAGTTCTAGTGTTAACAAACCTCGCAGCTAGGGTGCCACGGACCAGACTTGTCCACAAGCATATTGCATAATGAATGAGCAGAAAGACTGCAGGTTAGCCTCGTTCCTGGAACCGAATTTGGGGCAATCGAGCCTGGATTTTCAGAGTGAGCCTGGCTTTTGGGATTAGCTTGCTTCGTGGAACAGTCCTCTGAGCATTTCCACAACTGAAACGATAATAAATTAGTTCATTTATTATGTTTGGTTAACTTTAGGAACTAACCCTATTATGTGTCTATACATTAAAACTTACTGGTGTAGAATTGTATTGGTCAATAGTATCAGTTGCATTGTCATTCCTTGGTAGAAATTTTCTAGTGAGATTATTCAGTGTTGTCCTTATTTGCGTGTTGTGTGGACAATGGAATGTTACATGAATGAATGTCTTTAATGTGTGACATTGTAGTACATTTTTCCTTTGTTTCCCTTTAGCATCACAGACTACCTCAAACTGCCCGACTCCAACCTTCAGCACCTTCATAGAATACAGAAAAAAGAAAAATGAAGAGAGGCAAAAGTTTTCTGAAGGGAGGAAGGGCTTAAAGAAAAAGGAAAAAAGAAAGGTTCAGGTAGTTTGGCTAGCTCAGTCTGAAAACAAGTTGAGGTTAATTTTCTAATGACATTCTTTTGTTATTCCTTAGGGGAGTTGTGTAAAAAATGTTCAGTGTAGTAAAGCTATCCAGAATAAGAACAATTGTTTACGAGTAATTGTACATTTAGGTTGTCAGGAAGATCCCTCTTTAGCAGTTAATAAATATTCAAGTTTGAATAGATCTGCTTAGAGTCATATTAGTATATACTTGGCCCATTGTTCATGTGTTTTTCCTTACAGATAAATGTCGGCTTGATGACCATAAAAAAGGGTGGTTTGAAGCCATACCGTGGAAAAACTATTTTCCTAACAACAGACCCTGACGCTACTGCCACAAGTCTGCTCAATCAAGCTGTTAAAAAAATGAAGGACTTTAACAAAGATCTAAAAGATGGACCTTTCCTTCTGTATCCGGATGGCACTGAGGTCATTACTGTCCCTGGAACACAAAGACCATTTACACTTGAGGCTTATAAGGCTGAAGTTGGCAAGCCTTATCAAAGAATCACTGTTTTCATCTGCTTGAAGAGTGACTTTGAAGATGGTAAGCTGCTAATGTTTGTTTTGATTTTGACACACATTCCCTTAGTTTCAACAACTGCTAATTTTGAAATTGTAAAATGATAACATTATGCATAAAGCACGCAAGTCAATAGCATACCTACATTAAAATGGTGAATGGCCTGTATTTGATATAGCAACTTCTAGGGTTCTACAACCCCCCCAAGACACTTCACAACAAAACCAGTCATTCACCCATACACATTCACACACTGCTGGTGATTAGCTACAATGTGGACACAACTGTCCTGGGACTCACTGACTGAAGCAAGGCTGCTGTACACAGATGCCACCTATTCCTCCCACTACCACCACCTGGCATGGAGGGTGAAGTGTCTTGCCCAAGGACACAACGACTGTGACAGACTGAGCAGGGCTCAAACCTTCAACCTTTTGATTACAGGGCGGGCTTTTAACTCCTCTGCCACCATTGCTGCCTAAATTAGCTTGTATATGTTATGTTTCTTCCTGGAAACATGAAATTCAGCCATTTTTGGATCTACTGAGTCATGATTTTTAAATGCTAACTTTATGCCTTTCGTATTAATCTATTATTCATGATCAAATAAAGTTTCATACATTAGTATGAATTTAGTTTGCTTAGCTTGATTTGTTTTCATGTTTTGTAGTTGGAGAAAACTCAGACTTGTCTGACTCTGACCCCGAGATTGTTATTAAAAGGCCCTCTGAGTTTGATCTTGCTGATACACTGGTAAGTACAATTTAAAAATTTTTTATAGAGTTTTCTTGTTGTTTAGCCACCACCATTTGCCTCAGTTCAGTAAAACAGTTAATAGTTAAATGTGAAATACATTTTGTGTGTGTGTGCGTGCGTGCTCGCTCGCGTGCGTGCGTGTGTTTGTTTGTTTGTTTCAGCCATGGGAACTTCAACATGAAAGCAGTCCTTTACAGAAAGCGGCAGAATATGAGTAAGTGATATTTTAAGAACATCTAATCTTTTACTGTTTTTTGCCTAAACTTTTGTATTAATGAGATATACACTTTTGTCAAGGTTCAAGGTTCTTTATTTGTCACATGCATAGTTATACAAGTATAACACACAGTCATTCATTCTGTATATGGTTTTTGGAACATGGACTACATAATACTTGTATTGCTTGTTTGTTAATCAAGATGCTTAAATATTTTCAAAGTGTCAATTAATATTTTCACAGTACACAACAATAATGCTTTTCTTTGTTCTCTAAGGAAGGGTGCTGGGGATCTTGTGCTTGCTAATGAAGTACAACAGGTGAAAAACTATTTTATTAGTAAAACAGTGCAGCAGACAATCTCCACCGCCTTTACTTTGCAATTAGATGACGATTCACTGTTTGCTTATTACATTCATTGTTATTATACAATGCATTTCACATCATCAATTTTCATACTATCAATAGATTATAACATCCACCCCTTAAAGGTACACTAAGTGAAATAATCACAAAGCAGTCTAATGTCTCAATCATGTTGGAAGGAAGGTTACATTGAAACTAACTGTGTATGACTCGTCTTTCTCATCTAGAATCTTCTGGCGCTGATCCGTAGCCATGAAACTCATGGAACGGGAGGAGGGAGAGTCACTCGTTTGTTTATAAAGATAGACTGTAGTACACAAATTTGACCACAGGATTTCTTATTTCATTCTTACTTACTGTACCTTTAGATAATCTATTGGGATAGGAAACCTAAGGTACATCCATCTACTTCCGGACCATGGGTCCCATACTGCTAAAAAAATAGGAGTCTATGAGCCAATAAAAATTATTTTCTGATCCCGTTTGATGTGTATAATGGATTTAAAATATGATGTCCGTGAAGTATATAAACACATTTTGATGCCAAAAAGTGCTTAAGCGACAGGTGGCAAAGGTTATTTTATGTTTTGTTTGAAAAGACGTGGCGAAATGTAAATGTTCGTCTCACAAAATTGACATCATCGAACCAGACACAGAGAAGAGGAAAAGCTTAGTTTTGTTTAGCGAGCTTCGAATCCTTCTTCCAGGATGATGTGGAGAAAACCACTATAAATCTGGCCATGTGATAATTAGCAGCTACGCTGGGGGAGAAAAGCTTCTGAGGCGACATCATATTTGCGACATCTGACTTGTAGTCATTTTAAGGACAAATTTTTACAAGCTAACAAATCTCAAATTACATTACAGACATAGTCGAAACACAATTATTTATTATTTAAATTGAAGTACAACATATGTGTGATTCAGAGAGTAAGGCAAAGCAGACCAGAAAATAACTTTTATAGCTCCATTCACTTCCATTCATTTTTGTTTTGTTCAGGGACCCACGAGCAGACCAGAAGGGGAGGAGACTTAGGCTCCCTATATTAAAATAATTATCAATTGGTCAAATATGAATTTTCATTCATCCTCTTTTCTGTATTTCCAGGTCATAGATTTGGAAGAAGAAAACGATACAGGCACTACTGAATGCCTCACTGTCGAGAGCTCCTGTTACAGGTGCGTTGTATCTTGAGTAATTATTCCAGAGGTTTGCACAAAATATATACACACAATTATTATAAATGTATGTAGTTTGACTCTTTTACATTTGATTCTTCAGAAAAATAAATAGTAGAATCGTTCTATAAAAGTGGAACTGCATGTTTATGCATTTGTATTTTTGCATCTACACTTTGTGTACATGTTTTCACTCTGCAGAAACTACACACAGCTGTTTGAACCGATTGTGATTGATGATGAAGATCCTACTCCTAACGAAGCCAAAGCTGAGCCCCCAGAAGAACCTGTGTTAGTAATTTAAACATTTGAATCCAATTAACCGCCATCTTGTTCTGTACAAGACATCATGCAATCATGAGAGAAGTATATACACCTTTAAAAAATAAGTTTCCCTTTTTTTTTTTTTAGAGACACCAATTTGGAGGCACATGAAATTATTGCAAATTTGGCACTGGAACTTGACCACAAGAAGGTCAGCAGGTTCAATATATCAAGGTCAGCTGTATGGGATGGAGCTGTTAGAGGATTTCGACGCAGCACATACTCTGACAACTACGACATGCTCATCAAGTTTAATGATGATGCTGGCAGCTTTGAAGACGGTTTGGATACAGGTGGCCCGAGGCGTGAATTCCTCACACTTCTTATGGGCAGTCTGAGAAATCGCCCCATCTTTGATGGACCTCCAGAGAGCCGTTATCTTGTATATAATTCAAGAGGTGGATGTTTTCTCCGTAATTATTACAATGGAAATTTTAATAAAAATTGGCTTATTTTTTTCATTAGCATATTTAATAGCAATTAACCATGATAATTATGTGCCCTGTATAACAGCTGCCAGGCAAGATGAGTACTTTTTAGCAGGAAAGATGATCGCTGTATCCATTGTGCATGGGGGACCAGCACCACATTTCCTCTCCAAGAACCTGGTCAACCACATCACAGGGAATCAGAGTTTCAGCGCCACTGTAGAAGATGTGCAAGATGAGGAGATCACAAAAGTTCTACATCAGGTAGAAAATTACCTAAGCTCAGGGAATGGGTTTACTTAGAAGACACTTGGGGCCAGTTTAAAAGATTAAATCAGGATAACAGTTATCCGTGTTGGATCATATCTTGAAAGTAGGTTCAAGGTAGATTCTGTAATCTGAAAGGACAGATTTCCACCTCCCAACAACACAAGTGAAATAACAAATTGATTATTTCTTTAATCCAATGTTTGAATGAATCGTAAAAGTAGTGAAAATTATTTTTGTTTTTCTTACAGTAAACCTTTTTTTTTTTTTTTTTTTTTGTTTTATAGGTCCTGAAAGCTGAATCAGAGGAGTCTTTGCATAATCTTATTTTGCAAAACAGCACAATCTTCCAAACTGCTGGATGCCTCAGAAATGTCAAGCCTTGTGAGAAACAAGCATTTGTGGAGGAATACCTCAGATGGTACATCCTTGAAAGAAACCAAAGTGTCATACAACGGTAAACTCATTACTCCTTTTAAATTCAGGATGGCCAGTTGCTCATCACAGCAGCCACTGACATTTTCAGACCTTCAGATGTATATGAAAAAACTGATTCGGTAGCATCCGGTGATCTGATGAACAACAACTTAATTCCTGAGCCACTGTTGCACGCTATTAACCTTTTGACACTAGAACTCTAATTTAGTATACATTTATTGTTCACAATGACCCATAATAATCAGTCATGCAACATGATTAATTTTTCAGTTATTTATAAAAAGAGGTGATCCCTTTTTCGACACACTTGTTTATTCCAGTGTGAAAGCACTATTTTTTTTTTTTAAATGCTGAAATCCCAATGAGCTCTTCTTTTTTTGCTGTCACAGTTAATTTATGAGCACTATTAATTATTTTTGTGTATGCATTTGAAATCTGTCCAAATTTATAATGAAAGATCTAGTAGGTAAAGTCATTTAAACACAATTTAGAAGACTGCAATAGTCATAGCTATAAACCAATTATTAGTTATTTGTCTATCCTTTGCAGATTTAAAGATGGACTGGAAAGTCTGAATTTTTTAAGTGCACTGCAAAAACATTCCAGTGTGCTGGCCCCACTCCTATGCTTCTCTGCAAAGGCCCTGACTGCTTCAGAACTGGAGAGCATGTTCAGACCAGATCTCAGCCCAGCAGGAAGCAACAAGCGGCATAAGGAGGTCCTAACACTTGGCTTTTGGGCAGATTATCTCCTTGATTGTGAAGGTTTGAATGGCCGTTTTTATTTGTTTATAGTTTTATGAAAGGAGAGGTAAGGAAATTAATTTTCTGTAATGTACTACAGTGTTTACTTTCTTCTTTCAGAGAAGGCAACAGCAGTGTGTCTGGAAGATTTGATGATGTTTGCCACAGGGCTGACGGCAGTTCCACCGGCAGGAATGACACCACCACCATGCATCCAGTTTTTAAGTGATTCGCCTTTTCCAGTTGCAAACACCTGTGCAAATACTCTGAAGCTACCCATCTGTGACTCATATGGCATCTTTAAGGCCAACATGGACTTTGGAATTCAAAATGCTCCAGGATTTGGATGTTCTTAAATCAGCAAGGTCATCAAGTTACAGTTACTGAGTTACCCTGTTAAGTAGTGTGCCAACGGCAGCTGAACCTAACACATTCATGTGATAAGCAACTTCCATATTGTTAAACATTTAGTTGTTTTTTCTTAATATTGTGTATGTTGGAAAAGTGACAGAAATGCTGGACACTATTTGTAAATGGTTTTATTAAAGAAAATTGTAAATGTTTCCTTGTGGTTAAATGTTAATATTTAAATTCATGCCAGTTGCTGTATATTATGAACAATATTATATTCAATTTAGCAAGAGGGAAAGGAAACACTACTAACATTAAAAAAATGAAGGAAAAACAGAAGGGCTGGAGCACTCAAGTCCAAAGGTTTTATTAGGTGCAAAAAAAGGAAAGAAACTAATGTTTCAACACAGTGTGTGTCTTCGTCAGAGTAACTCTGACAAATGTCATTACAAACTGAAGTTCAGTTGGTATCTAAAACCCAGCTATGTCCTTCAGGGCCAAATACAGTTCTGTGGCCGATTCCCAGTCTTGTGGCTGCTGCAGTGTGTTTTGTTGTACAGCCTGTTGTAAATATTCCTCAATGTTTGGATCACCACACAATCCAACCGGTAGCCCCTCCTCGGGAAACACATCCAGTTCCCTCTCCTCAACAGCAAATCCACAGTCTCTTGAACCATATCTGCAAAATGAAAATAGAACAGTGAAGGATTTTTTGCTGACAATATGGAACTATATAAATCAACGCATGCAGTGACATGTTATAAACTGCTGTATCATACTTATGTGTAAAATTATGAATATATATTAACCAACTTAAGCAATAACAACACCTTGCATTTAGTTTGATGCAAAAGGTTAATTCATTTTGTTAAGAACTCAAATACCTGTGAGGCAAGAGATAGAGTTCGTTTGGAATCCCCCCTGGACACGATGCAAGTCTGCTTGGCCGAATCCTGTGTTTGTTCCAGAGGTCTTTGCATTCATCCAGGTCTTTCTGTAGAACCCCTCTGAAGCAGAATCTCAGCAAGCATTGGTGTTCGTGGCTTCCATTTAAGTTTCCAGAGACTCTTAGGTCTCCAAACAAGTCCATCCAAAACTGAGACCTGGGTATATAATTAATATTTAAGAATCAATTTAGCTTTGTTCTTGGTCATTTTATAGGGTTTGTTACATTTTGGTCCCATTTAAAACATGCCACAAATGGATGTCAAACAAAGTAATGCATATTAGTTTTCCATAAATATTGAAGCGACCCTGCAGTAATGTTCTTGTTAAAAATGCCGTATTCTTTTCACTCTGTTCTGTGTGTTGATTGTGAGGAGTGGAGAGTTTGGTCTGAGTAGTTCATTTTGTATTGGCGTCGTTAAATCTAGGCAAGCATGCTCATTTCGGCACAACAGCTGACAGTGACCATTTTGAGTTCCTGCAATAAAGTGACGGCTGTTAACGTCTATCTCATCCAACTTTTCAACACGTCCAGCAGGACGCTACTCTATTTTCTTAAATGCATGTAAAAAAAACGATCTGATCAGCTTTCACTGTAGCTTACACCTACCAGATACAAATGTACCCACCTTCCTCTTCTGAAATAAGACCACCATGACTCGATGCGCTGATTCCCAGTAGATGATCCGTAACTGTGGCTTGACGATCCAGCATAATAGTCCGTGTGCGCGTGACGGAGGGTACACTGTATTGCTGCCATAGTCCCATTCTCAGTCCCGAAGTCTGTTCGTAATCTCATTGGTATCACACCAAGACTCTTTACACAGTTTATATAATTGTGAGCTATAACAGCCGGGTTGTTGTTTGTTGCTCCACACACAAGCCACATCAGTCTTCTTGAAAAGCCATCTATACATCCTGACAGGGCCAAGCCAAAGGGTTTCAGTTTATCATAGCCATCTACATGCCATATGTAATTGGGCCCCATGGAGTGATACGTGCGTCTTGTGAACCTCCTTCGAGTTCTCAAAGCGATTCCTTGAGGATTTAGTTGTCTCAACAGCCTCATAACTACATCACGCTTGACACGCAGCTTGTGTTTTTGTTTGAGAACTTGCCACATGGTCCGATATCCAAACAATTGTCCTGGTCCTTGAAGCTCGGCCAAAATGGCACGCCTCACCTCAGGAAGTGGAGAATAGTTGCCTCGTCTGTACAGTCCAGATTCTTTTAAATGCGTTTTCAGTGTACGCATACTAATTGCAATGTCATGATTACACTTGAGCATATCCAGTATCACCTCGTATGTATGTCCTGAATCAAAATATTCTCGAATAGCGACAGCTATGTTTGGGTCACCGCTAATGTTCATGTTTGAAAAAAATGCGCCACAGGCAGAGTAACTTCCGGTTCCAAAGATGAACAGCGCGGACGTCCAATCAGTGATGTCTCCTGTTGCCGACTGGTACCTACCCTTTCCGGTTTTCTTAATGTAATTGTGCTTCTCAATTTGTTTTTGTGATTCTTCTTTTGTTTTTGTGCTTCTTGATTTGTTTTTGTGATTCTTCTTTTGTTTTTGTGCTTCTTGATTTGTTTTTGTGATTCTCAGTTTTGTTTTTGTGCTTCTCAATTTTGTTTTTGTGATTCTCAGTTTTGTTTTTGTGCTTCTCAATTTTGTTTTTGTGATTCTCAGTTTTGTTTTTGTGCTTCTCAATTTTGTTTTTGTGATTCTCAGTTTTGTTTTTGTGATTCTCCATTTGTTTTTTTGTTTCTCGATTTTGTTGTTGTGTTTAGCAATTTGTTGGTGTGATTTGCACTTCAGGGCCTCTCAATTTTGTTGTTGTGTTTAGCAATTTGTTGGTGTGATTTGCACTTCAGGGCCACCGTAAGTCTTTCTAAGCTGTGATAAAATTGTGGAAAGGCATATTTTTCTGTCAGATGCTGCACTACTCATGACTGTAACTATATTATAGCTATATTACTATAGCTATATTTAGCTACGGAATATTTGTTAGTCTGTTTAGCCTTGTCGGTTAGTCTGTTTTTTACCTGGTTTAGTTGACTAAGAAATTAGTCACCAGGAATGTTCCCATTTCAACTGTTTCACAATAGTATATGTAGCATCGCCTTAATAGTGTCTGAATTGTAGCTATCATATCACTTTAAAAATATACCAATCAAATGTGAGATACAAGGGCATTCTGCATTTGATGTCAACATACAAATAAAAGGATAAAAAAATATATATATATGGCTCGAAATCAGGGAAGGTGGTGACATGTAGTCAGGGTAAGGCAACAGTAAATTTTTAACCCTGCTTTTGAATATAGGTGTACCCAGTTAAAAATTATGGATTTGGTCCTTCTGAAAATGTTTGTAAAATATGTAAAGGAATGCTATACAACAGAAAACTTGCAGACTGGCATTATTAAAATAACTCTGTTCCACAAATCTTGCAGTACATGGAAAATGTCAGTAAAATAGAATGCATTGCTCTAAAACCTGGACATACAGTGGTGTGGAAAAGTGTTTGCCCTGTTCCTGATTTCTTATTTTTATTTGCTGTCATATTTAAATGTTTTGGATAATCAAACAAATTTAAGCATTAAACAAAGATGACAGAAGTAAACAATCAAGGTTTTTATTATTAAGGGGGGGAAAGGGCTTATATGGCCCTGTGTGAAAAAGTGATTGCCCCCTAAATCTTAGAACTGGTTGGGCCACCCTTAGCAGCAACAACTGCAATCAACTGTTTGTAGTAACTGGCAACAAGTCTTTTACAGCACTGTCGAGAAATTCTGGCCCACTCCCCCCCCTGTCCCCTTCTGGCTGCCTCTGCCTCAATTTTATCCCACAACTTAGACATTCACATTACTCACACTCTCATTACACATACATATAGGATCTTGGGGGTGGGCACGATACACGGAGTCCAAAGTACCATCAGGGTGTACACCCCAACCCTGGCGTCGTTGCCCACCTCTCAATTTTAAATACACGTAGACATTGAGGGCTAGCAGGAGGGACCATGCGCTTACCTGCTGCTCTCTGGCAGGTAGCTCCATGCCCTCCTGGGTTTTAAATGCACCTTAGAACACACATGCATCAACACTACAATGAGCGGGTGGAGGGAGGTTTGGAGTCTTCTCTCACCCCCGTTCTCTGCGGCCTGCTGGAGCGGGGGGGCTAGGAGGAGTTGGCCGTCCGACTGCGGTCTGGAGTGTGGGGCCTCCCTGCTGCTGCGGAGTCGGGGCGGTCTGCCTCCCCCCACCGCAGGGAAAAGGGTAACACCACCTGGGTCTGGGTGCAGTTCCCCCCTCCAGGGGCAAGGGTACCTAGACCCGGTTTGTAGAGTACGCTTGGGGAGTGTGATCGTGTGTACAGCGTCTCTTTATGTCTGTCTCCACGTTGGTTGAGTGTGGAGTAAGTGCATATGAGAGCATGAGGGTGGGAATGGATGTTTGTATCTGTGTGTGCCTGTATGTCTGTGTCTATATGTCAGGTTGGGTGTCAGGCGGCACCTCTCTGGGGACATCTCAGGCCCTCCAAGGTTTGGAGGCCTATCTCCCCCTACCACCACTTCCCCTGCCAGTGGCGGACTCCCTCAGACATCGGTGCATTGGTGGTTCTTTGTGTCCGGGGATGGGCGTCCAGGTACACACCGGCTCACTCCTTGGCGGCCGGTTATCGGGGCCTGGAGCCTGGGGCTCGCTCGGGCCACTTCGGAGGTGGGGTGCCACCGGCCTCTCGGCCTGGGGCTCGGTCACTCAGGCACGGCTGGCTGCCAGCGGAGCTCACGGGCGCGTCACTGCAACTCCCCCTGGCTTCTGCTCCGCGGCTGCTGAGTGACCCCTCATCTGGGACTCTCCTCAGCTCTTTCTGGGACAGTGGCGCGGCTGCCCCTCTGTTGGTCTTCCTTGGTCTCTTGTGTTCTGGGGGCCTCTGGATGTCTGGAGTTTTGATCTCCTCCATACCTGCTTCATGCCCTGGAGGACGGGGCTGTGGGCCCCCCACACCCTCTAGCAGATCATTACATGAAGGAACCTTTTAAAAAAACAAGCGCGTCCATGCTCACAGGTGTACACACGGGTGCTCACACCCACAAACTACACCCTTTTTGGCTCCTACCTCAAAGCACACTGTGTTCTGTTGATCTTATGTGCTGCACAATAATGTTTAATATGTAGTATTTACTGTCATATTCCCATATATCATTGTGATGTTGTTTATTCTATTACTCTTGTTCTCTTCTGCTTGTTTTCTTTTTTCTTTCTCAGCAGGTGATCCAGGTGAATGATATATGCATTTTTTTTCTCTGCCCGTTCTGTTGGTTTATGTTTTTTGCCCTTCTCCCCCATCCCTCTTCTCTTTCCCTCTTTCTTTCTCCCCTTTTTTCCCCCAGTCAAGTCTGTCCCGTATTCAGTAAGTGAAAATAAAATAAACAATAAAACGTGAATCAAATGGACCATTACGGCAAGGCTGGGATGGTCAATTTGGTAAAGTAAATCCATTGGGCATCTTTGTTTGCCTTTAGACAACAATTCTGATGGCAAAAGAGCCAAACGGGACAGGCAAAAAAAAAAAAAAAAAAAGAAACATTAGAGGGTTTTCAAGCATGAACTGCTTTTTTAAGTTCTTTCCTGAATCAGATTCAGGTCAGGACTTTGAATAGGCCATTTCAACAACTACCGACCAGTTGCTCTAACACCTGTTATAATGAAGTGCTTTGAGAAACTGGTCCGACGTCACATCATGTCCTGCCTGCCACCCACACTCGACCCACTCCAGTTCACATACAGATCTCACGGATCAAATAAAGATGCCATTGTTACAACAGTCCACACCACCATCTCTCACCTGGAACAACAGGGGCGTTATCCCAGGCTGCTCTTTGTTGACTTTGCTTTCAAAACGATACTCCCGGACAGACTAATAGTTAAACTGCTGAATATCGGACTTCCTTCTATTACCTGCTGCCACCTCACCCTTAACACCGGATCTCCACAGCTCTGTGTACTGAGTCCCCTACTGTACACTCTGTACACACATGATTGTGTTAGTTCCCACCCAGACAACGCAGTCATTAAGTTTGCAGATGATACCACCGTGGTGGGGCTCATCTCTGGTGGAGACGAGACAGCATACAGAGCTGAGGTTCAGAGGCTGTCAGACTGATGTGTAGACAACAACCTGTACCTCAATACCACAAAGAAAAAAGAGCTGGAGGAAGTCTGAGCTGCAACCTGTCAGCATCAATGCGGGAGTGTGTGGAAAGGGTGTCCAGTTTCAAGTTCCTGCAAGTTCTGCACATGGACACAGACCTCCAATGGAGCTCAAACACCTTTGCGGTTTTAAAGAACGCCTAACAGCGTCTCCACTTTCTGAGAAAAGAAAAATGGACCTGAAGAAGGAGCTGCTGACTGTCTTCTACCGCTGCTCCATTGAAAGTGTGCTGACATACTGCATCAGTGTGTGGTTCTCCAGCTGCACCACAGCACACAGAAAGGCACTTCAGAGGGTCATCAATATGGCCCAAAAAATCATTGGATATCCTCTTCCCTCCCTGAAGGACCTGTACAGCATGCACTGTCTCAAGAGGGCACACAGCATCCTACGGGACTGTACACATCCAGGACACCGGGTGTTTAAGCTGCTGCCGTCTGACCGGAGGTTCAGGCTGCTGAGGTGCCAGACAAACAGACTCAAGGACAGCTAACAGGACAATAGCTCTACACTGTAAAATGTAATATTGTGTTTAATTAAAAATATTAAATAGGCTGAACTCAATTTTTAACAATTTTTTTGAGTTCTGGGAACTAATTAGATTTTACAGTGTAATCAATGCAAACAGCTGGCCTGATTGGCTACCTCCCTGGACTTTTTGTGGTGGAGGGCAACAACAATAACAACAATAACATGTATATTTAGAACAAGGCACAATAATAATAATAACAATGTGAAATAAACATTCACTGATTCTTCTTTTTATTACTTAAGTTACTGCACTGTAAAATCTAATTAGTTCCCTGAACTTAAAAAAATTGAGGAAACTCGTTGCCTCAAAAAAATGAGTAAAGCTTAGCTAAAAATGACAAAATTAGGACAACTTATTTATTTTAAGTACTCTGTACTAGCTCATTTGTTCCCAGAACTCAAGAAAATTGGATCAAGTTTACGTAAGATGACCAAGTTAGGGCAACTTACTCATTTTGAGTACACTGTACAGCCTTGTTAGTTCCCAACTTTTATTTTCAAACACAACAAAGTATAACAGCCAACCTACTGGACACTGTTCTGCTGAACAACAAACAATTATATTGCCATCACTGTTATAATCTTACAATGAAACAAAGTCTCAGATGTAATTATTCTGAAAATAAGTTTAGACCTACCACAAGTTTGTTTTGTACTTACATTACTTACAGTGGGGCAAAAAAGTATTTAGTCAGCCACTGATTGTGCAAGTTCCCCCAGTTAAAATGATGACAGAGGTCAGTAATTTGCACCAGAGGTACACTTCAACTGTGAGAGACAGAATGTGAAAAAAAAAATCCATGAATCCACATGGTAGGATTTGTAAAGAATTTATTCGTAAATTAGGGTGGAAAATAAGTATTTGGTCACCTCAAACAAGGAAAATCTCTGGCTCTCACAGACCTGTAACGTCTTCTGTAAGAAGCTTTTCTGTCCCCCACTCGTTACCTGTATGAATGGCACCTGTTTGAACTCATCATCTGTATAAAAGACACCTGTCCACAGCCTCAAACAGTCAGACTCCAAACTCCGCCATGGCCAAGACCAAAGAGCTTTCGAAGGACACCAGGAAAAGTATTGTAGACCTGCACCAGACTGGGAAGAGTGAATCTACAATAGGCAAGCAGCTTGGTGTGAAAAAATCAACTGTGGGAGCGATCATCAGAAAATGGAAGACATACAAGACCACTGATAATCTCCCTCGATCTGGGGCTCCACGCAAGATCTCATCCCGTGGGGTCAAAATGATCATGAGAACGGTGAGCAAAGATCCCAGAACCACACGGGGGGACCTGGTGAATGACCTGCAGAGAGCTGGGACCAAAGTAACAAAGGTCACCATCAGTAACACACTACAACGGCAGGGAATCAAATCCCGCAGTGCCAGACGTGTTCCGCTGCTGAAGCCAGTGCATGTCCAGGCCCGTCTGAAGTTTGCCAGAGAGCACATGGATGATACAGCAGAGGATTGGGAGAATGTCATGTGGTCAGATGAAACCAAAGTAGAACTTTTTGGTATAAACTCAACTCGTCGTGTTTGGAGGAAGAAGAATACTGAGTTGCATCCCAAGAACACCATACCTACTGTGAAGCATGGGGGTGGAAACATCATGCTATGGGGCTGTTTTTCTGCCAAGGGGACAGGATGACTGATCCGTGTTAAGGACAGAATGAATGGGGCCATGTATCGTGAGATTTTGAGCCAAAACCTCCTTCCATCAGTGAGAACTTTGAAGATGAAACGAGGCTGGGTCTTCCAACATGACAATGATCCAAAACACACCGCCCGGGCAACAAAGGAGTGGCTCCGTAAGAAGCATTTGAAAGTCCTGGAGTGGCCTAGCCAGTCTCCAGACCTCAACCCCATAGAAAATCTGTGGCGGGAGTTGAAAGTCATCCAGCCACGGAAATGGATTCAGCAGACCCAGCGGTCTCGACTCCCACCCTCGCCACTTTGGCCGCGATGCTGGCACGCCACGAGCAGATGTTTTTTCACGTTCGAGCAGAGATCGCGAACCTCACACAGGCCGTGGCCCGGCTAACACCGCTACCGGCCGCTCCACTGGTCGCCGCTCCTCCGTCGGAGGCGCCAGTTCCAGCAGTAAGTGTCGCGCCACCTGCTCCCTCACCTGTTCATGTTGACAGATTTCTCCCTACTCCAAGGGCTTTCACGGGAGAGATTGATAAATGTGCTGGTTTCCTCACTCAATGTGCCCTTCAGTTTCGCCAGCAACTGCAAGCCTTTTCTACTGATTGTGTGAAAATTGCTTACTGTATATTGTCCAGTTACTCCAGGACCGTGTTCTAACCTGGGCTCAAGCTGCGCTTCAGGCGGAGCCGGACATCACCTTTTCTGACTTTCTTACTAAGTTTAAAGGTGTGTTTGACAGGAAAGCCACAACTGCCACCGCTGGCCAGCGCTTGCTTGCGCTTAAACAAGGTAAACGCAGCATGGCTGATTTTTCTATTGACTTTTCTACCTTGGCTGAACAGGCAAAATGGGGGGAAGAGGCCCTTAAAAGTGCATTGCTCACTAATGTTAATGAGGAAATAAGGAATGAACTGATGCTCCGTGAACTGCCTTCCTCCCTAGATGCGCTTTTGGCTTTGTGTATGCGGGTGGACAACCAGGTGCGCGCACATCTGAGCGCGCGCGGGCGTTCGGGGCATGCCCCGCTGGATTTTTGTGGGACCTCTACTGCTGCCCATGGGTCGTGTGACGCCGACACCGGGGATGGGGAAGAACCCATGCAGCTTGGGCGCTCACGGCTGTCGCCCGCGGAGCGCCAGTGCCGCCTTGCCTCCGGTGAGTGCGTTTATTGCAGCCGCAAAGGACACTCTGTCTCCTCCTGCCCAACGCTGGCAAAAGGGCGCGCTCACCAGTGATCGAGAGGGTGCTGGTGGGCGATCTGTCGAGTGAAAGCCCTCTCCCCAGACTTCTCTTGCCGGCTAAACTACGTGTTCGGACTGTTTCTCACTCTCTCTCCGTTCTCATTGATTCTGGGGCCGAGCAGAACTTTATTGACACCTCACTCGCCGCCAAATTAAACATCGCCTTGGAGCCTCTGTCACGCTCCTCCTCTCCGCGTTCACGCACTATCAGGTCAGCGCCTGTTTGACATCACTCATGTTTCTGAATTCCTTTCGTTATCTCTCTCGGGCAACCACACGGAAAGGTTTTTTTTTTTCATTTAAGGCCCCTCTCACTCCGCTGGTCCTGGGTCACCCCTGGCTTGTTCTCCACAACCCGCATATTGACTGGGAGAAGGGTGCCGTACTTGGTTGGAGTGTGGCCTGCCACATGAACTGCCTCCGGGCTGCGGCTTCCCCCGTTCCGCTCCTGCCCGCGGCCTCGCCGTCGGGCGCCCCGGACCTCTCGGTGGTTCCGCGGGTTTATCACGATCTGCGGGATGTTTTTTGTAAGGATCGTGCGCGGTCCCTTCCCCCGCACCGCCTAAACGATTGTGCCATCGATCTTCTTCCTGGGGCTCCGCTGCCGTCTAGCCGCCTGTACAGCCTCTCCCGGCCGGAGAGGGATGCTATGGAGCGCTACATCGCGGAGTCGCTGGCGGCGGGGCTGCTTCGCCCCTCCTCTTCCCTCGTCGCGGCTGGGTTCTTTTTCGTGGATAAGAAGGATGGTTCGCTGCGGCCGTGTATTGACTTTCGGGGCCTTAACCGGATCACTGTTAAAAACGAGTACCCTTTGCCGTTGCTTTCCTCAGCCTTTGAACTGCTTCAGGGCATGACCATCTTTACCAAGCTGGATCTGCGCAACGCTTACCACCTGGTGCGCATCAGGGAGGGGGATGAGTGGAAGACCGCGTTCAATACGCATCGGGGCCACTTTGAGTATCTCGTGATGCCGTTTTGGCTGACTAACGTCCTCGCAGTGTTTCAGGCGATGGTTAATGATGTCCTTCGTGATTTTGTTAACCGTTGTGTGTTTGTGTACTTAGATGACATCCTGATCTTTTCTAAGACACTCGAGGAGCACAAGGTCCTTGTCCGGCAGGTCCTGCTACGCCTTCTGGAGAACCGGCTCTTTGTGAAGGGGGAGAAGCGCGACTTCCACGTGACTTCAGTGAGTTTTCTGGGCCATATTATCAAGAAGGGGGACTTGCGGACTGATCCGGAGAAAGTGCGGGCTGTGGTGGAATGGCCTACTCCTCCTGATTGCCGCCAAGGGCAACGTTTTTTGGGATTCACCAACTTTTACAGACGGTTCATTCGCGATTTCAGCAGGATCACTCTCCCTCTTACTAAACTCACCTCTCCCAAAGTTCCCTTCCAGTGGGATTCTGCCGCTCAGCGAGCCTTCGCCCTGCTCAAGGACAGGTTCACCACTGCTCCCACACTCCGGCAACTGGACCGTACACGGCAGTTCGTTGTGGAGGTGGACGCGTCGGACTCCGGGGTTGGGGCAGTTCTGTCTCAACAGACGGACGGTAAGCTGCACCCGTGTGCCTTTTATTCTTGCAGTCTCTCTCCAGCAGAGAGTAACTATGACATCGGGGACCGGGAGCTTCTGGCCGTCAAGCTGGCCCTGGAGGAGTGGAGACATTGGTTGGAGGGAGCAGCACAACCATTCATCGTCTGGATGGATCACAAGAATCTGGAGTACCTGCACTCGGCTAGACGTCTCAATTCCCGGCAAGCCAGGTGGGCGCTGTTTTTCCCTCGTTTTGACTTCACTATCACCTACAGGCCAGGAACACGGAACGTAAAGCCAGACGCCCTGTCCAGGCAATTCTCCATCACTGGGGAGGACTCGGACCCTGAGCCTGTCCTCCCGGCCGCCTGCGTAATTGGAGCCATCTCCTGGGAGATCGAGAGGCTCATCCAAGAGGTGCAGGAGACTGAACAGGATCCTGGAACTGGCCCACCTGGTCGCCTCTTCGTTCCTTCAGCCGTCCGCTCTCAGGTTCTCCAGTGGGCTCACACCGCCCGCTTTTCATGCCATCCTGGGGTCCTCCGCACCTGCTCGTTCCTCCGACGCTACTTCTGGTGGCCCGCTATGGCTAGGGACGCCAAGGAGTACGTAGCAGCCTGTTCGACCTGCGCCCGGAGTAAGCTTTCGAACCGCCCTCCACCGGGTCTTCTGCAGCCTCTCCCTACACCAGCCCGACCATGGTCCCATGTTTCTTTGGACTTTGTCACGGGCCTGCCGCCCTCCGCTGGTAACACCGCCATACTTACCGTTATCGATCGTTTCTCCAAAGCTGCACACTTCGTCGCCCTCCCGAAGCTCCCCTCTGCCTTGGAGACGGCCCGGCTCCTCACCTCCCATGTGTTCCGTCTTCACGGGATCCCCGAGGACATCGTCTCGGATAGAGGGCCACAATTCACGTCCCTTGTTTGGAGGGAGTTCTGCTCCGCACTGGGGGCCAAGGTCAGTCTGTCTTCCGGTTTCCATCCACAGAGTAACGGGCAATCGGAGTGGGCCAACCAGGAGCTGGAAGCTGCCCTCCGCTGTGTCGCTTCGCACAACCAATCGACCTGGAGTGAACAGCTTCCATGGATCGAATGCGTCCACAACAGCCACACATCCTCCGCCACGGGCAAGTCTCCCTTCGAAGCGTCCCTGGGCTATCAACCGCCTTTGCTCCCGGCCATCGAAGGTGAGCACTCCGTTCCTTCAGTACAGGCTCACCTCCGCGGGTGCCGTCGTGCCTGGCGGGCGACTCGGGCTGCCCTACTCCGTACTAAGGAGCGGAACAAGACCCTCGCTGACCGTCGCCGGACACCGGCCCCCGAGTACACCATCGGTCAACAGGTATGGCTGGCTACCCGTTTTGTGCCGCTACGGACTGAGTCGAAGAAGCTGTCCCCTCAGTTTATTGGCCCCTTTCCCGTTGAAGCCATTGTGAACCCTGTGTCTGTCCGCCTCAAGCTGCCGCGCAACATGCGCATTCACAATGTCTTCCGTGTGTCTCAGGTCAAGCCGGTGCTCTCCAGCCCGTTGTGCCCTCCCTCCAGGGCGCCGCCGCCCCCCCGGCTCGTGGATGGTCAGCTGGTCTACAATATCACCCGCATCATGGACTCCCGGCGCCGGGGTCGGGGTTTTCAGTACCTGGTTGACTGGGAGGGCTACGGGATAGAGGAACGCTCCTGGGTGCCTCGAGCTGCTGTCCTGGATAGAATAGAATAGAATAGAATTCAACTTTATTGTCATTGCACATGCACAGGTACAGGGCAATGAAATGCAGTTTGCATCCATCCAGAAGTGCTTAGTGATATAGATATATTACAATATATATTAGCAATAATATAGATATGTAAGTATATTACAGAAATGGGTCTATTATGTTATAATGTACACGGTATGAAGTATGTTGTGAATATTCTATAACTATAAGTATGTACAGGCTGTAGTGAGTACAAGCTATGTACAGGATATGGACAGGATATAAATATAAAAAAACTATACAGAATATGAAATAAATAACTTTACAGGAATCTGAGATATACAGCTATACAGAAATGGGAACTATGCAAGTTGTAAACAGTTGTAGGGTTAAAAATTATCATATGTACAGAATGATTGTTTACACAGGGCTATACAGTAGTGCAGTTAAGGTAAGTGAGGGTGTGGATAATTTCTACAGAGGCTATATAAAGTGCTAGTGGTTGTGAGTGGTGGTTCACTCCATGTTATTATTGTGTGTTTGAGGGTACAGTTGTCCATTGTGTGTGTGTGTGTATGTTCAGTCCATGAGTTAACGTGGGTCAGATGTCAGGAGGCAGAGTTCAGGAGTCTGACAGCTGTGGGGAAGAAGCTGTTCCGGTACCTGGTGGTCTTAGTCCGGAGGCTCCTGTAGCGCCTCCCAGAGGGCAGGAGGGTGAAGAGTCCATGTGATGGGTGACTGGGGTCTCTGATGATTTTCCCAGCCCTTTTCAGACACCGCTTCCTGTAGATGTCTTTTATGGCAGGAAGTGGTGCTCCGGCGATGCGCTGGGCAGTTTTCACGACCCTCTGCAACGCCTTCCGGTCCGAGGCAGAGCAGTTCCCGTACCAGACTGTTATACAGTTGGTCAGGATGCTCTCGATGGTGCAGCGATAGAAGTTCACCAGGATGTCTGAGGACAGGTGGTTCTTCCTCAGAGTCCTCAAGAAGAAGAGGCGCTGGTGAGCCTTCTTGACCAGCTTGGAGCAGTTGGTCGTCCAGGTGAGATCCTCGGAGATGTGGACTCCCAGGAACTTGAAGCTGCTCACACGCTCCACAGCCGTCCCCTTAATGTGGATGGGTGGATGTGGGTCAGCATTCCTCCTGTAGTCCACGATGAGCTCCTTGGTCTTCTCGGTGTTAAGCAGCAGGTTGTTTGTGTCGCACCACTCAGCCAGACGATCCACCTCCTCCCTGTAGGCGGCCTCATCGTTGTCACTGATGAGGCCAATCACCGTGGTGTCATCTGCAAACTTAATGATGGTGTTGGAACCATCAGCAGGTCTGCAGTCATGGGTGAAGAGGGAGTAGAGGAAAGGGCTCATCACACAGCCTTGTGGTACACCGGTGTTCATCGTGATTGTAGATGAGCAGCGGTTATCCAGCCGGACATGTTGGGGGCGGTTGGTCAGGAAGTCCAGTAACCATTTGCAGATGAGGGAACTGATGCCCAGGTCTGTCAGTTTCCTGATGAGTTGTGAGGGGTGGATTGTATTGAATGCTGAACTGAAGTCTATAAACAGCATTCTGGCGTAGGTGTTGTTGTTGTCCAGGTGTGAGAGGACAGAGTGCAGTGCGATGGAGACTGCATCCTCTGTGCTCCTGTTCTGGCGGTATGCGAATTGGTGGGGGTCCAGGGTGGGGGGGAGACAGGATTTGAAGTGTGCTAGGACCAGCTGCTCTAAGCACTTAGTGATGATGGGGGTGAGTGCTACTGGGCGGTAGTCATTGAGGCAAGATGGGTTGGAGTTTTTGGGTATCGGGACGATGGAGGTGGATTTGAAGCAGGCCGGTACCACAGCGTGGGCCAAGGACAGGTTAAATATGTCTGTCAGCACTCCTGCAAGCTCCTCAGAACACGCTCTGAGAACACGCCCGGGGATGCCATCGGGACCTGCAGCCTTGTGGACATTGATCCTGCTCAGCACCGCTCCTACATCGGTGGGGGAGAGAGTCAGAGGTTGGTGGTCTGGCGTCACGTCTGCTTTGGTTGTGGTTGTGGGGTTCCCTCGCTCAAAACGAGCATAAAAGTTGTTGAGCTCGTTGAGGAAGGAGACATCAGAGGATGCGGGGGAGGGTTTGGTGGTCCTGTAGTCTGTAATGGTCTGGAGTCCTTGCCACATGCGTCGGGGGTTGGAGTTGGAGAAGTGTTCTTCTACCTTCTTTTTGTAATGGTGTTTGGCTTAGGGCCATGCTCCGGGACTTCCACCGCAGGCATCCAGGTAAGCCTGGTGGGTCGCCGGGAGGGTCCCGTTGAGGGGGGGTACTGTCATGGTCTCCGTGCCTGCCCGGTCGGCCCCACAAGGCTACATTTGCTGTTTCTGTTCTCTCCCTCTCTGCCTGGGCGGAGCTCACTGTGGGCTCCCGCCCTTGGCCCACACACACACCTGACAACAATCACCTGTCATCACCGGGAGCACTATTTGAGGCTGGAACACAGATCCTCTCATCACTGGATGATTGTACTACTGACGTTAGTGTTCTCACAGCTCCTGTGGACTTGTGCTTCATAATTCGTGATTTGTGATTAGTTGGTGACTTTCCTTCTCTTCTGCCTCAGATCTTCCCATCTTCCCCCCCCCCGGACCTGCGACCTCCCTGCCGTGTGAACGTGTGTGAGTGTGAGCAAAGAAGACGTGAGCGAGTGTGAGAGAGCTACCCTATGATTCCCCGGAGTTTTGGATCCCTTCACTGTACATATATTGCACTGGCACTGTAAATAAACTACACCTTGGAGACACCTAACCGCTCTGCGTTTGAGTCCCTGTAACCAGATCGTGACATATATGGATAACAATTGCACTAATGTTTATTTTGGCTCATGCTATACACTGAAGCCATCACATCATCTTCTTCAACCCTGCTACCACAAGCCCCTTACTAAAGTAACATGAAGACAACTGTAATCTTCATAAGCATGGAAGAAACTGGAGAAGCCAATTAACCACACATCCTGGCAAACTGACTGGATAATAATAAGGCACAGTCATTTATAGAAATCCTCCTTCAGCCATCATGTTTCTACACCAGTGGTCATGAAAATAATTGGAACAGATGAATTCAATGATTTGGATGGTTGAGTTTTGACTTTTGGTAATACAGTGTACATCTTGGGTTTGATGGTGATTGTAACACACCCCAAGCAAGAGGGCGGCTGACAGATTATGTCTGGTTCTGAAAAAAACAGATAAATCATGAGATGGACGACAGGTAGTGTGTTTCCTCTCTCGCTTCTGCCAGATCTTTATTTAAACACATTCATGCGTTCACAACAGGTTGCAAAAACTTCTTCCCATCTCCGTCTCACATTCCCAAAGCCCAGAACAAACTAAAATATTATAAACAAAAATCTAAACTGTCATCTCTGTTGTTTGTTACTAAGAGCTATAAATCACACTTTTTTCACACATAGTTTAATAAAGCAAACATTCCAGTACTGTACCATATACTAATGGCGTATCTGTATAGTGGAAATCTCCACATCAACATTGCAGAGCGATCAGAATTATTGTAGGTTATTACACTAACTTTAGACAATAACAATGACAACACATCAAACTGTCTCTGCGAACACATTAACTCAAATATACAGGAGCCGTGGTGTACTTTTGTTACAAGAGGGTGCCTTAAGTTTAGAAAACAACAAAGCTGACAGCTACTCCAGGATGTGGCGAGCTAAGCTAGCTCCTACTCTCGATCGTAACACCTTTCAATGAGCAAAACAGACGAATACAGATCTCAGCAAAACAAACTGCTGGTCGGGTTTTACCCTTATTTGGCATGTAAATTATGTGGACCACATGTGTGGCCTTATTACTTACTAACCTGAAAAAAACAGATAAATCATGAGATGGACGACAGGTAGTGTGTTTCCTCTCTCGCTTCTGCCAGATCTGAAGACGAGCAGTAGCGTCACACTAAACCATCTCACTAGGGCGGATGTGCCCCCTTGTGGCGTAACTAGGGATCACACCACATGTTGGATCTCCAACAAAAATCACAAGATTAAGACCCTTCCTTAACAAAACTACACCTAAAAGCTTATACAATATACAAAAATTAAATCACATAATGTGCCCACACATTACAGTGTGTCACATGATTTTCCAGATGTGCAATGCTTGCCAAATTTCATATGCACTAACAGAACTCCACGCCATCAAAGATACAGGCTTTTGAACTCTGCACTGACAATTTGTTGACAGTTTTTTACAAAATGGTGAACCAAACTGTTGCTCCAGCTGCTTCTTTTCTAGCCTTCCATTTTCCTTCAGTTTTGGGGGGAATTGGCACTGTATGTAAAAAGTGGATTTTTAAAAAAACTTATGATGCAAGTACATTCTATAACATATTCGATATCATATATAAGTATATATCAGTATAACAATACATTTTCAGGTTACTTAAAAAAAAATCAACATTTGGTTTTATAAAAACATTAATAATATTATTAAGTAGGGGTGGGTTTTAATAATTGATTCATCGATTAAAATCGATTCTGGCTTGGATAACGTGATATCAATTCATTAATATCCTGAATCGATTTTTTTATATAAATGTATTTTGCCCAAAATTCCACAATCTCAGGTGAAACGTCACAAAATTTTGACAACCACCAAACATTTAAAACAGTAAATGAGAGCAGGTACACGGCTTCTGCACAAAGACGTACACACAAAGCCCGGACCCGCGGATCAGAATCAGTGAGATCAGTCGCCTTTCTCACCCGACAGCTCGCTGATTCCGATGTTTCGACGTTCCGTGCTTTGTGTTTACGCCCTTTTTGCACTGATTCTAAAGCTGTTAGTTTTATCTCTCTCTAAACAATATTGACCGAACCAGCAGAAAAAGAAGATCCAAACTAAGCTTCACATAAACATCGTCATGGACTCCCTCTTACTTTTGCTGTTTTGCTTCCACCACAATAAAATCACACTTCATGCACAGCTCTCTCTCTCTCTCTCTCTCTCTGTACTTCAAGAACAGTTTCCCGTCTATTCCCGAAATCTGTTTTCTGCATTATTCGCTTGCTTGTTACACACAAGACTACCGTTACTTACAGCGCTGTCGCCGATGTTTTTTTTTCCTTTTACTTACTTCCGAAAAGAAAACATAATTTCTGCCGTTCAATAGGCTTCTGAACAAATTTTAACTTTTTAAAATTATACAAAATGCCAAACGCTTAGCCGTGTCTCTAATAAAACCGCTGTAACTTCAGAGGTAATGTCATAAGTTGCTTACTGGTTTTCTTTTATTTTTGATGTACTACAGAATATTTTTATAAAATCCCAGGCCAGGAAAATCACCTTCATGTTTTATCTTCAGCTACTTTGACACAAAGACATCTGCTGTGATGCTCACACCTTTGATAAAGTCTGGAAAGTGTCAGCTTCCTTTCTATAGATACAAAAATATGTAAATGTACTGATCAGAATTATAATATTTCTGACTGTCTGAGGCAAAATTTCCCAGATTCAAATCGAATTGAATCGAATCGTGGATCGAATCGATTCAGGACCTTGTGAATTGGAATCGAATCGATTCTAGAAATCAGTGACGATACCCAGCCCTATTATTAAGTGTATCATCTTATAAATCTCTGCAGTGATACCTACTAATAGCACAATATTGTATTTTCTGTGTTTTTCTCTGCATGCAGTAGGGTGTTTATCCTGCCTAATTGAAGGTTTTTAGACAAAACCTGATGTGCAAAAAGAACAGTACCAAGTGAAATCTAATACTCTTGACCTGTGTTGCCTTTGTTGAGCTGCCTTTCATCAGGTTTTTGTAGTGACCCTTGGCTCTGTTCTCCTTAGTTTGAGGAAATATTTGGCCAACAGGATCTGTTTTCTCCGGAGCCATACCTACTTACAAGCACCCAAACATTGCAACAGCAGGATGTTATCCTAGATTTGGACTGATTTAGCTAAATGTTTGCCCAGCTACAAATCATGTTGGGTGGTGCCAAGTGGCATTCAGACAGATGATACCCTTGGGCTGGAACAATGAAAGTGGTGAGGAATGAGAGGATCTGCTCAATTCATGGAAGAATGGATGAGGGGGATGGCCATGAAGAGCAATACAGAGGTCAATGAAGCTTCTCACAGGCTGGACGTTTTCTGGCTAGCCCCATACATGCTCTCACGAGGCAGCCTTCAGACTGTCTTCCAAAAAGCCTCAAACTCATCACTGAGCAATCCCACTGTGACAAGGACAACGTGGTTCAGTCACCTGTGCTAAACATAGCCAGAATCATGCCAAAGTAGCAATCTAGAACTGTTAGTTCCACTGTTGACCGCCACAATTTCTTCAGTACAACCACAGATTAATTTGAATTTTAACTTCATAAAAACCCGATCCCCTAATCCTCACAATATTTAACAAGCTGTCTTTCCCTGTAAAGATTACAATACTTGAAATGTCATTTATTCCACAAAAATAAAGACTGGAGACTGGAGTTGTAAAGGGATTAAATACCTGGAACATATATTTGAAGGAACAGACTTTATTCCATTTGAGAGATTAGTTATACAGTATGGGACTATCAAGAACAGATTTTCAGAATAACAAAAAATTAAATCTATAGTAAAAAAAGAAATGTAAGCTTAATTAAGTCACATTGCAAACACCACCAAATGAGGTGCAATTCCTCAATCTGAAACCCCCAAATTACTGCCTAAAATATACAGAACACCAAAATAGATGAATCAACATCCTTTCCTATTGCAAATTGGCAGGCAGATTAATCAATCAGCTTGGACCACAACGTCTGGTCTTAAATATGTTTAAAAACCTTTAAATTGATTAGTGCACTCTACTACATATAATGCACTATACAGGTCAACAGATGTTGACGATGGGTTTCACGTCGTCTAACAACTGCTTAAACTGTCAAGGCAATACACCTGACAATCACATCCACACTCTTTGGTTCTGTCCACCAGTTCAGAGGTTTTGATGTTGGATATGTGAAGACACATCAAAGTGTCTGAAATGTAACATTCCAGCCTCCACTTCAGTTTGCTTGTTGGGTGACTTAGGCTACGTTTACACTGCAGGTCTTAATGCTCAATTCCGATTTTTTGATCAAATCCGATTTTTTTTTTGTCTGCTTGTTCACACTACAAATAAAATGTGACAGCAAACGCGCTCTAGTGTGAACCCTCAAAGCGGCCCGCATGCGCAAAAGAAGACGTCACACACAACGCGCTCTGTTTAGACCCAGACCAAACGGTATTGTTTGACTAATGGCCCTTAATGTAAAGACTTGTTTCTGACTTTAGTTATAAAGTTATTTTGTTATTTACATATGGCCTAACAATGATCCTTATTGCCGTTTTGGAGAGGAGCGGTGCTTCAAAGGATAGTTGCAGATTTCTGCCAAAATCTGTAGATTATACAGTATAAATAAAATATTCACATTTCTCCAGCGCTGTCTTCCCAACAGTTTCTCTGACATGGATGGCCAGGAAACGTTCATGATGTCTTCTCCGGCGCTAATAACTGGCATCTGTCTTGTGTCAGTGACGTAAAAGACGGATTTAATGCGACATGACCATTCAAACGGCAGTCGCTTTCTAAAACATCAGATATGTATCGGATTCAGTACCACATACGAAAGTGACCCAGATCGGATTTGAAAATATCGGATTTGTGCCGTTCACGCTGTCATACCATGATCGGATAGGGTCAAAAAAATCGGATTTGATGCGCTTTGCCTGCAGTGTGAACGTAGTCACTACAGAGATGAATACAGTCCACATGGGTCTCACTCCCTTATGCATTACTAAGAAGACTGTCCTCATGAACTGGGAATATAAAAATCTTAAAAATCTGGTGTCATGTTTGCTGACTCTGTACTGTGCAAACAGAACGTTTTATTTACAACACCGGCGATTACTTACATATATAATTACACAGCATGCCCAAATTAACACTGTCAGATTTGATTTTCAACACTATTAAAGTGTCTACATAGGTCCACACCAGTGAGTGTTAATTTAACTGGAAAGTACATTAACTCTGATTTAGTGTTAAATATCAAACCTGTCTGTAGTTGATAATTTAACACTCATTAACACTAACTAAGTGTTGAGAGTGTATATATGAAGTCTCACAGAGTATTTTATTTTAACTACATAAGAGTCATCTTCTAATTAATTCTTAAAGGTGTAAATTTTACTGTTCTGATCTTTTAGAAATTCCTTGGGAAAAAATATTAAAAAGACCCAATGTTTTTCTGAAAAACATTTCTTTTTATATGTACCACAATTTCAAAACATTTTCTAAAACATGTAACAATATGGAATAATGTATATGTTCCCACTTTCATTAGAATATTGCTTATCAAAGGGTCTGACATAGGTGAGCTGGTCAATGCAAATAACAGCATGCTCATTACTCTTTTGTTCAATACAGTATCCATGATACTGTTCATCAAAGTATAAGGTGTTGACAGTACAGCCTATTATGAATGCATGTTGTTCATGTATTATGATATAGCAAATTATCTTAAAGACTGGTAGATCACTGGCAATTCCAGTGCATAAAAACAAGCCAACCTGGTATTCAGTGCCATAATTTCTAACCCAATTTGTAGTTGAAACATTTACACATGAATCTGCATTTAATGACTCGCACAATAAATGTCCACCTTCAATGCTATTAACTCTTTTTAATTTTAAAGGACCAAAACCTTTTATTACAATAGTTTTCATAGTAAAAGGCCAGTTGAACCTGATGTTGCTTTACTAGAGATTTTGTAAGGTTTTTAAAATTTTTGACGGCCTTTTTAAAAGAAATTGTGTGGATAAGAGGCAGTGGCGTGTCCAACGGGGTGGCCTGGGGGGGCACAGGTCACCCCCCCAACCAGACTGGCCACCCCAGGTGGCACCCCAAAGGCAAAACAATAAAATTCAATCAAATATCAAATGTCCGATTATGTTTTCACGGTGAAGCTCAGATATCCGAGTGTAAGTGAATGCAGCATCGGCTTCTGCGCTATGCGCGTTAGCAAAGGTAGGAGAGCCAAGCACGAAAGACGGCACTGCAGGAAACAATTTTTCGGTGAAAGAAAATGAGGACAGAATAAATGTCCCGGTAAGTAATATTAAGTTTGTTGAGTTTAGTAAACTTCGGTGAAATTAGAATACCAAGGAAAAAATAACACTTAAAGAATTATTGCAGCCGTCGAATATTTCAGACAGTATGCTACTGAGGGCAGCTAACATAAGAGTTATGAGTTATAAGATATCATCTAAGTCGTAACATTGCTGTATGGAGCTGCAGATTTGGTTGCAGGTTAACATCGCTGGACTGGCCATTGGGCATACCGGGCATATGCCCGGTGACTTATTTTTTATTTATTTTTGTAAGGGCATGAACAATGAGAGGTAGTGGATTGGCCAGATGCAGGTCAATGTGTAAAAATAACTCAGTTGTTTGGTGGTGGCTATGGCGGGGCTTCCACAGAGGCCAGCAGGTGGATGAGGGAAGGGGAGGCAGGAGGAGAGCCCCGAGGCAGCCACCGGTCCGAGTGTCAGGTGAACTGAACTTCAGGTAAGAAGTTATGACCTGCATTCTATCTGGGTCAGATATAAACCAAGTTCAGGTGGAGTTTATTTTCGTTGTGCTGACTTTTTACTGTCAGTTGCAATAACTCGTACTGCGTGCTAGCCAGCTTGACGGAGTTTTTATACAGCTGGGTGGGTGCTATGATGTTACTGATAGTGAACTTTATTTTATTCATACGTTTAGTTA
This sequence comes from Rhamphochromis longiceps, assembly GCF_057381845.1. Classification (NCBI taxonomy): domain Eukaryota; kingdom Metazoa; phylum Chordata; class Actinopteri; order Cichliformes; family Cichlidae; genus Rhamphochromis; species Rhamphochromis longiceps. The sequence goes on from NC_140565.1 coordinate 1,999,149, forward strand.
GTAGAGTTGCCAACGGCTCCTTAAAAAAATGGAATGGTCCCTCATTCAGAGAAAATATTACACGTTTCGTATTGAGCTGAGAAGAGACGCAGTTTGTCCCGGATTTTAGCTAGAATGGAAAAAGACACAAAGCTGGAGTTATTCTGTCTTTACGCTGCACAGCTGCCTCTTCTTCTCTCATTCTCTCCCCTCCCTCTCCTGTTGCTATTTCAATCATGAAACTGATCAATGATCAGCTGATCGGCTTTTCTCTCTTGTTTGTTTATCGCCCACTTTGCGCCAGAAAGAGGAAACCAGCAGATGTCGCGCTAAACAACAGCAGCACGTTTAAGCTTGATCAGCTGTTAGAATTTATTTAATATTAATTTCTAGTATCAGCTGATGTTTGCTGGAACCACAGCTGTAAAGCTGCTGGTCTTGATGTCGGGTTGGATATGTGGTGAGAGGGAAACATGAAGATGAAACCAGGAGATGTCCTTACTGGATCATCAGAGCTGAACAGGTGATGGAGAAACAGGTTTACCTTTTAGGTGACATGAATGAGTTGAAGTTATGAACTGTTGCTGAGAGACAAATAACACCAGGATCCTTTTCTAAGCAGCTGACAGCTGGTAACTGTGCAGGGGCGGATCTAGCAAAGTTTTGCCAGGAGGGCCAGGTAGGCATTAACAGGGAGAGGGGGGCACAAAGAAATACTTTTCTTTCTTATTCTCATTTAAAATATCTCGCTTTTATTAAATAATTATCTAAATCTTACAACCAAAGTTTTTATCTGACGTAAAATGTATAGAAATCATACATATACCAACAAGACAGTGTACATATGGAAAAGATATATATAAATTTTATAAAGTTTGTATCTGTCTTGTGTCAAACTTGTATGAAAAGCATACAAGAGTAAAAACAGATATAAGATCCCTTGAAAGATTATATAATGAATCTTGTATGTTTTGGATACTTACTAAAACAATATATGAAAGTAATGGGAAAGTGGCCACTTTCATGAGTAAATCATGTAAGCCTTATATGACTTAACTCATGAAAGTGGCCACTTTCATGAGTTAAGTCATATAAGTTTTTACTATTTCTTTTCCATATGGGACTGTCACAACAGCATTTGTTTTCATTCAAAGTCTTTATGGCTTTAATACCTGGTGGGCCGGTCTGTAGTCAAAATGCCCGATTTTCTGTCCCAGTCCAGCCCTGCAGGTTAATACTGGCAGTGTCACCATGCCAGCTGACTGTATTTCATCATCAGCCAGTGTTGTTCTTTATCAATATTACCAAAGTTTACCATAAGGCAGCATAGAAAGTATTTACTTGCTTTCAGGTTTTATTCAAATGTTAGTCTTTTCAGTTGTTTCCCCACTTTTTTCCTGTTTCAAAATCAAACACCAGTCTGTGAGAAGATTATCTTCTTTTTTTAACAGGCAGATAAAGTTTTACATTGGAATTGGCTAATTTGTCAATTGTTTGTTACAAATGTTCGTATTTTAATATTCAAAAATGTTTTTGCCCAAAACATATGTGCACTATATGTCAGTAAAAATACTATGCAAATATTGCTGTCCTTGAATGCTGAGTAAACACTGACAAAGCACTGATTGTATCTCTTGTACTTTATCAACGCAGTATCTAAAAACTTTGCACCGTAGTGGTCAAAATCTCATTCTAATAAGAGTTAAAAGTGCATTTGGTTATTAGGTTTACAGGGTTATTGAATTATGGTTAACGGTTGGTAGAATCTTTTTTAAACATTATCTGCCAATTACATCTGCCACCCTTCTCCAAATCTGTGCCCCTACCTGGCCCCCCCAACAAAGATTTTCTAGACACGCCACTGATAAGAGGGCCAATTTTCTTAATACACCTTGGATAGTGAATCATTGGTGTTTACAAATTAATTTTCTACCAGGGAACAAGTTTTTAAACATGTTATCGTGATCACAGATCAGATGTTTCAAGTAACATATCATGCCATCAGTAAGGACTGGGGACAACACAATTCCAACAATTCCAGTAGCTATTGTCCCGCTCAACTATGTCTCCAAAAATGAGTGGAGTATTGTGTAGGATACATAATGACTGAAGGGCATTTAAACCTAAGTGTTTGCTGTTATCATCTATTTTTAACCCACTTGGTTTATTTTTAACTCTACAAAACCACAATTAAAAATCTGTATCCTGTCAAGTAACATGCTAATGGTGATGTAGCCATTTTTGATCATGTATTTGCGATCGTGGCTCAAGAGTTGGGAGTTCGCCTTGTAATCAGAAGGTTGCCGGTTCTAGCCCCGGCTCGGACAGTCTCGGTCGTTGTGTCCTTGGGCAAGACACTTCACCCGTTGCCTCCTGGTGGTGCTCAGAGGGCCCGGTGGCGCCAGTGTTTGGCAGCCTTGCCTCTGTCAGTGCGCCTCAGGGTGGCTGTGGCTACAATGTAGCTTGCCATCGCCAGTGTGTGAATGTGTGTGTGAATGGGTGAATGAATGAATGTAGTGTAAAGCGCATTGGGGTCCTTAGGGACTAGTAAAGCGCTGTACAAATACAGGCCATTTACAAAAAAAAGTTTGAGCTCATACTGCACAACTCCTTCCAATAAATCATGCATTACATCAACTGCATAATTGTCAGTGCTGGAAAATATTCCAATGAACTGAGCACACAAGATCTTTTAACTCCATAGACGGAAGAGAGAGCAGGGTCTACACTTAATGCATTACAGTGTTCAATATGAAGTCCTCTGGAGCACAGAACAAGGTCAGAACTGTCTTCATTAAACACAGATTGAATTTCTTCCTTGTTTACTAAACAAAACCTACACCAGTGTGTTGTAGTAAACGATTCAACACAACCTAGTAAGCCATTTAAAGCAAGATTGTCTCATGTAACTTGAACAACAGAACCAAACACTGGCTCTTCAGTAAAGGGAAGCAGGATTCCTATTGTATAAAAGGCCCCAAAGTTCATAAAATAGTTTTACTGGTGTTTATAAGTTTATATAGGTTCATGTAATGTTCGGTCTTCTGTCTGTTTGGGCCAGCCCACCTTCTAGTGACATCATCCGGTTAGTAAGGTGGGCAGTTTAATGGCGGATGGGCAGTGTTGGTCTGGAGGGGGTGCACTGATTCCTGGGGCATGTTAGGTGTGCGTAAATGACAAGTAAGTAGTGACCTGTGTTATATTCTGCATTTGTTTGTGTTAGTACTGTAGTACGTTACCATTTAGGAGCTAATGCAGTCCATAGTTGGAGCGGTAGGCCACGCATGCAACGCATGAGTTCACCCTCATTTCATATGCTAACTTATGTTGTTAGCTTACCCCGGTTCTTGACGCATGTACGGTCACTCGTATGTCCATAATGTCGTTCCTGTGTTATCAGACCTTCTCTGTATGTTGTACGTGATGCTTGTGATTGTTTACTTTGAAGTAGCGGAGTTTGTAGCGAACAATTAGGTACGTGGATTAAGAAAATAGCGAACGTAGTTCGACCGGAAGTATGGCGTCCCGCTTGCCCTTCACAATAAGAGCATTATAGCGGATTATAATGGGGGACGCTTTTATTTTGTATAACTATCGGAAGTAGTTCCTGTGTACTGACGGTTGCTTAACCTCGCACTAATGCTATTTAGTTGCATGGTGTGAGCAGTTTGAAGTGTACTATATTTTTCTGATCTTTATATTTGATTATGTTAACTATGTTGTATTATGTTTATATTTGAGTATTTGACTTGTCTATTCTCTTTATTTATTGTTATTTCCCTTGTTTATTTCCTTTGTAGGAAACCACACACACACACACCCAGACACACAGTTATGTACACTCGCTGTGTTTACAACCCCAGAAATTAAGTGGTGACAATAAAGTGCCTCAAACGGAACCTCAAGCTCCCTCCTTCTTTCGCACTCTGGGACAATTTGGCCTTAAGTGGTGTTCTGGCCGACACACCGGGGTGACCGTAGTGCTCAAAGACTGAGTCAGTGCCACAGCCGTGCCTATCTTCAATATCTCCACTACACCTATAGTTTCTAAAATGTTCAAGTCATCCATCAAAGGCTTTAGTGTTTCTTCAAAACCATATTTCTTTAAGTCTTCTGTGTAGAAAAGAGCAGCTAGATGTACATTCATCAGCACAGAGTTAACCTTTGGTGGGAGTTTTTTTTTTTATAGTGAAATACATACAGCCCAGTTTGTGGATCCCTTTCTTCGAATGTAATGGGTTGGCAGTTTCAAAATCATCGTAATACAGTATAATCTGTAGAGCATGTTGCTGTTGTGAAAACAGAGGATGGTTTTGGAAATATAATCCATTGTTAATGTCTTTGTATAACCCAGCTTGTGTTTGTTTCTCATGCAAGAAGCATTATCTAATTTCTTTATTTTTGAAAATTAAATTTATCGTACCTAAAATGGGCACATACATGTATTTGTCTCTGACAAATACCTGTAGTTCTATGTCTACGTGTATCCAATCTTACACCAAGTACAAATTATTTAGGCTCAACAATTTCCCATTTTTCATCATAATATTTCTGTCTTTTTTTCTCAGTGTTACATTTTGAAAAGGGGTTATCTAATTGGTTTAAATTGTGCTCAACTCTTTTGTAAATGTCTGATTCCTTACTATCAGGGAAAAATGTTTGGAGTACTGCTTCTCTTGCTTGACTCTGAACATGACTGACAACTTCCTCAACAGAACAAATTATTGTTTGAACAGCACTTTCAGTAAGACCAGAAGTGAGCAACAGTAGATCCACACATTCCAACAAGCGAGTCCTGTGAAATAACAGTGGGAACCTGTGATATAGATGCAGAAGTAGATGGTTGATCACTAAAAAAGTCTCCTTGAGAATGTGTTTGTTGGACAACTTCCTGTTCCATCCCTACATGTTTATTTTGACAACGACTATGTGCATTATGGAGATGTTTTCTAAAGCCACTGTAAGTACAAAAAGACGAAAAACATCCCTGCTCTCCACATTTTAAACGCAGATTTTTGTTTGGATATAAACCATGATGACATTTTAAATGTTGACAAGGGCTGAACAATTTTTGTGGTATGTTTTTCAAACAAAGCATTTGGACATTGTCAAACAGTTTTTTTAAACCCTCCTACAAGCGTGTGGACCTTGTGGGCATTTTAACGGTCTCGCAGCAGACGGGCTCTCAGTTCCTTGACTCAAGGTCTTTCTTTTGTGTTTCCAACATCAATGTTGTAGATTGTGATTTGAATGAAGGTGTAAAAACTGGAAAGAGCTTCATCATATGAGAGGCTGAAGACAAAGTGTGCTTTGAATAGCCCATCAAAAGCAGCCACTGAAGTTGGAGGATCACATGGGATAGCTTTCTGGTCTACAACGATGAAGAACCACTGAATGTTCTTCTTTTGCTCACCAATGCAGAGAAGGAAGGGCTGCCTGGTCTCAGCTTTCTCCAGGAAAGTAGTGAGGCTGACTCCTTCCTGGAACTTGAATAGCACATTTCAGTCACGAGTAACAACATTTTTTCATCTGTTTGGCTTGCATATAAGGTCTATGGGCCCAAGCAAGTAACCCGTCTTAACACAAATGGATCCAAGTAGAATAAAACACAGTAATGCTTTATTAAGGTCAATTATGGAGTTCCACAAGGTTCAGTGCTAGGACCAATTCTGTTTACATTATACATGATTCCCCTAGGCCAGGGGTCTGCAACCTTTAACACCCAAAGAGCCACTTGGACCCGGTTTCCACGCAAAAGAAAACACTGGGAGCCGCAAATACTTTTTGAAATCTCAAATGAAGATAACACTGTATATATATATATTTTTTCACCTTTATGCTTTGTGTGAACAACTAAAGTAAGTAAGTAAAGTTTATTTATTAAGTGCTTTTCACAGACAGGCAGTCACAAAGCTCTGTACACAAATATTAAAATAAACAATACAATCAATAGACATTATACACAATGTAAAAGATCAAATGGAAAGAATGGAAAGATTATAAAATACGTAGATCAACAAAAGGCTTGTTTGAAAAGAAAAGTTTTTAACTGCTTTTTAAAAGAATCCACAGAGCAACTAAGGTGTGTTGCTTATGAAATCCATGAAGTGCTAAAGAGAAAATTACATTTTATTCATGTAAATAACACATTTTGAACTCTTAAAGAAATATAACAAAAGGAAAGACACCCAGCTGAACTAAAGTGATCCAGCAAACAAAAACTGTTGTGAGCCGCCACCCTTATATCGCCTTTGGGCTTTTGGAGCCTTGACCTGACTTTTTAAAAATAATTGAAAAAAAGCACTATGCTGCTAAAAAAAAATAGATATTTGCAAAATTCTGCCGAAATATGTATTTTACCTGGTTAATGTGTGTGGCGGGGCGTGGTCTGCAGCGCCGCTGCAGGGGAGGCGGACGCACCTGACCGGCACCCGCAATCACACCTCATCACCTTAAAATCTGTGCTCTCTCTGCTGTTGAAAAGCTACAGCCAGCTGTATGCGTACAGCAACCGTGTGTGAAAAGCAGTCAATAAAGAGATGCTGAAAAGCATGTTCATGCAAACATCGTCGGGTCTGCCGTGATATGTTTACAATAAGACTTATGGTCCCGAACCTCTGCGCACAGTGTCTGCAAATCGGGGGTTTCATCTTTACGCAGGACTGTAAGCTGTCATCTGTGGGGCGTGAGCGGTGTTTGTTTTTAACATAGTTCACGGTGGAGAACAGCTGCTGACGTAATGTGGATCCGAAGATCCATATTTGGCCTACCTGGGGTTGAAAGTCTCGATAAATGTATAGCGTTTCGGCGGGTACACCGGCTTCCACGAGTGTGACGCTTATTTTGAGCGATGAAAAAATAATAAGATATAATTTTATTTTTATATTTCAAAATCACAATAATTCTTCAATTTAGAACTACAAGTTAAAAAAAGAACTAAACACAAATAAAATACACTTCAGCTAAATACTTATAATTTATTTTCCCAAACCAAGCCGCAAAATAAAGACTAAAGAGCCGCATGCGGCTCCGGAGCCGCGGGTTGCCGACCCCTGCCCTAGGCAGTATCATTAGAAGACATAGCATACATTTTCACTGCTATGCTGATGACACCCAGCTCTATCTGTCCATGAAGTCAGACAACACGCACCAATGAGTTAAACTGCAGGAATGTCTTAAAGACATAAAGACCTGGATGGCCGCTAACTTTCTGCTTCTTAATTCAGATAAAACTGAGGTTATTGTACTCGGCCCTGAAAATCTTAGAAATATGATATCTAACCAGATTCTTACTCTGGATGGTATTACCTTGGCCTCCAGTAACACTGTGAGGAACCTTGGAGTCATTTTTGACCAGGACATGTCCTTCAACGCACATATTAAACAAATATGTAAGACTGCTTTCTTCCATCTGTGCAATATCCTGTCTCAGAGTGACACTGAAAAGCTAGTTCATGCATTTATTACTTCCAGGCTGGATGACTGTAATTCATTATTATCAGGAAGTCCTAAAAACTCTCTGAAAAGCCTTCAGTTAATCAAAAATGCTGCAGCAAGAGTCCTGACAATATACATGTTGATGATGAGTCCGACCTCTTTGCCAGGGGTTTTATCAACATTATGGATTCTTTTCATTTTATCCAGCATGTGTCCGGCCCCACACATAACAAAGGTCACACACTGGACCTTGTCTTTACCTTGGGTTTGAATATTGATTGTATTTGTTCTAAGGACATTTTTATCTCTGACCATTATTGTATTCTTTTTAACATGTCTTTTCACGAGCCTATGTCTCCTGTTTACCGGACAGTTATGTCGCGCATTATAAATTCCTCCACAGCGCAGAAGTTCTCAGATGCTTTTAATTTAACACTATCCCCACAAAACGGTGTTGATTTCTCAACAGATCTATTTAATGATCATTGTCTTTCGATCTTAGATGAAATCTGTCCGGTTAAAATGAGACCTGTGCCTGTTTCCAAGTCCCTACCTTGGCTAAATGATAACATCCGCTCTATAAAACGTAATTGTCGTAAAGCTGAGCGGTTATGGAGGAAAACTCATTTAAATGTTCATCTCCTTTATTTAAAGGATCTTTTAGCCTCTTTTAACAATGCTATTTCATTTCTTCAACAGATTTGATTCAACCATGAGACAGTCTGCAACATCGGCTGCAGACTCACCCACCCCCACTGCTGCTGTTCCACCTCTGACACCTCAGACACTTCACACCTCCTCTATTCACCCTGCTCACTCCCCCCCACCCCCAACAACAGCATCCAATACACACTCAACACAAGGCTCCAGCCTGTCTCTCTCAACCACCCAGGTTAGGAGGGAACTGAGGAGGATTAATGGCAAGAAGGCAGCGGGCCCAGATGGCATCAGCTCGAGGGTCGTCAGGTCCTGCACGGACCAACTGTGTGGGGTGATGGAGCACCTCTTCAACCTGAGCCTGAGGTTGGGAAGAGTCCCACAGCTCTGGAAAACCTCCTGTGTTGTACCAGTGCCAAAGACTTCACGCCCCAAGGACCTCAATAGCTACAGGCCGGTGGCTCTGACATCCCACCTGATGAAGACCCTGGAGCGGTTGGTCCTGGCTCAGCTTCGGCGCCTAACAAGCTCATCACTGGACCCACTTCAGTTTGCCTACCAGCCTGGCATTGGCGCGGATGATGCCGTCATTCACCTCCTACATCGTTCCCTCGCTCACCTGGAGACCGCTGGAAGCACTGTGAGAATCATGTTCTTTGATTTCTCCAGTGCCTTCAACACTATTCTTCCCTCGGTTCTGAAGGACAAGCTGGAGAACTCTGGAGTGGACCATCACCTCACTACCTGGATTTTGGACTACCTCACCGACCGACCACAGTATGTGAGGACTCAGGGCTGTGTGTCGGACAGGGTCGTCTGCAGTACGGGGGCCCCACAGGGAACGGTTCTGGCTCCGTTCCTCTTCACCATCTACACTGCAGACTTCTCCCACAATTCCACCCAGTGCTTCCTGCAGAAGTTCTCTGATGACTCTGCAATAGTCGGCCTCATCACTGATGGGGACGACAAGGAGTACAGAGGACTGACTCAAGACTTTGTGGACTGGTGCCAGCTGAACTACCTCCAGATCAATGCCAGTAAAACCAAGGAGCTGGTGGTAGACTTCCGCAGGCACAAGCATTCTCCACTGCAACCACTGAACATCCAGGGTATGGACATTGAGGCTGTGGACAGCTACAGGTACCTTGGTGTTCATCTGAACAACAGACTGGACTGGACTCATAACTCAGACGCCCTCTACAGGAAAGGGCAGAGCAGGCTGTACCTGCTGCGGAGACTCAGGTCGTTTGGGGTGGAGGGCCCACTCCTGAAGACCTTCTATGACTCTGTTGTGGCTTCTGCTATCTTTTATGGTGTGGTCTGCTGGGGCGGCAGCATCTCTGCTGGGGACAGGAAGAGACTGAACAGGGTGATCCGAAGGGCCAGCTCTGTTCTAGGATGCCCTCTGGACCCAGTGGAGGTGGTGAGTGACAGGAGAATGGCGGCTAAGCTGTCATCCCTGTTGGACAACGTCTCCCACCCCATGCAGCAGACTGTGACAGCACTGAGCAGCTCCTTCAGTGGGAGACTGCGGCACCCACGGTGTGGGACGGAGAGATTTCGCAGGTCTTTCCTCCCCACTGCTGTCAGACTCCACAACAAAGACTTTAACTGAACAAACACACACATCCACACATGTGCAATAACACTAAGTGCAATAATCTTTTCTGGCATCGTTGTATTTTTACTCAGTTGTATATAGCATTCGTATTCTATTTTTATCTTATTGTATATTTTTATTCTATTTTATTCTACTGTATATAGTATATTATTTTATTCTATTCTGTACAGCTGTGTACTGTATTTATTCTTATTGTATTCTAATTTTTGCGTCATAACTTTTGCACTGTCCACTTCCTGCTGTGACAAAACAAATTTCCCACGTGTGGGACTAATAAAGGTTATCTTATCTTATCTTATCTTATTAGAGATGCAAGGGCTGCTTACTTTTCTCAGTTGGTTGCAAAGAGCAGAGGTAATCCTAAGGTCTTATTTGATACTATTACTGATATCATTACTCCTGCTCTACCTGCTGCCATTATTTCTTCTGCTGAAGACTGTGAAACATTTCTTGCTTTCTTTTTAGAAAAAATTAGCAATATAAGGAAAAAATTGTCCCCATTAGCATCTGCACTGTCAGTTCCTACGCCAGTTCGGCCTGTTGTTTTAGAAAGATTTTTACCTGTTTCACTAGCCGAACTGGGAAAAATAGTTAGTGCAACAAAAGTATCCTCTTGTTCACTCGACATTTTACCCGCATCGTTATTCAAAAATGTCTTTTACTCTATTGGTCCCTGTATGCTCACTATAATTAACACCTCTTTGGGATATGGCTAAGTTCCTGCCTATTTTAAAACTGCTGTTATACACCCTCTGTTAAAAAAGCCTATGCTGGACCCATCTCTCACTAGCAACTACAGACCGATCTCAAAAATACCGTTAATTGCTAAGATTTTAGAGAAGATTGTGGCTAACAGCAGTTTTAGACAAATATAACATCTTTGATAAATTTCAGTCTGGCTTTCGTAAAGCTCATTCTACTGAAACAGCCCTTCTTAGAGTTTCTAATGACATTCTGATGCAAAACGATGCGGGTAAGTGTTCTGTTCTTTTAATGTTGGATCTCACGTCGGCCTTTGACACCGTTGACCATTATATTTTGCTTGATAGGCTGAAATACTGGGTCGGTGTATCTGGGTCTGCCTTAGAGTGGTTCTCCTCGTATCTCTGTGAACGATACTCTTCTGTGGCAGTTTCTAAGTACAGGTCATCTTCTACATCCCTGTCCTTTGGTGTGCCACAAGGCTCTGTGCTGGGGCCATTATTGTTTTTAATTTATTTACTTCCTCTCCAGCATATTTTGAGCCCTTTTGAGGATATTTGTTACCACTGCTACGCAGACGACATCCAACTATATATATCTTTTAAACCTGAAGATGCTTCTAAACTGCGGATTTTAAATGTGTGTTTGGAAACCATCAAAGGTTGGATGGCCGACAATTTCCTCCAACTAAATGAAAATAAAACTGAAGTCCTGTTATGTGCTCCAGACAGACATGTACCCAGCATAATGAATGCTCTTGGTCCCCTTTCAACGTTTGTGAAACCATCTATCAGGAACCTAGGGATAACCTTCGATCCTGCTCTTACATTGGATACTCACATCAAATCTCTGGTTCGGTCTTGCTTTTATCATTTAAGAAATATTTCTAAATTGAGCCCCATAATAGCTCATACTGAACTGGAGATTGTTATTCATGCTTTTATTTCATCACGACTGGACTATTGCAATTCACTGTTTACATGTCTAAACAAGAGTTCCCCGAAGCGTCTGCAGACTGTCCAAAATGCTGCAGCAAGGCTTCTGACGAAAACATCGAAATACTCACATATAACACCGCTGCTTATACAGTTACACTCGCTCCCTGTCGAATTCAGAGTCCACTTTAAGATTCTGGTTCTCACATTTAAGGCTCTTCAAGAACAAGCACCATCATACATCATTGAACTCTTACAGCCCTATGCCCCTAGTAGGTCTCTGAGGTCTTGTGGTCAGGGCCTACTTGTTATTAAGTATACGAGACTGAAAACTAGGGGTGATCGAGCTTTTGCTACTGTGGCCGCCAGACTGTGGAATTCTCTTCCTCAGAACTTAAGATCTGCTATTTCACTGATTACTTTTAAAAAACAGCTAAAAACACATCTTTTCAAAATTTCATTTTGTTAACTTTTGATTGTACTTCGTCTTTTTAATCTGTGTCTATACCTTGTAAAGCACTTTGTGATCCCTTATCTAGAAATGTGCTATATAAATAAAATTTTACTTACTTACTTACTTACTAGAAAGAGAGAGCAGATTTCTCCTGTATTGGCTTCTCTTCATTGGCTTCCTGTTAAATCCAGAATTCAAAATCCTGCTCCTCACATACAAGGTCTTAAATAATCAGGCCCCATCTTATCTTAATGACCTTGTAGTACCATATCACCCTATTAGAGCACTTCGCTCTCGCTCTGCAGGCCTACTTGTTGTTCCTAGAGTATTTAAAAGTAGAATGGGAGGCAGAGCCTTCAGTTTTCAGGCCCCTCTTCTGTGGAACCAGCTTCCAGTTTGGATTCAGGAGACAGACACTATCTCTACTTTCAAGATTAGGCTTAAAACTTTCCTTTTTGCTAAAGCATATAGTTAGGGCTGGACCAGGTGACCCTGAATCCTCCGTTAGTTATGCTGCAATAGATGTAGGCTGCCGGGGATTCCCATGATGCATTGAGTTTTTCCTTTCCAGTCACCTTTCTCACTCACTATGTGTTAATAGACCTCTCTGCATTGAATCATATCTGTTATTAATCTCTGTCTCTCTTCCACAGCATGTCTTTATCCTGTCTTCCTTCTGTCACCCCAACCAATCACAGCAGATGGCCCCGCCCCTCCCTGAGCGTGGTTCTGACGGAGGTTTCTTCCTGTTAAAAGGGAGTTTGTCCTTCACAGTGTCGCCAAAGTGCTTGCTCATATGGGGTCAAATGATTGTTGGGTTTTTCTCTGTATGTATTATTGTAGGGTCTACTGTATAATGTAAAGCACCTTGAGGCAACTGTTGTTGTGATTTGGCGCTGTATAAATAAAACTGAATTGAATCTAATTGAATTTTTGAAGTTCACATTGTACTGAACCCATGTCTGTCAATTAACTTCTTTTGGAAAGGAAAGCGACAACAGATTTGATATCTTTCGATATCTATCGATGCAGCATGATTTCATATCAAATACACAAAAGATAATTAATTAATTTCATCATTTCTGTTTTTATCTTGTGGCTTACCATTTACGAAAAATCATTAATTGTAAACAGTGTTTACAAAAAATGCTATTAGAGCATACCTTGACAAATCTTACAAGATGATTGGCTGCCTGTGAAGAGCTTTGTTTTTGCGGGGGTTTTATTTGTGGCCTTTTGATGTTGGGGGCAGGAGATGCAGCAACAACAGAAGAGCTGCCATATCACTCTCCCAGCCTTAAAGACAAAAAGCATATTTGAGACAAAAGGTTAAAGATGAACTGAAATTCTGTTAAGCAGTTAAATGATGAGATTTCTGAAAATGCTTAAACCACAAGGATGCATAAATTACTTCAGTCTATTTGCAGTCAGTTAAGTGTATTAGGACAGACAAAGGGAAATGTAAGTATTTTATATACTGAAATACTGTCCTAATTTACCCCAGTCATTTGAAGCCTCTGGATCAAAAGATGTTCGTAACTCCTCAACACAATGACTTGATGGAAGACTTTGGCTTTCTCTGATGATTTTTTGCTTGAAATATGAAGGCCACTTTGCAAGAAATCTTCCAGAGGCCTCATCTACAAGCATCATTGTAAAATCCTGATCAGTCTATTAAAAAGACAAAACAGCAACCAAATACTGGTTACTTAAGTGTTCTGGGCAAAATGCTATCTTTGGTTTCATATCATGAATGTATGTAACTTTGTAATTTTAACATGTTGTCGCCTCTTGGCCAGGACTCCCTTGAAAAAGAGGTTTTTAATCTCAATGGGACTTTTCCTGGTAAAATAAAGGTTAATAATAATGAAATGTCTATAAATATACTCAACAACCCCGGTGTTTCAAGGAAATGAGGGAAGACATCCAAGATTGATGATGTTCCATCTGGGTCATGAACCAGCTTCTGTCTGTATTCAAAAGTAGCTTTCATCTTCTCTTTAAGCACAGACCTATCTGTTGAGTGTGTAATAACAGACAGAGCCTCTCTGCACTCCTCACCAAAAAGTCGTCCTCTAACAAACAAAGATTCTCTTCGGGTTGTTGGACTGTCCTGAAAGTTTGGCCTGGGACACCCACTAGCACCATCATAGGTATTGCGTTGGACAGTCTTGAGTCTCCAAGCAAGATAGCCAATATTGGCCTCCAGATCATAGTAATGGTCCTGCTCATGCGTGCAAATCAGTCACACACAAAAACAAACAAAAAAACATACACAACAAAAAATGGAACAAAGGAATGCATATTTGGTACCACTGTAACAACATGCATAAATTACAGAGATGTTGCTTTTCAGAGATAACACTTACATAACCATTTTTTGAGTAAAGATCTTGGAGATATGGAAAAAGCGTTGCAATCCCCAGTGCATAGTTAGTCCGAGCACTTATGGGTGGAATCCTCCTTTCAAAAACAAAAAAAGTGTATTGCTATTCTGCTCACTTGACAACTTTTTTAGGATCATCAAAGAATACTTAGCCATGTGATTCTATCATATCTGCAACCAGTATGTTGACCATTTGTTGACGAGTTGGATGTCACAGTGTTTTAGTTTTGTCGTTTTCATTGAAAATTTCCTTACCCTTTGGGTTTGGCCTCAGGACAGTATACACCAAAAAAAAAAAAAGATTTATACTGATTGAACTGAAGCAAATTACACAAAAAAGTTAGTGTTTGTAAAATGCAGTTAAGCACTGGAAATTGCTTTAGGCTTTGCTTTTAACCTGCTTTGCTTCATTGCGATCAAGCTCTCCTAGGCCCTTGTTCCTGTTCTTTGTACTTTTGTGGATAATAGTTGAATCTGATGAACAGGTAGAAGCTGGGGACGATGGATGGTCTGACAATGGAACTGGCGATGGTAAGAGGGCAAGACGGATTGGCTGTACTGATGACTGTGATTAGTCTTCAACCACACTGATCTCATTGTCTTAAAAAAAAACAAAAAAACAAAGGCCATAAAAGGGATCGAAAAAAAAATTGTGCAAAATGCATATGAGAAGTCATAATATATGTGGTTGAACATTATTCCAGTTGTTATATCTGATAACAGCATGTAATATGCACTCAACATGTAAAGCATTTTACAGTTTTTCAACAAAGAAAATTGGAATCTGAAAGGTTGTTAAATCTGGCCAATATTCATAAAAACATTGAAGATCATGAAGAAATGTACTCCTTTAAATTATAATGGATCTACTGTACCCATAACTTGGGATGGGTATCGTTTAGGTTTTATCCGATACCAGTACCAAACCGGTACTTTTGAAACGGTGCCGGTGCTTAAACAGTGCTCAAACCGGTGCTTAAAGAATGGAGAACATAAAATTGGTCCAAAAACCTCTCATGTTCAGCTGTTTTTTTGTAAAAATATAACAATGTCAGCCTTTTCTGCAGCTATAGGGGATTTATCGAATCACTCTTGGCTGGAAGCAGTGCTTAATCAATGGAAAAAACACAAACTTTGTCCAAAAACCTCTCATGTTTAGCTGTTTTCCACTTTTTCTTTGGTCATTTTAGTCTTTTTGGCCAGGGTGAAGGGAGTATCTGCCATCAAACAAGAAGACAGCTTCATGTAACTACAACGGTGTTTGCGAGTTCACCTTACGTGCATTAATGTAATAACGTGGTTAGCCTAATCAACGTAAATTACACACGGATAACATTAAGCTACTCACGCAGAGAAGAAAGGCTGCTGCTGCCATCATCATCCTCATCATTTCTGCTACAGTGGCAGGGCTAGGGTCCAGGACTCTCCTCTTCGTGTTTTTGGGGGATGTTGCTAACTCCGGGTCCGATAACAGGCACCCCACCCGCAGTAGATGTGCCCGGTGTGAGGTCTCGCAGCAAGCTATCAAATACGGCGCATTTCTCGGCTTTTAACAAAATGCTATACGTCGCCAGGTGTTTCATCAGATTCGAGGATTTACCTCCTTTGCAAAGTATCACCTTAAAGCACTTGTTGCAGGCTTGCAGTTTGAAGTACACCCAGACTTTGACTGCTTTGCCTTGGGCATTTTTAATCTGTAGCTCTGCTCTAAAAGAACGTACGTACCTGGGCCCGCCTACTACGCTTGAAAAGGTAAAATGATTGGCTAGAATCCAAAGTGTGTGACATCTCAGGGGGAAAAAGCACCGAAATAAAGCACTGAAATGTGTGCTGCTTTTCGGTCTGGTTACTACCGTTTATGTCAGAACCGGTGCCATAATGGCACGGTACCCATCCCTACCCATAACTGCCCCATAACTATGTGGTTTTGTCCTGCTTTAGTTTTTTTTTTTTTTTCGTGTGTGTGTGTGTGTGTATGTGGGGGGGGCAGTTATGGGCTTGGGGCATTGGGGCATCTGAGGGTCTCCTAGGGTTGGTTTCTTGGAGAGCTTAATGCTCTGATGGCTCTTGCATGGTGTTTCTTTGTGGAGAAAGACTCGTTTACAGGTTCAACTCCTTCATTTAAAAGACCTTTTAGCTTCTTTTAATGCTTCAATTTGTGATGCAAGGGCTGCTTATTTTTCAAACCTAGTCTCCAGGAGCAGAGGTAACCCCAAGGTTTTGTTTGACACTATTAGGGATATTGTCATTCCGGTCACTGCTGCTGTCCCAATCTCTTCAAATGAAGACTCTCCCTCTATGTACCATTTACCTGCTCCAATTTTACCAGCTTCAACAACTCAGTGTCCTGAGTTGTCGAAGCTGGTCACTTCAATGAAATCATCCTCTTGCCCCCTTGATATTTTATCAGGGTCTTTGTTTAAAAATGTTTTTAAGTCCGTTGGTACTAGTTTTCTTATAATTATTAATGCATCTCTGCTCTCTGGTCAGGTCCCGGTTTACTGTGAAAGTGCTGCCATTCACCCACTTTTAAAAAACCCCAAACTTGATGCTTCTTTGCATTCCAGCTACAGACCCATCTCAAAATTTCCTTTTTTGCCAAGATTTTAGAAAGGTTGTGGCCAAGCAACTCACGGTTGTTCTATATGAACATAACATTCTTGATAAATATCAGTCTGGCTTTCGTAAGGCTCATTCTACCAAAACTGTACTTCTTAGAGCGTCTAATGATATTTTGATGAATTATGATGCCGGAGAGTGCACTGTTTTGATTTTGCTGGACCTGACCTCTGCCTTTTACACTGTTGATCATCATATGTTGTTAGATAGATTAAACCCACTGAGTGGGTATATCGGGTACTGCATTGGAATGGTTTAAATCCTATTTGTCTGAACAATCTTCCTTTGTGGCTTCCTCTAAGTTCAGATCCTCCGTCAGCTCTCTCGCCTATGGGGTGCCACAGGGCTCTGTCTTGGGACTGTTATTGTTTTTGTTGTAATTACTCCCTCTTCTGCAACTTCTTAGCTCTTTTTCTGATATTTCATATCATTGTTATGCAGATGATATTCAGCTATATATCTCTTTTAGGCCACCTGATGTTTCTAAGCTCCAAATCTTGCAGTCCTGCTTAGATTCCATTACAGATTGGTTGGCTGATAATTACCTTTAACTAAATGCTGATAAAACAGGAGTCATTATCTTTGCTCCTGAGAAATTTGTTCCCCTTGTGGTTAAAAATTCTAGGCCCTCTTGCTTCTTATATTAAACCCTCCATTAGGAACCTTGGTGTTACTTTTGACCCAGCTCTGATGCTGGACACAGACATTAAATCTTTGGTTCGCTGTTGTTTTTACCATTTAAGAAATATTGCTAAGCTGAGCCCCATTGTGTCACGCTCCGCATTGGAAATGATTATTCATGCTTTTGTTTCATCTCGCTTAGATTATTGTAATTCCTTGTTTACTTGCTTAAGTAACGCCTCCCTGGAATGACTGCAGGGTGTTCAAAATGCTGCTGCCAGGCTTCTGACAAAGCATCCCAAATACTCCCATGCCACTCCCCTGCTGATTCAACTGCATTGGCTCCCTGTCAAGTTCAGGATCCATTTTAAGATTATAATCATGACCTATAGGGCCCTGCATGGTGTAGCTCCAACTTACATCAGTGATCTTCTTCTTCCTTATCGCCCCAACAGGTCCCTGAGGTCTTGTGACCAGGGCTTGCTAGTTGTCCAGCATACAAGGTTAAAAACAAAAGGTGACAGAGTGTTTGTATCAGTGCCTACCAGACTCTGGAACTCATTCCCTTTAAGTTTGAGATCTATCTGTGGACTCAGTCATTTCTTTTAAAAAGCTGTTAAAAACCTACATGTTTAACCCTCTGGGGTCCAGGGTATAATTGGCCATTTTTGACTACTTTTGGTTTTACCTCTATATTTCACCTTTAAAATATGTTTTTCTTGCCTTGTTTGGTATCATTATTTTCAGCACAACCTCAAATATCTGAAAGTTATTTTTTCATTTTGGTACACTATATTAGCACAGTTGATCTAAATTCAGACAAAAAATTCAAAATCCAAGTAGAAAAAAGTTATATTTTTTACTGTAAAACCCACAAACGAATGTTTAACGAATCATTTTCATAACTTGAAATGCAAATAGAAATTGTACATTTCTAAAAATTATGCACAAGTTTTGCAAGCAACAAAGTTATATGGTACTATTTACCTAAAAATGCAGCCAAGGCCTCAGGCATTTTTTATATAACCATTTAAATCTATTTACAGAACAATCAGGTGTGCTGTATCAAATAAGAAGGCACACAAATTATTCGTGCCAGTCCAAAAAAATGTATTTTGTGTTCAGTATAAGGCAGAGGAGAACACCAAAGGCCTAAACCCTGCAGGTCTGACAACAGGAGGTGCATCAGTCCAGTTTTCCATGTGGGAACAGCGTTTACACTGGAATCTGCCTTTGAGGGAGTTTTTTGGAGAAAATGTGAAATTCAGCAGCAAAACAATAACTACACAACAAACTAACTATAGTATAGCCTCCAAACACACTAAACTCGCCCGCTTTCCGTCGCGGGTGTCACTCCTAAAAACTTCCCCTTCTCCCTAAACAACCAAATGTCACAGGTTGCCTTGTCATTTTTTTGACTGGCTGACATGGTAAAATCGAACAAGAATAGGGAAAGGGGTGTTTTTTCTTTTTCTTTTTTCACTCGCAAGCGGAGAGTGTTTGCTAGCGCTGTCTGTAGAAAATGCCGTTTTTACCGTTCTTCCCGCTGTAAACTACAGAGCCCCGCAGGGGACATGGGAGAAAAAAAAATTAAGACGGACTTTTGCGAGATCTCGCAAAACACACTCGGGATCTCGCAAAAGTTGAATTCCAACAATGGCGGCAGCTACTTAGTTGTAATATTACTCTTTCTGGGTCACAAAATAAACTTTTAAGATATTTTGATGCGTGAATATAGTTGTGTAAACGTCAGATATCTGCTCAGTTTACAAGACATCACATATTTGCAAAAGTGCTCCGATGTTTTCTGAGATCTGACACCCACCATCTCGAAGCTAACGGGAGGTCGAGACCTACTACAGCCGGGAGGAACACCGCTTTCCCGGCACATCGTGCCTTGACTTCCTGGTCGGCTTCAAGCTGGCAGCCTCCGAAGAATGCAGGTAAAACTTTTGTGAGATCCCGAGTTTGTTTTGCGAGATCTCGCAAAAGTCCGTCTTAATTTTTTTCCCTCCCATGTCCCCTGCGGGGCTCCGTAGTAAACACCACTGTTTTGTTCAGAAAAAAATATTGTGTGCATTTTTTATCATAACTCTGGTTTTACGTGGCCCATCGACACAATTAAAAAACTGGTATATAGTTTGAAGTCTGCACTTTTGACCAAAGTTGAAATGGAGATTCTGACTTACTGCATCTTGTAGCCGTGTCGTCTTAAATTGGTCATGTGATTTTGTTTCTGCTTCTATGAAGCACTTTGTGATTTTATCTCATTTTTTATCGCGGGGGGGTCTGTATGTGGCTGGTGGCTTGGTAGGGTCTGAGGAGGGCCTGCAGACTTTGCTCGAGGAGTCCACTCTGCACGTAAGGGGGATCTAGCAAAGCTGGAGGCTGAATTCTTCCCGGGTGTCTACTGCCTTATGTTTTCTGGCAGTTGGCTGAATGTTGGGGTGTACTTTTTCCTCTGCGGTGAGGTTGGGTGGGCCACCTCATGCTCTGTGGGGCTTGGTGGTGCTGCTGCTGTGGACCCGGTCTGGATGGTGGATTTCGGGGAACAGGGGGGCCCACGGGCGTCAGGAAGCTTCAGGGATTGCCCTCCAATCTTTTCCTCCCCATCCCTAATTGCTTCGCACCCCCTGCTCCATCATACCACCCCACATGCAGCGCCTTGAAGTGCAAGTGCGTCACTGAGGTGCAAGGCTGGTATTCCTCCTCTGTCCCCTCCTGTCCACTTGGCCCGAGCTGACACCAGCTGTTATCTGGCAGAGGATTGTTGGTGCCATGCCCCTCCCCTGTTCTAAATCCTTTTTGGAACAGCACGCATCAACACCATATATGAGTGGGTGGCATGAGGCATGGGGTCCAGGAGGAGGAGCTGGCCATCTGGTGGGCTTCCCTGCTGCTGCAAGACCGGGATGGTGTGCTTGTCCCCATCGCAGAGTAAAGGGAACCTCTTGCCTGTAATGGGTCTGGGCATTGATTGCCCCTCTGTAGGTGTTGGTGCCTGGACGTGGGAGTACAGAGTATGTATGGGGTGTGTGAGTGTGTGTACGGCATTCATTTCCATGTGTCTTCATATTCAGCGAGTGTGTGAGTATTTGTATATGTATATTTTGACTCTGATTGCCTGTTTGTCTATGTGTCAGGTCAGGTCTTAGACTCCGCCTCTCTCAGAACATCTCAGGCACCTCAGGTTTTGGGGCCTGTTTCCCTCAACCATACTCCCTGCCAGTGGCTGGTGCCACCACCCACTGATGCATTAGTGGTTCTCAGTGTCCAGGGCTGGGTCCTCTGGTTTGTACTGGCTCACTCCTGGTGTGTGCTTGCCGGACCCCTGCTCAGTGTGGGGGTCCTCAGGTCTCTGGGCCCGGGGCTCTGTCTGCTGCGGTGCAGCCAGCTGCCAGGCAGATCCTGCGGGCTCATCGTCACTGCCCCCACGACTTCTGCAATGTGTCTGCTGGGCGACCCCTGTGCAGGGCTCTCCTCTGCTCTTTTTTCAGTAGCTGCCATGATTGTCCCTGTGGTGGTCCTCCTGGAGCTTTTGTGCTCTGAGGTGGTCTCTGGAGGTCTGGGGCCAGGGCTTTGGCTCCCCACACAAAATATTAGATACTTAAATGGAGAAACTTTATGAACACAAATGTGCTCACAAACACAGGTGTACACAGAAGTGTTCAAAAGGTGTACAAACAGGTACTCACAGATACACACTATCTTCGTCGACTGCTCCCTCTAAATATGTCATGTATTATTGATACTGTATGCTGCTCAGTAACATTGAATATTTATTATTTACTGATACTTATGCATATGTTGGTTGTTGCTGTGGTTTCCCTGTTGTTGTTTTTTGTTTGGGTTTTCTTGACAGGTGGTAGAGCAAATTTTAAATTTTTCTCTTTCTGTCCTTCTGTTAACTTTCTCCCCAACTCATATTTCTTTCTTCTTTTTCTTTACTGTCCCACGGTCTTTTCCATTGTGATTGTAATAACTCAAAATAAAAAATTCTAATAGAAATCTAATAAATTAGGCTATCAAGTGGAACATTATAGCTAAAGCTGTAATGGTCCACTTGAAAAAATATATCAGTTGGGCCTTCAGACAATAATTATAATGGCTACACTTCTGGACAGGACAGGCTAAAAAACATCAGAGGACTATGCTTAACAGTATTTGCAATTACTAACAAGTAAGTCTGTGTAAAGAAAGGAATGTTACCTTTTAGCAGTGTCCGACTTCTCCCTTCTTTCTCCCTAAATCTAACTGGTCACATTTTCAGTCCAACCTGTACACTCCGTTGGTGCGTACAGACGTGCTCCTAAAAATCTATTTGTCGTGAGCTCCAGGAGAGTTTCTGGCTTCCCATAAAGGCACTGCCATCCATTGTTGGAAAAGATCTGAAATGCTTCACCCTCAGAATGCTTAACCAAGGTGAGAATGGCCAGCCAGCCTGTATTAATCACATCTGACTTGCATATCTGAGCAGCTTAATTGTATGGAGAGGAATGTCAGGAAACAAATGAGTCTAACATGTCAATGTGTTAATTCTGCTATCGATTTCATTGATGCGCTATTCACCCTCTTAGTTCATTAAGGCTGACCTGTCAGACCACACACACAAGCACATAACAAGAATACACACACACACACACACACACACACACACACACACACACACACACACACACACACACACACACACACACACACAAGCCCGTTCAGCTATCTTACTGAGGATCTTCATTGACATAATGGTTTCCCTAGCCCCTTACCCTAACCATAACCATTAAAAATGAATGCCTAACCCTAATCCTTACCCTAAAACCTAACCATAACCTAGTCATACCCTGACAGTAAAACCACATTTTGAGCCTCAAAAAAAGGCCTTCAAACTTATGAGGACCGGTGAGTGTGTCCTCACATGGTGTAGTTGAGATCTGGATGAGCCCTTCAGACCCTCCAGCAAGGGTAGACGACAGCTGTCGCATTTCTCCAGAACCCCCAGCAGGAACAGACAACAGCTGGATGGGCCCCTAGGTCTACCTCCACCCAAGGAGACCCCTAGCTGAACAGATAGCTGAACTGTGGGCAAAGCTAATGGCTGCTGAGCAGGAGACAGAGCGGCAAACTGAGCTGCAGGTCGTTGAGCAGCTAACTGAGCTGCTGGTGGTTGAACAGATGCCTGAGCTAGTTACTGAACAGGGGCCTAAGCTATTGGTGGAGTGGAGGCTGCTGTAGATGGAGCAGATGGCCGAACCGCAGTCTGCTTAGCTTCAGGCTGGGCAGCTGACTGAGCTTCAGGCTGGGCTAAAATCTGAGCTACAGTATTAGCAGTCTCACAGTTCTTTGAAAAACCAACAGACGGAGTGGAAAAATGAAAAATTGTCCTTTCTGCTCACCACAGCCGGCTGTTGAGCAGTCCGGGAATCCGGCTGCAGTGAGGAGCGCCGGCGCTGGTGCCGGCAGTGGGGAAAAAAGGACCCAAAATGCAGGACTCTGTGCGGTGAACAGTGCATTTATTTACAGTTTAGTAAATGTAACACACAATAAATCCCCAGTGTGCTCCCTTGACTCCCGTGTTGTGCCTTCTCCCAAGTGTCTGTGCTTTGTTCTCTCTGCTCCTGTGTCTCCGCACTCCCCATTCTTGCTGCCCTCCTGTGCTCCACTCTCCTCCTGCACTGCAAAATGTAAGTATTAAGTTGACTGAACTCAATTTTTATCAACTTGCTACACTGTAATCCCTAACAGTTGTTCTAGCTCATAACTAATAAGCTCATAACAATCAAATGTCATTTTGTAGTTGAGCAAACTATAAAGTATTGAGCTCTGTTGGCCTTTATGGAACTTTAATTGAATAGGGCTCAATATTTTTTAGCTAATTTGTTTGGAACGCTCAAAAAGTTTAAGAAGCATGTATTAGTGACGTTCTGGTGGGTGGAGTCTTGTCGCTCCCTCAGGAAAGCTGAGTCAGCCATCTTGAATTTACCTTGATGCGGGGAAGATTTGGCCAGCCTGTGTGGATTAAGGGTCCCCAACTTCAAACCACCACAACCACCACCTTAATTTTTTCATCAGCAGCCCTGAATTTGGTAAGTCTAACGTGTTTTTTGTTTTGTTTTGTTTAAATTTATTTCGATAAACAGTCTTTTTTTTATTTTTAACTGGAAATATATTCGTACTTTGTGCACAGTGAATGTTTGTTATAAATAAATTCGAATCCAAGTAATTGTAACTTTAGAAGTTATCGAATGTGACAAATACGTAATGTTACTTCAAATTACAACGGTGTAATGTTTTGGCGTTTTTCCGTGGGGACAACATTTCCCATAATGCATTGCATTCTTGCCCGGGAAGTTGACGGTGGCAGTTCTAGCTCCATGCATTTGAACTTTCTGCCAAAAGCCGAAAACTTGTTAACCCTGCTGTCCGTTGCTACCGGTTGTCTTATTCGCCAGTAATGCACGTGCGTATTGTGAGTATACATATTTCCATAAGTGTCCGCGTTACACAGTCAGTAGTTCACGCTGTTGAGCTATGTGTATGTGTGCTAGTATGAAATGAACAACGCTAAACAACGTGAGTGTGTTATCATGACGGTAATTAGGCACATGTTTGTATTTTTTCGTAGTCTCAAATATGTGGTTGTGAGATAATCTCGAAATCCTTTTAACAGTTTAACAGTTGCAAATAACTTCTTGTTCTTCTTCTTGATTTATTGACGGCACATGCTTTTGAGTATCAATAACATCTTTATTGTGAATTTAAGTCATTCTGTATCAACCTCGGCCATTTTCACATTTAACAAAATCATTCTTGTCTTAAAATCTTTTCGGCGGGTTTGATGCCATTAGCTGTTTCCGGCTAAAGAAAGAGTATTATTTCAAACTTGTTAGCCACGCTCCTTGGTGGGGCATATCCTATCCCAGCCAATTCCAGTTTCCAACAATGGCAGCAGCTACTTAGTTTTAATATTACTTTTATTACTCTTTCTGCATCACAAAATAAACTTCTCACATATTTTCAGGCGAGAATGTATCTGTGTAAACTTCAAATATCTGCTTGGTTTATCAAGACATCACATATTTGCAAACGCGCTCCCACGTTTTCGGAGATGTCTGTTACCCTCCAGCTCGATAGTCAGATGGGAGTTCAAGGCTCACTAGAGCCGGCAAGAACAGCGGACTCCGGCACATCGTTTTCACACCCCCCGCGGTCTTTCGCTACTCAAGTTAAACATGATCTATAAGTCACTTAGATAACTATATTGTTTGGCTTTTATTAGTGTTTTATTTGTTCCTGAGTAAATCGGTTTGGCTGAGATTAAAGTTATAGTTTTCACACAGTTTTTAAACAGAAAACTGATTAAACAGAAGTGTGAGATAGTCAAGCGTTTACTCCAGTGTTCTATTATATATTAGCGAGGAAGGAGCAGATGGCTGAGTTTATTAAACTCAACTGAGACAGCTGATGACGTAAATCTGAAGGCTAGACCAGCCCATTTAACCAAGCTATTGCAGGACATCACTTGCACGGACAACGTAGACCGGGTCCTACTAGTTTTTGGGACAGACCTTTGGTGTTCAGCTTTATAACAAGTCCACAAGAATGTGGAGAACTAGTCCGAGCTAATAAGTGAAATCCAGAGCTGAATCTCATGGGTTTCAGGAGCAGAGCTGAGGATGTAAGAGGTTGCAGACTGAGGAAGAGCTGTGTGGATGTGGAATGGGTGAGAGGCCCATTGGAGGCAAATGTGGCTAATTAAGTTTTACAGTCGTACTTTTCAGATATTTATTAATGTTTTTTGTTTATTATGGCCCACTACAAGGTTAGTTTCATGTAGTTTATCAGTCCTTTTCTGCAGGGGAGCACACTCATGTCTAGTAATTATGGTTTAAACATCTGCAGTTGTGTTTCTTTAACTAAAAATATCTTTGAGGACAATTCCTACTTGTCAAATTACCTGTAAAATTCTTCTCGGGACAAATTGCATGTGCATTGAGCTTTCAATTTCAGGTGTCCAAATTGTGTTAAAAAATAAATGTTTCCACATTTAGTTTTAATTTGTTATTCAGATCTTTACCTGCTGATTAATTTATATGCCAGGAGCTCATTAAGCAGACAGAAGGTCCTATTCGAGTAGATCATGCAAAATAATTATTTTATATTGTTTCAAATCTTGAAATAGTCCACTGAATATTTACTAAAAGTATATTGACTGTGGCAAAGTTTTTAATTGTCAGTTTTAAGTTTAAAGTAATATTAGTTTTTTCTTTTTTTTCTTTTGTTTTTGTTTTTAATGTTTGCGTTTAATTGCTGTACACCTTTCCTCTTCAGGCGTAAACTGATGGTGGGAATACCATACATTCAACAATCCCAGCAGTAAAGGTATTTTTACCTACACAATGAAAAAGCTTTGGGAATTTGTATTTTTGTAAAAGCTG
The DNA here is from genome assembly GCF_057381845.1 of Rhamphochromis longiceps. Lineage (NCBI taxonomy): Eukaryota > Metazoa > Chordata > Actinopteri > Cichliformes > Cichlidae > Rhamphochromis > Rhamphochromis longiceps. Next base: position 2,024,992 of record NC_140565.1, read on the forward strand.
TAGTAAAAGTTGTAATAACAGCTGTTAATGTAATTCACGCTATTGGATTTCTAAATTTTCAGTCTCACAAAAATAGAGATGCATGCTTTGTTTCTTCTAACTATTAGAACATTTAATTAACTTTATACTTTCTTTTGTTATATTTTACTTGAAATGAGCCATCTCATTTATTTGCACATTTCAACAGTTCTGAGGTAATCATTTGTTTTTTTTAATGGTCTATTTGATTTTGAGCGAGCTGCTATTATTAGGTATTATTTCTTTTCAGATTTATTAAGTACATCGAGATCTTTGGATGCAGTGGACTTGTAAGTATTGCACATTCTGTGCTGAAAAGAGAGGCTACCTATTTAAGCATTACCGCTTAAAACATGGGATCCATACACAGACATCACCACTTCCTTGCCTCTATAAAGACTGTCTGTACACATTTAAATCTTTTAATGCACTGAAGGTACACCTATCAATGTGGCATGCCCAAAAGGATGGAGGTAAAGGGAGGAAAATTACTTTCCTTTGCCAGCTGTGTGACTTTGTGGAGCCTTGCAATGAAGTGGACTTTTTCACCCATTTGCGAAGACATTTAAAACTGAAGCAAAAAGTCAGTTGTCCATATCAGGGCTGCAACTTTAAGAGCAATATTTATTCCACCTTCAATGCAAACAGAAGAAAAGATCACAAGCTTGACAGTGAGATGATATTCAAATCTCAAATTGTTTCAGAGAATGTCTCAGAGGAACCTTGGACTAATAGACCTGAGGACACTGTGACTGTTGAACCCGAGGACAGTGATTCTGATGCTGCTGATACAGCATTCAGATTAACATCTTAACATCATGTAGAAGATTTGGAGAGACAGTTGGAACATAATGTTCTTGAAAATGACCTCGATTTTTAACATCTCTGAAACTGCCCTGCAAGATGTTATAGAGCAGATAAACCAAATTCATTTGCTGTCACAGCCATTAATCCATTCCTCTATTCAAAGAATACTACATCAGTCTGATGACTATTTAGTGAACGAGATAGTTAAGACAGTAACTGATAATAATGCATTCCTGAAATGCACTTCTAGTAGAGGATCATTGTCAACTACCAGCAAGCGAACAGCATACATTTTAATATACCCAATTTCTCAGTAGATGTTGAGTACAGACTTAGACAGGGAGATCTCGCCTTCATGAAAGATGGGGCACGAATGACTGTATCAAGAGACAAAGCCGAATTGCCATAATTCCCATTAGCTTTATAGGATGAATTTCATTACTTATTATTTTAAAGAACCTTAAGGATTTATTGATGAAAAGTATTACCTTTGTCACCAAGTGTTCTAATTGCTAGCCTCTGCTGGAAGACATTATACAATAACCAAATATTTTGCTCTTTTCTCTACCCCTCCTTCCTTTCTACTTTTTAAGATATTTGCTAAGTTCTTTAGAATTACCAGCAAGAACCTAGAGGGAGACTTCTTTGAGACTTTTGACCAGCTCACCCCACGTTTTATTGAAATATTCAAGTCCAAAAAAGGAACTGCTGGGTAGAAACTGACCAAGCTATTGCAGGACATCACTGGTTTTGTGAGTATTTTTTTATTGAAATTTTACTATTTTCATTGTGGCAAAATTGTTTCTTTTTACTAATATTTTCTCTATTCTGTTATTAGACTCAAGATGTCACTGCACTGTGTTCTGTTGTCCTAAAAGGCATTCCGATCAGTAGTCATGTTTATAAATGTGTAGCTTTTGTTTAATATACTTGGTTGGATTGCCATTTATGCTTAGAAATATATACTCATATATGCTTTGAGGTATATAATCAATTGTATAATGATAGAGGTCTGATCCTTAGCAGTCTGCAAAGACTCTGTGTGCCTTCCAGAGTGTTCTGGCATGCACACACATCCTAGGGTCATGAGAAAGGTCGTACCTTCTCTTTCTGATCTATACTATGGGAGGACACCTACTCTGTATCTGTCACAAACAAGGATGCAGTGGACTCAAGAGCAGACTCAATTGCTCGAACTATGTACAATTTATTGAAAGGAAAAGGAACTTAAACAAGACTGGGTCTAACAGAAATCATTCGCAGGAACTGAGGGAGGCCCGAGGGCGGAGAAACGGACATAGAACACAGGGAGAACACGGGCGGGAATTTCTGCAAACACAGGAGAAGGGTTTTACTGAATGGGAAACAATTAAAGGGCAGAGGTGAGTGGTACTAGTGGAGAGTCTTGGGCTTACTTGAAAACACAGGCTATTAGGCGGGGAAGGGGTTGCCATGGGAGCGTTCCAGGGATGGTTGAGAGTGTGGGGAGGCTGGTCCAGGTTCCAAGGTGTCCAGGGAGGTTGAAGTACGGGCTGGAGGGCAGGCTGAGGAGAAGATGAGTGTGTGGTCCTCGGGTTCTGGGCAGACGGGAGAACGGGACGGAAACAGAACCAGCACTGCTGGTGTGTACGACGGGTGATGAATCTGGAGAATACAGGAGACGGAGGACACATTAACCCATGATCCAGGCACACAGAGTCTGAGCACAGAGGAGGCCAAGTTTACCACAGGTGGTAGCAGGACGAACTGGCGAGGAGTAGCAGGCAGTGCTGGCTTAAAAACCCTCTAGATGGAGTCCCGGAAATTGGAAGCAGGTGATGAGCTGGCCAATGCCACCCTAGGGGACGGACAACAGGAACCTGGATCACACCCGACCAGACACTCCCACAGCATATGACAGTATCTGCTTAAGTATAAGAGCCCTTTGTTTAGGTGGACCGCTGGGCTCCTAGCACCAGCTTTGGGGAGTCGTTCACAGGGTCACATCTTGACACACACACACGCATGCCTCTTTGTTCACATGCATGCCTGTGTAAGACGTCATATGTTAATGAGACTATACATATTCATGTAACCACAATAAAGAGCAGTGCTACGGGGGAGGTAACTGAGAGTGACTGGGGTTCGAACGTCAGGAACAGCGCTTGTCACGGCTCTCTCCCTCGTGCACGAGCAACACAAAGAGCTCTGGTGACTTGTGTCTTGTTTTTGCCATTGTAGTAGAATTGTCTTGGCGTTCCAGCAATAGGTCTGTGCTAGACAAACCTATCAGCATTCATGCTTATTTTTTATACATGTACAGTACTTTTTTGGAAGCAGTGCTTCAGTGCATATTAAGTAGCAAAGATAAAATGTTTTCTTATCTTTTTTTTTTTTTTGTGTGTCCCGTTTGGATCTTTAGCCATCAGAATTGTTGTCTTAAGGCCAAGAAAGATGCCAAGCGGATTTATTTTACCAAGTGGATCATCATGGCCTTGCCATATTGGTCCATTTGATTGACCTTTATTATAATTATGAATTTATTTTATTTTCAGTTGCTACAAACAGGACAGACATGACTGGGGGATAGGACAGGGAGAAAGAATGAAAGAAAGAGAGGGAGAGAAAGAAAACCAAAGGGGAGAAGAGACGGTGAGAAGGGGGGGAAGAAAGAAAAAATAAAAAAACAAAAACAAAAAAAACACCTGGGTCACCTGTGGAGAAAAAAAAAAACAGAAGAGAAAGCAAACAACAAAGAGCAACATAATAAAAAAAAACAGCACCATCACAATAAACTAGCTAGCAGTAAATATCAGTAGATACTAAATAATAAACGATATTGTGCGGCACGCAAGATAGACAGCGCACAATGTGCTTTGAGGCAGCAGCCAAGAAAGCTGTAGTCCGCGTCTGTGAATACCCGTGTGTACACCTGTGTGCATACCTGTGTGGATCAGCATGCTTGCATTCCAAAGGTTTCTCCATGTAACGATCTGCTAGGGAGTGTGGGGAGCCACAGCCCCGTCCTCCAGGGTATGAAGCAGGTATGGAGGAGATCAAAACTCCAGACATCCAGAGGCCCCCAGAACACAAGAGACCAAGGAAGACCAACAGAGGGGCAGCCGCGCCACTGTCCCAGTAAGAGCTGAGGAGAGTCCCAGATGAGGGCTCACTCAGCAGCCGCGGAGCAGAAGCCAGGGGGAGTTGCAGTGACGCACCCGTGAGCTCCGCCGGCAGCCAGCTGTGCCTGAGTGACCGAGCCCCAGGCCGAGAGGCCGGGGGCACCCCACCTCCGGAGTGGCCCGAGCGAGCCCCAGGCTCCAGGCCCCGATAAGCGGCCGCCAAGGAGTGAGCCGGTGTGTACCCGGACGCCCATCCCCAGACACAAAGAACCACCAACGCACCGACACCTGAGGGAGTCCGCCACTGGCAGGGGAAGTGGTGGTAGGGGGAGATAGGCCTCCAAACCTTGGAGGGCCTGAGATGTCCCCAGAGAGGTGGCGTCTGATACCCAACCTGACATATAGACACAGACATACAGGCACACACAGACACAAACATCCATTCCCACCCTCATGCTCTCATATGCACTTACTCCACACTCAACCAACGTGGAGACAGACATAAAGAGACGCTGTACACACGATCACACTCCCCAAGCGTACTCTACGAACCGGGTCTAGGTACCCTTGCCCCTGGAGGGGGGAACTGCAAATGTTTTCTTATCAAGAGCAAATGTAGTAGGTAGCAAACATGACTTGGTGCTGACAGCATGTGTGTTTTATTGCAGGATATCGAGATCAATGAGGCCCTGGCATCAGTTACAGTTGATGTGCTGAGACGATCCCCCGCAGGGTTCAAGCTCACTCTATCTCCATCCTACCTCCACTGCCATTGTCATTGAGGGAAATCTGGTCATGGACAACATTAAAGACTTCCCTCAGGCCGTTTGCCTATTATTTGGACTTACCTATGCTTTACACTTGGATTACCCAAAGTACATGGCATATACACTCAGATTTATTCAGACAGTAATGCTTGGTTTGGGAAACAAAACTCTTTCTCCAAAACTACAAAGCCTCAGAAACCGTCTAATGATTTAGATAACCCAGTGGATTACTTGTCAGACTAAAGCTAATAATAAGCGAGTAGTCGTCAGACAGGATTTGGCAATTGTTTTATTCATTATTGTATTCTTGTGATATACTTTGCAAAATTCATAGCTATTTCCTCTAAGGTGAGGTCAGGCTGGCTTTACCAGTACAGTACAGTTCAGTTGAGTACTGGTAAAGCACTTGTTCATATTTAAACCTTTAGCATGGAATGCAAAGAAGATGGCAGCATTTGTGACCACAAAAGTTGATTCCTTGGCATTTTAAAAAGAACAAAAGAAACAAAGGAGGCCAAAACAATGTGGCTAGAAAAGACTCAAATGTTCTCATGTATGCTTTTGAATTGAAGAAAATCCTTAATTTTTGTCAGCAGTCTAAGGTTTGATGTCATTTTTGATTAAGGTTAATGCTGTGTAAAACAAAAACATCTTAATAGCATTTTCCATTTTGAAAGCAAATACACATAAAAATTGAAAGTTGATTACAATAATTCTTTAGCAGTACAATGCAGTCGTTTAGTACGAGGTTATCGTGGCATCTTGTTCACTTGTTGTACTTTGGTTAGTAGTACTTGGGATACTGGGTTTAGTTTTTCTGATTAGTACATCTTTCTTTTCGTGTGCAAGTAATGAACATGTTCTGCGTTTCCTTTCTACATTAGAACTGGTTCTGCAGTTAAACATAAAACCACAAATGTTATTTTTTTGTTTTGATTTTTTAGCCATTTAAAAATGAGATTTTGTCTTTACATTTAGACTACATTTTCATCTGAACAATAAATAATTTGGTAGTGTAACTTGAATTACAAACTCATCAATATGAGCAACAAATTTGATTTCAAAATGCCTAGGAAATATAAGATCACATGAAAAATAATTTTGAATATTCTGAGGTTATTGTTTACATTTTAGGTGAATGAGGAAAAAAAAATGTTTTAATTGGATAATCTTAAAAAATGCTGAATTTTAACAGTTATTATGGTGAAAGTGTAATTATTTATTGCTCAGTACATATCCATAATTGAATCTTGGCTGAAATACATCTCGGCACTTGAAAATAAAAGTTCTGCCTTTAACTAAGTCTGGTGAGTGTTTAAGTGATTTGCTGGAATTCTTTCCCTGTGTGCGGTAAACCTGTAATTGTCACGGCGAGTGAGATGAGCCGTGTGGAAAATAAAGGAGGATCCAAACGCAGGCACTTGTAAAGGTGTGATGGTGGTTTATTAAACACAAAATAAAAATGGACAAAAGGCGAACCGAACAAGGACTAAACTAGACTGGGAACAAACTGACTACAGAACACGAACCTGAACATGAACATGAACATGAATGAAAAATCAAGTTCTTTTAAGTACTACATACTCGCATTGAATAAGTTGGCCTAACTTTATTATCTTAAGTAATATTTTACTTAGTTTTTTTAGGCAACGAGTTTACATAGTTTTTTTGAGTTCTGGGAACTATTGAAGTTGTACAGTGTACTCAAAATGAACAAGTTGCCCTAACTTGGTCATCTTAAGTAAACATGATCCAATTTTTTCAAAAATGACCACACGGGTAGTTTTTCTTCAAAATCTTTAAAATGCAAAGTTGTAATATATTCATATTCCAGGTATTCCTCATAAAACATGTTTGTAACATGAGTCCATTTGAATTTTTATTTATTTTTTCATTAAATAAAAAAAATGCAGTTTTTGTATCACTACCCCACTCTTCCACAAGTGGGGTCAAAAATGACCCCAAGCAGTTTCTATGGAATCTTCTATGAAAATTTCATTCTTAGCAGCTCTGACTGACCCACTTACACTTCTGAAGGATCAAGAATTAATTTTTACACAGTAACGTACATGATTTATAGTCAGGGCTGCACATAAGTGGTCCGCAGTTGTGCATTCGCCGTCAAAATAAAAGTATCCCCGGAAATTCAGAGAATACGCACCTCTTTTGTGGTGGAGGAACACCAAAGTAATTGCTTACGGAGCTTGCTTATTCGACATCTTTAAGAGTTCTGAACAAATGTCTGTCCTCCTCCAGAACATCTAATGTACGCAAACGAGCGTTCCAACTTCTTATCTGGTATGTGTCTTTTATTTTGACAGCAAATGCGCAACTGCGGACCATTTATGGGTAGCCCTGTTTATAGTTTCCTGTGCATTTCAAACATTGTCCTTTCTGATGTTTTTTTTTTTTTAATATTTAAAGTAACATGGCTGCTATGAGGCCAGCTAGGATCCCTGTGGACCTTGCCCTACAAATGATCCAGGACGGATGGGATGAAGAGCCCATTGGAGGCTTTGACTCAGAATCTGACATCGCAGATATAGAGGACCCAGACTATTGTCCCCCCCCACTGAACAAGGCCAGTCAGATACAGAAGAGTCCTCTGAAGAGGAAATTGATATTTAGTCTAACAGAATGAGCCCCTCTTACTGCTCTAGCCACAATATTCTGAATTAGTCGACCAGGGCTTGCAGGACTTTAGTACTGTCTCCCCAATAGATGTATGGAAGATGTTCATGTCTGATAATATAATAGAAGAGGTGCTGACATGCACAAACATGGAGGCACGAAGAGTAGCCACAGACAGGGGAAAAGAGTGGAAAAATGTAATCAAACAAAACCTCATGGCCGTCATTTGATTGACCATTTTTGCAGGAAGTGAGAAGAACTGGGATGTACCAGTCGGTGTGTTTTTTGGGAGTCCTCTGCATAACCCATTGTACAAGGCCACTATGTCAGTTCAAAGATTTAAAGATATTTGCCATTTCTTGCACTTTGATGACAAGAAGACTAGAGCCTACCAACTGAAATCAAACCACATGGCAGCTTTCTGCTACATATGGGGCCTGTTCCTGGTCAACTGCAGGCAGAAATTCATCCTCAGTGATTGTGTTACAGTGGATGAACAACTTGTGCCTTTCAAAGGGAAGGTCCAGCTTCTGCAGTATATGCAGAGCAAGCACACAAAAGTGATACAAGTGATACAAAAACTGCAATTTCTTAAAATTAATGAAAAAATAAATAAAAATGCAAAGTGCCTCATGTCACAAACATGTTTTATGAGGACTACCTCAAATATGAGAATGTTACAACTCTTTGTTTTAAAGATTTTGAAGAATAACAACCGAGTTTATAGCAAAATGCATTGTTTCTATTTGGGGTAATTTTTGACCCCACTCGTGGAAGAGTGTAGGTATTGGTAGGTTGTGCATTCAAGGGTCAAGTAAACTTGATCCAATTTTTTTGAGTTATGGGAACAAATGAAGTTTTACAGTGTACTCAAAATGAATAAGTTGCCCTAACTTGGTCATCTTAAGTAATCTTGACCCAATTTTTTTGAGTTATGGGAACAAATGAGGTTGTATAGAGTACTCAAAATAAATAAGTTGTCCTAATTTAGTCATTTTTAGCTAAGCTTTACTCAATTTTTTTGAGGCAACGAGTTTACATAGTTCTTTTGAGTTCTGGGAACTAATTAGATTTTACAGTGTGGGGGAAAACATCAGACGCAGCTGTCGGGACACTCTACTCAGCAGGCATACACTAGCTGCACTAAACTCTACTAGAAAAAACTAACATGGAGTCTCACACAGCAATCCAGTGTCGAGGAGCTCTCAGCCACACTGCTTTGTAGCTCCCCCGACAATCCTGATCAGCTGCAGGTGTGTGATCCTCTCCCTCAGGTGTGGCCAGCCTCCAGTCTGAACACACCCACCAGGCCTGATGATACCTGTAGACCGGGGCGCTGTACACCCCCCCCACACACCACCACCACACACACAAACCAGGAAGACGAGGGACAGCAGCACCAAAAATACACATGTCGATAACATATTCATTAACCCTGGGTCCCTCAGACCCAGGTCCATGACAATCTCATCCAACGTGTATCAGATGCTTTCTCTTTTCTCACATCTATTGCCTCATTTTTTACAGACTAAAACTTAAAGTACTGTAAGTACGTCTACGCTTTACATGCTGCATGGTTGTACTCTCTCCTGCACTCCATATTATCCATTGTTGATCTACACACATCTGATGCTGCCACGGGCATCATGTTATGTCATTGTCATGAGACACTCTCACAAACAAAATCAAAGCAGTTTAGTAACGCAGTAACACAGCGTGCTTAAAGGAAAGTAACAGTAATCTAATTACTTTTTTGTAATAGGGATCCCTTACTTTACTCATTACTTAAAAAAAGTAATAGGATTATAGTAATGCCCATCTCTGGTGGTTGACTAATGTGCATGTGTAGTCCTCTTGTCATGTTTACTACTTCTGATTGAAACGTGATGTTTGGTTGGAGCAGAGTATCTGATATCTTTGACTTTCTTGCTGCTGAGAAAGTAAATGCACTTGTTTGTGTTTAGTCATAATTCATGACACATCATTGGTTTTGCTGATTGCCTTTGCAAGCACTGCCAGGTATCTTTCGCATCTGGCTTGTCTGGTTTCCATGCTGTCCAGCCTCAAACTGTGTTACATCAGTACTCTTCTTCCCTTCCTTTTTCTAGAAAAGTACAGCACCGACAGTGCCGACTTTTTCAGAAACATCAGTGCTGAAAAATGGTTGTGTGTAATTAGGAGAAGAGAGAGAGGCTTCTTGAAGGCTGTTTCTCCCTCTTGGGCCCATGTCAAGGTTGTGGTGAGATTGAGCCTGTCACTTGGTGTCACGGCTAGCCGGGGCAAGCTGTGTGGTGATGCAAGCATGGCTCAAGATGTGAGTGAGCTTTATTTAAACGGTGGAAAGACAAACAGAAATGGTGATGGAATGAGCAGAACCGAAAGATAACCTATACTGGAAAAAACTAACAAAACTGACCTGAAACCTTAAACGGAGATGCAGGGAGGCTGCTCGTTCAACACGGATGAACCAGCGACGAGCACAAGAGACACACACTATAAATACACACAGAGGGAGACATAGCTGAACCTAATTGACATCACAAGACAGGGTGGGTGCAAAACTGAACACACCGACATCAGACATAGACCTTCAAAGTAAAAGAGGAAATACACAGACTGGACTCAGAGACATGGTACAGACAGAGACAGAGAACAGAGGGAACACACGGGCAAAAACTAAACAGAGGGAGGACATAATCCAAACCCTAAGAACTAAAAAGTCTAAACCCCAGTACATAATCACAATAAACTAGAACACAGGATCATAATAATAATAAGAAACACAAACCGCTGGGTCAAAAGACCCAGGACCATGATGCATGGTTCCTGCTGTAGCCTTTCAGGTCCAAGAAGGCCAGCATTGAATCCACGGTCACAGGTTTGCTGTATCTTAGGACACACACTGACAGTTTCTTGGGCGGAAACACCAAGAAACACCACCAGTCTCCAGCATAGTTGTACCCTTTGTCATTTGACCTTGTTTCCTTCTGATAGGTTTGTAGCTTGTACCTATCTGCTGGAACGTTGAAGACAATATAATTACACACAAGCAAAACACAAGTAGGCAAGCTTCTTCATGTTACTCGTGCACGGGAGAGAACCGGACAACCGCTTGACTCCAGTTGGTCTCGTCCGTCCCTTCCATACCACTGTCCTTTTATTGAGGTTACATGAATATGCATAGGTTCATTAACATATGACGTCCACATACACACAAAGAGTACTTTGCCTGTGTATGTGGGTGTGTGTATGTGTGTGTATGTGGGCGTGTGTGTGTGTGTGTGTGTGTGTGTGTGTGTGTACTGCTGATCAAAGGGTCATAAAAGCACACAAGCAAACATCCTTGGTCAGGAAGAGGGTAGACTAGACCCCCCCGGTAAGGAAGTCCAGCAGGTCATCTAAACAGAAAAGCACTCAGACTAGAACAGACATAGCTACGTTAATCCCACCATAAATCAGCAAGGGAAGATACGATCTCTCCTCTCTTCATGCTACACAGAGTTGTTACAGACCTCTTAGGATGAGACATTCTTTCAATCTACAAATGATTATATACTTCTAAGCATATGTGAGTAAATGTTTCTAAACATAAATGACAATCAACAATACAAACTCTAACACCTTCCTTTGCCAATAAGTACAACAATGCGTCTGTTGCCTCCAAACAAGTTTCTGCCATTGGCGCTGCCAGCAGGATGTCATGCACATATTGGAGGAGTCTAACCAATCTGATGATGTGGAAGATGTCTGCCCAGCCCAGTCTCATGGCAAAGCATATAATAGACTCACTTGCCTTGCAAGCACTCAAGCTGTTATAGTGCCGAGCATGTCCCGGTACACAACTGTCATAACCCCTGCTGATTGTCACCTCTCGGAGGTTGAAACCTACAGGGTGGCGGCCCTTCTTAAGTACTCAGCATCCCTTAGTCGTCTTTCATTTTCAGTTGGGTATTCCTTCCTTAGTACCTCCCAGAGGCGGTTCCAGTACAGGATAAATGGTGTTGCGTCTCCTTTCGTGACCCAGTGCTGGCTGGGTATTTTCTATGTATTAGTATTTTCTATGCGGTATCTCTCCCCTCCAACTTACTCAGCAGGGCTCTCAGGTCTCACACTCCTAGGGTGTCCACCATCGTTGGGGGTGGTAACTCTAGGGTGGTAATTCCATCTGAGGCTCCTCCTACCAGTGGGGACAGTTTGGAAAGGAGGCCCTCCATGTCTCTGTGGGTGAATGGAGAATACACCGGGCCTCCACCATAGCAGGAGGTGTTGATTCCCCGCCTTGGGGTGGAGATCTCTTAAATGTGGGCTGGGGCGCCTCTGCACCACTCGTCGGTGGGGTAGTGAATACCCCCCGTGAAATCTCTCTCTCTTGGTTCAAGGTAAGTTCAGCCATGGCCTGCTTCAGTTCAGTCACCTGCTGGGCAGAGTGACTTACCAGCTTACCAGCATGGTGTCTGTCATCTCTGCCACTTCCCTCTTGAATTCAACATTCGCCTTATGACCCGAGGCCTCATCTAGGTCCAGGAATCCACTGTCCACTTGAAACTGTGGAGCTTGTTCAATTACCTGAACTGGACCTGAAGGGACTGATTCTTATATAGCACATTTCTACTCTTGTGGAGCACTCAAAGCGCTTTATACAGTTTGGAGAATTGGAACAAGCTCATATAGAATCAAACTATTGCAAAAATTTATAACAAATTAAACAGAAATTGATAAAGCTGTATCTAGGCTGAAGAGAAGCAAAGTGCCAGGAGGAGATGGATTTCCTGCAGAATGGCTTAAGTGATATAAGGACCTTGTGTCATTAACACTGTTAAAATGTTTTAATTATCTTGGAGGGAGGAGAGACACCAGTATCCTAGAAACAAGCTACTATATCTGTGATTCCAAAGGAAGGAAAGGACAGATTAGAGCGCAGCTCATATAGACCTATTTCTGTTTTAAATATAGATTACAGAATATTTACTTCAATCATTGCAAAAAGTCTAGAAAATAATATTCCTGACTTGATCGACAATGACCAAACAGGTTTTATAGACAAACACAGGACAATGGGAGAAGAGCACAATACCTAATAAATACTGTGAGTCAAAATCAGTTTAAATCAGTTGCTTTGAGTTTGGATGCAGAGAAAGCCTTTGATTAGGTGTAGTGGGAATTTCTTTATATAGTACTAAAATGATTTGGATTCAAAGAGCAGATCATACGTTGTTTGAAATCGCTGTACAGTCGTCAAACTGCCCAGATTAAAATTAATGGAAATCTTAGTAGGACTATTATGTTGGAGAGAGGATGTTTCCAGGGGTGTCCCGTAAGCCCTACTTTGTTTGCACTCTTTATAGAGCCCCTGGCTCAATGGATTAGGGAAGACAACCCACATAGCAAAATTGGTATGGCCTGGATCTGGCCCACACAATGTGCAACACCGCAGGAGAAATGCCAGCACAGGCATCCAGTATCCATAGTTTCAGGTGCTGCACATCTCATATCTTCACACCGTAGACAATTGCCTTCAGATGACCCCAAAGATAAAAGTCTAAGGGAGTCAGATCGGGAGACTTTGGGGGCCATTCAACTGGCCCACGACGACCAATCCACTTTCCAGGAAACTGATCATCTAGGAATGCTCGGACCTGGCACCCATAATGTGGTGGTGCACCATCTTGCTGGAAAAACTCAGGGAACGTGCCAGCTTCAGTGCATAAAGAGGGAAACACATCATCATGTAGCAATTTAAATATCCAGTGGCCTTGAGGTTTCTATTGATGATGAATGGACCCACTGTCGTTGTAAGGCAAGGCAAGGCAAGTTTATTTGTATAGCACAATTCAACAACAAGGTGATTCAAAGTGCTTTACAGAGACATTAGAAACAAAAACAAATAAAAAGCATGATTTAAAATTGATTAAAACAAGCAAACAAACAAACAAACTAATTAACAAACAAACAAACAAACAAACAAACAAACAAACAAAACAGTATATAAAATCAAAACAGATAAAATCAGAACAATAGATCAAATCAGTAGTTAAAATGTTAGTTTTGAAATTTAAGCTTAAAAGTGTGAATTTGGTGCTTTATTCAAATGCAGCTGAGAACAGGTGAGTCTTCAACCTGGATTTAAATAAACTGAGTGTTTCAGCTGATCTGAGGCTTTCTGGGAGTTTGTTCCAGATATAAGGAGCATAAAAGCTGAATGCAGCTTCTCCGTGTCTGGTTCTGACTCTGGGAACTGTTAAAAGACTGGATCCAGATGACCTGAGGGATCTGGAAGGCTCATACTGGGTCAGGAGGTCATTGATGTATTTTGGTCCTAAACCATTCAGAGCTTTATAGACCAGCATCAGAACTTTAAAGTCTATCCTCTGACGGACAGGCAGCCAGTGTAAAGACCTCAGAGCTGGACTGATGTGGTCCACTTTTTTGGTCGTAGTGATGTTACGATCCAATGTTGTCAGTGTTTTGTGTTAGGCGTGACTGTTATGTGTTTCCTGTTTTACTTTGAAGGTCTGTCTTATCTCAGTGTGTTCAGTTTACGCTTCCTTGTCTCGTCAGTTCTGATTTGCCCCAGCTGTGTTTCCCTCCTGTTGTCCATTCCCTGATTGCCCCCTCTATGTATTTAAGCCCTGTGTTTCAGTTTGTCATGGGTCGTGATCATTGTGGTGTTGGTATTGTAGTTTTGTAAATAGCTGTAAATAAATTTGTAAAGTAGCAATTGAGTATTATTTCCACCTGTATATATTGTTCACTACAGCAGCCTAGTAGGCGTGAGAAGCCATTTTTGTTGATTAAGTTTTCTCCTATTTTTCATGTAGCGAGTTAGGTAAGGGAATTGTCTTTTGTTTGGTTTTCAGTTTGGGTAGGAAAGCATAGGGACCATTAGGGAGTTTTGTTTGTTATTTTTGGCACTGCTCACTGCTGAAGCAAATAAATGGCTGCTTAGCATTTTTAAAAGAGATTGTTGTTTGTGTTCTTGCTTGGGTGGAGTGTGGTGGGCCAATGTTTTGTTGCGTTCAGGACACGCCTAGACCTAGAACGTAACAGTGAGGACTCGAGCAGCAGAGCTCTGAATGAGCTGTAGTTGTCTGACTGATTTTTTTAGGTAGACCTGTAAAGATGCTGTTACAGTAATCAAGCCTACTAAAGATGAATGCATGGACTAGTTTTTCCAGGTCCTGTTGAGACATCAGATCTTTTATCCTTGAAATATTCTTGAGGTGATAGTAAGCTGACTTTGTTATTGTCTTAATGTGTTTTTCTAAGTTTAGGTCTGCATCCATAACTAAACCCAAATTTCTCGCCTGGTTTGTGGTTTTAAGATGTATAGATTGAAGTTCTCTGGTGACCTGTAATCGTTTTTCTTTGGCGCCAAAGACTATTACTTCAGTTTTGTTTCTGTTTAGCTGGAGAAAATTGTGGCACAACCAGTCATTAATTTCCTCAATGCATTTACCAAGAGCCTGTACAGGGCCTCGGTCTCCTGGTGACATTGTGATGTATATTTGTGTCCTCTGCATAGCTGTGGTAGTTTATTTTGTTGTTGTTTATAATCTGTGCCAGTGGGAGCATGTAAATGTTAAACAGAGGGGGTCCCAAGATGGAACCTTGGGGAACTCCACATGTGATACTTGTCTGCTCAGATGTGAAGTTACCTATTGATACAAAGTATTTCCTGTTTTCTAAGTATGTTTTGAACCAGTTTAGTACAGTTCCTGAAAGACCTGCCCAGTTCTCCAGTCGTTTGAGTAATATGTTGTGGTCAACTGTATCAAATGCTGCACTGAGATCCAGCAAAACTAAGACTGACATTGTTCCAAAGTGTTTAATGACATATGTCTGAATACAGACGTATTCAGACATATGTCATTAAACACTTTGGTCAGAGCGGTTTCAGTGCTGTGATTCTGTCTAAAACCTGACTGGAAGGCATCATAGCAGTTATTCTGTTTTAAGAAGTAATTGAGCTGTTGAGAAACTGCTTTTTCAATGATCTTACTTAAAAATGGGAGATTTGAGATCGGCCTGTAGTTGTTCATTTGTGTCTTGTCAAGATTGTCCTTTTTCAGTATAGGTTTTATTACAGCAGTTTTTAGTGGTTCCGGAAACATACCTGACATTAAAGAAAAGTTGATGATCTGTAACAGGTTTGACTCAAAAGTCTTTGAGACCTTTTTGAAAAAACTTATTGGCAGGACATCTAAACAGCAAGAGGAGGAGTTCAGCTGACCTAAGATGTCCTCCAGGTCTTTGATGTTAATCGGGTGAAACTGTTTTATGGTGTTTAAACAGTTTTTCGGTGGACACAGTACATATTCTGGATCTGCTGTTGATGTACCAATTGCTTGTCTAATCTTTTGGATTTTTTCTGTGAAGAATTTGGCAAAGTCATTGCAGGCCATGGTTGAATGAAGTTCAGCTGCCACTGACACAGGAGGGTTTGTTAGCCTGTCAACTGTAGAAAATAAGACCCGAGCAGTATAGCTGTTTTTAATTCAATTCAATTTTATTTATATAGCGCCAAATCACAACATAAGTCGCCTCAAGGCGCTTCATAGATACAGAGAAAAACCCAACAATCATATGACCCCCTATGAGCAAGCACTTTGGCAACAGTGGGAAGGAAAAACTCCCTTTTGACAGGAAGAAACCTCCGACAGAACCAGGCTCAGGGAGGGGCGGCCATCTGCTGCGACCGGTTGGGGTGATGATGTCAGAGAAGTAGGACCTTCTTGCACTCCTCAGTTGTAAATTATAATTGTGAAGTTTCTCTTTATAGATGTCATAATGAACCTGGAGGTTTGTTTTTCTCGCAAACATCCACACCGGCCAGCACTTCCGAGCCTTTTCCTATCGAACGCCAGATCCATCACCCACAAACTTGACGAATTGGAGCTACAGATAGCCAACACAAGCTTTGCACGTAACTGCAGCATTATTCTTATTACGGAGACGTGGCTTCACCCGCTGATTCCCGACGCTGCAGTCGAGTTAGCAGGCCGCACGCTACACCGGCATGAAAGAAACAGCAACTCAGGTAAAAGCAGAGGAGGGGGGCTATGTGTTTACGTGCATAACGAGTGGTGTTGTAACAGCAGGATCATTCACACAAACACTGTTCTCCTGATTTGGAGGTTCTGGCAGTCTCGTGCAGACCTTTTTACATCCCGAGGGAGTTTACAGTAGTTATTGTGATAGCTGTTTATATACCGCTGGATGCTAACGTTAGCACGGCTCTCAGCCTCTTGCTCAACACCATAAACAAACAACAGCTTGCCCACCCCGATGGGGTTTTTATTGTCGCCGGCGACTTTAACAAAGCGTGCCTAAAGACTGTGCTTCCTAAATTTGTCCAGTTTGTGGACTTTGCTACGAGAGGAGAACACACTTTGGACCATGTCTATTCAAACATCAGGCATGCTTTCAGAGCGACACCCCTCCCCCACCTTGCTGGATCTGACCACCTCTGCATGTCCCTCACCCCCACCTACACCCCCCTGCTGAGAAAAACAAAGCCCCAGACAAAGACAATAAAAACCTGGCCTGAAGGAGCCCTTTCTCAACTGCAGGACTGCTTCTCAACAACTGTATGGGATTTATTCTCCAGCCACAACCTCCAGGAGTACACGGACACTGTACTCTCGTACATCAGGAACTGTGTTGACAATGTCACCGTCAACAAAAGGGTCAGGGTGTTTCCAAATCAAAAACCCTGGATGAATAGCGAAGTGCAATCCCTCCTAAAAAGCCGCAACACTGCCTTCAAGTCAGGGGACAGGGCTGCGTATAGGGCGGCCAGGGCAGACCTGAGTAGAGGCATCAGGAAAGCTAAGGCTGCCTATAGGAGGAGGATTGAAGATCACTTTGCTGACAATGACCCCAGAAAAATGTGGCAGGGGATCAATCACATTACCAACTACAGAAGTAATAACCAGGCAACATCTAGGACTGATGCCTCACTGGCTGAGGATCTAAACCGTTTCTTCGCCCGCTTTGAGACGACCAAGCCCTCAGCTGTCACACCACTTCCACCCGCCCCCAGCACTGGCACACTAACACTTAGGGAGCACCAAGTGAGGTGTGTTCTAAGGTCAGTGAATCCCAGGAAGGCGGCAGGTCCTGATGGAATACATGGAAAGGTTCTCAGAGCATGTGCTGACGAACTGACCGGAGTCTTCACTAAAATCTTCAACCTTTCCTTGTCATCAAACACCGTCCCGCCCTGCCTCAAAACCTCCACCATCATCCCCATCGCCAAGAAGACAGCTGTGGCCAGCCCAAATGACTACAGGCCTGTTGCACTTACGCCTGTAGTGATGAAGTGCTTTGAGAGACTGGTCTGTCAGCACACCAGGGCCGGTCTGCCTCCCCCTCTGGACCCCCACCAATTTGCCTACAGGACAAATCGTTCCACCGAGGACGCTATCACCATAGCGCTCCACACTGCGCTGAGTCACCTGGAGCACCGAGGAAGCTATGTGAGAATGCTCTTTCTGGACTTCAGCTCAGCATTCAATCATATCATCCCGGAGATCCTGGTCCAGAAACTCTCACCTGGGACTCTCCACCCCCATCTGCCTCTGGATCAAGGACTTCCTGACAAATAGACCACAGTCTGTCAGACTCGGCCCCCACCGGTCCAGCACCATCACACTCAGCACCGGGTCTCCACAAGGATGTGTTTTGAGTCCCCTCCTGTTTACGCTCTACACATCCGACTGCTCCCCTACCCATCTCTCAAACACCATCATAAAGTTCGCGGATGACACCACAGTGGTTGGACTCATCTCAAGGGGGGATGAGTCGGACTACAGAGATGAGGTCAACAGACTGACTGAGTGGTGTTCAGTTAACAACCTCCAACTGAACACCACGAAAACTAAAGAACTTATCTTGGACTTCAGGAAGGGCAGAGCAGACCCGGCCCCACTTTACATTCACGGGAGCTGTGTGGAGAGGGTACACTCCATGAGGTTTCTGGGCGTGCAGATATCTGATGACCTCTCCTGGACTGCAAATACTACAGCGGTGGTTAAAAAGGCCCAGCAGCGTCTCCACTTTCTGAGAGTGCTCAGGAGGAACAACCTGGAGGAGAGGCTGCTGGTGACATTTTACAGAGCCACCATAGAGAGCATCCTAACGTACGGCATAACAACATGGTATGCAGGGTGCTCAGCTGCAGACAGGAAAGTACTGCAGAGGGTCATCAACACAGCCCAGAAGATCACTGGCTGCTCTCTGCCCAGCCTGGAGGTCACTGCAAACTCTCGGTACCTCAGCAGAGCTGGTAATATCATCAGGGACCACTCTCACCCCAGCAACCAACTGTTTGAACTATTACCGTCAGGCCGACGGTACAGGTCACATAAAACCAGGACAAACAGATTCAGGGATAGCTTCTTTCCCAGAGCTATCACCGTAGTAAAAAAGCACAAAAACAACTGAACCTATTCCATTCCGTCACTGTCATTATATTATGCTGCTATTCATACTGTCATCATATTAATGCTGCTATCCTGTATATATTGTACATACTATTGTTTGAGTACTTACGATTGTTTTTTTTGTACTTTTTATATTTTACATTTATATTTATTATTGAAACTTGCACCAAGGGAGTGGCACTCCAATTTCGTTGTACTCTGTACAATGACAATAAAGGCTATTCTATTCTATTCTATTCTATTCTATTCTATTCTCCATCTGCGCTCAGCTTTCCTACACTCTCTTTTTTTCATTTTTCACCAGTGTGGAGTTTCTCCATGGAGACTTTTTCCTTCCAGAGATAACCTTCACCTTAATGGGAGCAATTGTATCCATTACATTTAACATTTTTGCATTGAAGCTATTGACGAGCTCATTGACTGAACCTCTGGACAGGTCAGGTGTTAATGGGAAGACCTGGTTAAAGATCTCACTACTGTGTTCAGTTATACACCGTTTTGTGATCACTGCTGTTGACGTATTTATGTGGGCTGAGATTTTACTTTCAAAGAAAACACAGTAATAATCAGACTGGCCCACATCAGACACAGTAACCTTTGAAATGCTCAGGCCCTTGGAGATCAGTAGGTCAAGAGTGTGTCCTCTATTATGTGTGGCCTCTGTTACATGCTGAGTCAGCCCAAAGTTGCCCAGAGTGTTACTCAGGTCTTTAGTCCCTTTGTCCTGAGGGTTGTCCACATGGATGTTAAAATCCCCAACAATAATTACACAGTTGAAATCAACACAGATCACAGACAGCAGTTCACTGAGGTCATTAAAAAAGTCTGTGCAGTATTTGGGAGGCCTGTAAACATTAAGAAACAACTTTGGATGGGGCCTTCAGCTGTAAAGCCTCTATTTACTTGTTAAGCACCTTGGCATACCCTTGGTTTTTAAGTGTGCTTTATAAATAAAGTTTATTATTATTATTATTATATTCAAAAGACTGAAAACTTCCAGGAGATAGCTGCTTACATTGAAATGATTCATTAAATAAGACAGCAACCCCTCCTCCTCTCCTGCTCACCCTGGCCTCACTGATAAAACTGTAGTTAGGAGGGGTCGTCTCGATGAGAAAAGCTCCACTGTTACTTTGGTCCAACCAAGTTTCAGTTAAAAACATAAAATCAAGGCTGTGCTCAGTGATTAAATCATTAATTAAAAATGTTTTCTCAGCTAAAGATCTAACGTTTAATAAAGCCAACTTAAGTGTTTTAGAGGCATTATTGATTTGATTTTTTGATTTTATTGATTAGCATTCAAATTCAAATCTCAGTGAAAACAGTGAAAAAAAAAACCAAACAGTGAAAACAGAACAAAAATCTACCATAAAGAAAGAAAGCATGAGACAAGGCTAATCAAAAGGTATTGGCTGAAGCATTTGCTTATTACGCCAACCCTTAGAGGCATTACTTGTCCCCTCGTGTTTGGGAGCAGTCTGTGGCACACACGGTATGTTTAGTATATTTAAAGATCTTTGAGAGTGCAGCTCTCTGTGTTTTGACCAGGCCACATGTCTCCTTCTGTCACCTAAAAGTACAGAGATTTTAAAACCTTCTAGTAAACAGGGTCCCAGCTTCTCCTGGGAAAAGTCACCACTGCCATAATCCTCGCAGCCTGGACCCTCCACACATCACACATCAGACTGCGGAGACAAAGCATGAAGGTGGTAAGGAGGAACTAAGGGGGGTGAGGCTGGGCAATGTGACTTCGATTGCTCTGTTGAGGGTGGGGCTCGATGGCGAACCTTTGGCTGCTCTGGTGGGGGGTTTATGTGGGACAAAAAGGGTTTGGGCCGGGGGGTAGATCTGAGCCCAGCATTGACCCGCTCCATCATCTCCTCAGTGAATTTCAGGTGTGGGGAGGAGGGAGAAAGGGAGGGGGAGGAGGGTGATGGCCTGTCAAGGGTTTGGGGGACTGGGGAAGATCGTGGTCCCTGGTCCTGTTCGTTGGTGTTGTCGAGAGAGTTGGAGGCAAATAGGGACCCCTCTTCTTGCCTCAGATGTCTCTCCTTTCTGAGGCTCTTCCCGGGTGGGGGCAGATGGAGCTCCTCCTCAAGGTTTCTGCTGGGCTTTGTCTGTTCTTGGAGTACTGTCTGTTCCTCTTTATGAGATAACTCCTCGTTTATCTCAGCCTTGGCACCAAGCACAGATGGATGACGTATGGAATAAAACAAGTTGGAGGTGAACAGTTTCACCCCTGACTTGTTAAAATTAAATCCATTTGCTTTAAACAGATGCCTGCGTTCCCAAAAAATATTAAAGTTGTTGATAAAATGCACTGAGTGGTCAGCACATGCTGATATAAGCCATTTATTCAGTGTAAACAACCTGCTGAATCTCTCGTTGTCTCCTCTGACCGGCGGTACAGGTCCACTGATGAATACAGCTGCATTCAGAGAGTTTACAGTATTTAATAATCCAATAAAGTCCCGTTTCAGAACCTCCGACGGTTGTTTGGACACATCGTTTGACCCTGTGTGCAGAACAATGTTTGTCACAGTTGGGTATTCATCTGCAATTTGAAGAATTCTCTCCTTCAGGTTGTTGACCATATCCTTAGGGAAGCAGAGGACTTTAGTGTTCTTACCGCACATCCTTTGTACATCCTTTACGGCAGAGTCACCCACAATCAGAGTTTCAGGCCTAGCCTTTAGCTTTCCCTGTGGTCTTTTACTTTTCAACAGATTTTCAGACCTTACTTCGCTATTTTTAGATGGATGGTTGTCCGATATAGATCCAGGGTCCTTTGATAGTGGAGCAAATCTGTTCTGCAGTTTCACATTCAGTTGTTTTGGAGGTTTGTTGTTAACCTTCCTATTCACGGTTCTCCAGTCCTATTTCCTCTTGTATACAGGGGTAGAAGAGCTTCTCTGTCTCGTAGGAAGTGAAGGCCAGTCGGTTTCAGAGATTTCAGCTCGCTGTGCCCTGCCTCACCTATTCTCAGCTGCATTTGAATAAAGCACCAAATCCACACTTTTAAGCTTAAATTTGAAAACTTACACTAACTACTGATTTTATCTACTGTTCTGATTTTATCTGTTTTGATTTTATATACTGTTTTGTTTGTTTGTTTGTTTGTTTGTTGGTTAAGTGGGTTTAGAGCTCTGGGTAGCTCCCCAGCTGGGTCTAGACTGGGTCTAGAGAGTATTTTAAATTCAGGGAATTTAAAATAGAAAGTAGCTCGTCCACAGAAGGACTGGTAGCTCCCCATCCTTTTTTGCTCCTCCCCTTTGTGAGTGTGGACGCTTCATCTCTTTGCTCTTGAATGCTTTGCTTCTTATATTGATTTTTATTGATTTTTATGCTGATTTTTTCCCTTTTTTCCGTGTGAGCTTACCTGCGATAACTTCTGGACACTTGTAGATCATTAGGACTAGAGTGTTCTTAACAGAAACAGCAACATTTTATGGTTACCTTATCCTCAGCGCTCCGTGTGTCTGTGGCCTAGACACAGCTGAAGCCTGATTACAGCGTCTGGGCACCGAGCAGCCTCAATAGCCTGGAAAGGTGCTAACCGCTAGGCTAACTAGCAACAAGATGCCTTCCCTCTCCACAGATGATTACCACAGCCTCCTGCAGAAGATTGCAGTACTGGAGACAAAAATTCATCGCTTAGAAGTAAACGTGGAGGTAAATGGACTGTGTGGAAATGAAACAACCTTGCCTTTGATTCAAAACAATGGCGATGAGCAAGCTAGTACACAGCTAAGGAGCACAGATAACATGACCAAGAAAGTAGACTCTGTGCATTATTATAAATCCTCAAGTGATAATCCCCCCTTAGACTGTCTTGGTGCAAAACCAAGACATAAATCATGTCTCCTGGAAGGGGGAGGACGTATCACAGGCAGGGCACAGCGAGCTGAAATCTCTGAAACCGACTGGCCTTCACTTCCTACGAGACAGAGAAGCTCTTCTACCCCTGTATACGGGAGGAAACAGGACTGGACAACCGTGAATAGGAAGGTTAACAACAAACCTCCAAAACAACTGAATGTGAAACTGCAGAACAGATTTGCTCCACTATCAAAGGACCCTGGATCTATATCGGACAACCATCCATCTAAAAGCAGCGAAATAAGGTCTGAAAATCTGTTGAAAAGTGAAAGGCCACAGGGAAAGCTAAAGGCTAGGCCTGAAACTCTGATTGTGGGTGACTCTGCCGTAAAGGATGTACAAAGGATGTGCGGTAAGAACACTAAAGTCCTCTGCTTTCCTAACGATATGGTCAACAACCTGAAGGAGAGAATTCTTCAAATTGCAGATGAATATCCAACTGTGACAAACATTGTTCTGCATACAGGGTCAAACGATGTGTCCAAACAACAGTCGGAGGTTCTGAAACGGGACTTTACTGGATTATTAAATACTGTAAACTCTCTGAATGCAGCTGTATTCATCAGTGGACCTGTACCGCCGGTCAGAGGAGGAGACGAGAGATTCAGCAGGTTGTTTACACTGAATAAATGGCTTATATCAGCATGTGCTGACCACTCAGTGCATTTTATCAACAACTTTAATATTTTTTGGGAACGCAGGCATCTGTTCAAAGCAAATGGATTTAATTTTAACAAGTCAGGGGTGAAACTGTTCACCTCCAACTTGTTTTATTCCATACGTCATCCATCCGTGCTTGGTGCCAAGGCTGAGATAAACGAGGAGTTATCTCATAAAGAGGAACAAACAGTACTCCAAGAACAGACAAAGCCCAGCAGAAACCTTGAGGAGGAGCTCCATTTGCCCCCACCCGGGAAGAGCCTCAGAAAGGAGAGACATCCATGGCATCTGAGGAAGAGCCTCAGAAAGGAGAGACATCTAAGGCAAGAAGAGGGGTCCCTATTTGCCTCCAACTCTCTCAACAACACCAACGACCAGGACAAGGGACCACGACCTTCCCCAGTCCCCCAAACCCCTGACAGGCCATCACCCTCCTCCCCCTCCCTTTCTCCCTCCTCCCCACACCTGAAATTCACTGAGGAGATGATGGAGCGGGTCAATGCTGGGCTCAGATCTACCCCCCGTCCCAATCCCTTTTTGTCCCCCATAAACCCCCCACCAGAGCGGCCAAAGGTTCGCCATCGAGCCCCACCCTCAACAGAGCAATCGAAGTCACATTGCCCAGCCTCGCCCCCCTTAGTTCCTCTTCATGCCCTGTCTCCGCAGTCTGATATGTGATATGTGAAGGGTCCGGGCTGTGAGGATTATGGCAGTGATGACTTTTCCCAGGAGAAGCTGGGACCCTGTTTACTAGAAGGTTTTAAAATTTCTGTACTTTTAGGTGACAGGAGACATGTGGCCTGGTCAAAACACAGAGAGCTGCACTCTAAAAGATCTTTAAATATACTAAACATACCGTGTGTGCCACAGACTGCTCCCAAACACGAGGGGACAAGTAATACCTCTAAAACACTTAAGTTGGCTTTATTAAACATTAGATCTCTAGCTGGGAAAACATTTTTAATTAATGATTTAATCACTGAGCACAGCCTTGATTTTATGTTTTTAACTGAAACTTGGTTGGACCAAAGTAACAGTGGAGCTGTTCTCATCGAGACGACCCCTCCTAACTACAGTTTTATCAGTGAGGTCAGGGCGAGCAGGAGAGGAGGAGGGGTTGCTGTCTTATTTAATGAATCATTTCAATGTAAGCAGCTATCTCCTGGAAGTTTTCAGTCTTTTGAATATGTGGCTTTACAGCTGAAGGCCCCATCCAAAGTTGTGTTTCTTAATGTTTACAGGCCTCCCAAATACTGCACAGACTTTTTTAATGACCTCAGTGAACTGCTGTCTGTGATCTGTGTTGATTTTGACTGTGTAATTATTGCTGGGGATTTTAACATTCATGTGGACAACCCTCAGGACAAAGGGACTAAAGACCTGAGTAACACTCTGGGCAACTTTGGGCTGACTCAGCATGTAACAGAGGCCACACATAATAGAGGACACACTCTTGACCTACTGATCTCCAAAGGCCTGAGCATTTCAAAGGTTACTGTGTCTGATGTGGGCCTGTCTGATCATTACTGTGTTTTCTTTGAAAGTAAAATCTCAGCCCACACAAATATATCAACAACAGTGATCACAAAACGGTGTATAACTGAACACAGTAGTGCAATTTTTAACCAGGTCTTCCCATTAACACCTGACCTGCCCAGAGGGTCAGTCAATGAGCTCGTCAATAGCTTCAATGCTAACATGTTAAATGTAATGGACACTATTGCTCCCATTAAGGTGAAGGTTATCTCTGGAAGGAAAAAGTCTCCATGGAGAAACTCCACACTGGTGAAAAATGAAAAAAGAGAGTGTAGGAAAGCTGAGCGCAGATGGAGAAAAACAAACCTCCAGGTTCATTATGACATTTATAAAGAGAAACTTCACAATTATAATTTACAACTGAGGAATGCAAGGAGGTCCTACTTCTCTGACATCATCACTAAAAACAGCCATAATGCTCGGGTCTTATTTTCTACAGTTGACAGGCTAACAAACCCTTCTGTGTCAGTGGCAGCTGAACTTCATTCGACCATGGCCTGCAATGACTTTGCCAAATTCTTCACTGAAAAAATCCAAAAAATTAGACAAGCAATTGGTACATCAACAGCAGATCCAGGATATGTACTGTGTCCACCAAAAAACTGTTTAAACACCATGAAACAGTTTCAACCTATTAACAGCAAAGACCTGGAGGACATCTTAGGTCAACTGAACTCCTCCTCCTGCTGTTTAGATGTCCTGCCAACAAGTTTTTTCAAAAAGGTCTCAAAGACTTTAGAGTCAGACCTGTTACAGATCATCAACTTTTCTTTATTATCAGGTGTGTTTCCAGAATCACTAAAAACTGCTGTAATCAAACCTATACTGAAAAAGGACAATCTTGACAAGACACAAATGAACAACTACAGGCCGATCTCAAATCTCCCGTTTTTAAGTAAGATCATTGAAAAAGCAGTTTCCCAACAGCTCAGTTACTTCTTAAAACAGAATAATTGCTACGATGCCTTCCAGTCAGGTTTTAGACAGAACCACAGCACTGAAACCGCTCTGACCAAAGTGTTTAATGACATATGTCTGAATACAGACAGTGGAAAAATGTCAGTCCTAGTTTTACTGGATCTCAGTGCAGCATTTGATACAGTTGACCACAACATATTACTCAAACGACTGGAGAACTGGACAGGTCTTTCAGGAACTGTACTAAACTGGTTCAAAACATACGTAGAAAACAGGAAATACTTTGTATCAATAGGTAACTTCACATCTGAGCAGACAAGTATCACATGTGGAGTTCCCCAAGGTTCCATCTTGGGACCCCTTCTGTTTAACATCTACATGCTCCCACTGGCACAGATTATAAACAACAACAAAATAAACTATCACAGCTATGCAGATGACACACAAATATATATCACAATGTCACCAGGAGACCGAGGCCCTGTACAGGCTCTTGGTAAATGCATTGAGGAAATCAATGACTGGTTGTGCCACAATTTTCTCCAGCTAAACAAAAACAAAACTGAGGTAATAGTCTTTGGCTGTCACGGTCTGGGGGGCAGACCGTGGGGGATGTTGGAGAAAGGACCCAAACGCTGGACTTAATGAAATGAACAGTGGGTTTATTTACAGTGAGGTAAATGTACACCACACATTGAATCTCCAAAAGTGCTCCCTCGACTCCCGTGACGTGTCTTCTCCCAAGTGCTGGTATCCCGTGCTCTCTGCCCCTGTGCCTTCACACACCCCGTGTGTCTTGCAGTCCTGTGTTCCACTCTCCTGAGGAAAAAACACAGACACAGCCGTTATGGCACCAACTCCAGCAGGCATACACTGACCAGCACTACAAACACTGACATGGAGTCTAACTCAACGATCCTGCGCCGGAGGAAGCTCCATCGCTCTGTTAAGTAGCTCCCCCGACGATCCTGATCAGAAGCAGGTGTGTGGTAAGCTAGGCGTGACCAGCAGCTGGCAGGGCCACACCCATCAGGCCTGCAGGTGGCTGTCCTTCATCCTCCAGCCTCACACACATACACACACCAGCATTGAACACAAGAACACAGTGCAGCAAACATACATCCAATACACTAATAACAATAAAGGTCCACACTGTTCACGAACCCCGAGTCCGGGTCCGTAACAGTACCCCCCCTCTAAGGGTCGACTCCCGACGACCCCAAAACAAAACCACAGAACAACCAACCCAGGGCGGGTGGCGGGGGGTCCAGGACGGAGGGCCCCAAAACCACTCCGCTAAACAGCCACCACAAAGCAACAAAAGAAAAAACACAGGTCAACAGTCCAATCCCCCGGTCCAGTGGCAGCAAACAGTTCTGGTGGCCGATCTGCAGGACGGCAAAACAAGCGGGACCCGCTGCGGGTTAGGCAGTGGCGGCAAAAAAAAGTTCAGGTGGCCTACCTCTAACCCCGTGATGGAAGCAGAACGCTTCAGGCGGCCTGCCACGGATCCGGTGGCAACGGCGTTGCAGCTCCGGCGGGCGGCCACGGGTCCGGTGGCGACAGTGTGACTGCTCCGGCGGGCGGCCACGGGTCCGGTGGCGGCGGCGTTGCTGCTCCGGCGGGCGGCCACGGGTCCGGTGGCGGCGGCGTTGCTGCTCCCGCCTCAGCACCACCCACGATTCCCGACGTGGCGGCCGGGCTGCAGGACGTGGCGGCCCCTCCGGCACACAGACCTCCAGCTCTGGCTCAGCGGATCCCTCCGGACCTCCGAGCTCCTCCGGTGGCAGCGCGGGCTCACCAAGCTCGCTGAGCTCCTCTGCTGGCAACGCCGGTCCCTCCGGCTCGTTGAGGTCCGCCAGCAGCGGTGCAGGCTTCTCAGTGGGTGGCTCGCTGGGCTGCTCCGGCTCACAGTGCTCCTCCGGCTCGCCGAGCTCCTCCGGCAATAGCTCGCTGAGCTCCTCCAGCATTAGCCCGCTGAGCTCCTCCGGCTCACAGTGCTCCTCCGGCTCGCTGAGCTCCTCCGGCATTAGCTCGCTGGGCTGCTCCGGCTCACAGTGCTCCTCCGGCTCGCCGAGCTCCTCCGGCAATAGCTCGCTGAGCTCCTCCAGCATTAGCCCGCTGAGCTCCTCCGGCTCACAGTGCTCCTCCGGCTCGCTGAGCTCCTCCGGCATTAGCCCGCTGAGCTCCTCCGGCTCACAGTGCTCCTCCGGCTCGCTGAGCTGCTCCTGCTCGCTGAGCTCCACAGCTGGCGACGCGGGCTCCTCCCGCTCGCTGAGCTCCTCCGGCTCGCTGAGCTGCTCCTGCTCGCTGAGCTGCTCCTGCTCGGGCATGCTGAGCTGCTCCGGCTCGCTGAGCTCCTCCGGCTCACAGTGCTCCTCCGGCTCGCTGAGCTGCTCCTGCTCGGGCATGCTGAGCTCCACAGCTGGCGACGCGGGCTCCTCCCGCTCGCTGAGCTCCTGCTCGGGCATGCTGAGCTCCTCCGGCTCGCTGAGCTGCTCCTGCTCGCTGAGCTGCTCCTGCTCGGGCATGCTGAGCTCCTCCGGCTCGCTGAGCTCCTCCGGCTCGCTGAGCCGCTCCTCCGGCTGCGACGCGGGTATAGATGGTCGGTGATCCGGAGGTGAAGATGGCGATGCGGAAGCTGCAGGTGGCGAAGATGACGGTCGAGCGGGTGATGTGGATGGTGAAGTCGAGAGTTCTGCGGTCGCTGCAGTCTGATGGGACGCTGGTGGAGAAGTAGCTGCAAAGGGCGGAGGTGATAATGGTGCGGCAGCTACTCGTGGTAGACTGGACAGCGATGTAGAAACAACAGGCGGGTGACATAATGGCAGGGTAGTTCCAGCAGGCATATCAGCCTCCAACTGAGGATGAAGACGAGAGGCTGACTGGACTGGCTGTGCTACGGCTACAGGCTGGGCAGCTGGCTGTGCTACGGCTACAGGCTGGGCAGCTGGCTGTATAAACATAGCCCCAGAATAAACAGTTCTAGACGAAACGGTCCTAACTCCTGGGTCCGAAGGAACATCAGGAGCACAGTCTCTTGAACCAGGAGGAAAAAACTCGTTCTCAAAACTAACATTGTCATCCTCCCAAACAGGAGAAACACGAGCTCTAGGGTTCACGGAGCTGGCATTCACAGCCTTGGGGGAAACAGTCTGTTTATCCCTAGGCACGAAAGGTGAATGAAGGGAGACTCTGTCACTCACCCTAGGCGGTTGTTTGAGCCGAATCCCTGGCTCCTGCTGGAGCTGTGAGTGCTGGCTGCGTGTTCGCTGCCTCCCTGTTGAAGAGGGAGCGTCGCTGGCGGAATGTGACGAGGGCGGATTCTGAAGTGGCTGCTCCTGCTGTGATGTGGAAATGCTGGGTGAGTCAGGTGGCACGATGATAATTCCTAACATTTTGTAAAAAGCTTGTGCAGGTGTAAGCAGATTGCTGGCAGGCTCGTAGTAATCCTCCCGGGACCGGCTGGAGCGTTTTCTGCGAGACCGAGGCGTCCGCGGGGAGGAAACAGACGAGTGGGCCGACGGGTAGGCTGCCAGCGAGGAACGGCAGCACGGAGGCCCTCCAAGCACTAGTCGGGTCCCGTCAAAACGGGAGCTGCACTTCCGCGGTGAGTCCGCTGGGTCCATAGTGGCAGGATTGTTCTGTCACGGTCTGGGGGGCAGACCGTGGGGGATGTTGGAGAAAGGACCCAAACGCTGGACTTAATGAAATGAACAGTGGGTTTATTTACAGTGAG
Source organism: Rhamphochromis longiceps (assembly GCF_057381845.1). Lineage (NCBI taxonomy): Eukaryota > Metazoa > Chordata > Actinopteri > Cichliformes > Cichlidae > Rhamphochromis > Rhamphochromis longiceps. The sequence goes on from NC_140565.1 coordinate 2,054,492, forward strand.
GTAAATGTACACCACACATTGAATCTCCAAAAGTGCTCCCTCGACTCCCGTGACGTGTCTTCTCCCAAGTGCTGGTATCCCGTGCTCTCTGCCCCTGTGCCTTCACACACCCCGTGTGTCTTGCAGTCCTGTGTTCCACTCTCCTGAGGAAAAAACACAGACACAGCCATTATGGCACCAACTCCAGCAGGCATACACTGACCAGCACTACAAACACTGACATGGAGTCTAACTCAACGATCCTGCGCCGGAGGAAGCTCCATCGCTCTGTTAAGTAGCTCCCCCGACGATCCTGATCAGAAGCAGGTGTGTGGTAAGCTAGGCGTGACCAGCAGCTGGCAGGGCCACACCCATCAGGCCTGCAGGTGGCTGTCCTTCATCCTCCAGCCTCACACACATAAGCACACCAGCATTGAACACAAGAACACAGTGCAGCAAACATACATCCAATACACTAATAACAGTAAAGGTCCACACTGTTCACGAACCCCGAGTCCCCGGAACCGGGTCCGTGACATTGGCGCCAAAGAAAAACGATTACAGGTCACCAGAGAACTTCAATCTATACATCTAAAAACCACAAACCAGGCGAGAAATTTGGGTGTAGTGATGGATGCAGACCTAAACTTAGAAAAACACATTAAGACAATAACAAAGTCAGCTTACTATCACCTCAAGAATATATCAAGGATAAAAGATCTGATGTCTCAACAGGACCTGGAAAAACTAGTCCATGCATTCATCTTTAGTAGGCTTGATTACTGTAACAGCATCTTTACAGGTCTACCTAAAAAATCAGTCAGACAACTACAGCTCATTCAGAACTCTGCTGCTCGAGTCCTCACTAAGACCAAAAAAGTGGACCACATCAGTCCAGCTCTGAGGTCCTTACACTGGCTGCCTGTCCGTCAGAGGATAGACTTTAAAGTTCTGATGCTGGCTTATAAAGCTCTGAATGGTTTAGGACCAAAATACATCAATGACCTCCTGACCCAGTATGAACCATCCAGATCCCTCAGGTCATCTGGATCCGGTCTTTTATCAGTTCCCAGAGTCAGAACCAGACACGGAGAAGCTGCATTCAGCTTTTATGCTCCTTATATCTGGAACAAACTCCCAGAAAGCCTCAGATCAGCTGAAACACTCAGTTTATTTAAATCCAGGTTGAAGACTCACCTGTTCTCAGCTGCATTTGAATAAAGCACCAAATCCACACTTTAAGCTTAAATTTCAAAACTTACATTTAACTACTGATTTTATCTACTGTTCTGATTTTATCTGTTTTGATTTTATATACTGTTGTTTGTTTGTTTGTTAATTAGTTAGTTAGTTTATTTGCTTGTTTTATTCAATTTTAAATCATGCTTTTTATTTGTTCTTGTTTCTAATGTCTCTGTAAAGCACTTTGAATCACCTTGTTGTTGAATTGTGCTATACAAATAAACTTGCCTTGCCTTACGATAAGGGTTCAGATCGCGCGAACAGGTGTGAAATGTGTGTGTTTAGTTAGTTAGTTAGTTTGCTTGTTTTAATCAATTTTAAATCATGCTTTTTATTTGTTTTTGTTTCTAATGTCTCTGTAAAGCACTTTGAATCACCTTGTTGTTGAATTGTGCTATACAAATAAATTTGCCTTGCCTTGCCTGTGATACGTCCTCCCCCTTCCAGGAGACATGATTTATGTCTTGGTTTTGCACCAAGACAGTCCAAGGGGGGATTATCGCTTGAGGATTTATAATAGTGCACAAAGTCTACTTTCTTGGTCATGTTATCTGTGCTCCTTAGCTGTGTACTAGCTTGCTCATCGCCATTGTTTTGAATCAAAGGCAAGGTTGTTTCATTTCCACACAGTCCATTTACCTCCACGTTTACTTCTAAGCGATGAATTTTTGTCTCCAGTACTGCAATCTTCTGCAGGAGGCTGTGGTAGTCATCTGTGGAGAGGGAAGGCATCTTGTTGCTAGTTAGCCTAGTGGTTAGCACCTTTCCAGGCTATTGAGGCTGCTTGGTGCCCAGACGCTGTAATCAGGCTTCAGCTGTGTCTAGGCCACAGACACACGGAGCGCTGAGGATAAGGTAACTATAAAAATGTTGCTGTTTCTGTTAAGAACACTTTAGTCCTAATGATCTATAAGTGTCCAGAAGCTATCGCAGGTAAGCTCATACGGAAAAAAGGGAAACAATCAGCATAAAAATCAATAAAAATCAATAAAAGAAGCAAAGCATTTAAAGAGCAAAGAGATGAAGCGTCCACACTCACAAAGGGGGAGGAGTTCTTCATGTATATGTACCCCATATACCACACCAAACCATCACTTTTTTTGTTCCCACAGTCTTGGAGGGATCCATCCAATGTGGGTTAGTGTCAGACCAATAGCGGTGGTTTTGTTTGTTAACTTCACCATTCACATAAAAGTTTGCCTCATCACTGAACAAAATCTTCTGCGTGAACTGAGGGTCCTGTTCCAGTTTTTGTTTTGCCCATTCTGCAAATTCTGTGCGCCAATCTGGGTCATCCTTGTTGAGATGCTGCAGTAGCTGGAGTTTGTAAGGGTGCCATTTGTGAGTAGCTAATATCTGCCGAAGGGATGTTTGACTAATGCCACTCTCCAGTGACATGCGGCGAGTGCTACGCTGTGGGCTCTTGCTGAATGAAGCTAGGACAGCCACTGATGTTTATTCATTAGTGACAGTTTTCTTGCATCCACATTTTGGCAAATCCAACACTGAAACAGTTTCACGAAACATAGCAAGCAGTTTGCTAACTGTAGCATGGGAGATGGATGGTCTCGTAGGGTGTCTTGCATTGAAATCTGCTGCAATGACCCGGTTACTGTGTTCACCAGATATCAACACAGTTTTGATCTGCTCCTCATGTGTTAACCTCTTCAACATGTCAATGGCTGTGAACAAAGAGAAACTTGTAAATAACTCATGAAAGAATAAAGTTACGTTGAAACCAAGCACACCATTGTTTTTCTTGTGACATGACCAATAGGTTTGATGTGTCACATGGCCCTCTTCCTATTGAAAAAAACAAAGTTGTATCCAAGATGGCCAACTTCTAAATGGCCACCATGGTCACCACCCATCTTGAGGAGTTTGCCCCTCACATATACTAATGTGCCACAAACAGGACTTTAATATCACCAACCATTCCCATTTTATTACGGTGTATCCATATAAATGGCCCACCCTGTATATGTACATAGATGTGGGTGAATGTGCACAGCATGCAGCGATGTATTGACATATATAAAGGAGCGAGATGCACTGTGGAAAAGTTTAAAAGTTAAATTTTAGTAAGTGTACACAGCCCTTGGTTACCCCCCGTATATCGGTTCATGTTGTAAAGTTCCTGTCCCCCCCAAATAAAAAGTGCTTTATACAACATTACCCCATTCACTGTGTTCTATGCTTTTCAGTGCTTCCTAGCTAACATTAACACACATTCATACTGCAGTGGATGCATCGGACAGCAAAAATATGCAAAAAAAAATTATTGCGCTAGCTTACGTGGTTGCAGTGCTACCGGGATTTAAAAATAGTTACGCAAAATGGAGCGTGTCCGCTCCGACCGGCTTTAAAGGGTTAAAGCATTGGATGATAAAAATCGGGGAAAAAAAAGTACATGAACCCCCTTCATTCAGGAAGCTGCAGTCTGTAAACGGTAACTACAGCCAACTTCCCAAAAGGGAGAGAGTGCCTAACTTAATAATAATGATAATGATAATGATAACTTTATTTATTAGTGCTTTCAAACAAAGTGCTGAACAGCTTAAGACTTAGCATTACACAGAGTTTTATATGGAAAGAGTGTGCATGTGTATCAGATGCTTGCCCTTTTCTCAAGTCTCTTGCTTGATAACTTGCCGGTCTAATGACAGTGAGAGCAATGCTGGCTGAGACTTTTTATCGCACACCAATAACCCATCTGATCATAGGACTTAGTGTCCCTTCACCTTGAAGCTTTGACACTTTTGCCTTAAATGTCAGAATAAAGAGAGAGAGAGAGCTGTCTATTTTTTATCACTTTCATCAAATATAGGAGTACATATACACTAAGTTTATTGTTAATTAATAAGAAAACTCCCGACGATTCCATTCTGAGCTTAAGAAGCTTCTGATAGGTTAGTAGAGTCCATGTGAGTAAATTGGTGGCACACCTGTGGATGCATATAAGGCACCCCCAAAACACAGAGCCCATTTCTTTGACATGGGAAAATCAAGAGATATCAACCAAAACACCAGGAAAAGAATTTTGGATGGTATGGCTCAATTTTGAATAAAATTTCGGTAATACAGACAATGTCTCTCTTTACTCTTAAATTTAACAAACATGTTTTTTTATATTAATCAATCAAAAAAACATTGTCTGATTTGATGTTTTACATTTAAAGAGCCTCATTTTGACACACTTCTTCATACATGTTAAAAAGTGGAATTGTTAATTTGTCTTGGAAAGTTTTATAAAATTCGATAGGAAAGCCAGGTGGCCTCCGACCCGCATGCTCCTGCAGACCAGCGTGAGAGGGCCATGTCCACCTACCAAGACCTTGACCGACAGGTCAAATGCAGCTGCCGACGTGACAAGCGTGAATGGATCGAAGCTAAAGGCATGGAAGCCTAAGATGAAGCTGACTGGAAAGATACCCAAACCTTCTATCGCATTGTACAAGATCTATTACTTATCGATTTATTTTCATTTGGGCCATACAGACTCACCAAGTTTAAAGTAATAGAAAGGATAATACCCTGAGTGATTACGTACCTACCACTGGGGTCTTTTATTGTTTTCATCATTTGGCATGGTATGCTTCTATGAATCAAAATAATTGCACCTCTCGCATAGTTATTGTATGATGCGTGGATCACCTGGCCAGGCCATCTGTTCTTCACAAGCTTTAGTTCACAGTCTGTCAGATGTGTTTCTTGAAGAAACACTATTTTTAATTTCAATTGTTTGATCCTGCTTATAAGCTGTTTCAGTTTGATTAGTTTCCTGAGACGTCTAACATTCCAACTTGTGACTTTTATGTCAGAGATATTGTGGGTATTTATTTGGTCCATACTTGGAGTTTTTATTCTGTAATATTAATATAATAACACATGATGCTGAGTAAACAAAAGTGACAAGTAAGTTTTGAATAAAGTAAAATAGAAAAATAAATAGAGGAAAAAAACCCTGGCATTGACCCATAACACGGAAAGTCCCCCCCCCCCCCCCCCCCCTTCCCTTACTCAGAGGAGTAAACTAGGGGCCTGTGCTATTCCACTATAAAGGGGAGTAGCTGAACTATAAGAACCCAACTTCAAAAGCAACAGTGGTGTTCGTCAACCGTGCATACACCATATTCAAAGACATAAACATAACAAACCCATATGAACATGTTAACCTATCAGACTAGCCACTAAATTAGAATAATTCTGTGGTCGTGTCCTTTTTGTGACTTACAGAATCCCTCTTAAAAGAATAGAAGTTTAACAAAAGTAGGTAACATTGTTGTGTTCAAGAGGGAGAAAGAGATAAATCAACAAACAAACAAAGAAATACATTTATAATGTTTGAGAATTTTCCATTACATTTTAATAACACTACTACAAAGTCCAGAAAAGAAAAAAAAAATCTGTGTCCAATAACATGGCAAGTCAGTGAGTAGCAAAAAGCCAAATATTATAACACAGCGTTTTACAGCTCATCTATTAATTATGAGCAGCTGATTCTGCATGTCAGAGAGTGAAACGCTCACCGCTACAGTTAGTCCTATCTAATGTGACTACGGTGGAAATCACTGGACTCCTTTGGAGATGAAAACAGGCGTATCTTCCCATCGTGGAGGATCCTCATCCTGCATGGATTATATTGAAAACTGCGGAACATTCCTTTGTCGGCGAACACTTTTCTGATTACGTTGAACTCGGCTCTCAGCTGAGAAATCCTGGGTGAAAAAGAGTTTGTTTCCGTCGTGCTCGATGTTACTTTGTTTTGTGGAGCAGAAAACAAACTCCTGATCTTGGAAGTTCAGGAATCGGATAAGGACAGCTCTGTGTTGGTTTGGCTTTGTAGGTGCTAGGGTGTGGTGAGCCCTATCAATAATAAACAACCTGCCAACGCGGTAACATCTCCCGTATAAACTCCAGCAGTGGCCACTGACCCTCGGCGCCCTCCTGGAGGCCAAACAGCCACAGGTTCTTCCTTCGGTCCCGGTTCTCCAGGTTGTCGTTTTTTGCCTCCAGGTAGGATATTCACTTCATGGTGTTGCTGAGATCGGCCACACTCTTTTCCAGGAGCTCCTCTGCCGACATTATTCTGTTTTCAGGTTCCTCCAGTCGTGCAGCATTTGCAGCAACATTTCGTTTTACGTCGGTCATGTTTTTCTCCAAAGCAGCAACCGATGGTCGTCTATGCTGTCCAGCTCAGTGACCGAAGTTAAGCTAACACCATGCTAAGGTCACTCATGCTACTAGCACTAGCGGCTCTCTCGTTGTTTTCAGGTGTTGCCAAAATATAGGTTTTAACTGCTTTTTGGGAACCGCGTTTTTGGGTGAAAATATCACAGTCCTTGAGATTTTTTGACATTTTCCAATACCGTTTAAGTTTCTACCTTTGGGTTGTTCTGGGTTTTTAATGCAGGCTACACGGATCAACCACTTTAAGCTGCCATTTTGATCCGCGGCTCCATAGCCAATATAAGACATATTTAGAATTTTTTCTTTGCTACATAATTCCATTCCATAATTCCATCTTGCTTCATATATTTGATGTCTTCAATATGTATCTACAAAGTGGTAAAAGTAAAGAAAAAAAGAAAAAATGGGAAGTATGTCCAAAGGTTTGACTTGTGGTGTAGGTGAAAAAGAAAAGACCATCTGTGAATCGAAGAGGGAGCCTAAGGGTACATCTTTCAACATCTTGCAATGCTGTGATTGCAGCCATTCCCCAACTCTCTGTGAATGGTACTCATGGCCATCGATCAATTGATTTGGCACTATATAAATAAAATTGAATTGAATTGAACTGAAATTGTTACTGATATTAATCTGTCATTGTCATTGTGAAGTTATATAATGTTAAAAATATTTTTGATATTTGAAAAAATAATGTTTTAAAGACCTCAAACAAAGTGATTTGTCCTATGAACTTGAAGCATATTAAAATTATGCATTTTATTATCTTTACCCATGTAATCGCAACAGAATTGGCTGAAATCTTTGGCTTGTATAAGCTGTATAAAGATGAGGTTTTTTTTTTTTTTTACATATGGTCGTATATTATTTTGCAACGCTTTATAGCATCATTGTGACATCATAGGGTATCGTATTGAAAAATATAAACTGTCTCTATTACTCAATATGGTTTCTTGGAAAAAAAAATTAAGGTCGGCCACTAATAATGAAAATTAAGATCAATTCCTTCGCCAACATAGGTACTCATGTCCCCAAAGGCCATGTATTTTGGTTTTGTCACGGGCAGCGGAAGGACCTAAACACAGACTGAAATCACAAGATTAGTTGTTTTATTTTCCACAAACACCGAGTGCAATATCTACAAGTGCAGAGAAACTGGTCCATAGATTCCATAATGCGTGTGATGTTAAACACCTCTTGCCCATCCACGAGTCAGGCGGGTGGAGGGGACCTGGAAGGAGGGCACAACGGGCTGGAGAGCACAGGTTTTATCTGCGAGACATGGAACATGTTATGAATATGCATGTTGAGTGGCAGCTTTAACCGGACAGACACAGGATTGATCAATGCTTCGATCTCAAATGGACCAATGAAGGCAGGTGAGAGTTTCTTAGATTCAGCACGAACGGGCACAAAACGAGTCGAGAGCCAAACCTTCTGCCCAGCTGTAAACTCTGGGGCTGGGATCTGGCGGCGGTCAGCAAGAGCTTTGTTACATTCCTTAGTTCACAGAAGGGCTGCCCGAGTCGCCCGCCAGCACCTGCGGAGATGATGTTGCACAGAAGGAACAGTGTGCTCACCTTCAACAGCAGGGAATAAGGGTGGTTGATAACCCATGGAGGCCTCGAATGGGGACAGTCCCGTGGCAGATGAGGTCAAGCAGTTGTGAGCATACTCAATCCAAGGTAATTGCTTGCTCCAGGTGGTCTGGTTGTGGAAGACTATGCACGTCTTTGAGTTCTTGGTTTGTTCGGTCTGCTTGTCCGTTACTCTGTGGGTGAAAGCCACAGGAGAGACTAACCTTCGCGCCAAGTTGCGTGCAGAATTCCTTCCACACTCTGGAGGTGAACTGTGGTCCTCTGTCAGAGACGATGTCTGCTGGGATACCTTCAATGATCCCTCTAATTTTTCGTGTGTCTGAGTGAACACACAAACTCCCTGAGCAGTCCCTTGGACCACTGTGAGCAACAGCAGACGTGTGCACTGTGGCATCAAATCCATCCAAGTTACATGGTTTATTAAAAAAAATGAAATTACAGCATTTATGTTAGACTACTTTTAATTAACTGCTTTAGCCCACTTACAATGAAAATTTTAAAAAACCTTGTTCATGGCCTGTTAATGTTAACACTGTTGGAAGTAAAAATAACTTGGACTCCAATTTTGAAAACACAACTTTCTTTCTCTCTCTCTCTCTCTCTCTCTCTCTCTCTCTATATATATATATATATATATATATATATATATATATATATATATATATATATATGAATGAAGTGGGCTACTGGAACAAGAAGGCATCAGTGGGCAAGAGACGAAAACAGGGCGCTGTTGGAATGCTACTATGCCAGTAACCCTAGCGGAAGGGGCTACATGAATAGGATGAGGGACCTATGGATTGTTCGATACCCAACATCCACAATGACGGTGAAACAACTAGTAGCTCAGTTTTCCAACATTCGAAAGAAGGGACTGCTCTCACAGCTAGAGATTGACGAGGTACAACATAAATGCTACGGCAAGGGGGAGCCAGGACGCCAGGTCAGGGGGGGAGATATCATCACCCACACCCGAGATTGGGTACCAAGCCCCAAGTGCGATAGGAGAAAGATTGTTGAGTGCGAGAGGAACTGACCTGAAAGATAGGCTCATGGCCAAGCTTCAAACCAAGGTTATCAAGATTACGTGAAGTACCCTCAGAAGGTCTGCTAGATAATGTTAATGCAGCACTACGGATGATACCTACAACCACGATTACCAACACTAACAAGCTGATCTACAATACGGCAGCAGTGATCAGTGAGATGCTTGGCTACAAGTTGAACAGCCACAAGGGGCAGTACCCTCCTTGGAGAAGGAGGCTAGAGGGCAAGATCAAAGTAGCACGGAGGGAGGTTAGCCAACTAACGGAGTTGCAGAAAGGTGCGACAAAGTTTAGAGGGAACATTGGATACCATGTAGCCTGAAGACATGGGTGGTAAGTAACTTTTTTTTTCTTTCTGTTGGCTCTCGACGAAGGCGGTCCTCTCCTCCTCTCCTTTATCTTCCCTGCTTAGCTTCTTATGTCCTTGTCTTGTCTCCTGTTTTTTACCACTTTTCCTTGGAACACTCTCTCACAGTCTGTGTCTAAAACCTAAAAGAGAATTATGGATTTGATCAACTGGTCTGTGAATGCTATTGACACCCTTTTCTCAACGAGAAGTCTGGGCTCGGGAGAGCCCGAGTGCCCTGGAGGTACTTTCCCTGCCGGATAAACGATGGACGGGTGGCAGAAATGGAGGATCGAGTGCCAACAGGGTTCTTGCTGATCGGAGCTGGCTTGGCCCTGGCTTATCGAGGAATTAAGAAAGCGGAACCGGCTGTTCAATTCAATCAAAACTCCCTGATAGCGACTGTGTTTAGACTCTTCTTCCCATTCCATGCAAGGTCACCTGGGTTGGCTGGCAGGCTGTTTACTTAGCCTGGCAGGGCGAAGGACACTGTCTCAGCTGAACTATGGACACACACACACACACATACACTTACATTCATCCCCCTCCTTCCAAACGCCTTCGATGCTTGTTCCCTCCTGGAGAACATGGTGGGTCTGGGCCGCGCTGTAGAGACGGCGCAGTGGCAGGATGGCTGCTGTGTTTGCCTAGGATTACTCCTCACCCCCTACCAACCCTGTTGCTGGTCACGTGCTCTATGATGTTGTACTGTGGACATTTATGTGCTTTCTGTTCAGAGGAGTTTTTTTTGTTTCCTGTTCTCATGCTGTCCTCCCCTAGGAGCCCAGCATGAGTAGAGGTCTCTTTTTTTCCTCTTGTACTTTCCCATTGTAGTGTACATTTCAGTGGTTTTCTGCAATGTAACCGTTCTCCGACTTGTATCCCCATGTGATGTCTGTGTTGTGTGTGTAAGGTTGGGGGGCGGGTTCATTCCACTGCAGGGCAACCTGCATGTGGCGAATAAAATTTGAACTTGAACTTGAACTGAGCGGTTTTCAAGGCAGACGGAAGCTTTGGGAGGGCGACAAAGTGAGCAGCTTTTGAAAAACGATCAACAATGGTTAGAATAGTGGAATTACCCGAAGAAGGTGGGAGGCCAGTAATGAAGTCCAAGGCTGTGTGACCAAGGTAGGCCGGGCGTGGGCAGAGGCTGAAGCAGTCCAGATGGTGGGCGATTGGGGCGTTTACCCCGGGCGCACGCAGAGCAGGTGGTGACATATTCTCTAGCATGTTTCTCTAACATGGGCCACCAAAAATTTTGTTGAAGAAAGGTGATAGTACGTTGAATCCCTGGGTGGCAGGTGAATCGAGTGGTGTGGGCACGGACGGAGGTAGGAACAAACAGCCCGCCGGGGGGGCCTGAACCTGGATCGGGATCAGTGTCCTGAGCCTGTCGAACTAGAGTTTCAACCTCCCATGTCACAGCTCCGATCACACAGGCAGCGGGAAGAATGGGTTCAGGGTCAGAGCATTCCTCGGTGTTGGTGAACAGCCAGGAGAGCGCATCCGGCTTTACATTGCGGGATCCGGGCCTGTAGGTGATAGAGAAATTGAAATGGGAGAAAATGAGAGCCCACCCAGCTTGCTATGAGTTGAGGCGCATGGCCGATCGGATGTATTCCAAATTTTTATGATCACTGCAAATGATGAAAGGGTGTTCGGCCCCCTCCAGCCAGTGCCGCCATTCCTCCAGGGCAAGCTTGACTGCCAACAACTCCTAAGACAGCTGGGTCTAGAGATGCTTTTTGAGTAAAGGTTTAACTACAGCCACCTTGAAGGCCTGCGGTACATAGCCGATTATTAGAGATAGATTGATTATATTTAATATTGAAGCATTAATTAATAGCAGGACTTCTTTGAGCATTTTTGTAGGAATGGGGTCTAAAAGACATGTTAATGGTTTGGAGGAAGTAATTATTGAAGTTAACTCAGAAAGATCAATTGGAGAAAAAGAGTCTAAATGAATATCAATGGTACTAAAAGTAGCTGTAGCTGTGGGATGATTATTGGTAATTTTTTCTCTAATGATTAAAATTTTATTTGTGAAGAAGGTCATGAAGTCATGAGGGCTTTCTTATAAAGCAACAAACTATTTCTCCAGGCTAAATGATGATCTTCTAAATTTGTGACATTTCCTCTCCAGCTTACGAGTTATCTGCTTTGGGCTACGTGTCTGTGAAGGTTCTCAGTCATCCAGGTCATGAGCTTGCAAAGAAAAGCGTCTGGACTTCTTTAAGTTACTTGAAAACGTTTCACCTCTCATCCGAGAAGCTTCTTCAGTTCTTAGTTCAAATGGTGGGGAGTCCCAGATTTAAACCTAGTGGGAGTATCCCCCCACAGAGGGACAAAAGGACCCCCTGATGATCCTCTAATCGCCTGAGCCAAAGTTTGAAACTGGGTGTGGGTCCCAATCAGCCAGGGTTTCGGGTGAGCTCATTGTGAAACCTGGCCCCACCTTATCATGCGAATTCCTGAGGTCAGATGGCCTGGGATGTGAGTGGGCGTTAAGGCGTCTGGGGAGGGAACTCAAAACTGGATTATAGATGGCAGACAGTTGGTGTCGTAAACCCCCGCCTCTGTTCAAAGATGGTCGCTCACAGTGGACATAGATGGCTTTTTTCACTCCTCTTTCAAACCATCTGTCCTATCTGTCCAAAATGTGAACATTGGCATCCTCGAAAGAGTGTCCTTTATCCTTAAGATGCAGATGGACTGCTGAGTCTTGTCCTGTGGAGGTGGCTCTTCTATGTTGTGCCATGCGCTTGTGAAGTGGCATCTACATGAATGTTAAAATCACCCACAATAATTATTTTGACTGAGCTGAGCACTAAATCAGATAAAAAGACAGAAACTCTGTGTAAGGCCTAGGTGGATGATAGATGATAACAAGTAAGACTGGTTTCTGAGTTTCACAGCTGGGGTGGACCAGGCTAAGCATCAGGCTTTCAAATGAATTAAAAGTCTGTCTGGGTCTTTGGTTGATTAACAGGCTGGTGTGAAAGATTGCTGCCACACCTCCCCCTCGGCCTGTGCTTCGAGGTTTCTGGTAGTTAGAATGACTCGGGGGGTGTTGATTAATTTAAACTAACATAATCATCCTGCTGTAATCAGGTTTCTGTAAGGCAGAGTAAATGGATTTGTTGATCAATTATTAAGTCATGTACTAACAGAGACTTGGAGGAGAGAGACCTGATATTTAATAATCCACATTTCACTGTTTTACTCTTTGGTTCAGATGTGGATACTGTATTGTTCTTTCTTTGTGATTTTTTATGTTTAAGTTGTTTAATGCTGGACTTTTTTTTCTTTCTGTCTGTTTGGGAGCTGACACAGTCTCTATACAGATGGGTTTTTTTGGGGGGGGGGGGGTTAACAGGAGGAGAGAAGCTGCAGAGAGGCGTGTAAGACTGCAACTCTGCTTCCTGGTCCCAACTCTAGATAGTCATATTTTGGGGGGTTTAATAAATTTGTCCATATTTCTAGAAATGAGAGCTGCTCCATCCAAAGTGGGATGGATGCCGTCTCTCCTAACAAGACCAGGTTTCCTCCAGAAGGTTTGCCAGTTCCCACATCATTTCTGGGACACCACTCAGACAGCCAGCAGTTTAAGGAGAATATGTGACTAAACATGTCACTCCTGGTCTGATTGGGGAGGGGACCAGAGAAAACTACAGAGTCCAACATTGTTTTGGCGAAGTTACACACCGATTCAATATTGATTTTAGTGACCTCTGATTGGCGTAACCAGGTGTCATTACTGCCGATGTGAATTATGATTTTACTGAATTTACGTTTACCCTTAGCCAGCAGTTTTAAATTTCCCTCAGTGTCGCCTGCTCTGGCCCCTGGAAGACAATTGACTATGGTTGCCAGTGTCTCTAGTTTCACATGTCTGAGAACAGAATCACCAATTACCAGAGTTTGACCCCCGGCGGGTGTGTCGCCGAGTGTGGAAAACGGTTAGACACATGAACAGGTTGAAGCCGAGTCTCCAATTCAGTAATCTTGGCCTCCAGAGCTGCAAATATGCTACATTTATTACAAGTATCATTACTGCTAAAGGACGCCGAGAAGTAACTAAACATCTGACACAATGAGCAGAAAAGTGCAGGAGGGACAGATGAAGAGGCCATGATGCTAGCGAGTCAGCTACGAGCTAAGCTAAGCTAGCGAAACAGTAAAAACACAGTGAGTGAATACTTTGGCTATAAGTTAGGTAGTGAGTATACAGAGAGTTTGCTTCGGATGAGGCATGTGAAGATTATACTATGAAAAAAGAATGTATCTAACAGTTTTTAATTAAATTGCTAAGCAGATAAGCTACGCAAAAACACCACTGTGTTTGAGCAGGAACAGGAAATGATACTCTACCGCAGAGTGAGCGAACACCAAGTGACAGCTCCACCAACAGTGTGGCAACCTCCAATAACAATGCAAGACAAGATGACAACTTCAACAACAACAATAAGAAACGCGAGACTGCAACCACCGCAACGACTCCCGAGACGTTGCTGTCCAAGAACAGGGCTATCTCCTAGTCTTCAGTTCCCTTCAGAGGATTATTATTATTATTTTTTTTTTCCTCTACAATCAAAAGTAATTTAAATTACCCCTTACTTAATAATTGGTAGCTTAAAAACCATGTTTTTGAGCTGTTTACTCATAAAATTATGTTCCTCGAACACTTTTTTACACATTATTTTAAAGTGCTTTTAATGTGTAATGCAATAAAGTACAGTAATTAAATTTATTTAATTTAAGTATTTAACACCAGAGAAACAAATATGTTAAATCTGTAAAATGAGGCATTTAAAAAGTATTTTGCAAAACTACTACTTCCAAGAAAGTGTTCAGTACATGTGCACGTTTTATGCATTTCAATCTTCTCTGTCTTTCATCTTTCTTCTGTAACCACCTTTTAAATCAATTTTACACATACAGGATTCAAAACAGTTAACAGTTTTTGAAACAATCAATATCGTCATCAGATTCAAAGCATATATTATGCCCATGAGTAGAGCAACATGGGATATCCTGTCCCTTCAGGATTTCTGTTCCTTCCACCACAATGGTTGCAGTCATATGGTCAGATCCAAGCGCTTGCTGGCCACTGATGATGCCAATGTTTTTATCAACTGGCTGGACCAGGATCGGATCAGGACCAAAACGGAAGCCCCAGAATCCCAAACAAAATGGTCACTACACACAGACTGGGGCTTGAGAGACAGAGTCCAAAACACAGGTCAGGGGGCCGGCCCGGTGGCTGACAGCCTAACAGTTCACTTAGTTCTGGTGGCCGGCCTGGAGGTTTCCAGCACAGGAGCCCAGAATGAAACAGTTCAGGGGGTCGGCCACACGGGAGGCAGTGGCAGCAACAGAGCAGATCTGGAGGCCGGCCACGCGGAAGGCAGTGGCGGCATTCAGGAGGTCGTCCACAGTGGCGACGATGCCCAACAAGCGGCCTGACAGATGACCAAAGATGTTGAGGCAGCAGTTTGGGACCTGAAGGCGGCGTGGTCCCCGAAGCACCAGACGAGGCCGAAGCAGAGGCTGGACCAGACAAGGCCGAGGCAGAGGCCGGACCAGACGAGGATGAGGCAGAGGCCGGACCAGACAAAGCTGAAACCGAAGCCGATGCAGACGAAGCTGAAGCCGATGCAGATGAAGCTGAAGCAGAAGGCGATGGTAAATGGTAAATGGACTGATTCTTATATAGCGCTTTTCTACTCTCCCGGAGTACTCAAAGTGCTCTATAGAACATGCCTCATTCACCCATTCACACCCAATCATAAAAGCACTTCTAAACTCAAGTGCAAACTAAACTACATTCACACACAGTCACACTCCGATGAACGCATCGGAGGGCAACTTGGGGTTAGTATCTTGCCCAAGGATATTTGGCATGCAGACTGGGGAAGCCAAGGATCGAACCACCAACCTTCTGATCAGTAGCTGATCTGCTCCACCACCTGAGCCACAGCCACCCCGATGCAGACGAAGCTGATGAGGCTGCTGCAGGCGACGCTGAAGCTGGCGAGGCTTCTGCAGGCAAGGCTTCTGCAGGCGAGGCTTCTGCAGGCGAGAAGCTGATGAGGCTGGACCAGGCGAGGGCGTGGATGCAGAGGCTGGACCAGGCGAGGGCGTGAATGAAGCTGCTGCTGCAGGCAGCATGGACGAAGCTGCTGCTGCAGGCGAGGCTGATGTGGGCGGTGATGCTGCAGGCGACGGTGCGGAGGTTGCAGGTGGTGGAGGCCGGGCTCCTCGGGCCCCTCAGCTGATGTGGCATGTGGCTGGATGTTTTGTCCCTGCCAAAACAGAACCAGCAGGCACATGGGCCTCTTGCAAACATAGAGCAGACTGCAGCTGCGCGGAGCGCTGACTCTGTTCAGGCAGCGACAGCTTGGTGCAGTCCTCAGCTGGGTTCTTAGCCTCCAGTGGACCTGAGTGGGCTGAGGGCTGAACTCAGCCTCTGGGGAGGCCCTGGAGTGGGTCACAGTCTCAGAACTGGCCAGCTTGAGGAATGTTTTCATTATTATTAGGTTTGTCTCTCTGCTTGGAATGAACCAACGAAAAACAGTTTCTTTTGGGTTGAATTGACCTACCTTGTTGTACAGGAGGAGTAGGTGAAGATGACAGCTGAATAGGTGGCTGAGCTGAGGGCGACTGAAGTAAAGGTGGAGATGATAATGGTGGTGAAGTTGGAGTAGGTGGTGGAGTAGATGACTGCACTAGCGGGGACACAGGAAACTGAGCAAGTGAAAGAAAGGATGACTGGGCTTGTAGCTGGGCAGCTAACTGAGCTGAAAAACTAATACAAACTACACTAATACAAAATCAGAATAAACACAAAACACAAAATGAAATCCAAGGAAACACAAAACGCTGGGTCAAAATTACCCAGGACCATGACAACAACAAAGGATAGTGACTTTATCTTACAGTATGATCTTACGATACAATACAATATAAACCAAATACACTAATATACTACCGCTGTTACATTACTAAGTAGTAAAAACAGTAGTAGCAGTATAACATGTCTTTGAAATTGGACAGAGCGAACATTTGAGTTGGAATGCTATATTAAAACTTTCATTATGACCACTTATGAAATGAATGGACTGGTTTACATAGTGCTACTCTACTTGGGCACACAAAGGATTTTACACATGTGTCATTCACCCATTCACACACATTCATACAAACATTTTTTCTACATCAAAGTGCATCAGGAGCAATTCAGGGTTCAGTCATTTGTCCAAGGATAGAGCCAAGAATCGACCAACCTTTTCACTGGTAGACGCCCTGCTCTAGAGTAATTGTGTTTTCTGAAAATGTGATTCTTGCGGGAGTTTCACCACACACTGATTTACTTTGACTGAAATAATTAAAATCCTTAGTTACATGGTGACTTTCTCTGCACCAGAAAACACGATCCAATCACTTCATCTATACTTTATAGATTCTGTGAAAAAACAAACACACAAACAAAACAAAGCTGGCTAGTGAAAGGAAAGCAACACACTGTGTAGGAGGCACATAGTTGTAGAACTGAAACCTAGACAGAAAGAAAGACAAACACACACACACGCACGCACGCGCACACACACACTTGCTCTGCTTCTATTTCAACGAGTGACAAAGTGTCCCTGTGGGAAACTAAATAACTATGTGTCAGAGCACTGGAGGTAACAGCGCATACATCTGTGTATGTGTAGATGTGTGTCTATGCTCTGATGTTAGTGGTGGTGATAAATTAAGATAGATATTGTCTGTCAGATGTAGCTGTTGTTCACCATCCACAACAGTTAGGGTTAGTTGAGTCAACTTAAAATCTTTTGCAATGTCAATTTCTTTGGATATTTATTATACTTAATATTTTAAGTCCAGTATAATAAAACTAATTACTATACCTAAACTATTAAGTCCAGTGTAATTATTTAAGTTGATTTAAATAAAAATATCTAACAAAGTCAGTTTCTTTTTATAATTAATATACTTGAAACTTGGATTCCAGTAAAGTACATTCTAAGTTGATATAACTCATCAATTACAATACTTTTAGTCTACCTGTTCAAAGTGAGAATATTTATTATTTTCCACAAGAAATTTAAGCAAGAAAAGCAAAACAAAATAATTTTCACATTTATTTTTTATTTCTATTTGCAAGTTTTATCTTTCAGCAGTTGAAGTCAGGGAACATGACTTGCTTTTTAAATTAACAGATTTTTCTCTTCACTACAAACTGTCTTACGAACACATGCCTGTGTAATACTTACAGTACTGCAAGTTACGTTACCTCTGATTAACAAGTTAAGGGTTTTTGTTTTAAAAGTTCTCAGCCACCATGAACTATGAGCTGAATATGGTTTACATACAGATTTTAATTGGCCATTCACCAGCACAATGCTGCAAACATGCTGTACAGTAGCCAATACTTGTGAATATGAGAACTACAATTATGCTATTTTTTTGTGCAAATTTACTACTTTTGTTTATTAGTACACACATTTTTTGCAATAGTTATGCTACATAGTTATGCTTAGGCTGCTGCCCCCGCGACCCGGCCCCGGACAAAGCGGATGAAGATGGATGGTTATGCTACATATTTCATCCATAAGTCTATGGACACGTTTTTGCTTTCACATTTTCACAAAAACCATAGCTTACTTTTGATCAAAATTCAACATTTTAGCTAGGTGTAATTCTTCATACATACAACATGTAAATACTTTAGAAAGGGATATCAGTATAGCTACTTTAAAAAAAAATCTCTAAAATGTTGTTAAGTCCCAGGCTCTAAAAACTCTAAAACTCACAAATGTTGCAGAAAGAATTCTTAATAATGACATACTGACTTTGTACACCTAACAGTATGTGGTTTGCTTAGTGTTTTAACTGGCTATAAACCTTTATTGGCACATGAATCCCAGCAGAGAAAGAAAAAAAAAACACACAAAAAAAGGCCACAATAGAAGATACTCCAAACCTGAACAAAACTGAATCCTTGTAATTGTTGCTATCAAAGCAGGCAAAATGACCTGGAGGTTATAGCTTCAGGCAAAATACCTAATATTGAGTTTTCAATAGTTTAAATTGTTTTTAACAGCCTCTTCTGAGTATAAAACTAACTACAGACATTATGAAATTGTTTGGCCAAAATCCGCCTAGCAACGGGTAGAGCATTATGTGAAAAAGTGATATAATTACTATCACATCACTATTAGAGGAGCACAAAAAAGCCAAACAACACACAAACATAGCAAATAATGGATAACTAGATGACCAATGACCCCAAATGAAACCTGATGTGTCATGTTTCGGCTGTGTGCAGGCAGGAATTGGACCCAAACGCAAACTCACTAGAAATGGGATTGAACTCAAAATGGCAGCTTTTATTGCTGGACAAAGAACGTCTACAACACCTAAACTGAGAAGAGTCTAACAAAACACACACAGGGAGCCACAGGGAGAAACCAGAACTGACGAGGCAATGGAGCAAAGTAGGATACACTCACATGAGACACAGACCTTCAACGTAAAACAGGAAGTAGCACAGACGCAAACTAGACTAGGAGAGAGAGAGCATGGGGAGAGCACGGACATAACGGGCTGGGGAAAACATGGAATAAAACACAAGGAGGGGAAACGAGGGCTCACAGATAGACAGAGGGGCACACAGGGGTAATCTAATAAGGAGCATCTTAACAGAACAACCTAGAGCCAGGGCATGAATAAAGAACAAAACACAAAACACACAAAAACTAAGAATGCTGGGCCAACATGGCCCAGGATCATGACATGATGAGCTTCCTCCAGGTTGTGGTCATCCATTCATTCTGGACAATTGGGCATTGAATTCATTTCCTCTTTCTTTGGCTTCTTAATGGCTTAGTTGGGAGGGTCACCACTTGTGGATCACCATCTACGTTTACCACCATTCAAAGCAACATCAAGTCGGCCCAGCTGGCACATTTATGTTCTACAGTTCCTCATTTGAACCTCAGACTATTCTTTCAGCCATCCCATCCACAGGATGGCCCTGATTCTTTAAGGCATGGGTGTGCTTGTACTAAGGCTTTTTGCAACTGCTTCAAACTCTTCCCTTGTTGGGTATGCTTTGAATGAATACATGGCTTCTGCCAATTTCTCGAGGATATCGTGTTTCATCTCTTTTATAACCTCAAGACAATTTCTATCCATGAGATACAGCAGCAGATACAGCAGAAGTCTTCGGGAAATTTCGGAATTTCAAATTCCTCTGGCCACTGAGAGCTTCTTTCAGAGGAGACAGACAAGATCTCGGTGTCTCCCAGGCTGACTGTGCCACTAGACAATTGTTGGAATTGTTGTGATTATTTTGATGGTTGGTTTCTCAGGAAGCTCTGAGAGATATGTGAGGTTACAGAATTCATTGTTAAATTCTGGATCCTGATGTTGTAGGGTGAAATTGTAGCGAGCCAAGCAAATCAAATGTGTCCGGTCATCTTTCTAATATCTCCCTCAGTGACTATAATCCTTGTGGTAAATTTCTGCTGCACAGCCATCTGGGGAAAATGGACAGGTATTTAGCAACTCTGGAAATGTGAATTGTAGCATGTGATATTTTGCAGTTCAGGAAATTCAGTGCCTCTTCAGTATGCCCTGGTGCCACAACAAGCTCAACAATGTCTTTGAGAAGCATGAGAGTTCCCCAAGTGTTGTCACCTTCAAGGATATAGTGGCCATTAAGAAATGGAAGGCGCCTTATTAGACACCAATTCTCATGAGCCTTTGCCACCAATAGTCCCTTTGGCTGAAAATTCCCTTACAATAATTTGAGATTTGTCTGTTTGTCAGCAAATGTTTAATTAAAGGACCTAAAGGACTGGTTTAGCATGCCTAAAGTGAAATACTTCTTGCCAATCAGATCTGGTAGACAAACTCATCTTGACAAAGGATGGTACCAGTCCCTGCAGCCTTATGATTTTACGGTCTAGTACAGGCTAGGGAAGTCAAATGTGGTTGCTGACTGTTTATCTAGGATGACAGAGGACTGAAGCACTCTGTGCTTAAGAGACAGGGGAGGAAATGTAAAGAAGAGGACTCCCTTACTACAGTTATTCATATTTTCATTTCTATAGCACTTCAGAAGCACACCTTTCACTTTATTAAGAGCACCTTAACAAGCAATTTCTTTAGCATTGCACTTCAGGCATAGATTTGCACACAGGAAGTTAAATTATTTATTGAATATTTATCGTGTATTTTAAAATCAGTTGGTGGCCTTTGTTCCAGGTCCTGCACAGCTGCTCCTCATCAAGAAATTTGGATGGTTGTCTCTTAGGAGAAAGGAAAGGTTATGATTGAGAGCAAATAAAATACCATGCTTACTGGTAAACCTTAAGGATTATGTGAGTTAGCTTTAAGCCCAAAATGTTTGGATTTATGACTGGGACTAAAAATTAGTAGAAATATTAAGTAATGAACACTGTTTTGGTTTTTACCTCCAAACATGTTGAGTGTCAGGCTTTTTCTCGCTGTAAACTGGTCGCAGTAATTCTGTTATTTAATGTTAACTTGATTAACATAATCATGACAGTCACCGGTTGAGCTATTTAAGATGTGTCCAACCTTGACAGAGAACAAAAGAAGGCAAATCACATATTCTTAGCACAGGAATGCTAATAGTAAAACATCGTGCTTACCACAAGCAGCCACTTGATAAAGAAATGGAATGAGAGGAAAAAAAAAAGTCAGTTTCGATTTCTCTCAAACTCCCAGCCTCCGTTGCAAACATGGTGGCCTAGCCAAAAGATGTCTAGCTGACGAAAATTAAAGCTAATTATTTCCACTGCTCTTAAACCATCCGTCAGTTATCAACCACTGAACTGGGTCCCGTAAGGGGGTAGCAGCCTTATCAGGCTCAACAACACAACAACAAATCAGCCTTAAATCATCTTCAGACTGTGCAGAATGCTGCAGCATGTCTCTTAACAGCCACCAAGAGAAGATCTCATATTACTCCAGTTTTAGCCTCCCTTCACTGGTTGCCTGTAGTTTTAGGTTTCATTTTAAAATTTTAGTTCCAACTTTTAGGGCCGTACATGGTCAAGCTCCCCAAAATTTATCTGACCTGCTGACACGGCATTCATCTTCTCGAGCTTTAAGGTCATTAGATCAGAGGCTGCTGGTGGTACCGCGCACTTTAATGCGTGGTGCCACCACGGTTGTGGAAGCCTTTTCCACGGTCTCTACGATGCACGGACTCCATTGATTCTTTAAAAAAAAAAAAAAAAACACAACAACTGAATACATTTTTATTTAGAAAAGCATTTGATTAATTTCTTCTTATGTTGTTTTTATTGTTTTACATTACAGTTTTATTTACTCTTACATTGTTTTACATTTCCATTTCTTGTGTTGTAAAGCACTTTGTTTTTTTTGTATCTGTGAAAAGTGCTATATAAATAAATTTTACTTGCTTACTTTCTTACACCAGCAATCTCAATCAGCTCCTCCGGTGGAGCTTTTAATGTTGACAAACATTAACTTACAGCTGCTCGAACTTACAAACTATTCATGCCATGATAAATACCTTGGAGTAGTAAAACATTAAAAGCTGACAAAGTTAGTCTGCTTCAAATGCAAAAGAATGACTCTGTCCATGCGGTTCTTCACGTTTACCATAACATGTTGCAGTAATGCATGACAAAATATGAAGACTCAAAGAGGATAATCCTATTTAATTGAGACCTCTTTTCCATTTTGTATTTACGTTTGGCTTCTTTATACGTTTTTAATGGGCAAATAAAACACGTAAATGGAGATAGTACTTACTGTTCCCACAAATGGTCCAGCATCTGATGTGAGACTGAAGGTGCAAAGGAAAAAGGTATCCTTCACAGCTAAATGGACGAACTGTCATGGGCCTGGGTCTGTGGCCCAGGGATCATGTGTTATTCTTTGGTTTGATGAATATTTGATCTGCTCCTGGTCCCTCGCTTCTGTGTGTGAGACACCAGGGGCCTGTTCTTCGTACCTCGCTAAGTAGGTTAGCTGGATTTGATTGTTGACGATTTCGCGTGATCTTGGATCGTTCGGTTCCCCGAAGCTCATCCGGGACTTGCTGCCATAGCAACAGAGCCGTAAGTGTAAACCTGCTCGGGAGCAGGTTTACTTTATGTAAACAAGATTAGATCGCGGCCACGCAGGTATGTCCGCTTCATTTATACGAAAGCAACAGCGATATTCCACCACTGTTTCACCATAAATAAATAACATTAATGTAACCAAAGATAATGCAGCACTTGATCCTGTTATTGATTTCACACAGATACATACAGGTCATTTCCTAAAAAAGGGAAATGTACTATTAACATTCTATTACATGTATGTGATTATTACAGATGTAATTCATATTTCAGAGTAGTAATTGCAAATTACTTCGTGTAATCAAGATGGGAGACCACGGCTATAAAAGCGAAGGTGGATTTGGGAAGCCTGTCGCAGCCATGTCCTGTCCGTATACGCGAGCAGCCCATTGCGGAAGGTGCAAGATTGATAAGGAGAGTCCTCAGAATTCAGCGTATATTGCGGGATAGACAGGATCCTTTAGCTCAGCCAGACAGTGTGCTCATTGAGAGATATCGATATTCCCGTGAGGGTATTATTTACTTAACCAACTTGTTGACGAGGGGGTGCAGGACCACCACCTGTCTTTTTGTGCTCTGCCCTTTTCTTGGTTGCTGTTATGAACAAACAAACAGATTATTTCAGGGTCTCTTTCCAAGAGACGAAAAGCAATATGAGTGATAAATATTTTATTTATTTATTAACCTTTATTTAACCAGGAAGATCCCATTGAGATTAAAAACCTCTTTTTCAAGGGAGACCTGGCCAAGATAGGCAGCAGCAGATGTCTCACAGTTACAGAAATTACTCAAACACAGGCAGCAACAACACACATGCAACAATAAGTGAAAGAATACAAATAAAATAAAAATAAAATTCAATAAAATTCAAATAAAATAAAAAGTCAGTTAAAATGACAATCAATCTAATTGAAACAGTTGCATGTTATGGACTTGGCCTCAAGGATTCGTAGTTTAGATTTAAAATCACTTAATGAAATGAATTCAGTCATTTTCCATTCCTTCTGCAGTTTGTTCCAGGCCGAGGGTGCTAAATGGACAAAAGCTATTTTACCAAGTTCAGTTCGGGCAAATGGAACAGAAAGCAACAAGTAACCATGCGGACGAAGAGAATACCGACCAGCATGTTTCATTACAAGCAGGGAACATATATAAGAAGGCAGCAACCCAAGTATCGCCTTATATATAAAACTGTATAAATGAGAGTTCCTCCGACTTACCAAAGCAGGCCATCCTACCTGAGAGTATAACTCACAGTGGTGAGTCTGAAATTTACAGTTAGTGATGAACCTCAGAGAAGCATGATACACAGAATCAACCATTCGAAGACATTGAGCAGAAGCATTCATATATAGAATATCACCATAATCCAGCACAGGCAAGAATGTTGCAGCAACAAGCCGCTTCTTTGTATTAAAAGAGAAACACAACTTATTTTGAAAATAAAATCTCAGTTTTAACTTCAGGTTTTTCACAAGATTCTCTACATGTGGTTTGAAGGTAAGCGAGTCATCAATTAAGATTCCCAGATATTTATAGGTGTGAACCAACTCTATTTTATTACCTTCAAGAGTGGTTACTGATGGGATTGTTTGGGCTCGTCTCCTTGATTTAGAAAACAACATGAGCTTTGTTTTGTCTGCGTTGAGAACAAGTTTAAGCTGATGTAATGAGTGCTGGACAGCAGAAAAGGCTTTCTGCAAGGAGTCGATGGCTTGGACAAGAGTTGAACCACAGCTGTAAATAACTGTATCATCAGCATAGAAGTGCAAGTTTGCATCTGGCACATGTAGACTAAGATTGTTTACGTAAATGATAAATAGAAGGGGACCTAATACAGAACCCTGTGGCACTCCGCTGTGCACTGTAACAAAGTCAGAACATAGACCGTCAGATTTAATGCACTGAGTCCTGTTACTGAGGTAGTTTGAGAACCATGCCACTGCTCTCTCAGAGAGTCCTGACTGGAAGAGTCTAAGTTTTAAAATACAATGATCAACAGTGTCAAATGCTTTTGACAAATCAATAAAATATTACCATTCTGTAGAATATTCTTATATTTCACTTTTACTTGTTCCCATGTTCTAGTGGGTCCTGTTGTGGCTCTAATGTGAAAGAGGATATAATATAACATATTATAATATAATATAATGTAATATAATATTGGATAATATAGTGTGATATGATAAATCTACCCTACCGCCTACTGGTGTTGGCCAGAGGGGCCGATAGCGCGATATGGCAGCCTGGCTTCTGTCAGTCTGCCCCAGGGCAGCTGTGGCTACAACCGTAGCTGCCTCCACCAGTGTGTGAATGTGAGAGTGACTGAATAGTGGCATTGTCATGCGCTTTGGGTGCCTTGAAAAGCACTATATCAATCCACTCCATTATTATTGTTATTATTAAATTACTTACGAGTTTAATTTATCAGCAACTTTCTGCCAGCCCTCTCGCCTTGCTTTTGCAGCCTTTGCAGTGTTCCCTTGCGTTCTGATTAAACTCTGAAACTCCTGAAATCCCTCACTCAAGAGTTCTTGCTCTGCTGCCGAAAAATACCGAGCACGCTCCTTCGACATTTGCGCCGACCAATCAGAGGGTTGCCGATCAATGTTTCTACTATCGATGCGTAGCCCCTTTTACGATACCCAGTGATCTCACATTACTTCATCCAGCTGTACTAATCGTCAACAGCAGGTGTGTTCGGAGAACTGGATTAGCGAGCTCACGGTTAGCGCGATGATTTGGTCTTGGATGTGTCATTTGATCTTGGATGTAGTAAGCGACGTACGAAGAACGGGCCCCAGGCCTGGAGAATCTCCCGCCTGTGAGCCAGCCACACCTGGGATTAATCACTCACCTGTTGCCGATCTGCCTAATCAAGGAGCCTTACTTAAGAGAGCAGTGGAGCAGCAGTTGGCGTGGGATTGTTACACTAGGAACACTGTTAGTTTGTCAGCTCCATGATCGTGGTTTCTGTTATCTCCTGTGTAATGGTTTAAGTGTTTTTGTCGGATGGTGGATAGGGCTATACTAAATGTGGCATTTCATGTTTCTAGGTCAAATGTGGAAACGTGTGGCGGGAGCAGCACACTGTGTACATAGGCACCAAGGAGGACACAACTTCACCACATATCAAGGAGCGGAATCCCGGCCTGGGAATTGGGAACACATTGTGGATTGTTGGCACTGTTTCGTAGCTTTATGTAAATAAACACTTTTCCATTAAGAGCATTCCGCATTTGAGTCCTCCTTCAACCAACCCTGACACGAACACAGGCACTGCCCATGACCAAAACTTTGTAGTTTTAGGTCATTTAACTCTGCTTGTGGACTTTTGTGACAAATTAGTGGAATTTACTTAGGATTTTATAGCAATGACATTAAACTTAAATAATTTGATTATACTTTAATAGAAAGGTTCAAGTCAATAAAAAAAATCTGGGCAAACGGTGAAGCCATCACCTCTGAAGCTGAAAAAATGAGACAAAGTGTCATGGTCCCAAGTCTGTGACTCCGTGTTTATGTTTCAAGTTTATTAATATTTGTTGTGTTTGTTTGTTTGTTTGTTTGTTTGTTTTTATTATTTGGAGTGACAAAAAGTGAATCACTTCCCTTAGACTTCCATGTTAAAATTTCCAACTAGAGCTGCAATAGCTCATGTGGCTAAGCAAAAAAATCCATATACTGTAGCTCATAATTTGGGCACACACAGCAGGGTCAGTGTTTGAGTCTGCCCAGACCATTTCCCGTGTTTCTCCTAACCACACGGTTTCATTACTGTCTATGCTCTTCTATTAAAGAAGGATGAAAGTTGAGCAAACATTAAAACAAACACAAGAATGAAATTGTGATGATAAAGTTTATAATCATAAGTTGTCCATCTGAATACAGGGACATGGCTCCTTTGATTCACACCAGCAAAAGGAGCTGCTCCGCCTCACCCTAATTAAAACCACTGATCTGTTCGTCTCCACAGAGTTTGTGGTTTTGGAAAATTTAGGAGGATTTGTCATGAATATACATGTCAAACATGGCTGTGGTTCAGGCATGTATGATCTTAAGCATACAGTTTTTTTCCATTTTGCTATTCACACTGAATGCAGCTTATAATGTGAAATCTGGTGTTACAAGGTTTTATAAGTCTTGATTATTTCAGCAACTGTTTGTGGGGGTAATAAATGATTTGTTCTGAAGCTAATTTATTAAACTTCGTACTTCTACGCAGTTCAAATGTTCCCTATTTAGATTAAATTTGGTTTAGTTTTTGATAAATCATATTTTCACTAACTTTTTGTCATGTCCCCATGTCTGTCCAGATTCATCAGATAAAGAACTAAATAAATTGTTTTAGTTAAATATCTACAATGTTGTACTGTTCTTGCGCCCACACACTTGGTTTTACATTAAATGAGCTTTTAATCAGCCAGCCAACTGGATACACATGTACTGTATACACGCTGTTTGCTGGTTATTAACATGCTTTTGAGCATCCTTCATTTTCTTTGTGTATATGAGTGGGTGTTAAATGGTTTTCATAAAGAATTTCATTCCCTTAGCAGAATTAGTCAACCTGTATCCTTTGCTTCGGTTATTTCAGTATCATTTTCTTTTATTGTTTGACTCAACTAAATAAGTTATACAAATGCTTTCTGGTTTAAAATGATAACAGCAACGTTATGTTTTTATAATTCAGTGATTCAAAAGGGTGCAATCAAGGTAATGCACTATACTGGTTTTTACAGTTTAACTCTGCGGTCTTCCTGATCACTCAAAGCATTTTGGATTACAAACCAACCCCTGACACAGTTTAAACCATTATCTGCTTCAGACGAATGGCCAGTTTAGGATGATTAATTATCCAAACGTGCGGGTTCTTGGACTGTGGGAGGAGACCGAATACTCAGAGTAGTTGGCTTCCTCCCATAGTCCATTGTGTAGAATCACAGGTACAGAGGGATTATGTAAACCACACAGATTGAAACCAGGAACTTTCTTACTATGAGGTGAGAGTCCACTCCTGAAGACCTTCTATGACTCTGTGGTGGCCTCTGCCATCTTTTACGGTGTGGTCTGCTGGGGCAGGAGGAGACTGAACAGTAGTGATTAGTCGGTCGCAAATGAAACACCTCTTAGAGCCGGCTCTTTTATGTGAACAACGGGTGTTTTTTTTGGTTTGTTTTTTTCCCTCCCCCTTTGTGCAGTAGCACAGGAACAGAGGAGAAGGGAGAGAGAGACAGGGGCAACAACAAGAAACAACATTGACACTTTAGAAAGGTATAGCTAGGAAAATAAGCGACATCAACAAAAGCAGCAAAATCTGAAATCATTTCAATTTTATTGACAACACATAGGCAGAGTGTTGAGTCTGCAAGAAAAGGATATCATATAGAGCCGGCTCCACAAACAACCTGCACAGGCACCTGAGAACTGTCCACCCATCAGTGCAATGGGAAGATAAAACGCAGTCAGTTGAGTGTGATATTAATGAAGGTGCCAGTCTGTCTACTGCAAGTGTTGCTGCATCTACAGCATCTTGCAGTATACCACCACAACCACCTAAACCAACCCAACTCTATTAGACAGTTTTTGCAGAAGTTGAATTGTAAATAGTTGGTTTTTGTATTTTATAATTAATTTTTTACATTTTATTTGTAGTGAATAAAAGCATATTTATACAATAAACATGTATTTTTTTACATTAGTAATTCATTTTGTGCATAATTTTATATTGTTGTTGATAGTGCCAGATGGTATGTTTGCATGATGGCAGCTGTCGATCTAGCGTTTCCCTTCTCTATTTAATGTGGAGAGTGGAGCAACGGCGTCTGGATGACGACAGCTTTCAGTGGTACCACCCTCTTTCCCTCGCCCAGTTTGAGGAGCTGCTGTCCTGCGTCGGTCCAAGCATCGCCCGCCTAGACACCAACTACAGGCGATCAATCCCACCTGCAGAGTGCCTGTCCATCTGCCTGCGGTTAATAAAAGTGTTTAATACCGTTGACCTTTGATACCTGTGCTAATATATGCTCATTTGATGTCCCAGTGACTTTCCCACAATAGCTCTTTTAAGAGCCACCCACAAACCTCTAAAGAATAAAATGAACTAACCTCTCTTTATTCTCTTAACCAATTGGTCTTCACTATGTTCATATAGTTGTACATTTTTTCATTAGTACAATGAAATAAATTGTGCATGTGTCAAGCTGTGTGCCAATATTTGCTGTGTAGTAGAACTGAGACATTAGTCATTACAAAAATTTATTTGAAATAATATTAAAATTCTCGGTAGCGAAAGCAGCTGGTGTTGTAAAGCTCCAGGAGGTTTGATGAGCCTTTCCTCCATATTGAATGAAGGGCTTTGGCTGGACCTGCCCCTTTAAACTAGGTCAGAGCATCACGTCACTAGGCTACTGATTGGCTGCTCTTCCATTGACTTTACACGTAAACCTGACACTCTGGTCGCGTCTATTGCGTTAGTGTGAACGCAGTGTGGCGTCATAGCTTAGTAAAGTCATCCCATATGGTAAAAAAATACATTTTTCCTGCCCAAAATATATTTCAAATATATGGTAAATATATTTTGTATTTGTAATGCTCCAAAAAAATATATTTTTGAAATTGAAAATATATTTCTTTCAAACCAAAATACATTTCAAAACATATTTTAGGGTGAAGAAAATACATTTCCAACCTTACAGTAGAATGTATATCAAAGTATCCTTTATTTAAAATATATTTAGTGCAATAATGATGATACTGATAACAATACTAAAAGTAACATGTTTTATGCACATCTGCAAAAAACAGTTGGACTCAAACAAAACAGAGTCAAAGGTCTATCACGAATTAGGTTGTTTATTCATTTGCTTACAGTATTTCACATTACACAATATCTCACTATAATGTAGCGTTCATTGACTTTGAAATTATCTGTCAGTGATACAGTAAACAAGATACAACAACTGCTATGTACACTTTAGTTTTTGACAATATATACAATTTAGTACTTACAGGAACACACTACACTTTTTTTGGAAATAGGCTCATTCTCCATCTCCCTCAGGGTTAAAAATGCAGCGTCTTCTTTCTAGATCCGTACGTTAATAGGGCTCTGGAGCGTGATCTTACGGGATGGGGCGTAGCCAGGATTTTTGGTCGAGGCGCCATATTAGCAGGCCAAACAAATGCTTGCTGTGTGGTCGGTTGTAATGTTAGATTGCACTACCGACAGAGGAATAAGCTTGAAAACAGGCTCTCTTTTCATTGTTTCCTCACCTGGAAGCATCATGAGGGAGCTTATGTGTTGGATGTTGCCAAAAGAAGGCGTCTAGCCTGGATAGCAGCTGCGAGACGAGCTGATATTCGCTGATATTCAGTTCTCTACCAGCCACAGATATCTGTTGGTGTGCTTCAGTATTTTCATTCAGGTAAGTTCTAAATAAGTTCATATTATTCTTTATAGCCTGTTAATTTTATTTTCAATGCGCTCTGAGATCATAGCACAAACTTAGAACAAACATGCAGAACTACCTTCTATTTATAGAGTTGCTAATTATTTGGCATTATTGCAGCAAACCAGCCTATGAAATGAATGAAACAAATCCTGACTGGGTTCCAACACTAGCGACATCCCTGCTTCAAACTACATGCTACATACCACCATGCCAATCAGATTACTTCTTCCATGTGTGGGTAAAAAGGTGACCTTCCTGGATAAGATGGCAAAGGTTTGCTGCGTTTTGGTGAACATGTGCCCCAGTGTGGTAGTAAAACCAGGGAAAATGCTCTTGTTAAATACTCTTAAGTCTTGTGCTGTTTATGTAGTGATAAGTTTTCAAAAGAGACCGTAAATTACAGAATGCTAGTAGTGGGTGATATTATATAAATGCTGTCATGATTTTATGTGAACATTTTGTCATTTGTAAACTATACATAACATTGATTCTACATTGTAGAACATCACATCAGTTACAAAGTGCTTTTAATTAAAAATAGGCAAACATTTCTTTGTTTCTTTATTCAACTACATATTCAGTACAAGTACATATTCAGTAAATGCAAAGTATTTACATGGCCCCCTAAATTAAAACATTATGGGTTATTCAGAACAGAACTATGCTTGGAAAAATATTGTCACATCAGTTGATCCAACTCCTCCACAGTAGCAGGTGGAACTTTTCTTTTTTGAGGATGGCTTCTTTTACCTGTCACAACGAATGGTCTGTTTATGTTTTGATCAAGAACCTTTTTTTGGGCAGCTGAAGAGGAGAAGTCTATCTTATGGCCAACCTCTGGCTGTATCTTGGTCATATTACCAGGCAAAACCCAGTATGCAGGTTCATCTGTAACAGTCCTTGTGCCACAGATCCTCACTGTTGCTTCTACATTAAACAGAAGAGCAGTGACATGGCTGCAAGTCTCCACGACTCCAGCTATACAGCTGCAGTGGGTGGCTTCAACCTTCCCTGTGATGCTCACAATGACCTGTGGCTGCAATGCTGCAATTCAGTCTTTAAGAGTGCAGGACCTAAAACACACACAGACAAAGTTCATTTAAAGACAAGAACTTTAATAAGCCAAGGCCGACCCAAATGTGTTTTATTTACTTTAAAATCCATTTATCATAAATGTAACAAATAAAGTGTTTTTATGTATCCATCTATAGAACGCTGCATGTTATATTCTAAATCTGCATGTTTCTTTTTAGAAACCTATCAGCAAAAAATGAACCTAAAGTATGTAATGCAAGGATGTAATCACTTTCAAGAGGGAGAAAACATAAAGTTCGACTTTAAGTGACAATTATGGACACCTAATATGACAAGGAGATTCTGCAGGTCATTAATCAAGGTATAAAACTAAAACAGAATGTATTTTTAGTGACACAGGACACAAACAAGGAAGCAAGATGTGTAATTAGGATTATTTATAATAAATATGAATTAATTTGGGCAATTTCTTTAACCATAAAGAATAACTAAATCCTTCAGGACAATGCCACATCAATGCACTGAACTCACTATGTTATCCCTCTAACAGAGCCTCTACATGTTCTCACTGTAATTTCCCCATCACGAATGAATTTTTGCTAGCATTAATTTGAATGTTGGGGGGAATCAAACGCATTTTACTCGCAGTACTCAAGCTGACTTACCTTTGCTTGAATGACGGCGTAATCACAACGTGGAGGCTTAAAAATAGCCAAATCTTGTACCCAGTCCTTGGAGAATTGGATGTGCGCCTCCAGAGATTTATAATTGCGAAATTGGTGCGCCGTGTATGCTCTGACTCCACAGACAAGGTACGAGAGTAGATCATGCTAAGTCAATAGCGGTTTGGTCTTCAGGGTTTCTACTCCACGGCTATATTTCATACGGGTCCACATTTCAACAATCAAGTACCGTCTCTTTGCATCTGGACACAATCTGTCTCTATACCGTCATTTTCTTTTGAGCTACATTTCAGAATGGTTCGTAGCAATCTTGTTTTGATTCGTGGCCTGCCAAGATGGTGCTGCGCTCCCACAATGCATTGCGACATTACGTCAACTCCAAAGCCCTTTGCGTGAAAGAGTGTATGCGCATGCGCATTGCCATGGTGGTTTAAAAAATAAAGATATAATGAAAAGTAATTAATAAAAATTAAATATTTAAACATTCCCACAAATGTGCAATGAACGTGCAAAAACTGTTGTTGTTGCTGTTTCTTTCTTTCTTTCTTTCTTTCTTTTTTTGAAAAATAACGACGTCTCTGAGGCGCGAAATCCGACAGCGAGAGGAACGGCCGGATACAGGAGACGGGAAGAAACAAGCCGATTATGTTCGCGTTAATTAAGTGGTTGGAAGATGTAAAATTCTCTATTCTGCCAACTGAACATATACGAGATTTTAATGAGGATGAATAATTAGCCGGCATGGAGGAAACGGACCTTTATTTCGTGGAGTGGCGACAAGAAGCCAAGGCGGGTGGCCAGTCTAAGAAGCCTCCATCATCAAGCTAGCAGGTGCCTTTTCCCATATAATATTACTTTATTCTCGTGTATTTGGAATGGAAGCGTAGAGCTGCCACCCAGGCAAAAGAGAAATATAAGTATATCGTAACGTGAAAAGTTTATCGTTCTAACAATATACTATCATGTTTATACAATATACTTTTCATGTTTGAACAACATGTTTGAATAACATTGTACGAAAAATGTACATAATTATCACGTCCATACAATATTGTGCGAACGTGACAATTATGTATATTATAATAACGTGATATTATATTATACAAACATGAAAAGGATAATGTTAGAACAATAAACATTTCACGTTATAACGTGATCTAGCTCTATTTTTCTTTTGCCTGGGTGGCAGCTCCACGCTTCCATAATTTGGTAATCAAAATATGTAACTTAATTAATTATATTGTGACATACTTTTGCCTTTTCTTATTATTCTGCCTTCTCAGAAAGGGAAAAAATACAAATAAAACTGTTTACACTTGTTATATACAATAACTATCAAAACCTATTCACATTTAATTTGGCTTTCACAGAAATCCCACCTCTCCTTCTGGCTACAGAGTACTTACCAAGGTTAGAAACAAAGCACAGTTATGCTTTATTAATGTTCGCTAATTACAATGTTCCACATTTCCTTGCTTTTTTAATCATTTTTAGGCTTTTTAGAGTTTTTGGGTTTTTTTTTTTAGCAGTAATGTTTCTGCCTATTTATTTCAGCCCATGAAATCGAATGCAGATCTTCCTGATGTGAGATTTACATAAATGTAAGTAATTTTGTTTGTCATTGTCATTAATGTTGTTGCTGTTGTTGTTTTTGTGCAGTTTGCTAAAGTAAGTATTTGTTGTTGTAGTTTTTTATGCAGTGTCTGTGTCACATGCTAATCATAATTATTGAAATAACTTTTCTAACAGATTTTCCAAAACACTAGTTATGTTTGTTGTCATTCAGACCAATACTACTGCTTACACATTGCTTAGTGGTCATGCATGTTTGACAAGCTCGTTATGATACCAAAACAGTAGGCCTATCACAATAATCGATATATCGACTTAACACAATACATGTACATGACCTCAATAATTGTTGATGATGTAATTTATCTGCCATTATATTTACAAAAATAAAATATAATGATAACAAAACAATAACATTAAATTACATTGTTTTCTATTTGTTAGAAAATTTCCTATTTATTCAAGTTTTTAAGGTATCTAATATTTTGATTCCTAATTTCCATGATCTAAATACTTTAAGAATTAGATGTTGGTTTGTTAATTGAAAGTGTGTAGATCTTGCATTATTATGGTGTTATATTATGATTATACATTCAAAGACATAAAATGGTCTTAAAATGACAATGACATAACTTGTCACAATTGTTTATGGGGCAATATACCGACCAACAAAAAGTCGTTATCGTAACAGGCCTTCAAAACAGACAGTTTTATGATTGATAAATTCAAAAAATAAATACATTTAATTTCTCTGAGATTCTCTAATATTCAGTTACAGTTCACAACACAGCTACCTGTACATGCAGTATTATACTGTAAATATAAATCTCTGCATTTAGCATCCCACTAGAAGAGTCACAGTTACTGCCTCTTTTTTTTTTTTTTTTTTTTACAAATACCTGTACTATTACTAACACATTTACTGTTTTACTTTTAGCCTGTGGATACAAATGCAGATTTCGTTAATGTAAGTTGTGCATTTTAATTACATCATGTTATTTTTATTATTATTTATTTATTTATTTTATTTTACATTCAAATATTTCAAGCTTCTTGGTTAAAGAAGCTTGATTGCTAGTAGGTAAAGAATAGTTCACCTATAATTGATATTCCCAATTAATTTCTCACCTCTGATTGAATGCCTTTGTTTGTTTGCCTATTTTGACTATAACAAAACATTTTTGCACGATATATATCGTGAATTTATATGCATAGATACAGTCGTAGTGCTTGACACATGCACACAGCAGTAGATGTACTAAAAAGGAAATAATTACAATCATGATGTTGATTGCTGATGTCAGTATATATATGTTAGAGGAATGTTTTGTTTTTCACCCAAAATGAACTATATTGCTTCAGAAGAGATTTATTACCCCACCGGACTCTTATATATTGTTCTGTTTTTTGTTTGTTTTTGTTATTTTCAGGTTCAATGGTGCGTGTTCTTCTAATGGCCGCCTTCCCACTGGAGGTTTTGATCCACAGCAATTTAAAAGGTGAACAGCTTTGAAAGTCAGTTCAAATGGTTAGCTAATAGTACTTTAAAAAGCCTACTTCTCTGTCACCAGTTGCTTTACCAAAAAGTACCCATAAAAGTATCTCTCAATAGCATATAATTGTAGTTCAAATGTTTAGTTGTACAAATATCAAATTTTTGGAAATTTAAAACTAGTCAAACACTCAAATGTTCATGCTTTTTATAGGAGGACAGAACAAAACGGACATCGGCGCAGAGTGAAGAACTGCCCTTGATAAGGACACTATGACAGCCATATATAGTAAGTGAAGACTTTCTGTGTATCTAAAATTGCATACAGCACAAGTAACTTACTTTGCAACCATTAAAATAGGTTGTAAAGTAAGTTACCAATACAAATAGGTGATGATGCATTGTAGTGGTTGGTCTCAGACAAAGAAGGTCAACAGATTTATGAATGCTGGAAGGTAAGGAGAGACGACCAAAAGGGGTGTTAGCATTACTGTAATGTGAACTGGATAGACTTCCCATCTAGGAAAAAAAGAGGTAAAATTATGCGTAAAATATATCTGTATTAATATCTGTATCTATATAAACAGAAATATCTGTTTGCTAAATGAAGCCAGCTAACATAAATCATATTTTTATTTTAACTCTGATAAAAGTAATAGAACTGTGACTTTTGTTTGTTACAGTGGCGGTAAGGAAGAGGTTTCCCAATGTGTCCAGAAGGGCTTTGAGGATTGCAGTGAAAGCTGGGGGAACTGAGACTGCTGGAAAAGGAAAAGAATTTACATTTTAAGTATGTTGACTTATGTTCATACAATCACACACACATACACACACACACACACACACACACACATACATATATATATATATAAAACCAACAACACCCAGCACGCCCCTGCGGGCGGTTTATCCTTCAAGCTCGGGTCCTCTACCAGAGGCCTGGGAGCTTGAGGGTCCTGCGCAGTATCTTAGCTGTTCCCAGGACTGCGCTCTTCTGGACAGAGATCTCCGATGTTGTTCCCGGGATCTGCTGGAGCCACTCGCCTAGCTTGGGAGTCACCGCACCTAGTGCTCCGATTACCACGGGGACCACCGTTACCTTCACCCTCCACATCCTCTCGAGCTCTTCTCTGAGCCCTTGGTATTTCTCCAGCTTCTCGTGTTCCTTCTTCCTGATATTGCTGTCATTCGGAACCGCTACATCGATCACTACGGCCGTCTTCTTCTGTTTGTCTACCACCACTATGTCCGGTTGGTTAGCCACCACCATTTTGTCCGTCTGTATCTGGAAGTCCCACAGGATCTTAGCTCGGTCATTCTCCACCACCCTTGGGGGCGTCTCCCATTTTGACCTCGGGACTTCCAGGTTATACTCCGCACAGATGTTCCTGTACACTATGCCGGCCACTTGGTTATGGCGTTCCATGTATGCCTTGCCTGCTAGCATCTTGCACCCTGCTGTTATGTGCTGGATTGTCTCTGGGGCATCTTTACACAGCCTGCACCTGGGGTCTTGCCTGGTGTGATAGACCCCAGCCTCTATGGATCTTGTGCTCAGAGCTTGTTCTTGTGCTGCCATGATTAGTGCCTCTGTGCTGTCTTTCAGTCCAGCTTTGTCCAGCCACTGGTAGGATTTCTGGATATCAGCCACCTCCTCTATCTGCCGGTGGTACATACCGTGCAGGGCTCTGTCCTTCCATGATGGTTCCTCGTCTCCCTCCTCTTTCTTGGGTTTCTGCTGCCTGAGGTATTCACTGAGCACTCGGTCAGTTGGGGCCATCTTCCCAATGTATTCTTGGATGTTCGTTGTCTCATCCTGGACTGTGGTGCTGACACTCACCAGTCCCCGGCCCCCTTCCTTCCGCTTAGCGTACAGCCTCAGGGTGCTGGACTTGGGGTGAAACCCTCCATGCATGGTAAGGAGCTTTCTTGTCTTTATGTCAGTGGCTTCTATCTCCTCCTTTGGCCAGCCTATTACCCCAGCAGGGTACCTGATCACGGGCAGGGCGTACGTGTTGATGGCCCGGATCTTGTTCTTACCATTCAGCTGACTCCTCAGGACTTGCCTGACCCTCTGCAGGTACTTGGTGGTTGCAGCTTTTCTAGCGGCCTCTTCATGGTTCCCATTCGCCTGCGGGATCCCCAAGTACTTGTAACTGTCCTCTATGTCTGCAATGTTGCCTTCTGGTAGTTCAATCCCCTCAGTTCTGACTACCTTCCCTCTCTTTGTTACCATCCGACTACACTTCTCCAGTCCGAACGACATTCCAATGTCATTGCTGTATAGCCTGGTAGTGTGGATCAGTGAATCGATGTCTCGTTCACTCTTGGCATACAGCTTGATGTCATCCATGTACAGGAGGTGGCTGACAACTGCTCCGTTCCGTAGTCGGTATCCGTAGCCAGTCTTGTTAATGATCTCACTGAGGGGGTTCAGGCCTATGCAGAACAGCAGTGGGGACAGAGCATCTCCTTGGTAGATCCCGCACTTGATGGTGACTTGTGCTATGGGCTTGGAGTTGGCCTCTAGTGTTGTACGCCACATCCCCATTGAGTTCCTGATGAAGGCTCTTAGGGTCCCATTGATCTTGTACAATTCTAGGCATTCCAGTATCCAGCTGTGGGGCATTGAGTCATAGGCCTTCTTGTAATCAATCCAGGCAGTGCACAGGTTGGTCAGTCTGGTCTTGCAGTCTCGGCTGATTGTTCTGTCTACCAGTAGCTGGTGTTTTGCGCCTCTGGTATTCTTGCCAATTCCTTTCTGTGTCCCGCTCATGTATTGACCCATGTGCCTGTTCATCTTAGCCGATATGATGCCTGACAGGAGCTTCCATGTAGTACTGAGGCAGGTTATTGGTCGGTAGTTGGAGGGGACCGGTCCCTTCTTGGGGTCCTTGGGGATCAGGACCGTCCGGCCTTCAGTTAGCCATTCCGGGTGTCTCTCGTTAACTAGCAGCTGGTTCATTTGTGCTGCCAGACGCTCGTGGAGTGCAGTTAGCTTCTTCAGCCAGTAGGCGTGAACCATGTCGGGCCCTGGTGCTGTCCAACTCTTCATA
This sequence comes from Rhamphochromis longiceps, assembly GCF_057381845.1. Classification (NCBI taxonomy): domain Eukaryota; kingdom Metazoa; phylum Chordata; class Actinopteri; order Cichliformes; family Cichlidae; genus Rhamphochromis; species Rhamphochromis longiceps. Next base: position 2,092,315 of record NC_140565.1, read on the forward strand.
CTGGAGACCCTTTCTTGGATATCTGCCACTGTGATGGTTACTGGACCCTGTTCAGGGAGGTCGCTGTGGTCTGCCCTCAGATCCTCTAGCCACTGAGCATTGCCGTTATGGGTTGCATCCTTCTCCCATATGCTCTTCCAGTATTGCTCCGTCTCCAGCCTTGGTGGTGCTGTTCTCTTATTGTTCCCTTGCCACTGAGAGTACACCTTTGCTGGTTCTGTGGAGAACAGCTGGTTTATTCTCCTGCCTTCTATCTCTCTGGTGTACCTCCTCAAGCGGCTGGCCAAGGCTGTGAGTCTTTGCTTGGCAGTTTCCAAGGCCTCAGGTATGGACAGCTTGCTGTATTTCTTATGCACCTTATTCGTCGCACCTTTCTGCAACTCCGTTAGTTGGCTAACCTCTCTCCGTGCTACTTTGATCTTGCCCTCTAGCCTCCTTCTCCATGGAGGGTACTGCCCCTTGTGGCTGTTCAACTTGTAGCCAAGCATCTCACTGATCACTGCTGCCGTATTGTAGATCAGCTTGTTAGTGTCGGTAATCGTGGTTGTAGGTATTGCCCGTAGTGCTGCATTAACATCATCTAGCAGACCTTCTGAGGGTACTTCACGTAATCTTGGTAACCGGCTACGGGGGATCCAGGTTTCAAGCTTGGCCATGATTCTATTTTTCAGGTCAGTTCCTCTCGCACTCAACGATCCTTCTCCTATCACACTTGGGGCTATGTACCCAATCTCGGGTGGGGGTGATGATATCTCCCCCCTGACCTGGCGTCCTGACTCCTCCTTGCCGTAGCATTTGTGTTGTACCTCGTCAATCTCTAGCTGTGAGAGCAGTCCCTTGATATATATATATATATATATATATATATATATATATATATATATATAAAAAAACACCCAGCACGCCCCTGCGGGCGGTTTATCCTTCAAGCTCGGGTCCTCTACCAGAGGCCTGGGAGCTTGAGGGTCCTGCGCAGTATCTTAGCTGTTCCCAGGACTGCGCTCTTCTGGACAGAGATCTCCGATGTTGTTCCTGGGATCTGCTGGAGCCACTCGCCTAGCTTGGGAGTCACCGCACCTAGTGCTCCGATTACCACGGGGACCACCGTTACCTTCACCCTCCACATCCTCTCGAGCTCTTCTCTGAGCCCTTGGTATTTCTCCAGCTTCTCGTGTTCCTTCTTCCTGATATTGCTGTCATTCGGAACCGCTACATCGATCACTACGGCCATCTTCTTCTGTTTGTCTACCACCACTATGTCCGGTTGGTTAGCCACCACCATTTTGTCCGTCTGTATCTGGAAGTCCCACAGGATCTTAGCTCGGTCATTCTCCACCACCCTTGGGGGCATCTCCCATTTTGACCTCGGGACTTCCAGGTTATACTCGGCACAGATGTTCCTGTACACTATGCCGGCCACTTGGTTATGGCGTTCCATGTATGCCTTGCCTGCTAGCATCTTGCACCCTGCTGTTATGTGCTGGATTGTCTCTGGGGCATCTTTACACAGCCTGCACCTGGGGTCTTGCCTGGTGTGATAGACCCCAGCCTCTATGGATCTTGTGCTCAGAGCTTGTTCTTGTGCTGCCATGATTAGTGCCTCTGTGCTGTCTTTCAGTCCAGCTTTGTCCAGCCACTGGTAGGATTTCTGGATATCAGCCACCTCCTCTATCTGCCGGTGGTACATACCGTGCAGGGGCCTGTCCTTCCATGATGGTTCCTCGTCTCCCTCCTCTTTCTTGGGTTTCTGCTGCCTGAGGTATTCACTGAGCACTCGGTCAGTTGGGGCCATCTTCCTAATGTATTCTTGGATGTTCGTTGTCTCATCCTGGACTGTGGTGCTGACACTCACCAGTCCCCGGCCCCCTTCCTTCCGCTTAGCGTACAGCCTCAGGGTGCTGGATTTGGGGTGAAACCCTCCATGCATGGTAAGGAGCTTTCTTGTCTTTATGTCAGTGGCTTCTATCTCCTCCTTTGGCCAGCCTATTACCCCAGCAGGGTACCTGATCACGGGCAGGGCGTACGTGTTGATGGCCCGGATCTTGTTCTTACCATTCAGCTGACTCCTCAGGACTTGCCTGACCCTCTGCAGGTACTTGGTGGTTGCAGCTTTTCTAGCGGCCTCTTCATGGTTCCCATTCGCCTGTGGGATCCCCAAGTACTTGTAACTGTCCTCTATGTCTGCAATGTTGCCTTCTGGTAGTTCAATCCCCTCAGTTCTGACTACCTTCCCTCTCTTTGTTACCATCCGACTACACTTCTCCAGTCCGAACGACATTCCAATGTCATTGCTGTATAGCCTGGTAGTGTGGATCAGTGAATCGATGTCTCGTTCACTCTTGGCATACAGCTTGATGTCATCCATGTACAGGAGGTGGCTGACAACTGCTCCGTTCTGTAGTCGGTATCCGTAGCCAGTCTTGTTAATGATCTCACTGAGGGGGTTCAGGCCTATGCAGAACAGCAGTGGGGACAGAGCATCTCCTTGGTAGATCCCGCACTTGATGGTGACTTGTGCTATGGGCTTGGAGTTGGCCTCTAGTGTTGTACGCCACATCCCCATTGAGTTCCTGATGAAGGCTCTTAGGGTCCCATTGATCTTGTACAATTCTTTATATATATATATATATATATATATATATATATACACACACATATATGTATATGTGTGTGTGTGTCTTTCTTTTAGAATGTTTAAGTATGTAATGAGAATAAACTTATAAAATGAATATTCCTTGCTTGATTGATATGCTATATGTATGTTTTAAACATCAAATAAAGATTTCTTTCAGCTGTTACATGTTTTCTTAGAAATATATGAAGGGTTAAATTTATATATTTTTTTTGAATGATTTTAAATAAGTTTAAATTGTATTTTGAAATATATTTTATTAATATATTTCAAAATATACAAAAAATGGCCAAAAAATATATGTGTTAAAATACATTTCAAAATATATAAATATATTTTAAAATGTATTTTAGCACATATATTATTTGGCCATTTTTTGTATATTTTGAAATATATTTCAAAATGTATTTTAAAATATTTTTTTTACCGTATGGGATACTAAAACATTTGACAGATTTTTGAGCACCGTGTACCACATAAAATCAGTTCAAGGTCAATAAGCACAAGCAGAATTCATACATAAGCCACACTTTTGAGGTAATGAAAGGATTTAAGTCTTATAGTCCGAAAAATATGGTACTGAAAAAGTTCTTGTGCTTAAAGTGCTTCACTGAGCTGAAATTAAACTTAAGGTATCTCAAGATATATAAAATAACAAGAAAGTCAAAATTTAAAGTGCCTCAAAGGCTTTGAGCTGAACATCTCAATATCTGAGCATCGTACCTTGGGCATGGACATCTGAGAGGTTCCACCCTTGACTATCTCTAATTGGTTTAGACCACGATATGGGCACAGTGTGTGTCTGCTGTTGACCACACAGAGACTTTCAGAGTTGCTTCCATTTTTTTTTTTTTTTTTTTTTTTAACTTGAGCGGCTGGTTGTTAGTGATGTGTTGGTCGCGAACGAAATGGCTCTTATAGCCGGATCTTTGACATGAATGACGGGAGCCGGCTCCTTATCGCGAGGCTCTGTTTTTTTGTTGTTGTTTTTCCCCCCTTCCCTTTTCTCGCACTTTTTTCTGCTTCACTCCGCTTGCGAGCCTTGTGCTTTGCGCTGGGCAGAGGGGGGAGGGGCGGTAGTTACACTTAGTAGCACAGGAACAGAGCGAGAGGCAGAGAAAGAGAGCCAGGGACAACAACGTCACATTAGAAAGTTGCGTAAGATAAAGGATTCAGAAAGTTTATTCATGCAGGCCCATATGACAGAGAATGTGCATCTTCTTTTTGTTTTCATATTTTAATTTATATTTAATTGTGTTGTGGTTTGCAGTGTTTTACTTTAAATTTGTTTAAAAGGAAAAAGCTGAAAATCACACACACACACACAAACACACACACACACACACACACACACACACACACACACACACACACACACACACACACACACGCCAAGTAACCATTCATTTTACAGTGGTCTAAAGAGCTTGGAAAGAAAAGCATCTGGACTTCTTTAAGTTGTTTGAAGACATTTCACCTCTCATCCAAAGGGCTTCTTCAGTTCTAGGGTCAAATGGTGGAGAATCCCAGATTTAAGCCATGTGGGAGTATCCCCCGGAGAGAGAGACAATGGACTCCCTGATGATCCTCTACATAATCACACGAGGCAAGATGTGAAAACAGGTGTAGGTCACAATCAGCCAAGGTTTTGGGTGAGTTCACTGTGAAACCTAGCCCACCTATCCCATGGAGCCACCTCCACAGTATTCTAATTTTTTGAAATCCTGTTTTGGTGGGTTTCATGAGCTGGAAGCCCAAATTTTGTACAAATAAGAAACCAAGTACTTGAAATCATTTAAGTTGTGGGCCCTGAATCTATAATCTACAGAAGTTTATTTATTTCCACAATTCCATTCAGAACATTAAACCTTTCCATGGCATTCTAATTTTTTTGGAAAGGGTCTGTATATTGCTGTTGTGAATTTAATAGGTCCTTAGTGTCTCTAAATAAATAAGGACTGTATGCAAAGATTCTACATATTTAAGTATTCTCATTGAGATATTTTTCTTCTTTACTAAACACAAAAACTGACAAAATCTTTTTCCACTTTCCAGGAATGAAATATTATCTATAAATGCCAAAATCTTTCTTTCAAGCTTTTTTATTTGTTTTTATTTCTGGTTTAACAAAAGAAAAAAAAAAAGGAAAAAAAATTCACAGCATGTACCCAAGCGTCCTCTTTTTTCCAAGTCACACCCAAGTGCACTGACAGCTAACATGGAGACACGAAGAGACAGTTAAGTTGGATCAAATTAGTGAGCCAGTAAGCAGATGTGTGGTTGACTACCCTCTCAGCAATGGGTAGAGGTAGTCGCTGACACTTTGGTCTCCCAATTAGGTGTATTTAGAAGAGTAAACATGCAACTGGAGAGATAATGAGCCCACCACGGTTCTCTTTTCTGACCCGTCTCACTCTCCAAAAAGGAGAATGAATCAGTCTAATTTGGCAGTTAAATAAATATGAACTGCTGAAGTGTGACAGTACAGCCCGTGTGAACAGGCCAGGTCCTGTTATTGTTGTTTGGATGATTTTTCCCCTACGTTGTCTGCTTAATGTTGCATTCAAATAATTGTGTGGAATGTTTGACAGCAATAACAATGACTAACACGCATTTGAACTTGCTTAAATCCACATGAAGTCGAGCATTTTTCTGAAAGATTTGGTTGCTCACCAGCTATTGTCCACATGAATAGCTGAAGACTTAAAACTGCTTTATCGAGCATTGAAATGTCTGTTGAAACAGTGCTGTTGACTTTAACAATGTTTCTTTGTTCAAACAAAGTGCTGACCTTAAAATGTATTTAAAAAACATTCATTATATTCCTATGAAAGAACCATTTTTATAACATGCAAACTGCACTTAAGGCAAAATACACTCAAACAATGAACATGTTGGATTTAACGAATTGAATAGTAGACTTTGTTTCCAGACAGTTGCTTTGGCTGTAACTCAAACAGCTGAGTTACATTCACACAACTTATTCATATTCAATAAACCTGAGCATTGTGTTGATAAAATGTGACTGAAACATTAATGAAATAATTTGAGCGCTTGGAATATTTTAACCTTTCACAATTTTTTGACTTTATTCCAACACTATTCAAAAATGTCTACCCCAATAATACTTTGTCACTTAAATACTACATGCTATCTTCATACGACATGTTGGTATTATATTCTAGTACTAAATAAATAATTATCCAATAGAGGCCTTATAACAGATTATATTAGCCGTGTCCAAATTCATAGGTTGCATCCTCCTGAGGACCCGGCCTTTGCGGTCTACGTGAGCCGGGTCCTCCGAAGTACACCGGAAGTGCGAGGCTGTGAAATTGGACGATCTAGCATTCAAATTTGCGTCACCAGCTTTCTCGGTGGAGTTTAATAAACTCTGCCATCTGCTCCTTGCTATCTAAAATATAACAGGACTCTGGAGTAAACTCTCGACCATCTCACACTTCTGTTTAATAAGTTTTCTGTTTGATGTTTATTCAGCTGTTTGAAAACTTTAATCTCAGCCAAACCGATTTACTCACGAACAAATAAAATGTTACTTATTGGCTTTTCAGTGTTTTAAGTTATCTAAGTGACTTATATATCATGCTTAACCTGAGTAGCGAAAGACCGCGGGGGGGTTTGAAAACAATGTGCTGGGAGTTTGCTGTTCTCACCGGCTCTAGTGACCTTTGACCTCCTGGTCAGCTATCGAGTTGGTGGGTAACAGACGCCTCCGAAAACATATGAACACTTTTGCAAATATTGTGATGTCTTGATAAACCGAGCAGATATTTGAAGTTTACACAGCTACATTCTTACCTGAAAATATGTTAAAGGTTAGTTTTAATATTAATCTTTCTGGGTCACAAAAGAAAGCAGCTGCTGCCATTGTTGGAAACTGGAATTGGCCGAGCTATAAATTCTGGGATAGGTTGGGCCACGAAGGATACACCCGACCCATCCTTCAAATCTGAGGAAAAGAATTACGCATTTGTCGGCTGCATTTGGAGGAGTCTACGAATTTGGACAGCCTTCGTCGCGTCGCTGTGACGTAATCGGCCTACAAATGCAGCCTCAGGAGGAGACGGCCTATGAATTTGTACACCCCTGTCAGGGTTTCTGGGTCGTTGACCCAGTATTTTCAGTTCATGTTCACTGTTTATCCTCTGTACGTTCCACTTCCTGTTTTGTGTTACGTTACTCTGTGTGCATTATGTTCTAGTTCTTATTCCATGCATCGTTAGTTCAATTGTGTTCAGCTTCTCACTCACCTGTCACCTATCAGTCATTGTTCAGCGAGTGTATTTAACTCCTCAGTTCTCTCCTGGTCGGCGTCGCATCATTAATGTTGTCACTGCTGTCTATGCCCTATGTTCAGATCAGTCAGCCATTCATTCAGTTAGTCAGTCAGTCAGCCATCTCCTGTTTTCGTCATTCGTCCCTCACAATAAACACCCTGCATCTTCACCGTGAGTCCTGCGTTTGAGTCCTTTTCTCCACATCCACTCAGCAACCCCTGACAAAATGACGCGACCCGCATTACGAAGACACGCTTAGGACTCAGCGGACTCGGACCTGTTCGAGCGGCAGGAGGCAGCGCTCTCCCGCTGGGCGGAGGAGCTCAGGAGGAAACAGCGCCTCTTCGCAGAGAAAGAGAGCGCATCTTTGAGGGGACCCGCCTGGCTCTGGGTGGGCCTCGGAGACGCCACGGTCCTCCACCCGCTGCCTCACCTGCATTGGAGCATTCGCCGTGGAGAGTGGGCGTCACAGGCCGAGCTTCGGCCGCTCGCCTTCCCGCCGCTCCGCTCCTCGCTCGCCCGCCAGCCGTTTTACTTTCCGGCCCTTCTACTTCGCCAGACCGCAGCGACGCCGCCTCCCACCTCGGCTCAGTCGAGGCTTTCTCACTCGGCGGATCAGCTGTTTCCACTAGGGAGAAGCAAGGCTCACGCCGCCGTCGCTCTTCCTGTTTGAAGCTGCAGCATCAGTCGGTGAGCAAAATGGACTTTTTCCTTTCACCTAATCCAGAGACTGTTCACCACCCACCTAAGCCAAAGACTGTTTACTGTGACTACATCCTGGACTACCCCACTAATACTCACCATCCTACCTCCGAAGAAACTGTTTTTCTACCATCACAGGCCACTGCTAGAGACCTTAACCCTACTGAACCTAGTGATTTCTCCCACGCAATCACCATTTCCTTGCCTGTTACTCACCCTTTTGCTGCTAACAGGGCAGCACAGGGCCTGCCTTCCCCTCCGTCTGCTCAGCCTGCCCCTGCAGCACCCCCTCGGGTGGCTAGGGCCCGGCTAGCACCCACACCGGTGCCAGCTCCCAGGACGAGAGCAGCGGTGACCCAGTCTACCTCCACACCCGTTCCTGTTTCTCGGGTGGGGGTGACTGGTGTCCAGCCACCTCCAGCGCCTGTCCCAGTGCCCAGGCTGAGGGTGGCCAGGATCTGGCCTGACCCCCCTAGAGACTCAGCTGAGGCTCTCCAGCCAGCGCCCTCACGCTCTGGAGGCACGGAAGTGCTAACTTGTCCACCTGCTAGTTCGCCACCCCATCTATCTCCTCACTCAGCTTTCCACGCCCTAGCACTGTCTCTAGTTAGGCTAGCTGACCTGTCCCCTGCTCAGGCACCAGCCTTACTAGCCCAAGCTGCAGCTTTATCCCCCTCACTAGCTCAGTCTTTAGCTCAGCCATTAGCTGTACCAACCGCAGCTCAGCCATTAGCCTCACCGACCTCTGTTTATCCATTAGCCTCCTCAGTTCAATCAGTTCACACCCCTGCTCCAGTCCAGCCTGTAGTCTAGTCCCCTGTAGTTCAGTCTCCTCCTGCCATCCAGTCCCCTGTAGTTCAGTCTCCTCCTGCCCTCCAGTCAGTCCAGTCTCCTGCCCTCCAGTCAGTCCAGTCTCTTGCCCTCCAGTCAGTCCAGTCGCCTCCCGTCCGGCCATCTGTAGTTCAGTCTCCTCCTGTCCTCCAGTCTACTCTAGTTCAGTCTTCTGTCCTCCAGGCCCCTGTCCAGTCAGTCCAGTCAGCTCCTGTCCAGTCGCCTGTCTCCCAGTCGCCCGTCCACCATCCTGTTCAGTTCCCGGACCTGCAGCCACAGTACCCAGAGCCAGCTGTGAGCTCTCCTGCTCCTCAGCCAGGGGTTTCCGCACCCGCTGGCCCGGCCGCTCCTCAGCCAGAGGCTTCCGCACCCGCTGGCCCGGCCGCTCTTCAGCCAGAGGCTTCCGCACCCGCTGGCCCTGCCTGTCTCCAGCCAGAGGCTTCCGCACCCGCTGGCCCTGCCTGTCTCCAGCCAGAGGCTTCCGCGCCTACTGGCTCTACAGCTGTTGCTCCGTCGCCTGGTCCAGCCTCAGCTTCCACTTCGCCTGGGCCAGCCTCAGCTTCCGCTTCGCCTGGCCCAGCCTCAGCCTCGTCTGGTCCTGCAGCTGCTCCTCCGTCACCGCCGGCTCCCACGCCGCCTCCTGCAACTGCTCCTCCGTCACCGCCGGCTCCCACGCCGCCTCCTGCAGCTGCTCCTCAGCTGCTCCTCAGCCACCTTCTCCCCGTCGCTGGCGTGGTCGACCACCGGACTGGCTCAGTGGCCGCCGCCATCTTCCTCGCGGCTGCCCTCCGGACCGGCTCAGTGGCCGCCGCCGTCTTCCTCGCGGCCGCCCGCCAGAACTGTCCCGTCTCGGCCACCGGCCACAGGGCCGCCCGCCAGAACTGTCCCGTCCCGGCCGCGGGGCCTCCCGCCAGACCGGTCTTTGTTTTGAGCTCTGTCCCTCCGTCCTGGGCCCCCTCCGCCCGGTTCTGGTTTGTCTTTCTTTTGGCCGTCGGGTGCCGGCCTTTGTAGGCCTTTGTAGGGGGGGGTACTGTCAGGGTTTCTGGGTCGTTGACCCAGTATTTTCAGTTCATGTCCACTGTTTATCCTCTGTACGTTCCACTTCCTGTTTTGTGTTACGTTACTCTGTGTGCATTATGTTCTAGTTCTTATTCCATGCATCGTTAGTTCAATTGTGTTCAGCTGCTCACTCTCCTGTCACCTATCAGTCATTGTTCAGCCAGTGTATTTAACTCCTCAGTTCTCTCCTGGTCGGCGTCGCGTCATTAATGTTGTCACTGCTGTCTATGCCCCATGTTCAGATCAGTCAGCCGTTCATTCAGTTATTCAGTCAGTCAGCCATCTCCTGTTTTCGTCATTCGTCCCTCACAATAAACACCCTGCATCTTCACCGTGAGTCCTGCGTTTGAGTCCTTTTCTCCACATCCACTCAGCAACCCCTGACAACCCCCTTTGTTTTCTTCTAAGATGGTTGCCAGTATCCATGAACAGTAACATTTCAAAACAAAATCTCTAATTTCACTGTAGTGAAAGTAGGTAAAAAATTTAACTGATACCACTGCTCTGCTGAAATCTAAATCAGCAGTCAAGTAATGTCAGTTTTTCAGTGTTTTGTCGAATCAATCAGAGCATAAAAATTTGAGCTTTTCTTTTGAAAAATGTTACAGACAACCAGACAACATTCTGCTTAAGGCCTCTGATGTCAAGATTCATTTAAACAACAATTATAAACGAAACAATTTGATGTAATGTTAGTTACCAATAACATTCTATCAGCAAACACCTTCCTATTAACAGTACCCATTTAACTCAAATTACTAAAAAACAAAACAAAACAAAAAAAAAGACCACTTGCATGTCAAAACCTTCATTCAAGAGAAAAAAAAAACAGATACACAGTGACTGTCAAAGATTCCAGCACTGATCATATTGTGATAACTCAACATTCTATACTCCAACTGAATTAAACTGAAGCTGTCAGTTGTAGTTCCAGTTTCATGTGTGAAAGAAAATACAAACAAAAATTGAGAAATGCTGACATTCAGACAACTGGAACAGAGAGCAAAAGGGAAAAAAGAAGAAAAAAAAGGGCCCTGCCCTCATGACAGTTACAGAGAGTATACAACAATGAACGCTGTGATTTGTTCCTGGAAGCCTCCAAAATGCAGGAGAACAAGTGTAAGATTTAAATGTCCTCTCACCTGGAGCTATCCACCTCACGTGCATAACAACAGTGAGCTTTCCTTACAGGAGCAGCTTTGTCTTTCAGTTTTGGGCTTCATTGGTGACGTATTTAGGGAAACAGGTGGGTCAGGGACAAGCACGCCCTATCTTGGCCAAAATCCAGGCCATACTGGACTTTCCTGCCCCTTGTACTAGGCGTGAGTACCACAGTTTTCTCGGCATGGTGGGCTACTACTGGGGTTTCTGTCGAAATTTCGCGGAAGTGTTCGCACCCCTTACTAGCGTGTTGAAACCTTTTCTGTGGTCCTCTGCGTGTCAGAGTGCGTTCCTGGCTGTTAAAACTCTCCTGTGCAGTGTGCCAGTACTGGCTGCCCCTGATTTTGCGCGCCCTTTTAAATTAGAGGTAGATGCCAGTGCAAGCAGAGCAGGTGCCGTATTGCTACAGGAAGATCAACATGGTGTGAATCACCCAATCGGCTATTTCTCAAAGAAATTCAATGTCCATCAGTGAAGGTACAGCACAAGTGAAAAAGAGACCCTTTCTCTGTTGTTTGCATTGCAGCATTTTGAGGTGTACATCGGTTCCAGTCCCTCACCTGTGATCGTTTATACCGACCACAATCCCCTAGTGTTCCTAATGCGAATGCAGAACTTGAATCAAAGGCTGATGAGATGGTCTCTCCTTGTGCAAGATTTCAACTTGGAAATATGCCATGAAAAGGGTACAGAGAATGTGTTAGCGGATGCCCTATCATGAAACTGTCAAAACATCTACAAAGGAGATGTTTTGATTTTGGGAAGGGGGGTGTTACGGCTGTGGCCATAAAGACTCTGTGTGGGCTGCTTTGTTTCTGTCTCTTTACTGTGTTTAAGACTTTTCGCAGGTCCCTCCCCTAATGAAGAGTAGCGAGCTGCTGATTGGACCTTGGAACACATGAATGTGTTCAAAAAGCCGCTCTGACAGCTGCCGAGAGAGAGAGAGACGCGAGCGAGCAGTTTGACAGCAGACGGCCCTGGTTTCCAACTTAGACTTTTCTGTGTATCTGTGCGAGCGTGCTATGTGAGAGCTGCAAGTGGTGTATCAGATTAGTGCTTAGGCACACATAGGCTGTAGCGGAAGGGGTGAGCCGCCTTTTTCTTTTGAACAGTTTTCTCCTGTTTTCGGAGCCAGGGAGCGAGGGTTAGTATTGTCATTTGTTTGTTTTGTTTCTTTCTTAGGGTTTAGTTAGTTTCCTGGCGGGACTTAGCTCCAGGGTGAACCCAGGCCAAAATAATAAACAAAACCAACTATGCTTCCTGACCTTCAATAAAATCTCCTTTGTTTTACTCATAACTGGTTTTGGATGTTTGGCTTGGGAACCAGGGCGGGTACTTGTCTCTCTCTCCTCCAACCTTATGTGCGTCTTTACACGCCTAGACTAGGGGCGTAACAGTATTAATAAGGTGGCCTGTGTGCGTATGCATGTGCTGGATGATAAAAAAAAAATTATAATTACGTTACAAAAACTTTAAGAGAAAATACAACGTCCTGTTCTCACCACAACAACTTGAACACACAATCCATCACTGACTCAAGGTGAAATACAGAATAGAGTTTGTCTCTAAATCTGCAGCTAACTTAATGCTGCCGATGACATTAAATCTCACGAACACCACGGTGCAGTTAACACATAATGTAACTGAACAGTCAGTTGGCAAACCAATTCACACAGAAGTCCAAAATAGGTTAGGATCACCTCAGAGTTAATTTAAATGTGACATTAACGTTAACGTTAACGTTACATGGTGACACTCCTGGCATTAAACTAAATTTGGCTGAGATTTGGAAAACATTCACTTAGAAAATCAAGATATACCGAAAAAAAAGCAGTGGCAGCGGCTCGACTTGACTGAGATGGCTGCCTTCCTCAACCCACGATCCAAAATGTGGAACACAAAATCACCTGTGGTATAGCGAGACTTAACATTGCTAAATTATTGACTTGCTTTCACTCAAATATGATAAACAAATTAATATACCCTCTCTGCATGTCATTGAGTTTCTGCACTATACAGTTACACTTAACTTTAAAACATGAGAAAATTGTGTTAGGAAAGACGCAAGATGCTGACAAAAATCCAAAAGATGGCCAGTCTCCTTTTTTCATCAGGTGTACATCAGTAATACTGACATTTTGAGGTGGATGCTGGACACACTAATTGTCATGGTCTGGTTGGGCACCTGCAGGTCTCAGACAGCGGCTCCTCCTCCTTTAGGCGGAGTCCGGTTGCCCCTCCCTGGCTGACCACCTGTGAGCAATCGTGCCAGCGGTATATCAGACCTGCGCTCTCAACCACTCATCGCCTGAGTATCTGCTATTCCCATCGATAGCACCCAGAGTGGAGATCTTGTTCCCCTCGCTCCCGTCCTCCTGGACCTGGGCCCGCCAGCTGCTTACACAACGTGGCCTGCCGGCCCACCGCTCACCTGCCTGCCTCCCCACGCCTCGACCGCTTCCGGGTTTTCCGCTCCACCTGTCCCCTCCATCTGAAACCAAGTAAGGCAATTCAATTCAACTGCGGAGGATTATTGGTTGTCTGCTGGATCCCTCTGATCGTGATCTCCTCTTGTTCCAGTGCCCCCGGCCCCTACCTAGTCCTGTTTCTACCTCCCCGCTGTCCCCGCTGTTCAGCCGTCTCCTAGAGGTGTCTAGGTCGCCCTCATTATCACCGACGAATCCTACGCGCCACTAGTGTGGTGGCGTCGCTTTGTGTTTCACCTTTGTTTACCTGTGGGCGGAAATAAATCATTTGTTTTCTGTCACCTCGCTTCCGGGTTGGTTTCTGCGCCTGTGTCCATCCCTGTTCCCTCGTGCCGTTGAGCCGTGACACTAATTGTACAACATGGTCAATATACAGCCTTTATCAGTGTTGGGGAGTAATGGAATACATGAACCGCTGTTACGTATTTCGAGGGCCGGTGTCCTGTGGGTTTTAGATCTCACCTTGGGTCAACACACCTGAATCACATGATTAGTTTGTTACCAGGCCTCTGGAGAAGTTCAGGACATGTTGAGGACCTAATTTAGCCATTTAAATCAGCTGTGTTGGTTCAAGGACACATCTAAAACCTGCAGGGACACCGGCCCTCGAGGCCTGGTGTTGCCCACCCCTGTGTTAGGCTATGCCCTCTATTTTTGGTAATTCCACACCGATGAAAACCCAAACAAAAGACACATACTGTCAGGGTTCCTGGGTCGGTGACCCAGTGTTTTCAGTTTTGTTCATGTTCAGTTTATTTTGCCACTTCAATGTTCTCACTTCCTGCTTTTCCTGTGTCAGCTCGTCTCGTGTCATTAGCCAGATTATGTTCAGCTGTGTACTCACCGGTCTCTCATCATCATCAGTCTATGTATTTAAGCCCTCTCTTCCCTTCAGCCCTTGTCGTGTCATTGATGTTCGTGTGATGTTATGTTGTCCTTTCCGTGTGTTCCCTCAGTTCAGTCAGCCATTCAGTTGTCCAGCCAGTCAGTGTCCGTTCACCCTCTATTTCATTTCATTTCATTTCATTTTTATTTATTTCACACTTGGTACTACAATCAAACAAAACAACCACATCTTCTGTCAACAAAACACAACAACCATGTGTGAAAAGGAGCAGGAAGAAGAAAATATTCTTATTAAACCCTGCCCCCTATCTACCATCGAACTTATATCACCGGTGGGCACCAAAAATCAGGAACAAACTAATATTGACATTTCTCTCCGGTCGAATCCCAAACCAACATCACATTCATTCGCATTCTTCATACTGAGTTATCGTTTTAAACATATAACACTTTTTAAAACATTGTAAATTTATACAATTCTTTAAATCATAATGAAGTGAATTCCACAGTCTTATACCCCTAACCGTTGTGCTCATTAATCTTTGTGTAGTCCTGGCTAACTGATGTTTAAAATAAAATTTCCTTCTATTCTCTTCTCCCCTTGAACACATCAAAAATACTCTTTGTAACTTAAAAGGCAAAATATTATTTTTAGCCTTAAACATAATTAATAATGTCCGTAATTTCACTAAATCTCCTAATTTTAATAATTTTGATTCTATAAATAATTTATTTGTATGTTCTCTATATTTAACATTATGAATTATTCGTATAACTTTCTTCTGTAATAGGTTTAAAGGTTTTATGGTATTCTCATATGTATTCCCCCAAACTTCAACACAATAGTTGATATATGAAAAAAACAAAGAAAAATATAAAATACGCATTGTTTTATAATTTAATAAATCTCTTATACTACCCAAAATATAAATACTTTTGACCATTTTCTTTCTAATATGTTCAATATGAGATTTCCATGTCAAATTCTCATCCACTATTACACCCAAAAAACGAAATTCAGTAACTCTTTCAATCAATTCTTCCTCTATAAACATAATGACTTTATCCTCCTTTACACGATTGCCAAATATCATATATTTCGTTTTTGTCAGATTCAAAGATAATTTATTTACATCAAACCATTTTTTTATTCTTAACATCTCAGAAGTCATAATTTCAACCAAGTCTTTCAAATTCTCTCCAGAGCAATAAAAATTTGTGTCATCTGCAAATAAAATCGAATTTAACCTTTTAGATACGTCACAAATATCATTAATATATAAATTAAAGAGTTTAGGTCCCAAAATAGAACCTTGAGGAACACCACATACAATCTTCAGTCTTTCAGAAGTATTGCCAAAATAATAAACATATTGCAACCTATTCTCTAAATAACTCATTAACCAATTCAATGCTACTCCTCTCACTCCATAGTTATACAATTTAGAAATCAAAATAGAATGTTGTATCGTATCAAAAGCTTTTTTTAAATCAACAAATACTCCCACTGTGTATTTATTATTATGTGTTGCAGATGAAATATCTTCAATAAAAGTCAACAACGCTAATGCCGTTGACCTATTTTTACGAAATCCAAATTGGTTTTCATGTATTAGTTGATATTTTTCAATAAAACTATCAAGTCTTTGTGCAAAGAGTTTTTCTAGCAATTTTGAAAACTGTGATAAAAGAGACACTGGCCTATAATTGTTAAAACTATGCTTATCTCCTGATTTATATAATGGTATTACTTTTGCCACTTTCATTCTGTCAGGGAATACTCCTGACTGTAGCGAAAGATTAAAAATATAACAAAGAGGAGTACTTATACAATCTATTGTCTTTTTAATTATGACCATGTCTATACCATCACAATCAGTAGATTTTTTATTTTTACAATTTTTTACGATTGCTACTATTTCTTTTATGGTAGTATCGGCTAAGAATATGGAATTAACCATTCTATTATCACCTATCCAGGCTTCCTCATCTCCTGGATCATCATTTTTCCTGATTAGATTTGCTAAAGTAGGTCCAACATTTACAAAAAAAGAATTGAATTCGTTTGCTACTTCGGTCTTATCTTTAACAACTTGATTATTATTAATAAAATAATTAGGCCGAACTTTGGGTGTGTTCTTATTACCCAATACCTCTTTAAAAATATTCCAAATGCCCTTAATATTATTTTTGTTTTCCTGAAAAACTTTATTATAGTAATCTTTCTTAGCTTTCCTCAATATTAATACCAACTTATTTTTATATAGTTTATATTTCATTTCCGCGTTTTTAGTTCTATATATTATATACTCCCTATATAAATTATTTTTCTTTTTACACGCATTTGCAAGACCCTTAGTTATCCAAGGTTTCCTATTTATATTCTTTTTCTTATGCTTAAATGATATCAATGGACAATGTTTATCATACAAGGCCAAATATATATTTAGAAATACTCCGTATGCAATGTTGACCTCATTAACATAAACCTCCTTCCAGTCCGTTTCCATGAGATCTTGTCTAAACCTATTAATTGCTTCATCATTTCTTAACCTTCTATAACTCACAAAACTAGCTTCTTTCTTTCTTTTCATATTTAAATCGAAAATAACAAAGACTGGTAGATGATCGCTTATATCATTTATGATGAGGCCACTTTCAATATTATTCTCCAAACTATTAATAAAAATATGATCAATTAGTGTTTCTGATTTCTCCGTTATTCTACTCGGCTTTATAATTAAAGGATAAAATCCTTTACCATATAATAGTTCAAAAAAATCTGACGAAGCCTTATCATTTGTCACTTTACAAAGATCAATATTGTAATCACCACACAAACATACAGTCTTATTTCCCTTAACCTTACTCAATAAATTTTCTACTGCTTCTGTAAATAACTCAATCTGTGATCCCGGTTTCCTATATATACACGTTACAATTATATTACTTCTCTTTTCTATATCCAATTCTACTGTCACAGACTCCATTAAATCATCCATAACAACAGACATACATTCAACTTTTTTACATTTCAAATCACAATTAACGAAAAGTGCCACCCCTCCTGCCTTTGTCTTAATTCTATTCACAAAGTACAAATCGTATCCTTCAATACAAAAATTACAACCCTTATTCTCATCTAACCATGTTTCAGACAGAGCAATTATTTGAAACTTGCCTCTCAGACTATACAGAAAATCTTCAATCGAAGTAAAACTTCTATAAAGACTTCTGCAGTTAATATGAATTAAAGAAAATGTATTGGCTATATCAACCTTATCCCTGAATTGCTCCTCTGTAAAATAATCACATGTGACATTAATTGTATTAAGCACATTCCTTTCAGGGTCAATACCTACTTCAAAATCATATGATTTATAATCTGTGTCATCAAACATAATGCATAAATTATTCTAGCGCTATCTATTACCTCATAAGAAAGAAAAGGAAACAAAAAAAGAGAAAAAAAGGAGAAAAAAAAGAAAAAAACTGAAAAAGGAAAGAAAAGATCCTAAGCAATCTCACATTCATTTATCAACATATTTTAAAGTCCGTTGATCTTGTTATCTTCCATATCCAATTTTACAATTTCCTTTTGTCCTTTTCCTCCCGAAGTAGCATTTGACCTTGCCAAAAATAAACTAGTTATAGCCATAATTGGTCGCAACCATTTGTCTATCTTAATCATATTATCACGTATAATTGTCCAATTCCTCAAGTTCCTTAATCGTTACAACCTTGGCTTCTTCTGGTGTTCCATTCAGTTTAATCATCACTTTGCAATTCCTGGTCCAGGTTGCTTGAATCTTTTTCTCCTTCCGTAAAATACGAGCTTGTCTTGCAATATCTGCATTTCTTTTTGTAAGATGTTCATTCAAATATACTCCACTTCCTTTCAAAAGGCTGGACCGTCTCAGCAATTCTACTTTGTGTTTTCGATTGACAAATCTCACTACAATTGCTGGAGGAGCATTTTTGTGCCTTCTAGGAAGAGTATAGCATGCAGATATATTGTTACTATGCAGGGGAAGATTTTTACTCGAAAAGAATTCCACAACCTGCCGTTCCAACGATTGTAGCTCCTCCATCGGGGGCACGTCCTCTCCTCGTTTTGCACCAGTCCCAGATTCGGTAACTCTCGCATATGTTCTGTGTTTAGTTTCCAGACCTGTAATGACCATTTCCTCGAGTCGAGCCTGCTGTTCTAGGTCGTCCACCTTCCTTTCCAAAAAATGGATTGTCTTATCTTTCTCCTTGACCAGATCTTTTAGTTCTTTGATTTGCTCCATCATCGACATTAATATTCCTTGTTGCTTATTTACTTTTTCAATTTCCGACGTCAACGAATTAAGTGAATGCTTAATCTCTTCCAAATCTTCTTCGACTTTCTTCATCTTTGCCATTTTGTCTCTCTTTGATGTCAATTATTAGTACCTTTGTTTGCCCAAACAAAATCTATAGCCAGAATTATTTGGAATTTTTTCTTATCACCAAACATTACGGCACCACCGCAAGGACGCCAATCCGGCTGTAATCACTTAAAAAGCAAAGACAAAGAAAAAGTGGTCGGAGCAGTCGTGACGGCATCCACTCCTTATAATAAACCTTCACCTACCTGCGAGTCCTGCCTTTGGGTTCCTTCTTCCTTGCCTCCACGCAACGCCTGACACATACAGAAGCTGTAATGTCTGTCTCAATCCCGCGGCTCATGTCACCCCTACTTGTGACCCGTATAATGACGTGAAAAAATATTTAAAAGAAATTATTCACAAAAAAGATTTAATATGAAGGCAATAGGCAGAGTGTTACAGGCTTCGCCCTAAAGAATGTAACCTCATGGGCAGTGTAGTCCGTGCTGCAGGGAGAATGGACTGTCTTACTCGTTATGTGTCTGTGAGCGAGGAAGGGAGAAAAAGGAAACCTACGAGTTGTCACCGAGCAGAAACGGGAGCTGGAAGCATGTAAATATAATAATAACCACTGCAACCAAAAAGAGAGCCTGACGAGCCCAGCTGTAAGTAAGCTATTAAGACTCGACTGTACGCTGTGTTTGTGTTTTTCTCCGAAACAATAAGTTCTGTTGGAGCAGCCTTTCAACATTTCTCTGTCTCTCGCTAGCAAAATTGACCCAGACAACAAAGTAAAGCTAGTTTAAAGCTACAAGCCCGACACGAACCCGACGTATTAGCCAGAGGTCCCTTTACTACGGTTCAGAGCCGCGGACCTGTTTTACAGTGGCTTACAAAAGTATTTGGCCTCCTTGAACTTTGTCACATTTTGTCACATTACAGCCAAAAACATGAATCAGTTTTATTGGAATTCCACGTGAAAGACCAACACAAAGTGGTGCACACGTGAGAAGTGGAACAAAAATCATACATGATTCCAAACATTTTTTACAAATAAATAATTAAAAAGTGGGGTGTGCGTAATTATTCAGCCCCCTGAATCAATACTTTACTTTTAAAAGTAACCTTCCCAACACTGGCCTTCATATAGTTAAGTTTTCTTTCCTAATTATGTTTAGGTAGCTTAGCGATTTTTATTTTTTTTTTCTTCAATTAAAAATGAAAGTGACGCCACAGTGTCACAGCTTTAAAGGCATGGTTAGGGTGGATCATGGGCTCACACAGAGGATTCAAATCTGTGTTAATGTCAAGCAAGTTTATTTTAGGGGTTGCCAATACACAATAATACACATAATCTCTGTCTTAAGCAAATTTTATGAGATCAGAAGTAGATTTTATATGTCTATTGTCATGTTGCTTAGCAACCACCTAGCAACGGGCTAAAATGACATCTGGCACCTACATTGCTGAGGGCATCCTATCGTTTTAATTCCATGAGATGTTATTCATAGTGTTAAGGTTGGTTCGAGTTAGGGAAGAGAAGAAAGCAAGCCCAAGTCGAAGTAGGTGTCAAAAATAGTGATCTTTATTACACACTTTGTGCACTAAGTGTGGGAAAAGACAATTTGCAATCGAATCCTCTCGTCAACTGAAGCATCAGTCTCCTTATATTGCCATTATGACATCACAGTTGGATCTTTACTGGAAATGATCTCAAATGATAACAATTCCCCGCCTATCACAAAGTTTTCCCTTATATAGACATCAACTGCTACTCTTAAGAGAAAAACAAGTGTGTATTACATTGTGCATTTTGTGAAAGTGTATTTATCAGAAAAACTGTCCTCAGATGACCCTCCTATTATTACTAAGTGTGTAGGTGAACGTGCGTGTGTGTTACATAAGTGCGTGCATGTAACTAGAGGCCGGCGTACGTGCAGAACTACACGCAGGCCTGCCAGGGCCCAACAGGACTAGTGGGTCTGTATGGTGTGACTGCACTAACGTGCAACAACTTTATATAAACAGTCAGTGTGCATTAATATTTGCTCAAAGTAACACAGATGTAATTAAAAGATTATACTGTCAACAGATTCAACAATGGTAAATGATTAATCAATGATAACTGATTGTGAGAATACAAAATAAAATATCTCCTGATCACACTCCTCCTCTTTGGCCTTTTGAAAAAAGGCCAACATTTAGAGATATTGTGTCACTCCTCCGTCCAGGCGGCTTCTCGCAACGGCTTCATATGTTCCGGACCAGCTGACCCAGCTGAACCAGAAGCTATGGCCCTGCTCACCAGATTACCCAACACCTGCCTCACCAGAGGAATGAGACAACACCCGATCAGCAACAAACCTAGAAAAACTAGAAGAGAAAACATGGCAGACATAAACAATCCCTTATATTGCCCAAAAACAGATGTGAAACTACCGCGTAGCCTGCTTTTAATCCTTCATCATCCCTGTAGCAGCATCCATCAGTGAACCAATCTTCAGCTCCTGTCAAAGGTTCTGCTTTCAAGTCTTCTCTTATCTTCTCGTCCACTTCAGCTCTCTTTGCGCAGTCATGAGGTTCTCCTCCTGACTCCATTAAATCTGCCATATTAATTCCTTCATGTGTGAAGGTCAAGTTAGGAGCGTCTAAAACTCTACACACTCTCTGTTGTGTAAGAGGTGTCATGGTGAAGGCTTGTGAGTTAACATATGCCACCACACTGTGGGTGGTCAGCACCTTCAACGGATGGTCCCTCACTATATGTGCTGTCTTTTGTATAATTTTTGACACCCCAATGGCATGTTGAGTGCATCTCGGGTGCCTTGTCTCTAATGAATTCAGCCTGATGCTGACGTACATGAGTACATCTCTTCCTCCCCCTTTTTTCTGAAACAACACCCCATTAGCTATCCCGTGTGTTTCAGAAACATCAAGATAGAAGGGTTGTTCATAATTAGGGATAGCAAGATCAGCTGATCTGGATAAGTCCTGTTTTAATGCAATAAATGCCGACTCAGTGGCCGATGTCCATGGCAGTTCAGCCTTAAGATTTCTGACACCTGCCGTTTTTACCAAATCCCTCAACAGGGCTGTTTTGCCTGCATAATTTGGAATGAAGTGCCGGCTGTATCCTGTTAACCCCAAGAATGAGAGCAACTCCTTAACCGTACGCGGTCTTGGATGTGTCAAAATCTGATCACGATGAGTATTTAGCAGACCCACTGATTTGTGAGCAATGACACGGCCCAGAAATGTTACTTCTGGTCGGACCAACTGCAACTTTTCTTTACTGACCTTGAAACCGCACTCAGCGAGTCTCTTCAGTATGGTAAGTGAAGCTGCCGTGCATGCCGAAGCAGACGGAGCTGCAATGAGCAAATCATCAACATATTGCACTAGTGAACACCCCTCTGGGAGATGGCATGGCGATAAAACTTCTTTCAACACTTGGTTGAAAATGCCAGGGGAAAGTGCAAACCCTTGTGGCAACCTTGTGTATCTGTACTGTTGTCCCCCATATGTGAATGAAAAAAAGTCCCTCAGAGACTCATGCAATGGGAGACAGAAAAATGCATTCGCTAAATCAATACATGTAAACCACTTCTGATCTGGTGTTAATGCCGTCAAGGCTGTGTATGGGTTTGGGACTGGCACCGTGTCAGTACGTAAAATGGCATTGATGGCTCTTAAGTCATGTGCCATTCTGTACTTTCCTGTCCCATGCTTCTCTACTGGCAAAATAGGAGTATTCCAGTAGGATTGAGAGGGCTCAAGCACCCCTACTTTCAATAGCCCCTCAATAGTTTCTACAATTCCCTCCTCAGCTTCTCTCTTTTGCCTATACTGTGGTTTCCAAATTGGCGTTTCAGACTTCAGCTGGAACAAAACGGGCGAACACGTGGCCTGGCCCACATCCGTAGGCCCTGCTGACCACAAGGTGTCAGGAAGAGTCGCAAGTGCGGCAACTGCATCCGCATGGTCTGTTCTTTCTCTCCCATGAATTCTTGAGATTTGTTGATGCTCCAACATCACTGTGTCCTCTGATTGACAAGTGATACGATAAATTTTGCATTTTGGCGAGTACCAAACGTCTGGAATCTGAGTAGCTTGCCAGCCAGGTTCCTCGAGGGCTCTTTTGACCATCGTCCCCAGCTCCTTCGCCTGATGACTCTCATGGACCGCCAATGTTATATGGGGCACTGAATCAGGTCCCATTTTGAACCAAGGCCGTTGTTCGTCGGTTAATTTTACTGCTGCCGCGACGCCCTCCGGACCGACATAGATGTTTTGAGAACACACATTCCAAGTCTGGCCTTCAAGGTCAGACTGGAACAGGTCCCTGTAAATTTCATCATCATTTCTATCATAATAGAGGGTGACATGGAACGGATCCCTGGGGGGAGAGAAGACTGCCAAGGCCATAATCCAAGGTTTCCACAACTGATATTGTCTTAGTATGCCTTCTTCCACCACACGACCCCAATAGATGTCAGCGGTCGTTTGTTCACAGTCTTTCAGCAAGTACTGGTTCTTTGAAAATGTCCCCAGGCACGGAAACTCTTTTCCTCCTGGAAGTGTAACTGTTAGTCCATCAGCTGAACACATGATGGTGGCCCCCAGTTTAATGAGCAGATCCCTGCCCATCAAGTTCACAGGCACATGGGGAGACACCACATAGCTGTGCTTCAATGTCTGTTTTCCCAGCACCGTCAGGGCTGGATTGGTTGTTGGCAGCGTCATTGGTACCCCAGAAAACCCAACAACACTGACCACATGGTTGGAAAGTGTGGCACTGTTTGGTTTTTGTTTCAGTGTTGAATAGGTAGCCCCAGTGTCCACAAGGAAGGTCATTTCATCTCCTTCCACACTCATTGACAACATAGGATCTGCCACTCCCATGTTGTCTGGTCTCTGTGGGTCCCGTCAGTACAGCTCCTCCTCTCCGCCCAGGGGATACTGAGCCGCTGGCGCCATGCCTGGGTTCGGAGCTTGATGTCCCCTTGTCTGGCCCACTCTGCCTCGAAAAGTTCCCTGTGCCTGGGGTGATGATGGATAAGCTGTTTCTGGTAGCCATGGCGTAGGACAATTACGAGCCCAATGTCCTCGTCCTCCACACCTTCGGCATACATTCGGGTCCAGCATAGGTCCCCCCAGACCACGGCCCCTTGGTCCACCTCCCCTTTGGGATCCACCACGTCCCCTCAGCGACCTAGTAGTCCCCCAATTCCCCGCGGGTCTTCCTTGCCTTGGGAATTCATTGGCGGGCCATCGGTCATCAGGGTACAGAACCGGATTCAAATCTGGCCAATCAGGCCCCGGATCGCCCCGTGGCTGCGCCACCAGCATCTTCTTAGGTCCATCTTTAGTTTCCTTTTTCTTTTCGTTTGATTTTTCTCTCGCCTCTGCCAATTTCAATTTCACTAACTGCGCTTGCGCCTCCTCCAGCTCCTGTTTTTTCTTGTTCACCTCGTCTTTCTCCAGCTCAAGTCGATGTATAATGTGCCTCTCCCATTTTACTGAATCCGCCACCGCAAAATCAGGATTCTTTTGTAAATCTGTTCTTACTCGTTCTGGGAGACCTGCTAATACTGCAGATCGGAACCACGCCCTTGGTTCACCATTCTGCCCAGGATGTTCACCAGTTTGAAGAATCCACTGTTCTTTTGCATGCTCCATAAACTCTCTAGGGGAATGTTCTGGGGTCCAAACAATCCTAGGTGTAGTGCCCATGTTATGAGTCGGATACTTCTCACGCACTGCGCCAGAGAGAGCATTTCGCACCCTTGCATAGGGGACGTCGTTTGGTTGGCATACAGTTCTTGCTATCTCTTCTACATCTGCGAGGCCTCCTCCTCTGAAGGTCCTCCCACCGATAGCTCGGAAATCTCCCAGAGCCAATTCCTCTCCTTCTGTAAGACTTCCTAGTCTCCTCAACCAAGCGGCTCCTCCCTCCGTGATTGGGGGCAGCTGCTTCACCAGAGCCTCAAGATCTCTGATATTGTAGGGGTGATAGACTGGTTCACCCCTTCCACCCGTCAATAAAGGCATTGTGAGGGATAATTCCTCCTCTGTGTCACACTGCCGTTCTCCCACTTGCAATGCAACATTCTTCCTCTGGTTCTTCTCAAAGATAGACGTTCTTTTATCTCTTGGTTCCTCCAGAACCCTCCCAGAGCGAAGGATCGTCCTTCCTATGGGAGTCTGAAACTTTGGGGCAAATCCTCCCCTTTGCAGGTTTGACACTTCTCTGGATTTTCGTGTGTTGCTTTCTACTGAGGCCGCCAAATCCTTTTCCAAGGCATAAAGTGTTTGAGCTACGCTACGTGGTGTTGCTACGCCTTCCTCCTCCAATTTTCTCAAGAGGCGTTCCAGCTGTATCACGGCCTCCCGATTGTCAGATTCTTTTCCAAAAACATGGCCTTGCCACTGTTCTTTCTCAGAATCATCAACCGTTGACCTCTGATTAGTTTTTCGGGTTGCCTTTGATGGCGCCTTCTGATACTGCATTGAAGGTGAGTCTTCCTCTGAAGTCCAGGCCTCCTGGGATGGATTTTCCTGGCTGGGCTGTTGCAATGTCACCTGTCCGGTGCTTGTAGACGCCACAGGTTGAGCTTCTTCTGTAGCTCTATCTGGGCTAAAAAGAGAGGGAGGAATCAAGATCAACCCCCGTGTAGTCATTCCTTGTGATGTCCCAGCAACTGGGTGAGGCTGACTTACCTCTGATGCAGCTGCCGCTGATTGAGACTGCATCGCTTTCTGTGCAGGTACCCCTGATTGTGGCTGCACTACTCCTGTGTCTGCCTCCACTGTGGCTGGAGCAGATGTCGATGGTGGAGGATTCTCCTGTAAGTTGACAATTCCACCTGTCACTTTTCCTGTTTTTCCTTCCGGCCCCCACATAGTACCACCCTCCAGAGCCACCACGGGACAAATATAAGGTGGGGGTGGGCCACTCAGGAAGTCCTTCAGGCTGGGATATAGCTTTCCCTCAGCCTCAGCTTCCTTTTTTAAGGCTGGCTGGATGTCGTTCACTTCCTCTTGCATCCAGTGGGAAACACCTTGGGAGATAATCATAAGCTTACAATACTTACTTTGTTTTTCCATCATAAGTTTCTTTTCAGCCTTTATTTTTCTCCCCTGGAAACGTCCTAAAGATTCCTCTTCAAGCTCCTTGATTCTCTCTTCACATTTCTCCCCTTGTCGTTGAAAGAGGGAGTGCAGAGGGATTCTGTCCTCCAATGTCTTCTGTTGATTTTCACATAATTCCTTCACTTCTTTTTCTAAATCCTGACACTGACGAGCAATCTCTTTTGAAGACGTCCCTTCAGTCATTTTAATGGCTTTCTTCAATTCCTGTATTTGCTCCTTCAGTGGCTTGTATCTCTTTCCCCCACCAGGGGTCGCCTTTTCCTCTTCAGCCATTTTGCTTTTTTTTGACCTCACTTACCTTACCAAAATGGCCGGTCTTAGGCTCCTCCCTTAGGGGTTGCCTCGTTGTATTTTCCTTTCGGCAGTCAGAATCTCACAAGCTGGTCAAGCCGAACTTCCGCTAGGCTCCAGCCTGAGAGAGAGAGAGACCGCCCACAGACACACACACACACACACCCTCTAATCCTCCTTTCAAGCTCAACGCTTGACAAACGTCTAATATAACAGTTTTAAGCACGCAAAGCCGGCGAAAATTCACTCTCACATTCACTTCCCTAACAACTACAAAGTTTTCACATACGAGAATAATCCAAACAATCTACCATGCACCGTTTTCCCTCCTTATACGAGAGACTCAACCAACTTTTAAAAGCTTTATTTACACAACATCAAATAGAGCACAGATCTATGCCTTTTCCAGGTAGAGAAGGAAATACGACCCAACTAAAAATCTCCCAACAATCACACAAAGTTCTCAAATTTTGTCAAGATATTTATCCCCACACTCCTACCTTACTGGAGTTTTACACAAGGGATCATTACTCATGGAATTCTATTAAACCATAATCACATTAGGAAATCACACACACAAAACTACAAGGTTTAGTTTAATATACTATAATCTTTTAACCATACTTCTGAGACCCCCTTTCACCTAACGAAAAGAAGCTCAGAAGGACAAAAAGGGAGAAATAGGGCCGCAGCTGTACACACACACTCTCCGCTCGTACTCGCGCGCGTGTGCCCGCTACTGCGCAGCACCACACGACCCCTCCCTTCTCTTAAGGAGAGATACACACACACTCTGTTCTCTGAGAGCGAGAGAAGAGAAAGGCGTTTTCGTTTTTTCACCCTCTGAATCCACACAGAAAAAATTCAACAACACAAGACAGTTTATACAATTTACACTTTTAAATGCACAGACACACGAGTAATTTATATACAATATACACGGGCCCACATAGACGTCATATCCCAGAAGAGGTTACACCTAACTTTTTTGACTAATTTAAAAGCACCTATAGCCCAGGCCTCGCCTTGCTGGTCAATACACACCTCGGGAACGCCCTCCCGATAGCGCTCAAATTCCTAAGAAAACACCATATGCCAGAACAACTTTATCTCAGTTCTCTATTTCTCTGCTGGTGTTGCTAAATTTTTGACTAATTTAAAAGCATCTTTCAGCCCAGAGCCTCGCTCTTGCTGATCAATTACCCGTCTCAAGTACGCCGCCTTGAAAACGGTCAAATTACTAAGTTCTAGTACTTTAAAACTGCTTCCCCGCCCGGACACCCGGATCTCCACCAGCGGCGTGAAATATCCCAGATCACGCTTTTGGCTTTACTTAAAGTTCACAAGCTCCTGACGTTTAAATAGGAGGCAGCCGGTCCGCGACTCTACCTGCCAATTAATGCAGTATAAGACACTCACTCCTAGAATGCCTGGCCATTAAGGGCGTCCCAACATTCCCCCGGTAGGCCAACCGAGCTTAAACATAACAACGCGTCCGTTGCATGTGGCGTCTGCCAAAACGCTGAACAACTGCATTCCTAGGGGCCGCGCCCCAGTCCTAATCAATTTTACTTATTTTAAAAGCCTCACTGTGGGTACCCTGCCCTCCAGTTTAATTACCTGAGACCCAAAACCGCGTTTTTGCTACCCAATCAAAACCAAATTATCCCTACACTACCGATTGACTGGCTGGCATTCCCAGTCAACCCACATTTAAACCTCTTAAACCGTATTTATTTGTTTCCACACACCTTAAACCGTATTAACTTAAACACATAACCACTTAACTCAAAAGTTCACCCCCAAAATAAACAGCAATGAATTTAGTCAGACTACTATGCCCTATTTTACAACTAATTAGTCAAGATCACTATGGACCAACGCCAGAAGCCCAGACTGAGTGAATATTATTTAATTAAATTTAGTTTTAACTTCCAATATAGCGCCTTTGGATAAAAATCAACAGGTGGTACTCACCTTTTCTTATGTCGCCTGGCGTCACTCAGGCTGCTGGCCTTCGCCCCCTTTGTCACCTTCCACGACGAGCTGCAAATCCCAAACCTCCCCAACCGGATTTCGGCACCAGGAATTGTTAAGGTTGGTTCGAGTTAGGGAAGAGAAGAAAGCAAGCCCAAGTCGAAGTAGGTGTCAAAAATAGTGATCTTTATTACACACTTTGTGCACTAAGTGTGGGAAAAGACAATTTGCAATCGAATCCTCTCGTCAACTGAAGCATCAGTCTCCTTATATTGCCATTATGACATCACAGTTGGATCTTTACTGGAAATGATCTCAAATGATAACAATTCCCCGCCTATCACAAAGTTTTCCCTTATATAGACATCAACTGCTACTCTTAAGAGAAAAACAAGTGTGTATTACATTGTGCATTTTGTGAAAGTGTATTTATCAGAAAAACTGTCCTCAGATGACCCTCCTATTATTACTAAGTGTGTAGGTGAACGTGCGTGTGTGTTACATAAGTGCGTGCATGTAACTAGAGGCCGGCGTACGTGCAGAACTACACGCAGGCCTGCCAGGGCCCAACAGGACTAGTGGGTCTGTATGGTGTGACTGCACTAACGTGCAACAACTTTATATAAACAGTCAGTGTGCATTAATATTTGCTCAAAGTAACACAGATGTAATTAAAAGATTATACTGTCAACAGATTCAACAATGGTAAATGATTAATCAATGATAACTGATTGTGAGAATACAAAATAAAATATCTCCTGATCACAATAGCCACAGCAAAATTATACTTGTCATATTACAGGATCATGTTGCTCAACAACCACCTTTCTCGTGAGGCTCTGCAAGGCCTTTAAAACAGCAACCTTTAAGTGCTGCAGTCCTGTCAAACTCCCCTCCCACTGCTCCCTTCATATGCTAAAATATGAATTAACTTCTGAAAGAATGCTGTGCAAGCAATGCCTAATTATCTGTCCACATAATTAGACAATTTACTAAGTAATTAGCACCCAATTAGCAAAACCTTCCTTGCATTCTCAGACTCATTTACTTTTCATTCCAATTACCTGTCCAGACTGTCAAGGAATCGTTTTTTCGGTTGCACTACAATCAAATGTAAAAAGACTTTAAAAGGTACTTAAATTTGTTTATGTTGCAAATGAAGAAATCAATTAATTGTTCTAAGCATGCACGATTACAATATTAACTTTAGTTAATCATCTTGTATTTTCAAGATTTGTTTTCAAAATAGTCCTTGGAAATTTTCAAATCACCCGCCAAAACTGCAAAAATAATAATTCAGCTTAATCTGTCTGCTTTTCATCTAAGGTAAGAGTATATGGTAAAAAAAGGAAAACATAAATAAATAAATAAAAACACAGCAGTTGGCTTCCATCACAACTTTGAACAAATAGTTAGGCATTCATTACTTTCTTTTGTGTGAATGGCTCAAAGGCTGTTTTTATATGGTGGTATTAAAGTAATGGCTTTACATTCTGTCTAAAGAGGAAGAGAATCTCTTCCTACAGTTGATAGGTAGCACAGGAATGTTTGAACCATAATCTTATTTTTCCGTACTGTTGCTTAAATACTGATTCTGAACTTATTCCTTCATCCATTTGGATTTGTCAATTCCAAGTACTCAAAACTCAAGTGGGGTAGACTGTTTAAAAAAAATAAAGTAAAAATGGTCACATTCAAGAGGTTTCTTCTGGCATTTCAAAGTATGACGGAGCATAAGCAGGGATGAAACTAAATAAGTTCAAGTTCAAATTTTATTCACCACATGCAGTGACAGGTTGCCCTGCAGTGGAATGAATCCGCCCCCCGACCTCACACACACAACACAGCCATCACATGGGGATACAAGTCAGAGAACGGTTGCATTACAGTATAACACTGAAATGTACACTACAATGGGAAAGTACAAGAGGAAAAAAAGAGACCTCCAGGAGGACAGCATGAGAACAGGAAACAAAAAAAACTCCTCTGCACAGAAAGCACATAAATGTCCACAGTACAATATTATAGAGCACGTGACCAGCAACAGGGTTGGGTAGGGGATAAGGAGTAATCCCAGGCAACACAGCAGCCATCCTGCCACTGCGCCGACTCTCCAGCGCGGGCCCGGACCCGCCTCATGTTCCCAGGAGGCAACAAGCATTGAAGGCGTTGGAAGGGGAGGGGGGGGCGTGTGAATGCTTATCAGTGTAAGTGTATGTGTGTGCATGTCCATAGTTCAGCTGAGACAGTGTCCTTCACCCTATCAGGCTAAGTAAACAGTCTGCTAGCCAACCCAGGTGGCCTTGCATGGGAAGGAAAGAATAGTCATCACACAGTCGTTATCAGGGAGTTTTTGTTCGGCTCCAGCCTTGGGCCATGCAGCTGGCGCCATGGTGTCCACATGTTGATGTCGTTGATTTAAATAATGAAGTCTTGGTAAGAAAGCAGTAACAAGTTAAACAACTAACAACAAAATCACTCATACAATTTGAAATGAAAACTGTCTGGTTCTTTGGTAGATTAATAAGTTGGACTGAAAGACTGCTGCCACGCCACCTTCTCAGCCTGTGCTTTGAGTGTTCTGACAGATTGTTCTATAGAAACCTGGCTAAATCAGGATGAATATGTTGACAGAGTAAATTAATATGTTGATCAATGATTAAATTATTTAATAACAGGGACTTAGTGAAATGTGCATTATTAAACACTAGTCAATATTTTACTCATTGTTATTGTTGAGGGTGCTATATTCTTGTTTATTTGGAGTTTTGGGGGATGAAAGGAGAACAGAGGCTGCAGAGAGGTGTCTAAGACTGCAGCTCTGCTTTCTAGTACCAACTCTGGATCGTCATGTTGAACAGAAAACAAAAGCAGTGCACAGTAAACACCGGAGCCCAAGAAAACAGCCCAAACACAGTGCGGTTCAGGGGGCTGACCATGCGGACGGCAACGGCGGCGGGGGAGCAGTTCAGCGGGCCGACCGCGCGGAAGGCAACGGTGAATCGAACAATGAATAGCAGACTGGGCTAAAGGCAACGTAGGAGGCTGGAGTGAAAGCTGAGGTGAGAATGGAGCTAGCGGGGACAGAGGAGATGGAGCTTCAGGAGGCTGGGCAGCTAACTGAGCTTCAGGCTGGGCAGTTTTTGGAAAAACAGTCTCTGAATTAATAGTCTCTGACTGAACACCCTTTGAGCTAGCAGACACGGAGTTAATTAGTCCAGGCTCAAACAGAACAGAATTACCACAGTTCTTTGCATTGTTATGGCTAGGGGGAGCATGAGAAGAACAGTCTTTTAGGTTGCCTAAATGGAAAATATTGGTCTCAGTCTTTTTCTTCTCAGCCACAACATAAGCAGACCTTGGGCCTTCAGACCCAGTAAATCCCCTTCCTTCCCTCCCCATCTCCAGCTGCCTCCCTCTTCCCGCTCCACCACA
This sequence comes from Rhamphochromis longiceps, assembly GCF_057381845.1. Classification (NCBI taxonomy): domain Eukaryota; kingdom Metazoa; phylum Chordata; class Actinopteri; order Cichliformes; family Cichlidae; genus Rhamphochromis; species Rhamphochromis longiceps. The sequence continues at coordinate 2,123,537 of NC_140565.1, forward strand.
ACCACCCACACATGCAGGGCCTTGGAGTAGGGGTATGTCACCAGGGTGCAGAGGAGGCTACCCCCCCTCTGTCCCCTTCTGGCTGCCTCTGCATCAATTTTATCCCACAACTTAGACATTCACATTACTCACACTCTCATTACACATACATATAGGCTCTTGGGGGTGGGCACGATACACGGAGTCCAAATTACCATCAGGGTGTACACCTCACCCCTGGCGTCATTGCCCACCTCTCAATTTTAAATACACGTAGACATTGAGGGCTAGCAGGAGGGACTATGCGCTTACCTGCTGCTCTCTGGCAGGTAGCTCCATGCCCTCCTGGGTTTTAATTGCACCTTAGAACACACATGCATCAACACTACAATGAGCGGGTGGAGGGAGGTTTGGAGTCTTCTCTCACCCCCATTCTCTGCGGCCTGCTGGATTGGGGGGGCTAGGAGGAGTTGGCCGTCCGACTGCGGTCTGGAGTGTGGGGCCTCCCTGCTGCTGCGGAGTCGGGGCGGTCTGCCTCTCCCCACCGCAGGGAAAAGGGTAACACCACCTGGGTCTGGGTGCAGTTCCCCCCTCAAGGGGCGGGGGCACCTAGACCCGGTTCGTAGAGTACAGAGACACAGAGAGCCATGAAGGGCAAGGGATCAAAACTAGAAACCATAGAATAACTCACACAAGTACAATAATACAAAAATCACAAAGAACTAAAAACGCTGGGTCAGGGGACCCAGGACCCTGACACAGAAGGGAAATTTGAAGTGTCACCTGAACTTCACTGACATGGCTCTATAGAGGAGTCTGGAAATAACAGGGCACACCCATGAAAGGTGCTAAAGTAGGTAAAAGAAAAACATTTTGTTTGGCTATCTATTGGGGTGGATGAGATCCATCTTGACTCCTTTAAGGTTCAGCATGTCTTGTTTGACATCCCTTATATGGGAGTCAATGTCCACTGTCCCTCCTTAAAAACATCACTGGAAAATGCATCCATTAGTCTAACATTAGATTCTGGAAAACCACTATGGTTTCTATCATGAGTAATTGAGGCATGTTGTTGTGTTTCATTTACCATTTACAACGTGAGATAGAGTGGAGGTAGAGAGCATTAGCCAACTTCAATAATGAATGAGAGGCAAAGGGAGAAATACCATTAGTAATAAAGTTTCAGTAGGAATTCAAAATAGAATCCGAGACAGGGCTAAGTAGTACTTGTGTCACGGGTGTATGCTAGAAGGGAACCCCTTCTAAAGCAGGAAGAGCAGAAGGGGATGATCTTGGGAACAGAAAGACATGTAAAACCTGGGTAAAATAGTCAATAAAAATAAAATACACTTTATTTAGAGCATAAAAATGTACCCTGATCAGGGAAGAGAAAAAAACAAAAACAAAAAAAAACCCCATAAAACTCGGCACAATAAAAGTCCAATGGTCCTCAGTCCACAAGCAAAAGTCAAATAGTCACCCTTCTCAATGTACCGGGGCGTCTTTATGTATTTTAACAAAACGGGACTTACCCCCAAACTCCACCTGGACCTTAAGCGTTTCGCTGGCATCTTGCTACCACCGTGGAATAGTCTGCCATCCACTGACTAAAGGCCCTCTCTCCTTCTCCTGCGGTCGCACCCTGCTGCCAATTGCCGCTCCATGGCTCGCGCTGCCCTAGGCAGCGTCCTAGCACACACCGACTTCCTGTTGCTGCGCCTGCTGCCACACTGCTCCATGGCTCTCTCCTTGTTCTTCCTTAGATCCGGCTGCATGCCCTTTTCCCACCGGCCAGGCCCTCTTGTTGGCCTCTCCCTGCCAACGAGGCCTGATTGACAGCTGTCCCCTGTGCCCTCCAGGTGTATATACTTAGTGAAAGCAGGGGGCGGAGTCTCTCCGGAAGAAGTTCCAATAAATACAATAAAAGCATGCAACACACACAAAAAAAAAAATACACTCATCGTTAAAACAGAACAAAGCATGCAAAACTAGATAAGAAATCCTTCTTCCTCAGATGACACTTGAAAACAAATCCAAAAGAATGAATCATGAGTACAAAAAACTCTAAACTACTGGTCAAAGACTCAGGACCATGACACATACTGAGAGGACTAAAGACAGTGTGGCACAAAAAGGGTGGAAAAGAGATGAAATTCTGGACTGAAGTTTAAGACAAACAGAGATGTCAGAATGAAATAATAAATGATTAATACAACACAGGAGAGGCTAACACAAGGATGAAAACTGCCAAAACTGGTAAAACTGACAGCAATAGGCAAGGACCAGTGATTATGACATCATCAACTTCATGACTTAGTTATTTCAACTGTTTGGGTCTACTATCTACACATGAGTAATTTACAAATTAGCATATCTCTTTAAGGTAATCTTGTGACATCTCATTTAAAAGCCCACTCCTCTCTGACACCAGTGATCAAAAACACACCTGCTTGTTATTTTATTGCAGGCAATATGAAAACTCTGAAATAAGAACCCATCGTGACTCAAGTCCCAATCGGTGTGTAAGTGGCGTAGTCTCCAATTACACATATGAAGTCTTGTCACAATGCTGCAGACAAACACACACACACACACACACTGAAAAATGGGCAAGTGCTTACACGCAAACCACTGACTGGAGGTTAATGAAGCCTGTCGGCACCTTGATCTATCCCACATATTCTAGCTGCTGCTGCTGATGTGATACTTCACCCTTACTGTGTCACACAGTGACATTCATCTAGTAATTAGTCTGCGCTGACATGCTGCACACATGTGCCCACATACACTGATGCATACACACACAGCTCTGCTGCTATGTATCAATCAAGACATCTAACAGCTGGGTAATTGGATACTATGTGAGGAAAAATGTACTTGTCATTACCTCCTACAGAAGAAGAAAGAGGAGATGGAGGAGTGAAGCTACATCAAAGGTCTTAAAAGTACAAAGCTTGGTGTGTAAGTGTTTTATAGGCATTCCTGTGCATTACATGCTGTGTGTTTTTCAGAAGATCAGTTCCAATTAACACTAACCCCCCCAATCTGATGACTGTCCCTACTTCAAAAAGCAAAATCTTCATATTTACCTGAGTAATCACACTTGTGCAGTTCACACTTTGTGTGTTTGCAGTATTGTTCAACAGTCATTAAACTCTGACTTTAAATTTGTGTCACAGGAAACTATATTTAGATAGCAAAAGAAATAGTTTTTTAAAAGTCCAACCAAAAAACTCACAAAACTTTTCTCTAGAAAACTAGTGTGTGACAAGGGTGTGGGAGATTGATATGATAAAAATTTAGATTTATTTTTTAACAACAACTTTAACAAAACTTGGTTTGTTATAGCTGAGTAGCCGGTGTGTTGTAATGTGGACCCAAAAGCAGAACACACAAGAGGCAAAACTGATTCTAAAAAGCGACCCTTTGTTGCGGCCGATGTAACACATGAAAATAAGTGATAACATTAACTGAATGAGAACTAACAAACCCTACACTGGGAGACAATAAGACGTGAAACCTGATAATCCTGTTGACATGAACTGTGGCGCTGTGAGGAGATAAACAGATGACTCAACAATGAAAAGTGAGACAGAGGGCTTAAATACACAGATGGTTAATGAGGGAAGTGGAAACACACGCGGAACAGCTGTCACAAATGAACATGACGCCAGAGAGGAAGCAAAACTAAACACACTGAACATCAAACACAAGACTGTCAAAATAAAAAAGGAAATTAAATGAGACATATACTGTGACAGCACAAGCTCGACAATAGGACAAGAAACACGTACCAGGCTGGGGAGACGGGATGGAACACAGGGAGAGGATGATGGGAACAGGTAACTGGGACAAGGCACGGGCAGAGGAGAAGACAGACTTACACGGGAAACAGGAAATGACACGTAAACAAGGAAACACGGATGATAACATTAACAAGTCTAAAACCTAACTAAGACAGAAAAATGTTCTGTTCTAGCGTTTACTATTACTAATACATCAAACAAAAACAAAAATACAAAATAAACTCAAAATGCATGGGTCACTGCAGCACCAGCACCCTGGCATGGTTAGATTTAAAAAAAAAGTAATGGTTAAAGTCAAAATTAGAGAACCATCAGTCTAAGATTCTGATGTAAAAAGTTGGTTTGGGTGTCATGACAACAGGGCAGCAGGGTCCAACAGGGTCTGTGTTGAATATGCATCAGTACCCAGGCAGGATAACTAACACAGCATACAGCAGCAAATGGTCAGCAGTTTGGAGGAATTAAACAACTGCAGCAACATATGTTTAGAGATTTTATGTGGTTTCTGACTAACTACAAACAAACTAACTACAAACTTTGCCCGAAGTGCTAGGTTAGCTAAGGTGCCTGAAAAACTGAGATGGCAGTTTCCCATTCAATGCTTTTCTCTGTCACCCTTACTAGGAAAGTTTTTTTGTGCTATCTATTCGCATGGTTTTCCATTATGTAATCAGTGCTCTGGTTTTTGATCTCCAGTGGATTTCATATTAGCCAAAAGTCTGCTTTGTCTTGCTAACGACTTTGGCCAACATGTGTGATGTAGAGAAGATGGAGTTTGAAAAAAGTTGTTAATAATTCCTTCAACACAATAACAAGGAACAATGACAATGATGTCTGCTCTAATAAAACAAGAAGTTGTCCAGGTTCAGGCCTATCAGCACTTTCAGATTAGCATCTATGAGAATGACTGAATCTGAGAAGCTTAGCCATCTTTTAACACTCCTGCTGTAGATATTGACAACTAACCATGTTGTTCACTATTCAAGCCCTTTAATTTAGCTTGGTGTGTTTTTGTTTGTTTAATTGGGGTTTTTTTTTGTAATTGATATATTTTGATTTACATGGGAAAAATCTAAATTTAGTCCTGTGTTTATGTAGCATTTCAAAAAAAAAAAGTTAATTCATTAAAAAAAAAAACTTTTATATAGTACGTATAAACATAAGCAGTAGTGTTTTTAATCCGTGGAACACTGGAGAACATTTTTCTGCACAATTATTTTTATTTTTGATATCTAATGCACAGTTTTCCAGTAAAACAGTGATATGTCTAATGATGTACTTTCATAGTGTGTTATGGCTTCCTTTCCTAAAAGAGTGACTTGAACACCACTTGTCTTTTTCAACTAATAGTAAATAATCATATAGTAGGTATTTATTAAAAGTATTTAAACGATTTATTTATTAATTAAAGTAGCAGTATTTTATACTAATATTTTAGCAGTTCTTGTCCCGGGAAGGAATGCAGACAGGCAGCACAAATAGCATGCTTTATACTAATCTCATGTATCTTGTTAAATAGCTGAGGAAGAATTGTTTTTGTTTGTGAATGTGTCAGTGGTGGGGAGTGGGGTTATCGTCTCTGCTTGCCTTTCTGTAAAATTCATGCCACAGATAGATGGAGGGGGAGCCAACATATGACATTGCAGGGCTGAAATTTGTGAAAAAGTGCAAAGAAATTAATTTTGTACTTAAAGTACAAAAGTTAGTCCAAAGTCAAAATATTAGTGTTTTGTTTTCAGAAGAGATTTCCTCCTTTTCCAAACTTTTAGCATCATTATTTGATAGACAGTTCATAGTCTCAGTGGCAAAAGTCAACCAGTCTAATGTCCAACTTTTAAAGTCCAACTTTGGGTGTTTGTGCAATTCGATGGAGAAATCTTCAATACAGATTTTTTTAAAAAGAGGATGGGACATGTATCTGATGAAAACAAGTCATATCATATAAGAACCAGGCTGACCTTCTCGCTGTGGGTTCTGTCTGTGTTAAAAAAACTTTTCTATTATCTTGATTTTTAACAAGGTTTGATCTTGACACTGCTTGTATTTTCTTTGCCAGACAACCTGCTGATTTTTAGGTTGGTGTGATTAGCTGGAGTGATGCTCAGTTGGTTGCTGGTTACTTCAATTGTCTAGATTTAAAACGTTCTGTCAACCACGCACTGCTGCTATCACCATTTTTGGCTAAAACATAAGGCACTCCATAAATGTCTGAGACAGACAAAGAGGAAAGCTAAACAACCAAAGGAAAAAATTGAATTTTTCACATGGTACAGAAGGTTCTTTGCTATTTGCACACACAGGATATTAAAAGAGAATCAGAGAAGGGCCTCTGGAGTGTAAGGAGAGATGAAATGTGTGTTTATGAGTGTGTGTGGTGTCAGGGCATGCTGTCTTACTGCTGTTGACATTAAGAACTTCCCCTTTATTTAGTATTAGTATTTAGTATTTATTTATTTATTGTCATTGTCAAGAACAATGAAATTGCGTTTGGGGCTTCCATACAACCCAAAAAAAAGAAGAAAATAATAAATACCCCTTAAAACCCAAGTGTACATATTTAACCCAGTGTGACTCCAATGCAATAAGACAATCCTTAGCAATAATGTTCGTAGAAATTCAGACAAAGACCTGAGAAACATGACAAAATACAACAATGCAACCCATTCAATATTATTGTACTGTGAGATATGATATCAGATATGATAGTTATCTATTTAAGAAAGAGGGGGGGGGGGGGGGCAGGAGGGGGAAGAGAATAAAGATATGATGCACCAATGCAGACCAGTTCATTGCTATTAAGAAGTTGGATATGGTTATTGTCCGTGAGAGGGGGGCAGAGAGTTCAGGAGCCTCACAGCCTGTGGATACAGGCTGTTGGCCAGTCTGGATGTTCTGGCCTGTATAGACCTGTACCTTCTCCCTGAGGGCAGCAGATGGAAAAGGTGGCGCGCAGGGTGATGTTGGTCCCGCAGGATACTGTGCACCCTCCTCAGACAGCGAGTGGGGAAGATATTACTGATCTCTGGCAGACTTGTTCCAATAATTCTGCCAGCTTCCTTCACCACCCGCTGGAGTGCTTGCTGATCGGCCTTGGTGCAGCTGGGGAACCACACTAGAAATCCATACGTCAGAACGCTGCTGATGGCACAGTTGTAGAAGTTCAACATCAGAGATCTGGGAATGTGTGCGCTCCGCAGTCTCCTCAGGTAGTAGAGGCGCTGTTGGGCCTTCCGTACAACTGAGGTGATATGGTTGCCCCAGGACAGGTCCTCGGTCACAGTTACCCCCAAGAATTTAAAACTGCTCACCCTCTCCACCGCCTCACTGCCAATGAAGAGAGGCAGATGGTTGTTATGACCCCTCTTCCGGAAATCTACAATGATCTCCTTGGTCTTTTTGGTGTTTAAGACCAAGTTATTGTCGTGGCACCATGACTCTAGTTGTTGCACCTCTGTCCTATAGTTTGTCTCATCATTGTTGGATATAAGTCCGAGCACTGTAGTGTCATCTGCAAACTTAACAATGAGATTGGACGCGCAGGAGGAAATACAGTCATGGGTGAAGAGAGTGTATAGCAGAGGGCTCAGAACACACCCCTGAGGGGCACCGGTGTTGACCACAAGGGTGGAAGAGGTGTTCTTACCCACTCTGACACTCTGTCTACGGTTAGTGAGGAAGTCCACAATCCAGTTGCACAGAGAGGAGTTAAGTCCCAGTTGGTGGAGTTTGGGACGTAGTTTGTATGGCCGGATGGTATTAAAAGCCGAGCTGTAGTCTACAAAGAGGAGCCGTGCATAGGTATCTTATCTTCTCTTCCCTGGAGAAAAAGAGGCCCAGCAACAACCTGAGGCAGCATCTACCAGTGCACAATAAAGAACAATATAGTCCCTGTTTACTCAGATATCAGCTGCTATTTCAAGCTCAACCCCTTCCCTATACAGCCCACTCCCACAAATACACATCCACCCTGTGAGACAATAGCTGCAACAGGATAATAGACAGGTATCTACTAACTACAAGAACAAGAGAACGGCTTCGAGTAAGGTAGGGAGCAAGGTGAAGAATATATGTGCAAGTTTTTAGGCTTGGAAGGCAAAGTCCACATTAAGAAAGATAGTCTGATGCCATGTGGAGTGGAAGAGAGAAACTGAGTGATTCATCTGGGCCAGCTTTAATAGCCTGGTAGACACAGGTGAGCTTTATTGGCTGACAATCCTCCCATGTCAACCAATCAGTTGACAGTTGACAACCAAAGAGAATAGAACAGAAAGGAGGCCTGGGAATACAGGGAGTGCAGAATTATTAGGCAAATGAGTATTTTGTCTTCATGCATGTTGTCTTACTCCAAGCTGTATAGGCTTGAAAGCCTACTACCAATTAAGCATATTAGGTGATGTGCATCTCTGTAATGAGAAGGGGTGTGGTCTAATGACATCAACACCCTATATCAGGTGTGCATAATTATTAGGCAAGGTCCTTTCCTTTGGCAAAATGGGTCAAAAGAAGGACTTGACAGGCTCAGAAAAGTCAAAAATAGTGAGATATCTTGCAGAGGGATGCAGCAGTCTCAAAATTGCAAAGCTTCTGAAGCGTGATCATCGAACAATCAAGCGTTTCATTCAAAATAGTCAACAGGGTCGCAAGAAGCGTGTGGAAAAACCAAGGCGCAAAATAACTGCCCATGAACTGAGAAAAGTCAAGCGTGCAGCTGCCAAGATGCCACTTGCCACCAGTTTGGCCATATTTCAGAGCTGCAACATCACTGGAGTGCCCAAAAGCACAAGGTGTGCAATACTCAGAGACATGGCCAAGGTAAGAAAGGCTGAAAGACGACCACCACTGAACAAGACACACAAGCTGATACGTCAAGACTGGGCCAAGAAATATCTCAAGACTGATTTTTCTAAGGTTTTATGGACTGATGAAATGAGAGTGAGTCATGATGGGCCAGATGGATGGGCCCGTGGCTGGATTGGTAAAGTGCAGAGAGCTCCAGTCCGACTCAGACGCCAGCAAGGTGGAGGTGGAGTACTGGTTTGGGCTGGTATCATCAAAGATGAGCTTGTGGGGCCTTTTCGGGTTGAGGATGGAGTCAAGCTCAACTCCCAGTCCTACTGCCAGTTTCTGGAAGACACCTTGTTGAGTATTGCAGCATCGACAGCGATCAACTCGAAGGAAAATGACGACGGAGGCAAAAATATCCTTAATATTTTGGGAATTTTATTCCTCATCAACACGCGGCAAAACTTTTCTCATGGGTGCCATTTTCGTTGTGGTATACTTTTTTTTTTCTTCTTCTTAGGGGCATGATGACGCAGCATCCGTGCTCTTACAATCAAACAGTGCCTCCTTGTGGTGGCAACTAAAATACTGTCTCTGTTAAACCGCAGTAACCATAATGCAGTTAAACACTGTACAACATGAGTACACACAATGCATATCTTAACACACCTTCTTCAAGCAGTGGTACAGGAAGAAGTCTGCATCCTTCAAGAAAAACATGATTTTCATGCAGGGCAATGCTCCATCACACGCGTCCAAGTACTCCACAGCGTGGCTGGCAAGAAAGGGTATAAAAGAAGAAAAACTAATGACATGGCCACCTTGTTCACCTGATCTGAACCCCATTGAGAACCTGTGGTCCATCATCAAATGTGAGATTTACAAGGAGGGAAAACAGTACATCTCTCTGAACAGTGTCTGGGGGGCTGTGGTTGCTGCTGCACGCAAGGTTGATGGTGAACAGATCAAAACACTGACAGAATCCATGGATGGTAGGCTTTTGAGTGTCCTTGCAAAGAAAGGTGGCTATATTGGTCGCTGATTTGTTTTTGTTTTGTTTTTGAATGTCAGAAATGTATATTTGTGAATGTGGAGATGTTATATTGGTTTCACTGGTAAAAATAAATAATTGAAATGGGTATATATTTGTTTTTTGTTAAGTTGCCTAATAATTATGCACAGTAATAGTCACCTGCACACACAGATATCCCCCTAAAATAGCTAAAACTAAAAACAAACTAAAAACTACTTCCAAAAACATTTAGCTTTAATGTTAATGAGTTTTTTGGGTTCATTGAGAACATGGTTGTTGTTCAATAATAAAATTATTCCTCAAAAATACAACTTGCCTAATAATTCTGCACTCCCTGTATGACAGAGGATGTTCATCTTCTTTTTGTTTTCATATTTTAGTTTATATTTAATTGTGTTGTGGTTTGCAGTGTTTTGTGTTGTTACACTTTAAATACTGTATGTCTAAAAGGAAAAAGCTGAAAATTTAAATAGTTAAAAGTTGAAATGTGAATAGTTGTTTTTTGTGTTATATGATTTTAGAGCTGGGCGATAGAACGATAACGATATGTATCGCGATATAACTTTTACTCGATAGAGAAATTAAGCTATCGCGATAGACCTCGCCGCTCTTGTCCTCTTAAAAAAAAAAAAAAAAAAAGGTCAGCCAATCCAAATTAAGTAGCGCAGAGCCGAACAAATCACAGCCGCAGCGTCACGTCGCGTGACTTGTTACGTACAGCACAAGTGCCAAGCCGCACGTGTGTTTGTTTGGGAAGCAGCCAGCGGGTAATGGAGCCAACGCGTAATGGAGGAAATGAGTGTGCCGACTAGAAAAATCAACCGAGCGTGACCGAAGAGAAAACAGATGATGGTTCCAATGCCGGAGAGATTGTCGAACGGAAGAGCCATAGAAGCTCCGTAGTGTGAAGGTATTTCGGCTATTTCAAGTCTGACAAAAAACAGAGTAGCGTGCACTGTAAATTGTGCCGAAAGCAAGTCTGGAAATACAATAAACTGGTGCATGCGTCACACTGTGCGCCACATTATTGTTTCGGTGAAATGAATTTCTACAATACTGTTACTGTTAATTCTACTCTCTGCAGTGTTTAAATGCTTACATATACACACAGTTACTGTCCGTCCACACATACGACTCGGTTCTGCTTCTATGCCCCAGCTTTGTTTACTTTTTCCCACCGAGGCTTCTAGACTTCTGATTGGCCAACATTTCTGCACGGTTAGGAATCTAGCGCCACCTGCTGCTTTGGCATGTTCATAGCAGCGTTTTCCTTCATTTCTGCCTTTATGTGTGGACGGGATTATTTTTTAAAACGAAAACGGAAAATCTCCGTTTTCAAAAATACCCGTGTACGTGTGGACGTAGCCTCAGTCTCTGACTGGAAGCGCTAATTCGTCATTCGGCTTTTGTCAGACTAAAGTAACTGTTAAAACTGTTTGAAAAGCTAAGCTATACAACAAGGAGAGATTGAGAATTTCCTTTTAGTTCTCAGTTTATTTGATATTGACAAGTTAGTCAGTTTTGTCTGTTCTTCTGTAAAACAAACTAAGATTTATTTTTAGAATTAATATTTTGTTTCTAAGTGGAATTGACAATTTAGTCTGTTTCGTTTGTTCTATTTTGAAACTTAAACGCTTTAGCGGCTGCCTTTTGTGTAGTTTGCAATATTTGCCTTTATTTATCTGAAAAAGTCTCATGTTCCTTAAGTACATCTACCCTGTTGAACTTATTATGGGAAATAAATATTTAAATAAAAACAAGCTGCTGATTATTTCACATTTTACTTGTGAGCAACGGGATGGGACAACACATAATACATACACTATATACTGTACTATATTGTACTATATACTCTATGTATAATAAGTTCAATGTACTTGAAACTAAGGCAATAAGTTGCAAAATGGGATGGGGATGGCCCAGCCTGGGGGTGTAGCCACCAGGGCATCCCACACACTCCTCAGACATAGGGCCACGGACCATGACACTTTCAAGTAGGAATGTGGTCTGAAGATTGGGAGCCAGACATCACCACACCCTCTGACTTCAAAAATCTTAGCTCGTACTTTTCTTCTTAGTCTGAGTTTTTGAATTATGAAGTTCTCAGTAGAGCAGTCCTGCAGTTGGGTCCCGCACTTCCTGCCACAAGGCTAGACCTGGCATCATCTCCTCTTTGCCAAAGCTCCTGTGAGGCCTTGGAAACTGCCAAGTAACGACTCACAACCTTGGCCAGTCGCTTGAAGAGGTACACCAGAGAGACAGAAGGCAGGAGAATAAACCAGGTAGATCCACAAGTGCGAGATCTACCAAGGAGATGCTCTGTCCCCACTGCTGTTCTACATAGGCCTGAGCCCCCTCAGTGAGATCATTAACAGGACAGGCTACAGATACCGGCTACGGAATGGAGCAGTTGTCAGCAACCTCCTGTACATGGATGACATCAAGCTATATGACAAGAGTGAACAAGACATCAATTCACTGATCCACACCACCAGGATATACAGCAATGACATCGGAATGTCGTTCGGACTGGAGAAATGTAGTCGGATGATAACAAAAAGAGGGAAGGTAGTCAGAACTGAGGGGATTGAACTACCAGAAGGCAACACTGCAGACATAGAGGACAGCTACAAGTAACTGGGGATCCCACAGGCAAATGGGAACCATGAAGAGGCCGCTAGGAAAGCTGCAACCACCAAGTACCTGCAGAGGGTCAGGCAAGTCCTGAGGGGTCAGCTGAACGGTAAGAACAAGATCCGGGCTATCAACACCTCCCACCACCTCAAAAACTCTCAAATGACATCCTGTACTTGTGTACAACTTAGCTTAGAGAATAACTTCACAAGGCAACTATTTAAACACAAGGGTGCTACCAGTGTGTGAATGGGTGGATGACTGGATATGTAAAGCGCTTTGGGGTCCCTAGGGACTAGTAAAGCGCTATATAAATACAGGCCATTTACCATTTAACACCTACGCCCTGCCTGTGATCTGGTATCCTGTTGGGATAATAAGCTGGCAAAAGGAGGAGATAGAAGCCACTGACATCAAGACAAGAAAGCTCCTGACCATGCATGGAGGGTTTCACTCCAAGTCCAGCACCCTAAGGCTGTACGCTAAGCGGACGGAAGGAGACCGGGGACTGGTGAGTGTCAGCACCATGGTCCAATATGAGACAATGAACATCCACGGATACACCAAGAAGATGGCCCCAACTGACCATGTGCTCGGTGAATACCTCAGGCAGCAGAAACCCAAGAGTGAGGAGGAACCGTCATGGAAGGACAGGCCCCCTACACGCCCCAAGATATATATATATATATATATATATATATATATATATATATATATACACAGACGAGACAAGGGAAGCAAAACTAGACACACTAACATGAGACACAGACTTTCAAAGTAAAACAGGAAACATGAGGGCAGAAGAACAAAACCTAAGAACTAAACTCTTAACTAGAATTAAACTGAAACATAGGATAATAATAATCAAAACAGCACAACTAGAGAATTAGAACATAAACCATAATACAGAATAATACCAAAACACAAGAAACTGAAAATGCTGGGTCGAAATGACCAAGAACCGTGACAGGTCGGGAACGTCTTCTGTATCCTGAACAGGAGACTGTAATCGTCAACAGAAATAATCTGAGAATGAAACGGGTCTACAGGGTGCCATTTGAACACAATTCAGAAAGAGTCAAAGAATTGTGATACAACTATGTGCAAGCAAGTCCCATACAATCCCACAATTGATGCATACTCTAAACACTGTATAAATGACAGTGTACAGATTTCAGTACTGTACAGTAATCATACTCTGATTGTGCTTCACATTAGTGACCACTCTAAATCTGTATTACGTATCATGTGTGTTTCATAGATTCAGGAGAGGTGGCTACAGTGGAGCACCAGTTCATCTTCATTGATGAGGTTGGATTCAACTTAAAAAAAAAAGAAAAAAAAAGAAAAAGGAAGGCGAGGAAGGAATGCCACTGGCCAGCATGCCATTGATGAAGTCCCTGGCCAGTGTCGTGGCCATCATAATGTGTGCAGCAATTTCCAACCATGGTGTCATCCATCACCATGCAACCCTTGGCCGCTACCACACTGCCCATCTGATCACATTTCTGGACATCCTACATCCTACACATGGCCCAGAGCAGCTCAGGTTTGTTGTCATTTGGGACAACATAAGTTTCCACCGGGCTGCTCTGGTTTGTGATTGGTTCACTGCCCACCTTTGCTTCTATCTGTCTTATTAGATGTTCTTTTTAGGTTAATTTTACGCTCAGCAAAGCTGTTCTCCAATGTTGATGAAGGGGACCGGTCCTTATAATCCCTATGCACTCGCTCCCAATCCTGTCTCTGTTTTGGGAGGTGTGGGGTGGGAGGTGTGTAAAAAAATTTCAGACTTGCACGTCGCCAAATTGACCTGGAGAGGTGCAAGTGAATTATTTTTCACGGTTTCTGATGTTGGGACAATAGTGGCGAGGGTCCGATTACAGATCCCTTTTTCCAGTCTATTCGTATGAGGTTGTTGTTATGGCCCTGGGCATAATGTGTTTTGGTGGCTGTTTCTTGTTCTGTGTCTTTAAGTCTTTGCAGGTCCCTGATTGGACTAGCTGACGGCTGCTGATTGGTCTCCCTATTCATGCGGTTGCTTTCAAAATCCCTCAACAGCAGTTGTCCCGGGGCAGCAACTGACAGCAGCAGCAGACCTGACCCTGGCCTCAAACTCTGTGATATTTGTGATTCTCGTGACCTATTGAGCTTGTATATAGTGTGTGAATTAGCCTTCTCTTGTAAATAGCACCTTGTAAATAGTCACTGAAGCCGAAGGGGTGAGCTGCCTTGTTGTTTTCTGTATTGTTTCCTCCTGTTTATTCAGTTAGGGAGTTAGGAGTAGCATTTGTCTTTTGTTTGTTCTTTTCATCACGTAGGGTTAAGGTAGCACCTCCTTGACTGATTAAGCTGGTTTTGTTTGTTATTTTGGCCTTTGTTCACCCCGGAGTCACGCTTCAGTTTAGACAATAAACCACTGTTCACTAAGAAATCGTTTTCCCCCTGTGTATAGTTTGGGGACCAGGGCGGGGTCAATCTCTTCAACTCTTATGTTACGTTCCTGTACCCCTAGACTGGGGCGTAACATTGTGTTGATAATTCCTCTCCTGCAGGGGTGGATTGAGAGTCCCGCAGGGGAGGGTGCATCCCCCCGTACTCCCTGGGCGATTCCTGTCCCTTCATTTAAACCCATGTTTGCTGATCTTTGATCTTTGGTACACTGCAGACTTCTCCCACAACTCCACCCAGTACTTCCTGCAGACGTTCTCTGACGACTCTGCAATAGTTGGCCTCATCACTGATGGGGACGACAAGGAGAGGACCAGTGTTGGGACTAACGCGTTATTAAGTAACGCGTTACAGTAACTACGTTATTATTGTGGTAACGAGCACGGTAACTAGTTATTATGCCAAAATCAGGAACGCGTTAGTCGTTACTGGGATTTAGATAGGGTCGTTACTCATTACTTCGTGTGGTGGCTATCGCGGAGCTTCCACAGATTCAGTAACATTAGCAAGTGGTGGAGGCCAGCAGGTGGATGAAGGAAAAGGGACACAGAAGGAAAAGAGACCCGAGGCGGCCGCCGGTCCAAGTGTGAACTGAACTTCAGGTAAGAAGTTATGACCTGCAGTCTCTCTGGGTCAGATATGAACCAAGTTTAGGTGGAGTTTATTTTCGTTATTATGACTTTTTCCATACTGCGTGCTAGCTAGCATGACGGAGTTTCTATACAGCTGGGTGGGTGCTATGAAGTTAATGATGTTTAACTTAATTTTGTTCATAAGTTATTAGAGTTGCCAACCGTCCCGTATGGTATTCAGAGAAATATTACGCGTTTCTTATTGAGGTGAAAAGGAACAGTTTGTCCCGTAATTCAGCTACAATGAAAAAGACACAAAGCTGGAGTTATTCTGTGTTTACGCTGCACAGCTGCCTCTTCTTCTTTCATTCTCCCCCTCCCTCTCCCGTTTCTACTTCAATCATGAAAACTGATCAATGATCAGCTGATCGGCTTTTCTCTCTTGTTTGTTTATCGCCCACTTTGCGCCGAAAGAGGAAACCAGCGGATGTCGCGCTAAACAACAGCAGCACGTTTAAGCTTGATCAGCTGTTGTTAGAATTTATTTAATATTAATTTCTAGTTTCAGCTGATGTTTGCTGGAGCCACAGCTGCAAAAAAGCTACTGGTCATGATATGGTTTGGTTATGTGGTGAGAGGGAAACATGAAGATGAAACCAGGAGATGTCCTCACTGGATCATCAGAGCTGAACAGGTGATGGAGAAACAGGTTTACCTTTTAGGTGACATGAATGAGTTGAAGAGAAGTTATGAACTGTTTCTGAGAGACAAATAACCCCAGGATCCTTTTTTAGGTAGCTGACAGCTGGTAACTGTGCAGGTGCGGATCTAGCAAAGAGTGGCAAGGGGGGCATGTAGGGCATTAACAGGGAGAGGGGGGCACAAAGAAATACTTTTCTTTCTTATTCTCATTTAAAATGTCTAGCTTTCAAAAAAATAATTATCTGAGTCTTACAACAAACAATTGATAGATTGATGCATATATACCATCAAAACAGTGTACATAACTGTCACATCAGTGTTTATTTTCATTCAAAGGCTTTATGATTTTTCCTATAATGGTGGGCCGGTCTCTAGTCAAAATGCCCGGGCCAATTTTCTGTCCCAGTCCAGCCCTGTATGCAGCTCATCTGCAGTCTGGTGTTACCTACATCTTCCTATTCAGAAGGCAGAATTTCTGAGTTCTGAGTACAATCGAAAGCACTACGACTGCGGTTTTTGTGTTGGATGTAAAAGGCGCACATGACTCTGTGACGTAGGCTAGAATCATGGCAGCAGTCAATGACGGTCCAGGCGTGGGATTTCTCTCGTGGAAATATGCACATTATCTTTTCCTTTCTATTGGTAATTGGCACAGTGCACTTGTGGCAAGTAAGTAAGCTAGAAGACTGGCAAAGTTATGGAAGAAACACATTAACAAGAGAATTCTGAGTAAAACCAAAGTTACTTTCCCTAGTAACTAGTTACTTTGAAAGTAACGAGTAACTTGAAGTAACTGAGTTACTTTTGAGAGAAGTAACTAGTAATGTAACTAACTTACTATTTTAAAGTAACTTACCCAACACTGGAGAGGACTGACCCAAGGCTTTGTGGATTGGTGCCATCAGAACTACCTCCAGATCAACACTAGTAAAACCAAGGAGCTGGTGGTAGACTTCTGCAGGCACAAACATCCTCCACTGCAAGGGCTGCAATAGAAAGCCACCAAGTGAATAATAAGGGAAGCACTTCAATTAAGAATCTGGAGGGTCTCATAAGAACGCGGAAGGGCACCTTTCGTGTTACTATGACATGCCTCGTCCCTGAAAAATTGTTAGTATGCCAGTATGCCAGTGTTGGGTATGAGAATGCTCTGTTCTTAAAGGTGGGAACCACCAGTCCCACTCTGCTGTCATGAGGTACTGCTCCTGACGCAACATTCCAGAGTGTTGTGTCAACCAGGTACCTATCAGCTGCCTCCGATGTCCCACAGGCTACCCAGGCCCGATAGGACTCCTGATGGCTCCCATCACCTCTGGTGTTCACCATTTGGTTCGGGGTTGCCACCATGACAGTCACTAACCACCTTGCAGCCACAGCTCATTGTAGCAGCTTCAGTAATGGAGGTGCTGAACATGGTGCATTCGGACTCCCCAGTCTCCCTCGGAATGTTGTTGAAGCTCTGCCGGAGGTGTGAGTTGAAGTGTCCCAGCGCACCCTCACTGGATGTGTGAGGCCTGTCTGTGTGATCCAACTCACCACCAGGTGGTGATCAGTTGACAGTTCAGCACCTCTCTTCACCTGAGCATCCTGAATAAATGGCTGCAGGTCTGGTGATATGATTACAAAATTGGTCACCAGAACTACAGCCCAGGGCGTCTTGGTGCCACGTGCACTTATGGACACCCTTATGTTCGAACATGGTGTTCGTTATGGACAAACTGTGGTTTGCACAGAAATCCAGTAACAGAACACTGGTCGGGTTCAGCTCCGGGAGGCTAGTCCTCTGAATCACGCCCCTCTAGGGCATGATTACGTCTACTGAAATGCATCTACTGTGATGAAGTCTACTCCCCACTGATGTGTAATAAATTATTGAAAAAGTAAATGTTATCAAGAAATGATCAAACAACACAAGGCTTTTAGGGAACACTAACTGTTAAGTTTCTATGCCATATGTTAGAAAAAGATAAAGAGCAGTGACTAAAGTGGTGGGTGGGTTCTTTTACACTTTGAGAGAAGCCAATTGAATCTAATAATTGATTAAATGCCATGTTGAGGCTGCCATTTTTAGGATCTAAATGCATTTTTAAATCACCCACAATAATTATTTTATCTGAGCTGTGCACTAAATCAGATAAAATGTCTAAGAAATCAGACAGAAACTCTGTATGGCCCAGGTGGACGATAGATGATCATAAACAAGACTAGTTTTTAAGTTTTCCAGCTAGGGTGGGCAAGGCTAAGCATCAGGCTTTCACAATTGAATTAAAACTCTGTCTTGGTCTTTGGTTAATTAGCAAGCTAGTGAGAAAGACTGGATAGTATCGATCACATGTCACATTTTGCAGGGTTTAATGAATTTGGCCAGATTTATAGAAAAGAGAGCTGCTCAATCCACAGTGGGATAGATGCTGTCTCTCCTAACAAAACCAGTTTTCCTCCAGAAACTTTCCCAAATTGTCTATAAAGCCCACATCGTTTTTTGGACACCACTCAGACAGCCAGCAATTTAAGGAAAACATGCGGCTAAACATGTCATTCCTAGTTTGATTGGGCAAGGGACCACAGAAAACATTGTTTTGGCAAAGCTACGTACCAATTCAATATTAATTTTAGTTGCCTCCAATTGAGGTAACCGGGTGTCATTACTGCCGACATGAATCATAATTTTACTGAATTCATGTTTACCCTTAGCCAGCAGTTTTAAATTTCCCTCAATGTTGCCTGCTCTGGCCCCTAAAAAACAAGTATGGTTACTGGTGTCTCTAGCTTCGCATGACTCAGAACAGAATCGCCAATTAAACAGAAACAGAATCCCTGGCGGGTGTGTCGCTGGGTGGGGAAAAACCGGTTAAAAACATGTTCTGGGGGTTTTAAGACTGTTTCCTCCTCATTTTCACCCAGCAGTCCTGTTTTCCTGGCTGCTTGGGACAATCTGCTGGGGGACCTAATGGGGCCTACACTACCTTCGGCTGAACTGGCTACAGGGGCCTGGCTAGCTATGAATTTTTTAAGGGTGGGAAGCAGAGTCTCCAATTCAGTGATAAAATTTATTACAAGAATAAATATTATTGCTAAAGGTGGCCAGGTAGTAATTAAACATCCGACACAATGTGCAGGAAAGTGCAGGAGGGGCTGTTGAAGAGTCCATGCTGCTAGCAAGTTGGCTATGAGGTAAGGTAAACTAGCAAATCTCTAAAGGCACAGTGAGTGAATACTATGAATTCACTAGATGGGACCACATTCTCGGTAGCGATGAGGGATGAGGAAGTATGAACTGGTGCTGTGGTTTGGGGAAGGGCCTCAAAGGGCACTGGCGACATCTCCCGGGCCAGGCAGATCTCCATGTACTAACGAGAAGTGAATGAAGGAAAAGGAAGAGAGGAGAACAGAGTGAAAATTGGGGGGGGGCATGAAAATGACAACAGCGGGTATTGGTGAAGGGGGCATTTATAGCCTGAGACTGGAGGGGGTGTGAAGGAGGATTGGTCCCGCTCCTGAAATTTAGATGATATCACCACTTCACTAGCTGGGACCACAGCTAGCGGGATGAGGAAGTATGAACTAGTGCTGCGGTTTGGCAAAGGCCTCTAAGGGGACTGGCAACGGCTCCTGGGCTGGGCAGATCCCCAAAGAAGACATCCCCTACTGGAGTGAAGACTGGGCATTACGGAGGTATTGGAGATTGTTGCTTTATTTACCTCTTAGTCATTTGGATACCTCCCCATGTCAATAACTGCTTGACTGTCCTAGCGTTATGCAGAGAACATCTCTGTTTAACGAAAAAGCAAAAGCAAACTCGAGCGGAGTGAGCTCTTTTGCCCGAGAAGGGGCAGTACCACGTATGATGATGAACCGTTGTGGCAATTGATCATCCTGGGAAGAGCAGGCTGCGTGAGAGGAGGAAGAATGAGCTCAGCTAAATCGATATATATTTACCAGCAATGATTTGTTGGCCAAGGTTAGTGGATACAGGAGAAGGTTTTGGGGCCGGCGGGTTGGGAGGAGGAATCGCTGAGGCCAACGAATACTGGGCAGTATTAGCCTGAAAAAATGGGGCCTGGGCTAAAAGGCTTTGCCAGATGCTGCTCGAAGCTTCACCGATGAGAGGAGGAAAAACTGCTGGGGGATGTATGGTCAGATGCGTGGTTGTAGGAATGCTAGCTGAAGTATTGTAGAAAGGAGCAGAGGTGAAAGGAACTGGCATCCCAGTGCCGAGGTTAGCTGCAGAGTTTAGCAGAGGAATGAGTGGCTGAGGACCTGGCCAAGACGGTGTGCTGAGGCGCGTTGCGAAGGAGGGATCAGAGACCGCAAAAACTGGCAACCCTGGCCGAGTGCCACGCCCAGTAGGAGGAGCAGCTGAGGAGGGAGCGTGTGGAGTGGTGGAGAGATGCAGCCGTTGCTGGCAGGGTGAGGCTGTAAGGAGTGAGGAAGCATCGTTAATTGAGGCTCTGTTCAGTGAACGAGAGCGGGAGCGCTGAGATGTTAAGAAGAAATGGAATAATATAGCCCTGTTGTCAGATTGGAGAAAGCGAATGTCTCTCTCTTTCAAGACTTGTTGAAGACAAGCGACAGTCCAGTCTGAGATCTTCAATATTAAATAGTCTTCCGGAGACCTCACTGGGGCGTGGGAATGGTGGTGTGTCCTCGGAGTTGGACGCTGAGATGGCTCTGATTTCTGGGATGCTCCGCGGGGCTGGACACGCATCTTGGAGCAGTCTGGAGTGGAGTTTAGCTGTGAACCATTGCTGGAGACAGATCTTCCTCCGGTAGCGGTTCAGAGGTTGTAGTTTCGAGGGGATGGGGAGTGACCGGAGCTGCTGTAATGCTGAATCGAGCGGAGAGATATGGCGGACCAGACGGCCGAGTGGCGAGGATGGCTGCTAGGAGGCTCCCCAGATGGGCCGGTGGTAGTCCGACTCTCTGCAGCGGCCCCACTAGGATGTTTAGGTTGCAGTTCCTGGACTGCCTGGGGAATATCATATGGAGAAAGAGTGAGGTCTTGGTCCAATTGGCAGAGCGACAGGTAATCTATGGTGATGAGCCAAATGGGTGAGTAGGATTCGAGCTCTTAGAACATCCGCAAGTCGTCTGACGACGAGGGGTGTTTGCGTGAAAATGGGAACAGTGGGTATTGGTGAATCTAAACAGATAAGCTACACTAAAACCACTGTGTGTTGGAACAGGAAGTGATACTCTACCACAGAGAGTGAATACCAAGTTACAGCGCCACTCAAAGGAGAGGAGGAGAAGGTAAAGGAAGCTTGATAAAGGAAAGGTGTGCTGGTCCATTTGCTTTGTTACAGGGCATTTGATTGAGGGCACAGAATAGATCTTCTGTTGATATTGATGCATCTAACATCCTAACTTGATGTTACATTAAATGAAGAAGGTCTGTAGAATTGAGGAACTTGTGAATATCTGCAATATTTAGGTTATGCAAGTTCATCTAAAACTTCCTATAGAATATACAGTAGAAAGGCTTCCAGACTGAGTCTTTAATGACTGCTATTATTTATTTGTTTTCCTTAAGTCGATTTTCTGCAGATTTACCTGATTTATTATTGTACTCAAATTTGTCATGTCAGTGTAATATCTGAAATATCTCCAGTATCAGTGGGTACCTGAACTGGAGTTGGAGGGGAAAGTTGTCAGAAGTGGAAAAAACACTGACACCTAATATCATGTGCAAAATAACATATATGAAAATATAATAATGCTAATATACCTTTTTAATTTGCAACTGGCCACCAAACGATGAACAATCCCTTAAACAACAGAAAAAACATTTAATAATTTTTAGAAAATTCCACCCATGTGAACCGTTCACTGTTTTTTTGTCCTGTTCTGTTTTTAACAGGCGCTTTAGCGTGAAACCACCTGTTAGCCATCTGTAGAGTGTCTTGCCCTAATGTAGGAAAATGGTGTGGTCTATTGTATGTAAAGTGTCGACACAGGCCTGTCTGCATGCCATACACAGTTACAAAGATAAGACTTTATTTATCCCATATTTGGGATAAATAAAGTCATTACTGTCATTACTGTAATGACTGTAACATTACTGTTACAGCCAGTAACAGTAATGTACAGGTAAAATACAAAATACCAGGTTTTAATACACACTTTGATCCCAACAAAGTGTTACAATGGAGGTTACATTTCCTTGTGTTTTTAGTAGCTGCTCCTTTTTGCATTTTTCTTGCGTGATCATGTGTGACTGGATAGAGACCTCATCATTAAAATGCTAAGGGACCTTTGTATTATTACTTGGAAGCAGATCAACAAGCACTGTCATACATAATTCCTGGAATGTGAAGAAGGTTATGTTTCTACACAGCAGTGTTGTTTATTAGCTCCTCAACAAGGTTAGCTGAGCGCTCCTAACAGACAAAAAGCGGTTCTGGAAGCAGACAAAAGAGCCGTGAGAGAAGATGAACAGAGATGTCATTCCCAAAACATTTCAACTTGTGACAGCTTAATGCTGGTGACTGCAGGCCCCGTGGCAATTTTAATAATGCCCCTCTATTCTATTTACATTTTTTTCCTGCTGCTGTTTTTTCACTTTGCTTTCTTGCTCTCCCTCTATCCCTCCATCCTCTGCCTGTCAAATATGTCCATGGAGAGAGAAGCCAAGCGCCTGTCATGTTCACAGCATGACGCCTCCTTACTCATTATACACCGGTGACATCATTACAAAAGCAATCACAGGGCTGTGGTAAATAGCAAGCTAATTAAAAAAGACAGGCTGATGGACTAACAAATGTGTATGCTGAGCCCATAGCTGCATGAACATATGAATACTTAGTGGCAGCCTCAGCTGCTTCTTTCTAGTTTATGGTTTTGTAGCTAACATGAATGATTGCCTGAGTCACTTGTTAGAACTCGACTCTTCTGACCTTTCCTAGATTTATATTTATACTGTGACCTTTAAGATACAATATGCATTTAATATGGGTTTTTTTTTTATTTTGTTTATTGATTTACCTATTCCCAATTAAATTTTTCCTGTTCATTTGTTTGTTTGTTTGTTTTTTCATTTTTAATGCATTTTAATTTTAATGTCTAATTTTGATTTTGCTTTCCTTTATCTTCATGACTGTCATTGTTGTGATTTGGTGCTATATAAACTGAATAAAAGTAAACTTCTTACACACACAACAGACATTTTATATTGTACAAGAGAGTAAGGCAAATCGTGAGGGGTCGGCTAAATGGCAAGAATAAGATCCTATCAACACCTACACCCTGCCGGTGTTCAGGTACCCTGCTGGGATAATAAGCTGACCAAAGGAGGGGATGGAAGCCACTGACATCAAGACAAGGCTGCTCCTGACCATACATGGAGGGTTTCCAGCACCCTGAGACTGAATGCTAAGCAGAAGGAAGGAGGCTGGGGACTGGTGAGTCTCATCCTGTATTGCGGTACTGACACTCACCAAACATCCATGAAAACATTAGGAAGATGGCTCCAGCCTACCAGGTGCTCAGTGAATACCTCAGGCAGCAGAAACCCAAGAAAGAGGAGGCACCGTCATGGAAGGATAGGCCCCTGCTTGGCATGTACCACTATGACCATGCCTAAAAATGTGTGTCAGAAGTGTTCTGAGCCACATGTTCGAAATGCAGAGAAAAACAAAGAAAGAGGCAACGATTCATTTTTTTTCTACCGGGTAACTTAACGCACTTAATATTTTGTTAGATTTGAAAGACAATTATCAAAATCCATGATAATCTTATCCCTGTTACTTTGAAGCCTGTCCTACTTTAAGGAAAAATGGGCAACCAGAAGAGCAAACACAAAAATAATAGAAAAGCTCAAATTATAAAACAAAATTAAGAAAACAGTGGAAAAACTGCTCATGGTTTAGTTTCTATCCCACAGTGAATTACAGAAAAACTATCATGACACAAGGACGAGCTCAGACTGTTCCCCAGGCTAATGACCTGCATTTTTATCTGTTTTAGATTATGGTGATCTGCTGTACATGAATGCTTCCGCCCAGTGTCTTCATAAGATTGACTCAGTTTATCATGCCTCCTTACGGTTTATTACAAACTGTAGGGCCTTGACCCATTGTTGTGATCTGTACGCTCGAGTGGGATGGCCTTCGTTGTCCTCCAGGAGGTTTGCTCACTGGTGCATCTTTATTTATAAGGCCCTGCTTGGACAAATGCCCACCTACATTTGCGATCTGCTCACACGGAGAAGTACTGTTTCTTACAGCCTGCGTTCAAGCGATCTTTTATTGCTCAATGTTCCATTTGCCAGAACTGAACTGGGAAAGAGGGCTTTTACTTATGCTGCCCCTTTCACATGGAACATGATGCAAAAAGACTGGAAGATAGCAGATCTTATTTCATTAAATGCTTTTAAGTCCAGATTGAGAGAGCCAGAGAAAAATGTTTTTAAAATGTAATTGTTATTTATAATATGTATGTAACTTTGTAATTTCAACGTGTTGTCGCCTCTTGGCCAGGACTCCCTTGCAAAAGAGGTTTTTAATCTCAATGGGACTTTTCCTGGTTAAATAAAGGTTAATAAATAATAAATAATAATAAAATTAAAAACCATTTTCAGGTTATTTAATAGATTTTAGGACAATTAACTTTTGTTTCATTTTGACAAATCATATATGTTGTTGGTCCAAAAACAGCTTTTAATAATGGAAATGGGATCCCCAAGATTACTGAGAAGAGTTTTGCCCTCAATAACAATCCCTACATCAGAAGGTTTAACGGACCTGTCTTGGTTTTGCAACAGGTCCTTCATCACATCCTCAGCTAAAGCCTCTTGAACACATAGATCAATATGTTATGTCCTATTGACATATTAAAACTTGGATAACCTTACTTTTATCTCACATTTTTCAAGACATGGACACAAGACACAAACTGTTGAAATCTAAATTTACATTTGAACACTGAAGTCTAAACTTTTTAAGTAAATGCTGTTCTCTTATGTATTTCATATTTTTAGTTTTTCTACTGGGCAAATGGTCTCTCAGTGTGAAATATGGGAGGAGTGGTTGGTTTGGAAAAGGGGGCTTTCCGCAGTGATACACATGATACAAAAAGTTATTTGATGTTTCCTTTATAACATGTTGACAGAGGTGAATGAGCCTCCTTGTTGACCATTTTATATCTGTGTGATGTATTTAAATACATAACCAACAATGAAGTGCGTGTCTAAAGCAACATGGAGATTGGTAGAGCAATAACTCTTTGTCTTCTTGTCTATGGCTCAAGGTGTCTGAACTCTGGGATATTGTTTGGGGGCTCGGTGGAACTCTAATCTAATCTAATATTAATTTGTTGCACAGAAACTTGTGATCCCATTAGCCAAAATATTGAGCTTTTAAAATGCCTGAAAGTGATTTACTGCACCAACCTTAAAGTGTTTGATTAAAGCATTTGCATCTTCTCCTAGATGGTCAATGAGACATCGTATGATCACCTCATTTGTATTCTCAATAGGAATTTCCCTCTGTACAACACAAAGTCTAAGCTGTTGGCAAAATATGTAACACTGCACAATCTTTTTGATTTTCTGTGCAAGCTTAAACATAACTATAGCAGTTGAATTAACAGTAGCTAAATTAAACACTTGGTAGGACGTGTATTTCTGGAGCAACAAAAAGTAAATTCCACAATACAAAAAAAAAAGGAAAATCTGACACATGCCATAGAAGAATCTGTCCTTGATGTTTCTGATGCCAAGCTCTTGGCTCATGACATCATATCTTCTATGTGCCAAGGTTCTGTACATTAAATTGTTATTGGTTGGGCTGTTTTTCTTCTTACAATGATCAATAAGTTGTTGTCAGTCAAGATCTTGTTGTTCTTTACAGTCTTCTACATAACATAGTGTGGAAGAAATGGCATTTCTCCCTTCTGTGTTTCCTTTATATTTGTTGCTGGTGTCCTGTCACCAGGCTGCTTGTTCTTCAGTGAGTTGCGAGTAGCCTCTGAAACTCAAAAACTTCATAACTTTGACCTGTAATTTCTCATCTTGTACTTAAGACTATACATCCATCCAATCCAGCCATTACCACTGCCTGACTTTGTCAGACATAGGTGCTTTTAGACTAAAGCCTCTGCCACTTCACCAATCTGAAGGCCTGTACATGTGCAGCTGTACATGTACTCAGCTAATTTTTCCATAATTTCTGACTTGAGATTCAAAATTCAAAGTGTTTATTGTCATGTGTACAGAAGAAATAGCATTTCTCTGTGCAAGGAAATTCTTCCTTTGCTGTCCATACACAAATGCCAAGTTAGATAGGGTTGAAGAAACAAGAAAAATAAGGATAAAAATAAGACAAGACATTAAGATAAATAAATATAAAAGGATAAAGATAGTGAACGATAAATAAATAAGTACAAAAATAAGTAAGTGAAGACAAGTGAGGTATGCAGATGTCAATGTACAAATGAGCTTAATGTGCAAAATGAACTTAGTGTGCAAAGTGTCCTGATGTGCAAATTGCAGTTGAGGTAGGTCAGCTGTTAAGGAGTCTGATAGCAGTGGGGAAGAAGGAGTTGTTGAGTCTGGGTGTTCTGGATTTCACACTTCTGAACCTTCGTCCCGAGGGCAGAAGTTTGAATAGTCCGTGTTGAGGGTGTGTGGGGTCTTCGAGGATGGAGGCAGCTCTCCTCTGGACTCTGTGATGGTAGTTGTTATCACTTTCTACAGGTGTTTGTGGTCCATAGCAGTAGTGCTGCCGTACCATGCAGTGATGCAGCTGGTCAATGTGCTCTCTGTAGAAGCTGCTGAGGATCTTGGCATAACAAATTTCCTCAGCTTTCTCAGGAAATACAGCCGCTGCTGAGCCCTCTTGACCAGCTGTGTGGTGTTCAGAGTCCAGGTGAGGTCCTCACTTATGTGAACGCCCAGACACCTAAAGCTGCTCGGCCTCACCCACTAAACAGCGGCTGGTGAGGCTCTTTTTCTTTCTCATGTCCACTATCATATCCTTTGTTTTATCAGTGTTGAGGGTAAGGTTGTTGTCCTCACACCATGACACCAGACCGGCCACCTCTCTCCTATAAGCCGCCTTGTCCCCACCAGTGATAAGACCGATCACTGCGGTGTCATCTGCGAACTTCAGTATGATGTTCTCTTTGTTGGAGTTGATACAGTCATGTATGAACAGGGTGTAAAGGATGGGGCTGAGGACGCAACCCTGTAGAACTTCAGTGTTTGTAATAATCCTGACAGACTGAGGCCTGCAGGTCAAAAAGTTCTGTAGCCAGTCACAGAGGGTGGTGTGCAGGCCGAGTGTAGACAGTCATCCCTCACAAACTCATTCACAAACTGTGTTGAAGGTGGAGCTGTAGTCAACAAATGTAGGAGTCATTATTTTCGAGGTGGGAGAGGTAATAGTGAAGGGCAGCAGCTATGGCGTTTGACATGGACCTGTTGGGAATATTGCTCTTATGTAGGCCAGCACCACTCTCTCAAAACACTTTGCAATGATTGGAGTGAGTGCAACTGGTCTGTAGTCATATAGGCAGGTGGCTGGGCTTTTCTTGGGGAGGGGGATGATAGTTGTGGTCTTGAAGCATATGGGAACGATGCTCTGGCTGAGGGAAAGGTTAAAGATGGAGGTCCAGGGATGTTGTCTGGTCCTGCTGCCTTGCAGGAGTTGATCTTCCTCAGGACCTTGTGTACTTGGTCTATTGAGACCGCTGGCGGTGGAGAGGGTCAGATGATCTGGGGGTTCTGGAAGGTCTTGGAGGGCTGTAAGGTCTCAGAGATCTGGGAGGTCTGGGGGGTCTCAAAGCAGGTGTTAAACACGTTGAGATCATCCGGCACACCGCCTGCAGAGCTGATGGTGTTGGTGGTGGCCCTATATTCTGTGATGTGCTGCAGGCCTTGCCACATCTGCCTGGGGTCAGTAGAAGAATAGAAGCCATCCAGCTTCTCTCTGTACTGCCTCTTAGCTGCTGTAATGGTTTTCCTCCGTCCATAGTTTGCAGCTTTGTACTCCATCTCATTGCCTGATCTGAATGCAAGAGACCGCATCATGTGTTGTACCTGACTGGTGATCCAGGGCTTCTAGTTGGGGAACTTTCTGATTTGTGTGGTGGGCACAATATTGTCATCACAGGCGCTGATGTACCCAGTCACATACTCAGCGTAGTCCTTTATGTTGACAGAACAGTCCTCCATAGTGGCTGCAGTTTGAACCACATCCCAATCTGTTTGAGCAAAAGAGTCCTGCAGGATGGTCTCAGTCTCTGGGGTCCAGAATTTAACAGGTTTGGTTACAGGGTATGTTTGTTTCAGCTTCTGTCTGTGTCAAAGGGAAATTGTGTTTATATAATGTGATCAGCTTCATGAAATGTATTCTTTAATTTTCAACTAAGCAAATGTCTACGTGGCTTTTGACATGAACTCTTCTGTGATAAACAACTTACAGCTTCCTCTTTCTGCACTGTAAAAAAGAAAAAGTTGAGAAAACGTAAAATTTCAAGGCAACATGATGCAAGAGATTTTTGAGTTTTCTCAACTTTTGCAACTGTTGTTGACTTAACTAAGATTTACAAGTTCTGCCAACTTGGTTCTTCTTGTTCACCTATATGTATCTATATAAACAAAGGAAAATGTATGCGATGTGATTATACTTGAAAGAACACTCAATGAATAGATATAGAATAAAACAAAGCACAATTCAATGTTATCTAAAAGCTTATTTATTTTGTTCAACAGTGCTTTCAGTACATTTCAGAATGTCATGGGAAGTAGGGTGAATTTCTGTTAAAAAAAAAAAAGAAAGAAAGAAAAAGAAATAACAAACAAACAAAAATGTGTTGCCAGTTTCTTTTTGGTGCTTTGAGCACCCCAGCAGAGACGTTAAAATTCCAGAGTCCAGAACCAAAAAAGCAAAGTGTCGAGCAACTTAATAATTCACGCACACACCCTGACCGTCTTGTAAAAGCTGAACATAACTATTGCACCTTAAATAGGGTAATTCCACAAACGATTGCCTATGTACCCAGACATTGACATTTTACATGGGCTTACTATAATGAACTATGGAAGTTAAAAGTTATTAGAAATGTTACCATCAATGAAGAGGAAACTAACAGGTAAAACACCAGTTCTATGCTTCATGTGAAGTGGAAAACACTATAACAAATCTTTTAAAATACTACAAGACAAATTTTCACCATATATTCTCAACAATACAGATTCATCTGACTAAAATTTACATTTCAAATAATGATTTATCCACTTCACCTTCATATTGTCCGACCAGGTCAAAATAAGATGGCCTCAATTGCTTTAAAGGTGTAACTCATCTGCTTTGGATAATCAATGTTGAGGGCATACAGAAGGCCAAAGAGGTATGCCAAGGCAGTAGAGAGATCTGGAATGTTATGTAGCACGATGTCCCCTTCCAACACAACTGCATGTTCTCGCACAGACGTATCGGCATCGTCATCTTGTAGGATGGTGAGGATGGCAACTGATACACCGTTCAACACTGGTTCCAAAATGTCAGTGATCTGAAGAAAAGTAAAATATGAATTATTGAAAGCTAAGAAAAACTAAAGACAAAACAAATTTCTAAAGATTTTAACTTTAACCTCTATACCATGCTGGTCATTTGACTCATAGAGGTTTTAAGAAGAACAAGCTTATTTTCCTTTAATTAATGCCACCTTGTGAGTTTTGTACAAAACACATTTTCTGCTATGGAACACCCAAACAATGCCCAGCTGCTGCTCAGCAGAAAAAAAAGGAGTGAGAGTTATGAAAACTTCAATCGCCACTATAAAATTATTTGGACTGCACTGAGGACGTGTACATTTCCATTTTGGATTAACTCATCCTTTAAAAACATCTAATAGCAATTAGTTTTACTTGCATTACTTTTTTGTACTTACTAAGCATTTCAGGAAAACCTCTGTTGCATCCTCTCTGAGGAAAATGGGCTGGCCTCTCAGTGCTGGTGGGACACCATGTCAGATGCCTAAAAAGTATTCAGTGGAAAACAAGAATTTCAATTAGTGTAGTAACATGGTGTACTATACACAATGCAAAATCAGAACTCTCATAGTAATGAAAATAAAGCACAGGTCAGACCCAGCAACACACAAAACTTACAAAAAAAACAACAACAACATCATGTTAACAATTTTACTTTCTATTTACAAATTAAAAGAAATACTGCCAAATAAGAACAAAGCAATGACTGATGACATTAATTTTTACTGACATGTCCACCGATGTGTTTTGTTTGAAGCCAACATCTTTTTCAGTTTCTGTTAAGAGAAAAGTATACTCTCTTCTAAAAATTTCAGATAAAGAAGCACTTCACTCACCTGTTCATCAAGTTTATGCAGGAGGTCTTCCATCTCCTCACAAAGAGCTCCCTTCTTAGACCGGTACAGTTTCAGCAGGCCAGGCACAAATTTGTTAAGGGATGCATTGAAGGTCCCCAGGAGGTCTTTGCTTGTGATCCGATGAAATTTTTCAGATATCTAAACAAGACATTCACAAAAATATTGTCATTTATTCAGCACAGAAAATTCCTGGGTAGCGGTCTTGGACAGTCTGCACCATGTTACAGTGGGGCAAAATAGTATTTAGTCAGCCACCGATTGTGCAAGTTCCCCCACTTAAAATGATGACAGAGGTCAGTAATTTGCACCAGAGGTACACTTCAACTGTGAGAGACAGAATGTGAAAAAAAAATCCATGAATTCACATGGTAGGATTTGTAAAGAATTTATTCATAAATTAGGGTGGAAAATAAGTATTTGGTCACCTCAAACAAGGAAAATCTCTGGCTCTCACAGACCTGCAACGTCTTCTGTAAGAAGCTTTTCTGTCCCCCACTCGTTACCTGTATGAATGGCACCTGTTTGAACCCATCATCTGTATAAAAGACACCCGTCCACAGCCTCAAACAGTCAGACTCCAAACTCCGCCATGGCCAAGACCAAAGAGCTTTCGAAGGACACCAGGAAAAGTATTGTAGACCTGCACCAGACTGGGAAGAGTGAATCTACAATAGGCAAGCAGCTTGGTGTGAAAAAATCAACTGTGGGAGCAATCATCGGAAAATGGAAGACATACAAGACCACTGATAATCTCCCTCGATCTGGGGCTCCACGCAAGATCTCATCCCGTGGGGTCAAAATGATAATGAGAACGGTGAGCAAAGATCCCAGAACCACACGGGGGGACCTGGTGAATGACCTGCAGAGAGCTGGGACCAAAGTAACAAAGGTCACCATCAGTAACACACTACAACGGCAGGGAATCAAATCCCGCAGTGCCAGACGTGTTCCGCTTCTGAAGCCAGTGCATGTCCAGGCCCGTCTGAAGTTTGCCAGAGAGCACATGGATGATACAGCAGAGGATTGGGAGAATGTCATGTGGTCAGATGAAACCAAAGTAGAACTTTTTGGTATAAACTCAACTCGTCGTGTTTGGAGGAAGAAGAATACTTAGTTGCATCCCAAGAACACCATACCTACTGTGAAGCATGGGGGTGGAAACATCATGCTATGGGGCTGTTTTTCTGCCAAGGGGACAGGACGACTGATCCGTGTTAAGGACAGAATGAATGGGGCCATGTATCGTGAGATTTTGAGCCAAAACCTCCTTCCATCAGTGAGAACTTTGAAGATGAAACGAGGCTGGGTCTTCCAACATGACAATGATCCAAAACACACCGCCCGGGCAACAAAGGAGTGGCTCCGTAAGAAGCATTTGAAAGTCCTGGAGTGGCCTAGCCAGTCTCCAGACCTCAACCCCATAGAAAATCTGTGGCGGGAGTTGAAAGTCCGTGTTGCTCGGCGACAGCCCCAAAACATCACTGCTCTCGAGAAGATCTGCATGGAGGAATGGGCCAAAATACCAGCTACTATGTGTGCAAACCTGGTAAAGACCTATAGTAAACGTTTGACCTCTGTTATTGCCAACAAAGGTTATGTTACAAAGTATTGAGTTGTATTTTTGTTATTGACCAAATACTTATTTTCCACCCTGATTTACGAATAAATTCTTTACAAATCCTACCATGTGGATTCATGGATTTTTTTTTCACATTCTGTCTCTCACAGTTGAAGTGTACCTCTGGTGCAAATTACTGACCTCTGTCATCATTTTAGGTGGGGGAACTTGCACAATCGGTGGCTGACTAAATACTTTTTTGCCCCACTGTATATGCCTGACTGTGTTATCAACAGCAAAACCTACTTCAAAAATCTCTCATGAATACGTATTTTGCACAGGAATAGAAATACCCTCCACAAAACCCAGTATCAATATGCAAATACATATTATGTTCTAAGTTGCACCAAAATCTGTGACCAATCAGATTCTGTGACCTGCCTTAGTATTCTTTCCCTAACCATCTCAGTCTATAGAAGTCCTATTTCCAGCACTAAAAGAAAAACAAAAAAAAAACCCAAAAAAACCCAAAATATGCCAAGTCAAAATTATGAGATTACCTTTCTGTTTCACAATTTTGATTTAGCATGGGGACTCTTTTCTTGAAAGAAATTTCTTTACACATTTTCTGTGTAAAGAAAAGTTCAGGGTAAGGATTTCAATGTAACACTGGCAAGGGTCTTGACTGGAATAGTAGCACAATATAATAAAGTTGGCCAATGCATTACCCCAGCAAATACTGTACTACTTCAATATAGTCAATCTAGTATAAATCATGCCCAATTTGAATAATAATTAAATTATAAATAGATTAGGACAGTCTTACCTCCTCAGAGTAAAACAGCGCAGGTCATCTCTCCTGGACACACACTGGACACCATAGGCTGACACTCCACGACCTCTCTCCGCCTGAGAAAAAATGTTTGCAATAATGAAACATTTCAATATAATGTAGGAAAAAAAATGAGAAAAAAAAACGAGTTACGGATCGGACTCCCTGATCCTTACTGCGCATGTGCAAAGTTGGACCGTACAGATCGCGTCTACCCGTGGAATTGTACATAAAATCAATACTCCACCAACAAAAAGGCTCTCAAAACAATACAATACTTTCCACAGCTTTGAAGGATGGGTCAGGTGTATCCTTCGTGGCCCACCCTATGCCAGAATTCATAGCGCGGCCCAGCCGATTCTAGTTTCCAACAATGGCGGAAGCCACTTAGTTTTAATATTACTCTTATTACCCTTTCTGGGTCACAAAGTAAACTTTTAAGATATTTTCAGGCGAGAATGTAGCTGTGTAAATTTCAAATATCTGCTCAGTTTATTAAGACAACACATATTTGCAAACATGCTTCTACGTTTTCGGAGACGTCTGTTACCAGCTAGCTGGCATATCATTTTCAACCCCCCCCGCGCGGTCCTTCGCTAGCTTAAACATGATATATAAGTCACTTAGATAACTTAAATATGTTATTGTTTGGCTTTTTTTCAGTGTTTTACTCATTCCACCCTCCTGGGTCCTGAGGAGGATGCAGCCTAGGCGCTTGTAGAAAATCCTAATAGTAGATCTCGTTAGCTTACCTGCTAGGGCAAATAGTCAGCTTGTCCTGTCCAAAAATTGTCAAAAAATACACTCCAACTTCAGACCAGGTAAAATCCGTAATGGTCGAAAAATTGTAATTTCCATCCAACTTTGGCCACGTTTCGTCAAATTTTCTTAGCAGGTTTTCAATCCAGAACACATTGACAAACCACTATCTATCACAGAGCTCAGGTCTGCTCAGGCTCGTTTGGTCTAGTTGAAACTTAGCAAAGACCACGTGTGCCAGTCATCTACGGGGTTTCCCACTGGTTCCCAACTTGACTCAAAAAATCTACTCAAAAGATGATAATGATGCTCTTTAGAAAATCTTAGTTAGGACAACAATGGAAGAAATTTGTTGGGCAGACAAGCTTTTTAGGTTGTAAATGGAAAGTTTTATTTCTAAGTCAGTTTAATTTGAAAACTTTGATCAAATCAACAATTACTAGTTATCGTTTTTACAATGTGTAAGAACATGCAGATTTAGAAAAAGGGGAACCTCAGCTCAGAGTTCTTATTCTAAGAACTCTGAGCTATTTGTACACACACACACACACACACACACACACAGAAAAGTATAAATAAAGCACACAGACAGTGATGAGACGCAGGGCGTGCGTCCATGACTGCCCTCGCGAGTGAAAGCCAACTGCAGTGTTTGTGTTTTCTAACTCGGGTGTCTAAGCTGAAGAACTACAGGGTGATTTAAAGAAATCCCCTGTCAGTCTGTAAGTACATGAACAGAGAGATGTGATGGGACTGTCCAAAGTGGGGGCATGATGCAGCCCTGTATTAACCGTGTATGTTGCTGTAAACATGATGCAGGGTGTTCTTATCACGGGTAGGAATGGCCACATGTTGGTGATATTTGGGGAGTACAGTCCACAAGTTGCACTTATTGAAGTCACCAGCGACAATAAAAGCAGTGTCTAAATGAGTTGTCTCTAATGCACTGATGACTTCGTGGAGTTTGCCGAGCGCTGCTGCCGAGTTAGCTCACAGTGGGATGTAAACAATGGCCAAAAACACAGCTGAGAACTCCCGCAGCAGATAGTAAGGGCAGAATTTCAGCATTAAAAACTCCACGTCTGGTGAACAGTATTTGTTGACAGTCTGCACGTCTCCACACCAGGAGTTGTTAATAAACGCACACACCTCTCCTGAAAGCCTTTCCAGAGGCTGTGGTCCGGTCTCCTTGGAGTGAGCGCAGTATTCTCTTTTCTCCCGCTGTGTTGTGATCCTGGCTCGTATTTCGTCAAGTTTGTTTTCCGGGGACCGCACGTGGGCCAGTAAGAGGCCGGATAGTGGCGGTCGGCTAGCCAAAGCTTTTAGCCTAGCATGGAGCCCTCCCCTCTTGCCTCGTTTGCATTGTTGTCTCCGAAGCGCTCTCCCGGGGTTGGCTGGCTCACTTGGACTCTTGGCCTTCCTGGGAGTGGTGGCGGTCGCGGTGACTGCCGGCGCGAACAATAGCTGAAAGTTCCAGTGGTTGAGTCTGACTGCTGTAGGACTGAGAAGAGTCCATTAAATAAGGTCAGAAACGGCAAATTTCTGTGTCAGCGAATGCCCTTTGCTGCTAGCCATACCTTTTCTCCAGGTCAGTAATTGGGCACAGGCAAGCGATGTTGATTGGCATACCTCTTGTTTTGAGTGGCTGTCTTGAGCAGAGCCTCCCTGGTCTTGGTCCAAATTCAATTCAATTCAATTCAATTCAATTCAATTCAATTCAATTTTATTTATACAGCTACAAATCACAGCAACAGTCACCTCAAGGCGCTTTATATTGTAAGGTAGACCCTACAATAATACATACAGAGAAAAACCCAACAATCAAATGACCTCCTATGAGCAGCACTTTGGCGACAGGGGGAAGGAAAAACTCCCTTTTAACAGGAAGAAAACTCTGGCAGAACCACGCTCAGTGAAGGGTGGGGCCATCTGCTGCGACCGGTTAAGAGAGGGTGAGAGAAGGAAGACAGGATAGAAGATATGCTGTGGAAGAGACACAGAGATTATTAACAGATATGATTCAATGCAGAGAGGTCTATGAACACATACTGAGTGACAAAGGTGACTGGAAAGGAAAAACTCAATGCATCATGGGAATCCCCCGGCAGCCTACGTCTATTGCAGCATAACTAAGGGAGGATTCAGGGTCACCTGGTCCAGCCCTAACTATATGCTTTAGCAAAAAGGAAAGTTTTAAGCCTAATCTTAAAAGTAGAGATAGTGTCTGTCTCCCGAATCCAAACTGGAAGCTGGTTCCACAGAAGAGGGGCCTGAAAACGGAAGGCTCTGCCTCCCATTCTACTTTTAAATACTCTAGGAACAACAAGTAGGCCTGCAGAGCGAGAGCGAAGTGCTCTAATAGGGTGATATGGTACTACAAGGTCATTAAGATAAGATGGGGCCTGATTATTTAAGACCTTGCCGGGGTTCCACAGCTTACTGGGGCAGTACGCGGGGATGCGATCGCGGTCTGTAGATTTTTGTAACGTTTGCGCGGCGCTCAGCGGTGACGCGGGGTCGACCAATTCTGACTCTGGGGGGAAGGAGGTGGCGGGGACTTCAATGGAAGCCCCACTGCCTCCCGTTGTGCACCCCACGGAAGATTTTCCACTGAAGCAGTCTCGGGACAACACCCTACGCTCAGCCTACGACCAAGTGATGGATATTGATGGTCGCTTTGTGCGCCCTGATGCCGCGCAGACTTACCCCCATTTCCAATTGTGGAATGATCGGCTTTATTATTATTATTATTATTATTATTATTATCATTATTATTATTATTTATCGAGTGAGCCGCGACACTCACACTAATGAGATCCGGACACAGTTGTTGGTACCGCAAAGCTGCCGGGAAACGATTTTCCAGGCAACTAATTCAAACCCCATGGCAGGGCATTTGGGTTGTGAGAAGACTCTGGAGCGCATTATGGCCCGATTCTATTGGCCAGGCATTTGGGCCGACGTGTGCCGCTGGTGTGCGTCGTGCCCAGAATGCTAGCTGTTTAACCAGTCAGCGGTGCCGAAGGCACCATTGCGCCCTTTTCCACTGATGGAGATCCCGTTTGAGCGCATTGGCATGGATCTCATCGGGCCATTTCACCGAAGTGCACGCGGCTATCACTTTGTGTTGGTCCTGGTGGATTACGCAATGTGACACCCGGAAGCAGTGCCGCTGCACACCATTTCAGCGAAGAGCGTGGCGCAGGCACTGTTTCAGGTCATCTCCCGGGTCGGTGTTCTGAAAGAAATACTGACTGACCAGGGCAAGTCGTTCATATTGTGCACGTTGTGGGAACTGTATGAATTATTGGGAATTAAATGTATTCAGCCCAGCATCCCTCAGATTGATGGGCTTGTAGAGAGGCTGAATAAGACTTTAAAGTCCATGATTCGTAAGTTTATTGATGAACAAAATTGGGATCGCTGGCTAGACCCTCTGTTGTTTGCAGTGTGGGAGGTACCCCAGGCCTCCACGGGATTTTCTCCCTTTGAATTACTATATGGTAGACGGCCACGGGGGGTGCTCGACCTGATTAAAGAAAACTTGGAGGAAAGGTTGAGCCCCGCCAAGAATGAAATTCAATACGTTCTGGACCTGAGAGCAAAGCTGCACAGGCTGGGGAGGGAGAGTAGGCTCGGGCTTGAGTGGCCCCGGCCTCAGTCGGGCGGTGGGGAAGCTGTGGCGGGGGCGTGGTTTGCCGGCCTGCTGCAGAGGAGGGGTGACACAGTGAGCTCTCTGGGCGGCACGGCGGCGGGGAGGGAATAGGTGTACAGGACTGTTTTAATGAGGGAGATGTGTCTTATGTGTGTCCGCAGTAAGAAGGAGCAGATGATGCTGGGAGAGAGTCGGAGTGGCTGCATCCCAGGCGGGTGCCAAAAACCGCAGATTATTTCTCAATAAAAGACAGTCTAAGCATTAACCAGTCGTGTGTGCATGGGTCCTGTGTTACAATCAGTTAAAAATGGATCAAATTAAATAAATCTGAAAAAACAAGACAAAACCCCACCTACCTGGAGATCATAGGTTCGGAAGAGCTGAGACAGAACATCAGACACTTTCCCTGTGCAAGCAGCTTTCTTTCTGAATAAGCTCTGGAGCCGGGGGGCATGTTGGTCCAACACAGCATAAAAGTGGTTCTTTAGGTAGAGGTTTGTAATTCTGTGGAATTCTGCACAGATCTGAACACACAAAATAAATTTACAAGTTACGATTAGTCTACAAATCTTTGCAAAATACATCAAAATCCTTACACTACCATGGCCTATCCATTCGCTTCCGCTTATCCTTTTCAGGGTCGCGGGGGGCGCTGGAGCCTATCCCAGCTGTCATAGGGTGAGAGGCGGGGTACACCCTGGACAGGTCGCCAGTCTGTCGCAGGGCCAACACACAGGGACAGACAACCATTCGCACTCACATTCACTCGCATATTCACACCTAGTGGCCATTTGGATTATCCAATTAACCTATCCCCACAAATTAGGCCTATACCATGGCCTAATTTGTATTAATTCAGACAGGCCACATAACTGAAATCAATATAATATACATCTTGTTATATGCATTATCTAAGGAAACCTTCTTACCTCAGATTCCAATTTCAGAGCAGGCCAGCGATCCAGGATGTCACCTACTGATAGGTCATCACTGATGATCTCTTTGTGTCGCAAGGCAAATGTGGTATGCATCAGCTTTTTAATCAGGACGTGATTCTTTTCACTTTTCTTGACTTCATCCACAATCTGTAGTCTTAGCTGCTCAAGGCTAACAGCATCTTCACCCCTTGGGAAATTCGGCAGAAAATTTACTTCTGCCTTTTAAGGTCTTTTAATGTCAGTGTGTGGTGACTGCTTGTCCAGGTCATTTCTACTTCTCTTTCCAGAATTCAAAGCTACCTCTTGAAATCCAGCCCGACTCAATTTAGCACGATATTTCCCCATCTTAAACTAGGCTATTTTTCCACCCATACCAGCCTGTCTGATCCAGGCTCCTTCAGACAAGGATGCTTAGTGACAAGTGCTTCAGCTACCACTGATATGTCCCGATCACTGGGATATGCTTTTAAACTATGTATTTTAGCTGCAAGAGTTTCAAGAATGTCATGCTTTTGTCCCCTACACAACTTGAGAGGCTTTCCTGTTCTCTCATAAGCAACATCACCCTCACCAAGTATGAGTTCTACCTCATAGGAAAATGTAGGAATTGGGAAATCCTGAGGCCATCTTTCAACCCTGTCGGGAGTCATGGCATGGGGTAGTATTATTGTGTCATCTGATGCTACTGAACTATCATCACTCTCTGGTCTAACAACTTTTACAACAGCTTTCTGTGGAAGCTCCTCAATATCTAGAAGTGAACAAAGCTGCCTGTCAAAGTCTTGGTCTTCGTATGATAAGTTAAAGTCTTAGTCAAGTTTTAACTTAAATAAATGTCTTTTAGCTGATCCACAGATTCTGGACGTGAGAATAAAGTCAGTTTTCTCACAGTTTCTTTTGAGACATGAACCTGAAGTAGGGCTGGAGCAGACATTTCCTAGAAAGGAAAAGAGAAGAGTAGTAGTTGCTCTTTTTTTCACCCTGATCTATTTGGCTGCATGTGGCTTATTCCAAAAGCAATATTAATCTTGCAAATGTCTGATTAAAATGAATCTTTTTTGTGTCAACAACAGATGTCCATCAACAGTATATGCTGTCAGACTTACTGTATCGTTTAGCTCCGGCAGCTGATACACCGAAAAACTGTCTGTTAATGTCACCTCAAATGACCTCAAATGCTCAATGTACCAGCATTCGTAATTCCTGCAAAACAAGGAAATGGAATTGTTTACAAGCAGAAGATATTCAATCCTGCTGAATGTTGGAAGTCCTCCAGTCTGGCCTGCAGAGACAAACATTCCATTTGCATACTCTGTTCCATTTAGGGAGGTGTATATGTTTTGGCTGTCTGTCTTAGTCTTGATAAAATCATGAGTTGTGCTAATAAGCTCACATTTAGTATAACACATTATTAGTCCCAGCAGAAGCGCGCACTAAAGCTAAGCCCTGCTCATACATTTCTAATCTCTTACTACTTTAAAAGAAGTCTTTAGCAGGCATTTCTAGAGTGCTACTTGTGCTACTTGAGGCAAAGTTGCAACTTGGACACAGGTGACACTTGAAGGTTGTGCTTGCGGTTGGAAAAACAAGGGTCCATTGAGGTGATATGCCATCATATGCTGATTCCTGGTTGCAAGTGTTTTCAAAACATTCTTGAAATTCTTTGTATCCTGAATCACTTCTTTGAAAAAACGATGTTTTCCCTCAAATCTCATGATCCACAGGTTAATCAACGGACTGAAGTGCTTTGTTAGCTCAGGATAATGCTCAATGTAGTGATGCTTGGGTTTGAGCTTAAAATCAGGAAACACTGTTTTGAGGCCTTGGCTGTGCTCCTTTATTTTGGTTTGCAGGTACTGAATAGATTCTTCTGTGAAAGATGGAGACAATACAAGCTGTACAACTTCTTTGAGATCCATCATTGTTGCCCATACTTCATCTTGCTCAGGGACTTTAATACCACTTATGGTGGGAAGTAATCTCAACAAGGTGGAGTTTTCATTCCCGTTTCCCCCCAATGCTTAGCTTGGATGCAAAATTCTTGGGAATCGGTTGGTGGTATGGAAATGTGTGGGTTTTTGTATTAAGATATTCCAAAGAAAAATATTTTCGCCGAATCAGTTCTCCGATGCACAGCACCAACTCCACAGGCACAATTCCTTCAAAAAGATCGTGCAGTATCTGGTGGGAAAATAGTGATGGGATGAAAGTGCTGCAGTGCTTTTCTGAGGGGACAATCATCTCTTACACCGACATGGTTTAAATTATCTTCTTGTACAGTTTTTTCCACAAGAAGATCTCACGGTGAATTCACCTTCAGAAACTTCAGTGGTCTGCATCTGATCTGCAGTGCAACAGCAGAATCTGCAAAAATGATGTGCTCTGAAAGACTGGACAAAGCCGGCAAGGCCATGAGCAGCTAAATTATCAGCTGCCACAAAGAGCACAGAAGCCTTGTTGCATTCACCGAGGGTTTCTATGAAGAGGCTGTCCCGAATTCTAAATATTGAGGATAAGAACAAACCAACACTGGCCCAGAAGAGCGAAGTCAAACAATGAGTTTATTGAACACACGCGTGAGAAGATGTACACTGCAACACATCAGCATAGATCTTCGCCCAAAAATACACTTCAGACTGCTTTTAATACATCGGGGTTCCACCCCTTCATGCGTTAACAAGAATATGACATCCATCAGTTACAGTAAATGGTCAATTAAAAAGCTAAAAACAGACAGAGAAGTAGGGATGGGTATCGTTTAGGTTTTATCCGATACCGGTGCCAAATCGGTGCTTTTGAAACGGTGCCGGTGCTCAAACGGTGCTCAAACCGGTGCTTAAAGAACACAAAATTGGTCCAAAAACCTCTCATGTTCAGCTGGTTTTTTGTAAAAAGATAACAATGTTAGCCTTTTCTGCAGCTATGGGGCATATATGGTATCACTCTTGGCTGGAAGCAGTGCTTAATCAATGGAAAAAACACAAACTTTGTCCAAAACCTCTCATGTTTAACTGTTTTCCACTTTTTCTTTGGTCATTTTAGCCTTTTTGGCCAGGGTGAAGGGAGCATCTGCCATCAAACAAGAAGACAGCTGCATGTAGCTATGATGAGGTTTGCTAGTTCACTTTACATGCATTAATGTAATAACGTGGTTAGCCTACTCAACGTAAATTACACACTAACAACATTAAGCTACTCACGCAGAGAAGAACGGCTGCTGCTGCCATCATCATCCTCATCATTTCTGCTACACTGGCAGGGCTAGGGGCCAGGACTCTCCTCTTCGGGTTTTTTGGGGGATATTGCTAACTCCGGGTCAGATAACAGGCAACCCACGCACAGTAGATGCGCTCGGTGTGAGGTCTCGCAGCATGCTATCATACGGCGCATTTCTGGACTTTTTAAAAAAACGCTATGCGTCGACAGGTGTTTCATCGGATTTGAGGTGTTACCTCCTTTGACAGTATCACAGTATCAGCTTAAAGCACTTGTTGCAGGCTGCTGAGTTTGCATCTTTTGTTGTGAAGTACAGCCAGACTTTTGACCGCTTCGCCTTGGGCACTTTTTAATCCGTAGCTCTGCATAAAAGAACGCACGTACCTGGACCCGCCTACTATCCTCGGAAACGTAAAATTATTGGCTAGAAGTGTATCACAGCTCAGGAAAAAAAGCACCGAAATAAAGCACCGAAATGTGCGCTGCTTTTCGGTCTGGTTACTACCGTTTATGTCAGAACCGGTGCCATGATGGCACCGGACACCGGTACCCATCCCTACAGAGAAGTTCATCGTTCTATCACATTCTTCCATACATGGCAATTTGTTTCACCCTCCAGATGGTCCCTGTGGGCTTGCAATCTTCTCGACTCCTCTTCTGTCACCTGTTACTAGGCAAACTCAAATGCAGTTAGAAGCTAAAAGAATTCCAGGCCTTTGGCCTGGCCTATCTTTTTTATGATTTGTGTTTGTAAGCGTGTATGCCTTTTTAACCTTCTGTTGCTCCAAGTCACTTACACCATGGATTGTCGGGACATCACGCCAAACGAAGCTTAAGAACTTTAAATAGACTGAGCATCAACTCTTCATGAGCACAATGCAATGTGTGTAGAAAATGATTATAGCCACACCTGTAATAAAGTATTAATCTAATGCCAGTAGCTTTTAATGAACGTTTTAATGCAATGTTAATGATGAAAGCTATATGTAGCAGTAAAATATTTTCTTTATTCCCACAAGGCCCTCCTGCTCCAGAGTTTGCAAATCTTTCAACAAAGGGGAAAGAACATTTGCAGGTCAGAAACTTTGCACAGCAAAGCTAGTTGTATAACATGTAGGCTTGACCCATACT
The DNA here is from genome assembly GCF_057381845.1 of Rhamphochromis longiceps. Classification (NCBI taxonomy): domain Eukaryota; kingdom Metazoa; phylum Chordata; class Actinopteri; order Cichliformes; family Cichlidae; genus Rhamphochromis; species Rhamphochromis longiceps. The sequence goes on from NC_140565.1 coordinate 2,165,937, forward strand.
TACTTGGTAGATTGGCAAGTAACCAATACACCGCAGTAAGTTTGTGGATCTTTCTAGCTATGCCTAAAGGATTGGCTAGCTCAATGTCATCCACATACAAAATCAGTGACAACCTCAGCTCTCCGGCTGCTGACAGAAACTGGTTCTCTTTTAAATATGTCCCATCTGTATAGGACATGTACACCCCAGGTGGTGATTGTTTAGCTTCTTTGATTTTATCAAGAATATCAGTATTTTTGAACATACTCTTGAGCTCTGCAATACTGGGACATACAGGGAGTGCAGAATTATGAGGCAAGTTGTATTTTTGAGGAATAATTTTATTATTGAACAACAACCATGTTCTCAATGAACCCAAAAAACTCATTAATATCAAAGCTGAATGTTTTTGGAAGTAGTTTTTAGTTTGTTTTTAGTTTTAGCTATTTTAGGGGGATATCTGTGTGTGCAGGTGACTATTACTGTGCATAATTATTAGGCAACTTAACAAAAAACAAATATATACCCATTTCAATTATTTATTTTTACCAGTGAAACCAATATAACATCTCCACATTCACAAATATACATTTCTGACATTCAAAAACAAAACAAAAACAAATCAGCGACCAATATAGCCACCTTTCTTTGCAAGGACACTCAAAAGCCTGCCATCCATGGATTCTGTCAGTGTTTTGATCTGTTCACCATCAACATTGCGTGCAGCAGCAACCACAGCCTCCCAGACACTGTTCAGAGAGGTGTACTGTTTTCCCTCCTTGTAAATCTCACATTTGATGATGGACCACAGGTTCTCAATGGGGTTCAGATCAGGTGAACAAGGAGGCCATGTCATTAGTTTTTCTTCTTTTATACCCTTTCTTGCCAGCCACGCTGTGGAGTACTTGGACGCGTGTGATGGAGCATTGTCCTGCATGAAAATCATGTTTTTCTTGAAGGATGCAGACTTCTTCCTGTACCACTGCTTGAAGAAGGTGTCTTCCAGAAACTGGCAGTAGGACTGGGAGTTGAGCTTGACTCCATCCTCAACCCGAAAAGGCCCCACAAGCTCATCTTTGATGATACCAGCCCAAACCAGTACTCCACCTCCACCTTGCTGGCGTCTGAGTGGGACTGGAGCTCTCTGCCCTTTGCCAATCCAGCCACGGGCCCATCCATCTGGCCCATCAAGACTCACTCTCATTTCATCGGTCCATAAAACCTTAGAAAAACCAGTCTTGAGATATTTCTTGGCCCAGTCTTGACGTTTCAGCTTGTGTGTCTTGTTCAGTGGTGGTCGTCTTTCAGCCTTTCTTACCTTGGCCATGTCTCTGAGTATTGCACACCTTGTGCTTTTGGGCACTCCAGTGATGTTGCAGCTCTGAAATATGGCCAAACTGGTGGCAAGTGGCATCTTGGCAGCTGCACGCTTGACTTTTCTCAGTTCATGGGCAGTTATTTTGCGCCTTGGTTTTTCCACACGCTTCTTGCGACCCTGTTGACTATTTTGAATGAAACGCTTGATTGTTCGATGATCACGCTTCAGAAGCTTTGCAATTTTGAGACTGCTGCATCCCTCTGCAAGATATCTCACTATTTTTGACTTTTCTGAGCCTGTCAAGTCCTTCTTTTGACCCATTTTGCCAAAGGAAAGGAAGTTGCCTAATAATTATGCCCACCTGATATAGGGTGTTGATGTCATTAGACCACACCCCTTCTCATTACAGAGATGCACATCACCTAATATGCTTAATTGGTAGTAGGCTTTCGAGCCTATACAGCTTGGAGTAAGACAACATGCATGAAGAGGACTATGTGGACAAAATACTCATTTGCCTAATAATTCTGCACTCCCTGTATACTACTGTGGGCCCACTAGAACCTAGAGAGTATTGGACAGATATTACTAGAGGGTAATGGCTCCTCACAAAGGTTTTCCTCCGCTTAGCAGTGGATAACACTGCACCTGCTGTAGCTGCATTAACAAAAACATTTGTGTTCATAACAGCTTCCACCAACTCATTCAGTACAACTTCACTCACTGGTGCAGGGTTAGGGGATGTGCAGAATGTTGGTAATAGAGTCTCTCACAAGAGGTTTTGACAGTGAGAATATCAGCAACAAGTCGTCAATGATGTTCTGTATGGCTCTCTCTGACACATGAAGAACACCGTACATTTTTAAGAAGAAGGAAGACAAGTTGTTTTTCAACTGAGTTTACAGTTCCTCAGTGTCATGTGTGGACTCGGAAGGATTAGAGGAAGGACTTCCAAGTTCATAGTCATAGTTTGAGGGACCAGCATCCTCATATTCAACATTACTCTGTAAAGGATGGTTAGCAGCTTCTTTAAGGATAATTTCACACTTAAAGGCTGAAATATCACCATCAGGGTGACACCTACTTCTATGGGTATTGAAGGACGAATACACATTAGTACGGTAGTGACTATTTTTTAAAGGGCAATCCAATGTCTCATGCTGTTTTAGATGTGTCCTTAAGTGACTAAGGAGATTTTTTTTATCATTGAATGGTTGGCTACAACCACAAAGAGAGCAAAGAAATACTGCACTTTGATCTCTACTTTGCACAACTTTCTGAGAATATATCCGTGGGGTTAGGGTTATGTATCCGTCCAAATGAATTTTCAAAGGATGCACTGACTGAAATGTGCAGATACAGCAATCATATGGACATGGCAAAGGACTGACTGAGGAAACATTGCTATGATGTAACCAATAGTGCTCAAGCACCTTTATCTGTTTTCCAAAGATAAGATCACAAAGTTTGCACTTGTAGGCCATTGTATGATTTTTTTTTTACTTGTGTTCTACAGAAAAGTAACTGTGGAAGTGCTGTCAATGTTTTTTTTCTCATTTTTAGCAATCAACATACCAAAATAGTATCTTTCTACACCAGCAAGGATTTTCAGCCTTAACCTGAAAAGAGAGAGAAAGAAATAGTTATAATACCTTATTGTCCAGCGTTTTGTCACTTTTTGACATAATCAGTTATCAAACACTGTATACATACAGGTGCTCTAACAACAACCACTTTTTAAACATTTTCTAATACCATCACATAGATATACAAACTAGACAAAGAGTCACAAACACCATATTAAAACTGGAACAACAAGGAAAATGTCATGCAGGGATTACTGGTGTGTTTACGGAGCGGACACAAAAGCAGACAAATGAGAGACAGAACTGACTCTTCAAAAAAAAAAAAAAAAGCAAGCCGTTTATTTCAGGGTGATGTCCAAAAACATAAAAGCAAGGCAAGGTGAAACTAGGGCGAAAATAAACTAAAACCTAAACTGGGGAAAACCTAAACTAACTATGAAAACAATAACGAGAGACAGGAACATGAAACTTAACAGGGACATGCAAACATGAAAGTGAAAAAAGTCTAAACATGAGCATGAACGTGAACCTGAGCAGTAGCAGAAATTCTGTGACTTTGACATGAAGATAAATAGACACTGAACAGACGAAGACAGAGGACTTAAATACGTAGAAGGGAAAAGAGGGAAGTGGAAACACCCGGGGAAATACAGCTGACACAAATGAACCTGAATGCAACAGGGTAAGTACAACAAAACAAACTGAACATGGAACGCCAGACTCTTCACAGTAAAACAGAAACAAGAAAGGGATGTAGCCAAGACAACACGAGCTTGACAAATAGAACATGGAACATGCAGAAATACATGGGGAGACACCAAACTGAAGTGGAGACTCAAGGAAACAGATTAGGGGAATGAGGGCATGGACATAAAAGTAAAACACAGAAGACAAGACCGACCATACAGAGAACAGACAAGACACATAACCAAGGTGACAGATGAAACATAACTAACCCAGAACTCAACTAAACCTTAACTAATAATAACAACAGAGGAATTTCACCTTATTTCAATATAAAATCAAAAATAAACTGAAAATGCTGGGCCACAGACCCAGCCCTGACAGAAAAAGAAGACTATAACTAAGTCTTTCTAATGTACACTCAGGTTCAGAATAAAATAATTTAAAAAAAAACCTGTTTGGTAAATATATTATTGATGGGTTCAACCTCAAGTTAACCTGAAATAGACCAGGCACAACAACTTAATAGTTCAGAAGATTCAACATTCCTACTTGTATACGCAATTATTTGCAACCCAAACCAAGTTCTACCGCCTAATTATATAATGATTGATCACTGCTTTTGTATATATCATCCTGTGCCTACAATATTGATGCCCCAGTTTTAATATGTACAATTCCAGAGAACTAAACATAGCTGTCAAGCTCCACCAGTTGGCAAATGAGTTAGCTAAGCAGCGCAGCAGTGCAACAAAGATTCAACAATTTATCCACAAGGCAGTTTATTAGTGGTGGGCGAATCGAACCAAATATCGATAGTATCAATCCCAAGTCTGGATCGGATCGATACTAGCCTGGTTAGATCGATTCTTTAGTTTGAGTTCTGCTTGTTTGCTATGCTGTGCTTTCGGCAAAAACGAAACAGCCAGGTCGCTGGACTCGCCGTTCCTGTGTCAGCGGAGAGTAGGCACACTTTGCTGCCCCCCCCCCCACCTTATGTTTCGGTGTTGTGCTGACACGTCACGTGACTTAGACACTTTTGGGGTTATTAAGTTGTTTACATGTTAATTATATTTTTAACAATTGTTTTTGTTGTTGAAATTTAATTGTAATTTTTGTATTATAGTTTATCAACAGTTTTTGTTTTCATTTGTTTACTGGTTTGCGTGCACTTAAGATTAACAAAAAAAAAAAAAAAATAGATCGCCACCATGGCAGACCCGATGGCATTTTCATGCTTCGCCGCATTATTTATTCTTACAATAATCACACAGCTGCTGTATGTGATGGACCGAGCAGTGAAGGAAACTTAGGCACAGGTTAAAGTCCAAAAAAATGATTTTTTATTTAACCCAAAAAACATAATTGGTTAAATCATGCAAAAAGAATCAAACTCTTGGGCCCATAAAAGAGGTCAAAATAACAAAACTCTACTCAAAGTTGACAACACAACTGATAACTCAAACAAACTGACCTAATGTAAGGAGACAAAGGGGAAACATAAATAGTGGCTGATCAGCCCATAAAAACAGGAGAAGGGGTAAAACACAAAACCTAACTAAACCAAACATAATGAACTCCAATTCCCCCCCCCCCCCCCATGGTCCTGAGTTATGGCATGAACCAATTTGTAGTCTTCCTTTGAAGCTCGCTCCGCCCCTTTTCCACCTCTTGGCTCCTTAATCAAGGGACTGGAACAGCTGCAACTACGGTAACTCAGAAAACAAAAGATTAATCATACATAACAGTGTAAACTACAATGTGCGCACTTATTTTAGAATGCAGTGTTATGTGGATATGTGAATTAACTCTAAACCAAAACCAGTTATTTGTCCTGTAAATTAATTCCTATATTTAAAGAAAGACATGTGAATGCAATGTTACTTACAGTGGGGCAAAAAAGTATTTAGTCAGCCACCGATTGTGCAAGTTCCCCCACCTAAAATGATGACAGAGGTCAGTAATTTGCACCAGAGGTACACTTCAACTGTGAGAGACAGAATGTGAAAAAAAAATCCATGAATCCACATGGTAGGATTTGTAAAGAATTTATTCGTAAATCAGGGTGGAAAATAAGTATTTGGTCAATAACAAAAATACAACTCAATACTTTGTAACATAACCTTTGTTGGCAATAACAGAGGTCAAACGTTTACTATAGGTCTTTACCAGGTTTGCACACAGTAGCTGGTATTTTGGCCCATTCCTCCATGCAGATCTTCTCGAGAGCAGTGATGTTTTGGGGCTGTCGCCGAGCAACACGGACTTTCAACTCCCGCCACAGATTTTCTATGGGGTTGAGGTCTGGAGACTGGCTAGGCCACTCCAGGACTTTCAAATGCTTCTTACGGAGCCACTCCTTTGTTGCCCGGGCGGTGTGTTTTGGATCATTGTCATGTTGGGAGACCCAGCCTCGTTTCATCTTCAAAGTTCTCACTGATGGAAGGAGGTTTTGGCTCAAAATCTCACGATACATGGCCCCATTCATTCTGTCCTTAACACGGATCAGTCGTCCTGTCCCCTTGGCAGAAAAACAGCCCCATAGCATGATGTTTCCACCCCCATGCTTCACAGTAGGTATGGTGTTCTTGGGATGCAACTCCGTATTCTTCTTCCTCCAAACACGACGAGTTGAGTTTATACCAAAAAGTTCTACTTTGGTTTCATCTGACCACATGACATTCTCCCAATCCTCTGCTGTATCATCCATGTGCTCTCTGGCAAACTTCAGACGGGCCTGGACATGCACTGGCTTCAGCAGCGGAACACGTCTGGCACTGCGGGATTTGATTCCCTGCCGTTGTAGTGTGTTACTGATGGTGACCTTTGTTACTTTGGTCCCAGCTCTCTGCAGGTCATTCACCAGGTCCCCCCGTGTGGTTCTGGGATCTTTGCTCACCGTTCTCATGATCATTTTGACCCCACGGGATGAGATCTTGCGTGGAGCCCCAGATCCAGGGAGATTATCAGTGGTCTTGTATGTCTTCCATTTTCTGATGATTGCTCCCACAGTTGATTTTTTCACACCAAGCTGCTTGCCTATTGTAGATTCACTCTTCCCAGTCTGGTGCAGGTCTACAATACTTTTCCTGGTGTCCTTCGAAAGCTCTTTGGTCTTGGCCATGGCGGAGTTTGGAGTCTGACTGTTTGAGGCTGTGGACAGGTGTCTTTTATACAGATGATGAGTTCAAACAGGTGCCATTCATACAGGTAACGAGTGGGGGGCAGAAAAGCTTCTTACAGAAGACGTTACAGGTCTGTGAGAGCCAGAGATTTTCTTTGTTTGAGGTGACCAAATTCTTATTTTCCACCCTAATTTACGAATAAATTCTTTACAAATCCTACCATGTGGATTCATGGATTTTTTTTTCACATTCTGTCTCTCACAGTTGAAGTGTACCTCTGGTGCAAATTACTGACCTCTGTCATCATTTTAGGTGGGGGAACTTGCACAATCGGTGGCTGACTAAATACTTTTTTGCCCCACTGTATAAGCCTCTATACTAACATGGTGGGTATTACCACTGTGTGGCTGTAAGTGCAGCCATCACACTGTAACAGTACATTCAACGGCTGCAGCTCTCCCGCTGGTAGCCGTACACATCACCACCACCAAACTTGCAGCGGCATCACAGAACACGCCCTGCCACGCCCGCTTCACCCCACTCCGCGAGCAGGCGAGGGAATCGGCCTGGACCATCGGCACCCATGCCCGGGCCCAGCGACAGGGAAGTGTCCACTCTGGCCATCGCCCGCGTCTCCAGCGGAAGCCCGGGAGCTGGCCTGATCGCCACCCATATGGCAAGCAGCGGCGCCGCAGCAGGAGTGGAAGTGAGCCGAGGCTCAGAGGCAGCTGGGCAGACGGCCGGCACGCAGGACCATGCAGCCTGCATGCCGAAGCGGACAGCATGCCGCCCTCAGGCAGGACCCCACGTCAACCTCCATCTCCAGCTTGGCAGGTCCCACCTCCGGCTCACCCCGAGCCGCGCGCTGTCCACCCTTGCAGTGATCACCCGGTTGCTGTAACAGTAGCCTACATTCAACAGCTGCAGCCCTCCTGCTGCCACCTGTACACATCAACACCAAAAACAACAACAGTACAAGCAGCGCACAGGTTTTAAGCCGGTGAGGCATGATTGTAGATGCAGTGAAGGTGAGTCCATCTCATCTGCAGCAGCATCGCAGACCACGGCCCGCCACAATAATAAAGCATTTTTTATTTAATTATAAATAAATAATTTCTCCTAATTATGTCCTGGGTTTTAAGTAATTAATAATACAAAAGGAAAAATCACAAAAAACACCTAAGGTCATGAAAATTAATGGCGATTTAGCAATTCAATGAGCCATCCACCTTATTTTTTGAAAAGTATCGGTATCGGTATTGGTATCGGCAATACTGGCCCGTATTTACTTGGTATCGGATCGATACCAAAATATGCAGTATCGCACACCACTACAGTTTATAAACTGCAAATCTGTTTAGCACTCTAGAAACGCCTGCTAAAGACTTCTTTTAAAGTAGCAAGAGATTAGAAATGTATGAGCAGGGCTTAGCTTTAGTGCACGCTTCTGCTGGGACTAATAATGTGTTATACTAAATGTGAGCTTATTAGCACAACTCATGCAAAACACACTTTGGGGCCAATGCCACCAAGACCATACACTGGAACCCTATTTTTACATTAGGCGTCATGGTTAAAAAACAAACAAACACTCATGTCATGCGTGCAGTTCTTAAATGCCTGCAACAATTCTACATTTATGACAATAAAAATTCGTATTACAAAGGAAAAATAAGGTTTCAGAAAAAATAAAACTTACCACAAAAGCGCTCCCAAAGACAAAATTGCTGCAAAGGCGGTAAATGCAGCTAGCCCAGTGCAGAGAGTTAGCTGTTCCAGTTCAAAGGTCTGTAACATACCACAGCACGTCCTCCTTTATCCAGCGTCAAAGGCAATACAGTAAAAAACCCTTCCCAAATGATTTTATTTCTGTTCGGAAATTAACGTTCCACAACTTTCTTTCGGAGTAATGAGCGGGCATTCGGACTCGAAGCGACGATTCCAAGATGGTTCCCAGCACCTCATGAAGAAACAGGTGGCGCACGTACGTACGTACATATGTAGGCACGTACGTACGTACATATGTAGGCACGTACGTGACGTCAGTGTCGACTCAAATTATTCAAAGGCAATGTCTGAAACTAATCAACATATTCAAGCAATGATAACTTGAAAAAACAAACTTGTTCAAACTACTCAAAAAAATAAAGGTGTATGAACTTATAACAGGTTTTTAAGTAGTTGCAACTCATTTTATTTATCAAACTATTACTATTTGGTCTTACAGTGTATGTATTCATTCATTGTTTTGAAATATAAAGAAAAAACATTATATGAGAAGGTGTGTCCAGACTTTTGACTAGTAGTGTATATATACCATTAAGACACAGGCAATCAGGAAAAAAATCGGTTTAGCTGGATGCAAAAAAGAACATTTTTTGTTGGTGTAACTTGTCCATTATGGTCCAGGGATTATGCTACTAATGCTAACTGAATTGAGAAGACCTGTCATAAAGACAGAAAGATATGACTGAGGATTGTTAATAACCAGTGGGTTGAAAAAGTGGTATAGATTAAATAGCATCTGTTGCTTGTAGTTCAGAGTTCCATGTGTAGAGTCTGTATTTTCATTAGCTGGTAGGGGAGGGATATTAAAGATTAGGAGGTTTTAGGTATCATAAGGCCTAGAGTCATTTGACCTTTTCAGTGTACATCGCTGCTGTTGTTTTTAGGTGTGAGGGAATTAAAGGCTCACTGAGGGATATCTTGGCCAATCTAATCAGTGTGAACCAGGGAGAGAAGTTCCTAAGATGTGGGAGTCTGCAATATGAGCTGTGGGATGATATATACATGCTGCTTAGGTCCCTGCAAAGAGCATTCCTTAATTAACTCACAGTAAAAATGAGGTGAAAGTGAGAATGTGAAAGTGAGAATCCACCTTTAAACCTTTAAATAGTCTTATGATCAGCTTCATTCTTTGTCCATTGGTCAGTTATGGGTTTGATAGTTCTGACTGACTGCCATTGAAGCTTTCATCTTAATCTTTTGTCTTTCTTCCAGGTTAGAAAATTAGAGAACAAACAAAATTTGAATTTGAAAGCTTCTTAGTCTACAGCTGTGTGTTTCAATAAATTCTATTTAATTTTTAGTGCCATGTTGTGTACAAAGGCCTTCCCAGTGCCCATGTAAATGAGGAAGGCCAAGTATCTCAGTGGCTAATTTTGGAATTTGGGTGATGTCTGTGATGTGATATACATTTTTCATCCATTTATCTATGAATATTTAAAATTTCCAAGTCCAGCATTTTGAAGAATGAGTTAACCTTCTTCCAAGTTGATTTTTGCCTAGTTTCGTTTTTTCTTTCACAGTTTAGATTTAAACATACTGATCCTTTCTGTCACCTTTCTGGATTGGAATAATAAAAATGCCAAGTCTAATTAATTGTCATTTCAGGTTTTAAACTGTTCCCCTTCTTTTAGCTGCAGGTATCACTGAGATCCAAGGTACCAGTATTAGCATTATTAGCTACTGAGAAATAACAGCCATCTTTCAGCTGTGAGGTTGGAGGTCTGGCAATAAAACAGGACTTTGAGACAGTACATAGAATTTTGTGTCCCAATTTTGGACTTTTTAATTTTGTTTTTGCCTTTTTATTTTCAGTGACTCTTTGGCGAGTACCATGGTCTAGGGTCTGAGACACTGTTTTAAGATTCTGTATGTTATCATATTTTCATATTATTATCATATTGTCTGTTTGATTTTCTGTTTAGTCCTTCGCATGTTTTGTTATCATCTTTATGTTTCTTAACTTTAGTTGAGTTTCCTGGATGATGAGATGGACAAAGACCCAGATGGGGGTCACCCTGGAAGTTCTCCCAACTCACCTACGAGTTAATGCTCTCACTGTCAGTGTCCTCGATGAGATCACTAGAAGTGAGTACTTCAATTTGTACATTTACAAGACTTCCCTTGGTTAAAGATGTATAATCCTTATGTTGACTAGACTTGCTAGAAAATAACTGTCTCGCATATACATTTTTTGCAACAACTTGCTCTGTCCCTTCGACCCACCAACCATATGAGTGCATCATAAAACTCCTACTAGGTGATTATTTGCCCAGTAAATACCAGAACAATCCTCCAGTCATGTTCCAGACCTTAGTGAAAGATGTACACTTGACCCTAAACCTTTTCTTTTGCTGGCTTTCTTTCAGAGTAGAATTACAACATGGGGAACCATAAGCTCCTCGTTGTGAAGATGGCACTGGAAGAGTAGAAACACTGGCTTGGGGGCTGTGGGGATTATATCATTTTAATATCATGTTTATTCTTTTATATCCTTTTTATTAAGCTTTGATTAGTGGCATTTGATTAAAACATTTATTCAATATATTACACATATAGTTTCAATCATGTTATTACACATATTGCAAAATGTGCTCATAAAAGAGGTGGCCTTCTGTCTGGTAAGAGGTTACAAGCTTTATCTGGCGAGGTGAGAGGTGAGACAAAGTGCAGTGAAGCCGAGGCATGCTCGTTTGCACACACAGACATTATATAGACACATTTCTAGGTTAGAGTTAAGACATATTTTGCTTGTATCTGCATTTTGTGCCTGCATAAGCTACAGTTTTTTTGTAGAATGTACTTCTGATGTTCCAGAGATAAGCGAGAATAGGAAGATGAACAGGAAGCACCTGGCATGGAGACGGAGAAAATGTCTTTTTGAGTGTGTGTCAAAGGTTGTCAACAGAAGAGCTGTGGTTACTGTAACTTATGCATGTTATGTACCTGCTTGACGCAAGAGGGGGCATAATACCCTGACATATAAAAACATTTTAAGTATGCTTTCTTGTGGGATTTATGCTGAGGATTGTGATGGTGTATTTCCTCCACACGTGTGTTTAATAAAATCATTGTTTTGATGCACTTGGACCAGTGGTCGTTTGTCTCACACCTCAATCACGAATCGGGACAGGGCTTTGAACAACCATTTGAAGTCTAGACAGATCGGATAATAGGAACTTGGTCTACCTCCGATTAGCCAATTGCCTCAATCATGACATACCAGGTGGGCTCTTTAATTATTAACCAGGTTCCTGGAACTGCAAGCTGTATGTTGTTTCATGTCAGTTTTCCCACCAATGAGACTTTAGAGAAACCAGACCTCATCTTGACTTACCTATGTGTTCACCAAAGAAGGGAAATTACATTTCTGGTTAGGATGTCCTAGCAGACCAAGGCCCTGCTTGGATATCAGGCATCCCAAAAGAGTGAATTGTCCATTCCCTTCATGCTGCATTACCTCTGTTTCCATGTTTAGAGGACCACTAAAGCACCTCTGCAGAGAACAGCGGAACAAAAAAATAGACTGGGTTTCTGTGTAGGTTCTTAGTCATCCAGATCATAGTAAATAAGACGCTTGGAAAGAAAAGCAACTCGCCTTTTTTAAGTGTCTTGAAGACATATCGCTTCTCATCCGAGAAGCTTTTTCAGTTCAAAGAAGTTTCGTGGATGAGATTCTTTGGTCTGAAGAAGCTTCTCGGATGAGAGGTGAAACATCTTCAAGAAACGTAAAAAAGACCAGTTGCTTTTGTTTCCAAGCTCCTTGAGTGACTGGACATCTTGACACCAGACCCCAGCTCCCAACTGCACTCAAGGTCAGAAGGTTTGAACAGAATCAATAAACCTGTCTCCTAACAACGTTTTAGTCGTAAGGTCAGTGAAGTGGCAAAGAAAGAGCCTGAAGGTTACTGATACAGTACTATGCAAGCATATTGTGCCAAACTAATTTCTTTGTTTTGGTAGGAAAGAGGGAAATAGTCATTTATTGAAACATCTGTAAGCATATAAGGAAATGCTGTATATAAGCCAAGTTTTTAAAATTCTAACAATTTCAAAAGTCAATTTTTGGTATTACCACTTTTATTTTTCATACAGACTCAATGCTCTTTGGGAAGCTTTATTTATATAGTTCCAAATCACAACAACAATTGCCTCAAGGCACTTTATAATGTAAGGTAGACCCTACAAAATTCCAAAGCTACTTTAATGTCAATGCTATTTTTTTATAATCTCTGTCAACATGCTCCAGGCTTTGTGGAGGCCAGTTCGTGACAGTGTTTCGTTGTGTGTTTTGTATGGCATTGTGGAGTTTGTTTGAGATCATTGTGCCAAGGTTTTGGCTGGCTCTTTTGGAATCATTTTGTTGTACAAAATGCATTTGGATAAGTGGAATAAATGGATGGAAATAAAAATAATTAACTGCTGGATGTTGCTGAACTATTTCAAACCAAATCACGACAAAACTATAATTTTTGGCAAACCATGACTCTGTTAGTCTTGTAAGAAATGACTTGAGCCAGCTACTGTACATGCCCACATTCAAAACCTTGTGCTATGACCTGGCCTAGGGGTAACCGGGACCCCAACATGCAGGTGTGACTCCCCACTCCCACAACCACCCCCAAGAGGCCAGCAACAAAGCAATTAAAGGGGCTAATCAGCAGTTTATCCTCTTCGGATGTGAGCAATGCCAAAACAACAAACAAAAAGGTTTTAATTTTCACCATTCTTCCCTATCAGAAAGTAAAAGCAAGCAAAAGACAATTCTCTAACCTAAGCTCCTACCAACAAACATGAGAAAAAGTGTTTCAACAAAAAGGGCTTCTCACTCCTACTAAACTGACTAAACTCCACATTCTCTATTGTTCCCTGATTGCACCATATTTGCATTACTGTGCAGAGGTTTGGGGCAATACTGACACATGTTCTCTATCATCAATCTTTATATTACAAAAAAGGGCCATAAGGATAATCCATAGAACTGGTTACAGAGATCATACAAATCCATTATTCTTAAAATCAAAAATTCTAAAATTCACAGATCCGGTTCATTTTCTCACTGCACAAATTATGTAATGCAATAAATAACCTGCTTCCTGACAATATTCTAAAACTGTTTTCTAAAACAGTACAGGGATACAATTTGAGGGGGGAATTAAATTTAAAACATCCTTGTATCCGTACAACATTAAAAAGTTTTTGCATCTCTGTGTCTGGAGTGAAGCTGTGGAAGTAAAGATATGTCACACATGCATCAACACTACAATGAGCGGGTGGAGGGAGGTTTGGAGTCTTCTCCCACCCCCATTCTCTGCGGCCTGCTGGAGCGGGAGGGCTAGGTGGAGTTGGCCGTCCGACTGCGGTCTGGAGTGTGGGGCCTCCCTGCTGCTACGGAGTCGGGGTGGTCTGCCTCTCCCCACCGCAGGGAAAAGGGTAACACCACCTGGGTCTGGGTGCAGTTCCCCCCTCCAGGGGCAAGGGTACCTAGACCCGGTTTGTAGAGTACGCTTGGGGAGTGTGATCGTGTGTACAGCGTCTCTTTATGTCTGTCTCCACGTTGGTTGAGTGTGGAGTGAGTGCATATGAGAGCATGAGGGGGGGAATGGATGTTTGTGTCTGTGTGTGCCTGTATGTCTGTGTCTATATGTCAGGTTGGGTATCAGACGCCACCTCTCTGGGGACACCTCAGGCCCTCCAAGGTTTGGAGGCCTATCTCCCCCTACCACCACTTCCCCTGCCGGTGGCGGACTCCCTCAGGTGTCGGTGCGTTGGTGGTTCTTTGTGTCTGGGGGTGGGCGTCCAGGTACACACCGGCTCACTCCTTGGCGGCCGCTTATCGGGGCCTGGAGCCTGGGGCTCGCTCGGGCCCCTTCGGGGGTGGGGTGCCTTCGGGGGTGGGGTGCCCCCGGCCTCTCGGCCTGGGGCTCGGTCACTCAGGCACAGCTGGCGGCCGGCGGAGCTCACGGGCGCGTCACTGCAACTCCCCCTGGCTTCTGCTCCGCGGCTGCTGAGTGAACCCTCATCTGGGACTCTCCTCAGCTCTTACTGGAACAGTGGCGCGGCTGCCCCTCTGTTGGTCTTCCATGGTTTCTTGTGTTCTGGGGGCCTCTGGATGTCTGGAGTTTTGATCTCCTCCATACCTGCTACACACCCTGGAGGACGGGGCTGTGGCCCCCCCACACTCCCTAGCAGATCGTTACATGGAGAAACCTTTGGAATACAAGCGCGCTGATCCACACAGGTATGCACACGGGTGTTCACTGCTCGTAGACCCAAATTACACCTTTCTTGGCTGCTACTTCGAAGCACATCTGTCCTGCGTGCTGCACAACAACATTGAATATTTAGTATTTACTGCTGTTTACACTTAGCTAGATTAATGCGATGGTGTTGTGTTTAGTATGTTGCTTTGTTTTTTGTTTTTTTTGTCTTTTTTTGCTTGTTTTCTATTCTTCTCTCAACAGGTGATCCAGGAGATTTTTATTTTTTTTCTCCCCCCCAATTCTCACTGTCCCTCTCCCCTTCTGTTTTTCCTTTCCTTCCTCTTTCTTTCTCCCTTTCCTATCTCTCACTCATGTCTGTCCCATCTGTAACATCTGAAAATAAAATATAATAAATAATAAAAACAAAGATCGACCAAATGGACCAATACGGCAATGCCACAATGATCCATTTGGCAAAGTAAATCCATTGGGTATCCTTGTTGGTCTTCAGACAACAATTCTGATGGCTAAAGAACCAAATGGGACAGGCGAAAAAAAAAAAAAAAAAAAAAAAAAGGAAGTAAAGATATGAAGCAATGTCCGAGCATGGCGCAGTTTAAACAGCGGTTTAAGGATATGGTTTTTGCAGAGTACAGGGAGGAGGTAGAGATTTGATAGGGTGTTCCTGTCCAATATTTTCATGTGTGTGCGGATGCACGGGTATGTTGGTATGGGTATATATATCTGTAGGTCGTGTATCCTTTGAGGTGTTACTGGGGTTATTGAAAATGTGTAAAAGTGTGTATATGTGTGTGTGTATATATATATATATATATATATATATATATATACACAATACAAAATTTGTAATTTATTTTATCAACTTTCCTTCTGACGATGCTGTCTGTGTTGAGCGCTCAGTGAATCTGCATTTGACTACTCCGCCTAGGCTCGAGAGTGCAGCCTAGGCGGAGTAGTCGAACGCAGATTCACTGAGCACTCAACACAGACAGGATGGTCAGAAGGAAGAGCGCAGGGCAAGCTAGCGAGACAGAAGTGGACCTCCCCACCCTCATTCAGATCTGGCGTTTGGAATTATTTTGGTTTTCATGTGACGTATGACCCTGAAGGTAAGCGAGTCATGGACTAAAGTAAAACAGTATGTTGGATGTGCCATGCAATGCTCAATTACATGGGTGGGAGCTAGTGTGTTAGCGCAGTTAGCTCGTTAACGTATTGGCCGTCTAGCCCCTCTGTATAGGGTAGCTCGTTAACGGAGATTTGCCGTGTTGTGGCGTTAAGGTTATTTCAACGAGATTAACCTGAAAGCACTAGTGGGAACACAACGAATATGACTGCACATTTACACCGACATCATCCTAGTGCAAAGACAAAAACAACAAGCATGCATGCTACAAACTTTAGCCGAGTCATTTAGACAGCTGTTAGCACAGGATTCTCCTTATGGAGACCTGATATGTTTAATATGCTGCTGAGAATATAGCCCAGAAGAAGCGGATAGTATAGCTTTTATTTTGGAAAGAGACATTTCTCTGTAATAAACTCTCTTTTCCAAAGATGAGTGATTCCTCAATCAGATACAGGGCTCGCAATATCGCTAGCCCGACGTCCCGGGGCTATCTCTCCCCTGCCTGTCGGGCTATTGTAGGAAGGAAAAATATATGTCAATGCTTTTGCATTCTTTCAGAAATGTAGCTGGGTAATTATGTCATTGGCATCGGTGAGCCACTGTCAATATGTGACATATTGAAATCGTGTTTGAATTTGCGCTTGTTTTTTTGCTTTCACTTTGCAATCGCGCGAACTGTGTATAGAGAGCGACAGCACTGATCTGTGAGTGATGATAATTTGTGCACCAATTCCTCTGACATCGTCTTATTAATTGTTAGCTTACTATGCAAACATGACAAGTGAAATCTCCCGCAGCTTAAACATGTGAGAGGTTGATCGCGCAGAGAATCGCTGAGCTTATGTGAGTGCGGCAGGATATATATTTCACTACGATGACCTGGATGATTGAGAACCTTCACAGACAGATATATATTTTAGTTCTGCTGAGCCAAATAAGACAGGTCAGGGTGAAGAAGTGACAGCCAAAGAAAAGCTTACCACAAAACGGAGAAGTTATGACAAATCAGACTATAAGGCAAAAAGAAAGTGCAGCTTTATGGTTTCATGGGCAAAAGAATTTCTGTGGCTGCAATATGACGAGCTAAAAAACAACACGCACAAGGGTTAGGGTTAAATTTAAAAACTGTACTTTTGTGTTAAAATATATATTTATAATTTTAATAAATGACAAATTAAAAAGGCATGAACATTTTTTTTGTATCGAAAAAATATCGAACCGTGACACCAAAGTATCGAACCGAACCGTGAATTTTGTGTATCGTTGCACCCCTAATATATATATATATATACACCATACCTTACCATGCATGGAGGGTTTCACCCCAAGTCCAGCACCCTGAGGCTGTACGCTAAGCGGAAGGAAGGGGGCCAGGGACTGGTGAGTGTCAGCACCACAGTCCAGGGTGAGACAACGAACATCCAAGAATACATTGGGAAGATGGCCCCAACTGACCGAGTGCTCAGTGAATACCTCAGGCAGCAGAAACCCAAGAAAGAGGAGGGAGATGAGGAACCATCATGGAAGGACAGGCCCCTGCACGGTATGTACCACCGGCAGATAGAGGAGGTGGCTGATATCCAGAAATCCTACCAGTGGCTGGACAAAGCTGGACTGAAAGACAGCACAGAGGCACTAATCATGGCAGCACAAGAACAAGCTCTGAGTACAAGATCCATAGAGGCTGGGGTCTATCACACCAGGCAAGACCCCAGGTGCAGGCTGTGTAAAGATGCCCCAGAGACAATCCAGCACATAACAGCAGGGTGCAAGATGCTAGCAGGCAAGGCATACATGGAACGCCATAACCAAGTGGCCGGCATAGTGTACAGGAATATCTGTGCCGAGTATAACCTGGAAGTCCCGAGGTCAAAATGGGAGATGCCCCCAAGGGTGGTGGAGAATGACCGAGCTAAGATCCCGTGGGACTTCCAGATACAGACGGACAAAATGGTGGTGGCTAACCAACCGGACATAGTGGTGGTAGACAAACAGAAGAAGACGGCCGTAGTGATCGATGTAGCGGTTCCGAATGACAGCAATATCAGGAAGAAGGAACACGAGAAGCTGGAGAAATACCAAGGGCTCAGAGAAGAGCTCGAGAGGATGTGGAGGGTGAAGGTAACGGTGGTCCCCGTGGTAATCGGAGCACTAGGTGCGGTGACTCCCAAGCTAGGCGAGTGGCTCCAGCAGATCCCAGGAACAACATCGGAGATCTCTGTCCAGAAGAGCGCAGTCCTGGGAACAGCTAAGATACTGCGCAGGACCCTCAAGCTCCCAGGCCTCTGGTAGAGGACCCGAGATTGGTGTTTTTTTTTTTTTTTTTATATATATGAAAGATAGGACCCCCCATAGCCGGTTATCAAGATTACGTGAAGTACCCTCAGAAGGTCTGCTAGATGATGTTAATGCAGCACTACGGACGATATCTAAAGCCACGATTACTGACACTAAGAAGCTGATCTACAATACGGCAGAAGTGATCAGTGAGATGCTTGGCTACAAGTTGAACAGCCACAAGGGGCAGTACCCTCCATGGAGAAGGAGGCTAGAGGCTAAGATCAAGGTAGCACGGAGGGAGGTTAGCCAACTATCAGAGTTGCAGAAAGGTGCGATGAAGAAGGTGCCTATGACGTACAGGAAGCTGTCCATACCTGAGGCCTTGGAAACTGCCAAGCAACGACTCACAGCCTTGGCCAGCCGCTTGAGGAGGTATACCAGAGAGATAGAAGGCAGGAGAATAAACCAGCTGTTCTCCACAGAACCAGCCAAGGTGTACTCTCAGTGGCAGGGTAACAATATGAGAACAGCACCACCAAGGCTGGAGACGGAGCAATACTGGAAAAGCATATGGGAGAAGGACGCGACACATAACGGCAATGCTCAGTGGCTAGTGGATCTGAGGGCAGACCACAGCAACCTCCCCGAACAGGGTCCAGTAACCATCACAGTGGCAGATATCCAGGAAAGGGTCACCAGTATAAAGAGTTGGACAGCACCAGGCCCTGACATGGTCCACGCCTACTGGCTGAAGAAGCTGACTGCACTCCACGAACGCCTGGCAGCACAAATAAATCAGCTGCGAGTTGACGAGAGACACCCAGAATGGCTAACCGAAGGCCGGACAATCCTGATCCTCAAGGACCCCCAAAAGGGACCGGTCCCCTCCAACTACCGACCAATAACCTGCCTCAGCACGTGGAAGCTCCTGTCAGGCATCATATCGGCTAAGATGAACAGGCACATGGGTCAATATATGAGCGAGGCACAGAAAGGGATGGGCAAGAATACCAGAGGCGCAAAACACCAGCTACTGGTAGACAGAACAGTCAGCCGAGACTGCAGGACCACACTGACCAACCTGTGCACTGCCTGGATTGATTACAAGAAGGCCTATGACTCAATGCCCCACACCTGGATCCTGGAATGCCTAGAACTATATAAGATCAACAGGACCCTAAGAGCCTTCATCAGGAACTCAATGGGTATGTGGTGTACAACACTAGAGGCCAACGCCAAGCCCATAGCACAAGTCACCATCAAGTGCGGGATCTACCAAGGAGATGCTCTGTCCCCACTGCTGTTCTGCATAGGCCTGAACCCCCTCAGTGAGATCATTAACAAGACTGGCTACGGATACCAACTACGGAACGGAGCAGTTGTCAGCCACCTCCTGTACATGGATGACATCAAGCTGTATGCCAAGAGTGAACGAGACATCGATTCACTGATCCACACTACCAGGATATACAGCAATGACATCGGGATGAGAGGGAAGGTAGTCAGAACTGAGGGGATCGAGCTACCAGAAGGCAACATTGCAAACATAGAGGACAGTTACAAGTACCTGGCTATCCCACAGGTAAATGGGAACCATGAGGAATCCACTGGGAAAGTTGCAACCACCGAGTACCTGCAGAGGGTCAGGCAAGTCCTGAGGAGTCAGCTGAATGGTAAGAACAAAATCCGGGCTATCAACATCTACGCCCTGCCCGTGATCAGGTACCCGGCTGGTATGATAAGTTGGCCAAAGGAGGAGATAGAAGCCACTGACATCAAGACAAGAATGGTAAATGGCCTGTATTTGTATAGCGCCTTTACTAGTCCCCCCTAGGGACCCCAAAGCGCTTTACACACCCAGTCATCCACCCATTCACACACACATTCACACACTGGTGGAGGCAAGCTACAGTTGTAGCCACAGCTGCCCTGGGGCAGACTGAAAGAAGCGAGGCTGCCATATCGCGCCATCGGCCCTTCTGGCCCACTGCAGTAGGCGGTAGGTGAAGTGTCTTGCCCAAGGACACAACGACCGAGACTGTCCGAGCCGGGGCTCAAACCGGAAACCTTCCGATTGCAAGGCGAACTCCCAACTCTTGAGCCACAATCGCCCCAGCCAAGGTAAGAAAGCTCCTTACCATGCATGGAGGGTTTCACCCCAAGTCCAGCACCCTGAGGCTGTACGCTAAGCGAAAGGAAGGGGGCCGGGGACTCGTGAGTGTCAGCACCACAGTCCAGGATGAGACAACGAACATCCAAGAATACATTGGGAAGATGGCCCCAACGGACCGAGTGCTCAGTGAATATCTCAGGCAGCAGAAACCCAAGAAAGGGGAGGGAGACGAGGAACCATCATGGAAGGACAGGCCCCTGCACGGTATGTACCACCGGCAGATAGAGGAGGTGGCTGATATCCAGAAATCCGGCATAGTATACAGAAACATCTGTGCCGAATATGGCCTGGAAGTCCCGAGGTCAAAATGGGAGATGCCCCCAAGGGTGGTGGAGAATGACCGAGCTAAGATCCTGTGGGACTTCCAGATACAGACGGACAATATGGTGGTGGCTAACCAACCGGACATAGTGGTGGTAGACAAACGGCCGTAGTGATTGACGTAGCGGTCCCGAATGACAGCAACATCAGAAAGAAGGAACACGAGAAGCTGGAGAAATACCAAGGGCTCAGAGAAGAGCTCGAGAGGATGTGGAGGGTGAAGGTAACGGTGGTCCCCGTCGTAATCGGAGCACTAGGTGCGGTGACTCCCAAGCTAGGCGAGTGGCTCCAGCAGATCCCAGGAACAATATCGGAGATCTCTGTCCAGAAGAGTGCAGTCCTGAGAACAGCTAATATACTGCACAGGACTCTCAAGCACCTAGGCCTCTGGTAGAGGACCCAAGCTTGAAGGATAAACCGCCCGCAGGGGCGTGCTGGGTGTTATAAATAAAAACAAAAAAAGAAAAGCAGGTATTTCTGCAGTCTATTGATTACTAGATAGTGGAAAGGGGGTGTAATTAGATAAGCTTATGCTTCTTCCTGCTCCTTTTTGAACATGAAAGTTATTTGTAGTTGTGGTTGCTAGTTTTCCTTTGGTTTTGCTTTGTTTGTTTGTCTCTGTTTAATTCTGTGTTGTTGTACTTTTTCAACAGGTGCAAAATAAAGATTCAATCAATCAATCAAACACTAATTTTAACTCCCTACGCTAACACATGTGCCACA
Organism: Rhamphochromis longiceps; assembly: GCF_057381845.1. NCBI lineage: Eukaryota > Metazoa > Chordata > Actinopteri > Cichliformes > Cichlidae > Rhamphochromis > Rhamphochromis longiceps. Next base: position 2,187,264 of record NC_140565.1, read on the forward strand.
GTAGGACTGAGCTGTAAAGACTAAGATACCCCTCACAACTGAGCAACTGTTTCACACAAGTGTCATGCAAAACACTGACAGGAACTCTCTTTTCTTCTCCCAAAAAAGAAACAAAACCTTTGGACACAAAAGGCTTTGATTCTTCGTCTATTTTGTCACAGCTGCATCTTCTAATTTCTGAGGTTTAGTTTATAGAAGATTTACTGGGGAAGGAGTATTAACCTTCCTGAACTGTTCTTTTCCTTTAAGGATGGGACAGGCAGCGATGAAGTGTCCGTGATCACGGCAGCAGTAACCATAGCTGGACTGGCCATCGGGCATACCGGGCATTTGCCCGGTGGGCCGCTGGCGATTTTTTGTTTTTATGGGCCGATGGATTTTTTTTTTTTTTTAGGAAGGGTATATATAATGAAAGGTGTTGGATTGGCCAATTGGTCAGGATCGACTCTGGGCTGGACCAATTACAGCCGAGGAGGCCGAATGCACCCGCCCCCTTGTTTAGCAATCACGTGATTTTCGCGCATTGCATGCTGGGAACTCGTGGCAAAACAATCCAAGTACCGCATCAAATGCAAGCATTTGCAGCACCGCAAAACGTTCATTCTCCGGTTCCAATACCTTCTTGTTTTTTCTTTGCCGCACAAAAAAGGAATGTACAAAACAAAAGGAGAACAATGCCGGTCCGTACAAAGACAGACTCGACGAAAAGACAAAGAAAAGATACGAGGAAAAAATCAAAGGTGTTAAAGGGTTAGACCCTTACGAGCACACAGAGGGACAAAAGACGTTAGCGTGCTGCCCAACTTTCACCACGCTCATATTTATAATTACATGGTTCTTGGAGTGAGTGCATACACTCATGAAGTTTAGTAACTTCAGGTCACTGCAACAAGCCCAGGTACAGTTTACCGACGGATGGGTGCAGGACCTTGAAACGCCCCGTGTAGAACGAAAGACCATCGTACGAACAAAGGTAAGTTTACCAGTCTCACAAATCGTCGTCATAAATACACATTCGTTAACCGTTTATTAATATAACCTTTGAGCTCAACGGTAATTAATTAGCAGTGGAAATAATTTCTGGTTCATTACAGAAATGTAGCAGTGACAATAATATTGTATGCTGTAATCGCACTGGACAATTAGTGATATAAAACAACTGTTTTATCCTGTGAATAAAAGTATATGTTTTTGTCAATGTACCATGGTAATAACAGAAGTGAAACGCAATATTGTGTCAGGACAATTTACTATTTATGCACAATAAACAAAGGAGCATAGCGCGACAATTTCTGTTCAGCGCCAGACTTGATTGTAACCTATATCACCAATTATGTTAAGAAAAATGACGTATTAACGACTAAAAACTCTGACCTTTGTGGGAATGCTTGGAGCAGACTAACCTGTGAGCTGGAGTGTTCTGAGACGTTATATTTGGTATATCCAGACCATCCGTCGGCTCTTACTTCGGAAACATGGCTTAAAACATTTCTCTTCAAGGACGTAATCCGATTAAAAAAAAAACGATCGGCTTCCCGTGGCTGTCATGCGACCGGCTGTTGCAGTTAATAATACAACAGCTTCTTGTCATTTTTTGTGTTTCTTTTTATCCTGTGTAACTGAGTTCAATTGAAAGCCTGCGTGCGCTAGTACCTCTTGCCACAAGTTCCCAGAATCCTTTGCGGTTTTACCCCTGAATGACGTCACATTTTCAATCTTTATCCTGGTGGGCCGGTCTCTAGTCAAAATGCCCGGGCCGATTTTTTGTCCCAGTCCAGCCTTGGCAGTAACACTCTGTTTTCAGTGGCTGCAGTGGTTTACAACAGGGGTTTTTGGGAGACCTGGTGTTTGGGCGACCTGAGCTTGGTGTGTTGCAAACAGGAGATGAAAACACACCTTTGTGTGTCAACATAGCCTGTACAGAAGCAGCAAGAGTTGTAACCTTTTGTTCATTTAAGTAGGTTACCACTTTTTCTGGGAGTTGATGTTTGAACTCCGCCAACAACTCCAGCTCAGGCAAATCATCTAAGGTAGCCTTGGTAACCTGACACCATTTATTAAACAGAATCTTTTTCTCCCTCGCAGACTCCACATAAGTTTGGGTGGCAGTTTTTTTCAGATTCCTAAACTTTTGCCTATACGTTTCTGGCACAAGCTCGTATGCACACAGGACAGCAGCTTTCACAATGTCATAATCTAAACTGTCCTCAACTGAAAGAGCTATGCATACCTCTTGACCTTTCCTCTCTAATTTTCACTGGAGCAAGAGAGAGCATATGCTCTTTGGCCAGTATAGTGCACCTGCAATGCGCTCAAACACTTTTCAGATCTACTTAGCTTGCACTTGTCCACTCAAACTCAGATGCTTTAACTGGTCCCACACTCCCACTTAAAATCTAAAGGTGACAGGGCTTTCTAGGTTGCCATCCCAAGACTCAGGAGCAGTTTTCCCTCTTTTGTAAAGTTCTCCTCTTCTTTGGAAATCTTGAAATCACACTTGACGACCTAACTATTTTTAAAGGCTTTCACATCACTTTGAAACCAGGTCTATTCTGTCCTTGTTATCTTGTTTTTTATCTTGTTGGATGATATATGCATGTGTATATGTATACATGTATTCATGTCCATGTGACCTTCCATCTTTTTATTCAATTTATTTTAATTCTTTCCTTTATTTACTTTGCCGACTTTGATGCCTTTTAAACGTGCTATATAAATAAAGCTGACTTGAGATGATAACTTCTCATTTCATAGTCTTCACATGCTTCATCCTAAGCACGCTTTCTGTTGATTCACTCGCTAACTACAGGGAGTGCAGAATTATTAGGCAAATGAGTATTTTGTCCACATCATCCTCTTCATGCATGTTGTCTTACTCCAAGCTGTATAGGCTCGAAAGCCTACTACCAATTAAGCATATTAGGTGATGTGCATCTCTGTAATGAGAAGGGGTGTGGTCTAATGACATCAACACCCTATATCAGGTGTGCATAATTATTAGGCAACGTCCTTTCCTTTGGCAAAATGGGTCAAAAGAAGGACTTGACAGGCTCAGAAAAGTCAAAAATAGTGAGATATCTTGCAGAGGGATGCAGCAGTCTCAAAATTGCAAAGCTTCTGAAGCGTGATCATCGAACAATCAAGCGTTTCATTCAAAATAGTCAACAGGGTCGCAAGAAGCGTGTGGAAAAACCAAGGCGCAAAATAACTGCCCATGAACAGAGAAAAGTCAAGCGTGCAGCTGCCAAGATGCCACTTGCCACCAGTTTGGCCATATTTCAGAGCTGCAACATCACTGGAGTGCCCAAAAGTGAACCACCACTCACAACCACTAGCACTTTATATAGCCTCTGTAGAAACTATCTACACCCTCACTTATCTTAACTGCACTACTGTATAGCTCTGTGTAAATAATCATTCTGTACATTCGATAATCTTTAATCCTACAACTGTTTACAACTTGCATAGTTCCCATTTCTGTATAGCTGTATATCCCAGATTCTGTAAAGTTATTTATTTCATATTCTGTATAGTTTTTCATATTTATATCCTGTTCATATCCTGTACATAGCTTGTACTCACTACAGCCTGTACATACTTATAGTTATAGAATATTCACAACATACTTCATACCGTGTACATTATAACATACCATAATAGACCCATTTCTGTAATATACTCACATATCTATATTATTGCTAATATATATTGTAATATATCTATATCACTAAAGCACTTCTGGATGGATGCAAACTGCATTTCGTTGCCCTGTACCTGTGCATGTGCAATGACAATAAAGTTGAATTCTATTCTATTCTATTCTATTCTAAAAGCACAAGGTGTGCAATACTCAGAGACATGGCCAAGGTAAGAAAGGCTGAAAGACGACCACCACTGAACAAGACACACAAGCTGAAACGTCAAGACTGGGCCAAGAAATATCTCAAGACTGGTTTTTCTAAGGTTTTATGGACTAATGTAATGAGAGTGAGTCTTGATGGGCCAGATGGATGGGCCCGTGGCTGGATTGGTAAAGGGCAGAGAGCTCCAGTCCGAATCAGACGCCAGCAAGGTGGAGGTGGAGTACTGGTTTGGGCTGGTATCATCAAAGATGAGCTTGTGGGGCCTTTTCGGGTTGAGGATGGAGTCAAGCTCAACTCCCAGTCCTACTGCCAGTTTCTGGAAGACACCTTCTTCAAGCAGTGGTACAGGAAGAAGTCTGCATCCTTCAAGAAAAACATGATTTTCATGCAGGACAATGCTCCATCACACGCGTCCAAGTACTCCACAGCGTAGCTGGCAAGAAAGGGTATAAAAGAAGAAAAACTAATGACATGGCCTCCTTGTTCACCTGATCTGAACCCCATTGAGAACCTGTGGTCCATCATCAAATGTGAGATTTACAAGGAGGGAAAACAGTACACCTCTCTGAACAGTGTCTGGGAGGCTGTGGTTGCTGCTGCACGCAATGTTGATGGTGAACAGATCAAAACACTGAAAGAATCCATGGATGGCAGGCTTTTGAGTGTCCTTGCAAAGAAAGGTGGCTATATTGGTCGCTGATTTGTTTTTGTTTTGTTTTTGAATGTCAGAAATGTATATTTGTGAATGTGGAGATGTTATATTGGTTTCACTGGTAAAAATAAATAATTGAAATGGGTATATATTTGTTTTTTGTTAAGTTGCCTAATAATTATGCACAGTAATAGTCACCTGCACACACAGATATCCCCCTAAAATAGCTAAAACTAAAAACAAACTAAAAACTACTTCCTTTTTTTTTTTTTTTTTTTTTTTTTTGTTTATTTTATTTTCACTTAATGAATACGGGACAGACTTGACTGGGGGAAAGAAGGGGAGAAAGAAAGAGGGAAAGAGAAACAGCTGAGAAGAGGGACGGGGGAGAAGGGCAAAAGACAAAAACCAACAGAACGGGCAGAGAAAAAAAAATGCATATATCAATCACCTGGATCACCTGCTGAGAAAGAAAAAAGAAAGCAAGCAGAAGAGAACAAGAGTAATAGAATAAACAACATCACAATGATATATGGGAATATGACAGTAAATACTAAATGTTAAACATTATTGTGCAGCACATAAGATCAACAGAACACAGTGTGCTTTGAGGTAGGAGCCAAAAAGGGTGTAGTTTGTGGGTGTGATCACCCGTGTGTACACCTGTGAGCATGGACGCGCTTGTTTTTTGTTTTTTTAAAAGGTTCCTTCATGTAATAATCTGCTAGAGGGTGTGGGGGGGCCACAGCCCCGTCCTCCAGGGCGTGAAGCAGGTGTGGAGGAGATCAAAACTCCAGACATCCAGAGGCCCCCAGAACACAAGAGACCAAGGAAGACCAACAGAGGGGCAGCTGCGCCACTGTCCCGGAAAGAGCTGAGGAGAGTCCCAGATGAGGGCTCACTCAGCAGCCGCGGAGCAGAAGCCAGGGGGAGTTGCAGTGACGCGCCCGTGAGCTCCGCCGGCAGCCAGCTGCGCCTGAGTGACCGAGCCCCAGGCCGAGAGGCCGGGGGCACCCCACCTCCGAAGTGGCCCGAGCGAGCCCCAGGCTCCAGGCCCCGATAAGCGGCCGCCAATGAGTGAGCCGGTGTGTACCTGGACGCCCATCCCCGGACACAAAGAACCACCAACGCACCGATGTCTGAGGGGGTCCGCCACTGGCAGGGGAAGTGGTGGTAGGGGGAGATAGGCCTCCAAACCTTGGAGGGCCTGAGATGTCCCCAGAGAGGTGGCGCCTGACACCCAACCTGACATATAGACACAGACATACAGGCACACACAGATACAAACATCCATTCCCACCCTCATGCTCTCATATGCACTTACTCCACACTCAACCAACGTGGAGACAGACATAAAGAGACGTTGTACACACGATCACACTCCCCAAGCGTACTCTACAAACCGGGTCTAGGTGCCCCCGCCCCTGGAGGGGGGAACTGCACCCAGACCCAGGTGGTGTTTCCCTTTTCCCTGCGGTGGGGGGAGGCAGACCGCCCCGACTCCGCAGCAGCAGGAAGGCTCCACACTCCAGACCGCAGTCGGACGGCCAACTCCTCCTCCTAGTCCTAGCCCCCCTGCTCCAGCAGGTCGCAGAGAACGGGGGTGAGAGAAGACTCCGAACCTCCCTCCACCCGCTCATTGTAATGTTGATGCATGTGTGTTCTAAGGTGCATTTAAAACCCAGGAGGGCTTGGAGCTACCTGCCAGAGAGCAGCAGGTAAGCGCATGGTCCCTCCTGCTAGCCCTCAATGTCTACGTGTATTTAAAATTGAGAGGTGGGCAACGATGCCAGGGGTGGGGTGTACACCCTGATGGTACTTTGGACTCCGTGTATCGTGCCCACCCCCAAGATCCTATATGTATGTGTAATGAGAGTGTGAGTAATGTGAATGTCTAAGTTGTGGGATAAAATTGAGGCAGAGGCAGCCAGAAGGGGACAGAGGGGGGGGGGGGGGTAGCCTCCTCTGCACCCTGGTGACATACCCCTACTCCAAGGCCCTGCATGTGTGGGTGGTTGTGGTGGAGCGGGAAGAGGGAGGCAGCTGGAGATGGGGAGGGAAGGAAGGGAGGGGCAAGTGACCCCTCCCTGGGGCCAGCTCCCCCGCTGACCCCAGTAGGCACCCCCATACTCCGCGACCCGCCAGGGAAAGGGGGCCCAGGCCCATCCAGACCGGGCCCAGTGCAGCAGCGCCGCCCAGCCCCACAGAGCCCGGGACAGTCCACCCCACCCCACTCATCTTCCAGACTACATAAGACAATAAACACCCAGGCTGAGATCTTCCTCCACCTCTCCTGTATCTCCCCCTCCTGCAGAGGGAGCTCCTGAGGAGAGGAAAGCTCCTGCAAGATGTGACAATCTCCCCCACCAGTTGAAGAGCCCCCCAGGTGGCTCGACGCACCGGCGGCACCCTGCTCCAGGGCTGGGCCCCCATGCACCCACCCGCCCACAACCCCGGCAACACACCAACCAGGACCCAAGCCCCCGAGGCCCGGTCCGGGTCCCAGCCCAGAGACGGAGCGCCCCCAGAACCTCACGCCCATCCCGGACCCACCCAGGGGCAGCCAGGCTACCAGGTCAGTAACCCACGTCCGTCAGCACAGACCCTCCCCTAGCCCCGCTGCACGCAGCCGCGAGGAAACAGTCACCGGAGAGCCAACAGAGCCCCTAACCGGACATGACCGCTACCCCGGGTTGAGCCCCCCAAGGAAGATGCCTCCGGGGAACCCCCCGACGCCCTAAGCCTGTCCCTACCCCCACACCAATCACAACAGTGAAGGCGGGACCAAACTATGACCCCCCACCCCCACTAGGTGATGGAGCTGATCAAAGGAGCCCAGAGCAATTGATCTGATGTGGTGGCAGAGGCTGTATCAAGACTAATGTAATCTAATAGATAATTTCTATATTGGTTAGAATTAAGATTATTTTTATTTTTCCAGTTCATGAGGACTGTTTTCTTGGCTATGCATAGGGCAGTGAAAACCATATGGGCGATATTCTTTTCTGAAGTGACATTATCTAAGCTGCCCAACAAACACACTAAGGGGGAAGGTGGAATGTTACATTTCAGACACTTCGATAAGTCTTCACATATCTCACGCCAAAACTTCTGAACTGGTGGACAGAACCAAAGAGCGTGGATATAATTGTCCGGTGAATTGATTTGGCAGTGTGAGCAGTTGTTGGTAGACGTAAAGCCCATCTTGAACATCCGATGACCTGTATAGTGCACTCTATGTAATATTTTGTATTGAATTAATTGAAGACTGGGATTTCTAATTAGATGAAAGGTTTTTAAGCAAATCTGAGACCAGAAGTTTAGGTCTAAGTTAACTGATAAATCCGCTTCCCATTTTGCAATAGGAAGTGATATTGATTCATCTGTTTTAGAAAGCATTCTGTATATTTTGGATAGTAATTTGGGGGGTTTAAGAGTAAGAAATTGAACCACACTTGGTGGTGTTTGTAGTTCAACTTGACCCGGTTTAAATGTCTTTTTTACTATGGATTTAATTTGTTGATATTCTAAAAATCTTTTCTTGTTGATCCCATATTGTGTAACTAGTCCGTCAAATGAAATAAATTCTGTTCCTTCTAGTATATGTTCTAAATATTTGATTCCTTTATCACTCCAATCTGAAAAGTTTATCATATTATTGTTTTGTAATATGTCAGGGTTGTTCCAGATAGGTGTACGTTTGCATGGGATTAATGAAGACGCCGTCAATTTTAGAAACTCCCACCATGCTGTCAGAGAAGAGCTGATGTTGATGCTTTTAAAGCATTCATGTCGTTGGATGTTTGAGCTGATAAATGGTAGGTCTGAGATCTCTAGATTATTGCAGAGTGCTTGTTCTACATCTAGCCAAGGTTCATCTAAGAGGGTGTGTTTTAGCCATCCTGAGATAAACTGAAGCCTGTTGGCTAAGAAGTAGTGCTGAAAGTTAGGCAGTTCTAGTCCTCCTTTATCCTTGGTCTTTTGTAGTGTTTTTAAGCTTATGCGTGGGGGTTTATTTTTCCAAAGGAATTTGGACATACATGAATCTAGAGATCTGAACCAATCTTGTGGCGGTTTAGTTGGGATCATTGAGAATAAATAATTTATTTTTGGTAAGACCATCATTTTTATAGCGGCAACCCTTCCCATGAGTGATATGGGTAGACATTTCCATCTAGCCAGATCATCTTCTACCTTCTTTAAAAGTGGGATATGGTTTAATTTAGTTAGATCTGCAAGCTTGGGAGAAACATTAATACCTAAATATTTTATATTTCCCGATTGCAGTGGTGTAGAAGAGGAATTATGGAAGGAGCAATTAATCGGTAGGACTGTAGATTTTGACCAGTTAATTGAGTAATCTGATATTCTTGCAAAAGAGTTTATCAATTCAATCACCCCAGAGATATTGGTTTGTGAATTTTGGAGAAAGAGTAACACATCATCCGCATAAAGGCTGATTTTATGTTCCACGTTCTTGCATTTTATGCCCTTAATTACTGAATTCTGTCTAATTGCTGCTGCTAGTGGTTCAATAAAAATTGCAAATAGTGAAGGGGAGAGTGGGCATCCCTGCCTGGTGCCCCTCAAGAGACAGAAGCTGGAGGATGTCTGGTCATTTGTTCTAACACAAGCTGTTGGGGAATTATATAATATTTTTAACCAGTTTATGAAAGAGGATCCAAAACCAAATTTGTGTAAAGTTGCAAATAGAAATTTCCAGTTAACTCTGTCAAATGCTTTTTCTGCGTCTAAAGAGAATATTGTAGTTTCTAGGTTTTTACTGTATGAGTAGTCTATCAAATTAAGTAATCTACGTGTATTTGTTGATGAGTGCCTACCTTTTATGAAACCAGTTTGGTCAGGATGAATTAAGAGGGGGGTTATTTTCTCCAGTCTCTTTGAGAGAGCTTTGCAGATTATTTTAAGGTCTACATTTATAAGGGATATTGGACGATAGCTTGAGGGATATACAGGGTCTTTGCCTGGTTTTAGCAGGAGATTAATGTTTGCAGAATTCATATTTGATGGAAGTCTGCCCTTTTCTTTAATTTCCAACAACGTTCTGTAGAAAACTGGTGCTAGAATCGACCAGAATTCTTTGTAGAATTCTGCAGGAAAGCCATCTGGACCTGGAGCCTTATTATTGTGCATACTTATCAGGGCTTCCTGGAGTTCACCTGGTGTCAGTGGTGAATCCAGTGCCATTGCTTGAGTGTCCAATAATTTTGGAAGAGTTATGTTGTCCAAAAACTGATCAATTTCTTTTTTAGATGGGTTTATTTGTGGTGAATACAACGTTTTATAGAAATCCCTGAAAATGTTGTTTATTTGTATCGGATCATATATTGTGTTCCCAGATGAATCTTGAACAGCACATATAGTTGTTTTTCTTTATTTATTTTTAGCTGGTTTGCTAGAAATTGACCGGATTTATTACCATGTTCATAATTTTGTAGGCGTAGTCTTTGTACTAAGAATTTTGTTTTTTTTTATCAATTATCTCATTTAATTCTAGTTTTGTTTTGCGTATTTTGTTCAATGTTTCCTGATCTTGGTGGGACGCGTAGGCTTCTTCTAGTGATTTGATGTTTTTTTCTAATTCCTGAATATTTTTGTTTTCTTTTTTCTTTTTATGTGATGAGAAAGAAATTATTTTACCTCTCATCACAGCTTTCCCTGCTTCCCATAGAACAGAAGCTGATGTTTCGGGAGTGTCATTATAGTTCAAATATGAAGTCCACTCTTTTTTAAAATATTTAATAAAGTCTTCATCTTTAAGTAGTGATATATTAAATCTCCAGTTTTTTCTTGGCGTAGTATTATTCTTGTGCATTAGTGTTAAAGATACAGGACCATGATCGCTGACAGCTATAGGGTGAATCTCAGTGTCTGAAATGTCGTTCAGCAGTGAGCTGCTGACCAAAAAATAATCCAGACGAGAGTAGGAGTGATGGACATGTGAGAAAAAAGTATATTCCTTACTGGTGGGGTGAAGGGAGCGCCATGCATCGCAAAGACCAAAGTCGCTCATATACTGTTTGATTATATTTGTGGACTGCCAATTACGCTGAGTTCCCGCTGTATTGAGCCTATCCATGTCTTCATTTAGTCCAAGGTTGAGGTCACCTCCAAGAACAAGTGTGCCATCTAAGTGTTCAGAGAGTGCACTGAAAAAACCGTGAAAGAATGAGGGATCATCAACATTTGGACCATATACACTTGCAATACATAGCTTTTTATCACGTATAGATAGTTTAATGATTAAGAATCTGCCCTCTGGATCTATAACTGTATCGAGTACTGTGAAATTAATATTTTTATGTATTAAAATTGCTGCTCCCCTTTGTCTAGAATTATAACAAGCTGAGAACACATTAGGAAACTCAGGTGTTTTAAGTTCATTCGAACCTCTAAGAGGTCTGTGGGTCTCTTGTAATAGGACAACATCTGCCTGTAGTTTTTTGAGTTGGTTAAATATTTTTAACCTCTTTTCTCTGGAGCCAGCTCCATTTATATTCCATGTAATGAACCTCAGTGTACCCATAGATGTTTGTGTATAACTAGGGATGTATGCTGTGTGCGTTGCTTAGACAGGTGGAGAGAATACGTCACTTGTTCATAAATAAAGAGAAGGAGAGAGAGAAAAAATGTGTGGCGAGATACTCCCTGAGTCTGACTTTGTGTATGCATAGTTACTAATATGAGTAGGCTTGGCTTAAGTGTGTGTGTATCTTATATGACTGTGTGCGCTGTTTGACTGATGTAAATGTGCTGCCGTTGAGCGCATGGTGCGTATGTGTCGAAATAAAGGATGTTTGTGGATGAGTGTCGAAGCAGGTGATCGAGGCAGTGAAAGGAATAAAGAAAGAAACCAAGGACAGGGGTGAGCAGCATAAAACCAAGAGGGGGAAAAGAGAGGAGGAAAAAAAAAAAAAAAAAAAACGAGAAGAAAAAAAAAAAAACAGAAACAAAACGTAAACATTCCAATTAAATCACTGACGGAGAGTGACGGTGTTAATTCTGCTATGAAATCACACTTTAAGATGCGATTTGATACTGGTAAGTTAAACAGATGTTAATGCAAGTTAGTGTGAGTGGATAGGGAAATGGTGTAGCTGATTCTTATCTGGTGTGAGGTTAATACAGCCACGGAGTGATGTTGGGGTCGCGGTGGAGCTGTCCGTCCACGTACAGCCGGTCCACAGCGATGACAGCGCGGGAGCCCTTCTGGATGAAGCCGCGTCGGATTGGGAAGAGGACCCTGCGTCGTTCCAAGATCTCTTTGGGGAACTGGTCGTTCACGCTGAAGTCCGTTCCTTTTAATTCCCTGCCGCGGCTTTTCACATGTTGCTTTTGTTTGAAGTGGCCGAATTTGGCCACGATAGGACGTGGTCTCCCGGCCGTAGCCCGAATGGGGCCGAGGCGATGTACCCGATCGAAGACGATGTTCTTCACAGTGTCCTCCGGCAGCTTCAGGTGGGTTTTGATGAAGCTTTTTACCGTGGTCTCCGCGTCCTCTCCAGCGGCTTCTGGAATACCAAAAAATACCAGATTATCATGCATGCTACGAGCTTGTAGATCGATAACTGTTTCTTTTATTTTTTTATTTTCTCTATTGAGCTGGGTAACATTATCTGTGAGACATTTCACCGACTCCCTTAGCGTGGCATTTTCAGCAGCAAGCGTTTCCACCTGCTGCTGGCTGTACTCCAGGGATTCTCGCAAGCATTTAAATTCTCGGTGAAGAATCTCCACCAAGGACAGCCTTGCGTCGAAACTGGACAATCGCTTGTCGATTGACTCCAATATGTCGGCAATATCTTTGCCGGCTGGCGATGTTGAGCCGGGGGAATCTGCCGGGCGTTGTCTTTTCGACGACGGCGTCTCAGCTTTGGCCGGGGAAGCTGCACACGGGGTCTTCTTCATCACGAGATCCTGAAAGCACTGATCGATGTAATCTTGGAGAGTCTCTAAACTCTCCTCGTTGTTCTCCAGGGTGTTGGAGATTATTTAGACAAATAGTGTTAGTTATAAGACAATTGATAAGTGTATTTGGTAATGCTGAAGCTTAAATGAATTTGTTCAAATCTAAACTACCATTTGCTTTAATTTTCCGCCAAAATCTCCGGCGTCTGACGTCAGTTACAACATGAGTCGCTTACCTTGTCCGTCACTTCCGTCACTTACTCACCTGCTCCGTCACTTACTCACCGCTTTTCTTTCCAAGCTCCCCGCTTTTCTTTCCAAGCTCCCTAAAAACTACTTCCAAAAACATTCAGCTTTGATATTAATGAGTTTTTTGGGTTCATTGAGAACATGGTTGTTGATCAATAATAAAATTATTCCTCAAAAATACAACTTGCCTAATAATTCTGCACTCCCTGTATATTCACAGTATTCACTCACTGTCTTTAAGGAATCGCTAACTTAGTTTAGATCGTAGCAGCATGGCCTTTTCACCTGTCCCTCCTGCACTCTCCTGCGCCTTGTGTCAGATGTTTTAGTTACTCCTTGGCCTCCTTTAGCAGTAATGATACTTGTAATAAATGTAGCCTTTTTGCAGCTCTGGAGGCCAGGATCACTGAATTGGAGACTCTGCTTCGCTCCCTTTAAAAACCCGAAGCTAGACAGGCCAGGTGCAGCTGAAAATAGCGTAGGCCCCATTTGCCTTCCCCCGACATATTGTCCCGAGCACCTGGGAAAACAGGACGGCTGGTTGATGGTGAGGAGAAGGCATTGTCTTAAACAGAAGCCCCCGGTATGCCCCCCTGAGGCATGTGAAGCTAGAGACACCAGCAGCCATAGTCAATTGTCTTCCAGAGCAGGCGACACTCAGGGAAATTCAAAACTGCTGGCTAAGGGTAAACGTAAACTCAGTAACAAAGTACCTAAAGAAACTATTTAAGATGGATTTTTTTGTGTGTAGACACAACACTGGTTCATCCCTTTTTTCATGTCTGAATGATTCACAGATCAGTGTAAAGTGTAAACATGTACAAAACATTCCTCTGCAAACAAATACCAGACTGAAAATGAGTCCAAAAGGCTTTAGAAAGTCTGGAGAGCTATTGCTCAAGAGCACTTTATACAATTACAAGAAAATCTGGCTTCTTGGAGTAAATCTTTTAAATATATATATATATATTTTTTAACTGAGGCCACCCCCTTAAGAAGGGGAAACAGAGTGACCCAATGGGGTCATCAACACAGAATTAGTTCTGTATAAAGAACACTGTGGGGAGGTGAAACAGAAATAGTCTGTTTCTCCACTCAAGTCTTATTCTTTTCCTTGAAGACATTTTTCAAATTAAGCTTGTTAAACATAGTGCTAAAGCCTTGCAAGCAGGCTATATTGGTTAGCACGGTTAAATGCTGGATATTTCTGCTGCATTAAAATGCAGAAGAACCTAAATAAAGAATAAGAAAATGGTTTCATCTGATAAAACAAATTAGAAGATTTATGTTCTAGACTAGGTCCGTGATATATTTAGTTTAATCACTGTCCCTATGTGGCAGGTGCAGGTGAATGCATGCCTGTCATGCTTTGTTAAATCATCAGATATACCTAGGCCATGTAAATATAAAGAATTAAACTCTTTCTTTGTTTGAATTTGTTTGACCTGGAATGGTCATTATAAAAGAAATGTGTGTATTTCTACACACGTATAAGCCTATTGTCATGGCTACTGAACGGACCCACGCGCAGACAGTTCTTTCAAGGAAACAAAAGGGGATTTATTTACAATAGGGATCACCTTAGTGCAAAATATATGTACAGTGAGTTGGGAGGGGGTCCAGGGCTCCAGGGAGAGAAGGGGGGGGGGGGAATCCACACACACGCTTCCTCTTCCACTCAGTCACCGCCACCGCTCCTCCGCACACACGCACTCCTCTTCAGCCGCACTCGCTCCAACACTCCACACACTGCCCCACTTGGACAGGTCCGGTGATTCGGTCCAGAATCTACAGACAGAAGGTCAAAGGTTAGTTCCACAACATAAAACACGTGTAAGCGATTCTTCTTTGAATATGCCGCGAGCACGAACTCAGGTGGTTCGATGTTCCAGCGGTGAGCTGCTCTGTGCCACTGCCTTAAATAGCAGCTGGGGAAATCAGCCAGATCAGCCGCAGGTGGACACCATCCACAGGGGTGCGTGGGCCAAGAGTGAGAGCCCGTAATGAGCTCCACCCAGGCAGAGAGGAGGAGGAGAGACAAAAAACTAAAACTAACAACAACAAAACCTGTAGCCAGCGTGGGCCAACCAGAGAGACACGGGGACCGTGACAGTACCCCCCCCTTAACGGGAGCCTCCCAGCGACCCACCAGGCTTATCCGGATGAAGGCGATGAAAGTCGGCAACCATCCCGGGATCCAACACAGCGGAGCGGGGAACCCAGCAACGTTCCTCAAGGCCATAACCCTCCCAGTCCACCAGATAGTGAAGACCCCTCCCGCGACGGCGAGAGTCCATGATGCGGGAGATCGTGTAGGCAGGGAGGCCACCAATGACCCGAGCGGGCGGAGGGGGCCTGGAAGGAGGGCACAATGGACTGGAGAGACACGGCTTAATCTGAGACACATGGAAGACATTGTGTATCTTCATGTTGCGCGGCAACTTAAGGCGAACAGAAACAGGGTTTATCAAAGCAGCAATTTCAAAAGGCCCGATGAAGGTTGAGGTGAGCTTCTTCGATTCGGCATGAACAGGAACGAAGCGTGTGGACAACCAAACCTTTTGACCGATGGTGTACTCAGGAGCGTGAGTGCGGCGCCGGTCAGCCAGACGTTTGTAGCGTTCTTTCGTGCGCAGCAAGGCCGCACGGGTGGCCCTCCAAACCCGGCGACACCTACGAAGGTGAAACTGGACCGAAGGGACAAAGTGCTCACCTTCCAGAGCAGGGAACAGAGGAGGCTGATACCCCAGGGAGGCCTCAAACGGAGATTGCCCTGTAGCTGAAGACGTCAGGCTGTTGTGGGCATATTCCACCCAGGGCAGTTGGTCGCTCCAGATGGTTTGGTTGGAAGCAACTATGCAGCGCAGAGCGGTCTCCAGCTCCTGGTTAGTGCGCTCAGTTTGTCCGTTGCTCTGTGGGTGGTAACCAGAGGAGAGACTGACCTTGGCTCCTAGCGCCGAGCAGAACTCCTTCCACACACGAGAGGTGAATTGCGGCCCACGATCCGAGACCACGTCCTCCGGGATGCCATGGAGGCGGAACACATGATGCGTGAGATGCCGAGCCGTCTCCAGGGCCGTCGGGAGCTTGGGGAGTGCAACAAAATGCGCAGCCTTTGAAAAGCGGTCAACAATAGTCATTATAGTGGTGTTACCTGCTGACTGTGGGAGGCCGGTAACAAAATCCACCGCGATATGGGACCACGGCCGAGACGGTGTGGGTAAAGGTAGCAGCAAGCCGGCTGGAGGTTGATGTCCCAGCTTGTTGCAGGCGCAGGTTGAACAGGCAGAGACGTACTCCCGAACGTCTCGCGATAATGTGGGCCACCAGAAGTAGCGCTGAAGGAAGGTGATCATTCTGTGTACTCCTGGGTGACATGTGAAGCGGGCAGTGTGAGCCCAATGCAGTACCTGAGACCGAGTGGCCGATGGAACAAAGAGCCGCCCCGCTGGTCCTCCTCCTGGATCTGGTTCAGCCCGCTGAGCCTCACGAATGGCCGACTCGATTTCCCATGTTATTGTACCAACGGCACAAGTCGCTGGCAGGATGGGCTCAGGGTCCTGCCTCTCCTCAGGCACCGAGAACTGCCGTGATAGGGCATCCGGCTTCACATTCCGCGAGCCCGGTCTGTAAGAGATTGAAAAGTTGAAACGGGTGAAAAAAAGAGCCCACCTGGCCTGTCGAGCGTTGAGACGTTTTGCTGTTTGCAGGTAAGCCAGGTTTTTGTGGTCCGTCCATACAATGAATGGCTGAGCCGTGCCCTCCAACCAGTGCCTCCATTCCTCCAAGGCCAGTTTTATAGCCAAGAGCTCGCCGCCTCTCCCACGTCATAGTTGCGTTCGGCTGGGGAGAGGCGGCGAGAGAAGAAGGCACAGGGCCGTAGCTTACCCTCTCGCTGTTGTGAGAGCACCGCGCCGACCCCCGAGTCGGAGGCATCCACCTCCACAATGAATTGGAGTCGCAAGTCAGGCTGAGCCAGGATGGGTGCGGTGGTGAATCGGTCCTTGAGCTGTGTGAAGGCCTTTTGGGCCGCCTGATCCCACTGAAAAGAGAACTTAGGAGAGGTTAAGTGGGTCAAAGGCAGAGCGATTTTACTGAAGTCCCTAATGAACCGGCGATAAAAGTTGGCAAAGCCGAGGAACTGCTGAAGCTGACGGCGATCAGTTGGTTCCGGCCATTCCACAACAGCTTTGATCTTGGCCGGATCCGGTTTGAGGTTACCCTGGTCAATTATGTAACCCAGGAACGCCACTGTTTGAACGTGGAATTCACATTTCTCCCCCTTTACAAAGAGTCTGTTCTCCAGCAGCCGCTGCAGGACCTGTTTTACATGGGTTACATGTTCGGTTTCAGTCTTAGAGAAAATCAGGATGTCGTCCAGATAGACGAAAACGAACCGATCTAGGAAATCACGGAGCACGTCGTTAACCAACGCTTGGAAGATGGCTGGGGCGTTGGTTAGCCCGAAAGGCATCACCAGGTACTCGAAATGACCGAGGTGTGTGTTAAAAGCAGTTTTCCACTCATCGCCGTCTCGGAGTCTGACCAGGTGATATGCATTTCGGAGGTCCAGTTTGCTGAACATGGTGGCCCCGTGAAGGAGTTCGAATGCAGATGAGAGAAGCGGGAGAGGATATTTATTCCTGACTGTAATTTTGTTCAGCCCCCGGTAATCAATGCAAGGACGTAGCGATTTGTCCTTCTTCTCAACAAAGAAAAAACCAGCCCCTACCGGGGACGAGGAAGGGCGTATTATGCCAGCAGCCAAGGATTCTGAGATGTAAGTCTCCATTGCTTCCCGCTCAGGCCGCGAGATGCTGTACAAGCGGCTCGTAGGTAACCGAGCCCCAGGAAGCAATTCAATGGCGCAGTCGTACGGCCGGTGGGGGGGTAACGACCTCGCCCTGTCTTTGCAAAACACCTCGGCCAAGTCGTGATAAACTGGCGGCACAGAGGAGAGGTCCGGTGGTTCCAAA
This sequence comes from Rhamphochromis longiceps, assembly GCF_057381845.1. NCBI lineage: Eukaryota > Metazoa > Chordata > Actinopteri > Cichliformes > Cichlidae > Rhamphochromis > Rhamphochromis longiceps. The sequence continues at coordinate 2,204,933 of NC_140565.1, forward strand.
GCCGGGGGCGGTTTGACAGTAGAGGCGAGGGGAGGGGCTGATCTAAGACAGTTCATATGACACTCCTCCCCCCACCCAGACACGCACCCCCCTCTTCCAATTTATGCGCGGATTGTGTTGCTGCAACCAGGGGTGGCCCAAAACCAGGGGGGCGTGCGGAGCCTGAAACACAAAAAGGCTGATTGTCTCAGAATGATTGCCAGATAACGTGAGGGTAACCGGCTCCGTAACATGAGTGATGTCTGGTAGGCGCTGCCCCGACAAAGCAGAAACACGAAGGGGGTGTGGCAACGGGTCGGAGACCAAGTTTAAGCGTTTGGCGAGGTGTGAGTCAATGAAGTTTTGTTCGGCGCCAGAGTCTATTAAAGCGGAGAGAGAGTGTGTCATGGTTTGCTTAGTTATCTTGGCTGGCAGCAGAAGACGTGGAGGAGAATCTTGAGAGAGCCCGCCCACCAGTATTCCTGCCTTTACTGGCGGGCGCGCCCTTTTGATCGCAACGGGCAGGTTGCCACGAAATGGCCTGTCTTGCCACAAAACAAGCACTCACCCAAAACCAAACGGCGATGGCGCTCAGTGGCGCTAACCCGGGAGTGCCCCAACTGCATGGGTTCCTCCTGGTCCAACTCCTCCCTTCGTTCCCAGCACTGCACTCTTCTGGACAGAGATCTCCAATGTTGTTCCCGGGATCTGCTGGAGCCACTCGCCTAGCTTGGGAGTCACCGCACCTAGTGCTCCGATTACCACGGGGACCACTGTTACCTTCACCCTCCACATCCTCTCGAGCTCTTCTCTGAGCCCTTGGTATTTCTCCAGCTTCTCGTGTTCCTTCTTCCTGATATTGCTGTCATTCGGAACCGCTACATCGATCACTATGGCCATCTTCTTCTGTTTGTCTACCACCACTATGTCCGGTTGGTTAGCCACCACCATTTTGTCCGTCTGTATCTGGAAGTCCCACAGGATCTTAGCTCGGTCATTCTCCACCACCCTTGGGGGCATCTCCCATTTTGACCTCGGGACTTCCAGGTTATACTCGACACAGAGGTTCCTGTACACTATGCCGGCCACTTGGTTATGGCGTTCCATGTATGCCTTTCCTGCTAGCATCTTGCACCCTGCTGTTATGTCCTGGATTGTCTCTGGGGCATCTTTACACAGCCTGCACCTGGGGTCTTGCCTGGTGTGATAGACCCCAGCCTCTATGGATCTTGTACTCAGAGCTTGTTCTTGTGCTGCCATGATTAGTGCCTCTGTGCTGTCTTTCAGTCCAGCTTTGTCCAGCCACTGGTAGGATTTCTGGATATCAGCCACCTCCTCTATCTGCCGGTGGTACATACCGTGCAGGGGCCTGTCCTTCCATGATGTTTCCTCGTCTCCCTCCTCTTTCTTGGGTTTCTGCTGCCTGAGGTATTCACTGAGCACTCGGTCAGTTGGGGCCATCTTCCCAATGTATTCTTGGATGTTCGTTGTCTCATCCTGGACTGTGGTGCTGACACTCACCAGTCCTCGGCCCCCTTCCTTCCGCTTAGCGTACAGCCTCAGGGTGCTGGACTTGGGGTGAAACCCTCCATGCATGGTAAGGAGCTTTCTTGTCTTTATGTCAGTGGCTTCTATCTCCTCCTTTGGCCAGCCTATTACCCCAGCAGGGTACCTGATCACGGGCAGGGCGTACGTGTTGATGGCCCGGATCTTGTTCTTACCATTCAGCTGACTCCTCAGGACTTGCCTGACCCTCTGAAGGTACTTGGTGGTTGCAGCTTTTCTAGCGGCCTCTTCATGGTTCGCATTCGCCTGCGGGATCCCCAAGTACTTGTAACTGTCCTCTATGTCTGCAATGTTGCCTTCTGGTAGTTCAATCCCCTCAGTTCTGACTACCTTCCCTCTCTTTGTTACCATCCGACTACACTTCTCCAGTCCGAACGACATTCCAATGTCATTGCTGTATAGCCTGGTAGTGTGGATCAGTGAATCGATGTCTCGTTCACTCTTGGCATACAGCTTGATGTCATCCATGTACAGGAGGTGGCTGACAACTGCTCCGTTCTGTAGTCGGTATCCGTAGCCAGTCTTGTTAATGATCTCACTGAGGGGGTATATATATATGTGTGTGTGTGTGTGTATGTGTATATATATATGTATATATATATGTACACCTTATTCACATGATGAGATTTTCTTTAACGAAATCCTCATTCTCTTTAAGCACATAAGCTTACTAAATCATCAATTGTGTAATTGAAAAACAGGGGACTTGTTTCTTGTTTCTAAAACCAGCCATTTTGTTGTTTGCATCCTGCAGAGCAACCTAAAGACGAACCATTCAATGATCCATTTTCCTCGAAGGCTTCTGAAAACTCAGATTCATCTTTCGCATCTTCATCTGTATCGTCTGTGTGGTCATCCTCATCTTCATCCCCAAAGAAGCGAAAGCACAAATACAAGAAAAAGCATTCAAGAGCCAAGAAACCCAAGAAGGAGCAGAAGAAGCTCCGGCAGCGTGGTGAGCAAAAGATTTTGGAAGAGAAGATTTTACAGAAGAGGATACTATAAATGTGACATAAAAGATAGTATTATGATTGTAATTTGTTCTAAAAACTACTCTGTGTTCGCTATGTCATATATATATATATATATATATATATATATATATATATATATATATATATATATATATATATATATATATATATATATGCATGGATTAATATGCTTTGAGCATTTGCTTTTCTAATTATTTGCTTTGTTTTCATTTTCAGTTCAAATGCCAAATGACATTGTGCAGTGATACAAATCCCTCCTCAAGACATTTCCAAAGACGAAGACCATGACCAAAGCTTTTCAGAAGCATGGGCTCGACAGGAACACTGTTGTGTCCACTTCATCAGTTGGGGAGCTTGCTATTGCGGTCCCCAATGTGTACCAGGAGCTACTGTCCAACAAGCCTAGTGGAGAGACGGTACTAGCTTTTGCTAAGCGATGTGAGGCTGCAATTCAAAGCAGTGATGAAGTAAAAAACAAAATAGAAAGTATGAAGGCCGCTGGTACTTTGCTTCCAATTCGAAGAGGGAAATCTGTCTGAAACCCTAATTTGTTCTAAGTGGTTTTGTTTTTTTGAGCATATTGAACTGAAGAAAAGATCTGCAAAACCAATCATTTTTCAAAGATCTGTTCACATATGTGTTGAGTTTCCACACAACTAAGAGATTTACCTGTTAGTTTATTTTATTGGTTTTTTTTTTAAGTTTTAATTTGTATAAATGTGTGTAGAGTAAATAATACAGCTGTGCAGTTTCAGTTAAGGTATAATAATTTATTATATTATAATTATTATAATTTTCCTTTGTTTTATGCCAGTGGTGAATTTAGGGATGGGATTTGTTTCCTTAATATAGTTTTAGCTATCTTTAAAAGGCTTGTATATAAGTTTAGCAATGCTAAATAACTGTTGGTGCTTTATACTTTTTATAGTAATACCCAGTAATACTTAGAAATGTTTGTTGATCATAAATAAATGTTGACATGTTTTAAACTTTACAATAAGGCTCCCATTTGTCATTTATAAATATTTATTATTCATTAATAAATGGTTTTATGCTTTACACTTTACAATAAGGCTCCCATTTGGCATTTATAAATGTTTATTTGTCATTAATAAATGGTGTTATGTTATGGTTAGGGTGATCGTGGCTCAGGGGGTTGGGAATCGCATCTGTAACCGGAAGGTCGCCGGTTCGATCCCTGGGCTCTCTGTCCTGGTCGTTGTGTCCTTGGGCAAGACACTTTACCCTACTGCCTACTGGTGTTGGCCAGAGGGGCCGATGGCGCGATATGGCAGCCTCGCTTCTGTCAGTCTGCCCCAGGGCAGCTGTGGCTACAACTGTAGCTGCCTCCACCAGTGTGTGGATGTGAGAGTGAATGAATAGTGGTATTGTAAAGCGCTTTGGATGCCTTGAAAAGCGCTATATAAATCCAATCCATTATTATTATTATTATTATTATGCTTTACACTTTACAATAAGGCTCCCATCTGGTATTTATAAATATTTATTATTCATTAATAAATGGTTTTATGCTTTACACTTTACAACAAAGCTCCGATTGATAGTTGTGGATATTAATAATGCATTTCTGAAGTACAATTTTATATGATAAAAAATATGTTTACAAATGCTGATTGTGCTTACAGGATAGTAACTATAGTAACTTAGTCTGAAATGTTTAATATAGCAACTCTAGATGAAATATATAGGTGAACACATTTGGCTCACTATTTGGCAAGAAACCGGTCAGTTTTTTTCTCTTTCTCACCCTTAACTAATGCATAATAAACCATTAATAATGGTTTATAAAGCATTTACAGATTAATTAATAATATAGCTATAAACTATTTATTAGCATCTATAAGGGGAGTCTTATTGTAAAGTGGTACCATTAATCATTGTTGCTTTTAAGTATTGTGTGTGTTCTGTCACAGTTTTATATGTTTTTATTTATTTATTACATTTTTTTAAATTATATTTAAAATATTTAATAAATAGTTATAAAATTGCCTGGAACTAACCCTTGAGATAAAACAGGAACACCATGAATGAACTGACAAAGAGTAAGATACAATAAGAAAAAATAAATTCAAAAACGCAGCGGTGATAAAATGAAGCATTATAAAAAAAACTGTGGAAAATAACAAAGACCAGAACAGGCTATGCTTATTTTATATTTCTGATATTTTCATTTTTGTTTATTCATTTCTAGAAAACAGTAATAAGGGTTTCCTGAATGAGAATTTTTGTCCAAGCTTTAAGCATGAAGCTGCTTTGTTATTCTTTTTGCACTCTGAAAATTTGAGCGCATCATATTGACAATATGCAATTACTAATCCAGGTAAAGAGGATGAGGGAGTTGGCCACTGCTTCCTCACACCTTCCCATCTTCTGTATATTATGATGTATTGATTTTCTTGACTATGGCCATAGCTTGTTTGACTCATTGTTAGCCTCATCTATTTCATTGATTATCTGTAGTTGCTCCCACTGAAGTCACAGGAAATGGGATTTCATGTGATGCTATTTGTTCCCTGTCTTTATACGAACTCCACATCATTCCATCTGTGTATCTTGTTTCAACATTCAGTTTTCCATTATGTGATTAAGTTTTCATAATCAAGCATGTAATGAGAATTAACAAGGCAAGCAATTAATCCTATTTAGAGATGTTTCTCAGATTTCTGTCTGTGGCTACACTGTGAGCTCAGCTTATGCATTGAGTCCCAGAGGTCTTGTGACGTGATAGACCATATGTTTATGATTAGCAGTCAGTATATAAGGTTAATGAAAACATGCTTGGGGTAAATGAAATATGGAAAAATCCATCTTTGACACGTGCAACTGTAGCTGCCTCCACCAGTCTGTGAATGTGAGAGTGAATGGCATTGTAAAGCGCTTTGGGTGCCTTGAAAAGCGCTATATAAATCCAATCCATTATTATTATTATTATTATTACTTAACACTGACATATTAATTATTCGAGCATAAAAAAGACACCTAAACCAAGCGATGAACCAGATTTGTATCTACACATCACAGACAATTTGGCAATGAGCTACATTTAAAATGTATCTTTACACTGAGGGTTTTTGGGAGGAGCCGTGCTGCTCTCTGGCAGGAAGCACCATGCCCTCCTGTGTTTTAAATGCACTTTAGAACAGCATGCAGCAATTCTACATATGAGTGGGTGGAGGGAGGCTTGGGGTCTTCACTCAGCCCTGTTCAGCCTCCCTGCCACTGCAGATAAGGAGGCGGTCTGCTTGCCTCTACCCCAGGGAGAAGGGTTACATCTCCTGGGTCTAGGAACGGTTTGCCCCTCTGGGGGCGGAGGTACCTGGACCTGAGATATAGAGTATGTTTGGGGAGTGTGAAGGTGTGTACAGTGTCTATTTGTGTCTGTCTACACGTCGGGTGAGTGCCGAGTATTTGTTTGTGTATATGGGGGTGGGAATGCACGTTTGTGTCTGCGTGTGCCTGTTCGTCTGCATCAGGTTGGGTCTTAGACTCCACCTCTCTGGGAACATCTCAGGCTCTCCGAGGTATGGAGGCCTGCCTCCCCTCACCATACTCCCTGCCGGTGGCTGATGCCCTCAGACGTTAGTGTGTTGGTGGTTCTTGGTGTCTGGGGCTGGGTACTCATGTAAGTACTGACTCACTCCTGGTGGCAGATTGGTAGGGCCTGGCGCCTGTGGCCCGAATACAAGCGTGCTCATCCACACAGGTGTGCACACAGATGTACACACGGGTGTCCACAGACACAATCTACGCCTTTCTTGGCTGCTCCCTCAAAGCACATTGTGCACCGTCAATCTTGCGTGCTGCACAATAACATGTAATATTTAGTATCTACTGTTATCTACTGTTAGCTAGTTGATTGTGATGGTGTTGTGTTTATTATGTTGCTCTTTTTTGTTTGCTTTCTCGTCTGTTTTTTTTTTTAATCTCCATACAGGTGATCCAGGTGTTTTGTTTGTTTTTCTTTTTTTTCTCTTCTCCCCTCTATTTTTCTTTCTCTCCCTCTCTTTCTTTCATTCTTTCTCCCTGTCCTATCCCCCAGTCATGTCTGTCCCATCTGTAACAACCGAAAATCAAATAAAATAAATACATAGTTATATTAAAGAACCAATATGGCAAGGCCATGCTGATCCACTTGGTAAAGTAAATCCACTTGGCATCTTTCTCGGCCTTCAGACAACAATTCTGATGGCTAAAGATCCAAACGGGACAGGCAAAAAAAATAAAAATAAAATAAATAAATAAAATGTATCTTTACATTTAATTAGTAGAATTTAGAACAAATGAAAACAACAACACAGTCACCAATTCCCGGTTTTGGTAGGAAAATTGAAAATACATACAATGATTTATCACCAAAATATGAAAAGAGTTTGCACTGAGCTTGTAAGTCAATATCCAGTATTTAAATCAACATTGCAAAGCTCTTATTTGAGGTTGATCATTTTTCGTTCTGTTTGCTGTCAGAATGATCACACACGACTTCAATAATGTTGAGTACCAAGTTCTGAGGAGGCCAGTACATGACTGATGCCGTTTAAATGTGTATGTGTGTGTTTCTGTTTTTTAAATCCTGGTACGCTTTTACTGAATTGGCACTGTGTTTGAGAACGTTGTCATGCTGAAAAAGTTATTGTCCATCTGATGGACAGATGCATTCTCTCGGGGGCCTCTGACTCATCGATGGTGGCTGGGATGGCGGCACCGCGGAAAGGGCCTGTGTTTTTACTGTCAGCGTGACAGCGCCGTGCCACCTTTGCAGGTAAGCGAGCCCGTCAGCGTTCCGTAGCGGCTGCGAGTGCTGGCGATAAGGAAAGGCTACTCTTTATAGAGGACTCACACTCGGAGAGATGTTTTCTGGTTGACTCCGGCTCCCAGAAGAGCCTCGGGAACTCTTGTGTCATCTTTGCATACCGCCACAATGGTATATACTTTAATCTTAAAAAAAATTGGAGATTTCCCGCATACCACCATAGAGAACCCTGTGTACCACTAGTGGTACTTGAACCACACTTTGAGAAAGACTGGCATAGTGGATCAAAATCTTGTGGTTCTCTTTTTCCTTCTAATTTAGTCATTCTAAGACCACAAGCTAAAATGCAGTCACAAATTGTGACAGAGCCTTGACTTGGTTTTTCTGATCTCAGTACATACTGAAAATGATTTGAACTACAAATTTCGACTTTGGTTTCCTAAGATCAGTTGCCACTGATTTTACAGACTAGTTCTTGGAAACCTAATGCTTTTCTTCCTGTTTCTTTTACTTAAAAATATCTTCTTTTCAGCCATGCATCTACTGAGACTGTCATGCCGGCTCGAATAGGCTACAGGTATTTGTTATTGTTTTTTCTCCCCCTCGCTCTCTCCTGTCTCCTCCTCACCACCACCTCACTGTGGGCTCTCGCTCTTGGCCAACACACCTGCAGCTCAGTATCCTGCCACTCCCATCCACCATTTAAGACAGCGGTTCAGTGCTTCTCATTGCTGGACCGTTAAACTACTCTCGTTAGTGTTGCCCGGCTCTAAAACCTTCTCTCATGTTTTCCTTGTGATATTCCAGGTCCTGATCTCTCATCTCTCTTGGTATATAGATTCCCTGGTCCTGTCCTTGATTCCTGTCCTTGGACTTCCGGAACATGAATGTGAATCTCAAAAGTGGGGTGGTGTGAAGAGGAGCGTGTTGTGTGGCAGGAGCAGATTGTGTGTGGCGTGGCTGAGAGGAGCGTGGGAGCGTGCATCGAATTCCCCTCACCTGACCCTGTGGAGCCCTGGAACCCCTGTCCTTCCCTCACATTCTGTGTATATTCTCTTGATGTTTTGTAAATAAACCTTTTGCACTTTTTCCCCAAGTCTGCATTTAAGTCCGTTCAGTCCACCGTGACAGAGACAATTTCTAATTTGGCTTTGACAAACATTAGATGGATCAACTGAAGGACTACAGGCATCTCTCAGGGCAGGTCATTGCTGGATTTTTTTTTCAGTTTCTCAAAGATATGACTTTAGATACTGTTTACCTAGTTTTTCTCTGCACGCACTGAGAAAAACATTGCGTGCAGAGTGAAGCCTCGCCCCCACCTCAGACACTCAGACCACTTGTCTGTTATGCTAATTCCAGCATACAGACCGCTCGTCAAATGCTGCAAAGCGGTTCTGAGACAGGTGAGAAGTTGGCCTGCAGGAGCTCTCTCAGGACTGTTTTGAACTCACTGACTGGGACATGTTCAGGGAGGCTGCAACAAATGGTCTCTGTGCCAGAGACATCAGCAAGTGCATCAATGATGTCACTGACTCCAAGACTATGATAACATGCAACACGCATCGAAGGCAACACCTGCCTGCAATTGTGACGCCTCCTTACCAGATGTTCTGAACAACTTCTATGCATGGTTTGATGCTCAGAATGATGTGTTGATGGGGAAGTACAACACAATCGTGCCTCTACACCTGATTGGAAACCTGAGCCTGCTGGGCCTGAACACCTCCATCTGCAACTGGATCCTGGACTTTCTGACAGAGAGGCCTCAGACAGTCCGGATCAGCAACAGCATCTCCAACACCACCACACTGAACACTGGAGCCCCTCAGGGCTGTGTGCTCAGCCCACTGCTGTTCACTCTGCTGACTCACGACTGTGCAGCAATGCACAGTTTGAACCACATCATCAAGTTCACCAATGATACGACTGTGGTGGGTCTCATCAGCAAGATCGACAAGTCAGCATACAGAGAGAAGGTGCAACAGCTAACGGACTGGTGTAGAGTCAATAACCTGTCTCTAAATGTGGAAAAAACAAAAGAGATGACTGTTGAGGAGAGCACGGTCAACTTAACAATGATGGATCCTCTGTGGAGGTCGTCAAGAGCACCAAATTTCTTGGTGTCCACCTGGCGGAGAACCTCCCCTTGTCCCTCAACACCAGCTCCATGACTAAGAAGGCACAACAATGTCTCTAATTCCTGCAGAAGCTGAGAAAAACCCATCTCCCAAAATCCATTCTCACTATGTTCTACAAAGGGACTATCGAGAGCGTCCTGAGCAGCTGCATCACTGTCTGGTATGGTAACTGCACCGTATTGGATCGTAATATCCTACAATGGATAGTGAGAGCATCATTGGAGCCTCTCTTCCCTCCATCACAGGCACTTATAGCACACAAAGCATCCACAAAGCCACCAGCATTGTGGAGGACCCCACACACCCCTCACACACACCCTTCACCCTGCTGCCTTCTAGAAAGAGGTACCGGAGCATCTGAGTCCTGACTGCCAGACTGCAGAACAGTTTCTTCCCCCAAACCATTAGACTCCTGAACACTCAGTGACTGGAATGACGCCACACATGCACACCTTCAGATACATCACTACCACGCAATTATCTGCAGTATCTCACACACACATGTACACCTCCAGACACCAAGTTACTTTTTGCACAACACTCAGTATTTTGCACATTTCTATTGCACAGTTTGAGTCCATCCATCCATCCATCGTCATCCGCTTTGTCCGGGGTCAGGTCGCGGGGGCAGCAGCCTAAGCAAAGAGGCCCAGACCTCCCTCTCCCCAGCCACCTCCTCCAGCTTGTCCGGGGGAATACCAAGGCGTTCCCAGGCCAGCCGAGAGATATAATCTCTCCAGCGTGTCCTGGGTCTGCCCCGGGGCCTCCTCCCGGTGGGACATGCCTGGAACACCTCACCCAGGAGGCGCCCAGGGGGCATCCTTGTCAGATGCCCGAACCACCTCAGCTGGCTCCTTTCGATGTGGAGCAGCAGCTGCTCTACTCTGAGCCCCTCCCGGATGGCCGAACTTCTCACCCTATCTCTAAGGGAGAGGCCAGCCACCCTTCGGAGGAAGCTCATTTCTGCCGCTTGTATCCGCGATCTCGTTCTTTCGGTCACTACCCACAGCTCGTGGCCATAGGTGAGGGTAGGGACGTAGATCGACCGGTAAATTGAGAGCTTCGCTTTTACACTCAGCTCCCTCTTCACCACGACGGACCGGTGCAACGTCCACATTACTGCAGCTGCAGCCCCAATCCGTCTGTCGATCTCCGGCTCCCTTCTCCCATCACTCGCGAACAAGACCCCGAGATACTTGAACTCCTCCACTTGGGGCAGGAACTCATCCCCGACCCGGAGTGGGCACTCCACCCTTTTCCGGCTGAGAACCATGGCCTCAGATTTGGAGGTGCTGATCCTCATTCCCGCTGCTTCACACTCGGCTGCGAACCGTTCCAGTGCGAGCTGGAGGCCTTCACCCGATGAAGCCAACAGAACCACATCATCTGCAAAATTCAGAGATGAGATTCTGAGGCCACCAAAGCGAAAGCCCTCCGCCACTTGGCTGCACCTAGAAATCCTGTCCATAAAAATTATGAACAGAACCGGAGACAAAGGGCAGCCCTGGCGAAGCCCATCACCCACCGGGAATGAGTCTGACATATTGCCGGAAATGCGAACCAAGCTCTTGCAACGGTTGTATAGGGATCGAATGGCCCGTAGCAATGGGCCAGACACCCCATATTCCCGCAACACCTCCCACAGGACACCCCGAGGGACACGGTCGAATGCCTTCTCCAAGTCCACAAAACACATGTAGACTGGTTGGGCAAACTCCCATGCACCCTCAAGTATCCACAGTTTGAGTCTCCTGATAATAATCATCAGGAGTTGGTGGGGAGAGTTCTACAACACACACACAAACATACAAACTTGCAGCACAGACATCAGAAGTAGTTCATCATCTTCTAATCAGTGAGACTCATTTACAACTCAGCCTAAGAACATAGCTTCCTTCAGTGCTGAGTTGTATCTAATGCAGAAATGATGGGAGGGCAACAGCGGGCCTCTAAGTGGTCTAAATGAAGATGAGTGAGGAAGTCTTGTGATTGTGGTACTAATGGGAATGCTGCTGTCTTCCCAATCCATGATGGGAGGCCTCTGGAAACGTTTAAGGTGCAGGTGTGGTTTAGCACTGTGACTCCAGCTCTCTCCTCCCTTCAGCCCAGCCTCTCTTGAACATTAAAGGATTAAATATCTATAACATTTGATGAGAGGTTTCTGGTTTACAAGCTTGTAAATATTTGGAGCATAGTTATTAAATCACAAAAACTGATCATTAAAACTCTAAATCTGTCTTTTTGATGTATGCCTCAAAGTGCAGAAATGTGTAAATAGGCTCCCACATGCTAAAAGGCTAGTCACAGAAGTAATTTATATTTTATATTGTGTCATGGTCCTGCGGCCATGACTCAGTGACTTTGTGTTTGTGTTCCTTATTGTTATTATTCTCTTTATTATTCTTGGGCTGTTTTGGGATGGTTTGTGTTTTGGGATTTTAGATACTGGGTTTTGGGTTTGTGCTCCCTCTATTGGTCCCTGGTGTTAGTGTTCCCCTGTCTCGTCAGGTTAATCCGGTCCAGCTGTGTCTCCCACCTGTGTGTGATTTCCCAGTGTCTCTCTGTGTACTTATAGTGTGTGTTTGCCTCTGTTCCTCGTCGCGTCGTCTGTGTTCATACCCGGTGAATTTCCCTGCATGCTCTCCCTGCTGTTCGCCCTTCATGTTCAGGTTTGCCACTCCTTTGTGTAGTTTCTCCCAGTTTAGTTCGTCCTTAGTTCTGTTTGCCATCTCCACTTTATGTTCAGTATTGTCAATAAATCACCCTTCACGTCTGAATAAGTGCTGCATTTGAGTCCTCCTTCCACTCTTCATATGGCCGCTGCCCCGAACCGTGACATATTGTCTGTATGATGACTGTATTGTTTTCAGATTGTTGTAGACAAAAAAGGAAAAAAAGCTGTTAATACAGGCTTAAATCATTTAGCTTAAATCATGAGTTTTTGGCCAATTTGGCAAAGCTACTAAACATCTTTGTGTGACTTTTAATTAGGTGGATGCATTGAAACGTGTGGTGTTGTAGCATTTTATGTGAGACATGTTAAGGCTAAAGCCCAGGGCTGGACTGGAACAAAAAATCGTCCCGGGCATATTGACTAGAGACCGGCCCACCAGGTATTATAGGAAAAACCACAAGGCTTTTGAAGGTAAAAAAAAAAACACTTTTGTCACAGTGATGTACACTGTCTTGTTGGTATATATGTATCAGTCTAATAAACTTAAACCTACACCATCCTCCCTATTCTGGTATTCTAAACAGTACCCGAAAGTAGACTGTTGGTCGAGTTAACCTCCTGAACTATCTACAACACATGGTGAAAACCTGAAATTAAGACAGAGAAGACTAGAGGTGAGACATGATCATTACTGATTACTGATGACAGATTTAGATATATTTTCATGAACCATTCATTTGCCACATCAATAAACAGCATAGCAGGGCAAAATATTTTTTCTAACACGGCAACCTTTAAAAAGTGAAAGGACATATGTGACAGGTGAGACCTGGAGACTTGGGACCGCCCCTGGTGGGCGGAGCTGGTCTTCGCTCCTTTCATAAGCGCAGGTGTGGGCAATTGGGTATTCCTCTGCAAACCTGAAGCTGCAAGTGCTTGGTCCGAGTTGGGCAAATTGGTGTTTCTTAACTCCTGTCTATGAAAGTCTGATACGGGTCCTCCCCTAAACTTCTGTTAGAACGGTGGGAAACATTGCTCCCGTGAGAACGGTATACTTCATCGCCATTGACCCACATTTATTAGGGTGTGACACGAACTTGTGGACAGGTAACAAAACCAATTCAGTGGAGGAATATTCCTGTGTTTTATTGTCCAGCTAGTGATCTCCTGCCTTTTATTCACAGAGTACCGAGCTGCTGCTTTGCCAGGTGGATTTCTGGCTGCGGGCAAAGGACCCGACACATCAGTGTGTTTTAATTTAATTTGTTTTAAACTGGTGTAAGTCGACAGACTGACTGCTGCGGCTGTCGATGGTTTTGTTTTTTGTTTTAATCTTTTCTGTATCAGTAGGCACCACAGATATTGATTCTTTTAGCATTTTTACCCCTTTTTATATATATATTGTCGCAGACGGTGGAGGCGCTGCAGGGAAAACAAATCCTTTTTTGTCTCCCCGCTTTTGCATGCACAGCGGTGGGCCCGAGTGAAGACGGCACCGAAAATTTGCCTTTTTTTTCTATAGTGTTTTACCCATTTGGGGTCATGTGTGAGTTGCCGTCCATTTTTAACCTGTGTGCTATGTCGATTTGTTTTTAAACGGTTCCCCGCAGCGCCTGTCTCACGGGCAATCGTACAGTTTTATCGTTTTTAATAAGGTAACGTTTTTAATTGTTTTTAGGTGCCGCTGTTACACTGTTTCTTTTATTTTGTATTAAAAATTAAACTCTTTTAAACTGACTGTGCGCCTACGGCTCTGTCCTATTTTAACCCTTGTGTGGTGTTCATATTTTTGTTACTCAGCCAGTGTTCATGGGTCTGGTGGACCCGCTAGAGTTTTGGCTTTCCAAATTAACACTATCAAACAATTTTATGTTAAATTACTCAACAGATGTTTACTTCATCCCAATTACAAGCCATATGAACAGCAAACATAGTTATTTTTTTTCCCTTTACCTTTGTTAGATCACATTTATGAATCAATGTGCTTCTCGTTTTTTTTTTTTTTGTTTTCTTTTATAAAATGTTATAAAAAATAAATCAGTTATAATCAAGTGGAGTGAGTGGAAAGACAACACATTTACACGTGAAGCAATATGTTTCACAACTAAATGGCATCAGCTGCTCATCAATGGTGACATTAGGCCCAGGGTTGTAAAACAGGGGGAGGTGGTGCACACACTTATCCCACACTGTCCTGATGGCAGCTAGCTTGTCTCTCTGCCGTCAAGCTGGTCTGTCGTCTCGGTTATCAAAACGGATAATCCTGGAAATTTTGTGGAAGTTTTCCAGAGACATTGATGCACGGAAAGGTTCTTGCCGGTTTCTGCATCCCACAGGATTCTGTGGATTCCCCTTTGGACCTCAAAACTCCTGCAAGGATAAGAACCCCAAAGTAGGCCTGCAGATCAATTTGGTCCATCTCCTTCCACCTCTCTCCAAAAACACACCGTCCTTCTAGATTACTGCAATCCAGAATAATTTTCTGGATGGAATCTGGGATGAAAAGCTCAAATGAAGACTTGATGTCCTGCACATGAGTAACTGTCAGCCGTGTTGGCCCTGGCTTATTACAGTAACAGCTCTGCAGGGTGGCTCATTTCTTGGGCAAGAAGACCATTCAATTTCACCAGTTATTGACATCCATATTTCTTCACTTGCTGTCTGGTGGGCTTGTTCTGGTCCTGGAGCTGGCTGCTGATGGGGTACTCGTCTTTGTTTTGTTACTAAATGGTGTTCAACCTCATCCTCTTCTTCAAAGTCACTGTCAGACTCTGAATTTTCAGAAATGTGAAATATTCTGAAACCTCTTTGTCAACATCATCCTCCGAAGCCCCTCTCTCTTCCAAAATCAATTGGATGGCCCTCGCAGCAGATAATCTTTTGCCATCTTGATCAGTTGTGATAAAGAACCACACTGGCAAAGTCTTATTTATAGTATTATGCCCCTAATTTGCAGGTGGGACAGGGTATGAGAAAATAAAATTTGGATCCCTCAAGAAAGAGGGTAAAATGTGTGGGAATGTAAGAGCAGACGGTGTTGATAGTTGAATTTTCAACAATGTGGCAACTTTGTGCGGGAGCAGGAGGGGAAGAAAACACTATCAGCAGCACCAGAAAGGAGGAAGACAGAGTGTGGGAACACAGGACCTGCACTTTCAACACTTTTATTAGACCTGGGTCCAGTGGACCCGAACACCTTGTATGTAATGTAAATGCGTGGGGGGAGGTACAGTATGAAGTCATTGAAAATTAGTTCGGATTTATGTTCTTCACAGAAAATAAGCCAAAGCCAATGAATTTCAGGTTGAAAAAATAATTAATTGTTTAATTTTTCTTTTGAGAAAAACTGAAAACGGGTCTCACAGACTTGAACACCATACAAGGGTTAAATAGTTACCTACTACGGGTCACAAACTGGCGTTGTCGACAGAACGAGCCTCTAGGTGTGCACAGCGATTAGTCAGTTTGTTTGTGTAAAATTCTTTTTTTTTTGGGTGTGTGTTTTAAACTGTTTTATATTTGTATTTATTTATTTTTTAGGCAAAGCAGCAGCTGGTAAATCCTGGTGGTAACAAAGTGTAATCTGCATTTAAACACAGTAGGCACTTACTGTTGAGGGTTTTTATTTTTTTTATTATGGAGTCCCAATCAGGCATTTCTAGCCCCTGTAGACCTCATGACTCTACCCCTATGGAGGGCTCTCCCCGAGAGAGGCTGGTTTATATCCCTAGAGAGAGGTCGTGCCCCCTGTTTAGTGGAACTGGGGAAATTAGTGTCCAAAGTTGGGTGGAGGAAATAAAATCTGTGATGCGCACTCGTAGACTTGCCCCTGTTGATAGAGCCCATTATATCTATGATCATTTGACTGGTGATGCTCGTGAGGAAATAAAATATAGGTCCCAGCAAGTAAGAGAAGATCCAGACCGCATTTTTGATATTCTCCTTAGCCAGTATCGTTGCCCCATGTCCTTTATTGCTGTTAAGGAAGCTTTTTATGCAAGAAGGCAGCAAGAAGGAGAGTCACTGAGGGAATTCTCCCATGCATTGTTTTCTCTCATGGACAAAATGATTCAAAGTTGTCCAGAGAGGTGAATTCCTGAGGCTGCTAGACTGCTTTCTGATCAGTTTGGAGAGGGTGTCCGGGATGGAAATTTGAGCCGCAAGCTTAAAAGGATTGTTCGCGAACATCCAGATTATGACCTCCATACTTTAAGAGATGAAGCCCTCAGGTGGGAGCGGGAAGGCAGAGTAGGAGTAGAACCCGGCCGGTTCAGGACTTATTCTGTCCCAGCAGTCTACAGCATTCAGCATACAGGACAAACAAGGGTGCCAAGGGATACTATTGGGTCAGAATTAGCAGAGGTTAAGGAAATGTTAAAACGGCAGCAGCTCCAGATTGATCAGCTTACACATGAGTTGAGAGTTGCCCATACATCAAGTAAGTCTAGGTTCACGCAAAGAGGAAGGCAGGTTATTTGCAGACGGTGTCAGAAACCTGGCCATTTTGCTAAAGACTGTGATAATGAGAGGGTAGTAGCCTTTGAATCTACAGCCCCTAGCAGGAGCTCATCTGGGCAGGGCACGTTTTCCATGCAGGTGGAAAACTAGCACCCTCTGTTATGCTGAGCCACATATCAGATGGGGACATAACTGGCTCCAACAGTTGTAATGCTCAAATGTCTGGTCCCCCACCCAAGTTGGTAGGCTCCTGTCCAAAGGTTACCATTCATATGGGAGGGGTAGATGTCTCCTGTTTATTAGACACTGGATCCATGGTCACTACCATCACGGAGAGTTTTTTTGCCAAACATTTTAAGAACTGGGGTCCAGAGAAACTGAAAGCATGCCATTGGCTGCGGTTACGGGCTGCTAATGGGCTAGATATTCCCTATGTTGGCTACCTGGAGCTTGATTGCCAAGTGTTAGGGAGGCAAATACCGAAACGTGGTGTGTTAGTTGTTAGAGATCCTTTGGAGCTCAGCCCCAACTCAGAAATATGTGGAGTACTCGGCATGAATGTGATCCGTGAGTGTTATAGGGAGCTGTTTTTGGAACATGGCTCTGCTCTTTTTGACCCTCCTTTAGTGCAGGAGGATCCTTGGCAGCAGGCTTTGCAGCGTTGCCATTCAGTGCAGCTACAGCCCGAAGCACAGGTTAGTGGCCCAGTGAGGGTTAAGGGTAGAAGAAAAATTTGCATCCCCGCAGGCACAATGAAGTTTGTACCAGCTACATGTCGGAAAGCCCCTTCAGCACACACTGGAACAGCGCTTTTTGAACCATTAGATGCCGGTTTGCCTCATGGTCTCCTTTCTTCTCCAGCTTTGGTCCAAGTGGTCAGTGGCACTGCATTTATCCCAGTTACCAATGTGGGATTAACTGAGGCCATTTTGCCACCTCGCAGTCAGCTTGGCACCTTGTGCCAAGTTGAAATTGTCAGCCAATCGGATGTCTCGACCAGGCTGTTGGAAGATTTGGGAGAGGAAAAATGTGTTACCATGGCAACTCAGAGTGTGGAACCCAACCCTCTGAAAACTGCAATTGATGCAATTGATCTCTCAGCCCTCACTGTACAGGATCAGGACAGGGTAAGAGCCCTTCTGCGTGACTACCAATCTGCTTTTTCTTCTCATGATGGTGATTTAGGGTGTACCAATTTAATGGCTCATGAGATCCCACTTTTAGATGAGACGCCGGACCGCCAGCGGTATCGACGGATTCCACCTTCAGAGTATGAGAGCGTTAAGGCCCATATTCAACACTTGTTGGAGAGTCAGGTGATCAGAGAAAGTTGTAGCCCTTTTGCATCCCCAATCGTGGTAGTACGAAAGAAGGACTCCAGTATCAGGCTTTGTGTGGATTACCGTCTGCTGAACTCAAGGACTAGGAAGGATGCTTTTCCCTTGCCCCAAATTGAGGAGTCCTTGGATGTGTTGTCAGGTGCATGTTGGTTCTCTACCTTGGACTTGGCTAGTGGCTACAATCAGGTCCCTGTTGCTGAGCCAGACAAAAAGAAAACTGCTTTCTGCACTCCTTTTGGGTTATTTGAGTTCAACCGCATGCCATTTGGCCTCTGTAATGCACCAAGCACCTTTCAGAGATTGATGGAGCGAATGTTTGGTTCCCAGAATCACCAGTCTTTGTTGTTGTATCTGGATGATGTGATTGTCTTATCTACTACAGTAGACAAGCATATTCAGCGCCTAGGAGCAGTACTGGAGACCTTGCGGGTACAAAACTTGAAGGCCAAGTTGGAAAAATGATGTTTTCTGCAGACAGAGGTAAAGTACCTTGGGCATGGGATCTCCAAGGACGGGGTAGCCACGGACCCAGACAAAACATCCGCGGTGTCTAATTGGCAAACTCCTAGCTCTGTTGCTGAATTGAGATCATTCTTAGGGTTTGCTAGTTACTATCGCCGCTTTGTTCCAGGTTTTGCATCCCTAGCTGCTCTGCTCCACCAGCTGGTGGCCGAACTGGCTGGGACTAAGCACAAACGCCCCTCCAACCGTGCATTGCAGGAAGTTTGGACCGAGCAGTGTGAAAATAGCTTTCAAGAGTTGAAAGCTCGGTTGGTGCATTCCCCCGTATTGGCTTATGCTAATTTTTCACAACCTTTTATCTTGGAGGTTGATGCCAGCCACTGGGGTCTGGGGGCAGTGCTTTCGCAACAGCAAGCTGATGGCAAGGTGCGTCCTATAGCTTATGCTAGTCGAGGGCTAAAGCCCACAGAACGTAACATGTCCAATTACAGCTCCATGAAACTTGAATTCCTAGCCTTGAAATGGACTATGACTGAAAAATTTAGAGAATATTTGCTGGGTAACAAATGTGTTGTCTATACAGACAACAACCCCTTGAGCCATCTTACTACAGCAAAGCTTGGAGCTTTGGAACAGCGCTGGGCTGCTCAGCTCTCTTCTTTTGATTTTTCAATTAAGTATCGTCCGGGTCGTACAAATGGCAATGCAGATGCTTTGTCCCGACAGTGTCAGCCATCTGATCAAACTGTGTCTTTAGAAACACTGCTTCCTGGTACTTCCCTTCCAGACTCTTTAGTCCAAACAGTTTTACCACCAGAGCAAGTAATCCAATCTATGATTTCGGTTTTACCCTCTCATTCACTTGCAGACCTTGCTACTTTGCAGAGGGAGGACCCCACGATTAGTGGCGGTTTGAAGTTTTGGCATAGAGGAACTGGCCCTACTCGCCAGGAGAGGAGAGATTTGCCAGCAGCAGTGCTGGAAATGTTGCGCCAGTGGAGGAAACTAGTAGAAAAGGAGGGCGTCCTTTATCGGCAGATTTTTCAGCCAGATGGGGGGGAACCAGTGTGCCAATTAGTGGTCCCTCAGAGTCTCAAGAAGGAGGTTTTACATGGCTTGCATAATGACCATGGTCACCAGGGAACTGACAGGACTGCAGACTTAATACGCAAGAGGTGTTATTGGCCAGGTATGTTTAAGGAGGTTCAGGATTACTGTCAGCAATGTGAACGTTGTGCGCAGGCTAAAGCAGTTTATCCCAAACCTAAAACAACCATGGGTCACCTCATGGCTGCGAGGCCCAATCAGATTCTGGCAATTGATTTCACATGCCTTGAACCCTCCGTTGATGGCCGTGAAAATGTATTGATTCTTACTGATGTGTTTTCAAAGTTCACTCAGGCCATTTCTACTAAGGATCAAAAGGCAACTACTGTGGCCAGTGTTTTGGTTTATGAGTGGTTTTATCACTTTGGTGTTCCCTCTAGGATCCACTCTGATCAGGGGAGGAGTTTTGAAGGAGCAGTAGTTCAGCAGCTGTGCCAGTTATATGGTGTGGAAAAGATGTCTGTGAAGGTTCTCAGTCATCCAGGTCATCGTAGTCAAAGGAGCTTGCAAAGAAAAGCGTCTGGACTTCTTTAAGTTGCTTGAAGACGTTTCACCTCTCATCCGAGAAGCTTCTTCAGTTCTAAGGTCAAATGGTGGAGAGTCCCAGATATAAACCTAGTGGGAGTAACCCCCCACAGAGGGACAAAAGGACCCCCTGATGATCCCCTGATGATCCTGACCCCCACTCCCACCCACTCCATGACATGCTGGTCAGTCACAGGAGCACGTTCAGTGAGAGACTGAGATTACCGAAAAGCACCACTGAACGACACAGGAAATCATTCCTGCCTGTGGCCATCTCCCTGTACAACGCATCCACTTAACACACTGTTTGCTGCTACAACTACACATGTTTCTTTTCCAACTATTTATTTATGAGTGACTTATGTATGTATGTATGTATATATATATATGTATATATTGTACTATTCTTAGTTAGTGTATTGTCTGTCTTGTCTTAATGTTGGTTTAAAATGGAGCACTGTAACAAAAAATAATTTCCCCCAGGGATCAATAAAGTATTCTGATTCTGATTCTGATTCTGATTCCTCTAATCGCCTGAGCCAAGGTGTGAAACTGGGCGTGGGTCCCAATCAGCCAGAGTTTCGGGTGTGTTCATTGTGAAACCTGGCCCCACCTTATGCGAATTCTTGAGGTCAGATGGCCCAGGATGTGAGTGAGCGTTAAGGCGTGTGGTGTGGAAAAGACTCGCACCACTCCTTACCACCCACAAGGTAATGGCCAGTGTGAGCGTTTTAATCGGACTCTGCATGATCTGTTGAGAACCCTGCCCCCTGAGCAAAAGCGTCATTGGCCCATGTATTTACAGCAGCTCACCTTTGCTTACAATACCACAATTCATCAAACTACGGGTGAGTCACCCTATTTTCTTATGTTTGGCCAAGAGCCCCAGCTTCCAATTGACTTCCTGTTAGGCAGAGTGGAGGAACCCACCCACGGCCCGGTGCACACTTGGGTCCAAGAGCATCAGAAACGTCTAGATGTAGCTTATAAAGGTGTGAGTAACCGCACCAAAGCAGCAGCGACGCTGCATGCAGGTCGTCAACCTGCCCCAGCTTCTGACCCCTTGCCATTGCATCAGTTAGTGTATTTGAGAGATCATAGCATTCGGGGACGGAATAAAATCCAAGATTTTTGGGGCGTTGCACCGTATTGTATTGTCCGTGCCCCTGCTGATGCTGGTCCTGTGTATACAGTGGCCCCACTCCATGATCCAGAACAGAAAAGACAGGTTAATAGACAATTTATCAAGCCGATCCCTGCTGATATCTGTGAGAAAATAAGGGCAGAGCTCCAGCAAACTCCTAACCCTAGAAGTTCACCTGACCGGTTACCCCCGTCTGAGGATGAGGGAGACTTTTATGTGTGGCAACGAAGGGAGTCCCCAAGAGGTGACCCCCAAAGTGTACGAACTGATTCTGCACCTTGTCCCCAACAACCCCCAGAAGACCTGGCTATAGTAATGAGGCCGCAGTCCAGAGGGACTGAGCCTGGTACCCTGACTCCACAGTGTAGTGTCCCCACTCCATTAGCTGAAAGTGGTACAGTTAGAAGAACGACACACTCAACAGCTGGCCACCATTCCAATCCACACCATCTGCCCCAATCAGCTGAAGCCAGGCCACCTAGTGTACATTCAGTTATAGCTTTTTATAGACCGTGGCTTTAAAGTTTCATTGTCGGGTCGCCAATGCAAAAACCAGGGGGGAGAATGTGACAGGTGAGACCTGGAGACTTGGGACCGCCCCTGGTGGGCGGAGCTGGTCTTCGCTCCTTTCATAAGCGCAGGTGTGGGCAATTGGGTATTCCTCTGCAAACCTGAAGCTGCAAGTGCTTGGTCCGAGTTGGGCAAATTGGTGTTTCTTAACTCCTGTCTATGAAAGTCTGATACGGGTCCTCCCCTAAACTTCTGTTAGAACGGTGGGAAACATTGCTCCCGTGAGAACGGTATAGTGGACTTCATCGCCATTGACCCACATTTATTAGGGTGTGACACGAACTTGTGGACAGGTAACAAAACCAATTCAGTGGAGGAATATTCCTGTGTTTTATTGTCCAGCTAGTGATCTCCTGCCTTTTATTCACAGAGTACCGAGCTGCTGCTTTGCCAGGTGGATTTCTGGCTGCGGGCAAAGGACCCGACACATCAGTGTGTTTTAATTTAATTTGTTTTAAACTGGTGTAAGTCGACAGACTGACTGCTGCGGCTGTTGATGGTTTTGTTTTTTGTTTTAATCTTTTCTGTATCAGTAGGCACCACAGATATTGATTCTTTTAGCATTTTAACCCCTTTTTATATATATATATTGTCGCAGACGGTGGAGGCGCTGCAGGGAAAACAAATCCTTTTTTGTCTCCCCGCTTTTGCATGCACAGCGGTGGGCCCGAGTGAAGACGGCACCGAAAATTTGCCTTTTTTTCTATAGTGTTTTACCCATTTGGGGTCATGTGTGAGTTGCCGTCCATTTTTAACCTGTGTGCTATGTCAATTTGTTTTTAAACGGTTCCCCGCAGCGCCTGTCTCACGGGCAATCGTACAGTTTTATCGTTTTAAATAAGGCAACGTTTTTAATTGTTTTTAGGTGCCGCTGTTACACTGTTTCTTTTATTTTGTATTAAAAATTAAACTCTTTTAAACTGACTTCGCCTACGGCTCTGTCCTATTTTAAATAGGTACCTACTACGGGTCACACATAGAAAGACAGGTGAGAAAGAGTAAAACTTAACTGACTTTTTGATGGCATTTTACACACAGTACTGGTACAGTACCTTAAAGGCTGGTCCATGAAAATATTGTCGGACATAAACCAGTCCGCGGCGCAAAAAATGGTTGGAGACCGCTGCATTTGACTTTACCCTGGGGTCTCGAACATGTTGTTCGTTACCAGTAGCTACCATTTTTAGTAGTTTGCCAAACAAGTAATGAAGACTACATAAATTTGAAAACTTGAGTAGTGAGATTTAATTAGTCTCTAATGAAACTCATATGTACAACCAATAAAATTCAAAGATATCTAATCCTCTTCGACACCGAATGATTATCAGACAATTAGGTGTCAATCACATAGTTGCACTGCTGGCAAACTTGATGAGTCATTGGTGATGTACAATATGAAACACCTTGAGGCGACTGCTGTTGTGATTTGGCGCTATATAAATAAAATTGAATTGAAAATTGAATTGAATTGATGTGACAATTGTGACAGTGGCAAGTACTAATAAGAGGTTAAAAATGTACTAGTTTCATGAAGAGGTGGAAACAGAGTTTTGTTTCATAAATGTAAATGGTAAGTGTGTGTGCTTGATCTCCAGTCAGTCAGTAAAAGATGTAAGATTGAGCGCAATTTCATCAAGATCAACAGCAACACGAGAATGTTCCCTCAGGTACCGGTCTAGGAAAAGAGAAGATAGAGGAGCTGAAAACAATGCTTAGAAGACAACAGTTTCTGTTCACCAGACCTTTTGGAAGAAAAATAGGAATCATTTGGGATAAATACAGAAACTGGGCATTACAGTCGTTTTTACTTTACTTTACGTTTTTATCCATCCTGCTAAGCTCAGTGGCAATTTTGACAACCTATCCAGGTCATTTTTGGTTCCTTCTAAGATAGACTTGTAATTGTATCGACACACAGACTGAACCAGCTAAGGTAAATATAATTTCAAATTTGAAGGGCAAATATTCATACTTGATTTGTCTTGCTAAATTATTCAATCGAAATAACAAGGATTTTGACAGATTAATCAGAATCAGACTCAGAATACTTTGTTGATCCTTAGGGGAAATTATGTTGGTTACAGTGCTCCAGTACAAACATTAACAAAGACAGACACTACAAGAAGTAAGAATAGCAGAATATAAACAATATATACAGACATATAAGTCACTTATTGATAAATATCTAAATAAGAAAGAAGAGCATGTGCAAAAAAGATGTAGCTATTGCGGTATACAGTGTGTTAGACGGATGAGATGTACAGGGAGATGGCCACAGGCATCTCCCAAAAAGCAGTGGTGCTTTTTGGTAATCTCAGTCTCTCACTGAACGTGCTCCTGTGGCTAGCCAGCATGTCATGGAGTTGGTGGGAGGGATTATCCAACATTGTCTTTATCTTGGACAACATTCGCCTTTCCGACACCACCTCAAGAGAGTCCAGCTCCATCCCCGCAACATTGCTGGCCTTGCAGATCAGTTTATTGAGTCTGTTAGCATCAGCAAGCCTCAGTCTGCTCCCCCAGTTTGCAACAGCATAGAGGATTGCACTGGGCACAACAGACTAGTAAAAAATCCTGAACATTGTCCGTTGAAGGACGTCAGTCGCCTCAAAAAATAGAGACGACTCTGGCTCTTCATGTAAAGTGCTGTGGTGTTTATAGCCCAGTCAAGTGTACTGTCAATGTATACTCCAAGGTATTTATAGTCATTCACAATGTCAATATTGACATTAACTTTGTAAACTGACATATTACTAAATGGTTGAAACAGATAAAGAGAGAGCAATTGGATTTGATATTACCAAAAGCAGGTAATCTGCATAAATCAAAATTTGTAGGATTATTTCACCCCTGGATATAGTCTTAATCCTACTGTCTGATCTGATAGCGATTGGCAATGGTTCACTCATGATGTCAAATAGATAAAGAGACATGCAACAGCCCTGCCTTGTACCTCTACATAGTGGAAACCTCCAGTAAAACCAATAGTATGTGAAGTACCCTCAGAAGGTCTGCTAGATGATGTTAATGCAGCACTACGGATGATGCCTACAGCCACCATTAACGAGACTTGAGTCGAGAGTTGGACAGCTGCAGGCCCCAACATGGTTCACCCCTACTCGCTGAAGAAGCTGACTGCACTCCATGAGCGATTGGCAGCAGAAATGAACCAGCTGCTAGTTGACGAGAGACACCCGGAATGCCTAACCGAAGGCCAAACAGTCCTGATCCTCAAGGACCAATAACCTACCTCAGCACCACGTGGAAGCTCCTGTCAGGGATTATAGCGGCTAAGATGAACAGGCACATGGGTCAATACATGAGTGGGGCATAGAAAGGGATAGGCAAGAATACCAGAGGCGCAAAACACCAGTTACTGGTAGACCAAGCAGTCAGCCAAGACTGCAAGGGTAGGCTCACCAACCAGTGCACTGCCTGGATTGATTACAAGAAGGCCTATGACTCAATGCCCCACACCTGGATCCTGGAACGCCTAGAACTATACAAGATCAGCAAGACCCTAAGAGCCTTCATGTACACTAAACGGAAGGAAGGAGGTCGGGGACTGGTGAGTGTCAGCACCACAGTCCAGGATGAGACAACAAACATCCAAGAATACATCAATAAGATGGCCCCAACTTACCGTGCGCTCAGTGAATACCTCAGGCAGCAGAAATCCAAAAATGATGAGGAAGAGGAGGCACCATCATGGAAGGACAGGCCCCTGCACGGTATGTACCACCGGCAAGCTCTGAGCACAAGATCCATAGAGGCTGGGGTCTATTTCACAAGGCAAGACCCCAGGTACAGGCGATGCCCCTGAGACAATCCAGCACATAACAGCAGGGTGTAAGATGCTCGCAGGCACGACATACATGGAACGCCATAACCAAGTTATGGCGTTTCTGTGCCGTATTCGGCACAGATGTTTCTGTGCCGAATACGGCCTGGAAGTCCCGAGGTCAAAATCGAAGACACCTCCCTGGGTGATGGAGAATGCCCGAGATTAGATCCTGTGGGACTTCCAGATATAGCCGGACAAAATGGTGGTGGCTAACCAACCGGACATAGTGGTGGTACACAAACAGAAGAAGACAGCTGTAGTGATAGATTTAGTGGTTCCCAATGACAGCAACATCAGGAAGAAGGAACACAAGAAGCTCGAGAAATACCAAGGGCTCAGGGAAGAGCTCAAGAAAATGTGGAGGATGAAGGAACTCAGCAGTAACAACCTCAAAAGAGCTTGGCTTGGTAAGAAAACAATGGCAGGGCTACAGGCGATCGTGGCTCAAGAGTTGGGAGTTCGCCTTGTAATCGGAAGGTTGCCGGTTCGACCCCCGGCTTGGACAGTCTTGGTCATTGTGTCCTTGGGCAAGACAGGTGGTGGTCAGAGGGCCCGGTGGCGCCAGTGTCTGGCAGCCTCGCCCCTGTCAGTGCTCCCCAGGGTGGCTGTGGCTACAATGTAGCTTGCCATCACCAGTGTGTGAATGGGTGGATGACTGGATATGTAAAGCGCTTTGGGGTCCTTAGGGACTAGTAAAGCGCTATATAAATACAGGCCATTTACCATTTTACCATTTACAGACGAAAGGTAAAAGTAATATTACCATAGAGGGGTGTACCTCTGACAAACATCTGGCAGACAGTCTTAACAGTTTTTACCTTTGTTTTGAGAACTTTGACTGTTCTAGGAGACCAGCACACTGAGGGAAAAGACTATCACTCCCCCATCAATTTGTATTGATGAGATCTTTTTAGACACACTAAACTGTACTGTCCTGGACCTGACAACATATGTGGACAGGTACTGAGGACTTGTGCTGATCAGCTGAGTGGGATTTTTCACCATATTTTCTCACTTTCTTTAGAGCTACAGACAGTACCTAAGATTTGGAAACATGCTGTCATTGTTCCTGTTGCTAAGGGCAGTTCTCCTAAGGCACTGAATGATTTTCATGATCTTGACAAAGGCGGTCACACTTTTCTCCTCTCCTCCTTCTCCTGTCTCTTAGCTTCCCTGCTTAGCCTCTTGTGTCCTTGTCTAGTCTCGTGTTTTTTGTATTACTTTTCCCTGTAACACTCTCTCACAGTCTATTCTCTAAAACCTAAAAGAGGAATTATGGATTTGATCAACTGGTCAAATGCAATTCACACCCTTTTCTCAATGAGAAGTCTGGGCTCGGGTGAGCCTGAGTGCTGAAGATATCTACCTATTCGGAACCATGATAACAGGGTTCTTGCTGATCAGAGCTGGCTTGGCCCTGGCTTATCGAAGAATTAAGAAAGCGGAACCAGCTGTTCAAACCCCCACAAGGCTGCCTGCTGGGATTGAAACGATGGGACGAGACATGAGTTTCTCAAAATGGGCTCATTGAGTGAAGCATGGATAAGATCTTGGAGAAGCTTACGGCTGCCGTGAATACTCAGAATAAGACCTCTGAGTGCAAACTGGATTACATCTTGGAGGGGCTCGCTCGGAATAACACCTCTAAGAATGACAACATCACGTAAGGTTGATAACATCATGGAGAAGCTCACGGCTCTCCAACGGGAGATTGAGAGACCAGTGTCGGACTGTTAGAACAGCTTCTAAATTCATATGACTTGTTCGCACTAAAGTCAAAACCACCATCACTTCATGCAGATACCCCTTCGGCGCCAGCTGCGGTCTCAAGGCTGGAGCTGAACAACAACACCCTGATAACGACTGTGTTTAGACTGTTCTTCCCATTCTATGCAAGGCCACCTGGGTTGGCTGGAAGACTGTTTACTTAGCCTGGCAGGGCGAAGGACACGCTCTGTTTACGTCTTTGTGTGGAAGCCATTTACCTGCTTTGCTGTTTGGTGGTTGTTGAAATATTTTTGTGAGCTTTAACCTGAGATTCTGTCGTTTCTGGCAAAATACATTTATATTTAAAAGTCGATTCAGGATTTAATGAATCGATATCGCTTTATTCACGCTACTCACCTCTCTCTATCCACCTGCACTTTCAACTGGACTACAGCCAATCAGAGAGATCGCGCCCCTGACTATCCCTGATTGGTTTAGACCATGATAGGGGCATAATGGCCCTTTCTCAATTCTCAAGTATGCGAGTTACTTGCCGAGAATGCGAGCACGGACTCCCAATTTGTACAATTGGAACACCAGCGTGCTTGATGATGTCACAGGTCTGGAGTTTTTACTGCCGTCCCCTCTTAATTTAACTGTGACTAATATGTTATGAAGCTTAACTTTAATCACAGCCAAACCGATTTACTCAGGAACAAATAAAATGCTGACATAAACCAAACATTAACATTTAGAAGTTATCTCAGTGACTTATAAATCATGTTTAACCTCCGTAGCGAAATCTCTATTAAAATGCCTTAATAAAAACAAGCAGGTGAGATGTTAGAACGCTTTATTTTTGTTTTAGTGGACACTCAAAAATTACAATAGACAGCTGCTGGGGGTTGGAAGAGAACTGAACAAATATTCAAATTATATTATGATCATTTTGAAGCATCCTTCAGAATCTCCACATATTAACATGCTGTTTTTGTTCCCGGTGAAAATGTTTTCTCCTGAATTGAAATATATCTCAGCCAAAAAGATTTACTCAGGAACAAATAAAACACTGAAATAACATTTCGAAGCTGGTGGGCAGAGGTGGGTAGTAACAAGTTACATTTACTCTGTTACATTTACTTGAATAAGTTTTTGAAAAAAAAAGTACTTTTAAAGTACCTTTTTTGCACGATACTTTTTACTTTTACTTGAGTACATTTATGAAGAAGAAACAAACCAACTTTTCAGCGTGAAACAACTCAGCACGTGTAACCTGAGCAAACAGTAAGTTTTCTCTTAATATCTTTTTGGCTGTGGCTAGCTAGATGTCAGTCTTATGATACAGCAGCTGTGTCGAGCTCAAGCTGCGAGTCATATTTTCGGCGCTACGTTGTAGTGAGACAAGTTTGTGGGTGTTTTGTGCAGCTTCAGCTGTCTTTTTAACTGCTCGCTGGTTAGCTAGCGTGAGCTATAAGCTAACAGCTAGCCTGGTTAATGATGCTAGAGTTCCACGCACATGCAAACAGTTCGTCTCTACTGCTTTAACTGTTAAAACAGAAGGCAATACTGTGGTTGACAGGGTTTATTATGTGAAACAGCAGCTTGTTTAGTTTAAACAGTCTGCATTAAGCTGGGCAAACACTGAGCAGGAGCGGAATAACGTGACTGAAAAAAAATACGATACAATTAAATCGCAGGGGTTAGAAGCTCATGGGTCACGATGCAGGGTCTCACACTATACGGCCTGATGCTTTGATGCGACCTGCTCTATTTTTCTTTTGCCTGGATGGCAGCTCTACGCTTACGTACTCGGATGAGCTTGCCTCATCCTACAAGTTGTACCTCCATCTCTTGTGTCCAGATCACACGCTGCACTGCCGTGCTGCTCCACCTTTTCTCTTTCATTTCTGTGTTTGTGCGTTTGCAGTGTGAGAGGCTGTGTTGAGGGGCGACAGGATTTCAAACAGGTTTGATTATCTTGCACACCCATACAACTTATGGTAAACTGAGCTGCCTTGTATGAACATATGCTGAAGATGCCTCGTTCTAATGTTTTCTCTGAGTCTGCTGTGCCATTTGGAGCAAAAATGAATATAAAGTTTACAGCATATCTTGTCACTGGAAATTTTCTTCACTGTTTATATATTTATATTATTTACTGTAGTTATAGGTGAAAAAAGCTTTGTTGTGAAAAACTGAAATCTGGAAATTAGAATTATTGTTCCTTATTTTGTTGATGTTTTTACATATATTCCATTTGAAAATAGTAAAATTTGTATATTTATTTATTTTGGTCTGTCTTATTGCATTTATTTAAAAAATAAATCGGACATTTCAAACAGTTACTGACTACTTGAGTAGTCTTTTCGCCAAGTACTTTTTTACTCTTGCTTGAGTAACTTTGTTGACGACTAGTTTTTACTTTTACTTGAGTAATAATATTTTAAAGTAATGCTACTCTTACTTGAGTACAATTTTTGGATACTCGACCCACCTCTGCTTGTGGGTAACCGACGTCTCCGAAAACGTTGGAGCATGTTTGGAAATATATGATATCTTGAAAAATTGAGCAGATATTTGAAGCTTACACAGCTACATTCTCACCTGAAAATAATATTTTGTGACCCAGAAAGAGTAATATTTAAAAGTTTTTAACCCCTCTCGTCCACCATTGCTACGTTTGAATTTTGGACGAAATGCATTCTGGGATATTTAGCTGTACCAAGTACACACAAGTCACCACCGATGCATGCTCGATAAAACAGGTGGAGCGAGAACACATCTGGGAATTTTTCGCGTTCTCGGCTTGATGTGTACTTTTAATTGGAACAGTACTTGGTCTCCAACTGATGGTGTATCACGAGTACACGAGAACGTAAGTACGCACAAGTACGCATATTGAGACAGGCCCCATGTGTGTCTGTTGTTGACCACACGGAGACTTTCAGAGTAGCAGAATCTTTTTTTTTTTTTACTCGAACAGTTGGTCACACTGTTGAAAAATCTGGTCGCATTTGCGACCAAATTGGTCGCATTCTGGAGCCCTGCCTCAGTGTATGAAGAGGACTCTCCATTTACATGAAGAAATTGGAGTCTATTAGATAGATATGATACAAACCACTGCAGCGGAGTACCTGTAATACCTAAAATGTGCTCTAATTGCTCTTATAGGATTTTATGGTCAACAGTATCGAACTCTGCAGTGAGGTCTAGCAGGACAAGCACAGAGACGAGTCCACTGTCAGATCGACATCGGGGAACCTTCA
Source organism: Rhamphochromis longiceps (assembly GCF_057381845.1). Taxonomy (NCBI): domain Eukaryota; kingdom Metazoa; phylum Chordata; class Actinopteri; order Cichliformes; family Cichlidae; genus Rhamphochromis; species Rhamphochromis longiceps. The sequence continues at coordinate 2,235,482 of NC_140565.1, forward strand.
TTTAAAACTTTATTTCATTTTTTTTAATATATATGCAGCAAGTGAACTAGTACTACACATAAAAAAGGTTTAAGAAGAGGTGATTGTGTTTTTAACTGTCTACCAGAGGTCTGTTTGTAGGGTTGTCATAGTTTTGGGGTATACTGTCCCTTTAAGAGCTGCCCTAAGCCAGAGCACGCATGGACTCAGGTTTGCGTCACACACTGCGCACTGTGAGCCGGAGCACTGGAGAGTTAGAGGCTGCAAAAGTTTGCATGGCTAGCTACACATGAGGTAAATGTGCTAGGAAAGTGTAACATACTGCAAAATATTGTTGGCAGTGTTGTAGGAAACTATAATTAGCCTAGGAAGCCAAGTTTATTTAGCGATGACTCCATGTTTGTGACAATTTTTGTAGAGTTCTGAACATGTGACAGGTGTATGTTTAATGGTCACGTGCTGTGAGCAGAACTGAAGAGCGGGTTGGTGTGAGTAATAACAGTGTCCTAACAGATTTCAAAGTTGTTAAATTTACACTGTTATTCACTTTGCACAACGTTGTATGCTTCTGTTTGATTCAGAGGGGAGATCACTTGCTGTATGATTCCTGCGCGTGTACTTGTCCTAGCACAGCAGCTGTGTAGAGAAACCAAACTGAATTCATGATGTTCTTCCTTAAAAGTGTATGTCAAAGGAGAAGATACCCCTAGGGTCTGCGAGAGCAGGGACGGAAGAAGACCCTTTCTGGACGGATTTAATGGCAACGAACCACGGAACAGTACCAATGACGAATACATCAACCAGCATTGCTAATAAGGGACCATTAATGATGTTAGGAAAGAAACTGCAGAACTGCATTTGTGGCTGGTCAAAACTAACAACTGACATGAGCCTTAAAATCCACCAAGGCAGGAAGAAGTGCCTCAGTGAGCTGAGACAGGGGCCTCGCATTGACTTTTTAAGAAGTAAGTCAAATCAGTCGATTGAAGTCCAGAGGCAGGAGAATCCCAACAGTCCTCAGGGCATCAGCACCCCTTTCAAAGTTCATTGTCGTACAGACTCCCCCATAGTCTCCAGATCGGAACTCAGTCAAATCCAGCCAGTAGCAGTTCCCAGTCTAGAGCTTAGCCAGACACAAGCAATATTAGATTCTAGCTCAGGGCCCGGCCATTTATTATCAGCCCCTAGCTTGGAGTTTAGCCACCAACAGCTAGCAACACACTTGGTTATAGATGAAGAAGGAAGCTGGAGAAACTGGGAACCATCATCTACAGCTATGGGGCCGAGCTATTTGGGTTAAAGAACAAGACTCAGAGACAGCAGAAAGGCCATTTAAACCAGTTAAAGTCCAGGAGACAGTGGGATATTGATAGATTAGTGAAAGAGAGAAGACAACTGTGGAAACAGTGGAGGGCCTATGAGAGAGAAAGGGAGGGACTCACTGCACTGCAGGAGGAAACAGAACACCTCAGATGACAACATAAGAAGAAAGAACGAATGCCCTCAAAATGCCCATAAAAGACCTGGAAGATCATCTGAGGAAAACTTACTCTGATGATCAGAGGCATGAGCTAGTTACCATTCCAACTGATATGCCGCCTATCCAGGTACCTAAACACCAAATGGACATAAGACCACCAACATGAAGTGAGGTAGAGAAGGTAGTGAGGCAGGCAAGAGCAGCATTGGCCCTAGGACCTAATGGCATCTCATATAGGCTCTATAAAAACACCCCAGGAGTCCTCAAATACCCGTGGAAGCTGATGAAGGTAGCGTGGCAGAAAGGAGTGATTCCAAAGGCTTGGCGAAGAGCGGGAGGTATTTTGATCCCTAAGGAGAAGAACTCCTCATCCATCAGCCAGTTTCACCAGATCAGCCTGCTGAACATAGAGGGAAAGATCTTCTTCAGTGTCTTGGCCCAAAGGCTATCTACTTTCTTGCAAAGAAACAACTATATTGACACATCAGTGCAGAAGGCCGGCATCCGGGGCTTCTCAGGATGTCTGGAGCATGCAAGCGTCATTTGGCACCAGATTCAAACTGCCAAGAAATAACGAAGAGACCTTTATGTGGTCCTTTTAGACCTTGCAAATGCCTTTGGGTCAGTTCCGCAGTTCTTGTGGATGGCCTTCAACTATTTCAGCACACCAAACCATATCACAGGACTGGTCAAGACCTTCAGGATTAACAGTTTTGTGTGACAGCTGAGAACACCACCACAGCCTGGCAGCACCTGGAAATTGGAGATGTGGCAGGCTGCACAATTTTGGTCATGCAGGCATCCCGGTGGGTAGTAGGAGGTGAGAGACTCAAGAGTGGCCTTTGTCTTCCTCCCATTAGGGCCTACATGGATGACATGCACTAGGCGATTGGGTACGTGGATGGACAGCTTTACCGTGACCCCGGCATCACTCCGTGGCTGTATTAACTTCACACCAGATAAGAATCCGCTACACACTGTTCATATCCACTCACACTAACTTGCATTAACTTAACATTAACATCTGTTTAACTTACCAATATCAAATCGCACCTTAAGTGTGATATCATAGCAGAATTAACACCGTCACTCTCCGTCAATGGTTTGATTGGAATGTTTCCGGGTTTGTTTGTTTTTTTTCCTTCTTGTTTTTTTTCTCTCTCTTTTTCCCCCTCTTGTTTTCATGCTGCTCACCCTTGTCCTTGGTTTCTTTCTTTATTTCTTTCACTGCGTCGATCACCTGCTTCCACACTCATCCACAAACAACATCCTTTATTTCGACACATACGTACAGCATGATCACGCACAATCATGCGCTCAGCGGCAGCACATTTACATCAGTCAGACAGCGCACACAGACCTATGGGATACACACACTTAAACCAAGCATACTCATATTAGTAAATATGCACATACATTTTTTCTCTCTCTCCCTCTCTTTATTTACGAACAAGTGATGTATTCTCTCCACCCGTCTAAGCGACACACACAGCGTACACCCCTAGTTATACACAGATATCTATGGGCGCACTGAGGTTTGTTACATGGAATATAAATGGAGTTGGCTCCAGAGAAAAGAGGTTAAAAATATTTAACCAAGTCAAAAAACTACAGGCAGATGTTGTCCTATTACAAGAGACCCACAGACCTCTTAGAGGTTCGAATGAACTTAAAACACCTGAGTTTCCTAATGTGTTCTCAGCTTGTTATAATTCTAGACAAAGGGGAGTAGCAATTTTAATACATAAAAATATTAATTTCACAGTACTCGATACAGTTATAGATCCAGAGGGCAGATTCTTAATCATTAAACTATCTATACTTGATAAAAAGCTATGTATTGTAAGTGTATATGGTCCAAATGTTGATGATCCCTCATTCTTTCACGGTTTTTTCAGTGCACTCTTTGAACACTTAGATGGCATACTTGTTCTTGGAGGCGACCTCAACCTTGGACTAAATGAAGACATGGATAGGCTCAACACAACAGGAACTCAGTGCAATTGGCAATCCACAAATATAATCAAACAGTATATGAGCGACTTTGGTCTTTGCGATGCATGGCACTCCCTTCACCCCACCAGTAAGGAATATACTTTTTTCTCACATGTTCATCACTCCTACTCTTGTCTGGATTATTTTTTGGTCAGTAGCTCACTGCTGAGTGACATTTCAGGCACTGAGATAGCTGTCAGAGATCATTCTCCTGTATCTTTAACACTAATGCACAAGAATAATACTACGCCAAGTAAAAGCTGGAGATTTAATACATCGCTGCTTAAAGATGAAGACTTTATTAAATATTTTAAAAAAGAGTGGACTTCATATTTAGACTATAATGACACTCACACATAGAACATCAGCTTCTGTTCTATGGGAAGCAGGGAAAGCTGTGATGAGAGGTAAAATAATTTCTTTCTCATCACATAAAAAGAGAGAAGAAAACAAAAATATTCAGGAATTAGAAAAAACCACTAAATCCCTAGAAGAAGCCTACACGTCCCACCAAAATCAGGAAACATTGAACAAAATACGCAAAACAAAGCTAGAATTAAATGAGATAATTGATAAAAAAAACTAAATAAATTCTTAGTACAAAGACTACGCTTACAAAATTATGAACATGGTAATAAATCCGGTCAATTTCTAGCAAACCAGCTAAAAATAAATAAAGAAAAAACAACTATAGGTGTTGTTCAAGATTCATCTGGGAACACAGTATATGACCCGAAACAAATAAACAACATTTTCAGGGATTTCTATAAAAGATTGTATTAACCACAAATAAACCCATCTAAAAAGGAAATTGATCAGTTTTTAGACCACATAACTCTTCCAAAATTATTAGACACTCAAGCAATGGCACTGGATTCGCCACTGACATCAGGTGAACTCCAGGAAGCCCTGATAAGTATGCCCAATAATAAGGCTCCAGGTCCAGACGGATTTCCTGCAGAATTCTACAAAGAATTCTGGTCAATTCTAGCACCAGTTTTCTACAGAACGTTGTTGGAAATTAAAGAAAATGGCAGACTTCCATCAAATATGAATTCTGCAAACATTAATCTCCTGCTAAAACCAGGCAAAGACCCTGTATATCCCTCAAGCTATCGTCCAATATCCCTTATAAATGTAGACCTTAAAATAATCTGCAAAGCTCTCTCAAAGAGATTAGAGAAAATAACCCCCCTCTTAATTCATCCTGACCAAACTGGTTTCATAAAAGGTAGGCACTCATCAACAAATACACGTAGGTTACTTAATTTGATAGTCTACTTATACAGTAAAAACCTTGAAAATACAATATCTTCTTTAGATGCAGAAAAAGCATTTGACAGAGTTAACTGGAAATTTCTATTTGAAACTTTACACAAATTTGGTTTGGGATCCTCTTTCATTAACTGGTTAAAATATTATATAATTCCCCAACAGCTTGTGTCAGAACAAATGACCAGACATCCTCCAGCTTCTGTCTCTTGAGGGGCACCAGGCAGGGATGCCCACTCTCACCTTCACTGTGTGCAATTTTTATTGAATCACTAGCAGCAGCAATCAGACAGAATTCAGTAATTCAGGGCATAAAATGCAAGAACGTGGAACATAAAATTAGCCTTTATGCGGATGATGTGTTACTTTTTCTCCAGAACTCACAAACCAATATCTCTGGGGTGATTGAATTGATAAACTCTTTTGCAAGAATGTCAGACTAATCAATCAATTGGTCAAAATCTACAGTCCTTCCGATTAATTGCTCCTTCCATAATTCTTCCTCTACACCACTGCAATTGGGAAATATAAAATATTTAGGTATTAATGTTTCTCTCAAGCTTGCAGATCTAACTAAACTAAACCACATCCCACTTTTAAAGAAAGTAGAAGGTGATCTGGCTAGGAGGAAATGTCTACCCATATCACTCATGGGAAGGGTTGCCGCTATAAAAATGATGGTCTTACCAAAAATTAATTATTTATTCTCAATGATCCCAACTAAATTGCCACAAGATTGGTTCAGATCTCTAGATTCATGTATGTCCAAATTCCTTTGGAAAAATAAACCCCCATGTATAAGCTTAAAAACACTACAAAAGACCAAGGATAAAAGAGGATTCGAACTACCTAACATTCAGCACTACTTCTTAGCCAACAGGCTTCAGTTTATCTCAGGATGTCTAAAACATACCCTCTTAGATGAACCTTGGCTAGATATAGAACAAGCACTTTGCAATAATCTAGGGATTTCAGATCTACCATTTATCAGCTCAAACATCCAACTACATGAATGCTTCAAAAGCGTCAACATCAGCTCTTCTCTGACAGCATGGTGGGAGTTTCTAAAATTGACGGAGTCTTCATTAATCCCATGCAAACGTACACCTATCTGGAACAACCCTGACATATTACAAAACAATAATATGATAAACTTTCCAGATTGGAGTGGTAAAGAAATCAAATGCTTAAAACATATATTAGAAGGAACAGAATTTATTCCATTTGACAGACTAGTTACACAATATGGGATCAACAAGAAAAGATTTTAGAATATCAACAAATTAAATCCATAGTAAAAAAGAAATTTAAACCGGGTCAAGTTGAACTACAAACACCACCAAGTGTGGTTCAATTTCTTACTCTTAAAACCCCCAAATTACTTTCCAAAATTTACACAATGCTTTCTAAAACAGATGAATCAATATCACTTCCTATTGCAAAATGGGAAGCGGATTTATCAGTTAACTTAGACCTAAACTTCTGGTCTCAGATTTGCTTAAAAACCTTTCATCTAATTAGAAATCCCAGTCTTCAATTAATTCAATACAAAATATTACATAGAGTGCACTATACAGGTCACCGAATGTTCAAGATGGGCTTTACGCCTACCAACAACTGCTCACACTGCCAAACCAATTCACCGGACAATTATATCCACGCTCTTTGGTTCTGTCCACCAGTTCAGAAGTTTTGGCGCGAGATATGTGAAGACTTATCAAAGTGTCTGAAATGTAACATTCCAACTTCCCCTTTAGTGTGTTTGTTGGGCAGCTTAAATAATGTCACTACAGATAAGAATATGGCCCATATGGTTTTCACTGCTCTATGCATAGCCAAGAAAACAGTCCTCATGAACTGGAAAAATAAAAACAATCTTAATTCTAACCAATATAGCAATTATCTATTAGATTACATTAGTCTTGATACGGCCTCTGCCACCACATCAGATCAATTGCTCTGGGGTCCTTTGATCAGCTCCATCACCTAGCGGGGGCCTCGGGGGCTTCAGTCCTGGTTGGTGTGTTGCCGGAGTTGTGGGCGGGTGGGTGCATGGGGGCCCAGCCCTGGCGCAGGGTACCGCCGGTGCATCGAGCCACCTGGGGGGCTCTTCGACTGGTGGGGGAGGTTTTTACATCTTGCAGGAGCTCTCCTCTCTTCAGGAACTCTCTCTGCAGGAGGGGGAGATATAGGAGAGGTGGAGGAAGATCTCAGCCTGGGCGTCTGAGTTGAGGCACACAACGATGTGTGCTGCTGGCAAAGTTTCTTGGCTGCCTTTCCTGATAACAGCCATCCCTCAAGAGTCTCTCCATCTAAAGCAATGCATTATTAGGGACTGTAACATCTAGTCCTTCTTACTGAATATATCAGTTCACAAAAGAGAGTTTTCAATGCTTTTTTGTCAGTGGAACTGTGAATTGTGGGAAGTAATAATGTTTTTATTTGTTTTCTTTTTGTGTATTTGTTTCTTGACAGGTAACTACTGTTGTCTATACTGTTTGAATTTAATGTGTAAATATGATAGTTACTGTTGTCTCAGACCCTGAAAGACAGTTTTAGGCTAAGCCAGTGGAATAGTTAAACTTTACCGTTTTCACTCAAAACTGTAGAATTAAAACTGTGCTTCTCTGAGTACAGTCGAAGAATAAAAAACCCTCAAAAGAATATTTCTGTGTCCTGTCTCATTCCCCATGACCAGGCCACATATATATTTGGCACATTTATATATTAGAGCTAATTGTAAATTGTTATATTCAATATGGCATTAATGTCTTTATTATCTTGGAGCAACTATGATTACATGATTTTTTCTGGGATTCTACTGTGATGGAGTGCAGAAAGGTGAAGTTCACAAGGCAGTTAAAAGAATCAAAAACAGGGAGTACAAAATAATGAAAGTATATCTTTTAATCTGGTCCAGTTAGTTATGTTAGTATGTTAAAGAGTAGAGGAGGATATGTTTCCTTTTCTTTTGAAGTTTGTCAATATCGTTGTCACCTCTGCTTACCTTTGTTGAAGACATGCTGCTGCCTTGATGGCTTTCTACTATTTAGATGTCTTTTAGTCTTCTGATTAACAAAAAATTGCTTGGTGAATTTGAGCCATGGGAGTAGCAAGTACCTTTCACTTTTTAAACAGATATAGATGTCAAATTAATTGAAGGGGCCAAAACCCTATAGCCAAAAAACAAAAAAAACAAAAAACATATCCACTGAGGCCAGGTGTGTGGTGGGTTTAAAAAAAAGTATAAGAAGAAAAGCAGGAGAAAAATCAAACAAAGAAAAGTCTATCTTTCTTCATTGCAAGTTTGCCACTTTTATTATGTGGATGTATTTATATGAATTAGAATTAATTATGAACAGCAACTCTTTTCAAACAGTGATGAGACAATGCTGTAGGTGTCATTGGTGGGTGTATATGTGCTTAAATAGCTCACAGTTCCCCCACTGTGTACAGAGATCATCTCATTCTACAGCAGCATTCATGCTTCACACAATAGTGAGCAGGATGCCTCTGTCTCCTTCTCTCGTCTGTACTTTGTGAAGGTTACTTACGCCCACATACTGCCTAAACTTAATATCCCTTATAAACAAACTTAATTAGTGGGAAGCGATGTTGACAGGGCTTAACTACGAGCTGTACTGGGGGCAGGGTGTTCAGCTGTTGATAATCACCTTACGACTCATTAACAAAGGGGGAGGGGCTGAGTTATTTTTAGTGTTGTCATGGTAGGCAGGTTGCAAGGAAATGACATTGGATGTGACAAAAGCTTGAGATGTGAATGTGGAGGAAGATGTGCTTTCAGTTCATCGCAGCAACTTAACTGCTGCAGCGGAGATGCTATGCCATGGTAACTGATTCTATTAATATGCTGTGCCCAGTCACTTTAAACTGCTATTACAAAATGTGTAAAACAAGATCAGTGGACGGAGCATGTTCAGTCTGTGACCTGGATCCAGTTCATGCTCTTAAGTGTTCAAAATTGGGAGTCTACTATGGAAATGATAGTCAGAGCAAGGGTGCATCTGATTTTTAAGATGTTATTTATTTTAAATCTTGCACTTAACAACAAAACTGAAACCAGTCTTAACGCAATCGTTTATACAACATTTTCAGTGCAAAAAAAAAAAAAGCACTGAATTGATCCTAAGAGGCCCATCAGCAGTAGTGAGAAGATCCATACACTTCTCTCTCCACTTCTGAGAGGGAAGTGGATGGATCTTTGTTTCTTCAGTGGAATATATATTCACATATCACAGGTGCGTGTGATTTGTCAACTGAAGTTCCGCCACACTGTTAAGTAGCACCCCGAGAGTGAGATCATCAGCCGCAGGTGTGTGTCATTCACTGTAGGTGTGTGTAGGTCTGAGCGGGAACTCTAGCTGGTCCGCACCGGTTTTAGCTGGGACACATCTAAACAGCTTAAACAGGTAAGTTGAATCAAACTGAAACCATGTTGCTCATGTACTGGATATGAAATGGGCCAATCAAATAAGGAGTGAGGGAGGACGCGACACAGAACTGAAGGAGACAAAGACACAAAGACACAGAAGGATAATGAGGGATATGGGAGCACACGGGGAACACAAATGACACTGATAATCTTAGTGAGACAGGGCAGGAGCAAACACAACGTGACATACACTGACAGGAGACTATCAAAGTAAAACAGGAAGTATGCAGAGATGCAGACCGTAGGGAAGGAGAGAACACGGGGAGAGCACAGACATAGTGGGCTGAGGAAAATAGGGAATAAAACACAAGGAGGAGAAACAAGGCATGGGAACTCACTGATACACGGAGGGGGGGCACAGGGGACAAGGACATGAGGGGAAATTTAATAAGCAACATCTAAACAGAATAACCTAGGGACCCTTAGAATAAACTGTGGACCTAAAACATAATAAAATCAAATGACAACAATACAGGAAAGCCTAAAATACCGAGTAGAAGTCCCGGGACCATGATAGAATGGGGATAATCCCACTGCAGCTTAGTTCATTGAGGCATACTCCACCCAGGCTAGTTTTAAACTCTGGGTTTAACAGGGAGTGACACGGCTCTGACTCCTGAATCAGAAGCATCCATCTCCACAATGAAAGGTTCTTTGGGGCAGTGTGTGGGGATGCAATCACAACCTTCAGCATTGCGTAGTGTCTGCGGTGTGCTCAGCGGTGACGTGGGGTTGTCTGATGATGACTCTGAGGAATAGGAGACGTCAGGGCCTTCTCGTGAGGCCCTGCCAGATGTTGGACCCGATTAAAGAAAAAGGAGCAAGGTCCAACCCCAGCAAAAAATTAATATCAATATATGCTAGACCTGAGGGCAAAGCTGCACATGCTGGGTAGGTTATCACTAGAGAATGTGCTCCAAGCTCAGGAACGTCAGTAACGCCTGTACAACAGAGGGACTAGGCAATCTTAACCGGGAAATAAAGTGCTTGTATTACCCCCCTTCTTCCACCTCAAAATTACTTGTCAAGTGGCGAGAACCCTTCGCTGTACTTCACTCATTGAGCACTATTTTGAAACGCAGACTAGCGTGACAGTGCATTCACGGCCCTATACGCTGCCTGGACATAAAAGACAAATAATTCTGAAGGAATTGGCTGAAATGCTGAAAATAGGAGTAATAGAAGAGTCACACAGCGCTTGGTCTAGCCCCATAGTTCTTGTAGTGAAAAAAGATGTGTTTATCTGGTTCTGTGATTGACTATGACTATCGCAAGATGAATGAACTGTCACAGTGTGACACTTCATTCGAGGTCAATGAGCTCCTGGACCAGTTTGGCACTGCTCGCTTTTTCAAGAAACTGGATTTAACCAAGGGCTACTGGCAGATTCACTTATCTGCAGAGTACAAGGAAAAAACGGCTTTTTCCACTCTGTACGGTTTGTACAAATTTGTCACTACTGGTGTAACGGAGCGAAGGTGATTTTTTTTTCCACAGTGTTTTTAAAGGAGGGAAACCTTCCTCCAAATGGACAGAGCAGTGGAGCCGCCAAGGGAAAGCACACGAATTAAAAACTGTAAGGCTAACATATAATTTATTATATTTAAACAGTTAAAAATATAAAATGAATTAAAACAACCCTGGCCAGGGGAGAACACAATAAAAATCAATAAAACACAACATTAAAAGTCCCGTGGCATCCGCCACGGTATAAAAGTCACTAAGAATTAAAAATCCAGTGAAGCGGTGCAGAAGGGAGACCCTGCGGCGTCCTCTCCTTCCTCTCCGCGTTCTGCGCCCTGGTGCGCTAAAGAAAGAAAGGCAGCGGTAGTCACTACTCTTTTAAGCAGCCACCATTCATTAAAGGGGACGAGTCAAAAGACTTACCCCGGGTGGACAGAGCTCTCAACTCTGCTCCCGTTTCTTTGTAACCGCCAATCGGCACCGGCCCGCCCCGCCGCCTCTAATTTCCCGCAGATGCGTAATCTGGCCTCCTGTTGCTGCAGCAGTCGGACCGCTCGCTCCGCGTCCCTGGTCGCTGGCGCTGTATCTTCCTTCCTCTTTAACGCCAAGCTCCACCAGTCTTATGTGTCACTGAGCACTCTCTGTAAATTACCACTCCCTCCTTTCCTCTCAGGCGTGTCAAATTAGTAAAACGGGAAAAGGGCGGAGTCTCTCCAGGACAAATTGACAGATGCAACCAAAACATGCAGTATAAATAAAACACTCCACAAGATATAACCAAAACATGCAATATCAAAAATAAATAAACACACTTCACATTAGAACACAGCAAAGCAAAACAACATCCGTCCTTCCCTGGATGGCACTTGGATGATGTTATTAACCATAGTGACACCTCGGTGGAACATGTGCTGCTGGTGGCCTGCGTGCCTAGATTCTCCCTCCCTTTAAATTCTGCAGACTGACACCTTGAACACAGGGCTGGGGGCCATTTTGTCCTAGCAGGTAAGGGGGTTCGACCGTCCTATTGTGTACATCAGCAGGAAACCGTTGGAGTGGGAGGCCAAGTACAGCACAGTAGAAAAAGAGTGCCTGGCCATTCCTTAGGCGGTCGACTCTCTTTGGTTAAACCTCCTTTGCTGCCTCTTCCCCCTCTGTTTGGATCATGCCCCGCCCCCAGATCTGGCTCTCTGGCCTTTTAAGTTCAAGGTCCATAGGCTGGGGGCGCAGATGGTTGTGGCTGATTTCCTCTCTTGCTCACGGGGGGTGGGAGGTCGGATAGCTTCCCGGCCAAAGTCGGGCGATGGGGGTATGTTGCGGGGTGTGGTTTGTGGCTCAGCTGCAGAGGAGTGGTAGAATAGTGGGTTCAGGGTGCAGTGTCAGGAGAGGCGGACACACACCTGAGCACCATCATCTAGTCATGGCTCCCCAAAAAAGGATGTGCTGGGACCTGGGGTGGGAGGTGTGTGTGCTACAAGCAGGGCAGCTGAAAATTTGCCCAGTGAAAAACACGGTGCAAATAAGAACATGTGCAACTGCAAATGCTGTTGGTGTTGGGTCCATCCTTTTCACAGATGGACAGGACCTGATCTTCCGCAATGGCAGGCAGAAGAGGCGTTTGGTAACCAAGTGGCACCTCGAACGGGGACAAACCAGTAGCTGAGGTCATACAAACTAATGCAATATGGGACCACGGGTGGCTAGGCATGGGGAGTCGTTTATGGAGTCCATCTGGAGGTGAGCATGAAGTCTTGTTAGATAGATAGATAGATAGATAGATAGATAGATAGATAGATAGATAGATAGATTGATTAGAACTTTTTCTTTTTCTCGAACTGTTAAAACTTTTTCTGGTGTGTGAAATGGATGGTTCGCTAAGCCCTTCTGTGCTGATGCTCTTCCCCGTGTGGATTTGCTCTTGTAGCATCCCCCACAATCGGAGAAGATGACAAACATGACATTACGTTCCAAACAGCATGAGATAATAATTTTAAGTGGGGGTGGGTAGTGATGTCGCCTACACCTGTAGAAACAGCTGGAAACAATGGAATTTAAGCAAATAAATCAGCACAGTGATTTTCACTACCATAATTAACACTGCTGAATTTATTTTTAAGGATTATAATTTGATTACTGTGTTCAGAAAATGTGTGAAAGTGATCTGAATCTGGTCAATTTAAAATTAGCCAGCCTTTACTTTCACTTTCAAACTGACTGCTGAAGCACAGAGTCAGAGTTATATATCGTACCAAAGATAGTCTGGGACCCAAAATACACACCCAGGGAATTTTTAGAAAGAGCAAAAGAACAATGGATGTCAGAAACAGGCATACACCCAGGCCAAGAGGGAGAGCACAGAGCGTGGTTTCACGCAGCAGTGTTGAAGGGGCTGCCAGTCCAGGTCACAACTGACTTAGAAAAGAACCCAGATTTCTCAGTTGAAGACATGGCGCATCGGCTGACGCTGGAACAGGATGAGGTGAACAAACAAAAAAAAGAATTAGAGGACACACAAGCCCAACTGTTGAAGCTACAGTTGAGTGAAGCTCGCGAAAAATACAATGTGAAGAAAAAAGAAACAAAAGAATCAAATGGAGGTGGAGGTGAAGGACACTGGGCTCAGGAATGTCCTGAACCGCTTCAAAGCCCGCAGCAGCGAGGTTACTGGCCCCAGGCACGTGGACCACAATGGGGCAGAGTTCCCTGTAGAGGAGGACACCAGGCACCAAACCCAAGTGCAGCCCCAGTCGCCCAGTATCCAGTGGCAGACTGGACCTGGGAGGAGCAGTACTGACGGAGCCCACAGAGACAACCAGACAGCATGGGGATGGCAGATCCCATGTTGTCCATGATCGTAGAAGGTGCTGAACTGAACTTTCTAGTGGACACTGGGGCGACTTACTCAACACTGAGAATGACACCAAGCAGTGCAACACTCTCTGACCACACGGTGAGTGTGGTGGGTTTTCCTGGGATTCCAATGACTCTGCCACTTTCACACCCGGCTCTGACCAAGCTGGGAAAACAGACTTTGAAGCACAGATACTTGATCTCTCCACAAGTGCCTGTGAATCTGATGGGCAGGAACCTGCTCATTAAACTGGGAGCTGCTATTATGTGTTCTGCAGATGGACTAACTGTGACTCTACCAGGAGGAACACAGCTTGCGTGCCTGGGAGCAACCTCAAAGAACCAATATTTGGTTCAAGACTGTGAGCCAGCCACCGCTGACATTTACTGGGGGTGGCTGATAGAAGACGGCATTCTGAGACAATATCAACTGTGGAGACCCTGGATTATGAGTCTCGCTGTGTATTCCCCGCCTCGTGATCCCTACCACGTCACTCTGTTTTATGATAGAGAAGATGATGACGTATACCGGGAACAGTTCGAGTCTGAGCTTGAAGGTCAGACTTGGAATATGGGTTCACATAATATATATGTTGGGCCGGAAGGCGTAGCTGCGGCGGTCAAATTAATGGATGAACAATTGCCGGCTTAGAACATGGGCTCTGATTCGGCCCCGCACATAACATTGGCGGTTCATGACGGTCATCAGGCGAAGGAAGTGGGATCAATGGTCAAGCGAGCGCTGGATAACGCTTGGTGGCAGGGCACCCAAATCCCAAACGTGTGGTACGCACCAAAGTGCAAAACATACCGTATCACCTGTCTGTCTAACAACGCAGTGATTTTAGAACATCAAGAAATTTCCAGAACCCATGGCAGGGAAAGAACTGATCATCCTGATGCAGTCGCTGAACTCTCAAAAATGCCTGACACTTTGTGGTCTACAGGACCTATGGATGTAGGCCTAGCTAGCTGTTCGCCTGTGCTGTTCCAGCTCAAGACAGAAGCGCCAATTAACAGACCACAGTACAGACATAAACCGGAAGCAGAGGAAGGAATTGCAGAAACAATTGATGGGCTGCTGAAGGCTAGGAGTGCTTGAGCTCTCTCAATCATTTTGGAACACACCAATTTTGCCAGTGGAAAAGCATGGGACAGGAAAGTACCGAATGGCACATGACTTAAGAGCCATTAATGCCATGTTGCGTACCGACACTGTGCGTGTACCAAACCCGTACACAGCTCTAACTGCTATCACATGGGACCAAAAGTGGTTCACCTGTATTGATCTAGCAAACGCATTCTTTTGTCTTCCCCTCCATGAGTCACTCAGAGACATTTTTTCATTCACATACAGAGGTAGGAAGTACAGATACACGTGCTTGCCACAAGGCTTTGCACTGTCTCCAGGCATTTTTAATCAGGTGCTGAAAGAGGCCCTGTCACCATGTCAACTGCCTGAGGGATGCACACTGATACAGTATGTTGATGACCTATTGATTGCAGCTCCGTCAGCAGCAGCCTGCACCGCAGCAACGTTTGATGGGTTGAACAGACTGGCAGAATGTGGCTTTAAGGTCAGTAAAGAAAAACTGCAGTTGGTCCAACCAGAAGTAACATTTCTGGGTCGTGTAATTGCACACAGATCAGGGGGTTTAATGAACATACGCAGAGACCAAATTCTGACACACCCTAAACCAGGCACTGTAAAGGAACTCCTTTCTTTTCTTGGCCTGACAGGCTACAGTCGATAGTTCATTCCCAACTATGCAGGGAACACGGCTCCCCTACGGGATCTGATCAAAAAGGTGGGTGTTAGAAACCTTAAGGCTAAATTGCCTTGGATGGCTGCCACAGAAACAGCGTTCATTTCACTGAAATAAGATTTGTCAAGAGCCACAGACCTGGCAACACCAAATTATGATGAACCATTCTACCTGGATGTTTCTGAAACACACGGAATCGTAAACGGTGTGTTGTTTCAGAGAAAAAGTGGGGGGGGTGGACTGAACTCAACAGAAGCAAGGCATCCTAAATGCACACAACACGCAGCACACGTAGTGAGAGAACATCCACTTAAAGTACTCACCACACACGGTGTAGTGGCGTATGTCAACTCACAAGCATTCACCATGACACCACTGACACAACAGAGATTGAGTAAAGTGCTAGATGTTCCAAATCTGACATTTACACATGAGGGGATCAATATGGCAGATTTAATGGGGTCAGGGGAACCACATGACTGCGCCAAAAAAGCAGAATCTGAAGAAACAGTGAGAGAAGAACATATTCCTGGAGCTGAGGATTGGTTCAAAGACAGCTGCTGCCTGAAAGCAGGCTACGCTGTGTTTTGCAGAAAGGGAAAGCAATATCAGGTTAAACAGGCAGGAAGAGTTGAGGGGCAACAGTCAGCCCAGAGAGCAGAAGTAATAGCCCTGATTAGAGCTTTGAGAATTTCAGAGTGAACATTTATACTGACTCAGCTTATGCTTTTGGGGCAACTCACGTGGAGCTTGCTCAGTGGAAGAGGGCAGGCTTCAGAACGGCAACAAATGCTCCCATTCCCCATAAGAAGGAAATGGAGGAACTGGAAAAGGCTCTGGACGACCCAGACGAGGTAAGTATCATAAAATGCAAAGGACACTCGCAAGAAATCACAATGGTGGCAAAGGGAAATAGGAAAGCGGATGACGCCGCAAAACAACCAGCAGGTTACAAAGGACACAGGCAAATGGTGCAGGTAACTGCTGAAGAGGAACCAAGCACCAATGTGTTGGAAGAAGCCAGACAAGCTTAACCTTCCTCTCGTGTTAGCTTTCTGTTATCATCTCTTATGTTAGCGGGTCGGTTTTGACCCGTGAATTAAATCAGCTATAAAATATGCTAAAAGCAATAAGTTCTCATCCAATTTGTTTCTCATCTCTTGGTTACCTTGTTAGGCTTCCTTATCCATGAAAATCTTGGTTTTAATACTTTTGGCGTGGGCCTCTGGGTCTTTTTTTGTCACTATACCCCTCGATTTCAATAAAAAAAATTGTAAAATTAACCTCAAGAGAATCATATTAATAAATAAAAGTTTTCTGTGTTACCTGAGTATTACTGAGGGGTATAGGACACATCTCTTAAATAAATCTGTTTTATTGATTTTTTTCATTTTAAGATTAATAACTAAAATGACATCTATGGTGTTACGGGTCAATTCCGACCCATAGACATTTACATCAAGAAAAGACAAAAAAAGTTTGTTTTTTTCAGCAGTAGACCTTTAATATAAACTGAAAAAAAGAAAAAGTCCACTCCTCCTTTGTTTTGGTTATAGCCGTGGGTAATTGTGGGCTTTTTATCACTTCCCAATGATACAGCTTCACCTCAGTTTCCTTTGTGAAGTTCTTGTCCGAGGTCATATCTGGTAAAAAATAAAATAAAATATCACAGCTGATATTGTGATCCTGCAGTCCAGTGGTCATATGGAGGACCACACATTTTCATTGTTTCTTCTCAGGGGTGCCACTCACAGCTTTGACTGTGAAAATCTGTACATTCCAGGCATAGTTGGTTTTTGCATCACAGGCTTCCCAGATTTTTCTGCCGTTTTTCCCTGGCTTACTGGGTATATATTGCCGGAAGGGGCATTTTCCTCAAAAAGTGGACAAGACGTTCATCCACTAGGCCCTGGGATGAACATCAGTGGAAGAAGCTGCACTCATCTCTCCCAGACATCCCTGATGGGAGCGAGCTTGTCAGACCTCGGTCTGGTCTCTCTGTTGTCAAATCTGAGGACTCTTGAATCAAAATGATATCAAATGTGTGAAGTGACATTGTTACCCAGAAAATGTTTCTGCCTGTCGATGCATCCCATAGACGATCAGTGGCCTCATTGCAGCATCTGTACACTCCAGCAAGAAGAAGAACACCAATGAAAGCATCCAGGTATTCCTCATCATGTCGCCATGGATTTTTTTTCCCTTCAAGGTTTATCATAGTAATGATGATTCTTTGATTCTTGATGACAATGGCATAAATATCTTAAAACATCTCTTGGTGTCACTGACTTTGGTCAGAGCAAACCTTGTGATTCCAGGGGTCATTTTGATGACATTTGCAGCAGCTGCCCTGCCATGTACATCATGAGGTACTGAGCTCCAAAAGATTGTACCATTTTTGGACTTGAATCTTTCAGCAGGAGTAGCTTCAGCACCAGCGACCTCCACCTCTGATCAGATGTGTCTGTGTCTTCTGGATGATAGTCCACATTGCCTTCCTCCGTAGAAACCTGCCCATCTGAATCGCTATGCTGCTCTGTGTCCTCTCCTTCATTTTCACCAAAAATATGATCCTGAACTTAGCTCACTGTGAATCTTCTTCTCATTTTTTGTATGCTGCAAATTGTAAATGTGCACTCTGGAAGTCAAATGGCCACTCAAATAGTGAATTCACCTCACATGCCCATGTTTATTTTGTTTTGTTTTTGTGTGGGTATACTGCAAAAAACATGCAAAATAAGAATCCCCTAAAGCTCATATGATTAGGAGAGACGCTTGCTGTAAGTGTTTTAGCTGACAGTGCACTTATGATTTCAGTTTTGGCTTTAATTATTGCTTTATACTCATAATATTATACCTGGGTCGAAACCGACCCTAACAACACAAAGGTCATAATTTCAACTAGGGCATTTTATAATTTAGTAAAAATATTTTTTTTTGTTTTATTTTGTAGAAATAGAGGTTCCTGACAAAGTCAAAAAGCCTTGATACAATAAACAAATGTATGTGATTTTTTTATGCATTTGAAATTTAAAATGGGTCGGTGCCGACCCTAACACGAGAGGAGGGTTAAGAAGAAGCAGCCCCAGAGGAAAAGGGGGTGTGGCAGAGCCAAGGAGCCCGGAGAAAAGGGGGTCTGTGGAGAGGACCCCATGGGTGACTGGTTTTGACAGATAAACTGGCGAAACATAAGATAAATGAGGTGCATGGGTTGGCCATGTGGGAGTGACCCAGATGGAGAGAAATCTGTGTCACTGGTGGCACCCTCATTTGAAAGATAGGAGAAAGGAGAAAGCCAGAACGTGCCTAATTTGCGGGGCACACAATCCAAAGCCAGTGGCAAAGCCAGAAGCAGGTAAGTTCCTCCTGCCCAAGAGGCCAGGGGAAGAGATTGTGATTGATTTCACAGACATGATTGATGCAGGGCTTGGAGGAGTCAGGTATTTGTTGGTGTGTGTGGATGCTCTGACTGGCTGGCCAGAAGCATGGGCTACTAAAAGGGAGGATGCTAAAAGTGTGATTAAGTGTTTGATCAATGACTATATACCTAGGCATGGGTTCCCCAAAAGAATTAGATCAGACAATGGGACCCATTTTAAGAACCAAGACCTAGCAGAGGTGGAAAGGATGTTGGGGGTCCAACATAAGTTTGGGACAGTGTATCACCCTCAATCTCAAGGGAAACTAAATGGTAAATGGTAAATGGCCTGTATTTATATAGCGCTTTACTAGTCCCTAAGGACCCCAAAGCGCTTTACATATCCAGTCATCCACCCATTCACACACACATTCACACACTGGTGATGGCAAGCTACATTGTAGCCACAGCCACCCTGGGGCGCACTGACAGAGGCGAGGCTGCCGGACACTGGCGCCACCGGGCCCTCTGACCACCACCAGTAGGCAACGGGTGAAGTGTCTTGCCCAAGGACACAACGACCGAGACTGCCCAAGCCGGGGCTCGAATCAGCAACCTTCCGATTACAAGGCGAACTCCCAACTCTTGAGCCACGATCGCCCACAGAAAGTAGAAAGAATGAACCCAAATTTGAAAAACAAATTGGCTAAAATCTGTGCACAGACGGGGCTCAATTGGGTTACAGCCCTGCCAATTGCTCTGATGACCCTAAGATGTTCTGTTAACCAATCCACAGGTGTCACGCCCTACGAGCTGCTAACAGGGAGTCAGTTTCCGGCACCCTGGACAGAAGTCCTGGTGGAGCAGACCACCAAAAGTAACAGGTCTCACGCAGAATATTTGAATGAATTAAAAGCTCTTGTGTCCAGTTTCTCAAAACAGGTTACCTCTGGAAGACCCACGGCAGACGGAGAGGTCCCAGATGCGAAAGCAGTGTGGCTGAAGGTCATTAAACGCAAGTGCTTGCTCATAGGGGGTCATATGATTGTTGGGTTTTTCTCTGTATCTATGAAGCGCCTTGAGGCGACTTTTGTTGTGATTTGGCGCTATATAAATAAAATTGAATTGAATTGAATTGAATTGAATTGAAAGAGCCCCGCTGGACCGGTCCGTACGAGGTGACTGCCCGGACGGCTACAGCAGTCCTACTGAAGGGAAAAGGCGACACCTGGTTCCACTGGACGCAGTGCGCCCCAGCAGACGACAGCTTGGTGGAGGAAAAACCATCTCCAATCGACACAGGTGGAAATAAAAAGAGGCAGAATAAACCCTCTCACATGTGCAACGGGCCGACCAGTAGTCCACCTGGAAGGCCGAAGCAAGAAGTGGAGCAACGCAGGAGATCGCCACGACAGCGGAAAGGAGTGGTAACAAATTGAGAACCAGAGAAGACAGGATTCAAAAAAACAAATTTTATGCTGAAGTACAAAATTCACACAACACAATGCACACACATGGATCAGGACCACACAATGAGACACGTGATGAAGGGAAACTGATAAAAATGCTTCTTACAATACATAATATTGGTTATGGCTGTGTGTTTTCTTGTTTATATGTTGCAGACCGCCCCACGAGACTTGTCTGAACACGGATGCCATTGCAGCCCAGCGCTACCAGAGAGACTTTTTATTGAAACAGGACCGTTAGAAAGATCAAAGCGCGAGGTGTCAGGTAAAAGGGATGGGTGCCTCAGCACATATAGTGGCATAGAATTGGACTACGTTAAAGGGTCCACAAGCTCATTCACGTTCTTATTCCAGTCCAGGGATCCATCGGTCAGTGGGAGTATACACAGCAGGGGAATGGTGTTCCTGGGAAAATGTGGTAAGTTGGACAGGAAAAGGGTGGCAGCCATATGTGCCAGATGGCTTAAAGGGAATAGCCATTCAGAGGGATTTTTCTGCTTTTCAGAACCCTGTCACAATTTCCCTAGGTCCATTGAACACTCTGTCCCAAACCAATAGCCCGGGAGGTGTGTTCTATCTGGTAATCGGGGTGGACGTGTCGGGAACTGATCCATTTGGGGTAATTAGAGTAAACTTAGTTAATCCAAAGCCTCAGCCGTTCATAGCAAACTTTGTCACAAACACAATTGACAAAACAATGACTTCGGTAACCAAGACAAAGGGGAAATTGGGGAACGGGTCGTTGACTGTAGCCCAAGAGGAGCCAGAACCAAAAGGGAGACCAGTCCTGACGGTGGATTACACTAGGATGAAGCCTCAGGAACTAATTGAGCGTGCCACTGGTTTCAGTGATAGTAATCTATGGATGGACTGGGTGGCTCAAAATGCTAAAGAATAACATGTATCTGATTGTGTTGCCTGTGCTTCTGATAGACCACGTTTGTTTACAGAGCCTGCACCACTGTATCCAGAGGACAAGTGGGGCTACGACTGTATGCTGCGACTGACTAAAAGTGCAGTGAGTACTGGCAACTGCACTCTGTTGTCTGGTCTTTTTCCTCCAATCCCAAAGCAGACAACAGTGGGACCATTTATGCCAAGACCAGGCAACTATACATGTTTTAAGTTTTCAACAGATGAGGCAAAGTACGAATTGGGAGAAATTGATCCAAGCGTGTGTGTCACTCTCACGGGAAGAACCACAAACAATGTAAGTGACCCAAACACTCTGATTGGAACATGGGCTAGAAGTGGGTTGTATTATTACTGCGGACACCGCACTCTTTTAGTCCGGGTTCCTCTGGGAACTGAAGGTACGTGTGCTATGGTACGGTTGGGAGCTCCACTCACACTGATCGGAAACCATCACACGCACTTTAGCTGCCAGACGTAAGAGACACATTTTGGCAAAGAGAGGGAACCAGGGGACGCATGTTTACGACCCTAGATTCAATTCACCCACCTGGATTGACTCCATAGGGGTGCCCAGGGGAGTTCCAAATGAGTATAAACTAGCAGACCAAGTTGCTTCAGGATTTGAAAGTATATTCCTATGGGTAACTCCCAACAAGAATGTTGATCGTATAAATTATGTCCACTATAATTTGCTGAGACTCTCTAACCTAACCAGAGACGGCATGGAGGGGTTTGTGGAACAGTTGGGTCCGACCTCGCTGATGGGAGTGAAAAATCGAATGGCCCTTGACATGTTGCTGGCGGAAAAAGGGGGCGCATGCGCCATGTTTGGTGACCTATGCTGTACCTTCATCCCTAACAACACTGCTCCAGATGGCTCAGTAACTCGAGCTCTGGAAGGGCTGAAAACTCTGTCAAAAACCATGCATGAACACTCAGGAATTAACAACCCGCTGGAGAGCTGGATGACCTCTGTGTTAGGAGAGTGGAAAGGGTTGGTGATGTCTGTAATGCTGTCTGTTGCATCATTTCTAGGGATATTGGTGACTTGTGGTTTTTGTCTCATTCCTTGTGCCAAAGGTGTCACGTTTTAGTTAACGGACTCAGGCGCAGACCGGGAATCTTTACAGAGTTAACAATTAGTTTATTGACACAACGGCACCAGGTGATGCTATTTACAATGTGCTGGAGGGAGGGGAGGGGGGTCCAGGGTTCCGGGGTATGTGAGGGGAAAGACGGGAATCAGACGCACTCCAAAGGCTCTCTCTCTTCACTCCCCACACTGGGGAAACACAAATCCACTCACTCGTCCACAGGATGACAGGCAGGCAGGGAAAGGTCTGTACACAGAAACTTTAGTTAGAGGCGAACAGACGGAAAGAACTCACAGATTCCCATTCTCAAACTACTGAGCGACTGACGCTGATAGCTCAATGATCCAGCGACGAGTGACACAGTGCTGCTGTCTTAAATCGGCCTTGTGATCATCCCGATAGGCAGCAGGTGGGTGGGCCAGGGGCGGGAGCCCATAATGAGCACCGCCCCGGCAGAAGAGAGAGAGAGAGAAGGAGAGAAAAAACATGTTGCCTAATACAGGATCAGCTGGTGAGGCACAGGGACCATGACAGTACCCCCCCCCCCCCCCCCCCCTCAACGGGAGCCCCCTGGCGACCCACCAGGCTTACCCGGATGCAGACGATGGAACTCCCGCAGCATGCGCCTGTCCAGGACGGCCGCCCGAGGGACCCAGGACTGTTCCTCCAAGCCGTAGCCCTCCCAATCCACCAGGTACTGGAAGCCACACCCCCGCCGCCGAGAATCCATGATACGGGTGATAGAGTAGGCCGGCAGACCGTCCACGAGCCGGGGGGGAGGAGGGGGCCCGGAAGGCGGGCACAGAGGACTGGACTGGAGAGGTTTAACCTGAGACACATGGAAGACGTCGTGTATTTTCATGTTGCGAGGCAGCTTGAGCTTAACAGACATAGGGTTAACCAAAGCAGAGATCTCGAACGGGCCGATAAAGGTGGGAGAGAGCTTCTTGGATTCCGCCCAGACGGGAACGAAGCGTGTGGAAAGCCATACCTTCTGTCCAACAGCATAGGCAGGAGCGGAGAACCGGTGGCGGTCAGCAAAGCATTTATTACGGTCCTTGGTGCGTAACAACGCAGCCCGGGTGGCCTTCCACACCCGACGACACCTACGCAGATGCGCCTGGACTGATGGCACAGAGTGTTTGCCTTCGATGGAGGGAAAAAGAGGTGGCTGGAATCCCAGATAAGCTTCGAAAGGTGACCGGCCCGTGGCAGAGGAGGTCATGCTGTTGTGGGCGTATTCGATCCAGGGCAGTTCCTCGCTCCAGATGGCCTGGTTGGAAGAGGCGACGCAGCGCAGGGCCGCCTCCAACTCCTGGTTCGCCCGTTCAGACTGGCCATTGCTCTGTGGATGATATCCAGAGGACAGACTGACCTTAGATCCCAATGAGCTGCAGAGCTCTTTCCACACTCGGGATGTGAATTGAGGACCTCGGTCAGACACGATGTCATCTGGAATGCCGTGCAGGCGAAAGACATGGTTGGTGAGTAGGCGAGCAGTCTCCAATGCTGTAGGCAGCTTGGGCAGAGCAACAAAGTGAGCCGCCTTAGAGAAGCGGTCGACGATCGTGAGTATGACCGTATTACCTGCAGATGGTGGGAGGCCGGTCACAAAATCCAGAGAAACATGGGACCACGGCCTGGTGGGCGTGGGTAAGGGATGAAGCGAACCTGAGGGTGGCTGGTTTGGGGTCTTGTTTCGAGCGCAGATTGTACAAGCGGAGACGAATTCTTTGGCATCCCCGCTCAGGGTGGGCCACCAAAAGTAGCGCTGCAGGAAAGTAATGGTGCGGTGTATTCCTGGGTGTGTGTGCCCACTGTAATACCTGAGACCTGACAGGTTGGGGAACGAACAGGCGCCGGGGCTGCCTCCTGGATCCAGTTCAGCTCTCTGAGCCTCGCGAATGGCAGACTCGATTTCCCAGGAGACGGCCCCCACCACACAGGTGGCCAGGAGGATGGGAGCAGGGTCCGCCGGGTCTTCTGAGGTGGAGAACTGTCGGGACAGGGCGTCCGGCTTGACATTGTGAGATCCTGGCCTGTAAGTGATTGAAAAGTCAAATCGCGTAAAAAACAGAGCCCACCTTGCTTGTCTGGCGTTAAGCCTCTTTGCGGATTGCAGATATGCTAGATTCCTATGGTCTGCCCAAACGATGAACGGTTGAGCAGTGCCCTCCAGCCAGTGCCTCCACTCCTCCAAGGTGAGCTTGATGGCAAGAAGTTCCCAATCACCGACGTCGTAGTTGCGTTCTGCGGGGGTGAGACGATGGGAGAAAAAGGCACACGGGTGAAGCTTACCATCCCTCTGTTGTGAGAGGACCGCTCCTACTCCCGTGTCGGATGCGTCCACCTCCACCACAAACTGCAGGGTTAGATCGAGCTGGACCAGAATGGGTGCCAAGGCGAATCGCTTTTTCAGCTCCAGGAAGGCTGATTGGGCAGCATCGTTCCACTGGAAAGGAACCTTGGGAGAGGTTAATTGTGTTAAAGGCAGGGCTACCTTGCTATAGTCCCGGATGAATCTCCTATAGAAGTTAGCGAAGCCGAGGAACCGCTGCAGCTGCCGTCGGTTGGGGGGTTCAGGCCAATCTATTACAGCTTTTACCTTAGCTGGGTCAGGGCGTAGGTCTCCCTGCTCGATGACGTAGCCTAAGAAGGCAACTGTGGACATGTGGAAGTCACATTTCTCACCTTTTACGAACAACCGATTCTCCAGCAGGCGTTGCAGGACCTGTCTGACGTGGGTTTCATGCTCAGATAGAGATTTGGAGAAGATCAGGATGTCGTCGAGGTAGATGAAGACGAACCTGTTGATGAAATCCCTCAAAACATCATTGACAAGTGCTTGAAAAACTGCAGGAGCATTAGAGAGGCCGAACGGCATAACTAAGTATTCAAAGTGTCCAAGGTGAGTATTGAAAGCTGTCTTCCACTCATCGCCCTCTCGGATCCGAACCAAGTGATATGCATTCCTCAAGTCTAATTTGCTGAAAACGGTCGCCCCCTCGAGCAGCTCAAAAGCAGAGGTGAGAAGTGGGAGTGGATATTTGTTCTTGATGGTTATGTTGTTTAATCCACGGTAGTCTATGCACGGGCGGAGAGACTTGTCTTTTTTCTCGACGAAGAAAAATCCTGCTGCTACGGGCAATGAGGACGCGCGGATCAAGCCGGCAGCGAGGGACTCTGTGATGTATGACTCCATAGCCTCCCGCTCCGGTAGAGAGATGCTGTAGAGACAGCTTGTAGGCAATGGCGCGCCCGGGAGCAGGTCGATAGCGCAATCGTAAGGTCGGTGCGGAGGCAACGACTGGGCCCGATCCTTGCGAAACACTTCAGCGAGATCATGGTAAACAGGGGTACTCCGGACAAATCGGAGGGCGCGGTTGACTCGGCGGGGGAGGCTGCTGTGTGAGGCGGTGAGGCAGACTTAAGGCAGGTCATATGGCACTCCTCCCCCCACCCCGTAATGCGTCCCGTAAGCCAATTAATGCTCGGGTTGTGTTGACGAAGCCAGGGTTGCCCGAGAATGAGCGGTGTCCGAGTGGCCTTGAACACAAAAAAACAAATTTCCTCGGTGTGGTTGCCAGACAGAGTAAGAATGACGGGCTCGGTGACGTGAGTAATGTCAGGTAGGCGCTGGCCGGATAGAGCAGTGACATGCAGAGTGTGCTCTAGCTGAAGGCGGTATGCTAACTCAGAGTCAAGTGTGGCTTACCACAGAAATTTCTCCATAGACTTCCAAAATGCAGTTGTGGTGTCATTGTGTCACTGGCTTCCTGTAAAATACCACATTGATTTCAAGATTCTACTTCTTACTTTTAACACTAGGAGTCCCAGGCTTCTACCTTTCTACCTTTAAAACCCACCACCAGCCAAATGGCTGGTAGGCTTTTAGCTAGGCTTTAGCTTCAGCCAAGTGGAAGCTAAATTGGCTAGTCATTCATATGTAAATTAGGTTGTTAGCTGGGAATTCTGGAGGGAGGGGAGTGGGGGTGTGTGGATGAGGGGGTGGGGGAGCTGCTAAAAGCTGTGAACTTCCTTTTGTGTTTCATCTTGATGCATTCTCAATCATCCAGGGAAATAAATCTCCAAAAGTCACCAACTTGGAGTGTTTCAGTTTGCCATCTTAGGGAGAAATCAACACACATGGGTGTATTTCCTTTGTTGCTGAGATTTATTGATAAAAACAGTACAAAAAACCAACCATTTGTACACATATTTACAAATAATAATAAAAAGTGAGTGAGTACATTTCAACATTTTCAGCAACTGTTCTTTTCTTGCCTTCTTCTCAGCTACATGAGAGTGAGCCAACTCTCTTGCAAGCTCCACCACATTTACATATGAATGACTAGCCAATCCACTAGTGGATTGAGGAATTTCCCTGCGAATCTTGTTGACTGTGCCGAGGATGGTGGTTTTCAGTCTAAGAAGTTTTTGCGCGAGTGAAAGCGATGTGAAAAAATTGTCCGTGGTAACATTTCTGCCCTTGTCTAGGAATGGTTCCATCAGCCTCATTACTACATTTTCAGAAAGTCTCTCCCCAGTGGGACGATTGGGGTCCTTGCCAAGATATGGGAAGACATTGCAAATGTACTTGGATTTTAGGTCGCAAGCCACCCAAAACTTGATCCCAAACTTGTCAGGTTTACTTGCAATATACTGCAGGAAACAGCACCGAGTCTTTGATGGGAAAAGCTGTTCATCAACGGTGATATGTAGACCAGGGTTGTAGCACGTGATGCAGTTGGTGACCAATGATCCCCACACACTGGAAATTGCAGCGAACTTATCAGTCTTTGCTCGATTTGCTCCATTGTGGCATCAATCAGACCACTGGTATAATGTTGAAATGTACTTACTCACTTTTTATTATTATTTGTAAATATGTGTACAAATGGTTGGTTTTTTGTACTGTTTTTATCAATAAATCTCAGCAACAAAGGACCTACACCCATGTGTGTTGATTTCTCCCTAAGACGGCAAACTGAAACACTCCAAGTTGGTGACTTTTGGAGATTTATTTCCCTGGATGATTGAGAATGCATCAAGATGAAACACAAAAGGAAGTTCACAGCTTTTAGCAGCTCCCCCACCCCCTCATCCACACACCCCCACTCCCCTCCCTCCAGAATTCCCAGCTAACAACCTAATATACATATGAATGACTAGCCAATTTAGCTTCCACTTGGCCGAAGCTAAAGCTTAGCTAAAAGCCATTTGGCTGCTCTCCGGGTTTTAAAGGTAGAAAAAGCCAAATGGCAGTCCGTGGTGATGTAAGTGTTAAGTCTTTCCATAATCGTACACCTCATTCTCTCTCAGATCTTCTACATATTGCCACTCCATCTTGTACTCTTAGATGCTCATACTCTTTTACTCTTATTGTACCACCTGCTCGCCTGACCAGCAGGGGCTTTAGAGTTTTCAGCCAAGTGGCCACTCATCTTTGGAACTCCCTCCCACACCACATTTGCAACACTGATTTTTTCACTTCAACTTTAAAGTCAGTCTGAAAACATAGCGTTTTATGATTGTCTATTCTGTTTGATTTTCATTTTATGATGTATCGATTTTTAATTTTATGGTGTAAGAAAAATATTGTTAAACACTACTGGAGTCATGCTGTTTAACTTGCAAATTAACCAAAGATTTAAGACAACCTTATCTACACAAAATTAAGAACATCATAAAATGTCCCAAAAATCAACAGAGTTCATGATTCAACAATAAGAAAGAAAATGAGCAAAAGTGCATCCATGGGAGAGTTCTAAGGTGAAAACCACTGCTGAACAAACAGAAGACTTAAAAAAGCCATTTATTACACAGGGCAGATAGGATTGGATACATTTTTTTTCTTAATAAATGAAATTATTTATCAAAAATCATAAAATCTGAAACACTTAAAACACACACACACACACACACACACACACACACACACACACGTGTTTTCATGATATATCAGTACCTATGACAAAAATGTGACAAATGGGAACGTGCCTTTCTGAAGGTCCTAGAGGCATGGGAATCACAAAAAATTTGACCCATGCTTCCAGGAACACGCCCATCTGTTGAGATTTTGGCTAGGGTTAAATTTTGGTCAAACCTGAATTTACTGCTACTTATGAGGACACTGTCAGGTTTATGTGACTTATGAGTACCATAAGGTCACACACACTGATATTTCATGTTTAGGTGAATTGTGAAGCCCATGGATACACACATAATTTTCAAGTATACATGACTTATAAGGACCAGGTAAGGGTAGGGTCTGTATTTTCAGCTTGGCTCCTTTTGAGATTACAATATAATAGGCATGGATGCACAATAGTAATGCTCACCAGTCGGGTAACTTCTGACAGAAATATCAGACATTCATGTGTTAATACAACACAGTAAATCTGAGCTGTATAGAGACTTAAAAAGAGACATAGCTCAAAAATGTGGTCAGTCTACTTTTTAAGTCTTAATATTGTATTGCATTAATTTTGCAGTGAATGTTTATGTGAATAAAAACATGGAACATTTTCTGCCTTTCTTATTTTTTAATTACAAAATGCACCCATAATAAACAGATTTATGGGTATAAACAATGCAATGCAGAGACCTGTAATACTGAAATAACTGTGAGTGACCTGCAATACTGAAATAACTGAGAGTAACAAACTATCTCCCTTGAGTATTAACTTATGATGGCAAAAACCAGGAGAAAGGACTGAGTAACTTAGTCATTACTAACCCAACAGACAAAGTCAAAAATTAAAAAAAAATAAAAATGAAAATCAAGTTAATTTTAACTGATGCAGCATTCCTGAACCTGCATTTTGTAATTTTATTTATTCATCTTTCTTTTCAATGCTACGATCCTGTTGTGGATGTAATACTTTATGGCAACCCAGTCTCTGCCTTTCAGAGCTGCCGGCTCTGCTTGGATGCAGGAGTCACATTCCTTTTTGCCAGGTACTTTGCAGCTTGTTATGAAATGAAGTAAGTGCCGCTCAACAGCCTTTACTTCATCATCTGTCCACTTGCACCTTGCCTTCCCAGCTGTCATAAATGGAAACAAAAAATATATATCTTAATGCGAATGTAAGATAAGAGAGAAAATATTCTAGTTTCTAATGTGAATACAAAATGTTCTTAAACCTTGCTTTCTACTGGAGCACTTTAAAGGAGCAATAAGCACAATTCATCATACTTAGGTTGAAGGAATTAAAAATGGCTATGTGAATAATTAGAGGTGTAATTTCATCTGGAGTACAGCATGAAGTCACAATCCCTCTCTCTGTGTTGATCTCCAGCCATAGACTTTGGTTTGGTTTACAGGCAGTGCAAAACAGCACACCTAGCAGTGAAAAGATATTGCTTAATGCTCCTTCAAGGATGCTTGGGATGAACCATTTGAAGTGCTGTGTTCTGCTGGGAATCAAAGAAGATGAAACGGATTATGATAAAAGCTCTTAATAGTGTCATGCCTGAAAAGAATAAACATGTCCATTGATAACAAGTATATTCACTTAAAACATTTTGTATATGGGTACCTTTACCCTTTCCTGGTGCAGTGTTGCTGATGTTTTTGCTGTCCAGGGTGGTTGAGGCAGAAGCGCCCTCCATATTGTCCAGGGTGGTTGAGGCAGAAGCGCCCTCCATATTGTCCAGGGTGGTTGAGGCAGAAGCGCCCTCCATATTGTCCAGGGTGGTTGAGGCAGAAGCACCCTCCATGTTGTCCAGGGTGGTTGAGGCAGAAGCGCCCTCCATATTGTCCAGGGTGGTTGAGGCAGAAGCGCCCTCCATATTGTCCAGGGTGGTTGAGGCAGAAGCGCCCTCCATATTGTCCAGGGTGGTTGAGGCAGAAGCGCCCTCCATATTGTCCAGGGAAGCTGAGTAAAGTGTGTGGCTTTGGTTCCCAGAATTCTTGGTCCTTGAGCCTTTGAAAAGTAACAGTGAAATATGAGAATTAATGCATTTTTTGTTTGCATTGTAGGCAAAGTCAGCATTGGGCAGTGTGTAATTTTACATTTGATATGAATATTTTACATGTGAACATAATCTACTAATAATACTCATCAATACTCAGGCATCTCCCTAGAAACACATTACTTGCATGCACTACCTCTCAACTTGTGTGCCTAATCTCACAGAAGTGGACCTCCTAATCCTTATATTTAATATTTGCCTTTGTATTGCTTATTTATGCATTTTGCCAGACTTCAATGTATCCAGATCTTTTAGTACCATATTAATGAATGGTGTCTACCATTCTGTCTAATTTATATACTGCTGTCCCTTAAGCCCATCTAACATGACATGAACCTATTAACTGTCTCCAGTCTCATAACTTAAAGATATTATCACACACTGGGCAAGTCAAGATACCTTTGTGTTGTTGAGGGTCAGTGATGGTTTCTCCACTGGAATCATCATCACCACTTGTAACTGCTTCATCTTGTTGGGGAAAAATAATCAAGACAAAATATTTATATTAGAATCTGCTGAACATTCACAAATGTTATATTCAAAGATAACTATGTTTCAAAAAAAAAAAGAAAGAAAAAGAATTCACCATCAGGATTGATCACGATGTCATCCAGCCCTTTCCCCTGCAGGTCAGACAGTTTTCCTTTCTCCATTGCAATCAACAGTTTGCTGACTTTTGCAAGCTGCAGGGTACTCTCTGGAAGCCGGTAGAATTCTCGATGGACACGGATGTCGTGTCCGAGAAAGGTGGCAAGTTGATCCATTTCATTTTCTTTTAGATTTAGTACTGTGGACAAAGTGGCAACTTGTTTCCGCAATCTTGTTGAGGTAAGGGCCTCTGGGTACTTTGCACCACATTTATTTGCATACTTGCGAAAGCAGTCAGAGCCTCTGTAATGGGAAAGGACACCTGGGCGTGCAAACAAGTACACATTCTCTGTGTGGACTTGACACTCACTTCTGGCTTTTGCGAGGAGCTCCATTGCAGTGATCATGTCAGGTGTGAGAAGCACAGGTACCATTCTTGATCTTTTACCACGAATCTCAACTCTGTCAAAGTGCTTTGCAAGTTTCCTTTCAAACTCAGTTAGGCCGATCATAATGTCAGGATTCAACTCTGTGCGATTCCGGGATGTAAAAACCTGGAGCTCCATTTTTGAAACTTCTCCTTGCCTTTTTCTGTTAAATAGCACTACCTGCGTCAAAGTCACTTGAGCAAGATTTCCGAAGGTTGTGCTGTTGGGTTTTTCCTCAAGGTCCTTCATGTACATTGCGGACTTAGTAGCAAGAAACTTATGCAGCAGTGACACATCCTGTGTAAATGGCAAAATCTGTGGTTTATTCCATTTGGCTTGTTGAAGTGTGCCCAATGCAGCAGCTGAAATGGACTCTGACCACTTTTTTTCATACAGAGTGGCAAACTGCTTGGCTGACTCTGCAACATCATAGCGATTTGCAATGATGGCTTTACACTGCACAATGCTTGCAACTTTAGCCAAACTGTGTCCCAATTTCAAAGCCAAGGATGGGGTTTTATACGAGTTGCTCTCCTGCTCATAACCAGCAACAGCTCTGACTGCTTGTATGACATGGGGAAAGTTAGTAGGCATAACAAGGTCTTCTGTGCTCTTCAAAGGTGTCATAGCTCTGGCGGTTATCAATAACCTTGCGATCTCTCTCATTTTTTGGCGTATGTAATCATTCCTTTTCTCATTTGGTTTTCTGCCATTGTACAGTGACTCACCAAGGCTAAGAATGTCTCTTTCACTCGTTACTACAAAGGAAATGTCATCCTGATTCATTTCACAAGCAATCTTCCATACAGCTTCATGAACTTGATCAGGTTTCGGTAATTGCAGATGCATCCGTCTTTGCCCAGAGGGAGCTTCCTCATTAAACCTCTGAGGGCACCTTCTCACATGCCTCCAAAGGCAATTTCTTGCATATAGTCCTTGACAAAATTTACAATGACGGTAGTCCTCAGATCCTGTTGCAGTAGTGGGTCTTCGACAAGCAACCATTTCTCCAGCACCAGAAGTTGCCACAGTAGCATTATGGTTAAAGTTTCCCCTCTTCTTAATAGAGCGCAACAAATCTCTTCTTTTGCAGGATCTTTTATCATAACTGAAGGCGCTTGCAACTTCCGGCACATTACCGTGGGCAGATTCAAGGTGTCTTGCCAATTTAGCAATGGCCTTTTTACAATATAGACAGTATTGCTTCTTGTTGTACTTGCTTTGTCTTTCCGTGTTTGGCAAAGGTAGGACTTTTATGGAGCTGTTTTTAGGTGATGTGACCCCTGATGAATCAAAACTGCGGCTTGTTACCGAAGTACTGTGACTGCTACTTCTCAGTGACAAACTAAATGTTGTAGGTTTCTCTGAACTGGTGATCTTCCCACTGTGTCCTGAAGCCGTCTCCAATGCCATGTCATTTAACGTATTTTGGGGAACCACAGATTCTGTGATTTTCATGTCCACACTATGGAGACTTGTGTCAGAGGAACTGCCACATGAATCTGGGAAATAGTCTTTATCTTCATAATCCGTACAATCTGAGAATTCATCAGTAGAGATCTGAACGAAAATGGAGAAAAAGCATCTTTGTATTTATTAATAGCTAGAATGTCATTCCCCCTCCAGTAGCAGAACATTCTGCAATCCATGACTTGATGAAAATGCATTCATGTAGTAAATATGCATAATTACATAGCATAAACAATTTGAATGAAGAAGAAAAAGGCAGCTGGCTTACCTGCTCTGAGGTAGCTGTCTGGTGAAAGGTGAGAACTCGAGATTTTTGTCTGGCCTTACATGAAACGTAACAAATTCAATGTTTGTAATTATAATTCATTTGAAAACTAACTCAAAATTATTATGCAATTCAGTATACTGTAAAAAACATTGCTAGTAGGTTAAGAAATGAAAAACAATGCATTGTAACTTAATAGTGAGAATGATTTAACATACATATCACACACTTTGTGTCATGTCATTTTGACATAAAATCTTGGGTGAAAATTCATTTGTGAACCCTGTCAATCATTAATTATATTTGCTGAGATGAAAGGCTGCATTGAGTTCACATATATGTCACAGATACATTACTGAACATTATTGACAGGAGGATCTGAGTTCCTTATTCTAGATATTATAGAAACTTAACACAGTACAGTTCTGCTACCCAACAATATGAGGACAGTGTAACACACACACTAGAGTTGTTGGTCCAACCATATGAGGACGTATTCTGAAACACACTCATGTTCTTCACAGCTTGAAACAATATGAGGACATGACGACTGAACACATGTAGAGTTCATGTTCCTGACTTCTAACTTGTCCTGCTGTTGGCAATAAAAGCTCTAAACCCAACACTGATGTAAAGCCATCTATTTCCCCAGAAATCCAATCATGTAAACTGATCAGCTTCAGGTTAAATGGACAAAAACATGTGTAAAAGGACAAAAATATTAAATTTAATTGGAATAAAGACCAAATTGATGCTTTAAAGGGAAAGTTTGGACTAACAACTGGTATAGCCAATTTCCTTCTCCTAATGCTAATGTTGATTTTGGGAAACTTTCACTCAAACTGATTGTTTTAATACAATCAAAGTGCATTTCATTTATGCACTAGGCCCAACTGACTCATATACTTGATTCCAAATACAAAAATTTATGCGTAACCTGTTGGAGGAATGAAGTGGATTTGTCACTCACTTCTTGGTCTGTAGGAGGTTGGGACAGGGTCTCAACACTTGGTGTCTGCAACAAAAGACAACAATATAATGTCAGAAACATTCTGTACTACAAATGCTGACTAGCTCATTAACTACAGATCATACTTGTTTCAGTGAACATTATTACAGAAGGATCTGACTTCCTTATGCCAGATTCTATAGAAACTTAACACAGTACAGTTCTGCTACCCAACAATATGAGGACAGTGTAACACACACACTAGAGTTGTTGGTCCAACCATATGAGGACGTATTCTGAAACACACTCATGTTCTTCACAGCTTGAAACAATATGAGGACATGACGACTGAACACATGTAGAGTTCATGTTCCTGACTTCTAACTTGTCCTGCTGTTGTCAATAAAAGCTCTAAACCCAACACTGATGTAAAGCCATCTATTTCCCCAGAAATCCAATCATGTAAACTGATCAGCTTCAGGTTAAATGGACAAAAACATGCGTAAAAGGACAAAAATATTAAATTTAATTGGAATAAAGACCAAATTGATGCTTTAAAGGGAAAGTTTGGACTAACAACTGGTATAGCCAATTTCCTTCTCCTAATGCTAATGTTGATTTTGGGAAACTTTCACTCAAACTGATTGTTTTAATACAATCAAAGTGCATTTCATTTATGCACTAGGCCCAACTGACTCATATACTTGATTCCAAATACAAAAATTTATGCGTAACCTGTTGGAGGAATGAAGTGGATTTGTCACTCACTTCTTGGTCTGTAGGAGGTTGGGACAGGGTCTCAACACTTGGTGTCTGCAACAAAAGACAACAATATAATGTCAGAAACATTCTGTACTACAAATGCTGACTAGCTCATTAACTACAGATCATACTTGTTTCAGTGAACATTATTACAGAAGGATCTGACTTCCTTATGCCAGATTCTATAGAAACTTAACACAGTACAGTTCTGCTACCCAACAATATGAGGACAGTGTAACACACACACTAGAGTTGTTGGTCCAACCATATGAGGACGTATTCTGAAACACACTCATGTTCTTCACAGCTTGAAACAATATGAGGACATGACGACTGAACACATGTAGAGTTCATGTTCCTGACTTCTAACTTGTCCTGCTGTTGGCAATAAAAGCTCTAAACCCAACACTGATGTAAAGCCATCTATTTCCCCAGAAATCCAATCATGTAAACTGATCAGCTTCAGGTTAAATGGACAAAAACATGCGTAAAAGGACAAAAATATTAAATTTAATTGGAATAAAGACCAAATTGATGCTTTAAAGGGAAAGTTTGGACTAACAACTGGTATAGCCAATTTCCTTCTCCTAATGCTAATGTTGATTTTGGGAAACTTTCACTCAAACTGATTGTTTTAATACAATCAAAGTGCATTTCATTTATGCACTAGGCCCAACTGACTCATATACTTGATTCCAAATACAAAAATTTATGCGTAACCTGTTGGAGGAATGAAGTGGATTTGTCACTCACTTCTTGGTCTGTAGGAGGTTGGGACAGGGTCTCAACACTTGGTGTCTGCAACAAAACACAACAATATAATGTCAGAAACATTCTGTACTACAAATGCTGACTAGCTCATTAACTACAGATCATACTTGTTTCAGTGAACATTATTACAGAAGGATCTGACTTCCTTATGCCAGATTCTATAGAAACTTAACACAGTACAGTTCTGCTACCCAACAATATGAGGACAGTGTAACACACACACTAGAGTTGTTGGTCCAACCATATGAGGACGTATTCTGAAACACACTCATGTTCTTCACAGCTTGAAACAATATGAGGACATGACGACTGAACACATGTAGAGTTCATGTTCCTGACTTCTAACTTGTCCTGCTGTTGTCAATAAAAGCTCTAAACCCAACACTGATGTAAAGCCATCTATTTCCCCAGAAATCCAATCATGTAAACTGATCAGCTTCAGGTTAAATGGACAAAAACATGCGTAAAAGGACAAAAATATTAAATTTAATTGGAATAAAGACCAAATTGATGCTTTAAAGGGAAAGTTTGGACTAACAACTGGTATAGCCAATTTCCTTCTCCTAATGCTAATGTTGATTTTGGGAAACTTTCACTCAAACTGATTGTTTTAATACAATCAAAGTGCATTTCATTTATGCACTAGGCCCAACTGACTCATATACTTGATTCCAAATACAAAAATTTATGCGTAACCTGTTGGAGGAATGAAGTGGATTTGTCACTCACTTCTTGGTCTGTAGGAGGTTGGGACAGGGTCTCAACACTTGGTGTCTGCAACAAAAGACAACAATATAATGTCAGAAACATTCTGTACTACAAATGCTGACTAGCTCATTAACTACAGATCATACTTGTTTCAGTGAACATTATTACAGAAGGATCTGACTTCCTTATGCCAGATTCTATAGAAACTTAACACAGTACAGTTCTGCTACCCAACAATATGAGGACAGTGTAACACACACACTAGAGTTGTTGGTCCAACCATATGAGGACGTATTCTGAAACACACTCATGTTCTTCACAGCTTGAAACAATATGAGGACATGACGACTGAACACATGTAGAGTTCATGTTCCTGACTTCTAACTTGTCCTGCTGTTGTCAATAAAAGCTCTAAACCCAACACTGATGTAAAGCCATCTATTTCCCCAGAAATCCAATCATGTAAACTGATCAGCTTCAGGTTAAATGGACAAAAACATGCGTAAAAGGACAAAAATATTAAATTTAATTGGAATAAAGACCAAATTGATGCTTTAAAGGGAAAGTTTGGACTAACAACTGGTATAGCCAATTTCCTTCTCCTAATGCTAATGTTGATTTTGGGAAACTTTCACTCAAACTGATTGTTTTAATACAATCAAAGTGCATTTCATTTATGCACTAGGCCCAACTGACTCATATACTTGATTCCAAATACAAAAATTTATGCGTAACCTGTTGGAGGAATGAAGTGGATTTGTCACTCACTTCTTGGTCTGTAGGAGGTTGGGACAGGGTCTCAACACTTGGTGTCTGCAACAAAAGACAACAATATAATGTCAGAAACATTCTGTACTACAAATGCTGACTAGCTCATTAACTACAGATCAGACTTGTTTCAGTGAACATTATTACAGAAGGATCTGACTTCCTTATGCCAGATTCTATAGAAACTTAACACAGTACAGTTCTGCTACCCAACAATATGAGGACAGTGTAACACACACACTAGAGTTGTTGGTCCAACCATATGAGGACGTATTCTGAAACACACTCATGTTCTTCACAGCTTGAAACAATATGAGGACATGACGACTGAACACATGTAGAGTTCATGTTCCTGACTTCTAACTTGTCCTGCTGTTGGCAATAAAAGCTCTAAACCCAACACTGATGTAAAGCCATCTATTTCCCCAGAAATCCAATCATGTGAACTGATCCGCTTCAGGTTAAATGGACAAAAACATGCGTAAAAGGACAAAAATATTAAATTTAATTGGAATAAAGACCAAATTGATGCTTTAAAACCCTCGGAGGGTTTAAGTCAAAATAGGGACCCTTTGGATTTTTGATTCTCAATATATCAATCATTTTAAAGACTAGTTGCATGAAACTTGGCCATGAGGTGCATTTTAGGATTATTTTTAAAATTCAATGATCCCCTCTATGGTGTGGTATATAGCAAAGGAGATTCACATAAGTGTTACCTCCTGTGTTCCTCGTACCATTTTGGGTCCCATTGACTCCCATTATAATCACATATTTTCGATATACTGTAATCCTGACATGTGATGATGCCTTTCTCGTGAATACCTAATGGATCTAAGCCTCAGCCTTCAAAATAAAGGAAAAATAGGTTTTGGATCAAATGAGCAAAATATTAGGTACAGCACCACCATAGACATTTTCAGTGGTTTTGAATGCAGGACATGGTTATCTTACTATGCAAAATACATGACAATAAAACAGCTCATCACCATAAAATAGTCTTGATGTAGTGGAACTGATATAACAGAGTGGTGTGAATGTGATTGAGAATATATTTATACTGTGTGTCGGTCGCAAACAAAACAGCCTATAGAGCCGCCTTCTTGAAGTGAACAACGGCAGCCTGCTCCGTTTTTTGTTTTTTTTCCCTTCTCTGAACCTCTGTCAGTGTTATGTTGCTCCACTTTGCACACACTGGCTCTGAGCAAGTGAGTGGAGGGGTGCAAAAGCAGCCACGTGTTTGCAGAGCAGAGGGGGGAGGGGTGCAAAAACAGCCACCTGTTTGCAGAGCAGAGGGGGGAGGGGCAGTTGTTACTCTCTCAGTGGCAAGTCAGCAGAGCTGGGGGAGAGACAGAGAGAGATCCTTTTCTATCTTCTTGGATTCAAGTGCACATTTGAAGTCTGTGAGAATAGTTTGCAGCCTTGTCTTGCGAGTCATTTCTGCACAGACGCCACGAAATGCACAGATGCGCGCACGGACAACACAAAGCGCACGGTCAATTTCGGGGAGGCTCTTGCTGAGAAAGAGCAGCAGTGCTCATCGTGCAAACAGCACATTATTATCGTAACTGCTGCAAAGATATATATATTCTGAAACACACTCATGTTCTTCACAGCTTGAAACAATATGAGGACATGACGACTGAACACATGTAGAGTTCATGTTCCTGACTTCTAACTTGTCCTGCTGTTGGCAATAAAAGCTCTAAACCCAACACTGATGTAAAGCCATCTATTTCCCCAGAAATCCAATCATGTGAACTGATCCGCTTCAGGTTAAATGGACAAAAACATCTGTAAAAGGACAAAAATATCAAATTTTGTCAATAAAACCCTGCACTGATCTACTCTGGTCTTCATAACTAGAATAATATCTATCTTTTCATCTACTAATATTTAACATTCCCTGTACTGCACAATCTATGAAGAGGATTTACTTACCAGAGCTCGCCATGGCCACATAGATTCTCCATAGTCATAGGTGATTTCACTCTCCGCTTGGATATTTTCAATAGCAAACAAGCAGAGATGAGGTTTATCCTGGACTGCCAGCTGTTTCATCTTGCAGTTTGGGTACTTGTGGTCATCATTAACCAGCCGGCCAAGTGAGTCGTCTTCACGGGAGGCATCAATGCTAAAAGTGAAGAAAAGAACATATGTTTTGTTCACTAAAAACATAATGTTGTAAAGAACAACTGATATTGTATATGCCTTTACTTACCACCATGTGCTATTTTTCCATTTAAAATCAAATAGGAAAGCAGTTTGCTTTTCTGTGTACTTTTTCTGCCGCTTGTCCCGTTCATGTTCTGAGATAAGCTCCCCACGGTACTCGACCACAAAGGATCCCTTTTCAATTGGTTCAGAGGCAAATACACCACGTCCTAATACAAGATGTTCAATAAGTAGCGTTAAGTAATACAATCCAAATCAGGTTTACTGCAGCTGATCAGCCACTGACAAAACATATGCAGAACAAACAATCACAAAATGTTTTAATTGTGAGGGGAACATCTAGATCAGGGGTGCCCAATCCCGGTCCTCGAGAGCTACTGTCCTGCAGCTTTTAGATGCATCCTTGTTCCCACACACCTGAATCAAATGAATGGCTTGTTATCAGGCCTTTGCCAAACATGATGGCATGCTGAAGAGATCAAACCATTTGATTCAGGTGTGTGGGAACAAGGATGCATCTAAAAGCTGCAGGACGGTAGCTCTCGAGGACCGGGATTGGGCACCCCTGATCTAGATGCTTACGTTCAGGGCTGCAACAAATGAGTTGATACAATAAATAAATGCTAATAATAAAAAAAACAATTATTAAAATAGTTGGCAACAAATTTCAAATACATGAAAATATAAAACATTTTTTAATCTAGATGATAGATAGATAGCTAGCTAGCTTTGGGAGGTTCCCTCAGGGAAACTGAAGCAATTGTTATATATTTGTCACGGTCCGGGGCAGCGGCCGTGTGGAGAGTGGAAGGAGGACCCAAAACGCAGCACTTATTCAGGTGTGAGGGTGATTTATTGATAATATCAAACACAAAGTGGAGATGGCAAACAGAACTAAGGACGAAACTAAACTGGGATAAACTACACAGAGGAGTGGGAAACCTGAACATGAAGGGAGAACAGCAGGGAGAGCACGCAGAGGATTACACCAGGTATGAACACAGACGACGCGACGAGGAACAGAGGCAAACACACACTATAAATACACAGAGAGATACTGGGAAGTCACACACAGGTGGGAGACACAGCTGGACCTGATTAACCTGATGAGACAGGGGAACACTAACACCAGGGACCAACAGAGGGAGCACAAACCCAGAACCCAGTGTCTAAAATCCCAAACACAAACCATCCCAAAACAGCCATGAA
Source organism: Rhamphochromis longiceps (assembly GCF_057381845.1). Classification (NCBI taxonomy): domain Eukaryota; kingdom Metazoa; phylum Chordata; class Actinopteri; order Cichliformes; family Cichlidae; genus Rhamphochromis; species Rhamphochromis longiceps. The sequence continues at coordinate 2,275,647 of NC_140565.1, forward strand.
TAATAATGAAAGTAATAACAATAAAGAACATAAACACAAAGTCACCGAGTCATGGTCGCAGGGCCATGACAATATTATTAAATATTATAATAAACATTAGTTGCAGCTCTGGTAATATTCATGCAGTAGCCATAAGGAACAACATATAACATACCTTTATAGTCATTGATCCATTGGGCCTTTAAACAAGTCTTGTCACTTCCAGATAAAATAAAGTGAGCAGCCTCTGCTTCAGGACGAAGTCTGAGTCTTCTTTTTGACATGTTCTTCACTCTCAATCTGCTCAACCTGTACACATCTTCATGAGAAAATGACGAAAAGTCAGCAAGACAAAACCAACCAGTACTTTCTTTACATGGTATTTTAAATAGTATTTTTCTGCCTTAAATCACAATGCATTTGCTAATCAGACTAATATACCAGTGCAAACACTTTGCAAATGTAATGTGACATTAAATTACCTTCACGAATAATTTTAACATGCCAATACACGGACAAATACTGTAAACTGTGCACTTTACTACCATTACTGAAACACTAATGTCATTGATTTGTGCTAAACAGGAAAACATTAATATTATCATTTAAATCCCAGAAAACATATCTTGAAATAAAATGCGTGTTGCAGTAGCCTACACTTAAAAAGAGCTTAGACTGACTGTCTCTGCAGTTGCAGATGCAGAGAGGGCCGCAGGCCCTTTAACTCCAGTGGAAATTTAAAAACAATTAAATTTAACTTCTAATATCTGTTGCTGAAGATAAAGCTAAAGTATATTTATTACCATTTATCATCATGCACCATTTTAACTTTATTCAAATCGATTGTGTGTTGTTTCCATTCCATTTAGCTAACATTAATTAGCTTGTTAAACATACAACTTTACCTCGAAGCGTGCGTGAAATCATGGATATCAAAGGTAAATACATACGTCAAGATAAATCTCTCCTGAGTGCTGAAGGTCCCGGATGTGCCGTTCACGCAGAGCTCCGGCGAGTTTGTATCTTGCCGTGACCAGCAGCTCTTTGGTTGAGGCTTTCGAACAATCAGATGCATCTTTACTCACTTGTTGACCAATCAGAGACGTCGTTCTATGCTCCACTGACGAAATGCTGCATCCTCTCACCAGCCACGGTCTCTCCTCGTCCATTTAACAACAAAAACACAGCAACACGTGCTGTATTTGAGGTAGGAACACTTGAGAACTGTCACAATGTTTTGCAAACTGCTGTTACAGTTAATTTCGTTCCGTTAATTTGTTTGGTTCCTATTCTGAAGTAACACTTAATACACATGGGGTTAGCTTGCTGGTCTAGTTTAAGTTAGCATGGGCATGCTGTTCACTGATAGAGTAAGGCCAAAATTGTCCTGATATTGTCAGTGTGTTATCATAAACATGTCCTAATTTGTCATGAAAAGAAGAGCAGCACCCCTAGACCCCCAAGTGAAAATACAGATAATAGATAAGCAATTTAAGAAAATAAGTATAATGTATATAATAAATGATTTTACTGTCACTTTCCTGGGTCTGTTGACCCAGCGTTTTAAGTTTTAGTTTGTTTGGATGTCGATGTTTGTTTATAAGTTCTTTAGGTTTGCTAAGTTCATTTGTTTATTAGATTACCCTTGTGATGTCTGTTTTATTGGGAAAGTCCTTGTCCTATATGCAATGAGTCTAGTTTTGTTTCCCCTTGTCCCAGCTGTTCCTCATCCCCTCATTATCTCTCTGTGTACTTACAGTGGCTTGCAAAAGTATTCGTCCCTCTTTTCCACATTTTGTCACATTACTGCCACAAACACAAATTGTCATGGTCCTGGGTCGGTGACCTAGCGCTTTTAGTTTATTATCATTTTCTAGTTTATTATTATGATGATGATTATTATTATTGTTTGAGTTCTATGTCTTATATTTGGTCTGCCTCTGAGTCTGTGTCTCTGTCTATGGTGTCACCCCGTCTGTTTGTGAATCTGTCTGTTTAGTTCTGTGTCTTGTTTGGTTCCCCGTGTCTGAGTTTCCTGTTTTATTGTGAAGGTCTCTGTCTGATGTGAGTGTGTTCACTTTACGTTTCCCCTGTCCCGTCAGCTCTGATTCCTCCCAGCCGTATTGCCCTCCTGTCTCTCATCCCCTGATTACTGGTGTGTGTATTTAAGCCCTGTGTGTTCTCCTGCCTGTTGCCGGTTTGTCTTTGTTCCTCCGTGTCAGTCTGTGTTACTCGGTGTCCTGCTGGTCGTCGTCTCGGCCTCTCAGCCCTTTGTCGTATGCTTCCAGGTCTGTTATTTTAGTTCTTCCCAGTTTAGGTGTCTTCAGTTATTTGTCATGCCCCACTGCTTGTTTGCCACTACACCTTGTAAATAAACTTCACTAGCATTTTCATCCACTGCTTGCATCTCGGGTCCTCCTTCCTCCACACCACACGGCTCGCCTTCCCAGCCGTGACACAAATCAATTTTAATGGAATCCAATTGCAGCAAAAGGTGGTTCTACAAAGTATTGACTCAGGGGGCTGAATAATTGCGCACACCCCACTTTTCAGTTATTTATTTGTAAAAAATGTTTGGAATCATGTATGATTTTCGTTCCACTTCTCACGTGTACACCACTTTGTATTGGTCTTTCACGTGGAATTCCAATAAAATTGATTCATGTTTGTGGCTGTAATGTGACAAAATGTGGGAAAGTTAAAGGGGGCCGAATACTTTTGCAAGCCACTGTAAGTCCTGTCCTAATTTGTTCAGTGTCAGGTCATCTGTTGTCTTTGGTGCCACGTTTCCATGTTCCAGGTATCTTTGTATCCATGTCAGGTTTCATGGTTTTTTGTTTTTAATAAAAAATATTTTCCCCAGGTTAGGTTATTGTTTATCTTCACCTCTGCCTTCTGTTTTGTAATCTTTTAATTAAATTAAATTTTATTTATATAGCGCCAAATCACAACAACAATCGCCTGAAGGCGCTTTATATTGTACAGTAGATTGCACAATAATAGATACAGAGGAAAAACCCAACAATCATAGGACCACCTATGAGCAAGCGCTTTGGCGACAGTGGGAAGGAAAAACTCCCTTTTAACAGGAAGAAACCTCTGGCAGAACCAGGCTCAGGGAGCGGCGGGCATCTGCTGTGACTAGTTGGGGTGAGAAAAGGAAGACAGGACAAAGACATGCTGTGGATTAATAACAAGTATGATTCAGTGCAGAGAGGTCTATTAACACACAGTGAGTGAGAAAGGTGACTGGAAAGGAAAAAACTCAGTGCTTCATGGGAATCCCCTGGCAGCCTACATCTACTGCAGCACAACTAAGGGAGGATCCAGGGTCATCTGATCCAGCCCTAACTATATGCTTTAGCAAAAAGGAAAGTTTGAAGCCTGATCTTAAAAGTAGAGATTAATAAACGGCTTGCTTTCTGTTAATATTCAAATTTTCTTTCACGTTCCTTTGTGTCTGCATTTTGGTTCCACTCCTCAAATTCATACATATGTCTAACCGTTTTTCCCCACTCGGCGACACACCCGTCGGGGGTCAAACTCTGGTAATTCTGTTCTCAGACATGTGAAGCTAGAGACACCGGCAACCATAGTCAATTGTCTTCCAGGGGCCAGAGCAGGCGACATTGAAGGAAATTTAAAACTGCTGGCTAAGGGTAAACGTAAATTCAGTAAAATCATAATTCACGTCGGCAGTAATGACACCCGGTTACGCCAATCGGAGGTCACTAAAATCAATATTGAATCGGTGTGTAACTTTGCCAAAACAATGTCGGACTCTGTAGTTTTCTCTGGTCCCCTCCCCAATCAGACCAGGAGTGACATGTTTAGCTGCATGTTCTCCTTAAATTGCTGGCTGTCTGAGTGGTGTCCCAGAAACGATGTGGGCTTCATAGATAATTGGCAAACCTTCTGAAGGAAACCTGGTCTTGTAAGGAGAGACGGCATCCATCCCACTTTGGATGGAGCAGCTCTCATTTCTAGAAATATGGACAAATTAATTAAACCCCCCATAATATGACTATCCAGAGTTGGGACCAGGAAGCAGAGTTGCAGTCTTACACGCCTCTCTGCAGCTTCTCTTCTCCTGTTACCCCCCCCCCCCAAAAAAAAAACATCTCCTTTGAGACTGTGTCAGCTCCCAAACAGACGAAAAACAAAATAAAAACCAGCAACAAACAACTTAAACATAAACAATTACAAAGAAAGAACAATCGATTTGCCTTACAGAAACCTGGTTGTAGCAGGATGATTATGTTAGTTTAAATGAATCAACACCCCCGAGTCATTCTAACTACCAGAAACCTCGAAGCACAGGCCGAGGGGGCGGTGTGGCAGCAATTTTTCACACCAGCCTATTAATTAATGAAAGACCAAGACAGACTTTTAATTCATTTGAAAGCCTGATGCTTAACATTGTCCACCCCAGCTGAAAAATTTTAGAAACCAGTCTTATTTGTTATCATCTATTGTCCACCTGGGCCTTACACAGAGTTTCTCTCTGATTTCTCAGACTTTTTATCTGATTTAGTGCTCAGCTCAAATAAAATAATTATTGTGGGTGATTTTAACATCCATGTAGATGCTAAGAATGACAGCCTCAACATGGCATTTAATCTGTTATTAGACTCAATTGGCTTCTCTCAAAATGTAAAAGAACCCACCCACCACTTTAATCACACTCTAGATCTTGTTTTTAACATATGGCATAGAAACTGAACATTTAACAGTGTTTCCTGAAAACCCTCTCCTGTCTGATCATTTCCTGATAACATTTACATTTACAATAATTGATTACACAGCAGTGGAGAGTAGACTTTATCACAGATGTCTTTCTGAAAGCGCTGTAACTATGTTTAAGAATGTAATCCACCCACTGTTATCATCTTCAATGACCTGTACCAACACAGAGCAGAGCAGCTATCTGAACGCTACCCCAACAGAGGTCAATTATCTTGTTAATAATAATTTTACCTCCTCACTACATATGACTCTGGATACTGTAGCTCCTGTGAAAACTAAGGTTTCAGATCAGAAGTACCTGACTCTGTGGTATAATTCTCAAACACGTAGCCTAAAGCAGATGACTCGTAAGCTGGAGAGGAAATGGCGTGTCACAAATTTAGAGGATCATCATAATTGGAGAAATATTTTGCTGATTTATAAGAAAGCCCCCCCAAAGCCAGAACATCTTACTATTCATCACCAAAGCTGTTTATCCTCTATATCAATGATATATGCAGAACATCAGATATACTACAGTTTATTCTATTTGCAGATGATACAAATATTTTTTGTGCTGGAGAGAACTTACATCAGCTTTTGGAAATTGTCACACAAGAAATGATTAAACTGAAAACATGGTTTGATAGAAATAAGCTATCATTAAATTTGGAAAAAACTACATTTATGTTATTCGGAAATTGTAAAAAAGATGCAGGAGCAAAATTATTAGTAAACAATGTTGAAATAGAGCAAGTTTCGGATACAAAATTTCTGGGTGTGATAATAGATAACAAAATCTGCTGGAAACCTCACATAAAGCATATACAAGCCAAACTGTCAAGAAGCATCTCCGTACTAAGTAAAGTTAAATATTTTTTGCCTTCCAAATCACTCCGGGTACTTTATTGTTCACTTATATTGCCATATTTGGAATACTGTGTGGAAATTTGGGGAAACACATATAAAACTGCACTTCAACCAATATGTAAAATTCAAAAAAAAGCAATCAGGATGATTAATAAAGCAGGATTTAGAGACCATACTAACATCATGTTTTTGAAATTAAAAATACTGAAGTTTATGGATCTTATAAAATATAAAACTGCAAAAATTATGTACAAGGCCAGATACAATATGTTACCAGGAAATATACAGAGGATGTTCTATGACAGAGAAGGAGACTATGAATTGAGGGGGAAATTGAATCTAAGGATTCTTAAAGCACGGTCAAAGGTTAAAACCTTTTGTGTCACTATTTATGGGGTAAAACTGTGGAATAGTTTTACTATAGATCTACAGCAATGCTCAGGAATTAGTAAGTTCATGAAAATACTTCGAAAACTGATTTTGGAAGAATATGATACCGATAAAGATGATCACCCATTGTATGTATAAAAATATCAAATTATATCCAAATTATATCAGTCACGGTAGCCAAGTTTATATAGGTTCTCCTCGTGTATCGTGTGGAGTATGTGATGATGGGAATTAGGTGAATTATGTGGGATCAATAAGATGTTGAGCAGGGGTAGGAATTAATAAGTATGTTCATACTTCTTCCTACTCCTTTTCAGACCAAACATTGTTACATTATGTCAGACGATTTTGTTTTATTTCATTATATATTTTTTGTTTATCTGAACACATACGTGTGTGTGTGTGTATATCTACATATATATTCGTATCTGTAAATGAAAATATATGTAGTGTGTATATATTGTTTTTTGTTTTATATGTCTGAAACAAATAAAGATACAATACAATACAATACAATACAATACAACAATCACTGATTGAAGAAAATAAGAACAACCCCAGGTTTCTCTTCAGCACTGTAGCCAGGCTGACAAACAATCAGAGCACTTTTGAGCCAACCATCGTTAACTAGTAATGACTTCATGAACTTCTTCACAAATAAAATTCTTATCATTAGAGAAAAAATTACCAATAATCATCCCACAGATGTAATATTATCTACAGCTACTTTTAGTACCGTTGATGTTAAGTTACTCTTTTTCTCCAATTGATCTTTCTGAGTTAACTTCTATAATTATTTCCTCCAAACCTCCGTGTCTTTTAGACCCCATTCCTACAAAACTGCTCAAAGAAGTCCTGCCATTAATTAATGCTTCAATCTTAAATATGATCAACCTATCTCTAATAATCGGCTATGTACCACAGGCCTTCAAGCTGGCTGTAGTTAAACCTTTACTCAAAAAGCCATCTCTAGACCCAGCAGTCTTAGCTAATTATAGGCCAATCTCCAACCTTCCTTTCATATCAAAAATCCTTGAAAGAGTAGTTGTCAAACAGCTAACAGATCATCTGCAGAGGAATGGTTTATTTGAAGAGTTTCAGTCAGGTTTCAGAGCTTATCACAGCACAGAAACAGCTTTAGTGAAGGTTACAAATGATCTTCTTATGGCCTCTGACAGTGGACTCATCTCTGTGCTTGTCCTGCTAGGCCTTAGTGCAGCGTTCGATACTGTTGACCATAATATCCTATTAGAGCGATTAGAGCATGCTGTAGGTATTACAGGTACTGCACTCCAGTGGTTTGTATCATATCTATCTAATAGACTACAATTTGTTCATGTAAATGGAGAGTCCTCTTCACCCACTAAGGTCAATTATGGAGTTCCACAGGGTTCAGTGCTAGGACCAATTCTGTTTACATTATACATGCTTCCCCTAGGCAGTATCATTAGAAGACATAGCATACATTTACACTGCTATGCAGATGACACGCAGCTCTGTCCATGAAGCCAGATAACACACACCAATTAGTTAAACTGCAGGAATGTCTTAAAGACATAAAGACCTGGATGGCCGCTAACTTTCTGCTTCTTAATTCAGATCAAACTGAGGTTATTGTACTCGGCCCTGAAAATCTTAGAAATATGGTATCTAAGCAGATTCTTACCCTGGATGGCATTACCTTGGCCTCCAGTTATACTGTGAGGAACCTTGGAGTCATTTTTGACCAAGACATGTCCTTCAATGCACATATTAAACAAATATGTAAGCCTGCTTTCTTTCATTTGTGCAACATCTCTAAAGTTAGAAATATCCTGTCTCTTAGTGACGCTGAAAAACTAGTTCATGCATTTATTACTTCCAGGCTGGACTACTGTAATTCATTATTATCAGAATGTCCTAAAAACTCCCTGAAAAGCCTTCAGCTAATCCAAAATGCTGCAGCAAGAGTACTGACAGGGACTAGAAAGAGAGAGCAGATTTCTCCTGTTTTGGCTTCCCTTCATTGGCTTCCTGTTAAATCCAGAATTAAATTCAAAATTCTACTCCTCACATACAAGGTCTTAAATAACCAGGCCCCATCTTATCTTAATGACCTTGTAGTACCATATCACCCTATTAGAGCACTTCGCTCTCACTCTGCAGGCCTACTTGTTGTTCCTAGAGTATTTAAAAGTAGAATGGGAGGCAGAGCCTTCAGTTTTCAGGCCCCTTTTCTGTGGAACCAGCTTCCAGTTTGGATTTGGGAGACAGACACTATCTCTACTTTCAAGATTAGGCTTAAAACGTTCCTTTTAGCTGAAGCATATAGTTAGGGCTGGACCAGGTGACCATGAATCCTCCCTTAGTTATGCTGCAATAGACGTAGGCAGCCGGGGATTCCCATGATGCATTGAGTTTTTCCTTTCCAGTCACCTTTATAACTCAGTATGTGTTAATAGACCTCTCTGCATTGAATCATATCTGTTATTAACCTCTGTCTCTCTTCCACAGCATGTCTTTCATCCTGTTTTCCTTCTCTCACCCCAACCAGTCGCAACAGATGGCCGCCCCTCCCTGAGCCTGGTTCTGCCAGAGGTTTCTTCCTGTTAAAAGGGAGTTTTTCCTTTCCACTGTTGCCAAAGCGCTTGCTCATAGGGGGTCATACAGTATGATTGTTGGGTTTTTCTCTGTACCTATGAAGCGCCTTGAGGCGACTTTTTTTGTGATTTGGTGCTATATAAATAAAATTGAATTGAAATTGAATTGTACTTCTGTATACTGTGACATTTACAGTTGCTTAGTTAATTAAGTGACTTAATTACTCACTTTTATTTACTAATTGAATTACTAAATGAAGCTGGAATTGTGCATTCTGCAGTTTTTAATAGTGTGTTATTAGTTTTTAAAGAAACAATATGCATTTTATACCATATTGTAAAAAGTATAAGGTAAGTTGAATTTAAAATATAATTAATAAAGTGTTGACTTTTTTCATCAATTCTTGTAGATACACAGAGTCGAGACTGAGCCTGATGATCATACTGAATCAGATGACAGCGGCAGGAATCTCCAAGTTCAACTGCGGATTGCAGATGCAATTATATTAATTCAGATTAATATAAACTCTTCAAGGGTCAAAATCTGCACACACATCATTCTGCATAGTGAAGGTCAGACAATTTGTGCATTGATCTTGAGAAGTAAGACTCATTAATTAATAGTAATATAATTAGACAAATGTTGAAACTTTATATTTCGATACATTTTGTCAACAACAAAAGAAACCAAGCTGTGCAGGCACTGATAACTGAACCTAAAGACCTTCATTTTTGTCAAGATTTGCCTGATTTAACTGTTGTTACCCTTGTTTAGAGTTCACCTTAATATGTATAAAAATGTGAAAAGATTTTGATGTGTGTTAGAATGATTGTTTAATTGGCAAGGTTTGAACGAACAATTTTCAGAAGCCTCAAAATTCATCTGTTACTATTCCACGAATGTTTCAAATAAATTTCACCTCCATTTCAACATTGAATACGACTGTGGACATAAGAGCTAAAAGGTGCTGTCCACGCATGTGTCCACTAAGCCCCAGAAGGGTATAACCTGGGTCAAATGTGTTATTGTGTCTGACACACCTACAATATGAGGACTCGCAGAGTGACGTCACTGAAAGTGTGTTTAAAGTGTGTTAAGTTCCAAAACTGGCCAGTAGGCGGTGAAACTGAAAGTGAGCAAAAACGCTAAACACACTTAAACACACTTTTTCATAAAATTGTGATGTTTCAGGACTTCCGAGATTTTTGGTTTGGGAGCATGTTGGGAGCCTCTAGAACACTTTAGAAGGCTCAGAAAAATGAGGACCTCAAAAATGTCCTCATTTTTCTGAGCGTCCTCATTTTGTGAGTGTGTTATCATAAAATTGTCCTAAGATGTCATGAAAACAAGTACACACACACACACACACACACACACACACACACACACACACACACACACACACACTCAAACTACATTTTCATGGCACCATAGCTCACATAGCACACTCAGTATCACTCCTTTTTTTACTGCCAAGAAAATGTACGCTCTGTCACACACACACATCCACTAACAATCCACAAAATTATGAATTTGGGAGTAGGATGCTGGGAAGTCTTTGTAATAAACAAAGAATTGGAGAGTAAGGAGATATGCCAGAGAGACATGCAAGCAAATATCTTTGCAAAACCCTCAGCTCCCTCTGCTCGCCCTTTTGACCAACTCCCTTTCTCTATTCCACTAAATCACCTCAAACATACTGCTTCATCTCTCCTTTCTTGTCTCCTTTCTGTATTTAGGTGCCTTTGAATTAGATCTTTAACTCTCTGACTCTACAGTTCCACTTATGTCCTTCAGCCCCACCATTCCCTCCCCCTTCCCTTCAAGCCTCAAGCCGATCTTTCACATCTGATATTGTCTTAATTTTTTCCTTCATCTTATCTTTCTCTTGTGTGTGTGTGTGTTTTTTCCCCCACAAAAGATATTGCTGCATATATTGCAACAATGGCAGTGTTGCAATAGATTGAAGTACATGTAAAGCAGCAGCATGCATTTTTATTTTATTATATGTTTTCTTCTTCTTTTTTACTTTAACACTATTAACAATAATTGGGTCATTATAACCTAAGCTTTCACTATACAGTTCTCTTTGCCACCAGGTACAAAATCCCGGGAAAAGAAAGGCAACCAAAAACATCAGGGGTGCCCTTTTTGTCTCTAGCAGCTTTCCCCCAGCCTGGTACTTTTCAAACACTCCAAGTGTTTGAAAAGACTTCCAATTAAGCTTTGAAAGATCAGTCATGAGGGAACAATCATAAACACTACTGTCAGTCAAGCTTGTCAGAAAACCAGAATCACATTGCACCTTCATTTAAAACAAAATCAGCAAAAACCAAATTAAACATAAAAAAAAAAAAAATCACAAAGGCAGATCCACATGGTATCCACTACTGCACCTGAAGGTAAAAGAGGGACATGTGAATTATTAAACATTTGGTCTCTGTCTTCAAAATCCCTGTTAGCACATGGATTAATAATTGATCACCGTATTAATTTACTCTGCCTTTCAGAAAACTGGTTACAGCAGGATGATTATATGTTTGTTTAAATTAAACAACAACCCCGAGTCATACTAACTGTCAGAATCCTTGAAGCAAAAGCCAAAGAATGTATGTCCATTTCAGCCTATTAATCAACCGATGACCCAGTTTGCATTCATTTGAAAGCCTCAGATTCTTAGAGTTTCAAATGATATTTAAGTGTGTACAGATATATGTGCAGGTCCTTCACAAGCTCTTTCTTTGTGAAGGACTGCTAGAAAAAGTTTAAAATGACTTTTATCAGTCCTGAATCAATCTCATTAGGTAACGTTAACATAACTTTTGAAATGTTTCCAGTGTGGGGGAAGGCACTCAGCTAAGTAAAAGTGTAAAAGTCAGTAAAAAGTTGTATATTCAGAAACTTCATGTAAGTATCAGCACCAAAATGTACATGAAAATAAATGTCAGTATTTTTTTCTTCAGTTATTTAAAATGTGCATTTTGGATAATTGTTATGTTGTGTTACATATTATTGCTGTAGATGTTTATAAGCTTGATATATTTAAGTTAAGTTAAGTTTATCCACAGAGTTACATCATATTTTATAAGGATATTATGGGTTTTTAACATCTTTGCCCAGTTTGACCAATTTAGCAAAATATCAGCCTGTTTAAGGCTCTCACACCTATTCTGTCTGACTTAAATTAGTTATGGCATGATTTTCTTACCCAATAAAGGAATATATAATATATCAGTCTACTCTTTATTTTATCAGAAAGATGCAATTGATCACAGCTTGTGAATTTTCTTTTTAACCATATAAGTAAGCTTTCAGATAAATGTAGAGGTGCTAAAAAAGCCTCTTGGATAAGGAGTAAAATGTCTTCACAAAAGGCTTTTCAAACTCCTTAGATATGTATGTTTGCTGGTTCGCAGTCATCCAGGTCATGGTAGTCTAAGTAAATTTTCTTAGCTTGATTCTCCAAGTACTCTCCAAACTACGCCCAAGCTTGGGCAAAGTAACTCTAAGTGTGCTGAAAAAGTAAACTAGTTTCAGAGGCATACAAAAATCACAATAATACAACAACACTTGTACTCATACACACAACATCCTTTCCAAGTCATAAACCTGTGAATTTCATAAACGCTCCAATCGGGAAGAATTTGGCTGGTGCTGTGCTGTTTCTCGTTAACAGTAAATAGCATCACTGGGTCCTGGTGGTGAAATTACACTATATCATGGCTGAGAGCTCATTAAAAATGGATATGAATGGTTGACTAACAGTAGCTCCCAGGCTGGAAAGTGTCAACAGGCCTGCCGCTTTTCTTCCATGTTGTAAAAAATTCAAACTGATGTGACACAGTGGGCACGTTGGTGCCAGACATGCACAGTGATTTATGCCTCTCATTTTCAGTAGGGGACATTTTAAGTGAAAGCACAGGGAATTTGCCAATTTTACAGTGAGGCACTGCAGAGGAAACAGTTGTATATACTTGGTACATTGTTGAGAGAAAAAGCAAAGACGCCAGAAAACAGCATCTGTCAAGAGCAAGCTCACAAATTACCTGTTGGCACTCTCTGACGAACATTCAAGGCCAACTGCCACACAAACAAAGCAGCAAGTACAAAAGACAATTTATGTTATTGCTGTCTGAACAGGCTGTGCCTTAATATACAAAGCATTAAAGGATGTGGAGCTGAAGGGAACTGGCAGTCGTCAGGGACGTTAGTAGGATACAAGAAACTATTATCTCCCACCATACAGCAAAGTCGATTTGCTGTTGAAAGCTCTCTGGCAACTGAGTTTGACAAGGAAAAGTAAGATCCTACCCTCCTGATGACATTGTTGGCTTGGCAGGAGGTCTGTAGCGGAAGTCAAGTCCCTCAAATTAGGAGGTCAGCGATAAAGGAGACCCACTAAACAGGCCAAACAGGTGCCTGCAGCAGAGACCAAGACCATTTTCAGGATTATCAGACCACTGATCAAAAAGGAGACAGAGAACTGTTGGAGGCTGACCTACTGCTTCACACTTAGGTAGCACAGACCCCCTAAAGACTCTGGAGGCCGGGGTTGCTCAGCGCAGCATGTGGTCTCCTCAAGGTGAAGAGGTTACTGGCTCTTGACCCCAGTTCCACTGCTGAGAACCATGCTTCTGTGTGTGGGAAGCTGGAAGCAGCAATGAGGCTCCATTACTGGGTTGCTGGCTGGTGAAAAGCTTAGCCAACAACCCCCATCACTAGGGAAAATGTAGGGGAATAAAGCAGTTGAGGATGTTTCTTAATAATTTACCTCATAACACTAAGTCCCACAGACAAAATGAATGTCATAAATCTATGTGGAAATCTTTGAGAATATGTAAAACTCTTCCTTCAGCTCATCAAAAACAACAGCAATGTCTGCTGGGTCCATTCTCTGATCATGTCATTTTGTCATGTAATATGTGAAGTTAATAAACTATAAACAAACCTTTATTCAAGTGGCAGCCAATTAAGAAGACATGTGGGGGAACTTTAAATAGACTGGTTCTTATATAGGACTTTTCTACTCTACCTCAGCACTCAAAGCACTTTGTACAACATGGTTTGTTCACTTATTCACACCCATTCATACAAGCACTATGCTTAAGTGCTCAAATAGATAAATTGAAGAGCAAAGTGGAGTTACATCTTACCCAGGGATATTTGAAATCTAAAGTGAGGCAGCTAGGGACTGAACCACCAATCTTCCAATTAGTAGAGGACCTGCTCTAGCTCGAAAACTAAGAGGACTCCATATCATTTGTCAGAAATTAAAATTATCAGTCAATAGAGTGCTGAATTTAAAGACACTACGAAAAACAAAGTGCATACTCTTGCCACATGAGGCCAGAGCCCAGGACCCACTGCACCAGCATCAGATGTCATTGCCAAGCCTGTAGATGTGTGTGTGTCTCTCCATGTGATATACCAGCCATACCTGTCACTGACCCACTACCAAAGTGGTCATGCTGAAAACTGTTACAGGCAGCGTAACTTTCACAGCTTCTCCAGACCTTTTCATTTCTTTCATGTGTTCTCAGGATGAACCTGCTTTTACCTGTGAAAACTACAGAGCGCCAGTGTTAGACCTGCCAATTCTGGTATATTCATCACTTCTTGGAAGTAGTTTTCCTGTAATGTGACACAGAGATTATAGTTACTGACACTTATTTTTAACTCTGTCGATCAATATCATTGTCATTCACTCAATTGCTTTGTTCATTTATAGTACTGAATTCCATTTCTCAAAAAAAAGAAAGAAAAGAAAAGCTCATTTCTTATCAGGGTGTCCCGGTTCAACACCTGACGCAGCAACGTCCGAGCTGGCATGGCTTCATATTTATGCCGCTTGCTCATGTCTGTGGTAGGCTTGGTCTAGCATGGGGGCCTAGCCTAGGAACCCAGGCAGGAACTTGAACTTACAACTCCCGTTTCAAAGGCGTGTAGTCTTACCACTATAATGCAATGACTGTGCTGTCTACCAGTAGCTGGTGTTTCTCCCCCCTGGTGTTCCTACCAATCCCTTTGTGTGCTCCACTCATGTATTGAGCCTGTTTCTCTTAGCCGCCGTGATGCCTGACAGAAGCGTCCAAGTGGTACTGAGGTAGGTTATTGGCCAGTAGTTGGATGGGACCGGTCTCTCCTGAGCATCCTTGGGGATCAGGACTGTCCGGCCTTCAGTTAGCCATTCTAGGTGTGTTTCATTGACTAGCAGCTGGTTCATTTGTGCTGGCAAACACTCATGGAGTGCAGTCAGCTTCTTCAGCCAGTAGGTCCTTCTCTCATATGCTTTTCCAGTATTGCAGGGGTGGTGGTGGTGTTCTTATATGGTGGTGTTGTTGCCCTGCCACTGCGAGAGGCGGCTGTAGCTCAGGGTACAACAGGTCATCTACTGATCGGAAGATTTATGGTTGGATCCCTGGCTGCCCAGCCTGCATACCAAATGTGCTTGGGCAAGAACCTAACCCCAAGTTGTTCTCTGATGCAGCTAAAAAGCATAGAACAAATTAAATGTGGCATGTTGTATAAAACCCTTTGAGTGCTCTGGGAGAGTAGAAAAGCACTATATAAGAATCAGTCCATTTATCATACCTTTGATGGTTCTGTGGAGAACAGCTGGTTTATTCTTCTGCCTTCCATTTCTCTCTTATATCTCTTCAAGCAGCTGCCAAGGCTGCCAGTCTTTGCTTGCCAGATTACAAAGTATGGACAGCTTGGTGCACTTCTTCTTAGCACGCTCTGCAGTTAGCTAACTTCCCTCTGTGCTACCTGATTCTTGGCCTCTAGTCTCCTTCTCCATGGAGGATACTGCTCCATATGGTTGTTGAACTTGTAGCCAAGCATTTCATTGATCACTGCTGCCATAGAGTAGATAAGATCCAATCCAATCCAACTTTATTTATATAGCACTTTTAAAAACAACAAAGTTGACCAAAGTGCTTTCCAATAATAAAACAGAGATAGCAGTTAAAACCATACTTTAAGCATACAATGAAATCAATAAACAAAATAAATATATAATTGAAAAAGAAGATAAAAATAAATCAACATGAGTAGAATAAACAATAAGATATACAATGAATAAGATTAACAAAGTAAAAAGATTAAGAATGACCAACAGCTGACTAAAAACTGACTACAAACTGGCTCTGATAACACTCCTAGAAAGCCTTTGAAAAAAAGTGTGTTTTTAAAAGTGATTTAAACATTTCAAGTGTTGGGGCCAGCCTAATATGGAGGGGCAGTTTGTTCCATAGTTTGGGGGCCACAACAGCGAAAGCTCGGTCCCCTCGGTGTTTCAGTCTCGACATGGGGACAGCAAGGAGTGACTGGTCAGATGATCTGAGAGACCTTTGTGGAGTGTATTGGTGTAAAAGGTCTGAAAGGTAAGACGGAGCCAGGCCATTTAAGACTTTAAAAGCAAGCAATAAAATTGTAAAATGAATTCTAAAATGGACAGGCAACCAGTGTAAGGAGGCAAGAACAGGGGTAATGTGCGCACGTTTGCGTGTCCCTGTCAACAGGCGAGCAGCAGCATTCTGGACCATTTGCAAGCGTGATAGTGAAGCCTGATCAATACCAATATAAAGTCCATTACAATAATCAAGGCGAGTGGTCACAAATGCGTGCAAAACTCTCTCCAAGTCACAAAAAGAAATAAAAGTTTTTACTTTAGAGAGCTGCCTCAACTGAAAAAAGCTTTTTCTCACCACTGTATTTACTTGTTTGTCCATTTTAAGAGCTGTGTCAAATTTTACTCCAAGGTTGGTGACAATTGATTTGACACACGATGTAAGAGGACCCAAGTCAGATGGAGGGATACCAGGTCCATTCGGCCCAAATATAATGACTTCGGTCTTCTTTTCCAGAGCCAGCCATGCTCTGATATCCTTAAGACATTCTAAAATAGGCCTGAGGGGGTTAAGGTCATTGTGTTTCAGCGGTAGATAAATTTGACAATCATCTGCATAAAAATGAAATGAGACTTTATGTTTTTTAATAATATGGCCAAGGGGAAGTAAATAAATACTAAAAAGAAGGGGCCCAAGGATGGATCCTTGAGGTACACCACATGGGAGGGGGCCGGAAGATGAATGAAATTTACCAAGTAAGACTGAAAAACTTCTATCAGAGAGGTATGACTTAAACCACTCCAAGGCAGTGCCTCTAATTCCAACATGATGTTCTAGACGATAAATCAAAATATTGTGATCTACTGCATCAAAAGCTGCTGTGAGATCCAAAAGCACAAGTAAGACAGACTTCCCAGAGTCAGCAGTTAATAAGATATCATTAAAAACTCTCAAAAGTGCAGACTCTGTGCTGTGAAGTGCTTTAAAACCAGATTGAAATACCTCAAAAATGTTTTGACTCTCTAAAAAAGTCTGCAGCTGTGAGCACACTTCTTTTTCTAACATTTTAGAAACAAAAGGAAGCTTTGAAATAGGTCTGAAATTACTCAACAAAGAGGCATCCAAGCCAGGGCGTTTCAGCAGAGGCTGGACCACTGCCTGTTTAAAAATTACAGGTACATGGCCTAAAGTCAGGCTGCTGTTTATAAGCCTTTGAATATAAGGTCCAATAGTGCCCCAAACTTCTTTAAAAAAGCGAGGGGGAAGAACATCACTGGGAGAGCCAGACTTGATTTGGGTGACACTTTTACCCAGTTTAAATAGAGACACAGGTTCAAAATGGCTAAAAATTGCTAAAGGCGTAAAAATAACAGAAGGGCCATAAGAAGGGGGTAAAATATGTGCTCTAATAGATAAAATCTTCTCCACAAAGAAATTTAAAAAAGCTTCACAAGTTTCAGCAGAAGCTTCTATACAGTTGGATTGGGGAGGGTTAAGAACAGAGCTTAAAATACTAAATAAGACACGGGGCTCATGGCAGTTGTCATTAATAACACCTGCAAAATAGGCGGATTTCTGGTTCTTGACAATTTTCTGATATCTATGCCAGCTATCTCTTAAGATATCATAAGACACTTGTAGCTTGTCTTTTTCCCATTTGCGTTCTGCTTTTCTGCACTCTCTTCGAGCAGCCCGAGTGATGTCGTTCAGCCACGGCTCAGACTTCAATTTAGGCCGCCTGACCTTCAGAGGAGCAACAGTATCCAAAATGATTTGACAAGTAGATAAGAATTTTGCAGTCAGCACCTCAGTGTCGGCACAGACTGAGAGCTCTGAGTCAACATTTAAGGCCTTATTAAAGGCGGTAGAAAACTGGACGGCACTTGATGGTTTAAACATGCGAGAAGCAGTAGGAGGGCCACAGGTAGTGATATTACAGGGAAGAGAAGTTTCAAACAATACAGGCATATGATCAGAAAAGACGACATCATAAATTTGAAGATTATAAACAGGTAAACCATAAGACAAAACCAGATCCAGAGTGTGTCCATATTTATGAGTGGGACCAGTGACAGACTGCAAAACATTAAAAGCATCAAGTAGGTTTAAAAAGTCCTTTGCCAATGGTTTAGTAGGACAACACACATGAATATTCATATCACCCAAGATTAAAACCTTGTCATACTTTGGCATTATTTCAGCCAAGAACTCAGAGAAGTCATTAACAAAGTTCCTATTATATTTTGGTGGACGGTAGATCACCGCACAAAGAACAGGATGACTGCTACCAAGCTCAAACATATTCAGTTCAAAACTGGAGAAAGTGACAGGTGACAGCTGGCGACAGTGTCACCTGGTTAGTCTCGATAATGGTCACAGTAGGCATTAATCATAGTGCTGCGTTCACATTATCTACTAGAACTTGTGAGGGTACTTCATGCAATCTTGGTAACCTCTCAGAACTAACGATCGTTCTTCCATCACACTTGGGGCTTGATACCCAATCTCGGGTGGTGGTGATGATCTCCCCCACTCAACTGTTTGTCCTATAATATAAAGAATCACTTACAGCAATGATAAAATTACAGTTTTATCATATACAATTACATCAGATGGTATATCTGTTCCTCAAGCTTGAATCCTCAGCGAAAGGATGTGGGCCCAAAGCTGTCTGTGCTTCTTGAGCCAGTGAACCCCGAATGCAAGGGTTCTACCATCCTCCATTTGGCCCCCTGAGTCTCCTCTGCCAGCTTCAGTCTCCAATCATAGCACCAGAGGGCCTCTGTCGCTATTGTTGGCCTCAAGCAAAGCACCTGAGATACTCCATTTCTGCTGCTGGCCTCCCTGTCAGATTCCTGAACTGGTTTGTCCCTGCCAAGGACCACTTGGCCCAGAATTGTCCCACATTGCCTCATGGCTAGGCCAACCAAGACAATTTTTGGTCCTTTTTTTTTTAAACTGAGTCGCTCCCTGTTTTTGATTTTGTTTTTTTTTAGGGTGTTTCCTCTTTTGTTTTGATAGCCTTTGTCTCGTATGTTTAGTATTCAGTTTTACTTTCCCCAACCTTGTTTCCCCAATTGTTTCTACCTGTGGCTTCCAACTACTCTTAACGTTTCTACTGTTTGTTTCCTGCATGTCAGCCTGTGAGTTTTTCCTGCTGCTTTATGGACATTGTTTACTGCCTTTTGTTGAACTTCATCTTTACTAAATTCATCTTCACTTGTTTATTTACTCCATCATTTAACAGAATCTGATTTTGGGGGGTCTGAACTTTCCAATATATATGTGGCAAATCAAGATCATTTTTAAACAGTGTTGTTGTATTATCTTAGTGAGCACTCGTAAATAACTACATATAACACATTTTAGAGAATTTTATTATGTTTCATGTATCTGAAAAAAATATTGGCCGATATATACAATTTTTAAATCTCCAAATATCAGCATCGGTGTTAAAAGTCCTATATCGAACAGGCTGTTATCAGTAACTGGTATTAAATTTAAACACAAAGCCAGTAGGACAACTGTAGACTACTATTCTTGTTACACCACCACCTAATTGGACACCTCCTCTGTAGACACCATTTATCAAATGTTGCATCTCACTGAATAAGCTTTACAGATATCCCCTGTGCTCTCCCTCTTTTTTTTTTTTTTGGTTCTTTTGCCATCAGAATTATTGTCTAAAGGCAAAGAAAGATGCCCAATGGATTTACTTTACCAAATGGACCATCCCAGCCTTGTCGTAATAGTCTGTTTGATTCACTTTTTATTGTTTATTTTATTTTATTTTATTTTCACTTGCTAAATAAGGGACAGATTGGACTGGGGAAAACAAAGGGGTGAAAGAAAGAGGGAAAGAAAAACAGCGGAGAAGAGGGACGGGGATAAAGGGCAAAAAACAAAAACCAACAAAATAAGCAGACAAAAAATACATATATCAATCACCTGGATCACCTGTTGAGAAAGAAAAAAGAGAAAACAAGCACAAGAAAAAAAAGAGCAACATAATAAACAACATCACGATGATCTATGGCAAGCTGCGAGTGGCCCTGCCTGTGGTCCTGGCAGAAACACAGAGAAAATGCAAAAAATTAATTCATTAATTAATTTAAAAAAAATAAAAAATTCCTACAGCGTAGTGTAGACTGTGAATGCAACACTCCTAGTAGCCTAGCAATATTTAACCCACAATGCACCGTGATGTAAACATATTAAACAATCATCGTAATATATGATGCGACAACAGCATGTCTTTCTCACTCCAAAAGCGCAAAATTGACAATGAAAACTGTCGGTTTAACCCTGCCTGGACTGAGAAATACTTATTCATTTTACCGAGTTTAATAATCTTACAACCGGAGTTGTACTACAATGTTGAGGGTCCTGTACAGCCCAAGAGAGAGCTGCAGCATCTTCCCTTCGTGTTTGCTTCTTGGCGAAGAAGAAAAGGCCTTTCACAGATTCTGAAACAATGAAATTCAAATTCAAATTCAAATTCAAATTTTATTTGTCACGTACACAGTCATACACAGTACGATACGTAGTGAAATGCTTGGACAACTGCTCGTGACCTAAAGAGAACAAAAAAGGAAAGGCTATGAATAAGATAGGAAATAAATATGAAAAATTAAAAAGGGCAAATTTAACTAGGAAGGAATAAAATATAAATTAAGGTTAAAAATGAAATAACTGTACAACACAAATTAGAATGAAGGGTAAATTTAACTGGGAAGAATAAGATAAAGATAAATATATAAATTAAAGTTGAAAATAAAATAACTGTACAACAAAATACACAATACACAATATAGAACTATATAAGAATGTATGAAGAAATCTAAATATAAATAAATATATACACAATAACAGCAGCTGTACAAGTATTAACCGGAAATGAAGAATATAGTGACCAGTGTTGTGCAAAACCAAAGTCCAGAAAGTCCAGTGTGTGTGTAAGAACCATATGTGTGGGTCAGTACTGTGTGGTGGTGTGATTGAGAGACCGTATCGCCTGCGGGAAGAAGCTCCTCCTCAGTCTCTCTGTGTTGGTCTTCAGGGAGCGGAATCGCTTTCCTGACCTCAACAGAGAGAACAGTCTGTTGTTGGGATGGCTGAGGTCCTTCACGATCTTCCTGGCCTTGGTCCAGCACCGCCTGCTGTAGATTGAGTGCAGGTCAGGGAGCTCGGAGCGGATGGTGCGCTCAGCTGACCGCACAACCCTCTGTAGAGCTCGTCTGTCCTGCATGGTGCTGTTCCCGAACCAGGTTAAGATGTTTCCCGCCAGGATGCTCTCTATGGTGCACGAGTAAAAGTTCCTGAGCACCTTGGAGGGCAGTTGGAAGTCTCTCAAGCGTCTGAGGTGGTAGAGACGCTGTCGGGCCTTTTTCACCACGGTGTTGATGTGACAGGACCATGACAGGTCCTGCGTGATGTGAACTCCGAGGTATTTGAAGCTGTCCACTCTCTCCACTGGGCACTCGTTGATGACGGGGGTCTGGTAGTTCCTCTCCTGCTTAGTGCTGAAGTCCACTATCAGCTCCTTTGTCTTACTGACGTTTAGAAGGAGGTTGTTCCTCTGGCACCAGTTCTCCAGATTCCTAATCTCCTTCAGGTAGGCCGTCTCGTTGTTATCAGAGATCAGGCCCACCACAACGGTGTCGTCAGCAAACTTGATGATGGTGGTGGAGCTGGTAGTGGCCACACAGTCATATGTGTACAAAGAGTACAGCAGGGGGCTCAGAACACACCCCTGGGGGGCTCCAGTGCTGAGAGTGGTGGAGGCTGAGACATGTCCGCCCATCCTTACTGCCTGTGGTCTGCCAGTTAGGAAGTTGGAGATCCACTGACACATAGATGAGCTGAGTCCCAGATGCTCCAGCTTGGTGGTGAGTGTGGAGGGAATTATGGTGTTAAATGCAGAGCTGTAGTCTATGAAGAGCATTTTAACATAATTCCCCCTTCTAGTGTCCAAGTGAGTGAGTGATGTGTGGAGGAGATGAGAGATGGCATCGTCTGTGGAACGATTTGGACGGTAAGCGAACTGTAGTGGGTCCAGTGTGTCTGGTAGTGAAGAAATGATGAAGTCTCTGACCAGGTGTTCAAAGCACTTCATCACTACTGAGGTGAGGGCTACAGGGCGATAGTCATTGAGAGAAGCAGGGTGGGGTTTCTTCGGGACAGGAACAATGATGGACTCTTTGAAGCATGTGGGGATCACCGACTGAGATAAAGAGATGTTGAATATCTCAGTGAACACAGGAGCTAGCTGGTATGCGCAGTCTCTTAGGATACGACCTGGGATGCCGTCTGGTCCTGCTGCTTTCCTGGTGTTCACTCTCTTGAAGGCTCTCCTTACTTCATGCTCGGAGATGACGAGCACGTTTCCGGTGCTGGCAGTATCTTCCTGTCTGCAGCCGTTAGCGCCGCTAACACTAGCATTGTTGGAGACCTTAGCTGCAGCCTCGAAGCGAGCATAGAAAGTGTTCAGCTCGTCTGCCAGAGTCACGGCCGCGTTCGTCATACCGGTTGTTGGTGCTTTATAGTCCGTTATTGTCCTTAGTCCCCGCCACAGGCTCCTAGAGTCACTCTGTTGGAGTTGTGACTCTAGTTTCCTACCGTAGCGCTGCTTCGCCTCTTTCACCGCCCTCCGCACGTTATATGACGCGGCTTTGTACGGGTCCATGTCCCCCGTCATGAGTCCCGTGTTGTAGGCAGCGGTGCGGGATCTCAGAGCGTCGCTGATGGTTTTATCCACCCACGGCTTCTGGTTGGGAAACGTTGTGATAGTCTTTGTCTCCACGGTATCATCCGCTAGTTTCCCGATGAATCCCACAACCACTTCCGTAAACACGTTGACGTCATCGTCGGAGCTGTTTCTGAACATGCCCCAGTCTGCGTCATCGAGTGCGTCCTGTAACGCGGCCACCGATTGATCCGTCCAGCGCGCGACCTTCCTCTGAACTGGAACTTCCTGTTTCAGCCTTTGTTTGTATTTTGGCATGAGGAAGATGGCGGCGTGATCAGATTTGCCAAACGGGGGGCGGGATTGTGCCTTGTAGCCGTCCTTGACCGTAGTGTAGCAGTGGTCCAGTGTCCTTTCACCCCTGGTGGGGCAGGTGATGTGTTGATAAAAGTTCGGCGCTGCGCGTTTGAGGTTGGCGCTATTAAAGTCCCCCGTCACAATAAGCGCAGCGTCCCGGTGTTGTGTCTGGTGCTGTGTGAGTGCCTCATGCAGCTCGCATAAGGCGGTGACCGTGTCCGCTTGTGGTGGAATATAAACGGCACTTACAATGACCGATGTAAATTCCCGAGGTAGATAAAAAGGACGACACATGATGGACAGTAGTTCCAGATTTGGTGTGCAGGAGCGTGTGAGAGGAACAACGTTCGCAAATACTGCATGCTGGCCGTGGTGGATGCAGTGAAAAGTGAGTGTGACATCTGCTATTAAAAACATACCCCTGTAGGACAGTTCAAATATTCGTAGAGTTGAAGTTCTGGCGTCAGACGAGTTTGAAATGCTGTTAGATGACCTGAAGAAAACTGATGTAATGTCTATAGCAGGAGATCACAGACAGAACTGATAATGCACAGTTGTGCGTATATGTCCGTTTTTTGGATGGGAAATTGCTCGGTTTACTACCGTTAGAGGGACACACAGCTGGCGAAATGATGTTTGAGAAGATTTAAGCTCTTTTTGAGGAAAATGGTCTGGATATGAAGCGTGTCTGTATACTTGTGACCGATGGGGCTCCATCCATGGCAGGAAAAGTGAGTGGTCAGCGAAATATTTATTTTAATTTGAAAGGGAATTATCAAAATGTTTTTTGTTATTATTATTATTATTTCAAATGTGCAAAAAATAGTTTAGTTATAGCTCCCTTTTTTTTAAATGGACCTTTTGGTGTGCATTTGTGAGAGGTCACCACCAGATTTATAGGGGAAAAGGAATAAAAAAAAAAATACTTGTTTTTCAGTACAGGTGTGTGGGTTTGAAATTGATCATGATCTGCTGCTTACTGGCTTCAAAAAAAATATCTGGCCCAGATAAATTCCTCGGTTTGAAAATCTGGCCCAACTAACTTCGTAGTTGAATAGGCATGATCTATGGGAATATAACAGTAAATACTAAATATTAAACATTATTGTTGACACGGCGAGTGAGATGAGCCGTGTGGATATAATAAAGGAGGATCCAATCGCAGGCAGTTGTGAAGGTGGTTTATTGAACACCAAAAATAAAAATGGACAAACGGCAAACGGAGAAAGAACTAAATTACACTGGGAACAACTAACTACTTGAACATGAACCAAAACACGAACCTGAACATGAAGGAAGATAGACGATGGTATATGATGGTGACAGCAGGGAGAACACACGAAAGGAACATGGTAGATACACAAACGGACCAGCAAGTACAATGACAGAAGACGCGACTTAAATAAACACAGAGAAACACAGGGAGATTACACAGAGGTGGTGGACACAGCTGGGAGTAATTAACGAGACGAGACAAGGGAGGTAAAACTGAACACACTCGCATGAGACGCAGACCTTCACAATAAAACAGGAAACCTGAACACACTACACAAAGACGCAGACTCGACACTGAGAGACAGACAGAATATAACACATGGAACCTGAACTAAACTAAATGTGAGACACAACCGAAGAACAAATCCTTAAACATGAATAAACAGAAACATAGAATTCTAATAACAATAATAATAATAGCACCCGAAAACACAACAATCATTCAAAAACAAACCAAAACATCAGAACTCAAACTACTGGGTTGAACCGACCCAGAACCGTGACAATTGTGCAGCACGTAAGATTGACAGCGCACAGTGTGCTTTGAGATAGGAGCCAAAAAGGGTGTAGTTTGTGTGTGTGAGCACCCGTGTGTACACCTGTGACCGTGAGCGCGCTTGTTTTTAAAAGGTTCCTTCATGTAATGATCTGCTAGAGGGTGTGGGGGGGCCACAGCCCCGTCCTCCAGGGCATGAAGCAGGTATGGAGGAGATCAAAACTCCAGACATCCAGAGGCCCCCAGAACACAAGAGACCAAGGAAGACCAACAGAGGGGCAGCCGCGCCACTGTCCCAGAAAGAGCTGAGGAGAGTCCCAGATGAGGGCTCACTCAGCAGCCGCAGAGCAGAAGCCAGGGGGAGTTGCAGTGACGTGCCCGTGAGCTCCGCCGGCAGCCAGCTGCGCCTGAGTGACCGAGCCCCAGGCCGAGGGGCCGGGGGCACCCCACCTCCGGAGTGGCCGGAGCGAGCCCCAGGCTCCAGGCGCTGATAAGCGGCCGCCAAGGAGTGAGCCGGTGTGTACCTGGACGCCCATCCCCGGACACAAAGAACCACCAACACACCGATGTCTGAGGGCGTCCGCCACCGGCAGGGGAAGTGGTGGTGGGGGGAGATAGGCCTGCATATCTTCGAGGGCCTTAGATGTCCCCAGAGAGGTGGCGTCTGATACCCAACCTGACATATAGACACAGACATACAGGCACACACAGACACAAACATCCATTCCCACCCTCATGCTCTCATATGCACTTACTCCACACTCAACCAACGTGGAGACAGACATAAAGAGACGCTGTACACACGATCACACTCCCCAAGCGTACTCTACAAACCGGGTCTAGGTACCCTTGCCCCTGGAGGGGGGAACTGCACCCTGCCCCGACTCAGCAGCAGCAGGAAGGCCCCACATTCCAGACCCCAATCGGACGGCCAACTCCTCCTCCTAGCCCCCCCGCTCCAGCAGGCTGCAGAGAACGGGGGTGTGTGAAGACTCCAAACCTTCCTCCACCCGCTCATATGTAGTGTTGATGCATGTGTGTTCTAAGGTGCATTTAAAACCCAGGAGGGCTTGGAGCTACCTGCCAGAGAGCAGCAGGTAAGCGCATAGCCCCTCCTGCTAGCCCTCAATGTCTACGTGTATTTAAAATTGAGAGGTGGGCAACAACGCCAGGGGTGAGGTGTACACCCTGATGGTCTTTTGGAGACATACATATAGGACCTTGGCCTATATGTATGTGTTATGAGACTGTGAGTAATGTGAATGTCTAAGTTGTGGGATAAAATTGAGGCAGAGGCAGCCAGAAAAGGGGGGGGGATGCCTCCCCTGCACCCTGGTGACACACCTTTACCCCAAGGCCCTGTATGTGTGGGTGATTGTAGTGGAGCGGGAAGAGGGAGGCAGCTGGAGATGGGGAGGGAAGGAAGGGATGGTCAAGTGATCCCTGTGCTCTCCCTCTAACAAGTATATACACTCACACATCCATATATACAAAGGTAGCTGGATGAAAAAACACAAAAGAATAAATCAGTCACAGATGTTCTAACACTTTGAGAGGATCCTGCTCTCATTAATCACACCTTATCAGTCACAATCTGAATGTAGAGGGACAGAAAATGGAGTAAGATGGAGGCGGAGTGCTCCTCTGTGTTCACTGTGTGACTCAGAGGTTCAGCACTGTCCCTGACCTCCTGCCACCTAACTGAATTGAATAAAAAATCAGCAGCAACCCAAGGGCACAGTGTTAAATAATACCCAGGCACACGGAGTACATTAAGATGTAGTATAAATAAGGAAAAGTAGAGCATCGGATGGCCTCCATGTTGCCACCTCATTAACCCTGTCAGAGAAAGAGAAAAACAAGTCTAAAGGGATATGTCAAAGAAAAAATGAAAGCCCACATGAGGTGGTGGCTGGAGGCAACTGAGGAAAAAAACTTGGGATGCAGGTCACATTTCAAAGGTTTTTAAAGCAGGGATTATAAAGTAACAGTTGAATATGGGCATCCATTACCTTTGTGCTGAGATTAAGAGCCAAGATGACACTGGGTTCCTAATGCTTTCCCCGGGATGATGTCCAGCTGCTGAATGCATACTAGTAGCAAACACACTCAGCAAAGCTGAGAAGAAAGGTGTTTTTCATTAATCAGATTAGTTATTGAGAAACACAAGCATCAGCTTAGACCCCATTGTAGTCAACAGTCATATAACTAGGTCACAATATATGCTACTGATTAATGAAGAAGCGAGTTTTTTTGTTCAGCAGAAAAAAAACAACTTCAATTGCAAATGCAAGCATTCGTTTGAGAGCTTCCTTTTTTAACCCCATCAAAATACAGTTGGTTGTTAATTAATAACAGTGGAGACCAACTCAGGACCTTCTTGCTGTAGGGCAACAGTGCTAACCACTGCACCACCTGTCTAATCAAGTCTGGCCGACTATGTCCAGATGTAACTTAACTGTCACAAAGGACATCATGGACATGATGTTTAAAAACTCTAACCTAACTGGGTATTATCACCATCTCTGCTATATATACAACAATGATTTGCAACCATTTCTGTGACGATCACTGAAACCAAGAGTGAGATGATTGGCAATAAGATGAATGAGACTTCTGATTTCTTTGAACTCTTCTCTTTCCATGGTCCAGTCCAGCATACGTGTTAAATGACTAAAACAAAACAAACAAGAATTGGATGCATAAGTTTGAATTCATACATTGCTTTAATACGTGGTAGCCTACTAAAGGTTCTCCAATGTCTTTTAACTTGAGAAGGCCAAGGACAATTCATTTTTATTGGTGATCTTGATCGGCATTAACTAGTAGTTTCTCTTTGCTATTGTGAAAAGGATATGCTTGACGGCACTTGTTGGTTTGACCAATACTCAGAAATATAGGAAAGTCCAAAAACTGAGTAAAAGAAGGACTAAACAGGACCTTGAAATCAATTATAGCATGTGGTTGAACCAAATATTGGTGGGTGAATCTATACATGTGTATTGTGGGGATGAACAAAAGTATTTTACCAGCATAATATAATCTGCAGTATGATCATTGCTTTAACAATGTAACAGATAGCTTTAAGATGGCCTTAAGATGTTTATGCATACTGTTATCATCAGTGTTGGGAAGGTTACTTTTAAAATGTATTCCGTTACAGAATACAGAATACATGCCCCAAAATGTATTCTGTAACGTATTCTGTTACGTTACTCAATGACAGTAACGTATTCTGAATACTTTGGATTACTTAATATATTATCATGCTTTTTACAACAACGTGAATGTACTATTGCTGTGTGATTTATTACTATTACTGAAGGTCCGCGACTCCGAACTGTAGTAAAGGGACCTCTGGCTAATACGGCGGGGTCCCTGTCGGCTCATAGCCGAAAAATAGCTTTACTTTGTTGTGTGGGTCAATTTTTCTTGCGAGAGACAGAGAGAGGCGTTGAAAGGCTGCTCCAACGGAACTTATTGTTTTCGGAGGAAAACACGAACACGGTGTACAGTCGAGTCTTAATAGCTTACTTACAACTGGGCTCGTCAGGCACTCTTCTTGGCTGAAGTGGTTATTATTATATTTACATGCTTCCAGCTCCCGTTTTTCCTCGACGACAGCTCGTACCTTTCCACTCGCCTTTTTCTCCCTCCTGGCGCTCACAGACCCATAACGTGTATGGCAGTCCATTCTCCCTGCAACACGGACTACACTGCCCATGATGCTACATTCTTTAGAGCTATGCTTGTAGCATTCTGCCTGTTAGCTTAGCACAACAACAACAACGAAAAGGCGCTCTCTCACCCAGGAAACACACAGTCGCAGAAAGAGAGAGAGAGCGAGCTGTAACCATGGCAACTGTAACGCTGCCGCCTGGAACTACAGAACGTAGCTGTCAAACAAAATCCAAACAGTCCTGACCCGCGACAATATGAAACAGGAAAGTACCGCAGTGTAATCCATTTATTTCAACAAAGTAACTGTATTCTGAATACCACCTTTTTAAACGGTAACTGTAACGGAATACAGTTACTCATATTTTGTATTCTAAATACGTAACGGCGGTACATGTATTCCGTTACTCCCCAACACTGGTTATCATATTAACTTTGTATTCCAGATGCAGTTATAACTATTTTATACATATTGCATATCTGTGCTTATTTTGAGTTGATGTTCGGTTCGTTAAGGGTCTTAAGCTTCACTGGCGTGACTGTCCAGGTGATACATGTTGATGGAAACTAGAACATAGAAGGAACAAAACACTTATATCAGGTCATTTTTATTATCTTTTATATGTTCATATTCTTGTATTGAGTTTTAAGTAGTATCAGTTGGTTAAAACATTTATTCAATTTACATTACATCTATAGTTTTAGTAAAAGGTTGACAGTGGCCTCTGTTTGACTGTGAGCGTTAGTAGGTGAGAGGTGACACAGAGTGCCACGTAAGGTCGTGACATATCACGTTGTCTTGTAATTGTGGGCTTGCAGAAGTGCTCGCTCACTGCAAAATCATTGTCTGCGGGTTTGGAGAAGCGGGTTGACAGGAAACATCTGTCATGGCCTGGGTCTAGGGACCCAGGGCTCCGGCATTTTCAGTGTATGTTTATGTTTATGTTTTCCGTGTGTTGTATTGGTTTGCTCTCCGTCTCTCCATGTGTCTGTGTGAGCTTCCGGAGGTGTGGGTTCGCTGAGGAGACTGCGAACCCGGAAGTGGTCTACTCGAGAGACAGCCGCACCTGCCGCTCGTCGTCCTCTGCCAGCTGCAGCAGATTACGCTCGTCTAGGAACGGCATTTAGGACTGCAGCTGAGCTGAGGCCGACGCTGGATCCTTGAGTCAGAACTCGTCAGTACTGCCGTGAGCTTTTACGTAACCTCCGAACAGATCCCCTGCTAACCCTCTGCCTTTTGTGTTACCAGGAATCGGGAGCGGAGTACGCCTCTAAAGTCACGGTGTGGGAATTGGAGTTTTTTGGAGTCGCCACCTTTCACTTCTCACGGACATCTGCACTGTGTGGGATTCAGGGAGAATCACCACGGGACCACAGTGCTGGGATTTTGTATATAGTTGTGTGTTTTTCACCTCCTGTAAATAAATCCACTGTCCTTCACTTAGAGTCTCGCGTTTGGGCCCTGCTTTCACTGTCACTCCACGGTCTGCCATCGCAGCCCGTGACAGAAGGATCCAGCCACTATGGACCCAGCGGACTCACCGCGGAAGCGCAGCTCCCGTTTTGACGGGACCCGACTAGTGCTTGGAGGGCCTCCGTGCTGCCGTTCCTCGCTGGCAGCCTACCCTTCGGCCCACTCGTCTGCTTCCTCTCCGCGGACGCCTCGGTCTCGCAGAGAACGCCCTAGCCGGTCCCGGGAGGATTACTATGAGCCAGACAGCAATCAGCTTATGCCCGCTCAGGCATTCTATAAGATGCTAGGGATTATTCTCATGCCACCCGACACACCCAGCGCTCCCACATCACTGCAGGAGCAGCCACATCAAAATCCGCCCTCGTCACGTTCCGCCAGCTTCATGAACACTACAGCTCGTGTTTCTCCGGTTTGGGAAAATAGAAGTTTTCGTTTTAAGAGCGATTATTCTCCCATAGGTTCAGAAGATTGTGCGCCTGACGTTCTTTCAAATCCAGGAATCAAGACTGTTTCGTCTAGAACTCTTTATTCTGGGGCTATGTTTGTTCAGTCAGCTGATCAGCAGCCACCTTCAGTTCGGTTAGCTGATCAGCAGCCATCTTCAGTTCGGTTGGCCGATCAGCGGCCACCTTCAGCTCAGTTTACCGCGCCACGTATGGACCCAGCGGTCTCTGAGGAGAGGCTCAGGGGGGAGGTTATGGACAAGGTTTACTGCATGTGTGAGTTGTGGTGGGAGAAGCCCGCGGAGGGGTTGCGTCGCGCCGTGGAGAGGCGGCTGCAGGGGATGCTGTTTGAATTCCCCTGGTTGGTGGACTCCCTTAATTCAGTAGTCCTGGACTTCCTGCTTTCCACCCTCCACCTCCACTCTCCTCCTCAGGCTGCTCACCGGCCCGGACAGCTGGTGGATTCACAGCCTGAGACGCCGGCCCCGACGTCTACATGGAAACGACGTTCGCGCCGCCGGCGTTCCTCACCGCAGCCGCCCTCCCGGACATCTCAAGAACCGGCTGTGGTGAGTAATAAGGACACTTTTTCATTTCTCACCCCATCTGCTTTTTTGTTTTCAGTGGATGGTGACACCGCTGACGCTGCTGCAAGCCGGCCTACAGTACGACTAGCTTCACCGGCTTCACTGTCTGCGGATGTAGCGCCGTCATCTCATCCGCATGTAGTCACCCCTCAGCCATCTTCTTCACCGGCTCTACCTTCACCTTCCCCGCCTGCGTACACCGCATCACCATCTTCGCCTCCGGATCATCCATCTGTGGCTGAAGCGCGGCCGGAGGTGCCCGCACGGCCGGCTGTGGAGCCCTGCGAGCCGGAGCAGGAGCCCAGCGAGCGGGAGGAGCTCGCTCTGCCCGAGCCGGAGCTCATCGAGCGGGAGCCGGAGCTCATCGAGCGGGAGCCGGAGCCCAGCGAGCGGGAGGAGCTCGCTCTGCCCGAGCCGGAGCTCATTGAGCGGGAGCTGGAGCTCATCGAGCGGGAGCCGGAGCTCATTGAGCGGGAGCCGGAGCTCGCTCTGCCCGAGCCGGAGCTCAGCGAGCGGGAGGAGCTCAGCATGCCCGAGCGGGAGCTCAGCGAGCCGGAGGAGCCCGCGTCGCCAGCTGTGGAGCCCAGCGAGCCGGAGGAGCTCAGCAAGCCCGAGCAGGAGCTCAGCGAGCGGGAGGAGCCCGCGTCGCCAGCTGAGGAGCTCAGCGAGCCGGAGGAGCTCAGCATGCCCGAGCGGGAGCTCAGCGAGCCGGAGGAGCCCGCGTCGCCAGCTGAGGAGCTCAGCGAGCCGGAGGAGCTCAGCATGCCCGAGCGGGAACTCAGCATGCCCGAGCGGGAGCTCAGCGAGCCGGAGGAGCCCGCGTCGCCAGCTGAGGAGCTCAGCGAGCCGGAGGAGCTCAGCATGCCCGAGCGGGAGCTCAGCGAGCCGGAGGAGCCCGCGTCGCCAGCTGTAGAGCTCAGCGAGCTAATGCCGGAGGAGGACAGTGAGCTGGAGCAGCTCAGCATGCCGGAGGAGCACAGTGAGCCGGAGCAGCTCAGCGAGCCACCCACTGAGGACCCCGCACCGCTGCTGGCGAACCTCAACGAGCCGGAGGGACCGGCATTGCCAGCAGAGGAGCTCAGCGAGCCTGGTGAGCCCGCGCTGCCACCAGAGGAGCTCGGAGGTCCGGAGGGATCCGCTGAGCCAGAGCTGGAGGTCGGCGTGCCGGAGGGGCCGCCACGTCCCGCAGCCCGGCCGCCACGTCCCGCAGCCCGGCCGCCACGTCCAGCAGACCGGCCGCCACGTCCAGCAGACCGGCCGGTACATCGGGAATCGTGGGTGGTGCTGAGGCGGGGGCAGCAACGCCGTCGCCACTGGACCCGTGGCCGCCCGCCGGAGCTGCAACGCCGTCGCCACCGGATCCGTGGCAGGCCGCCTGAAGCATTCTGCTTCCATCACGGGGGTGGAGGTAGGCCGCCAGAACTGTTTTCCCCACCACTGCCTGAACCGTAGCGGGTTTTGCCTGTTTTGCGGCCCGCTGGGTAGGCCGCAGGAACTGTTGCTGCCGCCATGGCAGTGGTTGGACTTTTGAACTGGGGTTTTGGGGCCCTCCGTCCAGGTCCCCCACCGCCCGCCCGGGGTTGGTTGTGCTGTGGTTTTTTTTGTTTTGTGTTTGGTTTCTTTTGGGTCGTCGGGAGCCGACCCTTAGAGGGGGGGTACTGTCATGGCCTGGGTCTAGGGACCCAGGGCTCAGGCATTTTCAGTGTATGTTTATGTTTATGTTTTCCGTGTGTTGTATTGGTTTGCTCTCCGTCTCTCCATGTGTCTGTGTGAGCTTCCGGAGGTGTGGGTTCGCTGAGGAGACTGCGAACCCGGAAGTGGTCTACTCGAGAGACAGCCGCACCTGCCGCTCATCATCCTCTGCCAGCTGCAGCAGATTGCGCTCGTCTAGGAACGGCATTTAGGACTGCAGCTGAGCTGAGGCCGACGCTGGATCCTTGAGTCAGAACTCGTCAGTACTGCCGTGAGCTTTTACGTAACCTCCGAACAGATCCCCTGCTAACCCTCTGCCTTTTGTGTTACCAGGAATCGGGAGCGGAGTACGCCTCTAAAGTCACGGTGTGGGAATTGGAGTTTTTTGGAGTCGCCACCTTTCACTTCTCACGGACATCTGCACTGTGTGGGATTCAGGGAGAATCACCACGGGACCACAGTGCTGGGATTTTGTATATAGTTGTGTGTTTTTCACCTCCTGTAAATAAATCCACTGTCCTTCACTTAGAGTCTCGCGTTTGGGCCCTGCTTTCACTGTCACTCCACGGTCTGCCATCGCAGCCCGTGACAACATCTGCCATGAAGATAGACAATGTTCCTTTTCAAACTGTGTTAAAAGTCATTGTGGTTTTGAATTGACGTATGCATATATTGTATCTGATGACGCATGAAGGGGCGTCATTAAATTTAAGCCCTGATGGTATAAAATATCTGTTTATGCTTTGATTAAGTCGGAGATCAGCGTCGTCTGCGAACAGAGCTGGTCTTCCCACGCGTGTTTTTCATTAAAATCAATTGTTTGACCAAGCTCTTGGACCATGGTTGTTTGTACTCTCCTTCCTCAATATTTGAACCTTAACAGTATACATTTGTATATATTTGAAACTGTACATGTACTTTACTTTGAAATAAATTCAAACTTGTTGTTACGGCCCCGGCCATAATCTGAATCCTGTTGGCTGTTTTTTTGTTCTGTGTTCTGTATCTTTAAGAGTCTGCAGGTCCTTTCTGATTGGAGAGCTGGCGACTGGTTGGTCTCCTGATTAAGTGGCTGTCTTGAAAAACCCTCTAGAGCAGTTGTCTCTCTGGCAGCAACTAACAGCAGCAGCAGACCCGTTGTTGGCCACCAAACCCTCAGGGACATTTGTGCGTGTGTTTTCCCGAGGATTGTTGAGCTTTGTAAACAGATTACTTTTTATGTGTAAATAGGTGCTGAAGCTGACGGGGTGAAATGCCTTATTATTTTCTGCACTTTCTCTTGTTTATTGAGTTAGGGAGTTAAGGGTAGCACCTGTCTTTTGTTTGTTTTTTGTTTTCAGGGTTTAGATAGCACCTCCCTTTTCAAATAAGCTTGTTTTGTTTGTTAGTTTGGCCTTTGTTCACCCCGGAGCTGAGCTTTCAGTTTAGACAAGATAAAACCACCTTTCACCTGTAAACCAGGGTATGGTTTTGGGGACTAGGGTGGGGTCACTTTCCTTTAAACCTGATGGGTCTGTCTAGCACAACACTACAACAGCAAAAAGAATTGGACACCAAGCAGAGCTCTTTGTCTGATCTCGTGCACGAGGGAGAGAACTGTGACGAGCGCTGTTCCTTCCGCTCGAACCCCAGTCGCTCTCAGCCAGCTTCCCCCAACACTGCTCTTTATTGTGGTTACATGATTATGCATAAGTTCATTAACATATGACGTCTTACACAGGCATACATGTGAACAAAGAGTACCTTGTCTGTGTGTACGTATAGGCATGCGTGTGTGTGTGTGTGTGTCAAGATGTGACCCTGTGAACGACTCCCCAAAGCTGGTGCTAGGAGCCCAGCGGTCCACCTAAACAAAGGGCTCTTATACTTAAGCAGATACAGAGTAGGAGTCCTCCTGTACCATAAATCAGTAAGAGAAGGTACGACCTCTCTCATGA
Source organism: Rhamphochromis longiceps (assembly GCF_057381845.1). NCBI lineage: Eukaryota > Metazoa > Chordata > Actinopteri > Cichliformes > Cichlidae > Rhamphochromis > Rhamphochromis longiceps. The sequence goes on from NC_140565.1 coordinate 2,310,167, forward strand.
CCCTAGGATGTGTGTGTATGCCAGAACACTCTGGAAGGCACACAGAGTCTTTGCAGACTGCTAAGGATCAGACCTCTATCATTATGCAATCGATTATTAAACTCTGAGGATATATGAGTATATATTTCCAAGCATAAATGACAATCCACAATATAAACCTTACAAAACCCTTATTTTGCATTCCGGTACCCCTAGATCAGGATGTAACACTTGTGTTTTTTTGGAATTTTGTTGGGCAGTTACCAGCTATTATATCAGTAAAGTTTAACTGTGATAACTGTGGTATGTACTTCATTTTGAAAACTGTTACAAGTTGTCATGTCTCTGTCTCTACTAGCTAAATAGAATTATCCATCATCCAACATCTCCTGGCTGAAAATTGGTTGGTGATCTCTCCCTACAAAGCTGCCATAGAAGTAATAATAATGTATAACTTATTGAGCGCCGTGGGGAAATTCCTCTCTGCATTTAACCCATTCACCCAGTGAAGCAGTGGGCAGCCATTGGGCACCCGGGGAGCAGTGTATAGGGATGGTACCTTGCTCAGGGGTACCTCAGGGTAGCCGTTCAGTGGCTTCAAACCCCAGACCTTCTGATCATAGGGGCCACCACTCTACCTACTGAGCTATCCCTGCCCTCAGTATATGCCTTCCGGCATATGTTCCATACTTAACAATGTAGGTAGCGCACTTCATGCAAGTGTTCTGAGTACTGTGAGTACACTTGTGCACTGCACTAAAAATAGCAAGAATAAATATGGCTGTATATCATTTAGGACACTCTGTAATCTGTAGCAATAATGCACATTTTACAGTTTACAAAGTAAAAGCGTGTCAAAAAGCAAATCCATCCCCACAGGCTTCCAAGGTAAAATATTTAATATCACAATGAAAATGTCATATTTACAGGCCTGCTCAATAACAAACACACACACACACACACACACACACACACACACACACACACACACACACTTGTTTGTTTTTGTTTTTTAATGATTCGCCAATATGGATTCTCTCAGGCTAAAAATTAGTGAGTATCAGTATCAGTTAATATATTATTAAATTATTTGTGAACTAAGCCTTCAAGCATTAGCTGATACCTCTCCCCCCCCCCCAGTCTAAATCTGGATGATGACACATGTACCATCTCTGCTCCTTCTTTTATCTATTCTTTAAATCTGACATCAATATATTTTTCCTTCCTTTCAAGATGCAGCAGCCAGATCAATGAAAAGACTCTTAGCCGAGCCACACTTTGAACTTGTGCTATCGAAAGAGAACTTTGAGGTCCTACTAAAAGTGCAAGACATTTTTCTCTATTGTTGGTCTCTGTATACGAATCCTTTGAATTGTTGTGTGTGTGCGTGTGTGTGTGTGTGTGTGTGTGTGTGTGTGTGTGTGTGTGTCTGTGTGTGTGTGTGTGTGTGTGTGTGTGTGTGTGTGTGTGTCTGTGTGTGACAGAGATGGAGCGAGTAGGTATTTACATTTTTGGTAGACATCCATGATATGTAAATCCGAAATGAAACTGACATGTTATACTAAGGAAAAGGCAGTATTTGACCATCAGTCAGGTCATGAATATAAAGAACAAACAAACAAAAAACGTTTTATCTCGGTCAACCTAACCACTAAGTGGGTGCTAGACATATGACTACACTCAGTAGATATATTTGCTAGATCTTTCCTGCTTTTCCCCTACATTTCTGTGTATCTTGGCAAAAAATAAATCAGTAACTTTAAAAACAGCTCACTACAGGCGAACATTTACTGCCATTCATTTGTAGTTAGTGTAGCCTGTTAGTTTGGTGTTTACCTCAGCTGGTGTCCACGTCTATTCACTCTGTCCTTAACAGAATTTGTTTCCCTTGCATCTTGAGCGCACACTGGGCAGGGAGAGCGTATCAAGTTGACTCCACCTCAATTCCAACCAAATAGACCTGGAAGTAGTGATGTTTTACTTTTCTGAAAACATGAAAGATGAGTGTTGTTACATTACCATTCAGTTTTGGGGTTACAATAGAAAAAGATAGATTTATTGTGGTATCGGGTAGTGGTATCAGTTTTGATTATTTCAACAAACAGAGGACATTTTGCCAAATAAGAGGATAATTGGAGATTAAGTATTGGAATCTCAGGAGCAGGACCACGCCTCCAAACACACTCCTTCCGGTTCTCATCTATATAGGTTCCCCCAGTTCTACAAGCTGTTCATTCTTCTTTATGTGCCCCACCCACCCTCCCCTTTTCAGTTCTTTAACCTCTTCATTTTTATTTAGCACATGAGGATCTGCCAGGCCCAGGAGCCATCACCAGTCCACTTCGAGGTCTTCCCCAAACTGCAGCTCAATTCATGTCCAAGCCATTCGCCTTTACCTACTAAAACGCTGTCAAACCTAAAATGAGGACGTAGGCCCAGCTAGTGAATCATGTCTGTGTAAACTCCATTCATATAAACTTTAATATTCAATATACCACATTTTCAACAAGTAAATCGCTCCAAGTTTGTTTTCAGACGTCCTAAAAAAATAAAACATTTTCTGATTGTTGCATGTTGCCAAAAGTTATGTCTGCTGAAGTCTATTTTATTCTTGTAAAACACAATTCTGTAGTTGAAAGACACGAATGTGGGATACTGTTTGTTCATGATTTGGACAGAGGAAAAAATTGCAGCAGGGCCAGCATGATCGATTAAAGACAGGACTCTGAAATGTTAATATTACTTTCAGGTAAAACATTACTTTAAACCCAAATATGGCAGGGGGATGACTCATTTGGCACTTAACTTTGTGTTTATGTTGCATATTTACACCTTAAAGCATCCACACCAGACAGACAACTTGTTCATGTTATATTCTCTTCAACAAAGCCAGTGTCTGTTCTAACATCAACTTTTGTATTTCATTCCACACTGCCAGAATCCGTATCTCCCATCTAGTCAACCTATTTATTATTTTAATTTACATATCTTCAAGATTATAATAAGTAACTGCACTTAATCTTTGTCTTTTGAAGTCTTTCTGCCACAGCTTTCCCCTATTTGCGGGAACAGATGCTATCAGGTTGACCTTACCACAATTTGTTCCCCCTGTTTAAATCAAACACATCCTGGACAGGGAGGAACGCTGGTTTGAGTGCAGAATCAAGGAGGCCATTTACGCTAAAAGGGAAAGACCATCTATGAATCGAGGAGGGGGCCTAAGGGTACATCTGTTACCATCTTACAGTGCTGTGATTGCAACCATTCCCCAACTCATGGCCATTATTCAGTGGTCTATGATCCATGATCAGTGGATGTTGATCAATGGTCATGACAATTTGCATACTAATGATCAAGGAACTGACCTCAGAGCCCATTGTTCATTCAGTGGTGAGGGTTTCAGTCATTGTGCAAAGGTACTGTTTATAAGATTGGGGAAACCTGCAGTCAGCTGAGACTGAAGAAGTCACTTGAATGAGTGACGAAACGTTTCTCCCACTGAAAACGCTACGTCCAGATGAACAGACCTTTTGGGACACTCATCTTTCACTTTTTCACTACTTCCAGGTCTAGTTGGTTGGAATGGAGGCAACGCCAACTGGATCCACTCCCCCTGCCCAGTGTGCGCTCCTGATGCAGGGAAACAAACCGGTTGGGCATGAGTACTTTAGCATGACAGAGACGGTAAACCTTTGTTAAAAGAGTCTGATACAAGTTGATGGATCAGGGAAGCTCACCTCAGTCTGATGGCAGTGATATAGAGATTGACAGACCATGTGACTTTTGCACATTGCATGCCGGGTACTCGTGGCAAAACAATCAAAGCAATGCATCAAATGCAAGCATTTGCAGCACCGCAAAACGTTCATTCTCCGGTTCCAATACCTTCTTGCTTTTTCTTTGTCCCCCAAAAAAGTTATGTACAAAACGAAGGACAACAATGCCGGACCGTACAAAGACAGACTCGACGAAAAGTACAGGAAAAAGGAAAAAATCAAAGGAGTGAAAGGGTCAGACCCTTACGAGCACACAGAGTGGACAAAATACGTTAGCGTGCTGCCCAACTTTCACCACGCTCATATTTATAATTATACGGTTGTTGGAGTGAGTGCATACACTCATGAAGTTTAGTAACTTCAGGTCACTGCAACAAGCCCAGGTACAGTTTACCGACGGATGGGTACAGGACCTTGAAATGCACCGTGTAGAACGAAAGACCATCGTACGAACAAAGGTAAGTTTACCAGTCTCACAAATCGTCGTCATGAATACACATGCGTTAACCGTTCATTAATAGGACCTTTAAGCTCAACGGTATTTAATTAGTAGTGGAAATAATTTCTGGTTCACATTACAGAAATGTAGCAGTGACAATAATATTGTATGTTGTAATCGTACTGGGCAATTAGTGATACAAAAAAATTTGTTTTATCCTGTGAATAAAAGTATATGTTTTTGTCAATGTACCATAATAACAGAAGCAAAACGCAATATTGTGTCAGGACAATTTACTATTTATGCACAATAAACAAAGGAGCATAGCGCGACAATTTCTGTTCAGCGCCAGACTTGCTTGTAACCTATATCACCAGTTATGTTATGAAAAATGACGTATTAACTACAACAGAAGACTGACCTTTCTGGGAATGCTTGGAGCAGACTAACCTGTGAGCTGGAGTGTTCTGGGACGTTATATTTGGTCTTTGAATGGCTGCAATCCAGGCCATCCATGGCTCTTTGTTACTTCGGAAACATGGCTCGAACATTTTCTCTTCAATGACGTAATCAGATAACAACCGATCTCTTTACCCGTCGGCTTCCCGTGACTGTCATGCGACCGGCTATTGCAGTTAATAATACAACAGCTTCTTGCCATTTTTTGTGTTTCTTTTTATCGCTGTATAACTGATTTCAATTGAAAGCCTGCGTGCGCTAGTACCTCTTGCCACGAGTTCCCAGAATCCTTTGCGGTTTTACCCCTGAATGACGTCACATTTTCGATCTCTATAGTGGTTAACTGTTGTAGCTTGAGCAATGTTAGCTTATAATCAGCTGCTGTTGTCTGGTGATAAGTATAATGTCTGACAATGAATAGGTGTGACAATATTGAGAATAAAAAGGCATGTTCATAACTATTTATGTGTATCAGTTCAGGAGAAGAAGCTTGAGGTGAGGGGGAAAAGGATGATATTCTATCCAGATGCTGGTCATATTCCCTCTTGGATTTTCATTTCTTTATAGAGGGCACCCCTTCTCAGATAATGAAATGTGTATGAACCTTCATAGCTTCCATTTGAAGTTGCAGATATGAAATTAAATTTGTCTCCATAGCACACATGTGTATAAGTTCTGTTTTGCTCTGCCTTTGGTGTACTGAGGATGCTAAAAGTGGAGCAGACAGCCATGAAAATTATAGGACAGAACGCTCATCATTGCTCTCAGTCCCTTTATAAATAGTGGTACAAAAAGCCAACTGTTAACTTCTGGAAGAAAATACACAATGTAAGTTTTAAAAATGTAAGACTTCATTTTTGCCTTTTTCAGTTAATGCTCTGAATAGCAGGCTCTAATGTGGAAATCACTGTGTTAGTGTAGGATAACAGTTATAGCTACACTTCATTTTGATCTTGATGTATGCGAAGTGTTACTAAATTGCGATCGATGATCAAACAGTGTGCCAAGCCCAACCTAGAGGTCAAAGGTTGATTTTCATCAAGTAATAACATCAGGGATAAAGTGTGTACGATCATATGTACTATTACATATTTCTACAGTAAAAGTCCCCATGTTTCTGAGATGTGCTCTTTGGGATGTTCTTTACCCACTCTGTACTAATACTTAAAAAGGCTACTAAAAGAAATATCATCTGTATATCTTGCATCATTATTAGGACGTGCAGATGCTAATTAAGCTATATGAAGAGTTTGGTTTTATATTGTTAAGTAGCAATTATTCAGGCTGTGTTGCAGAGAAATCCCAACGTCATGTAACAAGTAGTGTAGCAAATTGCTCTCTATAGGCAGTAATGAATAAAGTAATGGATAACACAGTGCACTCCCCTATCACCAGTAATTAATAAATACTAATTGGTTTAAATATTGTATAAAATGAGCATTCTTACCACTGGCCGCATGTACAGGCTAAAACATTAAAGTTACCTTTAAATTTGTAATAAATATTTGAACTAATAATTTTTGAGGGTTAACATCTGAGAAAGGGAAACAGTCACAACAATGTTAAACCCCTTAAACTGCAAACTTTGGATGTAAAGTCAGTGGATTTAAAATCTGTTGTGATCTTCCTCAGACACAAAACCATAAAAATGTATAATTCCCCAAAACCTACGAACTTAACTATACATTGCGTTGGGGAACTTGCTGCTTTTCTTAAACCACTGCATGCACACTCATTAGCAGAATAACAACTAGGAATTTTTTCTCCACAGCTCCAGTTAACCTTTTAACTGATGACGGAGCTAATATTAACAAAATGCAGCTAATAAATCAAAAGGTGAAGCTGTCACTTCACTTGTGTAAACTGGATCTCTGTGGTCTGCCTCATCCACAGTAAATAAAAAGACAATAGTTTACTGGCATGTTTTCTTTGCTGGCTTTAGTGTGATTGAAATATTTATTTATTTTAAACAGATACTTTCTTGCTGTATTGCCAGTTGTTACTAAATAGCTGCTTTTACATTATGCTGAGTCCTTGTTAAAGGTAACTCTCATCGGTACTCTGATTCAGTTAAGGAACTGAATCAATGGTTCATCAGAATTTAATATCCCTCATCGTACTGTGATGGTTATGGCTTCTGCTCAATGACTTTTGATTTTCCAGTGAAAGAGAAAGTGGTTGTGGGCTTGCTTGTTATGGCTGACACGTAGATACTTATGGGTCACTCCTCTTAGTTTATCTGAGGATTCAATTGCAACCTAAGGGTAAATCAGAAGCAATGACAAAATACATCTTCTATGCATTTTAAATCAGAATTAAATCGTACATGATGCAAGCCTTTCGATGCCTTCATGCACATGCTGATGGATGCTCTAACCCATTCCACACGAACACAGGTTTTTGTCTCTGACCCCTGCTCCTGCCTCTTGCTCTTGCCTGCTTTCTAGATGAAACACTGATAATGTGAAAAAAGCCTGTTGCAAAGCTGTTTCTTGCCATATTGTGATGATGTCATTTGTCACTGCACTCCAACTTTCCTCTTTGCCGTACAAGTGTGATCAAATCAAAATAAAAGGTTAAAAATAATAGTGAGCAAGAGCCACAACATTTGCAGACATGCCTTTTATAGCAATAAGGTTTAAATTCTGATTTACTCCATTCATACAATCCCAACAGAGCACGTAGAACTTTCTCTTTGTTGTGTGGTTTTAGTTTTTTTCTGTTGTGTGGAGGGTTACTGGGTGGTGTTGGCAGGTTGGGCTGAGGCTTTTAACTGTTACCTTTGCTGGTCAGCATGGTGGTGGTACAGAATTCTGTTTCGGAGCAGTTGACTGGCCGGCATGCTGTTAAGCTGGTGCTGGCTGTCAGCTGCTCGGTGGAGAAATGCAGTTTGTGGGTGAGTTAGTTGGGTATAGCAGTGTAAAATCAGCCTCCTGAATGAATAATGCAGTGCTCATCTTTGTGTAGACAAAGTGTATGAGGTTGTTGAGAATGGTGTAGCGATTAAGGATATACTCATTTCTCTTCTCTCGCTATTAAATCCTGTAAAGAAAGTCACGATCTCCAATGTTCCACCGTTCATCAGAAACAACCTTTTGGAGAAGCTGTAAACTCCTATCTTCTATAAAAATGTTCCCTTTAGGTTGCAAATTTCCACACTTAAAACATGTAGTATTGTTTAGAAGGCAACTTCTAATGATTCTCAAGGACAATATGGAGATCTTAAATCTGGCTTTCAAATTTAGGATTGATGAGACTTTGATTACACCATTAATGTCACATCCAAAAACATGAAATGTGTCAGCTGTGGGATAGATGGGGAATCTGATTAGTGCATGTCCAGAAAGAGTCAGGGAGGGCTGGGCACCTGGTATAGATGGTACGGTGCGGGTGCTGCCGTTTGTGAAGGCAGATTCACTGTTTTTTCCAAAAATAGAAAAATAACACAAACAGTGAGAACAGAGATACAATGTCTCCAGTGTGTCCTAGTTCTTCCCCCAGCCTCCTCCGAGAGGGACATGCCCTCATCCAGGAGTCATCCTTGTCAGGTGGCTCCTTTTATCTGAGGATTCAATTGCAACCTAAGGGTAAATCAGAAGCAATGACAAAATACATCTTCTATGCATTTTAAATCAGAATTAAATCGTACATGATGCAAGCCTTTCGATGCCTTCATGCACATGCTGATGGATGCTCTAACCCATTCCACACGAACACAGGTTTTTGTCTCTGACCCCTGCTCCTGCCTCTTGCTCTTGCCTGCTTTCTAGATGAAACACTGATAATGTGAAAAAAGCCTGTTGCAAAGCTGTTTCTTGCCATATTGTGATGATGTCATTTGTCACTGCACTCCAACTTTCCTCTTTGCCGTACAAGTGTGATCAAATCAAAATAAAAGGTTAAAAATAATAGTGAGCAAGAGCCACAACATTTGCAGACATGCCTTTTATAGCAATAAGGTTTAAATTCTGATTTACTCCATTCATACAATCCCAACAGAGCACTTAGATCGTCCAACCACAGGCTCCTAGCACAACCTAGGACTCGAATGAAGTTGAGAGGCGACTGGGCCTTTGCATCCATGGCACCCAGACTCTGGAATAACCTCCCCGTTCATATTCGCACTGCCGAGTCTATCCAGTCTTTTAAATTACGTCTTAAAACTTATTTTTTTACTTTGGCTTTTGATTCTGTCTAGTTGGCTGTTTTAGCTTGTTGCGTTGTTACCTATTGTTTGTTGTCCTCTTTTATTGTTTGTTTTAACTGTCTCATGTTTTTATTGACTGTGAAGCACTATGGTCAACACTGTTGTTTTAATATGTACTATATAAATAAATTTTGATTTGATTTGATTTGAAATCAGTGAAGGTTTCTCTGCAGGTTCAACTGAATGCAAGCCATTAATTTGTTGACTGAAACTGGGAGGAACTCTGATCAGACACTGAGCAATTAAATTAAATGCCAACACTCAATGTGATGTGTCCAGCCCCTATGTATTGTCAGTGGCACAGCAGGAGTTAAACCTAGTGAACCCATGCTCTGCCTCTCTAAGCCTATAGCTGGGAAACAATGCCCTTATCTGGTTCACTCAACCTGCTTTCCCATTTAGCCCCTCTGCCAGCCACAAATTTGCATGTCAATCATAGCAGCGGATGACATTTAAAAAGCCTGTAAAAAGACTGGTAGAAAATCACAGAAATTAATTGCAAAGCGTATGTTCATGTTTGTGTGAAATGCACACATACATACATTCTCTCTCACATGTATATACACAGTCCTGCTATCTTCCCACGCACATACTGCTCACCAGGAATTGTAATTACTTTACATTTCTTTGTGGAAGGCGGAAATAACCAAAATGGTTGAAGTAAGCGTCTCTGCACATAATTAACACTGCAGCATCACAACTCTTTCAAAACAAAGAATTCTCTCCTCCTTTCTTTTGAAAATTTCTTTCTCTTTCTTTTCTATTAAATAAACCTACCAGCAGACTTCTGTCTTTAAGATCAATAGATCATCTAAATACTGGGTATTCGCAATCATCACTTTTAGTGTTTAGTGTTTTCATTCAGTCTTTATTCACTCTCTCTCTCTCTCTCTCTCTCTCTCTCTCTCTCTCTCTGAGTGGGTGTGGTGAGTGAGTCGAGGAGTGTGGTGCAGCATGAGTGCATTGTGTCAAACTTTCTCTTTGTTGTGTGGTTTTAGTTTTTTTCTGTTGTGTGGAGGGTTACTGGGTGGTGTTGGCAGGTTGGGCTGAGGCTTTTAACTGTTACCTTTGCTGGTCAGCATGGTGGTGGTACAGAATTCTGTTTCGGAGCAGTTGACTGGCCGGCATGCTGTTAAGCTGGTGCTGGCTGTCAGCTGCTCGGTGGAGAAATGCAGTTTGTGGGTGAGTTAGTTGGGTATAGCAGTGTAAAATCAGCCTCCTGAATGAATAATGCAGTGCTCATCTTTGTGTAGACAAAGTGTATGAGGTTGTTGAGAATGGTGTAGCGATTAAGGATACACTCATTTCTCTTCTCTCGCTATTAAATCCTGTAAAGAAAGTCACGATCTCCAATGTTCCACCGTTCATCAGAAACAACCTTTTGGAGAAGCTGTAAACTCCTATCTTCTATAAAAATGTTCCCTTTAGGTTGCAAATTTCCACACTTAAAACATGTAGTATTGTTTAGAAGGCAACTTCTAATGATTCTCAAGGACAATATGGAGATCTTAAATCTGGCTTTCAAATTTAGGATTGATGAGACTTTGATTACACCATTAATGTCACATCCAAAAACATGAAATGTGTCAGCTGTGGGATAGATGGGGAATCTGATTAGTGCATGTCCAGAAAGAGTCAGGGAGGGCTGGGCACCTGGTATAGATGGTACGGTGCGGGTGCTGCCGTTTGTGAAGGCAGATTCACTGTTTTTTCCAAAAATAGAAAAATAACACAAACAGTGAGAACAGAGATACAATGTCTCCAGTGTGTCCTAGTTCTTCCCCCAGCCTCCTCCGAGAGGGACATGCCCTCATCCAGGAGTCATCCTTGTCAGGTGGCTCCTTTCGATGTAAAGGAGCATCGGCTCCGGTTTCTAGCTGGTTTCAAGCTTGGCAGATAACTAACAGGTCCACAATAAACATCCAGGAGTCAGCGGATACATTTTAGATGTTTACTGTTGAAGCCCTGTAAAACTGGTACAGAAACAAAAATAAAATATTACATTTCTGCTGTAATTGCATTTTCTTTACAACATCAAACATTAAGCCATGCACTACAATGTATATAACACATAAACACAAACTTATCCCAACCCTTTCGCTGGTTATTAGGCCCACGCGTTTAGCGATTAGCTTAATGCTAACATTACATGGGAAATCCCATAGATGGGCTAACGTGTTAGCATCGCAGCCGTTTTTCCTCACAAAAGAAAGTTTCTCACACAAAACTCTAAACTGCTGCACAAAACTAACGCTGGAAAGCTTACAAAACAAATAGCAACTACTTACAGGCATGTGCTCTCTCAGGCTCAGCAAGAAAACGTAAACAAAAAGTGGAAAAGACGACAGTTTGGCTAAAGGACTGTTTTTCACTGTTGAGGTACTACGGCAAGTCTGCTGGTATAAAAAACACACACCCAAATTATCATGCCTGCCTTAAAGGGGGAGCACACTCTCCGCCTGGTATAGAGTACTATACCACTATGTCCCTTCTGAGTAACAACACAACTTCAGTGGCGGGTCTCGAATACACCCTGGGGGTGCCTGCTTGAACAACTCTCACCTCCACTTTCCGGAGCCTGCTGTCTTGACCCGGAAAGGTATTTACCACCAGTCCTGTGGGCCATTGATTTCGTTTAGCCTCCTTGTCCTTTAGGAGCACAACATCTCCAACTTGCAGGCTGGCTTGTTCTGCTTGCCATTTCCTTCGTCGGGTACTCTTGATGCCATCTTTTCCAGAATGAATCCGCAAGGCTTTGAACTTGCTTCCACTGACTTCGGTAGAGATCCTTGAGGTTGATGTCTTCCAAGGGAGCAGACACGGAGTCCACCTTTTGTGTTAAAAGCATAGCAGGGGTGAGTATGGTCGGCATGTCTGGATCTGACGACACAGGGACTATTGGCCAGGCATTCATGATGGCTGCAACCTCTGCCATCAGCGTGGTGAGCACTTCGTGTGAAATACTAGGGGAATGCATCTTGAGTAACATGCTATCCAAAATGCGGCAAGCCATCCCTATCTTTCTTTCCCATGCTCCCCCCATGTGGGAGGAGTGTGGAAGATTGAAGTCCCACGTGCAGCCTTGGCCTTTGAGGTAAGAATGAAGTGTTGCATCTTCTGGGGTTATACCAAGTTCTTTACATGCACCAACAAAGTTTGTGCCTCAGTCTGAATGTAAGAGCTTTGCTGGACCTCTGATGGCAGTGAATCGCCTAAGCGCATTTTCAGAGCAGTGGTGAAGTCCAGTTTTTATCATTTAAGGCAACCGGCAAGAGTAAAACCTTTTCTTTCGAGGCAGCACCTTGAAATAGTGATCCATGCTTTTATTTCTTCCCGCCTGGACTACTGTAACGCACTTTATGTGGGGGTCAGTCAGTCGCTGCTGTCACGTCTGCAGGTGGTTCAAAATGCTGCTGCACGACTCCTAACAGAAACTCGTAAAAGAGAGCATATAACCCCCGTGCTGGCCTCTCTGCACTGGCTGCCTGTGTCTTTTAGAGTTCATTTTAAAATTCTCATGTTTGTTTTTAAATGCCTTCACAGTCTTGCCCCGCCTTACCTCTCTGAGCTTCTTCATCCCCACATACCCTGTCGGTCTCTCAGGTCAGCTGACCAGCTGCTCCTGGAGGTACCGAGATCCAGGAGGAAGCTCAGAGGGGACAGGGCCTTCTCTATTGTGGCTCCAAAATTATGAAATAATTTGCCCTTGCACGTTAGAGAGGCCCCTTCACTGTCCACTTTTAAATCGCGTCTTAAAACCCACTTTTGTTCTTTGGCTTTTAACCTCACTGAAACTTAGTTTCTTATTGAAATGAAATTAGTTATTTAATTAATTATTTTAGTTTTTCTTTCTTTTATTTGGCTTTTATTTATAGCTTATGTAATTTTATTTTATGGTTCCAATGTACAGCACTTTGTGTTAGCTGTGGTTGTTTTAAACTGCTTTATAAATAAAGGTGATTGATTGATTGATTGACCTCTTTACATTGCTTTCAAGCCCCGCTGCAGGTACAGCCACCATGGGTTCCGGCGAAACTTCAATACCAATGACACTAACTCAACAGTGTCCATCTGGGCCAAAACTCATTGCAAAACTGACCGGGCTGTTGACCACAATCTGCTGGCCCACCTTGTTAGAGCGGCTAAGCCTACTGTCAGACATGGTAATTCCAGCATCAACTTTGGTCTATTAAATATCCGCTCTGGTAATTGGCATCTCGTCCAGGATCTCCTCTCGGACCGTAAGTTGGATTTTCTTTGCTTGACTGAAATGTGGCAACAACGTAATGGTTTTGTTTCACTTAATTTTCCCGTTCAGCACCATGGTTTACTCTTAACCTGTGCCATCTCAAAGATAAAGGACGCCAACTGGAACATCTGTTCGAGAAAACCGGACTTACCATACACAAAGAAATGTATAACGATCATATCTTGTTGTATGTTGTTGGACTGCATTGCTTCAGCCAAATCTGCATACTATTCTGGTTTAATCAGTTCTAGTAAAGGCAACTCCAGGTCTTTCTTTTAGAATAGAATAGAATAGAATTCAACTTTATTGTCATTGCACATGCACAGGTACAGGGCAACGAAATGCAGTTTGCATCCATCCAGAAGTGCTTTAGTGATATAGATATATTACAATATATATTAGCAATAATATAGATATGTGAGTATATTACAGAAATGGGTCTATTATGGTATGTTATAATGTACACGGTATGAAGTATGTTGTGAATATTCTATAACTATAAGTATGTACAGGCTGTAGTGAGTACAAGCTATGTACAGGATATGAACAGGATATAAATATGAAAAACTATACAGAATATGAAATAAATAACTTTACAGAATCTGGGATATACAGCTATACAGAAATGGGAACTATGCAAGTTGTAAACAGTTGTAAACAGAAATGGGAACTATGCAAGTTGTAAACAGTTGTAGGATTAAAGATTATCGAATGTACAGAATGATTATTTACACAGAGCTATACAGTAGTGCAGTTAAGATAAGTGAGGGTGTAGATAGTTTCTACAGAGGCTATATAAAGTGCTAGTGGTTGTGAGTGGTGGTTCAGTCCATGTTATTATTGTGTTTGAGGGTACAGTTGTCCATTGTGGGTGTGTGTATGTTCAGTCCATGAATTTAACGTGGGCAGATGTCAGGAGGCAGAGTTCAGGAGTCTGACAGCTGTGGGGAAGAAGCTGTTCCGGTACCTGGTGGTCTTAGTCCGGAGGCTCCTGTAGCGCCTCCCAGAGGGCAGGAGGGTGAAGAGTCCATGTGATGGGTGACTGGGGTCTTTGATGATTTTCCCAGCCCTTTTCAGACACCGCTTCCTGTAGATGTCTTTTATGGCAGGAAGTGGTGCTCCGGCGATGCGCTGGGCAGTTTTCACGACCCTCTGCAACGCCTTCCGGTCCGAGGCAGAGCAGTTCCCGTACCAGACTGTTATACAGTTGGTCAGGATGCTCTCGATGGTGCAGCGATAGAAGTTCACCATTGTTTAATGAAATTACAAAACCTCCGGACTTATTCCCCTCTCATATGGACTCTGCTGACTTTTGCAACTCTCTTATATCTTTCAAATTCAAATTTTAAATTCAAATTTTATTTGTCACGTACACAATCATACACAGTACGATATGCAGTGAAATGCTTGGACAACTGCTCGTGACCTAAAGGGAAAAAAAAGAAAGGAAAAGGCTATGAATAAGATAGGAAATAAATATGAAAAATTAAAAAGGGTAAATTTAACTAGGAAGGAATAAAATATAAATTATGGTTAAAAATGAAATAACTGTACAACACAAATTAGAATGAAGGGTAAATTTAACTGGGAAAGAATAAGATAAAATATATAAATTAAAGTTGAAAATAAAATAACTGTACAACAAAATACACAATATATATAGCAGCTGTACAAGTATTAACTGGAAATGAAGAATATAATGTCCAGTGTTGTGCAATCCACATTATGTTTTGTGCAGTGCAAATATGTTTAAAGTGATTTAAGTAATGAAGTGAAAACAATGTCCAGAAAGTCCAGTGTGTGTAAGAACTGTATGTGTGGGTCAGGACTGTGTGGTGGTGTGATTGAGAGACCGTATCGCCTGCGGGAAGAAGCTCCTCCTCAGTCTCTCTGTGTTGGTCTTCAGGGAGCAGAATCGCTTTCCTGACCTCAACAGAGAGAACAGTCTGTTGTTGGGATGGCTGAGGTCCTTCACCATCTTCCTGGCCTTGGTCCAGCACCGCCTGCTGTAGATTGAGTGCAGGTCAGGGAGCTCGGAGCGGATGGTGCGCCCAGCTGACCGCACAACCCTCTGTAGAGCTCGTCTGTCCTGCATGGTGCTGTTCCCATACCAGGTTAAGATGTTTCCCGTCAGGATGCTCTCTATGGTGCAGGAGTAAAAGTTCCTGAGCACCTTGGAGGGCAGTTGGAAGTCTCTCAAGCGTCTGAGGTGGTAGAGACGCTGACGGGCCTTTTTCACCACGGTGTTGATGTGACAGGACCATGACAGGTCCTGCGTGATGTGAACTCCGAGGTATTTGAAGCTGTCCACTCTCTCCACTGGGCACTCGTTGATGACGGGGGTCTGGTAGTTCCTCTCCTGCTTAGTGCTCATAAAATCGCTGATATCCACCAAAAACTTAACTCTGTAGGAGCTTCTAACTGTGAAGTAGACTGTCTTCCTCCCAGTCATTTTCAAGTTTTACTCTTCCCTCCATAGCTGATGTATCAAATCTTATTCAAAAATCTAAATCATCCACTTGCCAGCTCGACCCTCTTCCCACTGTGTTAGTTAAAGCTAGTCTTCCCTCAATGGCTCCTCTCATAACTAGTATTATCCACTCTTCCCTTAACACTGAAATTATTCCTCCATCCCTGAAAACTGCTTTTGTCATTCCAATTCTCAAAAAGCCTGATGCAGATCCCAATAATTCTGATAATCACTGCCCAATATCAAACCTCCCCTTTATTTCGAAAATCCTTGAGAAAGTTGTTGCCTTCCAGCTTCACTCATACCTCAATGACCAGATTAGCATCCATTGGCACCCCCCTTGGCTAAGACCGCACTCAGTTTATTCAATTTAAATCCCACTCTTCAAGTTTCTTTCCTGTTTCTGCTGGTGTGCCCCAGGGTTCAGTATTAGGGTCTCTTTTATTCATTATCTACATGCTCCCTCTTGGATATATATTCCGAAAATATAATATCAATTTTCATTGTTATGCTGATGACACCCAGCTCTACATTTCCTCCAAACCTAATTCATCCCTTCCACCTAACTCCCTCCATGTTATGGAGATGAGATCATGGTTCTTGTGGAGCAGGGAAATCATTTTACTGCTATTGGTAAATAATCATCATCATTACTATTGCATTAATAATATAATCGGCAGCATTGATATTGCATTCAGATGTTTAAACAGTGTGTGTGCCTTTCAGAAAGACTAAGTTGCAGGCTGACAGGAAGTTGCAGAGAGTTTGCAGAAGTGAAAGCAGAGTCTAAGTTATTCTGAGGAGCAGGTTAGACGAGGCTATTTGAATTACTAGGTTATTCAAATTGTCTGTTATACTTTTATATTCTTTTATTAAGCTTTTAGTAGAGGTTCTTGATTAAAACATTTATTCAACATAGTACATATAGTTTCAGTTAGGTTATTACACATAAGGATGAGCCTCTGGTCTGGTAAAAGGTCAGAAGTGCAACGGGTGAGATGAGAGAGCATTTGAGGACGACATAGACACACACACACACACACACTCAGTTAGAGAATCATTTATAGGTGGAAGTTTAATCATGTTTTGCTTGGGGTTGCAAAAGAGCAGTTTGTCGCAGAACTGCTGCTGAGGTGTCAAGATGACAAGAGAGCATCCGGCAGTGACAGGATGTACCTGCCATGAAGACGAAGACAACGTTCTTTTAAACTGTGTTAAAAGTTGTTAAGGAAAATGTTCTAAAACACTTCTTCAGTAAAGACTCAGAGAAGAGAAACACACAGAACTTCTTGCTAGCAAGGGCAGCCTCCAGACTGAGAGACTCGCGCTGAGAAACTGCCCCGGTCTTTATTTTATACTTGTGTGTGTGTGTGTGTGTGTGTGTGTGTGTGTGTGTGTGTGTGTGTGTGTGTCCTGCTGATCAAAGGGCCATGAAAGAACAAAAGGTACATCCTTGGTCTGGTCAGGAAAGGGTAGTCTCCCCCTCACCCTAAATAGCATGGTGAGGAAGTCCAGCAGTTCATCTATATGTAAAGAAGCACTTAAACAAAAACATACATAGCTACGTTAATCCTACCGTAAAACAATAAAACAAGGTACAAACTCTCATGCTCCCAGGACGTGGGGGTGCATTCCTGGAGTGCACACCAAGCCTGCAGCCTGTTAGAGATCACACATCCTGTCACTACACAATTAATTATATGCCTCTAAGCATACATGGTTAAATATTTCCTAATACAAATAACTACATGCAGTATTCTACCATATGCAAACTTATATCACTAAAAGATTATACTGACTACTAAATACAATTTTCCATTGACAAAAGTCATTGTGGTTTTGATGTGACCTATGTATGAAATGTATCTGTGATGTATGAAGGGGCGTCATTAATTCAAACCCTGATGCTATAAAAATCTGTGTATGCTTTGATTAAGTCGAAGATCAATCCCTGTCTGCGTACAGAGTGGTCTTCCCACGCGTGTATTCATTAAAATCAATTGTTTGACCAAGATCTTCTGGACCAATGGTTGTTTGTACTCTCCTTCCTCAATATGTGAACCTTAACATTCTCCTCCAATTTTCTCAAGCTTAACAGTAATAAAACAGAAGTCTGACTTGTTGGCACAGCCTCTACCTTAACCAAATCTCACAGTTTGTCCATTAATATTGAAAATTCCCCCATACTTTCTTCCCTGCAAGTAAAGAGTTTGGGTGTCATACTTGACAGTACTCTCTCATTTCGGTCTCACATTAATTACATAACCCAGTCTGCATACTTTCACTTACGTAACATTAACTAACTTCGTCCCTTCCTTACTCCCCATGCTGCTGCCATCCTTATCCATAGTCTTATTACTTCCCAGATCGATTATTGCAATTCCTTCCTATTTGGTCTCCCCAATAAGTCCCTCCATAAATTTTAACTTCTTCAGAACTCTGCATCTCAGGTCATAACTCGGACTCCCTTAAGAGACCATATTACCCCAATTCTTCAACAGCTTCACTGGTTGCCCATAGAAGCCAGGATAAACTTCAAAATCTTAGTTCTCACGTTTAAGTGTATTCATAACCTTGCCCCTCCTTATCTCTGTCATCTGCTTCATATCACCACTTGTTACGCCTCCTCGAGGGCAGGAAGGGGTAACACAACAACTCCAGAAACTCGGTACAAGTGTTATAAACAGAAACAAGTTTAATGGTAGCTTTCTCACAAAAACAATAACCCAAATTCATACAACAAATGTGGAGGAGAAGGGGACAGTCAGGTTGTGCCAAAAAAACCCACCAAAAAAGACAAAACCAAAACTTAGCTGAGCTCTTATCCTAGAAAAACAAAAAAATGGGGAAAAAAAACCCCTAATCTTCAACTCAAAACAAGCTCAAAATTGAATTTTTTTATTCAAGCAACCAGATCACGTTAATAATCACCACATCACACAATATGCATAGAAGCTTAAAAAGGATTTGATCATGAATCACACATTTGAGTTAGTAGGCAGTAATATTTTTCATTGGGGAAAGGCATGAATGTTTCCTTTTATTAGGGGCCAAACCCTATGCAAATGTCTAGCCATTGTGTAATTCCATTTAGAACTGTGCTTATGAGCTCCAAAACTGCTATTTGCAACATACCATATGTCTTATAGTGGTGCAGAAAAGTGAGTTCCTGGGGCTGCTTCTCAGCAATCTCTGGGGGTTCATGTGACCATTGGCTTTTAGTGTAATTGGTCCAGGTTTTTGTCTATTGGCTCTCAAATTGGTACAGAAGACATGACTTTTTTTCTCTGGAGAGTCTTGCACTTAACCCTGATGTTTTTTTTTTTTAAATGTTGACCTATTCTTTCTGTCATCATGTATTATACCACTGAATGAATGAGGAATATATAGTTTCAATGGATTCTTTGAATTGTATGTTATTATGAAGTTTAACTCAGGAATAATATAAATGATTTGTATGAGTATGCAGAATAAACTGTCTTATAGATACTTAGCTCGACCAGACATCAAACATTGTAACTTCCAAAAAACAGTCATGAACTTATTCAAAATATGAGTAGTATGGTTTTTGGCTGTTTTTTTTGAAAATTTCAGTGCATAATTCATTTGAGACATCTGAGCTAAATGCATCCATGAGGGGGTGACAATGCTGAGCCTTGTGGATTTTATATTTACAGTCAAATGAAAGTAATCTCTATTAAGAGGTGTATTTAAATGCCATGTTACATTCTTGATCAGGAGTTTATTTACTTTTTATAGAGTTAGCTCTAAAACAGTTTTAAACTGTGATTTAAATTGGTGTAATATGCATACTATGTGTTTTCTCTAATCATGTGTTTTAGGTTGAGAGGTATCGGGTAACATCTTTTGACTAAATTAAATGTGATAGCACTGGTAGCCCACTGTTGTATATGTCTGTGATTCATCTTTAGGAAAAATGTCTTTGTTGCACAGACAAAACTGCAGGCCTTCCAGCAGGTAGTTTCCATCAAGGAAAGTTGCCTTGTATAAGGAAAATGAACAATAAGACACTGTCACCTTCTTTGATTTGGCCTCAGAGCCATAGCTTAATTATAGTGTTCAAGTGTATGGTGGCATTGGCAAAGTAATGTACTTATTTAACACAACTAATGACAGGAAAAGTGATCTAACTTTTTCTATTCTGGTGGGTGTGGCGGGTGTTTTTGGTTTGTTGCATATGCCGAAGACAAGATTGAATACCCACCACCCTCATTAGGCCATGGCTTACATCCTGATCCCTTACTACCCGTTTTCAGTGATACCTTTCTCATGAACTAGCAAAGGTACCTTGTACAGAGGATCATGCACATGTACACCCACGCCCATGCATGAGTTAAAATGTTGGGGAATAAATAGTGCATAATGCTTACTACTGATCACAGTGGGGGCAAAAGGTGATTGAACATGGCATGGTTGTTGATGCCAGATGGTCTGGTCTGAGTATTTCAAAAACTGTTGATCTACTGGCAAATTTCCCACACATCCATCTGCTGGGTTTACAGAGCACGGTCTGAAAAAAATAAAATATCGGACTGTAAACAAACGGACTGTAGTCATTGGGTTATCATGTTCTAAGTTCCCTGTACATCTTTTTAATATTCGGAAGAATCATAGTCCATTCCTGATTAGTAAAGCTATACTAAGGTCAGTTTCCCAGGTTGATCGTAGTGTGGGGAGCCTTTATCTGTGTCCTTTTAAAGCACTGAATAATATTTAGATACCTCACAACCTCCCCCAAAGACTTTCCTAACATAAGCCTATTGTTAAAGGAGGTGTGGAGGGAGAGCCAAAGAGCTGGAGCAGTAGATGTCGAAGTTGCAAATATTTCAAAAACTGACACTGTGAAGAAGATGAATTCCTCTACGGATTCACAGTCTCCAGAGAAATGGACACTTATCAATGCATTTGTTGAACAGCCTGTTAAATTGATGAAAGTACTTTGTTGTCAGTAGATGGCTTGTAGTAAGGAACTCAATTATGGAGTATAATTCATTTTAATTATTTAACTATGCCCCAAAGAGAAAGAAATAGGGTGGGACCATCGAGCTATATTTGATCCAAATGTTTGAAAGGTATCTGTAGCTGTTTCAATTCTGTCAATTAAAATAAATTATAAAATTTTGGAGAGAAAAGTTGAATATTTTAAAAAGTATTAAAGTTAGAAATGAGAAAAGAAATAGCGCACTTGTCATATACATCAAAATAAGGAAATTTGATCTGCATTTGCTGAAGCTGCTCTCAAAAAGGGAAATAAAGTATAATTTTGTGTTTTAGGGCATCAAAATCAAAAGACCTATTGACCAAAACTGTTTTTGCTGCATAGAGTTGAATGGGTTTGCCTCAACAAAAGGTGAATAAACTCAACCATCATGTGATGAAAAATATTTTACTTGAAATGTGAAAAAAACATGACAATTTTAAAAACGTCAACTGAAAGAACAAAATGTAGAAAAGTATGAGCTTGAAACTATCTAAATATTATTTACAAAGATACACTGAAAACATCTTAGGAGCTCAATTATTTTTGTTAATTTAAGCAGAAAGATTAATTTAATCACACGGATGAGACAAAATGTCTTTGATGCAAGTGAAACAGATGATTATGAAAAGGCTACTTTTTTAGCCACATAATGCTGGGCATGCACTGATACACTGTGCGATTTTTGGCCCATTTTGAGCCGATTTTTCAGTCGTGCGACCGTTTTTGTCAGGGCAAGTCACAAGTCCATGACTGGGCAGTCATGGACTTGTGATATTATATGTATTTTTAGTGTTGCTGCCCCTCTTCTCCATGTTTGTAGATATGAGTGTGTGTGTGGGTGTGTATATGGGTGCAGGTGTGTCTGAACACTTGTTTACAGGCGCCTTCAGACCTGGTGGGTGTGGCCCTGCTAGGGGACTGGCCACACCCGAAGCCACACACCTGCTGCTGATCAGGGCTCGTCGGGGGAGCTACTTAGGAGAGTCTTGGAGCTCCCACCGATATGGGATCATTGAGTTGGACTCCCAAGTCAGTGTTAGTCCAGGAAGGACTTATCGTGTTTGCCCGCAGGGGTCAGTGTCTAACGGCTGCTTCCATTATTTTCTCTGCAGGAGGAGCGTGGAGAGGAAGGACAGCACGCACAGGGTGTGCACAGTCATAACAGTGGGGAGCACGAACACGGACGCCACTGG
The DNA here is from genome assembly GCF_057381845.1 of Rhamphochromis longiceps. NCBI lineage: Eukaryota > Metazoa > Chordata > Actinopteri > Cichliformes > Cichlidae > Rhamphochromis > Rhamphochromis longiceps. Next base: position 2,331,941 of record NC_140565.1, read on the forward strand.
AAGACACACACGGGAGTCTTGGGGAGCACGGGGATTAATTGTGCATCAGTATTTACCACACTGTAAATAAACGCACTGTCTACACACAGAGCTCCGCGCTTGGGTCCTCATTCCCTACATCTCCACGGTGTGCCAGCCATGACAGTTTTCGTGATCGGCCCGAGTTTTGCCTTCATCATCTGTCGTGCATCGTCTAGTATACATGGGGTAACAAGAAGCGATTAAGACCTCACGACCATATGTATAATATAATAGTGCATCAGATGTGGGTGTGAGCGTTTGCTCGTTGTCTCGGTGCCCTGTCCTGAGTTATATTAGCTATCTGCTTAAATTCAATATAGCAGAAACTGTAAAAAAAAAAGAAAAAAAGAAAAAAAAAGAGGTGATGTATTTTCTCCAACATTCTCTCCATCTCCCACTCTTTCCCTCACTCATGAAGAAGACCCCAAGATACTTAAGTTCCTCTGCTTGGGGCAGTGACTCATCCCTGACTTGGAGTAGGCATGGTGGTAAGCATCGGCAGATCTGAAGAGCCGTCCTTGGATCTGTTACATTTATAATTTCAGCATTCCTCATCTAGCCCCCACGCCTCCTGTTATTTTGGTACTTCATTGGACATGTCATATACAGTTTCGATCAAAACAACTTCTTTACCTCTGCCCTTACTTTATGTGTGTGTGTTGCTGGTAGAGTGATTACGTGTGCTACCCTCTGCCTAGTTCCGCTTTTCCGTCTGCATCCTGTTCTTAATAAACTGCCTCTGCAGCTCTGCACAAGATTTCCTGTTCTGCACAGTTCCAGTCTGGCTGAGCAGTTTGTTTGCGCGTCAAAGCTGGCCTTCCTTTATACAGGCCTTTATTATTAAAATACATAAAACAAAATACACAGAAAATAAGCACTAGAAAATATATTTTTCCTTAACAATACCCTTTTCCAGCTGAGGATCATGACCTCAGATTTAGCTGTGATTATTCTCATTCACGCCACTTCACACGCAGCTGCAAACCTCGGCAGTGCAAGCTACAGGGCACCTGATCAAACCACCACAACAATATTATCCACAAAAGGCTAAGATGACATTCTGAGGCCACCAAAGTAATTCAATTCAATTCAACTCAATTTTATTTATATAGCGCCAAAACACACAAAACCTAACTGAAACTAACATAATGAACTCCAATTCTCCCCCCCATGGTCCCGAGTTATGGAATGAGCCAATTTGCAGTCTTCCATCAAAGCTCGCTCCGCCCCTTTTCCACCTCTTGGCTCCTCAATCAAGGGACTGGAGCAGCTGCAACAAAGGTAACAAAGATTAAATCATACATAACAGTGTAAACTAAAATGTGCCCACTTATTTTAGAATGCCGTGTTATGTGGATGTGTGAATTAACTCTAAACCAAAACCAGTTATTTATTGTCCTGTAAATTAATTCCTATATTTAAAGAAAGACAAATGTGAATGTGAATGCGATGTTATGTATAAGCCTGTAAGTGCAGCCATCACACATACCAATGGGCCAAACACCCCATGCACCTTGAATAGTTCCCACAAAAAAGTCAAGTGCCTTCCCTAAGCCCACCAAAGAGATGTGGACTTGTTGGGTAAACTCTCACTCACCCTCGACTATTCGTCAGTTCAATTCAATTGAATTTAGTTTTATGCATAAAGCACCAAATTACCAGAACAGTTGCCTCAAGGCACTTTATATTGTAAAGTAAAGACCCTGTGATAAAAATCCCAATAATGGTAAATGGTAAATGGCCTGTATTTATATAGCGCTTTACTAGTCCCTAAGGACCCCAAAGCGCTTTACATATCCAGTCATCCACCCATTCACACACACATTCACACACACTGGTGATGGCAAGCTACATTGTAGCCACAGCCACCCTGGGGCGCACTGACAGAGGCGAGGCTGCCGGACACTGGCGCCTACACACCACAGGCCTTTAAGCTAGCATTAGATAAACTGTTACTTAAAAAGCCATCACTTGACCCAGCTGTCTTAACTAATCATAAGCAAATCTTCAACCTTCCTTTCATCATTGAAAGAGTGGTTTTAAAACAGCTACCTTATCATCTGTAGACGAATGGCTTATTTTAGGAGATTCAGTCAGGTTTCAGGACTCATTACATCACAGAAACAGCTTTAGTGAAGGTTACAAATGATCTTCTGACAGTGGAGTCACGTAAATGGGGAGTCCTCTCCACAAACAAAGGTTAATGATGGAATTCCACAGGGATCCATGCTAGGACCAATATTGTTTATATTATACATGCTTTGCTTCGCGAATTTTATTTAAAGGTATAGCATAGATTGGCATTGCTATGCAGATGATACTCAGCTCTACAGGGAGTGCAGAATTATTAGGCAAATGAGTATTTTGTCCACATCATCCTCTTCATGCATGTTGTCTTACTCCAAGCTGTATAGGCTCGGAAGCCTACTACCAATTAAGCATATTAGGTGATGTGCATCTCTGTAATGAGAAGGGGTGTGGTCTAATGACATCAACACCCTATATCAGATGTGCATAATTATTAGGCAACGTCCTTTCCTTTGGCAAAATGGGTCAAAAGAAGGACTTGACAGGCTCAGAAAAGTCAAAAATAGTGAGATATCTTGCAGAGGGATGCAGCAGTCTCAAAATTGCAAAGCTTCTGAAGCGTGATCATCGAACAATCAAGCGTTTCATTCAAAATAGTCAACAGGGTCGCAAGAAGCGTGTGGAAAAACCAAGGCGCAAAATAACTGCCCATGAACTGAGAAAAGTCAAGCGTGCAGCTGCCAAGATGCCACTTGCCACCAGTTTGGCCATATTTCAGAGCTGCAACATCACTGGAGTGCCCAAAAGCACAAGGTGTGCAATACTCAGAGACATGGCCAAGGTAAGAAAGGCTGAAAGACGACCACCACTGAACAAGACACACAAGCTGAAACATCAAGACTGGGCCAAGAAATATCTCAAGACTGGTTTTTCTAAGGTTTTATGGACCGATGAAATGAGAGTGAGTCTTGATGGGCCAGATGGATGGGCCCGTGGCTGGATTGGTAAAGGCAGAGAGCTCCAGTCCGACTCAGATGCCAGCAAGGTGGAGGTGGAGTACTGGTTTGGGCTGGTATCATCAAAGATGAGCTTGTGGGGCCTTTTCGGGTTGAGGATGGAGTCAAGCTCAACTCCCAGTCCTACTGCCAGTTTCTGGAAGACACCTTCTTCAAGCAGTGGTACAGGAAGAAGTCTGCATCCTTCAAGAAAAACATGATTTTCATGCAGGACAATGCTCCATCACACGCGTCCAAGTACTCCACAGCGTGGCTGGCAAGAAAGGGTATAAAAGAAGAAAAACTAATGACATGGCCACCTTGTTCACCTGATCTGAACCCCATTGAGAACCTGTGGTCCATCATCAAATGTGAGATTTACAAGGAGGGAAAACAGTACACCTCTCTGAACAGTGTCTGGGAGGCTGTGGTTGCTGTTGCACGCAATGTTGATGGTGAACAGATCAAAACAATATAGGTGGCTATATTGGTCGCTGATTTGTTTTTATTTTGTTTTTGAATGTCAGAAATGTATATTTGTGAATGTGGAGATGTTATATTGGTTTCACTGGTAAAAATAAATAATTGAAATGGGTATATATTTGTTTTTTGTTAAGTTGCCTAATAATTATGCACAGTAATGGTCACCTGCACACACAGATATCCCCCTAAAATAGCTAAAACTAAAAACAAACTTAAAAACTACTTCCAAAAACATTCAGCTTTGATATTAATGAGTTTTTTGGGTTCATTGAGAACATGGTTGTTGTTCAATAATAAAATTATCCCTCAAAAATACAACTTGCCTAATAATTCTGCACTCCCTGTATCTGTCCTCTATCTATTCCTACATCTGATAAAATGTAGGAATATCTTAAAGACTTAAAGACCTGGATGTCTTCTAATTTCCTGCTTCTAAATCCAGGTAACACTAAGATTATTGTATTTGGCCCATGAGGACTTGGAAACTATCCACACTGCTAATACTATTGAATTGTTTGATGACCATCTTATTACAGAGTTTCAATGGCCCATCCAAAAATCTATCGATTTGCATCAAAAAGAAGATGTGAAACATATGACCCAAAAATAAAGATGAACTGAAGGCCACTATCAAAGCCTATTAGGGAGTTCATAAATGAATATTTGTTTTTCAGAAGTTGGAAATATTTGGACATATTTAAATAGTTTCGGATAGTGGTTTTTATTTCCCTGAGCTACAATTTTCCATTTTTGAGATGCACTATAAGTGTGTGGGTGCCACATGTCTATGTACATGTTTAATTGATAACCTGATCCCTGAGGTAAGCACTCATAAGATGAATATTCGCTATTAGGGTATTCTCATTAGTGTGTGACCTTCAAGTGAGCTCTCTCTGTATTGATTGCCTCAGCCACGGTTGACACTGGCCTTTCAATGAAGATTGCTCCCCATCACTGCAACAACAACACCACCACCACAGACGTTCGGTTGGAACATTATCGTTTAAAGAGCAGAGCCAGGACAATAATCTGTTCTTGTAGAGGCCAGGTGATGATCAATCAGAATGAGTGGATAGGATGCTGAGAAAAGAGCAGCACCCTAAAGTCAAAAGATATAAGAAATATTACATTAACTAACTTTATCACGTGTATCAAAAAAAACAAAGAACAAAAACAAAAGACAAAGTTTGGGAAAGATTTAACTGGAAAATGTTGCCAAATACACTGGAAAAAGGAGATTGGTATTAAATTCACAAGTCGTTTTGAAAGAGGAACGGCCATATAAGAGGAAAAAGCAGAAGAAACTCGTTCCATAGCTTAAAGTGGACATGAAGTACTACATGTATAGAGACTAATTTAGACTTTGGAGCCCTGGTCTCAAAAAACGTTGTAAATTTAACACTGACTGTGAAGCTGGATTTAAGAAATAAGTATTTGAAGTTTTTACAAAATGTTTAGTGCCACGGAAAAGAGGGATCCAGGCGCGGTTCTCCTCAAAAGCAAAACAGTGCGTTTATTTACAGTGAAACAAAACAGGTGAGTCCAACAATTCACTCCAAAAGTGCAATTTTCAAACAGTGCTCGTCCTTTGCTCCCCGTGTTCTCCGTGCTGAGGCTCCGTGAGTGCATGTGCTCCCCAACTTGCTTCTCCATCCGACACTCCTGGAGGAAGAAAGAAATCCACAATTAGCAACTCGCTAGCCGAATACCAAAAGCACACTTCTCGAACACACTCTACCAGTTAGGAGTAATAATCCCATGTCGACTGTTGCCGCGAGCCCAGCCCACCACAATCACTTAAGGTGGGCATGAGACACTACAAGTATAAAGGCTAATTTACTCTATGGAGCCCTACTCTAAAAAGGCACGATCAATTTAACACTGTCTATAAAGCTGGTTGAATTTTTTCAGTAATGTAAAAATACATACTCTGTGTGTAATTTCCATTTTTATTCAACTGTCTCTAGACTCAGTACTTTTTTTCTTCTAAGGAAATATTCTCTGAAATCGTAAAAACTATTCAAGACATACTGTATAAAACAGTGAGGGGAAAAAAAGTATGTACACATGAAACATTCAATGCATCATGGGAGTGTAGGCCTATTGCAGTGTCACTAAGGGCGGATTCAGGGTCGTCTGGTGCAGCCCTAACTATATGCTTTAGCAAAAAGGAAAGTTTGAAGCCTAATCTTGAAAGTAGAGATAGTGTCTGTCTCCTGAATCCAAACTGGAAGCTGGTTCCACAGAAGAGGGGCCTGAAAACTGAAGGCTCTGCCTCCCATTCTACTTTTAAATACTCTAGGAACAACAAGTAGGCCTGCAGAGCGAGAGCGAAGTGCTCTAATAGGGTGATATGGTACTACAAGGTCATTAAGATAAGATGGGGCCTGATTATTTAAGACCTTGTATGTGAGGAGCAGGATTTTGAATTCTGGATTTAACAGGAAGCCAAAACAGGAGAAATCTGCTCTCTCTTTCTAGTCCCTGTCAGGACTCTTGCTGCAGCATTTTGGATTAGCTGAAGGCTTTCAGGGAGTTTTTAGGACTTCCTGATAATAAACAGAGAGTTAGAGGTCATGCAGTTCTTTAAACCTTTAAGATATTCCTGCAGTAACTAATTAACTAATTGAGCTAATTTTAGCAAACTCTGGTGTTTGCCAAAGGCATGTGCCTTTTACTGATGAGTGACTTCCCTCTGGCACCTCTATCACAGAGGCTTTATTGGTGGAATGATGCAGGAGTGGTAGTCTTTCTGAAAGGTCGTAGTCTTTCCAGCATTGCACTCTCTCCACAGAGCAGTGTTGGAGCTCTGTCAGAGATCTCCGGGTTTTTGGATGCTCACTGAGTAGTCTAGACTAGATTAAGGCCCTTCTACCCTGATTTAAGGCCATGTGTCTTGTCTAGACTAGTCAGAGAGCTAAGGCCTTCAATACTTATAGTTTTTTTCATTTATGGAAGATGGAGGCCACTGTCATGTCAGGTGGCAGAGCAGGTCACCTGCCAATCCCCTGTCTGCTCTAGTCTGCATGCCAAGTATCCTTGGGCAAGATAGTAAACCCATGTTTCTCTCTGATGCATCCATCTGAGTATGAATGTGTGTGAATATTAGATAGAAAGCACTTATGTAGAAAGAGCATAGTTGAAAGAGGGAAGTGTAAAGGGCTTTAAGTGCTCAGATAGAGTAGAAAAACACTATATAAGAACACCATAACCAAGTGGCCGGCACAGTATACAGGTATATCTGTGCAGAGTATGGCCTGGAAGTCCTGAGGTCAAAATGGGATCTACTCCCTAGGGTGGTCGAGAATGACTGAGCTAAGATCCTGTGGAAGAAGAAACGCGAAGGTGAAGACAACAGTGGTTTCAGTGGTAATCAGAGCACTCAGTGCAGTTACCCCCAAGTTAGGCAAGTGGTTCCAGCAGATTCCAGGAACAACATCTGAGATCCCTGTCCAGTAGGCCACAGTCCTAGGGGTGAGAGGGGGATTTTTTTTAATTTATATATTTGTTTTTGTTTGTTTGTTTGTTTGTTTTTGGCTGGTGCTGAAAAATTAATCCATGGAAAAATTAAACATAAATTCTGGCTTAAGCTGCCATATGTCCATAGTTGGTTTCAGCAGATTATTGGTGTTTTAATCGTTTTTCTTTTCGTGTGTGGACATCAGCTCTGTTAGTTACAAACAGAAATTTCGGCTAAAAACTGCAACTGATTTTACAGGCAGTCAAAAAAAAAATACTGTGAGGGCATTTTCAATGCTCTGTAATTCATCTTCAGTTAAAACTGTGTTTAATCCACCATTATTGAATGGTTATTGAAGTGCACGCTTTTTCAGTTTGGTGTTGCTGCCTTTACAGATGTGGAGAGAGACACAAGACATGCTGCTGTTTGTACATATTTAATAATCAGCTCTAGACAACAGTTGAAGGAGAGTCTAGTCTGTTGCTCTTACAGTTTAATACTCATCCAACTTAAAGATTACATTTTCAGCTAAACAGTCATCTTAACATTAGAACAGCCAAAGTCAGTTTGTTGTATTAGATTGTTTTATTAAAGCATAAAAATGTACAAACATTAAAAAACTATTCTCACCTCTTATCTCCCAGGGGTCTCTTAGCTTCTGTATTAAAGTTTCCAGACACTAATAGGCTTAGAAGCCAATAGCTGTGGATTAAGGCATAAAGGGAGGTGAGCCACCTCACTGTGTTCTCTTCTTGTTTCCCTTTTAGATGAAAAGAGGCACAGACTTAATCTGTCGCTTCGTAGGAAGGAGACATGGCTGGCTGTTCATTTGAAGAGGGTGACATGCAGTGATCTAGTTTTTCTTTCCAGGTCTGTCTAATTACTGGCTTGATCACTGGCCTGACCTTTCACATTCACGCTGGATGGAAGAAAGTGCCAACACCTTGATGGAGCTGGATAATAAGAACAGGAGGATCAGAAGGGTGGCAGAGACACACAGCATGAGGAAAAAAGACAGAAAAAGGGCAGGTCTGCAAAACAATTTGGTAATTGTACCTTTTTATCCCTCAGCAAAGTAATGAAATGACCCATATCTCCAACCTTCCTTTCTTTCTGTTGTTCTTCAATGTCCTTCAATAAATTTTTATCCCCTGATGGGCCTACAGCTTTATTTTATACTTTATTGGAGCGTTACAAAAATTGCCTAGAAATATTATTGTCACCATCAGTTTCATGCTGATTATCGATATCAGAGTTCTCTGGAAAGGTGAAATTTGCAGGTTCTGATTTTAGAATTATGCAGAGCAACTTTCTGAAACAACCTGCAGTTAAAAAGTGCCTTGGAGTTAATGTTATGCATAAATGCATGGTTAGTTAGATTCATAATTCACAGTGCAGCCCTAAAATGAAATGAATGATAGTCAGCCCTAACCTGATCGTTATTCATTGCATCAATCACAAGGTAGAACATGTAGTTCATGATGCTGTTGAATCTGTTAGAGACCATTCTTGCAGGTAGCACCTTGTAGTTTCCGTTTTATGGTGAAATTAATTTTTTTCCACTTCTGGATTATGGCCGCACTAGTGCTCACTGGAACCTTCAGTAGTTGAGGAATTTTTCTAACCCTACCCATCATGAGATGTTTCTTGCATGACACCTTGTGTGACACATCACTTTATAGGCAGTCAGCTAGGACTGAACCAGGTAATAGTAATTTGCACCGAGGGATTGGATTACTTCCTAATTACATGACGTGGGCAGTCTGCAAAGGTTCAAAAATGCACTCCAGTGTGACAGATTAGTTTCAGTTTTAAAATACCTTTATTAATAGTAATTTAACAAAGAGAAGTTAATAATGTGGTAATTACTAAGTTATTACCATGAAATTGCCAAAATAATAACCACTTAATATCCAAGTAATATCATGGTGGCAAAAGTGGTTGTTGGGGAATATTACCCTGATATTTATAAAATAGGATAATAAGATCCCCAAAACGGGGGGTAATAATATGAAAATACAGCTTGTAATAGAAAGAAAGAAAATTTATAGAAAGAAAAAAGAATGTAATAATCTGGTAATTAAGTGTGCCTATGCCAAAAGGCACACTTATTACTATTGCTCGGATTTATTATTCTTATTAAGTGTGCCTATGCCAAAAGGCACACTTATTACTATTGCTCGGATTTATTATTATTAAGTGTGCCTATGCCAAAAGGCACACTTATTACTATTGCTCGGATTTATTGTGTGGATGCTTTAAGCATCCACACTATTGAGTTCCTGTTTCTCTTTATTCTTTATACTTTATTATTATTGTGTGGATGCTTTAAGCATCCACACTATTGAGTTCCTGTTTCTCTTTATTCTTTATTGTGTGGATGCTTTAAGCATCCACACTATTGAGTTCCTGTTTCTCTTTATTCTTTATTATTATTATTGTGTGGATGCTTTAAGCATCCACACTATTGAGTTCCTGTTTCTCTTTATTCTTTATTATTATTATTGTGTGGATGCTTAAAGCATCCACACTATTGAGTTCCTGTTTCTCTTTATTCTTTATTATTATTATTGTGTGGATGCTTTAAGCATCCACACTATTGAGTTCCTGTTTCTCTTTATTCTTTATTCTTATTATTATTGTGTGGATGCTTTAAGCATCCACACTATTGAGTTCCTGTTTCTCTTTATTCTTTATTGTGTGGATGCTTTAAGCATCCACACTATTGAGTTCCTGTTTCTCTTTAATCTTTATACTTTATTCTAGTTGCTTCCGTACACTTTTTGGCACTTAACTACTTCCACAATTTTCAGCCGATTTTCACCGTTCAAATTTTAAACTATTCTGCTATTTTTGCTCTTTCCGGCTATGACGTTTGGTATTTTTAACTATTATACTTTTTAAAATATTCCACTTTTTTCCTTTAATTTGTCCCATTGAAATGAATGGGAAACTTCAGCAATTCTGCTAAAATTTGCTTGTTTTTGAAACTTAACTACTTCCTCATATTTTCACCTAGAACAACCATTCAAACTTTAAAATGTTCTCAAATTATTGGGCTATTCAGGTATAAATCAGCTTTTTCAAATCTTTTACCTTTTTACTTTTATGCCTCTTAAAGTTTTGAGTTGCAAAATTGTGATTTTTCACAAAATACATGCGTTGTTATGGTTGCTATGCTCTTGGCTTCCAGTGTGACACTGAAGCTTTTGCAGTCTTCTCTTCATGTCCGAACAACTGTTTGCTACTTGCTCAATTTTCACTCAACTTCCACAAATTATACATCAAAACGTAGGTATTTTTGCTGGCTTTCAGGAAATGTCACTATCATTGTTGTGGGATTTATAGAATTTTCGCAAATCTCCTCAGACCAACACAATGTCAGAAAACTCTCCATATAAAGTGAATGGAGAGCTTGTTCAAAATCACCGCTGGATTTCTGTAATGAGAGGCATATTCGAATCGTCATATCTCCTTAACGAAGCAAAGTTAAGACATGAGGCTTGTCCCCGAATATCTTCAGACACCCCTGACGCTCACAATTCAAGAATTTCTTTCTCACCTATTACCGTTCTGAAATGAGTTGGACTTGTTTGAGGGTAGGAAATTCGTCCTTCGCTCAGATTTCTTCAGATTTAAAACTCTGGAAATGAACCACTTTTTTCTCTCGTCATAACTTTTTGTTGGATTTCCACAGAGACCTGAAAATTTCCATGATTGTTCACCAAAGCCTGCTGTCTCTTACGGTGAAAGAATGATATCGATACTCCAAATAGATTTCAAGTCACAAAGCGTTGTTTGAGGGCAAGTCAAGGCAGTTTTTGCTTCGCTCTACTCAGTTGTGGTGCATTAGAAGTCAAATATCTTTAATAATTCATATTTTAATGATAAATTGTCAACACTGGAAGATTCCCCCATCTCTTCTGAACAAAACGGTGTAAGAATGACCGCTCTAGCCCCTACGGTTTGGAAATTATGGTCATTTGTGTGAGGGGAGTCCTCACTATGAGAAATAGGCTGCAATAATCCTGTGCCTCTCTGTGCTGCGTGTGTAAAAAGATGCACATGTTTTGGCAGGAAAACGTAAACAGCCACTCTGATTGGTGGATTCAAATTTAGCAGCTCCCAGGCTGACCTAGAAACTTACTTCTCTCTCCCTGTGCATTTTTTTGCTGATTTTTTCATTTAACAAGTATATTTGAGGAACCCTCAGCATGTTCAGCATTTTTTCAGCTGTCCATTTTGCTTTTCCAATTTTTCTGTTTAACTTATTACTATTGTGCTAAATCATACTATTTCTGCTATTTTATAAGATTTGTGCCTAATATAGTATTTCTGCTAAATTACAGTATTTCTGCTTTTTATACTATTTGTGCTAAAACATAGTATTTCTACTAAATGTAGTGTTTATGCTTAATCATCCTATTTCTGCTTTTTATAGGATTTGTGCTTAATATAGTATTTCTGCTAAATTATAGTATTTCTGCTTTTTATAGTATTTGTGCTAAAACATAGTATTTCTACTAAATGTAGTATTTATGCTTAATCATAGTATTTCTATATATTTCTGCCAGGTCCCCAGGCAGCCAATCCTCTGTGAGGACTGAGACATTCAAATTTTCAAATCAGGGCCTGCACGGTTTCCCAGCCAATCATATATGTGTCCTGAGGCATTCAAATTTGCATATTGGGGCCTTCATGGCTTCTAAGCCAGCCAATCATATCAGGGCTGAGGAATTCAAATCCACAAATCAGGGCCTGCACGGCTTCCCAGCCAGCCAATCATATATGTGGCCTCAGGCATTCAAATTTGCATATTGGGGAATTCGTGGCTTCTAAGTCAACAAGTCATCCATGTCGTATATCTCTAAAAATTCACATTTTAATGATAAATTGTTAACACTGGAAGATTCCCCCATCTCTTCTGAACAAAACGGTGTAAGAATGACCGTTCTAGCCCCTACGGTTAGGAAATTATGGTCATTTGTTTGTGGGGAGTCGTCACTATGAGAAATAGACTGCAATAATCCTGTGCCTCTCTGTGCTGCGTGTGTAAAAAGATGCACCTGTTTTGGCGGGAAAACGTAAACAGCCACTCTGATTGGTGGATTTAAATTCGGCAGCTCTCTCCCTCTGTGCCTGTCTGTGTGTGTGTGTGTGTGTGTGTGTGTGTGTGTGTGTGTGTGTGTGTGTGTGTGTGTGTGTGTGTGTGTGTGTTTTTCGTTTTAGGAGGACAATTTTCAAGACAAATCAAAGAGCTATGAGGACCCTCTGTTACATGAGGACATTTTGCTGTCCTTTTAAAATTGACCTTTTAAAATTGTTTCTGGGCATATTTTAATACCCAAAAAGTGTTTTTCTCAAAAGTCTTTGTAAACCAAAAACTTGACATATGTTGTATATTTGTGTGTCCGCCACTGCCCCCTGTCGGTTCGAGTTGTCCCTGCATGCCGCACACACAAGCGCGGGAAATTATACACGAGCGCGGGACATTATACACATGGCGCGAAATTGGAAGCTGCGCATGCGCATTTTAACATTACCCATTTAGACCATTGATATTTACATCAATGATTTAGACCGACTGATTGGGCGCTTCTTATTCATCCATCAATTTTGGCAGAGTTTTGACACGCTTTGGAGAAAAGGTAAGACGGTAATTATAAAACTTTTAAAAGACGGACGTTCTGACAGACACAGTGCTTCAGAGTAGGCACAGCCGTGGTGAGGCGGCAGGTGAGGGAACGACGAGGTATGGTGGAAAGCATACGGCGGAGAGCGCACCGCGGGGACCGGACCACGACGAGCGGAGAGCGCACCGCGGGGACCGGACCACGACGAGGTGAGGACGGCAGAGCGGGCCGGAGCACGCGGAACGGTTCACGGAGGTCACAGCAACACGCGGGGCGGGGATTCCCGGACTGTCCCAAGCACCGGGATGGGTTTTTTTTTTTACCCTGGCCTAATCTCATCACTTGTTTCAAGGTAAGAAATTACACAAGTGTGTGATGTTTCACTGAGTTTGAAAGAAGGCCTTTTTCACTACAAGATCACTACACTTGTTTAATGTCAAATGGCTGCTACTACTACAACTACTATAAGTACTACTTCTGTAACTAGTAACTACTACCTATTGTACTAATGGTAGGAGTAGTTGTAGTAGATGCAGTTGTACTAGCAGTAGTACTCACACCTGTCTTTTTTGTGGTAGTTGGAGCTGTTTTCCTCCTGTTCTGAGATGATTATTTAAGATATTAAAAGATGATCTTTGCCCAAATACCAAGGAAACATTGGAAGGCAAATACAAATAAACTTTTTTAGATTCATGAAATTTAATTGAGACAGTATTGATGTCACTCTGCACACATTTGTTTATAAAATATTGTAAAAAAAACCAAACAACACATTTGTTTTGCTCTCTTATAGTTGTGTTGATGAAGCACATTATTCCTGAGAGATCTAAAGCTTAGTTTGACAGACAGGTTTAGGCTAAGTCAGAGTTAGGCTTTAGTTAAATTAGGACATTTAAGTATCTTTAATATCTGCAAGTGCATGCTTTCTGTTAAAACAACTCAGACATCAGCCTTGTCTGTGTCTGTTATGTTAATGTAATGAAAGCATAGAACTCAATTGAAACAGTTTCAGTATCCATGCTATTAGTGAAATAAGAAAAATTGGGTGGAGCATGTCAGATACTTGACTTAATCAACACAGTCGGAACACAGTCAAGTTAATCTGCACAAATACAGCCTTGCCCCCATCCATTTATCTGTTAATCAGAATCCCTCCAGCACTCATCAAACTAAAATAACCTTAAACTAATAGTACACTAACATGGGGGGGGGGGTGCTTCTCATTCAGGCTTTACTAATGCCCTTGTAAGCACAAAGGCTTGAAGTTTTGATGTTGTTTACATTTTTATCTTATTTCCTTAGCAAATCATGTCATGGAGAACTACTCCCCTTCAGGATGCCATTAATCACATCCTTGCAAGAAGATACAAGAATTCAATGTTAGAAATTAAATTTATTAATTCAGTTAAAGGTGAGTGACTTCGACACACTGCAGGCTAGACTGAGGGGTTACGCATCACCAGTGGTGACCTGTACAAACATCAATATAAATTAAAATTAAAGGTATTTTAATAATTTAGTTATTAGCAAGCCTGGCTATTTATGTTTTCTGCACTTTGACATGTTTTCTTTATTATATATGTAGAATTGAAAAAAGCACAACATTGCATACTTGTTATTTACAGATATACATATTTAATGAATTGATTATTTGCAGTGCTGCCACACCTGTGTCTCTAATATGGTTGTTTCTTCAGGTCGTGGCATCTTCACTTTAGCCAATTTCAAACAAGGAGACTTTGTGGTCGAGTATAGAGGGGAGCTTATTGATCCAACTGAAGCTGAACACAGACGTAACCTGTACCCCAGCGCATGTTCAGGCTTCATGTTTGAATTCATATGGAAGCAGAAGACATTGTGGTAAATTCAAAATGACTGAATGTTTACATTTCTATTGCAAGGTCAGGATTTCTGAAGCAAACATCTCATATTGCTCTTTAACGAGTCCTTACCTCTAGTACCCGGCCCCGTCAGTCCCCAGAATCTATAGAAGGGGGAGTGACGGACCCGTGGAATAGCGGGATCTCATTCTTACTAAGGCTCCGTCATTTCCCGGTGACCCTGTGGTCCCCGGGAACTCTCGGTACTGGGGACTGATGGGACTCCCACATATGCTGAGGGCCCGTTAGTCGCCGTATTAAGCCTGTGTGTGCCTTCTCTAATACACACTCACGGGCGTAATGTACGGGGTTAGAGGGGTAATAATATAAGCCTACATTTTACAGCTAAGACAGTGTTTTCACGCTGCTGTGAAGATTTAAAATATAATATAGAGATAGAGAAAATAATAAGAGAAAATTCAAATGGCCAGGGCTGAATGAGCGCCCCTGTGTCTGTGCGCATTTGGCACATGTGGACACGGAGACCCGTGCACTGTTCTACTGTGTCCAAAACTACTGTATAATATGTACAATGCCAAAATAGTACATGTCAAGTGTTCTGCCTGTGAGGTAGGTAGATGGATGGCTTGATGGATAGGTGAAAAACCTTTCAACACAAAAAATAAAGAACATTTCATTAATCATTCAGATTAATTAAATGCATTATACAGAAGACAAATGAAATAACAAAAATATACACTTTAGTAAAGCCACTTTTGTCTAAACTATCATTTATCCTAGTTTTAGTTTTACATTCATTAGTTTTTGAATCAGAGGTGAGTAATTTCAAACAACAAAGATGAAATAAACTGTGGTCTACCTTGCACTTTCTGTAACAATTACATTTTTAAAGTATACATTTTAGAGTTTACAAATATTTTAATAAAGACTTTAACCAAGGATTTTCTTTTACAAAGAATTATTTTCCTTAAATTAAACCAAACATATTTACACTAGTTTTAAGATTTAACCAAGGATTTGGGGTAATTACTTTTAGTATTAATTAACATAAATGTGTGGGAAACACTATCTACATAAACAATCTATTCAAACTTAAACATTTATTTTAATATCAATATAATTTTTTAAACTTAAATGCAGTAACTATTTCCCAAAGCATAAATACATTTCCACAATTGAGCTTCCATAGTTCCCAAGCATAAGCAGCAAATATGAGTCCAAGCGTACCGATAGCCCGTCTAACTCAAAGTCTTCCTCACAGTGGAAAGTGGATTGTGCTTGGTTTGCTGTCCTCTCAGCATGTCATGCTCGGGTCAAATGACTGCTGCATGCATTTTAAGGTCTACTAGGCACGCCCGCCCTTGATTGCTCTAATTCAACTCACCTGGCAGAGCAGTGCACACCAGGCTGCGCTTAGCTGTAGATTGCACAAGGTCTAATCAGTGGCCACGCGCAAGCAGCAGCACAGAGCAGGTAGTGGGCAAGAGGAGGAAGAGAAGAGAAGAGTAACAGCCACACCTACTAGGTCAGCGCAACAGTACAACAAAACCACGTTTAAGCTCTAAGCACAAGTAGAAGCGCAAACACTTATCTCAGTCAGAAAGCAATGCGTCCTTGACTGATGGACCCTCTTTAACTTATCAACTATGCATTTAACAACTAAACTTGTATTGGATGTTGTGTTTGTGTTGGTGCTTAAAAATTATAGTATAGTTCATAGGCATGTCACTATAAATGTTTGTTTAATGTATGTTTCCAAATTTGCAGTATTGATGGAGCACTTGAAGATGGGTCATTTGGGCGACTAGTAAACGATGAACACAGGACACCAAATTGCAGAATGAAGTTGATTGAAGCAGAAGGGAAGCCACATCTCTGCCTTTTTGCACTGAAGGAAATTGCGGCAGGAAGTGAAATTACTTATGACTATGGTGGGAAAGAATGGCCCTGGCGGAAAAAGGTGGGTCATTTAAAAAAAAATTTCCCCCTATGAATTGTTGTTTAAAACATACATATCTAGATGTCACAATTAGGCCTGCAACTAACGATTATTTCAATAATCGATTAGTTGTCGATTAATCGATTAGTTGTTTCAGCCCTAGTCACAATATTTAAATGTCCTCTTGGTGGTATTCAATCTGGTTTAACTAAATCTTGAATTTGTATGACTTTCCCAAGTGATGATTGCAAGCTTATCTGTTTTGTGTCCCCTCCACAAGTGTGTTTTACTGAGTGGCCACACACTGGAGGTGAAACAGTGAACGCATCAGTTTGAGCTCAGATGTCATTATGAGGCTGATGGACAGTGTCCTTGAAAACCTTGGGTTTTTCTGTGTCAGGCATATACATGCACCTTTTACTCACAGTCACTTTAGCTTCTTAGTATTGTCTTACTTTGGCTTCACTTAACTAGGTAAGGGTTAATCACTCTGTTTCCTTGCAGTTAGGGTGAAAGTTAGAACTGTATTTAACTGAAGGTGAAACAGAAAATGCTTAACTATGTGTGTGTGTCTGACACAGACAAACTCAAGGTATGTGAGAACACTGTCCTGACATCTGAGCTCAAACTGAGTCTTTCACTGTTTCATCTCCAGTGTTTGGCATACTCAGAAAAACACATGGGTTGAGGGGACACTGGTTAGAAAAGACCACTCGTAGTGGATTAAATACATTTCCACTGTAGCTGCCAGATGTTTACAATATTTGTTCTACTTTTCATACCCAGCTAAAGATCGCAAGCATCCCTTCTGGTCAACAGTGTGTTGCAGAGCCTATTGCCCATGACGTGGAGCACCATGTGATCTCTACAGACTCATTCACAGGTGAGTCCCTGCTTGAGTAAGCACTACCTGTTAAACCCTGGGGTCTTGCAAAGCACTATGCCTCCATGTCTTGTGTTCTCTTCTACAGACAGAGAATTAAAAGCAGAGTGTCAGTCATCTAGACCTACAGCAGACAACTCTGAGCATGAGGTTAGCATGGATTCATCTGTTTACTAAAGATTGTATCAATGTGTAGTTTGGTAAATAGTGTGGTTTGTAAAGATCATGTTTATCAATTGATTACAATTATACTGCATGTACAGTCTTTAAATCATTGTAAGTACAGGTAGTCATCATTTAACAGTGCATTTCCTTCTCAACATCATTTGGGTGTTTTAAGGTTTGACTGAGAGTGTCCCTCTTGATCAGATGGACACTGTACCATTGATGCTTGTTCATCTTTGCATCTTTTTAGGTGCATTCTGTTGGAGGTCAGCGTGGCACTTCTTCTCTGAAAGAGTTAATTGGTGAAGTTGGTGTCCAGTATCAGGAGTTGTCACCCCAAGCGTTCTCAGAAGAACTTACCAGTGGTCAGTTTTGAGTAAATGTTGTTAACTTCTGGCAATGCATGACATGCCTGAAGGTTTGCTGCATGAAAAATGTGCCAGTATTGGGACATTTCTGATGATTCTATAGTGTCTTGATGGATATTTTGAGTAGAATTGTAACAGTCAGGGATGTGAATTGATTGCGTTATGCGTAGATGTGTTTTTTTGACTTAACGAAAGTCAAGCACTGAATCTCCTTGTGTTCCCTTGTACAGAGAGCAAATCGAAAGAGGTGCCACAATCATCCAGAGCTGTGCCTAACGACTCTGCTTGTGAGGTGAGTTGAAATTGACCTTTGTTTTAAAATTGACCAATGGTTAGAAGTGTTATGGTGTTTACACGAAACTCCATTTTGAGTATTTTAGCAAACATCTGGCAGCGGTGGTGGAAATGTCCTCTATTTAGAACAGGAGGTCTTTTCTAACCACAGTGTCCCCTTAACAAGTGTGTTTTACTGAGTGGCCACACACTGGAGGTGAAACAGTGAAAGCATCAGTTTGAGCTCAGATGTCATTATGAGGCTGATGGACAGTGTCCTTGAAAACCTTGGGTTTTTCTGTGTCAGGCATATACATGCACCTTTTACTCACAGTCACTTTAGCTTCTTAGTATTGTCTTACTTTGGCTTCACTTAACTAGGTAAGGGTTAATCACTCTGTTTCCTTGCAGTTAGGGTGAGAGTTAGAACTGTATTTAACTGAAGGTGAAACAGAAAATGCTTAACTATGTGTGTGTGTCTGACACAGACAAACTCAAGGTATGTGAGAACACTGTCCTGACATCTGAGCTCAAACTGAGTCTTTCACTGTTTCATCTCTAGTGTTTGGCATACTCAGAAAAACACATGGGTTGAGGGGACACTGGTTAGAAAAGACCACTCGTAGTGGATTAAATACATTTCCACTGTAGCTGCCAGATGTTTGCAATATTTGTTCTACTTGTCATACCCAGCTAAAGATCGCAAGCATCCCTTCTGGTTGTTATTGCAGTTCTGTTTGTACTTTGCTGTGTAGTTAATACCATTTACAGTGAGGAAAGTAAGTATTTGCTATTTTGCAAGTTCTCCCACTTAGAAATCATGGAGGGATCTGAAATTTTCAGCGTTGGTACATGTCCACTGTGAGAGACAGAATCTAAAAGAAAATTCCGGAAATGATAATGTATGATTTTATTAAAATATTTTTGTATATTACTGCTTAAAATAAGTATTTGAACACTTGCTTATCATGCAGATTTCTGACCCTCAAATACCTGTTATTCTGCTTTTAAACAGTCCAACTACACTCTGCTCATGATTCTAATTTAGCAGCACCTGTTTGATGCCGTTAGCTTTTATAAAGACACATGTGCACCCCACAATCTGTCAAAAGTGTTGCAGCAACATGAGTAAAACCAAAGAGCTTTCCAACGACACAAGAGACAAAACTTTAGACCTTCACAAAGCTGGAAAGGGCTCCAGAGCCACTGCCAAGCAGCTCGGTGCGCGACAGTGCGCGTGCACGCATGTGCGTGTGCGCGATGGAGCGCGTGCAGGTGACTGTGCGTACCCTCTGCAAGACTCCTGCAGGCGCCCCTGAATGGAAGAGGCTAATGTCTTCCTCGGACTGGAGCCCCACGTAAGATCTCAGCTCGTGGGGTGTCAGTGATGCTAAGAAAGGTGAAGAATCAGCCCAGAACTACACGGGACGAGCTGGTCAATGACCTGAAGAGAGCTGGGACCACCGTTGGCAAGGCTACTATCAGTAATACACTGAGACGTCATGGTTTAAAATCATTCATCACACTGAAGGTTCCCCTTCTTAAGCCAACCCATGTCCAGGCCCGTCTGAAGTTTGCCAGGGACCATCTGGATGATCCAGAGTCATGGGAGAAAGTCCTGCGGTCAGATGAGACCAAAATAAAACTTTTTGGTCTAAACTCCATTGTTGGGGTTTGGAGGAAGAAGAAGGATGAGTCTCATCCCAATAATACCATCCTACAGTGAAGCATGAGGGTGGAAACATCATGCTCTGGGCTGTTTTTCTGCACAGGGGACAGGACGACTGCACTGTATTAAGGAGAAGATAAACGGGGACATGGATTGTGAGATTTTGGGCCAAAACGTCCTTCCCTCAGTCAGAGCATTGAAGATGGGTTCTGGCTGGGTCTTTCAACAAGACAAAGACCTGAAGCACTCAGCCAGGAAAACCAAAGAGTGGCTCCGTAAGAGGCATTTCAAGGTTCTGGAGTGGCCTCACTAGTCTCCAGACCTCAGTCCAATAGAAAATCTGTGGATGGAGTTAAAAGTCTGTGTTGGCCCGAAACATGACAGATCTACAGAAGATCTGTGTGGAGGAGTGGGTCAAAAGACCTTCTGCAATGTGTGCAAACCTGGTGAAGAACTACAGGAACTGTTTGGCTGCTGCAATTGTTAACAAAGGCAATATTAATATAGTTTGACTCAAGTGTTCAAATACTTATTTTACAAAGAAATATACAAAAAACTTGTTATAAAATCATACATTGTGATTGCCGGAATTTTCTTTTAGATTATGTCTCTCACAGTGGACATGTACCTATGATGAAAATTTCAGAGCCCTCCATGATTTCTAAGTGTGAGAACTCGCTATATATATATATATATATATATATATATATATAAAAAATAATATTACTTCTGATTTGCCTCACTTCTCCGAGACTGCAGCTCAAGGTACATTTTCAATGCTGTACTCAAAGTTTGCCCAACATATCTTAGGTAATGAGCTGGGATCTGTGAGTTAGTCTTGTTCAGAGACAAATCCAGTGAAATATGCAGTAACGTATTTTAACAGCGCACATCACGTATGATAACGATGCTCTCTTGTTTCATTAATGCCACTTGCATCTCTGTTTTTCATTGCATTAAAAATGAAATCAGACTTTACTATTAACACTACTATGCTGATTACGATAACCTGGGATTGTGTATAGAACAATATTACTAACCATCAGTACATTTTTACATGGTCGATTGTTAGTTGTTCCATTCCTAATTGTGACACTAATGCTTTATGACTAGTATTTTGATGCTTCATCAGTTTTGGCCAAGCAAGATTTGGCCTGTGCAAAATCTACATCATTTCCCAGTAAACTTATTACCCAAGGTATTGTTGACTTCATCCAGTTCAGCAGCATTGCCATGTGTATAGTTAGTATAATAGAACTGGCTGTCATTGTCCCCTCTGTGCCCATGGTGTTTGATTGGTAGGCAGAAAGCCTCTTTAAGCCCATACATTTATACTGTGCAATATTTTTTAGATGACCAGGGGAATGATGCCTGTGTGACTTCTGGTTCACCTCCTGTCCCTGACTCAGTTACTAAAGGTATGATATAAATCAGATGCCATGTCCATCACTAGGCACTATGTGCAGTTAACACCAACATCATGTGGTTAGACATTATATAACATATAAAGAAGCTGAATGTATTTTGTGTTTACCAAGCAGTGTGATGAACTATCATGTTAATGAAAACAATCAAACTTTAAATTTTATCAGGTCTACAGTCTATTTATTATCACACACAATTTGTTTAGACAAGTACCAGCTTGTTTTCACAGTTTTGAACACCATCTCTACCTACAAGTGCATCTCACATGATCTTTTTAAACTTCAAATTTGTTTTGTTTTATTGAACAGGTTTACGTGTTTCATCAAGGCAGTGTGTGAAGAGACCATGGTCTGAGGAGGAGATAGGAGCGGTGATGAAACATATGAAGCCTTTTATTGAAAACGGTATCACTGTCACCAACCAGCAGTGTCTGAAGTGCAAAGAAAAGGAACAACCTATCTTGGAGACGAGATCTATTCAAAACATTTGAGATTTTGTGCGCAACAGAGGACTGGCCTTTAAAAAAAAAAAAATAAATGTTAAACACTAAATGCACTTTTTGACAGTCTGAGCCTTTACCTTTCTGGGCCTGATTTCAAGGTTAGTGTTCTCCATTCAAAAAGTATGTAGTTGACTTCACTGTGCTCACAGGCAGTGTTTTGTTTTGATGTGTGGTTAGCCTGAGTCTTTTAATGCCAGGATTCACTTTTATTTTCCTTCAATAATTGTTACAATGCTGTCCTTTTAAGGAATTGATTATTGAGTTGGTTATATTAAATATAATTCAGTAATTCAACAAATGTGTTGTGTGTTGATATAAGTCTTATGTATAAGTCATGGTGTCAGCCCGACTCACCCTGGTGTGCAAAGGTGCTGTTTTATTGGTCAGCCACTCAGTGCCAGTTTCTTCAGGACAATGAAAAACTCTATAATACATAGTTTGTTCTAGTTGATGCAAGCACTGTTGTGTTATGCTTCTAGTTGTTTTAATGACACTTTGACCACCTGTTAGTAGATCAAAACAGATATGATCTGTGGTGTTTTATGTAAGCTTGTATGTCAGATTGTAATGCTCATCAGAGAAAACCAAAATATAGTCTTTTTATTATTTTTTTAATTTATTCATCCATCCATCCATCTTCAACTGCTTATCCGAGGCCGGGTCGCAGGGGCAGCAGCCTAAGCAAATTTATTCAATTTTACTATAATGATGTATCAGTCACAGTCTTATAATACACCTTCTTTTCTAAGAAGGTTATACTTAGTGCATGTGTGAGTATATGTACAGTAAACTGACTTTACACACCATGTGTCCTTTTAAACCAGATTTAATCAGTGTGTGTGTGTACAGTAGACTGGCTTTACACACCATGTGTCCCTTCAGAACAGACTATACTTTGTGTATATGTATGATGACATCACTGACCTTGTACACCAGACTGTCCTTATAGACCGAGCTACAGAAAAGTCTCTACAAACCACCAGAATGTCTGAAAAAATAGCCTTTTTTATATCTCAGTCGAGCAAAGAAAATGTTTAAATTTTAAGTTGTGTATAGGTTTGCTGATTTTTTTCATGATTTTTGATATGCATATTGTAGCTCTAGCACCTCTGGAACCCGGTGTCCCCATAGCCCTATGTCCAGTCTGATTTGCCAAAAATTTCAGAAATTGTCCCTCTAACCCAAGAAACGGGGGTGTGTGTGTGTGTGTGTGTGTGTGTGTGTGTGTGTGTGTGTGTGTTTAGTGGGAGAGAGAGGACCCTGCCCTTATTTGGCAGCATGTCATTGTAGGATTTAAATTGAATATAGTTAGACTGGTTGACTGGATTAGAGCCTGTGTTTGTGTGTCCCTCTGTGCATTTCTGTTTCAATATGCCTCCATATTTGTAATTTTGTAAGTTATTACTATTCTGCTAAATCATAGTATTTCTGGTACTTTTCGGTACTTGTGCTAAATACAGTATTTCTGCTAAATCATACTATTTCTGCTTTTCATAAGATTTGTGCCTAATATAGTATTTCTGCTTTTTATAGGATTTGTGCTTAATATAGTATTTCTGCTTTTTATAGTATTTGTGCTAAAACATAGTATTTCTACTAAATGTAGTATTTATGCTTAATCATAGTATTTCTATATATTTCTGCCAGGTCCCCAGGCAGCCAATCCTCTGTGAGGACTGAGACATTCAAATTTTCAAATCAGGGCCTGCACGGCTTCCCAGCCAATCATATATGTGTCCTGAGGCATTCAAATTTGCATATTGGGGCCTTCATGGCTTCTAAGCCAGCCAATCATATCAGGGCTGAGGAATTCAAATCCACAAATCAGGGCCTGCACGGCTTCCCAGCCAGCCAATCATGTATGTGGGCTCAGCCATTCAAATTTGCATATTGGGGAATTCGTGGCTTCTAAGTCAACAAGTCATCCATGTCATATATCTCTAAAAATTCATATTTTAATGATAAATTGTCAACACTTGAAGATTCCCCCATCTCTTCTGAACAAAACGGTGTAAGAATGACCGCTCTAGCCCCTACGGTTAGGAAATTATGGTCATTTGTTTGAGGGGAGTCCTCACTATGAGAAATAGGCTGCAATAATCCTGTGCCTCTCTGTGCTGCGTGTGTAAAAAGAAGCACCTGTTTTGGCGGGAAAACGTAAACAGCCACTCTGATTGGTGGATTTAAATTCGGCAGCTCTCTCCCTCTGTGTGTGTGTGTGTGTGTGTGTGTTTAGTGGGAGAGAGAGGACCCTGCCCTTATTTGGCAGCATGTCATTGTAGGATTTAAATTGAATATAGTTAGACTGGTTGACTGGATTAGAGCCTGTGTTTGTGTGTCCCCCTGTGCATTTGTGTTTCAATATGCCTCCATATTTGTAATTTTGTAAGTTATTACTATTCTGCTAAATCATAGTATTTCTGGTACTTTTCGGTACTTGTGCTACATACAGTATTTCTGCTAAATCATACTATTTCTGCTTTTCATAAGATTTGTGCCTAATATAGTATTTCTGCTTTTTATAGGATTTGTGCCTAATATAGTATTTCTGCTTTTTATACGATTTGTGCTTAATATAGTATTTCTGCTTTTTATAGTATTTGTGCTAAAACATAGTATTTCTACTAAATGTAGTATTTATGCTTAATCATAGTATTTCTATATATTTCTGCCAGGTCCCCAGGCAGCCAATCCTCTGTGAGGACTGAGAAATTCAAATTTTCAAATCAGGGCCTGCACGGCTTACCAGCCAATCATATATGTGTCCTGAGGCATTCAAATTTGCATATTGGGGCCTTCATGGCTTCTAAGCCAGCCAATCATATCAGGGCTGAGGAATTCAAATCCACAAATCAGGGCCTGCACGGCTTCCCAGCCAGCCAATCATGTATGTGGGCTCCAGGCATTCAAATTTGCATATTGGGGAATTCGTGGCTTCTAAGTCAACAAGTCATCCATGTCATATATCTCTAAAAATTCATATTTTAATGATAAATTGTCAACACTTGAAGATTCCCCCATCTCTTCTGAACAAAACGGTGTAAGAATGACCCTTCTAGTCCCTACGGTTAGGAAATTATGGTCATTTGTTTGAGGGGAGTCGTCACTATGAGAAATAGACTGCAATAATCCTGTGTGTCTCTGTGCTGCGTGTGTAAACAGAAGCACCTGTTTTGGCGGGAAAAAGTGCACAGGCTCTCTGATTGGTGGATTCAAATTCAGCAGCTCCCAGGCTGACCTAGAAACTTTCTCTCACACACACACACACACACAGAGAGAGAGAGAGAGAGAGAGGCAGGCAGGCAGGCAGGCAGGCAGGCTGGCTGGCTGGCTGGCTGGCTTGGATCTTGTGTGTGTGTCTCTCTGTGCATGGCTGTCATAAATCTTTTGGCAGATTTTTGTCATTTAACAAGTATATTTGAGGGACCCTCAGCATGTTCATCATTTTTTCAGCTGTCCATTTTGCTTTTCCAATTTTTCTGTTTAACTTATTATTATTGTGCTAAATCATACTATTTCTGTTTTAGTACTTGTGACAGCTCATTTGTTAAACATTTCTGAATGAATTTCAATCAGTGATAAACCTTTCTTATTGGAAGTTAATTTAAGAGAGTTTAAATAATATTCAATTTCAATCAAAAACAAATTAAATGATGGGGTTGAGTTTTGAAATTTACATTTATGTATATGGAATTTCCCTAATAAGATATAAAGATTGACAATGGCACATTTTTCTTTTTCTTTAGTTTCAAAATAAGTGATAATGTTCTTCCCTTCAATTTTGATTTCGTATGTTGTCTTGCACAGTATATAATTTTCAAGCTCTCTCCAAAATGTAGCACTATATAAACAGTCATAAAACAAATGAGTAACACTTTCAAGTTCAGTTGCCATTGCTGGAAACTGGAGTTTGGCTGGGCCATGACGTAATCGGTCTACAAATGCGGCCTCAGGAGGATGCAGCCCATGAATTTGGACACGACCAATAAGTCGTACAGCTGGGTGGGTGCTGTGTTACTGATGGTGAACTTTATTGTATTCATAAGGTTAGTTATTGGGTTGCCAACCGTCCCGTGCAAACGAAATCTTCCCGCATTCAGAGAAAATATTACGCGTTTCGTATTGAGCTGAAAAGGAACACAGTTTGTCCCGTACTTCAGGTAGAATGGAAGAAGACACAAAGCTGGATTTATTCTGTCGTTACTCGGGCTCCCCTGTCATTCTCTCGCCTGTTGCAACTTCAATCGTGAAACTGATCAATGATCGGCTTTTCTCTCTTGTTTGTTTATCGCGCTAAACAACAGCAGCACGTTTAAGCTTGATCAGCTGTTGTTAGAATTCATTTGATTTTAATTTCTAGTATCAGCTGATGTTTGATGGAGCCACAGCTGAAAAAAAAGGGCTGGTCCTAACCATGAGATGTCCTTACTGAGTCATCAGAGCTGAACTGGTGATGGAGAAACAGGTTTACCTTTTAGGTGACATGAATGAGTTGAAGGGAAGTTATGAACTGTTTCTGAGAGACAACTAACACCAAGCTCCTTTTTTTTTTGTGTAGCTGACAGCTGCTTTTTTTTTTTTTTTTTTTTTTTTGTATGTGTTGGGCTGTGAGATGAAAAGCTACAGCCGGCTGTGTGGGTACAGCAACTATGTGTGAAAAGTGGTCCATAACGTAATGCTTCAAAGTGTGTTCATGCAAACATTGTCGGGTCTGCTTATGAACCTCTGCGCACAGCGTCTACAAGTTGGGGCTGTACGAAGTCACCTCATCTTTACACAAAACTGTAAGCTGTCATCTGTGAGGCGCGAGCGGTGTTTGGTTTTACCATAGTTCATGGTGGAGAATGGCTGCTCCACTGAGTTTTGCTCTCTGTAGCCGTTTGAATGGCAACCTATACTGATTAGCGGCGGCATAGGCACACTTAAAATTTCTTCAGAAATTTTCGCTTTCTAGTTTCTAAGTTATTACTACTCAATTACCTCTGGAGGTTTCTGTGTAATAAGCAGGAAATACAGCTGCAAAATGCAGAACTGTCTGTTTCTATTTAATAGCCTATTAAAGCAAACTTAGAAAGTGTGTGATTATTACCTGGAAATACCTGTGGTAGTTTCTGTGTAAAAAGCATAAATAGAAACAGTGTGCAAATAGCTGGCTGTCAGTAAGTGGCAGACTGCTGCCTACTGGGAGTCTGCACATTCAGTTTTATCCCTGGATCAAGACAAAGAAGAAGTGGGGCAACAACTGCTAACTTTGGCCACCATTTGTCTCCTTTTTGGCTTGCCTCGTAGATCCATGCTTGCATAAACCGATGTATCATACACAGTATATTTGGAACAACAGTGGAGACCAATTTCAAGCCAATAGTACAAGTCCCCATCAAGTATGGGATCTTCCAAGGAGATGCTCTGTCCCCACGGCTGTTCTGCATAGACCTGAACCCCCTCAGTGAGATAATTAACAAGACTGGCTTCAGAAACTGACTGACAGAATGGACCAATCATCAGCCACCTCCTGTACATGGATGACATTAAGCTGTATGCCGTTAGTGAACGAGACATCGAATTACTGATCCACACCACCAGGACATACAGCAATGACACCGGAATGTCGTTCGGACTGGAGAAGTGTAGCTGGATGATAACCAAGAAAGGGAAAGTAGTCAGAACTGAGGGGATCGAACTACCAGAAGGTAACACTGCAGATATGTCTTATATAGTAGTTGCAACTACCTGGGTATCCCACAGGTAAATGGGAACCATGAGGAGTCCACTGGGAAAGCTACAACCACCATGTACCTGCAGAGGGTCCGGCAAGTCCTGAGGAGTCAGCTGAATGTTGAGAACAAGATCTGGGCTATCAACACCTACACCCTGCCCGTGATCAGGTACCCAGCTGGGATAATAAGCTGGCCAAAGGAGGAGATAGAAGCCACTGACATCAAGACAAGGAAGCTCCTGACCATGCATGGAGGGTTTCACCCCAAGTCCAGCACCCTGAGGCTGTACGCTAAGCGGAAGGAAGGAGGCCGGGGACTGGTGAGAGTCAGCACCATGGTCCAGGATGAGACAACGAACTTCCACGAATACATCACGAAGATGGCCCCAACCAACTGCATGTTCAATGAATAGCTCAGGCAGCAGAAACCCAAGAAAGTGGTGGAAGAGGAGGAACCATCATGGAAGGACAGGCCCCTGCACGGTATGTACCACCGGCAGATAGAGGAGGCGGCTGACATCGAAAAATCCTACCAGTGGCTGGACAAAGGTGGACTGAAAGACAGCACAGAGGCACTAATCATGGCAGCACAAGAACAAGCTCTGAGCACAAGATCCATAGAGGCTGGGGTCTATCACACCAGGCAAGACCCCAGGTGCAGGCTGTGTAAAGATGCCCCTGACACAATCCAGCACATAAAGGCAGGGTGTGTTATTATGTTATTATATGTGATGTGATATTAAACCTTTTTTTTTTTTTTTTGTGTGTGTCCCGTTTGGATCTTTAGCCATCAGAATTGTTGTCTTAAGGCCAAGAAAGATGCCAAGCGGATTTATTTTACCAAGTGGACCATCATGGCCTTGCCATATTGGTCCATTTGATTGACCTTTATTATAATTATGAATTTATTTTATTTTCAGTTGCTACAAACGGGACAGACATGACTGGGGGGTAGGACAGGGAGAAAGAATGAAAGAAAGAGAGTGAGAGAAAGAAAACCAAAGGGGAGAAGAGACGGTGAGGAGGGGGGGAAGAAAGAAAAAAAAAACAAAACAAACAAAACACCTGGATCAACTGTATGGAGAAAAAAAAACAGAAGAGAAAGCAAACAACAAAGAGCAACATAATAAAAAAAACAGCACCATCACAATAAACTAGCTAGCAGTAGATATCAGTAGATACTAAATAATAAACGATATTGTGCAGCACGCAAGATAGACAGCGCACAATGTGCTTTGAGGCAGCAGCCAAGAAAGCTGTAGTCCGCGTCTGTGAATACCCGTGTGTACACCTGTGTGCATACCTGTGTGGATCAGCATGCTTGCATTCCAAAGGTTTCTCCATGTAACGATCTGCTAGAGAGTGTGGGTGAGCCACAGCCCTGTCCTCCAGGGTATGAAGCAGGTATGGAGGAGATCAAAACTCCAGACATCCAGAGGCCCCCAGAACACAAGAGACCAAGGAAGACCAACAGAGGGGCAGCCGCGCCACTGTCCCAGTAAGAGCTGAGGAGAGTCCCAGATGAGGGCTCACTCAGCAGCCGTGGAGCAGAAGCCAGGGGGAGTTCCAATGACGCGCCCGTGAGCTCCGCCGGCAGCCAGCTGTGCCTGAGTGACCGAGCCCCAGGCCGAGAGGCCGGGGGCACCCCACCTCCGGAGTGGCCTGAGCGAGCCCCAGGCTCCAGGCCCCGATAAGCGGCCGCCAAGGAGTGAGCCGGTGTGTACCCGGACGCCCACCCCCAGACACAAAGAACCACCAACGCACCGACACCTGAGGGAGTCTGCCACTGGCAGGGGAAGTGGTGGTGGGTGGAGATAGGCCTCCAAGCCTGAGATGTCCCCAGAGAGGTGGCGTCTGATACCCAACCTGACATATAGACACAGACATACAGGCACACACAGATACAAACATCCATTCCCACCCTCATGCTCTCATATGCACTTACTCCACACTCAACCAACGTGGAGACAGACATAAAGAGACGCTGTACACACGATCACACTTCCCAAGCGTACTGTACGAACCGGGTCTAGGTACCCTTGCCCCTGGAGGGGGGAACTGCACCCAGACCCAGGTGGTGTTACCCTTTTCCCTGCGGTGGGGAGAGGCAGACCGCCCCGACTCCGCAGCAGCAGGGAGGCCCCACACTCCAGACCGCAGTCGGACGGCCAACTCCTCCTAGCCCCCCCGCTCCAGCAGGCCGCAGAGAATGGGGGTGAGAGAAGACTCCAAACCTCCCTCCACCCAGTGTTGATGCATATGTGTTCTAAGGTGCATTTGTACACCCCGATGGTAATTTGGACTCCGTGTATCGTGCCCACCCCCAAGATCCTATATGTATGTGTAATGAGAGTGTGAGTAATGTGAATGTCTAAGTTGTGGGATAAAATTGAGGCAGAGGCAGCCAGAAGGGGACAGAGAGAGGGGGGGGGGGGGGTAGCCTCCTCTGCATCCTGGTGACATACCCCTACTCCAAGGTCCTGCATGTGTGGGTGGTTGTGGTGGAGCGGGAAGAGGGAGGCAGCTGGAGATGGGGAGGGAAGGAAGGGAGGGGCAGGTGACCCGTCCCTGGGACCAGCTCCCCCGCTGACCCCAGTAGGCACTCCCATACTCCGCGACCCGCCAGGGAAAGGGGGCCCAGGCCCATCTAGATGGGGGCCCAGCCCAGCAGTGCCCCCCGGCCCCACAGAGCCCGGAACAGTCCACCCAACCCCACCACAGAGAAAACTCCACCCACCCCACCATCCACTCATCTTCCAGACTACATGAGACAATAGACGCCCAGGCTGAGATCTTCCTCCACCTCTCCTGTATCTCCCCCTCCTGCAGAGAGAGCTCCTGAAGAGAGAAGAGCTCCTGCAAGGTGTGACAATCTCCCCCACCAGTTGAAGAGCCCCCCAGGTGGCTCGATGCACCGGCGGCACCCTGTGCCAGGGATGGGCCCCCATGCACCCATCCGCCCACAACCCCGGCAACACACAAACCAGGACCCAAGGCCCCGAGGCCCGGCCAGGGCCCCAGCCCAGAGACGGAGCGCCCCCAGAACCTCACGCCCATCCCGGACCCACCCAGGGGCAGACAGGCTACCAGGTCAGTGACCCACATCCGTCAGCACAGACCCTCCCCTAGCCCTGCTGCACGCAGCCACGAGGAAACAGTCACCCGAGAGCCAACAGAGCCCCTAGCCGGACATGACCGCTACCCCGGGTTGAGCCCCCCAAGGAAGATGCCTCCGGGGAACCCCCCGACGCCCTAAGCCTGTCCCTACCCCCACACCAATCACAACAGTGAAGGCGGGACCAAACTATGACCCCCCACCCCCACTAGGTGATGGAGCTGATCAAAGGAGCCCAGAGCAATTGATCTGATGTGGTGGCAGAGGCTGTATCAAGACTAATGTAATCTAATAGATAATTTCTATATTGGTTAGAATTAAGATTGTTTTTATTTTTCCAGTTCATGAGGACAGTTTTCTTGGCTATGCATAGGGCAGTGAAAACCATATGGGCTATATTCTTTTCTGAAGGGACATTATCTAAGCTGCCCAACAAACACACTAAGGGGGAAGTTGGAATGTTACATTTCAGACACTTTGATAAGTCTTCACATATCTCGCGCCAAAACTTCTGCACTGGTGGACAGAACCAAAGAGCGTGACTTTCATTGTCTGGTGTATTGCCTTGACAGTGTGAGCAGTTGTTGGAAGATGTAAAGCCCATCTTGAACATCCGATGACCTGTATAGTGCACTCTATGTAGTATTTTGTATTCTATTAATTGCAGACTGGGATTTTTAATCAATTTAAAGGTTTTTAAACAAACCTGAGACCAGAAGTTTTGGTCTAAACTGACTGATAAATCTGCTTCCCACTTTGCAATAGGAATGGATATTGATTCATCTAATTTAGAAAGTGTTCTGTATATTGTAGATAGTAATTTGGGGGATTTAAGAGTAAGAAAATGTGCCGCACTTGGTGGTGTTTGTAATTCAACTTGACTGAGGTTAAATTTCTTTTTTACTATGGATTTAATTTGTTGATATTCTAAAAATCTTTTCTTGTTGATCCCATATTGTGTAACTAGTCTGTCAAATGGAATAAAGTCTGTTCCTTCTAATATATGTTCTAAGTATTTAATTCCTTTACAACTCCATTCTGGGAAATTAATCATATTATTGTTTTGTAATATGTCAGGGTTATTCCAGATAGGTGTACGTTTGCATGGGATTAATGAAGACTCCGTTATTTTTAGAAACTCCCACCATGCTGTCAGAGAAGAGCTGATGTTGATACTTTTAAAGCATTCATGTCTTTTGATGTTTGAGCTAATAAATGGTAGGTCTGAAATCTCTAGATCCTTGCATAGTGCCTGTTCAACATCTAGCCAGGGCTCATCTAAGAAGGTATGTTTTGACCATTCTGAGATGAACTGAAGCCTGTTGGCTAAGAAGTATTGGTGAAAATTAGGCAGATCTAATCCTCCTCTATCCTTGGTTCTTTGTAGCGTTCTTAAGCTGATACGCGGGGGTTTATCTTTCCAAAGGAATTTGGAAATATATGAATCCAGAGATCTGAACCAATCCTGTGATGGTTTGTTAGGGATCATCAAAAATAAGTAATTTATTTTTGGCAAGATCATCATTTTTATAGTGGCGACCCTTCCCATGAGTGATATGGGTAAAGATTTCCATCTAGTCAGATCGCTTTCTACTTTCTTTAGAAGTGGGATGTGGTTTAATTTAGTTAAGTCTGAAAGCTTAGGAGAAACATTAATACCTAAATATTTAATATTTCCGGATTGCAGTGGGGCAGAGGAAGAATTATGGAAGGAGCAGTTAATGGGGAGAACTGTAGATTTTGACCAGTTAATTGAATAATCTGAAACTCTTGAAAACCAGTTTATTAGAGTAATTACCTCAGAGAGGTTGGTTTGTGTGTTTTGCAGAAAAAGCAACACATCATCCGCATAGAGACTGATTTTATGTTCTGTGTTCTTACATTTTATGCCCTTAACTGTTGTAGCTTGTCTAAATGCTGCTGCTAGAGGTTCGATAAAAATTGCAAAAAGTGAAGGGGAGAGTGGGCATCCCTGTCTGGTGCCCCTCAGGAGACAGAAGCTGGAGGATGTCTGGTCATTTGTTCTGATACGAGCCGTTGGGGAATTGTATAATATTCTTATCCAGTTTATGAAAGAGTTTCCAAAACCAAATTTGTGTAAAGTTGCGAATAAAAATTTCCAGTTAACTCTGTCAAATGCTTTTTCTGCATCTAGAGATAATATTATGGTTTCGATGTTTTTATTGTATGAGTAGTCTATTAAATTAAGTAATCTACGTGTGTTTGTTGATGAGTGCCGACCTTTTATGAAACCAGTTTGGTCAGGATGAATTAAGAGGGGGGTTATTTTCTCTAATCTCTTTGAGAGAGCTTTGCAGATTATTTTAAGGTCTACATTTATAAGGGATATTGGACGATAGCTTGAGGGATATACAGGGTCTTTGCCTGGTTTTAGCAGGAGACTAATGTTGGCAGAATTCATATTTGGTGGTAGTCTGCCATTTTCCTCAATTTCCTGCAACATTCCGTGGAATACTGGTGCCAGAATTGTCCAGAATTCTTTGTAGAATTCTGCAGGGAAGCCGTCTGGACCTGGAGCCTTATTATTGGGCATACTTATCAGGGCTTCCTGGAGTTCACTTGGCGTCAGTGGCGAATCCAGTTCCATTGCTTGACTGTCTAGTAATTTTGGAAGAGTTACGTTGTCAAGAAACAGATCAATTTCATTTTTAGATGGGTTTATTTGTGGTGAGTATGAAGTTTCATAGAAATCCCTAAAAATGTTGTTTATTCTTCCAGGGTCGTATATTGTGTTCCCCGATAAATCTTTAGCAGCACATATAGTTGTTTTTTCTTTATTTATTTTTAACTGGTTAGCTAGAAATCGACCTGATTTGTTACTGTGTTCAAAATTCTGCAAGCGTAGTCTTTGTATAAGGAATTGTGTTTTTTTATTAATAGTTTCATTTAATTCTAGTTTTGTCTTGCATATTTTGTTCAATGTTTCCTGATCTTGGTCGCACGCGTAGGCTTCTTCTAGTGATTTGATGGTTTTTTCTAATTCCTGAATATTTTTGTTTTCTTCTTTCTTTTTATGTGATGAGAAAGAAATTATTTTACCTCTCATCACAGCTTTCCCTGCTTCCCATAGAACAGAAGCAGATATTCCGGGAGTGTCATTAAAGTCTAAATATGAAGTCCACTCTTTTTTAAAATATTTAATAAAGTCTTCATCTTTAAGCAATGATGTATTAAATCTCCAGTTTTTACTTGGCGTAGTATTATTCTTGTGCATTAGTGTTAAAGATACAGGAGCATGATCGCTGACAGCTATAGGATGAATCTCAGTGTCTGAAATGTCGCTCAGCAGTGAGCTGCCGACCAAAAAATAATCCAGACGAGAGTAAGAGTGATGAACATGCGAGAAAAAAGTCGCTCATATACTGTTTGATTATATTTGTGGATTGCCAATTGCGCTGAGTTCCTGTTGTGTTGAGCCTATCCATGTCTTCATTTAGTCCAAGGTTGAGGTCACCGCCAAGAATGAGTGTGCAATCGAGGTGTTTAGAGAGTGCACTAAAAAATCCGTGGAAGAATGAGGGTTCATCAACATTTGATTGATTGATTGATTGAATCTTTATTTTGAACATGTTGAAAAAGTATAAAAAAAAAAAATAGAATTAAAAGAGACAAATGAACAAAGCAAACAAAAGGAAAACGAGCAACCACAACTCCAAATAACGTCCATGTTCAAAAAGGAGCAGGAAGAAGCATAAGCTTATTTAATCCCACCCCTTTTCCACTATCTAGTATCAATAGACTACAGAAATACCTCCTTGTAATTACATTATATGTTATGTGTAATTTTTTTTTTTTAATATATACACATATATGTTTCTATCTATCCATACCTACGTATATACACACATACGCACATATACACATTTTCAATAACCCCATTAACACCTGAAGGATACACAACCTACAATTTTATATATATTTAATATATATATATATATATATATATATATATATATATATACACACATACATACACACACATACACATATATATATATATATATATATATATACATACATACATACATATACACATACATATATACCCATACCAACAAACCCGTGCATGCGCACACACATGAAAATATTAGACAAGAACACCCTATCAAATCTCTACCTTTTCCCTGTACCCTGTAAAAACCATATCCTTAAACCGCTTTTTAAACTGCGCCATGCTTGGACATTGCTTCATATCTTTACTTAGTCTGTTCCACAGCTTCACTCCACACACAGAGATGCAAAAACTTTTTAATGTTGTACGGATACGAGGATGTTTTAAATTTAATTCCCCCCTCAAATTGTATCCCCGTTCCCTTTTAGAAAACATTTTTAGAATATTGTCAGGAAGCAGGTTATTTATTGCTTTATATATAATTTGTGCTGTGAGAAAATGAACCAGATCTGTGAATTTTAGAATTTTTGATTTTAAGAATAGTGGATTTGTATGATCTCTGTAACCAGTTTTATGGATTATCCTTATGGCCCTTTTTTGTAATATAAAGATTGATGATAGCGAACATTTGTAAGTATTGCCCCAAACCTCTGCACAGTAATTCAAATACGGTGCAATCAGGGAACAATAGAGAATGTGGAGTGATTTGTGGTCCAGAATGTGTTTTACTTTACTCAAGATTGAGACACTTCTTGAAATTTTGTTATGTATATGATTTATATGAGACTTCCAGTTTAATTTATCATCTATAATCACACCAAGAAACTTATGTTCAAGTACTCTTTCAATTTCCACACCATCTACATGAATCTGCACTTGTGCATTTCTAAGGGAATTCCCAAATAAGATAATTTTAGTTTTACTTAGATTTAGCGATAGTTTGTTCCTGTTAAACCATTTTTTAATTTTGCACATTTCTGAAGTAATTGTATCCAGCAGCTCCTTTAGATTCCCCCCAGAACAAAAAATATTTGTGTCATCTGCAAATAATACTAATTTTAATATATCAGATGCCTTACAAATATCATTTATATAAATAATAAATAATTTTGGACCCAGTACAGAGCCTTGTGGAACACCACAAGCAATGTCCAAGCATGATGAGGAATGGACACCCAGCTTCACAAATTGTTTCCGGTCACTTAAATAATTTTTCACCCATTGCAGTACAACCCCCCTAATCCCATACCGTTCCAGTTTATTAATTAATATGTCATGATTGATTGTGTCGAATGCTTTCTTGAGATCCAGAAATACTCCAGCTGCATACTGTTTCTGATCTATAGCATTCGTAATCTCCTCAATTGATTCGATTAATGCCAGAGATGTTGATCTTTTTGATCTGAATCCATATTGACTGTCAGAGAGTAATTTATATTTATCTAAGAATTTGTCTAATCGTTTATTAAACAGGTTTTCTAGGATTTTGGAGAATTGTGGTAGTAAAGAAACAGGCCTGTAATTTGTGAAGTGGCGTCTATCCCCGGTTTTATACAGCGGCACAACTTTAGCTATTTTCATTTTGTTTGGCACTTTTCCCGTCTGAAATGATAAGTTGCAAATATATGTTAGAGGTCCTACAATTCCTTCAATGACCTTTTTGACGATTTTCATGTCAATATCATTACAATCAGTGGATGTTTTATATTTACACATGTGTACAATGTCAATTATTTCTTTTTCCTCCACTGATGTGAGGAACATTGAGTTAGGGTTCCTATCAATCAGGTTTTCACTACATTCTACTGATGGCAGTGACTCAGGAATTTGTTCTGCCAGTTTTGGTCCAATATTTACAAAATAATGATTAAAGCTGTTGACCTTATCAGCAGTGTTTTCCATAATATTGCCATTATCGATAAAGTATTGTGGATAACTTTGTTGTCCAGAATTATTTTTAATGATACCGTTTAAAACATCCCATATTCCTTTCATATTATGTTTATTGTTGTTCAATATTTTACTATAATACTCCTTTCTACATACACGTATAATATTGGTCAACTTATTTTTGTATTTTTTATATTTATTTTCAGCTTCTTTTGTTCTTTGTTTTAGGTATTCCCTATAGAGTGTATTTTTCTTTTTACATGCATTTTGTAAACCCTTAGTGAGCCATGGTCTATCTGAATATTTGTGCTTTCTGTTGTATTTTATTGTTGGACAGTTTTTATCGTACAACTCCATGAATATTCTTAAAAATATGCCATATTTCAATATCAGCTTCTTTGTACACCTTGTCCCAGTCCTGATTTAATAGATCGTTCTTAAATGCAGTCATAGTTTCTTCTGTCCTTACACGTCTGTATCTCAGTTGTTCTTCATGCTGATTTTTCTTATAATTAGTGTCATAAACTGCAAAAACTGGTAGGTGATCACTGATGTCATTAATTAATATTCCGCTCACAATGTTGTTTTCCATATTGTTAGTGAAAATATTGTCAAGTAAGGTGGCACAATGTGGAGTAATTCTGCTAGGCCTGGTTATTTTAGGATGTAAACTCAAACTGTACATAGTGTTTAGGAATTCGTCGGTCATTTTATGCTTTTTTGGATTCAACAGGTCAATATTAAAATCACCACAGATAAACATAACTTTTTGATTTGTTTTAGAGAATATTTCCTCTATGAAGTCATTAAATACTTGAATACTAGAGCCAGGTGTTCTATATATACAGCTAATTATTACATTTTTTTCTTTTTCCTTATAAATTTCAATTGTTATACATTCTAGTAAATTATCAATTACAGTTGTCATACTTTCTACCACCTTGTAGTTTAGGTTTTTATCCACATACACAGCTACTCCCCCTCCACTCTTGTTCCTTCTATTTACAAAATTCACTTCATATCCCTCCAGTCCAAAGTCCATTCCTTTCTCCGCATTGATCCATGTTTCAGAAATGGCAATAATTCCAAATGGATTTGTCAACTCATTTAGATATTCCTTTATATTGTTGAAGTTGGCATACAGACTTCTGCTATTAAAATGGATTATTGATAATTTATTTTCCGTGTTGATGGTGTGCTTAAACTGTTCATCAGTGAAGTAGCAGCAGTTACAGCTGATGTTGTAGAAGAAATTATTTTCCGGGTCTATATCCTTTTCTAAGTCTAGAACATTATGGTCTGTGTATCGAAATGTTCTCAGTTCCAGATTATCATAAAGAGAATTCCAATGAGTCATGTTGATATTGTTGCCGGATGCAGATGAAGTTCTTTTGGACTGTGCCATGTGTTGTGTTGTGTGTCACGTCACATGTGTATTCATACCTCCAGAGTAAGTTGACCTCAGTATTTGTCCAGCTCTTCCATATTTCTGATGACCAACACTTTGGCTTGTTCCGGTGTTCCATTGAGTTTAATGAATACTTTGCAGTTGGTGGTCCATGTATTTTGAATTTTTCCCTGTTTCTTCAAGTAACGTGCTTTCCTGGCAATGTCCGCATTTCTTTTTATCAGATGTTCGTTCATGAAGACATCGGATCCTTTCAGTTTCCTTCCTTGTTTTAACAGTGCTGTTTTCTGTTTTCTGTTTGCAAATCTCACAATGATGGCTGGTTTGTTACTGTCATTGGACCATATATACTTACAATACATAGTTTTTTGTTCAATATTGATAGTTTAATAATTAGAAATCTACCCTCTGGATCTATAACTGTATCGAGTACTGTAAAATTAACATTTTTATGTATTAAAATTGCTACTCCCCGTTGTCTAGAATTATAACAGGCTGCAAACACGTTAGGGAACTCAGGTGTTTTAAGTTTGTTTAAACCTGTGACAGGTCTGTGAGTTTCTTGTAATAAAACAACATCTGCCTGTAGTTTTTTAAGCTGGTTAAATATCTTTAACCTCTTTCCTCTGGTGCCAGCTCCATTTACATTCCATGTGACAAACCTCAGCATGCCCATAATTGTGTGTGTATGTCTAATGATGTACGCTGGGTGTTTCGTTTAGACAGGTGGAGAGCGGGGGGGGCTAGGAGGAGGAGTTGGCCGTCCGACTGCGGTCTGGAGTGTGGGGCCTCCCTGCTGCTGCGGAGTCGGGGCGGTCTGCCTCCCCCCACCGCAGGGAAAAGGGTAACACCACCTGGGTCTGGGTGCAGTTCCCCCCTCCAGGGGCAAGGGTACCTAGACCCGGTTCGCAGAGTACGTTTGGGGAGTGTGATCGTGTGTACAGCGTCTCTTTATGTCTGTCTCCACGTTGGTTGAGTGTGGAGTAAGTGCATATGAGAGCATGAGGGTGGGAATGGATGTTTGTATCTGTGTGTGCCTGTATTTCTGTGTCTATATGTCAGGTTGGGTGTCAGGCGCCACCTCTCTGGGGACACCTTAGCCCCTCCAAGGTTTGGAGGCCTATCTCCCCCTACCACCACTTCCCCTGCCAGTGGCGGACTCCCTCAGACATCGGTGCGTTGGTGGTTCTTTGTGTCCGGGGGTGGGCGCCCAGGTACACACCAGCTCACTCCTTGGCAGCCGCTTATCGGGGCCTGGAGCCTGGGGCTCGCTCGGGCCACTTCGGAGGTGGGGTGCCCCCGGCCTCTCGGCCTGGGGCTCGGTCACTCAGGCACGGCTGGCTGCCGGCGGAGCTCACGGGCGCGTCACTGCAACTCCCCCTGGCTTCTGCTCCGCGGCTGCTGGGTGAGCCCTCATCTGGGACTCTCCTCAGCTCTTTCTGGGACAGTGGCGCGGCTGCCCCTCTGTTGGTCTTCCTTGGTCTCTTGTGTTCTGGGGGCCTCTGGATGTCTGGAGTTTTGATCTCCTCCATACCTGCTTCATGCCCTGGAGGACGGGGCTGTGGCCCCCCCACACCCTCTAGCAGATCATTACATGAAGGAACCTTTTAAAAAACAAAAAACAAGCACGTCCATGCTCACAGGTGTACACACGGGTGATCACACCCACAAACTACACCCTTTTTGGCTCCTACCTCAAAGCACACTGTGTTCTGTTGATCTTATGTGCTGCACAATAATGTTTAATATTTAGTATTTACTGTCATATTCCCATATATCATTGTGATGTTGTTTATTCTATTACTCTTGTTCTCTTCTGCTTGTTTTCTTTTTTCTTTCTCAGCAGGTGATCCAGGTGATTGATATATGCATTTTTTTTCTTTTTTTCTTCTTTTTTTTCTTTTTCTGCTCATTCTGTTGGTTTTTGGTTTTTGCCCTTCTCCCCCATCCCTCTTCTCTTTCCCTCTTTCTTTCTCCCCTTCTTTCCCCCAGTCAAGTCTGTCCCGTATTCAGTAAGTGAAAATAAAATAAACAATAAAAGGTGAATCAAATGGACCATTACGGCAAGGCTGGGATGGTCAATTTGGTAAAGTAAATACCACCCGTTAGGCATCTTTCTTTGCCTTTAGACAACAATTCTGATGGCAAAAGAGCCAAACGGGACAGGCAAAAAAAAAAAAAAAAGAGAATGTGGAAACATCCCTTGTTTGTAAATAGAAAGAGAGAGAGAGAAAAAAAAAGTGTAGTGAGAGGCTCCATAAGTCTGACTATGTGTGTGAATATTCACTAATATGAACAAGCGTGGCTTGTGTTATGTGTCCTGCAAGTCTGTGCGTGCTGTGAGGCTGTTGTGAATGTGCTGCCGTTGAGCGGATGTGTTTGCGTGATTGTGGTGTGAAAATATGGAGAAATAGAGGGTGTTGTTTGTAGGTGAGTGGGGAAGTAGGTGATCACAGCAGTGAAAGACAAGAGAAAGAAAGAAACCACATGAACTGTGAGCAAAAACAAAAAAAAAAGAAACGAAACGGAAACATTCCAATTAAAGTAATGACGGAGGGTGACGGCGTTATATCTGCTATGACATCATATTGATATTACTAGGTTAAACCCATGTTAAAGGAGAAAGTGTGAATGAATAAGAAAAGAGTGTAGCGGGTTCTTATCTGGAGTGCAGTCAATATAACCACGGTGTGGTGCCGGGGTCGCGGTAGAGCTGTCCGTCCACGTAGAGCCGGTCCACGGCGATGACAGCACGGGAGCCTTTCTGGATGAAGCTACGTCGAACTGGGAACAGGACCTTGCGTCGTTCCAGGATCTCTTTGGGGAACTGGTCGTTCACGCTGAAGTCCGTTCCTTTCAGCTCTCTGCCGCGACTCTTCACCTGTTCCTTCTGTTTGAATTGACCGAATTTGGCCACAATAGGCCATGGTCTCCCGGTCCGCAACCTCACGCCCCCCAAGCGATGTACTCTATCGAAGTCGATGTTCTTTACGGTGTCCTCCGGCAGCTTCAGGTGGATTTTGATGAAGCT
Organism: Rhamphochromis longiceps; assembly: GCF_057381845.1. Lineage (NCBI taxonomy): Eukaryota > Metazoa > Chordata > Actinopteri > Cichliformes > Cichlidae > Rhamphochromis > Rhamphochromis longiceps. The sequence goes on from NC_140565.1 coordinate 2,372,699, forward strand.
TTTCACCGTTGCCTCCGCGTCCTCTCCGGCAGATTCTGGAATACCAGAAAAAACAAGATTATCTCTCATGCTACGGGCTTGTAGATCGATAACGGACTCTTTTATTTTTTTATTTTCAATGTTTAGCTGGGTCACATTATCGGTGAGAGATTTGACCGACTCCCGTAGCGTGGTATTTTCAGCGGCAAGCATTTCCACCTGCTGCTGGCTGAATTCCAGGGATTCTCTCAGAGATTTAAATTCCCGGTGTAAAATCTCCACCAGGGACAGCCTCGCGTCGAAACTGGACAATCGCTTGTCGATTGACTCCAGGATGTCTGCGATGTCTTTGCCGGCAGGCGATGTTGTACCGGGGGAGTCTGCCGGGCGACATCTCTTCGATGACGGCGTCTCAATTTTGGCCGGGGAGGATGCACTCTGGGCCTTCTTCATTACTAAATCTTGAAAACAGTGGTCGATGTATTCTTGGAGAGCGTCTAAACTCTCCCCGTTGTCCTCCAGAGTGTTGGAGATGATAGAACAGATGTTGTCAGTTATATGACAATTGATTAGTATATTTGGTAATACTGAAGCTTGAAAAACCTTTGTTAATCTCTATGCTACCATTTGCTTTTTTTCCACCAATTCTCCGGCGTCTGACGTCACCTACAACATGGGTCGCTTACCTTACTTGTCACTTCCGTCACTTACCGTCCTCCTCCTAATTACTAACATTTTGCACAAGTGTTAACGGCATGTTGGTGTGCTGGTGATCCTCCTCAACTGGCTGGTACTTTTTGAAGGCCTTGACAAAACTGAGTCATTGTCCATGACAGTTGATGGTATTTTGCGGAATATGTCGTAGCATGAGTGAATGTCGTCCAACTCAACAGCAATATTGTCATGAGTATAACAACTTCTGCATGCCAGTGCTGCTTTCCCATGTTTCATGGTGTGTGGATTTATCCAGTGTACCATTACACAAGATAGCTTTTATTACGTTCAGTCCAGATGTCTGCTGTCGTAGAGACATAGTCTACTCCTCAAATGTCTTTCTGAGCTCGAATTTAATTTTAGCATAATTACTGTCTATGTATTTGGAAATAGTCTATCTACATGGCAGGCCTACTCCTCCTCTTGCTGGTATCTTGGCAATAAGAGACTTGAAAGAATCTGACTCGTGTGTTGATAATGGCGGCATGTTCCAGTAACTGAAAATTTTTAATGCCATTATTCTCATCACAGCCGATATCACTCTCAGGGACCTTCCTTTCTTAATGTGTTCAATGCTTTTTTTCCCCGTGCCACATTTCATTATTACACATAATTTATGGACATCTATAGTTTAATTTCTTTGCATGTGTGGATTGGATGGGTTGTTACCGACACCTGGTGGGAATTCCATGTCAGAAGCATCTGTTTTAGAAACTGCATTAAGTGTGGTGAGAATGACATTTCAGAATGACAATGAGAATGACAGTCCACATGCCTTCTGTTGACTTCCATATATAAACCAGGGTTTGCCTCCTTTCCTGTCCGAAAAGCTACAGACGTTGGTAAAAGAAGAGCAACATACTGTAGATGATTGCATAGGAAAGCTAAAGAACTCATCAAAGCAGACTATTTCCTTAGGGATCTACTCTAACAGAATTGTTCTTTTTATATAGACATCTTTATATAGAATCTGTTTAGTTACCCTGTTAGTGTTTGTCAAGTCTTCCGTCGTGATGATGAAAAGACTTTGTCTCTGTGGGTCAAAGACTTTGAATAAAATGCACACACGCCCATTACATGCAGCCACACATAACATGTGCGCTGCATTTGACATTTTCATTTAATTAGCAGTTACCATGCAACTAAACACAGCTCCCAACCACTCTGGCAGGAAACAGTAGCCTGATTATAAGCTTCATTGTGAGTCACACATAAAACACATTTTCATTCAACGTAGTGATCACAAATAAAAGTCATCAGATGATAAAACAAATAGAGCACGGTGTGTATTATGGCATCCAAAGAGTTATGGTTTCATCTGACCACACCGCATTCTCCCAGTAAATCACGAGCCTGTTTAAACGTTGTTCAGTAAACTTTAAATGTGCTGTCTTTGCCTATTTCTGGTTTTATTAGATCGATGCAGTGAAAAGTGACAGGAAAGTGGAGGCAGGATTAAAGAAACGTTGTCCCCGCCCCGGTCCCCAAAGACAGACCCAATAGCTAATATGCTGTTAAAGGTACGTGAAAGCATTAACTCCAAAATAATTGCTGGTCAAAATAATAAACAAAAAAAGCTGTTCCAAAAAAGTGCTACCTGCATGAAACAAAACCAAACACAAACACTATTTCTAACTCCCAATTTTAATAAACAAGAGAAACTGTATGAAAAATGATCACCCTTTCTGCTTCAGTGCTTATTTACACAGGGACAAGAGTATTTACAACACTGTATACAAAACCTAATGGTTCTCATAAGATGCACACAAAACTGAGTGTTTGGATGCTGAGGACAGGTCTGCTTCTGCTGCCAACTGCTGCCAGGAGAACAACTGCTAGAGACAGGGTTTTTAAAATTGCCAGTTGGTAGTGGGCACCAATCAGCAGCTGCCAGGTCAACGCCAGCCCAAGACAGCTCCCCAATCAGAAGGAGGCCCTGCAGAGACACTTAAAGACACAATCCAGACACATTGATCCAAAATGTGGCCAGGGACTTAACACGTGCGCATACAGGCCATGGCGGTTGAGTTCATTACCTATTCTTTTCTTTGAAAAAGTTGTAGGACTGCTTTCTAATTACAGAAAGCAGATTTGTCAGCTGCTTATCATTTTCCTTTCAAGCACATTCCAAAGATGCTCTGCTTGACTCAGATCAGGTGACTGTGGGTGCAATTGGAGTACAGCGTTTTTCCAATCATCTTTTGTCCAATTTTGGTCCAAAATGTAGCCTCAGTTTCCTGTTCTTAGCTGACAGTGTAGTTTTATGTTGCTCTAGCCCACCTCTGCTATGTTATATGTTTTGTGTGTTCATTGATGATTTTCTAAATAACCTTTTTGTAGTTGATTGAGTTTCTTTTTCCTTCTTATCAGCCAAACATAATACTTCTGACTAATGACTATGTTTGTTGAAAAAAAGCGAAATAGCTGTCTTCCTTCTCTCACCCCAACCGGTCGCAGCAGATGGCCGCACCTCTCTGAGCCTGGTTCTGCCGGAGGTTTCTTCCTGTTAAAAGGGAGTTTTTCCTTCCCACTGTTGCCAAAGTGCTTGCTCATAGGTGGTCATATGATTGTTGGGTTTTTCTCTGTATCTATGAAGCGCCTTGAGGCGACTTATGTTGTGATTTCGCGCTATATGAATAAAATTGAATTGTGCTAACCACGGTGGCACGGTGGTTAGCACTGTTGCCTCACAGCAAGAAGGTCCTGAGTTCAATTCCACCATCAGGCCGGGGTCTTTCTGTGTGGAGTTTGCATGTTCTCCCTGTGTTTGCATGGGTTCTCTCTGGGTACTCCGGCTTCCTCCCACCGTCCAAAGACATGCAGCTTGTGGGGATAGGTTAATTGGATAATACAAATTGCCACTAGGTGTGAATGTGTGAATGTGAGTGTGAATGGTTGTCTGTCCTTGTGTGTTGGCCCTGTGACAGACTGGCGACCTGTCCAGGGTGTACCCTGCCTCTCGCCCTATGACAGCTGGGACAGGCTCCAGCGCCCCCCGCGACCCTGAAAAGGATAAGCGGAAGCGAATGGATGGATGAATTGAATTGAATTGAATTGAATGAGCAAGAAAGTGCAGGAGGGGCAGGTGAAGTAGCCATGGTGCTAACGAGTCGGCTACGAGCTAAGCTAAGCTAGCGAAACAGTACAGAGACAGTGAGTGAATACTTTGGCTATAAATTGGGTAGTGAGTACACAGAAAGTGTGCTTCGGATGAAGCACGTGAAGATTATACTATGAAAAAGAATGTATTTAAAAGTTGTTAATTTAAATTGCTAAGCAAATAAGCTACTCAGAAACACCACTGTGTTTGAGCAGGAACAGGAAGTGGTACTCTACCGCAGAGCGCGCGAACACCAAGTGCCAGGCTGGTCGGCAAACTGAAGTGGGTCCAGTAATGAGCTTCCCAGGGGCCGAAGCTGAGCTAGGACCAGCCGCTCCAGGGTCTTCATCAGGTGCGATGTCAAAGCCTTCGATCTGTAGCTGTTGATGTCCTTGGGACGTCTTTGGCATTGGTGTTCAGAGCTGTGGGACTCTCCCCAGCCTTAGGCTCAGGTTGAAGATGTGCGCATTCACCCCACACAGTTGACAGGACAACCCTTGAGCTGATGCCATCTGGACCTGCTGCCTTCCTGGTTCTGATCCTCCTCGGTTCCCTCCAAACCTGGATGGTTGAGAGAGACAGGCTGGAGTCGTGTGTTGGTTGTGTGCTGGATGCTGTGGTTGGGTGTGAGGAGTAGTGAGCAGAGGAGGTGTGTAGTGGCTGAGGTGTCAGAGGTGGAACAGCAGCAGTGGGGGTGGATGAGTCTGCAGCCGATGTTGAAGACTGCCTTCTGGATGAATCAATCTGTTGAAGAAGTGAAAAGATAGGAAGTCCATAAAAATACTGTGATTATGCCAAGATTCTATTTCAATTCAATTCAATTCAATTTTATTTACATAGCACCAAATCACAACAACAGTCGCCTCAAGGTGCTTTATATTGTACAGTAGATTGTACAATAATAGATACAGAGAAAAACCCAACAATCATATGACCCCCTATGAGCAAGCACTTTGGCGACAGTGGGAAGGAAAAACTCCCTTTTAACAGGAAGAAACCTCCGGCAGAACCAGGCACATGCTGTGGAAGAGAGACAGAGATTGATAACATGTATGATTCAATGCAGAGAGGTCTATTAACACATAGTGAGTGAGAATGGTGACTGGAAAGGAAAAACTCAATGCATCATGGGAATCCCCCGGCAGCCTACGTCTATTGCAGCATAACTAAGGGAGGATTCAGGGTCACCTGGTCCAGCCCTAACTATATGCTTTAGCAAAAAGGAAAGTTTGAAGCCTAATCTTGAAAGTACTCTAGGAACAACAAGTAGGCCTGCAGAGCAAGAGCGAAGTGCTCTAATAGGGTGATATGGTACTACAAGGTCATTAAGATAAGATGGGGCCTGATTATTTTAGACCTTGTATGTGAGGAGCAGGATTTTGAATTCAATTCTGGATTTAACAGCGAGCTGATGAAGAGAAGCCAATACAGGAGAAATCTGCTCTCTCTTTCTAGTCCCTGTCAGTACTCTTGCTGCAGCATTTTTGATTAACTGAAGGCTTTTCGGGGAGGTTTTAGGACATCCTGATAATAATGAATTACAGTCGTCCAGCCTGGAAGTAATAACATGAACTAGTTTTTCAGCGTCACTCTGAGACAGGATATTTCTAATTTCACTGTTAGTGCTGCTCGCAAAGTAGCTTCAAATTGTTATAATTATGTAAGTTTCTTTCTGAAAAAATGGACATCAAAGTCATATTTGCAGTTTCAGCTCCAGTCAGGGCAACGGCGTAGATTTGGCATGGACAGAAGGGACATGTCCCCACCAATATCCAGCGATTACTGAATTGTCCCCACCAATAATTTGATCTCTTTGAGTAAAGAAAAACAAACCCGATAGAAAGGTGAAAAAAAAACCGATCTGTCAACGTCTCATTCACCCAGCGGTGCAGAAAGAGTTAAATTACGGTCTCTACCGGAGTCCAACCTCATGTGACAAAAATGGCCAATGTGATTGGCTGTGACTTTCAGGGAGCTCTATCTAGTTTTAGCAGCAGCAACCCTGTGCTGCAACGACCTGCAAGGAGGAGAGGAGGATGGCTGCAAAAAGGAAGAACCTGGATATAAGAAAGTATTTTTCAAAGAGACCTGTAAGTTACTTAAAGTCAACTTTACTCGTAAAATGTGTACGTCATAATAACATTGCAGGCTATGCTAGGCTTTGGCCTAGCATAGCCTGCATAGCCCACGTCAGTCTAAAATTAACGTTAACCATGAATAACGTGTTTTGGAAACTAACTGCACAACAGGCAGCACTGTTAGTTCTCTCAGTCTCAGAGCAGCATTTCTAATTTTGATTGTCAGAGAAAACGGCAGCTTTGAGCAGCCAGGATATTAGTTTACAGAGGCCGTTAGAATTATATGTCTAACATTAAAATGTTGGTGACACAATAATTTCATTCTAATGGCACTGACATATTCATAGGGTTAATTTTTGAGACAAAATATCGTGAGGTAGTCATGATTTTGCAAATATTCCACCTTGTAGTGCAGTTTGCACAAATTGTTTTAAAAATGCATTTACCCTACAAACATTACTGACGAGTCAAGATCTGCACAAAGTGACAGAAACACTGAAGCAGCTCCACATTTTATTCTTATTGTCATGTATTTCCTATTTGTCAGGTGACAGAAGAACCAACACAAAGCTCAGAGAGTGATGGTGACACAAGATCACAGGTGGAATTGGATGATGACTTGGTGGTTCATTACTGTATTTGAAGCACATGTGTGACTGCATGTATGTGGAGTATCTCACTGTTATTCATCAGGTGACAGAGGCAGCTCTGCCATGTTGTAGCTCGGACAGAGGTGAAGAGGCGAGGTCACAGGTGACTGACTGATGGTTTGGTGCTATAGATTAACTAGTATTTATTATCATGACAATTGGTTAGGCTGCTGATGTAAATTGATTCATTAGTGTACATTTGACAAAGAATCTGAATTGACATGTCTCACTTTTTTTATGGCAGGAATCAATGTGTCATTTTATCAGTTGGCAATATGTCCTAGTGCAGTCAGAGGGAAGAGCCAGGGCCAAAGGCACATCAAGCACACAATAATAATTTTGTAGTAATCTTAGATGAGTAGTTTTATGGACAAAAACCACCAGGTCATTCAGTGTTCCCTTAGTGCTAAATGTATAACAGATGTGGATGTACTATAACTGAAGTAATGTTGTTAAGTCCTTAAAGTCATATTCTTTTATTGTCATGACTCTATTTGAAGCTATTTTTATTTTTGTATGTTACCTGATTTATGTGGAATATGGCTGAAGTAAACTAAAGCCTAAAATACTTAATCATTTGTTTAATAATAATTTAACATTATATAATTCACATATAAAACTATGAATTGTAATTTTAAATGGTTTAAAAGCATGTAGAATACGATATGTAGGCAAGTATATTTTTCCTTTTTTATCAAGAAGCAAAGACAAAAAGGAAGGAAAAACAAAGAAACAGTTCGGTGGTTGAATCATCCGTCCCCACCAATGCCGAAACCAAATCTACGCCCTTGAGTCAGGGTGTAACCAAGCATAAATACCGAAAGGTAAATAGCTCACCTTACTATGCCAATAGTAACTCTAAATATATCCAGACTCCAGTTCTGCTCCAATAGCCAGATAAGTGATTGATTCTCTTTTCTGTTTCTCTGTCTCCTACAGTCTCCTCCAATCTCTCCTGCTCACAGTACAGTACTGAACAGTTAACGCAATAATAAAGGTATGATTCATTTTTCCTAAAAGATGTTATACTTTACATTGTGAATGCGCTGGAAATCTATGGCTCTTCCATCCATTTAGGCAATAAACAGAACTACAGAATAAAGAGAAGACTAGGTCAAAGAAATTCTGCTTGGACTATAGCAATGAAGCTTTACTGACCACACCAATTTCTTTGCTTTAAGGATACAGAATATAGAAACATTTTCAGCAGGGAAATAAAAGATGAACAAATCCACAACTCTTATTAAAATGAAATAAAGTTAATGCCCAAATGCTGCAAAGAATTATCCTTGCCTGAGAATCTGATTCAACATTTCCCTCTAATATGGTAGTTATATCGAATATCACATGAAGCACTCTCAATTGAAATCTTCCTTATGTGGACAATAATGACTTTCCTCCTTAAATCCAATTTAAGAGCCTCTAATGGCTCCATAATGTTTCCCACATGGCAAATTAACAGCTTTGCATGAGGCTGTGGCACAGAAAAGAGACACTTTTACTCATTTTTTAAACTCAGCGATTTGCCTTTTCTCCACAGGAAAAAAAGAAAAACACATGAGGGAGGCTAACATATCTAAGAAAAAAACATGTGCAATTATTATTAATATCACTCCACACTCTAGGGTTTATGACACATTGCTTAAATATTAGCTTTTACAGGCAATATTGTGTGCTATAGTGCATTAACGTCATGGAGGCAAAAAGTCTTGATCCGAAAGATCCTATGTGTTTTTGATGTGTTTTTTATTCTCTTTTCAACAGTGCGTAATATTACAATCATATGTGACTCTTCTCTGGAGCACTTTCATCTTTATGGCAAGTGAAATGACTGATCATATCAGTTCATACTGATTTCTATCACACTCAATAACAGAGGGAAGCAGTAAGTCCAGCATTACTGTGTTATCAGGCTTCACACCCATTCTGTGCTTTCATTTCTGCAAGGCATCACTCTGTACTGCTCAGGAGGTGGACTTTTAATGCTAAAAACACCAGAGAAGGTGAAAGGTTGCCTTGTACCAACAGTTTTGCTAAACATTGCAATATCTACAGTGCTTGGAAGGTTATTTTTAAAATGTATTCCACTACAGATTACAGAATACATGCCCCAAGATGTATTTGTAACGTAATACGTTACGTTACTCAATCAGAGTAATGTATTCTGAATACTTTGGATTACTTAATATATTATCATGCTTTTTACAACTACATGAATGTTCTATTGCTATGTGATTTATTACTATTACTTAAGGATACTCGCCATACCAACACCAACTAGATTTAAATCTTGATATAAATGAGTAACAGTAGGTGGACATTAGGTAAGGCTGCACTTTTTGCAGCGATCTCGTATAGAAAACTATTCTGTGTGTATATAAAACAGGTCCGCGGCCCCGAACCTTAGTAAAGGGACCTCTGGCTAATATGTCGGGTTTGTGTCGGGCTCATAGCTGAAAACTAGCTTTACTTTGTTGTCTGGGTCGACTTTGCAAGCGAGAGACAGAGAGAGGCGTTGAAAGGCTGCTGCAACAGAACTTATTGTTTTGGAGGAGAACACGGTGTACAGTCGAGTCTTAATAGCTTACTTACAACTGGGCTCGTCAGGCACTCTTTTTGGGTGCAGTGGTTATTATTATATTTACATGCTTCCAGCTCCCGTTTCTGCTCCGTGACAACTCGTACTTTTCCACTCTCCTTTTTTCCCCTCCCTCGCGCTCACAGACACATAATGGGTATGGCAGTCCATTCTCCCTGCAGCACGGACTACAGTGTGTCCATCCTGTCCTGGGGCCTCCTCCCAGTGGGAGGTGGAACACCTCAACCAGGAGGCGCTCAGGAGGTATCCTTGTCAGATCGCTGAACCACCTCAACTGGCTCCGTTCAATGTGAAGAAGCAGCGGCTCTACTCTGAGCCCCTCTCAGATGACTGAACTACTCACCCTATCTCTCGTTCGCAGCCAAATGTGAAGCAGTGGGAATGAGAATCAGCACCTCCAAATCTGAGGCGGTGGTCTTTGGCCGTAAAAGGGTGGAGTGCCCACTTCAGGTTGGGAACGAGTTCCTGCCCCAAGTGGAGGATTTTAGGTATATCGGGGTCTTTTTCATTGTCTATTGTTGTGAAGAGGGAGCTGCGTGTAAAAGCAAAGCCCTCAATTTACTGGTCGATCTACGTTCCTACCCTTACCTATGGTCACGAGCTGTGGGTAGTGACCGAAAGAACAACAACGTGGATACAAGCGGCGGAAATCGGCTTCCTCCAAAAGGTGGCCATGTGTGTGTGGACTCAAGTGCAGACACAGATGAAGGCAAAACTGACGTGGATACAGTGTTTTATTTACAGTGACTTATTTGATAACAACAAACAGTAATTTTGCAAGAAATTCAGAAAGCTATGAACTATGAACTGTGAGCTAGAAAATTATGAACTATGAGACAAAACTTTGTAACGTGAAACCTAAACTGTGAGCTATAGCTAGTGTCATAATCGGACTGTCCTCCCCGGACAACCTGCCTGTTATATGTGTGTGTGTTTCTCTCCCTTTTCCGACCTGCTCATCTGTGCATTTGTTTATGGAAGTTCGTGCTTTCCGGAAAAGAATCAGCCAGGCGGCCTCCAACCCAGAAGCAACCCTGCATGAAGCTGGATCACCCGCACTTAATTTTTCTGCCAGCTACCTCTAAGCTTCCTTCAGCTTGGGTAGAAGTATTTAACGGTGTGGTCCGGCGACAGTCAGCGCTGGATTATTACTCTAAGCCAGTAGTGTCAATGAGCTCTGTGTTGCAGTAAGGTTGTCGGCTAGGAAGCCTACTCACCTGTCGTGTGTTGTTTTCTGGGACGAAGTGGACAGTTGGGGAGCACAAACACAGTCGCTGGATATCACGGATGGAGTCGCAGCAGGAATTGGGAGAAAAGCACTGTTTGGACTTTACACTTTGCTTATTCTGTGGATTATTGGGCACTGTAAATAAACGCACTGTTTTGCAATGAGAAGAGTTCTGCATTCTGTGTCCTCTCTTTCAGCAAACCATGACAGAATAATCCAGCCAGCCATGGACTCAGCTGACTCTACCCTGCTTCCGGGGGTAAAAGGGAGGGGATCACATTTAATTGGTTATAGCACAGGGTCAGAAATATAAGTCCCAACATGTGTGGTATCCACAGAAACCTCTGAATCTCAGCTAAAATCTCATATAAACTATTTCTACAACCACCAAACACAACGAAAACAAGCCATGATTAAAATAACAGTTACGTAAATGTGCACAAGTTCACTAAACAAACAAAACCAAACCAAAAATTCTTCAGAGTTCATGTAACCGGCTAAAAAAAAAGGCTAGGTATGTTCCAGAGCTATCACTGATTCCAAACACCAAGTTTTACCACGGTCTGACTAAAATTCACTGAAAGAGCCGCAAAAGAAAACCACAAAAACACATACAGGCGCAAATGCGCAAAGACAGAAATTGGCTTACTGTCCCGATTTCCCCTTTTATTTTCACTGGTAGCCGGTAGCCTCATGATTATCAGCAGTTACCACGGCTAACTAGCTGCATCAGAGCCATCAACAACTTCCATTTTAGACCTACCTACAGACACATGACTGGACAGATGCCACATGCAGTAAATTTGGTCCCACCTGGGGTTTGGCCTTGTAACATCTGATTGGTTGAATTAACGTGAATGTGTCTGTGAAGGTTCTCAGTCATCCAGGTCATCATAGTCTAAGGAGCTTGGAAAGAAAAGCGTCTGGATTTCTGTAAGTTGCTTGAAGACGTTTCACTTCTCACCTCTCCTCTTTGAGATCCCTTCCCAGACGCCTTAACGCCCACTCACATCCTGGGCCATCTGACCTCAGGAAATCACATGATAGGGTGGGGGCTAGGTTTCACAATGAGCTCACTCGAAACCTTGGCTGATTGTAACCTACACCCTTTTTCACACCTTGGCTCATGTGATTAGGTAGAGCAGAGCTTCTCAAAGAGCCACTGCAGGGGGGGGGCGCGGTATGAAAAGGGGAAAAACAAACAAACGCTTGGACACTGCTAGCACGGGGCGGCCACACAAACACAAAGCAGGAGATGAAGCATAGCTGAATATGTTTCCAAACCAATTTCATTCTAAGCCAATGACTAGAAAATATGATGAAGCATGTCTTCCCTTTGGCTTCATCTGCACAAGTGCCAAGGTAGGTCTCCCCTGCATAATTGGTTTTCCCTTCGTCGGGAGCACACGCTGGGCTGTCCAAATCACGGAGAAACAGTATCCCACATTCTTGATTTTTAGTTCACAAACACTTCTTGTAATGACTAACTACTCCTGACATTTTGGAGATGTTAGCTCTTTATACAGTAAAGTTACAGCGGGATCCAAATAATATCAGGCTGATCCTGTCACAGTTTGTTCTCCTGGTTCAAATCCCGGACAAACAGGATCCCACAGATGTTTCCAAACGCCAGATCTGAATGAGGGTGGGGAGGTTAAATTTCGGGTAGCGTTAGGGTTGCCAACTCCCTGAAAAATAAATAAGGGACACCTCGTGGCCAGGGCCGGGCGACCCAGTTGTCTTCACCCTTCCTAGCTCTTTTTTTTGTGTGTGAAATCATTTTTTTAACCATTTGACTTGAAGTTGATTTAAGTAGATATATTCTACTTAAATCATATTCTATTCTTTGTGATATGAACACATGTGAAACAAATGATCATTTAGCCATTTATTTTTAGCTCAAAATGACAACATTAACACAGTAAAACAGGTCTCTTTCTTAAACAGAAGCCTGTCATGCTTAACTTTTGAGAATATAAGTAAATCTTTCTTTAAAAGAACTCTGTCCTGCTTAACTTAAAATAATAGAAAACAATAGAAAGAAAAATATTCTTGTAACTGTGCACATATAGTGCATTTACTACAATTGGCTTCAGTTGAGGTATTATTTCTGCTTTTCTAATGCTAATCAGCTGCTCCTGTTTGTACACTCGCTTGTTCCCATGATTACGCATCTTAATTCATCATCATTATTCATCTATGTATTACTTTTATGTATTAGTCATCTATTTGTTGTAATCATCTATCCTTGCAGTTGTTTATTACACAAAATAAGTTATATTATCACACTTCTGGCCACATAGCCCTGATATTCACTGCACATGCCCATATTAACGTTTTCCAGCCAGGTGTTTTCCTTTTCCCATTCTTCCCTTTCTCTGAGGGGAACAAACATTGCTGCTCTAATGCTGGGCTTACACTGTGTGGTTTTAGGCCCATTTTGAGACGATTTTTGAGTCGTGCGACCGATTTGGTGATCGGACCGATTTTGGCCTTCATCGTGCGTCGTGTAGTATATGTGGGGTAAAGAGAAGTGATTAATACCTCACGACCAGCTCCTGATCATCAATCGCTCGTGAGGGTGTCACCGCAGCTGCTCACACTGCTCACGCGCAAACACGTAAACGTCGGTGAAAAAGATGGAGCAGCACGGCTGTGCAGCGTGTGATCTGGACACAAGCGATGGAGGCACAACTTGTAGAACTTTGGAAAGCTCATCCGAGCCTTTTCGATGTGGCCTCACAAAATTATCACGACCACAACAACCATGAAAATAGTTGGATCTACACTGCTGCTCATTCACAGCTGCCTGATCATGTTTTTCATTAGCAATTTAGCAAAGTTGATGGTGGTGGTGTGTCTGTGTGAGTGAAAGACAGAGAGAGAGAGCGACAGATTTTCTGTTATAACCTTCATTTTATGGAGGCACAGTGTGAGCTCTCAGGTCGCATCAGAGCATCGGGCGGTATAGTGTGAGACCCTGCATCATGACCTATGAACTTCTAACCCCTGCGAGTCAATCGTGCAGTTTGAGCAGGAGCTGAATAACGTGACTGAAAAAAATCGCACAGTGTATGTCCAGCTTTAGGTGTACTGTCGTCCGAGACTTGCACCGCAGTGTCGGCATTTGTTTCCCTGTTGGCCATGCTTCTTGTTGTGGTCATCTGTTGTCTTCCGGTATTTTCTCCGTAAGCGACCTTTCCTCGACCAATGAGATGAGCGGTAATCTGAATTGTCATAAGTGTGCTGTCAGCTCATTGGTCACAAAGCAGGAGAGGGGCTGGGAATTATGTTTTCAAACAAAGTGTTAATTCCATTAAAAGTTATAGACTACTTTTGATTCTCACTGTATTACGGGACAAAGTGCGTCCCTTATTAGCTCAATACGGGACGTGTACTTTTGTTTCTAAATACGGGACGATTCCATTTTTTAAGGGATGGTTGGCAACCCTAGGTAGCGTTGAGGTAGTTGCCATGTTGCAACTAGCTTAGCTTCTGTCTTGCTAGCTTGCGCTGCGCTCAGTGGATCTGCACTCGACAGTGCAGCTTAGGTGGAGTAGTCGAACGCAGATCCACTGAGTGCTCAACCCAGACAGCATCGTCAGAAGAAAAGTTGATAAAATAAATTAAAAATGTTGTATTGTTTGATACATATGCGTACCGAACCGAAAGCACTGTATCAAACAGTTCAATATCGATACGAGTATCGTTGCACCCCTAATATATATACATATAAAAGTATGTTTAGGCCTGTTAATAAATTAAATCCTTTCTGCTCTTTAATACCTAAAAAATTCAACTGCCATGGTGTTCCGTGTGTGCCAGAATTGGACATTTTTGTACAACGTCTAGATACTCATGTATTGACAGTGCTGTAATTTTTCACTGTTTCACTTTAGAAACATAAATCTTTCCACAAATGATATTTATATGTTGGTTACTGAATTTCTGGAATGAAATGTGTAAAAGGGGGGTCCAGGTCAGCCTGTCTCAGTAACTTTGACACAGTAATATCTGCTGCAATATTTACACCTCTGATGAAATTTCACAAGTGTTAGCTTTATGATGCCAATATTGTATACACAGAGTTTGTAATTGCAGAGAAATACTCAATTAATTTTGGGCATTTCATTTTTGAACAGGAAGCTCAAAAATCCTTTGGGGCTTAACAGGTATGTTGGTTTCTACACAAGGAGCTACTGTGGGGCCACAGCAGTCTTCTCCCTCTTTAGACTCGGCTGCAGCCTTTCCACTTCCTCCCTCCTCTGCTCCACCACTTTCCACACCTTTCCACCACTTTCCACCATTCAAGTCTAATTGGTTGGAGTCCGTCGTCTGTCAAAACCTCCTGTTATGGCGTTTCATAAAGAACAAGAATCTAATAAAGCTTTTGTACAGTACTCTGTATAATGACCTTCATCATCTTCCCCGACAATATTCATGCTTTCTTTGCATTCATTTTAAATGTGTGAATCTGTAAAATCTGCATATCATGCCTTATTTGGCTGAAGCTCTAGATCACTGCTATTATTTTATGTTAAATAATAATAATAATAATAATAATAATAATAATAATAATAATAATAATAACATTCATAGTTGATCAATTTAGCTTTTACCTTGCACACCAAAGCTGTCTTCACGATAATTAACCATTCCAGTGATGCTACATGACAACTCAGGCTGAGGCATTAATGGATATGTAGGTTGATGAACACCAGCATATTGGATACCACTAACAGCCCAATATAACATGATGAATTGGGTGAATTGTGAAGGCAAGCCAATTAGATACTCATGCTCAGACAAAATGGATGTTCTGCCTTGTAATGAAAATGAGGGGAAAAAAAACAGGTCTGTGTGTATGTCTGTGTGTAAACAGCTGTTTCAGAGGTGGGGGATGCCCGGAGTGTACAGAGTGAGACAGGATGAAGAGGAGTGGGATGAAAAAACGGGGTGCCAACTGTTAGATGTTAGTGTGAAAGTACTGAGTGAATAGGATATTAAGTGAAAGAAAAAAAGACCTCTGTCCATTGAGTGAATGACAAAAAATGGAACGAAGTAAAACAGTAAATTAGGAAAGAAGGGAAAAGTGTGAATAAAAGATAAGACAATGAAATTAAGTAAAAAGATGACGTGCACTTGGTTGCACCTAAGTCTAATTAACTCTCGAGCGCTAAAATTTAACTCTCCATCCATCCACTTCTCCTTTTTCAGGGTTGCGGGGGGCGCTGGAGCCTATCCCAGCTGTCATAGGGCGAGAGGCGGGGTCCACCCTGGACAGGTCGCCAGTCTGTCGCAGGGCCAACACGCAGGGACAGACAACCATTCACACTCACATTCACACCTAGTGACAATTTGGATTATCCAATTAACCTATCCCCACAAGCTGCATGTCTTTGGACGGTGGGAGGAAGCCGGAGTACCCGGAGAGAACCCACGCAGACACGGGGAGAACATGCAAACTCCACACAGAAAGACCCCGGCCTGATGGTGGAATTGAACTCAGGACCTTCTTGCTGTGCGGCAACAGTTCTAACCACCGTGCCACCGTGCTGCCTTAAAAGCTAACTAATTAGTCTAATAATGTTGTCCCATTACAACCATTTATTAGGCTAACATAACATTGAGCTGGGATACAGGTGACTTTGCTATATATATATATATATATATATATATATATATATATATATATATATATATATATATATATAATATAAATACATTTTCTTAAACACTGCTCCATCTCAGGCACTTTTCGGGAGAGGTCATTTGGGAGGTCAGATCCATGAAATACATAATGAACTTTTGGGATTGACTGATACCCCAGGTACTGCACACTTCATTGGGCTGAGCAGCCCATCCTGCCTCAGAGACTATAGCACCATTGCCACCTGCTGCATATGCTCCACCTAGGTGTTACTGTGAATCATGATGACATTGATGGGTGCACAGAAAGGGGCCGCAGTTCTCTGTCCATGAGGCACTGGAAGGTGGCTGGGGCACCAAACAAAGCAAGTGTGACAAATGAGTACAGCTCATATGGAGTGGAGAAAATTGTTTTTCAGAATAGTATAGAATAGCCACTTTATTGTCACTCAGAACATATATCATGTATTGGGGAATGTCAGCAAATTGCTGTTGCAACTCTGCAATATCTGTTCTCTGGGCCAGTGAGAGATGGTCATCACTGAGGAACAGGGTGGGACAGACTCCCTCCATGCCTTTTAGATTGAGGTTGAGGTGGTAAACCTGTGCTGCTCCTCCTCTGGATGTTCGCATAACCTCATTGTCGACATCTCCCAGTCTCCATGAAGGGTCCTTGCCAGTTGATGGATAATTAGAGGTAAAAGAAGGAAGCTGTTATAGAGCTTGCTCTCAGAAAAAATTAATTTAATGTTATGGAACTGAGTCTCGGACCTTCCTCCTAGTTTTCCTTAAGGGGGTCCAGAACCCTGCAGGGTTTCCTGCTGAAAGGAACAAAATCCTGCAGAGGCCTGGGTTACCTCTCATAATGCAAACAACAGAGGATTCAACCGCTGGACCCATTTGTGTTCATCATCACTAATGAACTTTCACCAATTTGACCTGATCTGTCAGCATCCTGCTGCTGGACATTACGTGCTACTCTTCGTTATGAAATGCACTATTTTGGGATATTGTGTTGTGTAATCTAATAGCACTAACACAAAACAACATCAGCATGCATCCCATATAACCAGCCATGGGGTTATAATGCCATGATACACACGATACCCCCGGTCCCTAATCAATGAAAGTTATGGGTACTTCTGTGCCACGTAAGGGTGAACGAGCAGACCATCAACTCTGATCATATGGTCAAGGCATGGGAAAGCCTATTCCAGCATGACTAATTGATGGTTCAGGGTCACCTGATCAAGCCCTAACCCTAAGTTTTGTCAAAAAGGAAAGGCCAATGTTAAAACTTGATACAGGGTTTGTAACATATCCAAAATGGAAGCTGGTTCTACAGAAGAGGGGCCTGATTGCAGAAGGCTATGACTCCCATTCTTTGTTTCAAAATCTCTAGAAAATACAGGTAAGCCTACTGCAACTGAAGGCTTTTCAGGGAGCTTTCACAGTGACCTGATAATAATGAGTAGCAATAGCTCACCCTAGAAGTAAGAAATATATGAGCTGTTTTTTCAGGATCACTAACTTAACTGATCATTAAGTGTGAACCGCTCCATACAAGAAAGTATTTGGGGGGTTTGCTGGTCTTAACTCTTTAGGTGTTTGTTAACATGTTCTCAGTCGTTCCAGCTGTGGACATCCTAAATCATTCACCCCAAGGTCAGGCCATGCAATAACCATGGATGGATGGATTAGCCTTCAGTTAATCCAAAATGCTGCAGCAAGAGTCCTGACAGGGACTAGAAAGAGAGAGCAGATTTCTCCTGTTTTGGCTTCCTGTTAAATCCAGAATTCAAAATCCTGCTCCTCACATACAAGGTCTTAAATAATCAGGCCCCATCTTATCTTAATGACCTTGTAGTACCATATCACCCTATTAGAGCACTTCGCTCTCACACTGCAGGCCTACTTGTTGTTCCTAGAGTATTTAAAAGTAGAATGGGAGGCAGAGCCTTCAGTTTTCAGGCCCCTCTTCTGTGGAACCAGCTTCCAGTTTGGATTCAGGAGACAGACACTATCTCTACTTTCAAGATTAGGCTTCAAACTTTCCTTTTTGCTAAAGCATATAGTTAGGGCTGGACCAGGTGACCCTGGATCCTCCCTTAGTTAGAGATGAACCGAATCAACTTTATGTGATTTCTGACGTAGTAAAATCCTACAGAAAGCATAGAGGTAGGTGCTTCTGCTAGATGTTTCTTCCTTTTAAAATGGAGTTCCCAGTTTCACCAAAATGCTTACTCATAAGGGGGATCATTATCATAGGGTATTTACCTTACAATATACAGCGCCTTGAGGCAATCATTGTGATTTGGCGCTATATAAATAAAATTGAGTTGCATTGAATTAAACAAACATCTGAAAGAGAGCAAGAATCAAAATGTTTCAGTCTGTCTCACCAATGCATAGCCCACAGCTTCCAATATCAGTATGGAGGAGAGGAAAGCACTCACGTAACGTAGTAAGAACAACAACATCATCATCATTATTCTGGCAGATCAGAAGAGGTGCACCGTGTTTCTAAAACTGAGCCTCTGAAACAAGATCCAGGTAGAAGTTAGGAAGAGGGTGATAGATTGTCTGAAACAATTATAAAAGAACAACGCTATTGACAGACAATTGGCCTCATAGTTTCTGCTTTGGTCCTCAACCTGTTGGTGAGCAGCTCTAAACACCATATTCACAACACTTTAGAGTTTGGTGAGAAGGTGAGAAATGTCTTTATGAAACAATGTTCACATATGATGTTACATCTCTCTTTACTTGTGTTCCACTTACTGAAGCGGTGGAGATTGTTCGTAAGAGATTAGAGGATGACCCCATCCTTCACAAATGGACCTCTCGCAGTGCTCACCAAGTGTGTTTGCTCTTGGAACTGTGTCTTCCTTCCATGTTTCACATACAAGAGCTGGTATTACAGGAAACATGGGTGTACCATTGGTTCCCCAGTTTCACCCATTTTGGACAATTCATACAGAGGGACCAATATATAATGTTCATTTCCAGTTTATATCTTTATTCTTGACTCTGCTGGTCTTGGTTTATATCATTTACCTTTCAAAATAATCATTATTTATCATATCCTCAGTTTATCCTCTGTCTGAGGCAAACTGTTTTAACTCCTCTCGCTTTAAAGTGGACATGGGACACTTATGTGTTCCTGTGGTGGCAGATTTCTTTTCTCATGTATTAATCAAATATTTAATCATATCACATTAGTTATAGTAATACCACTTTCTCACTTTACTATAGTAAGAGCACTCCTGTCACCAGTTTGCATGCATGTGGAATGTTAACACAGTGAGGCCATGGGAGGTAATGGGAGACGTTAAACAGATAGTGGGACTCCTTCTCCTTATCGGGGATGTAAATCTTTAGGTGACGGCCAAGCGGAAAACAAGGTCATAATTCTCTATGTGAGGGAGGAGGTATAGCCCTCCTATGAGAGGGGCCAACATGTAAGAGTTTGTGGATGTTCTTTGTCTGTGTCTCTGTATATAAGATGTAAGGGTGGTGGCCACAATTCAGAGGTGATCCTGGTGATCCACTGGGATGCTCTCTCCACATTGCAATGCGTTTACTAAACCCACTTCAAATCAATCTCACTGGGTGTGTTGCAGGTTATTGTTAGATTTTCCACAACAGAGCCTTGCTCTCAAAAACTCTGTCTGTGAAGCTGGATTTAAGAAATAAGTGCTTAAGATTAAAGTTTTTAAAATATGTTTAGCACCATCTTGTGCCAGTAAAGAATGTAATATTATTGGGTGAGACATGAGCTTAATTTAGCTAACTAGTAACAGAACCAAGAACTAAGGGGAAAACAAGGGGACTTATTACTACAAATTATTTTAAGGGGAACACTTTTAAACTGCCTTTACCTGTAACAATGAGTATTATATTAAGAACAGAGGATATACTCTCCATTTTCACTCTAAGTGATTCCTTGTTGTTTGGCTAGCTGCACTCAAATGGGAAAATCCACCTGTTAGCAGTTCAGTTTTGTAAAGCACTTTATGAATGAGGACAATGTGAAGGAGAGCGTGTTTGAGTCAGGTGACAGGTGGTTCACCTGACCGACAAGCTGGAGTCAGAAATGAATTTTTCCTCATGTGGCCGGTTCCAGCACAATATACAATTTTACAATAAAAGGCCTAGACAATTAAAAAATGCCTTGTGTATGATAACTTTGGCAACCCAGGTTTAATTTTTTTAAACACTTTATATTAGTAACTTAAAACTATCATACAGGCTAGCAGCTAGGCTGTATGTAGGTGTCAGCCCCCTAGTGGCCCCAGAGATGTTACTGCAGGTATGACAGTTGCTGTACTTTTGTTTCAACTCATTCATTTGTATTTAGGTTAGTAATATTTATTTATGAAGTGGGTTTTATTTTCCATGGCAAAATAAAGCTTAATAAGCAAATCAATATAAAGAATGCCCACAATGAGTGTAAGTCATCATTGTGCATTGGAGATTTTCATAGATCACAATTCAGTCCATAGCATTCTTAAGTTTGGAAATCACTGGACGTTCAACAAAATAAGGGCTAACTGGATTTGATTAGGTATCATCTTTTTGCACTTTTTGGGAAAAGTTATCTTATCTGGGCTCAGCACATTTATATTTACAGTACTGGCAGTTGACTGATATATAATTGAGAGTTTTCACATCCCAATAACCTGTGGCACCTAAGCACATCAGAATCACGGACTCCGATCTGCAAACAAAACACGCATTCCTCCAAAGTCGCATACCCACAAATGAGATTCTGTCAATTGCCTACCTTCCACTGAGATATCACCTAAAAATATAGAGTATTTCTATGCCTGTTTTCCACCAAAACAGCACACAACGGCAGAGGAAGAAAGCAGTGCAATAACCTTTACCTTCAGCTGTCAGAAACAAAGCTCCAGTGGATTTCTACTGAACGGCAATCACATTGCTTTTTATCCTTCTCTCTCCTCTCCCTTACACACACACACACATGCTCGCTGCTCTCAAGGTAACATGAAAGGCCCTGGCAGATACAGAGACATTTTAGGGCCCTCATCTATCTCCCATGGCCAGGAGCTCTAGCGCTTAGCAAATGTCAACAGAAAATAATGCACACACAAAGGCAATCTTATTTGTTCAAGAATTGCTCTAGGTCACTGCAATTGAACCAGGCAACGAAGAGGGAGAAGATCCACCAATACTACATTACAAAGACCCTCAGCCTTGTTTTTCCACTGTTTCCTCTCTAGTCCTGGTAATTCCCTTCTTCATTTCTTTTCTCTCACCCTGCTTTTATTTCTTTTCCCCTCTGCTTCTGTGGAGGAAAGGACATTTTTTTCTGGTGTTTTCCAGCAAAAGCTTATCTGGTCAGAATTCTGCTCCCCCTCCTCTTCGCTCTGCCATCTACTTCCATTTTTCCCTGAAATTATCAGTCCCATTTTGAATGTTTTGATGAGTGTATTCCTCTATATTATGTATCACGACAGCACGGCAGGTAGCTAATCAACTAACACATTCTCTCTATTATTCCTGCAGCAGATGAGCTTGGAATAGAAAACGTCTGAATTCAATAAAGAGCGCACCTCCGAGGGGCTTTCATTTGAATGATTGCTTCTCTGCATTGCTTTGTCTGCTGATCTCATTGTGTTTATTTGTCCTGATCTGAGCATTCACACCATCTCTCGATGTTTCCTTTGTGTTGTTTTCCTTCATCACTTCATGATCACGCTTGAAAAAATAGCACCTTGTAATAATGATATTCCACTAAACGTTAAAGCCCTCTTTCTTATTGTTAAATTCTGAACTCTGACCTTCAACAAAGCAAGTGACGCCTACAATTCTTCAGGTGTTGTTCTGCGTTCTCGTGTGACCTCATGGATGAGTCTGTCAATGCACACTTGGAGTAGCTGGCTACTCCTGGGAAGGTTCACCACTTTTCCAAATTGTCAGGGGTCCACGGCTGCAGACCTTGTGAGATTTGAGGTGAGGAACCAAACGAAGATTAACAAGACTTGAAGCAGGATATTAACAAAAGGCAAGCCAATTTATTGGCTGATAAAACATAACAGAAACAAAAGGCAGAAGGAAACTAATATGAAACTAACTAGAACGAACTGGGAGAAGTAAAACACTAAAAGCTACAGACAAAGAAAATAAAACTTTAAAGATGGAAAAAAAAAACCTGAACATGAGAACCTGGAACTTGCCACGAGATGAACAGACAACCTGACAAACAGAAAAAAGATCCAATATATAGAGAATTGAATGACGAGGGAAGTGGAAACACAAGGACCTGCTTATCACCTGGAGAGCAAGTCAGCAAGAGACACACACATACACGGGAAGCAAGGCACCCATGGACGAAGACACAAAGCAAACACAATAGACAAGATAAAATAAACCAGAAATTACAAATAATCTCTGAAACTTAAAAGGACTAAACTCAATACTGACTAAAAAAAACTTGAACGTAAAAACTCAACTGGCCAGTAAAATTGAGGCTTCCAAAAAATGCTGTTATTTCAAGATTTAACAAGGGGACCTATTACTTTTTGAAAAAGGGCCAGGTAGGTTCTTTTTGTTAATAGTTGAAATAATGACTTAAAAACGGCATTTTGTGTTCATTCTGATTGTCTTTATCTAATTGTTACAACACTGTATATAAAACATTAAACATGTAGTATCTAATAAAAAACAGACAAATGGTATCTTCATGGTTCAGTGTGAAATTCTTATTCAAAAAGAACACAAAAACTGAAAGACCGCAAAATAAGCCTACTGAGAAAGAATGGCAGTCATGGAGTACTTCAGCAAAAATGGCAAAGTAAAGTAAATGCACAAAAAAGTGGAACTGAGGTGGGAGATAAAGAAACAGGGACTAAAGCAGGAGCTGCCAACTCAGATGAGTGGGGGTTGTTCAGCACAAGACCCTTTAAAAACTCTTACCTGTCATCTTAATTGCTTTAACTGTCAAAGTTACAGACCAATTAGATGTGGGTCGTTATCGTCTGGTCCCAGAAAAGAGACAGTAAGGAGAGGCATTTAATATTGAAATCATCCATTCAAATATTTAAAATCAAACATGGTGACAATGAAGGTAATTATCAGAAATAACAGCACTTGGGAATGAAACAAATGATTAGAATTGTCGATTGTGGAGTGGGAATTGGGTGTGAAGGGAAAAAAGGTTTGTCACTGAAAGTCAAAAGAGTGAAGGTGAAAACTGTTCAGACTGAGAATATTCATTTTTTTAGCATCATATATACATCCTGGTTCTGTTTTATTTGATTTCACATTTGAGATATTATTTCAAACTCACTTTTCAATCAGTTATTATAACAAAGACTCCCAGATGGGACTCCTGTAAGTTCATAGAGCTGCAGAAAGTTATGATCAGATACATCATGTAGTCATGCATTTCTGGAAAAAAAGCCAACAAATGTAACATGTTGGCATATTCTGAGTAATTAATGATACGCATATTATTTTACTTGTTTTGCTTTTTAAACTGACTATCCATAGCAACAGGCAACTAAAAGATGTTCAGTTTCTCTGCTGATCTAAAGAAACAACTGAGAAACAAAATCATCGACAACAATTGAGTTTATTTTGTAACATTCACTCTTTGTTTATAATGAAGACTGTGTCACAAACAGCAACACAGAGTTCTAGTACAAAGCATAGTTTAAAAAAGTTGAGATATATCATGAATTTATCCTAAAAAGTGGTAAATTCATGAAACCAAACAGAAGTTATATTAACAGATGAGTAAACCAGCAACTACTTCTTTTGTCATTACGATGCCTAGCCTGTAGCTAAACTTGTATCAAAGTGACAAGGGCTTACAATGAAAAACTAGCAGTACAACTTTGCGTTATTGATTGATGTTCCGCTGTGTAAGCAATCTAGGTAACATTAGTGAAACAGCAGGAAGCAGAGACTAGTGTCAGTCTTGCAGGTTTTTATTTTTGTGGAGCTCATTCCAATCACTGAACGCTAGTTATGGTCAGTCACGCTCAACATCCTGTTTGGTCTTTGCATGTGATATATGACATCTATACTTATATTTGTTAGATATAGTGCTCTATGGAATTGCACACTGTTCATATTGTCCCAATTAGCCTAGTCTGAGTACCATCAAAATGATTTTAAATGGTCATCGTAAAAGAAAATATCTGAACAGGGTCACTATAGGAGCCGTAAGAGCGGGGAAAACACACCAGGATCATCAAAGGTAGTGTAATATGCCTGTGTTTAAAAAAATATAAACATATAGAAGGTTGCATGACACCATGGTATGCAAAGCCCTGTTTGGAAACATTTTTGTCATCACCATTTCAAAGTTTGGAAATCAAATGTAAATCACAAGCCCTAAAGCATACGCTGCAGTACTGTCTATTTTATGAATCACAGTCTGACGTAAATATAATGTTACAAAAATTAAGATTAAGAAAGTGTTTACTGAGGTCACAAATCAAAAGGGTAGGAAAGCCATTTTCTTAAAGACTGTATAATTTGATTGGTTTTTGATACCAGAAAAGTTGCAACAAGCTAGTTATTAGAAAAAAAGTAACTATGCATACACAAAGTCAGACTCAGGGAGCATCTCGCCACACATTTTTTTCTCTCTCTCCTTCTCTTTATTTATGAACAAGTGACGTATTCTCTCCACCTGTCTAAGCAACGCACACAGCATACATCCCTAGTTATACACAAACATCTATGGGTACACTGAGGTTCATTACATGGAATATAAATGGAGCTGGCTCCAGAGAAAAGAGGTTAAAAATATTTAACCAACTCAAAAAACTACAGGCAGATGTTGTCCTATTACAAGAGACCCACAGACCTCTTAGAGGTTCGAATGAACTTAAAACACCTGAGTTTCCTAATGTGTTCTCAGCTTGTTATAATTCTAGACAAAGGGGAGCAGCAATTTTAATACATAAAAATATTAATTTCACAGTACTCGATACAGTTATAGATCCAGAGGGCAGATTCTTAATCATTAAACTATCTATACGTGATAAAAAGCTATGTATTGCAAGTGTATATGGTCCAAATGTTGATGATCCCTCATTCTTTCACGGTTTTTTCAGTGCACTCTCTGAACACTTAGATGGCACACTTGTTCTTGGAGGTGACCTCAACCTTGGACTAAATGAAGACATGGATAGGCTCAATACAGCGGGAACTCAGCGTAATTGGCAGTCCACAAATATAATCAAACAGTATATGAGCGACTTTGGTCTTTGCGATGCATGGCGCTCCCTTCACCCCACCAGTAAGGAATATACTTTTTTCTCACATGTCCATCACTCCTACTCTCGTCTGGGTTATTTTTTGGTCAGCAGCTCACTGCTGAACGACATTTCAGACACTGAGATTCACCCTATAGCTGTCAGCGATCATGGTCCTGTATCTTTAACACTAATGCACAAGAATAATACTACGCCAAGAAAAAACTGGAGATTTAATATATCACTACTTAAAGATGAAGACTTTATTAAATATTTTAAAAAAGAGTGGACTTCATATTTGAACTATAATGACACTCCCGAAACATCAGCTTCTGTTCTATGGGAAGCAGGGAAAGCTGTGATGAGAGGTAAAATAATTTCTTTCTCATCACATAAAAAGAAAAAAGAAAACAAAAATATTCAGGAATTAGAAAAAAACATCAAATCACTAGAAGAAGCCTACGCGTCCCACCAAGATCAGGAAACATTGAACAAAATACGCAAAACAAAACTAGAATTAAATGAGATAATTGATAAAAAAAAACAAAATTCTTAGTACAAAGACTACGCCTACAAAATTATGAACATGGTAATAAATCCGGTCAATTTCTAGCAAACCAGCTAAAAATAAATAAAGAAAAACAACTATATGTGCTGTTCAAGATTCATCTGGGAACACAATATATGATCCGATACAAATAAACAACATTTTCAGGGATTTCTATAAAACGTTGTATTCACCACAAATAAACCCATCTAAAAAAGAAATTGATCAGTTTTTGGACAACATAACTCTTCCAAAATTATTGGACACTCAAGCAATGGCACTGGATTCACCACTGACACCAGGTGAACTCCAGGAAGCCCTGATAAGTATGCACAATAATAAGGCTCCAGGTCCAGATGGCTTTCCTGCAGAATTCTACAAAGAATTCTGGTCGATTCTAGCACCAGTTTTCTACAGAACGTTGTTGGAAATTAAAGAAAAGGGCAGACTTCCATCAAATATGAATTCTGCAAACATTAATCTCCTGCTAAAACCAGGCAAAGACCCTGTATATCCCTCAAGCTATCGTCCAATATCCCTTATAAATGTAGACCTTAAAATAATCTGCAAAGCTCTCTCAAAGAGACTGGAGAAAATAACCCCCCTCTTAATTCATCCTGACCAAACTGGTTTCATAAAAGGTAGGCACTCATCAACAAATACACGTAGATTACTTAATTTGATAGACTACTCATACAGTAAAAACCTAGAAACTACAATATTCTCTTTAGACGCAGAAAAAGCATTTGACAGAGTTAACTGGAAATTTCTATTTGCAACTTTACACAAATTTGGTTTTGGATCCTCTTTCATAAACTGGTTAAAAATATTATATAATTCCCCAGCTTGTGTTAGAACAAATGACCAGACATCCTCCAGCTTCTGTCTCTTGAGGGGCACCAGGCAGGGATGCCCACTCTCCCCTTCACTATTTGCAATTTTTATTGAACCACTAGCAGCAGCAATTAGACAGAATTCAGTAATTAAGGGCATAAAATGCAAGAACGTGGAACATAAAATCAGCCTTTATGCGGATGATGTGTTACTCTTTCTCCAAAATTCACAAACCAATATCTCTGGGGTGATTGAATTGATAAACTCTTTTGCAAGAATATCAGATTACTCAATTAACTGGTCAAAATCTACAGTCCTACCGATTAATTGCTCCTTCCATAATTCCTCTTCTACACCACTGCAATCGGGAAATATAAAATATTTAGGTATTAATGTTTCTCCCAAGCTTGCAGATCTAACTAAATTAAACCATATCCCACTTTTAAAGAAGGTAGAAGATGATCTGGCTAGATGGAAATGTCTACCCATATCACTCATGGGAAGGGTTGCCGCTATAAAAATGATGGTCTTACCAAAAATAAATTATTTATTCTCAATGATCCCAACTAAACCGCCACAAGATTGGTTCAGATCTCTAGATTCATGTATGTCCAAATTCCTTTGGAAAAATAAACCCCCACGTATAAGCTTAAAAACACTACAAAAGACCAAGGATAAAGGAGGACTAGAACTGCCTAACTTTCAGCACTACTTCTTAGCCAACAGGCTTCAGTTTATCTCAGGATGGCTAAAACACACCCTCTTAGATGAACCTTGGCTAGATGTAGAACAAGCACTCTGCAATAATCTAGAGATCTCAGACCTACCATTTATCAGCTCAAACATCCAACGACATGAATGCTTTAAAAGCATCAACATCAGCTCTTCTCTGACAGCATGGTGGGAGTTTCTAAAATTGACGGCGTCTTCATTAATCCCATGCAAACGTACACCTATCTGGAACAACCCTGACATATTACAAAACAATAATATGATAAACTTTTCAGATTGGAGTGATAAAGGAATCAAATATTTAGAACATATACTAGAAGGAACAGAATTTATTTCATTTGACGGACTAGTTACACAATATGGGATCAACAAGAAAAGATTTTTAGAATATCAACAAATTAAATCCATAGTAAAAAAGAAATTTAAACCGGGTCAAGTTGAACTACAAACACCACCAAGTGTGGTTCAATTTCTTACTCTTAAACCCCCCAAATTACTATCCAAAATATACAGAATGCTTTCTAAAACAGATGAATCAATATCACTTCCTATTGCAAAATGGGAAGCGGATTTATCAGTTAACTTAGACCTAAACTTCTGGTCTCAGATTTGCTTAAAAACCTTTCATCTAATTAGAAATCCCAGTCTTCAATTAATTCAATACAAAATATTACATAGAGTGCACTATACAGGTCATCGGATGTTCAAGATGGGCTTTACGTCTACCAACAACTGCTCACACTGCCAAACCAATTCACCGGACAATTATATCCACGCTCTTTGGTTCTGTCCACCAGTTCAGAAGTTTTGGCGCGAGATATGTGAAGACTTATCGAAGTGTCTGAAATGTAACATTCCAACTTCCCCCTTAGTGTGTTTGTTGGGCAGCTTAGATAATGTCACTTCAGAAAAGAATATCGCCCATATGGTTTTCACTGCCCTATGCATAGCCAAGAAAACAGTCCTCATGAACTGGAAAAATAAAAATGATCTTAATTCTAACCAATATAGAAATTATCTATTAGATTACATTAGTCTTGATACAGCCTCTGCCACCACATCAGATCAATTGCTCTGGGCTCCTTTGATCAGCTCCATCACCTAGTGGGGGTGGGGGGTCATAGTTTGGTCCCGCCTTCACTGTTGTGATTGGTGTGGGGGTAGGGACAGGCTTAGGGCGTCGGGGGGTTCCCCGGAGGCATCTTCCTTGGGGGGCTCAACCCGGGGTAGCGGTCATGTCCGGTTAGGGGCTCTGTTGGCTCTCCGGTGACTGTTTCCTCGCGGCTGCGTGCAGCAGGGCTAGGGGAGGGTCTGTGCTGACGGACATGGGTTACTGACCTGGTAGCCTGGCTGCCCCTGGGTGGGTCCGGGATGGGCGTGAGGTTCTGGGGGCGCTCCGTCTCTGGGCTGGGACCCGGACCGGGCCTCGGGGGCTTGGGTCCTGGTTGGTGTGTTGCCGGGGTTGTGGGCGGGTGGGTGCATGGGGGCCCAGCCCTGGAGCAGGGTGCCGCCGGTGCGTCGAGCCACCTGGGGGGCTCTTCAACTGGTGGGGGAGATTGTCACATCTTGCAGGAGCTTTCCTCTCCTCAGGAGCTGCCTCTGCAGGAGGGGGAGATACAGGAGAGGTGGAGGAAGATCTCAGCCTGGGTGTTTATTGTCTTATGTAGTCTGGAAGATGAGTGGATGGTGGGGTGGGTGCAGTTTTCTCTGTGGTGGGGTTGGGTGGACTGTCCCGGGTTCTGTGGGGCCGGGCGGCGCTGCTGCACTGGGCCCGGTCTGGATGGGCCTGGGCCCCCTTTCCCTGGCGGGTCGCGGAGTATGGGGGTGCCTACTGGGGTCAGCGGGGGAGCTGGCCCCAGGGAGGGGTCACTTGCCCCTCCCTTCTTTCCCTCCCCATCTCCAGCTGCCTCCCTCTTCCCGCTCCACCACAACCACCCACACATGCAGGGCCTTGAAGTAGGGGTATGTCACCAGGGTGCAGAGGAGGCTACCCCCCCCCCCCCCCCTGTCCCCTTCTGGCTGCCTCTGCCTCAATTTTATCCCACAACTTAGACATTCACATTACTCACACTCTCATTACACATACATATAGGATCTTGGGGGTGGGCATGATACACGGAGTCCAAAGTACCATCAGGGTGTACACCCCACCCCTGGCATCGTTGCCCACCTCTCAATTTTAAATACACGTAGACATTGAGGGCTAGCAGGAGGGACCATACGCTTACCTGCTGCTCTCTGGCAGGTAGCTCCAAGCCCTCCTGGGTTTTAAATGCACCTTAGAACACACATGCATCAACATTACAATGAGCGGGTGGAGGGAGGTTCGGAGTCTTCTCTCACCCCCGTTCTCTGCGACCTGCTGGAGCAGGGGGGCTAGGACTAGGAGGAGGAGTTGGCCGTCCGACTGCGGTCTGGAGTGTGGAGCCTTCCTGCTGCTGCGGAGTCGGGGCGGTCTGCCTCCCCCCACCGCAGGGAAAAGGGAAACACCACCTGGGTCTGGGTGCAGTTCCCCCCTCCAGGGGCGGGGGCACCTAGACCCGGTTTGTAGAGTACGCTTGGGGAGTGTGATCGTGTGTACAACGTCTCTTTATGTCTGTCTCCACGTTGGTTGAGTGTGGAGTAAGTGCATATGAGAGCATGAGGGTGGGAATGGATGTTTGTATCTGTGTGTGCCTGTATGTCTGTGTCTATATGTCAGGTTGGGTGTCAGGCGCCACCTCTCTGGGGACATCTCAGGCCCTCCAAGGTTTGGAGGCCTATCTCCCCCTACCACCACTTCCCCTGCCAGTGGCGGACCCCCTCAGACATCGGTGCGTTGGTGGTTCTTTGTGTCCGGGGGTGGGCGCCCAGGTACACACCAGCTCACTCCTTGGCAGCCGCTTATCGGGGCCTGGAGCCTGGGGCTCGCTCGGGCCACTTCGGAGGTGGGGTGCCCCCGGCCTCTCGGCCTGGGGCTCGGTCACTCAGGCGCAGCTGGCTGCCGGCGGAGCTCACGGGCGCGTCACTGCAACTCCCCCTGGCTTCTGCTCCGCGGCTGCTGAGTGAGCCCTCATCTGGGACTCTCCTCAGCTCTTTCCGGGACAGTGGCGCAGCTGCCCCTCTGTTGGTCTTCCTTGGTCTCTTGTGTTCTGGGGGCCTCTGGATGTCTGGAGTTTTGATCTCCTCCATACCTGCTTCATGCCCTGGAGGACGGGGCTGTGGCCCCCCCACACCCTCTAGCAGATTATTACATGAAGGAACCTTTTAAAAAAACAAAAAACAAGCGCGTCCATGCTCACAGGTGTACACACGGGTGATCACACCCACAAACTACACCCTTTTTGGCTCCTACCTCAAAGCACACTGTGTTCTGTTGATCTTATGTGCTGCACAATAATGTTTAACATTTAGTATTTACTGTCATATTCCCATATATCATTGTGATGTTGTTTATTCTATTACTCTTGTTCTCTTCTGCTTGCTTTCTTTTTTCTTTCTCAGCAGGTGATCCAGGTGATTGATATATGCATTTTTTTTTCTCTGCCCGTTCTGTTGGTTTTTGTCTTTTGCCCTTCTCCTCCGTCCCTCTTCTCAGCTGTTTCTCTTTCCCTCTTTCTTTCTCCCCTTCTTTCCCCCAGTCAAGTCTGTCCCGTATTCAATAAGTGAAAATAAAATAAACAATAAAAGGTGAATCAAATGGACCATTAGGGCAAGGCTGGGATGGTCAGTTTGGTAAAGTAAATCCGTTGGGCATCTTTCTTTGCCTTTAGACAACAATTCTGATGGCAAAAGAGCCAAACGGGACAGGCCAAAAAAAAGAAAAAAAAAAGAAAAAAAGCAAATTTAAGGCATTCCACAATGGCTTCACTTAGCTCCATGTGGTAACATTCAGCAGCATTCTAAAAAACATGGTTAAATAAAGAATAATTAAGTAATAAATTAACTCTGATTAACCATTTTTGGAAACCTGAGGTGAGCGACACCCAGGCCAGATTATGTCATCTTCTTCCGCTTATCCAGGACCGGGTTTCAGAGGCAGCTTCCTAAGCAGAGAAGCCCAGGCCTCCCTTTCCCTGGCAACTTCCTCCAGCTTGTCTGGTGTTCCCGGGGCAGCTGAGAGATATAATCTCTTTGAGTGCGTCCTAGGTCTCCTCCCCGGGGGGGGCAAAAACTATGTCCAGGTGGTTAGTCATCACCAGTTTGTCCGTTTGTATCTGGAAGTCCCACGGGATCTTAGCATGGTCATTCTTGACAACCCTAGGGGGCGTCTCCCATTTTGACCTCTGGTGTTCTAGGCCATATTTGGCACAGACGTTTCCGTATGCCATATATGGCCTCCCTGCACCTCTCTTGCACCCTGTTGTTATGGACTTGATTGTCTCAGAGGCATCTTTACACTGCCTGCACCTGGGGTCTTGACTGGCGTGGTAGACTCCACCCTCTATGGATCTTGCGCTTAGAGCTACTTCTGGTGGTGCTATTACTAGTGCCTCTGTGCTGTCTTTCAGTCCTTGCATGAAACCCTTCATGCATGGTCAGGAGTTTCCTGGTCTTGATGTCAGTGGCTTCTGTCTCCTCCTTTGGCCAACTTATTATCCCAGTAAGTTACCTGATCACTGGCACTATGTAGGTGTTTATAGCCCATTTAAGATGAACAACCACCATTCATGGAGAAGGAGATGAGAGACCAAGATGACAGCACAAATAAAACCAGCTGCTAATGGATGAGACACATTCAGAATAACCAAAGGCTGGACAGTACTGACTCCTGAGGATCCCCAGATGGGACTGGTTGCATCCAACCATCAGCCAATAAGCTGCCTCATTACCACATGGAAGCTCCTGTCAGGCATCGGGCAGCTAAGATGAACAGGCACAATATATGGTTCAATATATGAGTTGGGGACAGAAAGGAATTGGCAAGAAACAAGGTGAGCAAAACACCAACTATTGTTAGATAAAACAGTTAGTTGAGTCTGAAGGACCAGACTGACCAACATGTTTACAACCTTGGATTGACTACAAGAAAGCCTATGACTCAATTCCTCAGACATGGATGCTTGAAATGCCTAGAACTGTACAAGATCAAGAGCAGTCGTTCAGGTTCATTCTTCTTCACGTCGTCTTTAATTCGGTCTATCCATCGCCTTTTTCGTCTGCCCCTTGGTCACCGGCCTTGGGGACTGAGTCGCAGAGCTGTTCTTGCCACCAAGTTTTTGTCACTTCTGACCACGTGCCCATATCATCAAAGTCACGCTCCTCACAAATGGAAGAAAGCAGTCCTACATATTTGTTTGTTTACTATGTGCACTGAAGGACATATCCTGGTCAAAAATGACTGTATTTTCTCAGTGTGTTACTAGAAGTCAAGGTAATGCAATCAAGAATAAGCATCTGGTTAGAAACCATATTTCTAAGATTTGTAGGCCCAGTACAATAACCTCAGTTTTATGAGAATTTAGAACCCGAAAATTAGAGGTCATACAGGTCTTTAAGACATTTCTGCAGTTTAAGTTCCTGCAGTTCCTGTATCCTTGGGGCGTAACAAATTGGTGTGTATTATCTTGCTTCATGGACAGATGACGTTGGTGTTAACTGCATTTTAAGTATGCTATAACTTCTGATGATACTACCTAAGCATATATAATGTAAACAGAATTAGTCCAAGGTAATGCCATCCAGAGTAAGAATCTGCTTAGATACCATATTTCTAAGATTTTCAAGGCCGAGTACAATAACCTCAGTTTGATCTGAATTAAGAAGCAGAAAGTTAGCGGCCATCTAGGTTTTTATGTCTTTAAGACATTCCTGCAGTTTAACTAATTAGTGTGTGTTATCTGGCTTCATGGACAGATAGAGCTGGGTGTCATCTGCATAGCAGTGTAAATGTATGCTATGTCTTCTAATGATGCTGCCTAAGGGAAGCATGTATAATGTAAACAGAATTGGTCCTAGCACTGAACCCTGTGGAACTCCATAATTAACCTCAGTGTGTGAAGAGGACTCTCCATTTACATGCACAAACTGGAGTCTATTAGATAGATATGATACAAACCACTGCAGTGCAGTACCTGTAATACCTACAGCATGTTCTAATCACTCTAATAGGATATTATGGTCGACGGTATCGAACGCTGCACTGAGGTCTAGCAGGACAAGCACAGAGATGAGTCCACTGTCAGAGGCCATAAGAAGATCATTTGTAACCTTCACTAAAGCTGTTTCTGTGCTGTGATGAGCTCTGAAACCTGACTGAAACTCTTCAAATAAACCATTCCTCTGCAGATGATCTGTTAGCTGTTTGACAACTACTCGGAATTTTTAAATAATGAGGAAAGGAAACAATAAGTACCATACGTAAGTACCATACCATCCCTTTTGCAGTGTAACTATTACAGGGCAGCTTGGGGTTTCCCATCATGAGTGTTTTTTCTTCACTCACTTTGTGTTTATACAGCTCTCTGCATTTCAAAATTGGTTATTATTTTTCTTTGGCTCTCTTTACAGCGTGTCATTGTCCTGTCTTCTTCCCCTCACCCATAACCAGTTGTGGCAGATGGCTGCCCCTCCTGGTTCTTCCGGCAGTTTCTTTCTGTTAAAAGGGAGTTTTTCCTTCTCACCTACTCCTAAAAAGGTTTTATGATTGTTGGGGTTTTCTTTGTATTATTGTTGGGTCTTTATCTTTATCTTGAATTTAAGCACAAGTGCACTTGAGTTATACAACAGGACAGTGAGCCAAAACAAACCAGCAAGTTCACCTCCAAATGGCTAAAAAAATAATATAAAACCCAACCCAAATTGAGTTATATTTTCATTTCTTATGATGTATTGTGGATAATGTTCAGTTCTAGTGTTATTTAAGGTTAAGTCTAGTTAATATTGTCATTCATGCTCTCTGTTTTATCTGTCATTTGCCTGTTTCCTGTGTAAGTTTGTCGTGTCCTCTATGTATAACTTTTAGTTATGTCCTTTCCTCGTCCCCTTGATCTGTTCCCATGTTCCTCTGATTGTGTTCCTTTCCATTCCTCCAGTCTGTAGTCCATGTCCTGTTGTCAAGTCTACCTTTCTCCACATTTCCTGTCACCACCACTATGTCCGGTTGGTTAGCCACCACCATTTTGTCAGTCTGTATCTGGAAATCCCACGGGATCTTAGCTCGGTCATTCTCCACCACCCAGGGAGGTGTCTCCCATTTTGGCCTCAGGACTTTCAGGTCAAATTCGGCACAGATGTTTCTTTATACTATGCCGGCCACTTGGTTATGGCGTTCCATGTATGCTGTGCCTGCTAGCATCTTCCACCCTGCTGTTATGTGCTGGATTGTCTCAGGGGCATCTTTACACAGCCTGCACCTGGGGTCTTGCCTGGTGTGATAGACCCCAGCCTCTATGGAGCTTGTACTCAGAGCTTGTTCCTGTGCTGCCATGATTAAATCAAATCAAATTTAAATCAAATTCAAATTCAAATTTTTATTTGTCACGTACACAGTCATACACAGTACGATATGCAGAGAAATGCTTAGACAACTGCTCGTGACCTAAAGAAAAAAAGTGCCTCTGTGCTGTCTTTCAGTCCAGCTTTGTCCAGCCACTGGTAGGATTTCTGGATATCAGCCACATCCGCTTTATGCCAGTGATACATACTGTGCCGGGTCTTTCCATGATGGTGCCTCCTCTTCCTCTTCATTTTTGGGTTTCTGCTGCCTGAGGTATTCACTGAGCATGCTGTCAGTTGGGGCCATCTTCATGATGTATTCGTGGATGTTCATTGTGTCATCGTGCTGACGTGCTGACGCTCACCAGTCCCCGGCCTCCTTCCTTCTGCTTAGCGTACAGCCTCAGGGTGCTGGACTTACATGAAACCCTCCATGCATGGTCAGGAGCTTCCTTGTCTTGATGTCAGTGGTTTCTATCTCCTCCTTTGGCCACCTTATTATGCCAGCAGGGTACCTGATCATGGGCAGGGCGTAGGTATTGATAGCCCAGATCTTGTTCTTACCATTCTGCTGACTTCTCAGGACTTGCCTGACCCTCTGCAGGTACTTGGTGGTTTCAGCTTTCCTAGCGACCTCTTCATGGTTCCCATTTCCTTGAGGAGGTACAGGTACAGGTACTTGTAGCTTTCATCTATGTCTGCAATGTTGCATTCTGGTAGTTCGATCCACTCAGTTCTGACTACCTCCCCTCTCTTTGTTATCATCTGACTACATTTCTACTGTATATCCTGGTGGTGTGGATCAGTGAATCTGTCATGGCTGGGGCAGCAGTTGTGTGGTGTTGTGATGAAGGGCCCAAAATGCAGACCCTTGCTGTGATGCGAGGGAGCTTTATTGCAGAAGGTGAAAATAACAAAAGCAAGGGCAGAACCTAAACATGAACCTAAACTGGGGAAACTAATGACAAACAAAACCTGAAACCCTAACTCAGAGAATAACGTGCAGGGAAAACATAAGGTGACACAGAGGATGAAGAGCTGAGAACGGAAAGCAAAGAGACGCGAAGGTTTACCAAATTACACAGACGGAGTGACGACGAGCAGAGGCAAACACACACTATAAATAAACACCAGGTAATGAGGAAATGATACGCAGGGGTGGACACAGCTAAAACTAACGGGCATAACGAGACACAGACCTTCAAAGTAAAACAGGAAATTCACAGACTGTTTTACACACACAAACTCAGAGACATGAACAGAACACCGGGAGAGGACGCAGGTAGGGATAACAGAAACACTAAACACAAGAACCAAAACCCAAGAAGCTAAGAAAACAAGAATTCTTTCAAGAAAGCAAGAAAGAACCCAAAACATAAGGCAATACTAAACACAAAACACAAACGACCCAGGACAGAATCGATGTCTCGTTCACTCTTGGCATACAGCTTGATGTCATCCATGTACAGGAGGTGGCTGACAACTGCTCCATTCCGTAGTCGGTATCCGTAGCCAGTCTTGGCAATGATTTACCTGAGGGGGTTCAGGCCTATGCAGAACAGCAGTGGGGACAGAACATCTCCTTGGTAGATCGCGCACTTGATGTTGACTTGTGCTATGGGCTTGAAGTTGGCACATCCCCATTGAGTTCCTGATTAAGGCTCTTAGGGTCCTGTTGATCTTGTATACTTCTAGGCATTCCAGGAACCAGGTGTGGAGCATTCAGTCATAGGCCTCTTACTACTATGCTATACACACACACATATATATATACGTGTATACATACATATATACATATATATATACATACATACATACACATACATACATACATACATACATATACATACATATACATACATATACCAAGAGTGTCCGAGCCGGGGCTCGAACCGGCAACCTTCTGATCACAAGGCGAACTGGCAACTCTTGAGCCACGATCACCTTGAAGAGCAATGATAATAATATTTATGTGATGTAACACAAGCTTATAGGAATCATGTTATATACTTTTCCATAGCATTACATTTGAATTCAACAGTTCAATCTTTCAAATAACGGACAGATATTTGTGAAATCATGATACATTTGTGAATGTATTTTAATCTAAATATGCATAAGTACAGACAGATACATTTAATACTCGTGACAATTATGTTTTATTACATTACAGTGATTTAACGTTAATTTACATTTGAAATGTGAAATCACAGCCAATTTACGTAACTTTAATGATATTTTAGAAGAACAGAACAAAACTGTAAAATGCAGTAAAATACTTTTATATTAGGATGTTTTCCTACAGTGCAGCCATACCCGCGACCTTGTGGTTGTTAGTTCACATTCATTGGCCGATGCTTAGCATCATGTGTCCCAACATCCAATGGCATGTCACATTGTTTTCATGGCCACACCCTCACCCCAGGTGCAGAGGCCTATTTCTTTTCAGGAATGTTGTGAATACTTTGAGACTTATATTAATTGCAATTCCTACCTCTACATTTATTTCTTTTTTAAATATATAATTAGCACAGCGTGGCTGTGCAATGTTTTATATGTTTTTTATAGTTTTTATTCCTATTAATTATATTTTCACTTGTTACCTCTGAATTATTGAATCAGACCTAGATGAAATGAAATTTTCAGCAAAATTATAATTCAAATACTCCTTTAATTATTGATTATTCGCATTGATTTTCAATAATTTTATATATTTTTCCATAGTATTACATTTGAATTTAACAGATCATTCTCTCACATAACAGACAAATATTAGTGAAGTTATGATACATTTCTGAATGTATTTTTACAATCTAAATATGCATATGTACAAAAAATATATTTAAAAACAAGTAAATTGTGTTTTACTATACTGTATTTACAGTGATGTTATGTTATTTTACCTTTGACATGTAAAATCACAGTATACTTATGTAAATTTAATGATATTCTAGAAAGACAGTACAAAACTGTAAAATATACAGTAAGATACTTTGACATTACTATTTTTTGGAACAGTGATATACATATATATATATATATATATATATATATATATACACACATACATATATATATATATATATATATACACATACATATATATATATATATACATATATATATATACATATATATATATATATATACATATATATATATATATATACATATATATATATATATATACATATATATATATATATATATATATATATATATATATATATATATATATATATATATATATATATATGTATGTATGTATGTATGTATATATATATATGTATGTGTATATATATATGTATGTGTATATATATATGTATGTGTATATATATATATATATATATATATATATATATATATATATATATATATATATATATATATATATATATATATATATATATATCCCTCCACGAGAGGATGTGGAGGGTGAAGGTAACGGTGGTCCCCGTGGTAATCGGAGCACTAGGTGCGGTGACTCCCAAGCTAGGCGAGTGGCTCCAGCAGATCCCGGGAATAACATCGGAGATCTCTGTCCAGAAGAGCGCAGTCCTGGGAACAGCTAAGATACTGCGCAGGACCCTCAAGCTCCCAGGCCTCTGGTAGAGGACCCGAGCTTGAAGGATAAACCGCCCGCAGGGGCGTGCTGGGTGTTTTATATATATATATATATATATATATATATATATATATACACACACACACACAGTGGGGCAAAAAAGTATTTAGTCAGCCACCGATTGTGCAAGTTCCCCCACCTAAAATGATGACAGAGGTCAGTAATTTGCACCAGAGGTACACTTCAACTGTGAGAGACAGAATGTGAAAAAAAAAATCCATGAATTCACATGGTAGGATTTGTAAAGAATTTATTCGTAAATCAGGGTGGAAAATAAGTATTTGGTCAATAACAAAAATACAACTCAATACTTTGTAACATAACCTTTGTTGGCAATAACAGAGGTCAAACGTTTACTATAGGTCTTTACCAGGTTTGCACACACAGTAGCTGGTATTTTGGCCCATTCCTCCATGCAGATCTTCTCGAGAGCAGTGATGTTTTGGGGCTGTCGCCGAGCAACACGGACTTTCAACTCCCGCCACAGATTTTCTATGGGGTTGAGGTCTGGAGACTGGCTAGGCCACTCCAGGACTTTCAAATGCTTCTTACGGAGCCACTCCTTTGTTGCCCGGGCGGTGTGTTTTGGATCATTGTCATGTTGGAAGACCCAGCCTCGTCTCATCTTCAAAGTTCTCACTGATGGAAGGAGGTTTTGGCTCAAAATCTCACGATACATGGCCCCATTCATTCTGTCCTTAACACGGATCAGTCGTCCTGTCCCCTTGGCAGAAAAACAGCCCCATAACATGATGTTTCCACCCCCATGCTTCACAGTAGGTATGGTGTTCTTGGGATGCAACTCAGTATTCTTCTTCCTCCAAACACGACGAGTTGAGTTTATACCAAAAAGTTCTACTTTGGTTTCATCTGACCACATGACATTCTCCCAATCCTCTGCTGTATCATCCATGTGCTCTCTGGCAAACTTCAGACGGGCCTGGACATGCACTGGCTTCAGCAGCGGAACACGTCTGGCACTGCGGGATTTGATTCCCTGCCGTTGTAGTGTGTTACTGATGGTGACCTTTGTTACTTTGGTCCCAGCTCTCTGCAGGTCATTCACCAGGTCCCCCCGTGTGGTTCTGGGATCTTTGCTCACCGTTCTCATGATCATTTTGACCCCATGGGATGAGATCTTGCATGGAGCCCCAGATGGAGGGAGATTATCAGTGGTCTTGTATGTCTTCCATTTTCTGATGATTGCTCCCACAGTTGATTTTTTCACACCAAGCTGCTTGCCTATTGTAGATTCACTCTTCCCAGTCTGGTGCAGGTCTACAATACTTTTCCTGGTGTCCTTCGAAAGCTCTTTGGTCTTGGCCATGGCGGAGTTTGGAGTCTGACTGTTTGAGGCTGTGGACAGGTGTCTTTTATACAGATGATGAGTTCAAACAGGTGCCATTCATACAGGTAACGAGTGGGGGACAGAAAAGCTTCTTACAGAAGACGTTACAGGTCTGTGAGAGCCAGAGATTTTCCTTGTTTGAGGTGACCAAATACTTATTTTCCACCCTAATTTACGAATAAATCCTTTACAAATCCTACCATGTGAATTCATGGATTTTTTTTTCACATTCTGTCTCTCACAGTTGAAGTGTACCTCTGGTGCAAATTACTGACCTCTGTCATCATTTTAAGTGGGGGAACTTGCACAATCAGTGGCTGACTAAATACTTTTTTGCCCCACTGTATATATATATATATATATATATATGTGTGTGTATGTATATATACATATATATGTACTGGGGGCGGGGTGTCTATTTTATTTATTTATTGTTAAGTAACAGAGGAGAGGAATGGTGTAGATGTTCTTTCTCTCCACCTCAACTCCTTAACACCAGCATCACCTCATGTCAGGTATTTTTTCTCGTCATGACTCTGTGTGTCAATTACAATATATTCAATAGAT
Source organism: Rhamphochromis longiceps (assembly GCF_057381845.1). NCBI lineage: Eukaryota > Metazoa > Chordata > Actinopteri > Cichliformes > Cichlidae > Rhamphochromis > Rhamphochromis longiceps. Next base: position 2,413,001 of record NC_140565.1, read on the forward strand.
CATTTTGGAAATCATACATGTTAGAGTCAAGGATTCTCACAACTGTCTGTCTTTTACAAAATCACACACACACGCACACATCATTGTGCTGTTCTCCCAAACACAGAAAAAGCCAAGGACACATCCTAGTCATACTAATTCCCCTGAAATGTGGGCGAGAAAGACAGACTTCAAGACTATTTTTGTCACTCAAACTACATTTTCTTTTTCATCATACTGATTTGGTTTATTCTTAATTATACTTTATTAACATTAAGCATGATTCACCATTAGCAAAGTCACATATAGGATAAACTCTGTTTGGCACTTTGTATCATTTTTCCCATAAAAAAGCTGTGCTTTTTTCCACTTATGAGGAAAGATGGGATGGGGGATCTGAATCTCTTTGACAATTCACAAACAGTGCATACACAGAAATCTATGCATATGAATGTTTCATGCACCAATTTAAAGTCCATCAATACTTTCTTACCTTTATTTGTTCATACAGTATGAAGACATTTAAAATGGACACAGACTGAACATATACTGTATTAGTGAATGGGGCCCTTTACTGTGCAGATTCCATCCTTGGTTAGCACTGATGTACTGTGAAGGCAACTGTCATGGTCCTGGGTCATTCGACCCAGCGTTTTGAGTTTCATTTTGGTATCACTTTGTGTTTTGTGTTAATTCTGATTTTGTATTAGTTCTTAGGGTTTGGTTCTGGTGTTTAGAGTTGTATTATCTCTACCCTGCTTTCTCCGTATCATCTCCGTGTATCTTCCGGTGTCCTTATGTTTTCAGGTTTGTTTATTAGTTTTTCCCAATTTAGGTTTATGTTTAGTTCAGCCCTCTCTTTTGTTATGTATTGTGCACTGTAAATAAACTCACCCACATCACCGCCGCGGTCTGCTACTCGGATCCTCCTTCTCATCATCACACGATTGCTGTGACAGCAACATGATATCCTCTGGCTTGCAGGCAAAACTGAGAGGAACTTTTTCCTCCAATAGTCTTTACAAAGCAATAGTGTAGTGCTCTACTTTATTAGTACTTTAATACATATGCATGTGTATTGTTTTCAAAGTAGATTATTAACTCTCAGAGCATTTTTCTATATTTTTCAGAGCAGTTTCAGTAAACAAGTTCAGAAACAACCCCATATTTTCTTTTGTTTGTTTTAGGATTTGATTTCAGTGAAAAAAGAAAGACTAACTTGAGATGCAGAAAACCTTATTTTCCATTTCTTTTCATAATGGCTTTTCTAACGTTTCCCTTTCCCTGTATGAGTCATGTGTAGGCAAAATTTAAATATCTCCCACATGTATTGCAATAATATCTCTGTTGACACACTGAAAGCAAGCGATGAGAAATATAATTACTTCCATGGACGCAAGAACTTTCTGCCTGCGCATCATCACGTTTACTTGCTTATTAGCTTACGTACAAAACATAACTTAGAGTTTCTTTCTAGCACTTACATGACTTATTTAATGATTTATTTAATGATTTGCCAACAAAAGTGTTATCTCCTTATATCGAGATGTCTGAAAGGTGCAGGAGATGAAACGTGAGCCAGACATGGGGTCTAAAGGCTTTCCTCCAACTTTTGACCAATCAGGTTACCATTCTGTGTTCACCACATGCAGTAAAAGTGTTTATTGCCTGAGTATTTACTGCTTTTGTCTCTGAGCCAGAGAGACGAAGGTCCATGGTGCCATGTAAAACAAATCTGAAATTCTAACCATTTGATAATAAATTGTGAAAAGTTATCATTTGAGCATATTTGTCTTCTCTCGTGAAAAAACCCAACACATCATGGGTGCCCAACATCTGCTTGATCCCCACACACACCCCACCTCTGCCCACTGACCCTCCAATCTGTGACATGGTCTGAGAAATAACCCTCGTCTCTAAGGCCACCAAGTCCAAGTTTTCTATTGTGTGCCTTTCTCTTGTTTTGTATGTATTCCTCCTGTTTGGATATATTTCTCACGTTTGCTCTTTATTCCTGCTGTCTTAGTATTTATATTTTATTCCTGTACAGTTGGTGTGGAGCACAAGCAATTTTGTTTCAGATGTACAACGACAATAAAGGGTTATTCTATTCTATTCTATGAATGAATCTGAATTTTAGCAGGCAACCAAATATGGATAGGAAAAAAATAAAACTAATCTGTGAGGACATCCTGACAGATTATATGTCTTCTGTTAGAAAAAAAAAGTCCTCTCAGTGTTAATGAAATGTGCGTATTAACACCCTTGATAGATACAGGCAATATGCAAAGCAAACAAGGAGTGTCAAGGACTGTCAACAGATACTCAGTTCATTCAGCATTATCTCTGAGGGTTGCAGACACAATGTGCTGTTAGGTTTGTAATATTATGCAAGTGTCAAAATACAGTCCAATCAAATGACAATAATAACCACAGACATTTTAATGGGATTCAGAGTAGTGTCACCTGAGAGAATGCTTTATGCTGTGTGTGTGTGTACCTCTGGGGAGTTCATGTGCAAGTTCCAATTCTATTAAGATGCTACTGTCATTACTTTAATTTTCATTTAAACACTGTGAAGCAATTTCAAATGATGAGGTAGGAATAGAGGTAAAGCAAGTGTATCATTTCTTTTAGATAGTCACTGAACAGAGGTCTAGTGTTGGCTTTGTTTTGTGAGAGAGTACAGCTTTTAATCGCTAAAGAATAATCTTTTGTATTATTGTAGGGTCTTTACCTTACAATACAAAACACCTTGAGGCAACTGTTGCTGTGATTTGGCACTATATAAATAAACATATAAAGACATTGTGGAACATATGAAATCTTCATTACCCAACATCCAGACTGACAGTGAAACAACTAGTAGCTCACACTCTAAGAAATGAAACATGGGCTTTTTAAAAATTAATTCTTAGTTTTATGTTCAATATACTTAAAATTGTTAATCTTATGGGTGTAATTAATATTTTTAATTTTGATTTAATTAATTCTATACCGTTTTAATGTTAAATAATATTGATATTTCCAATTTATTGAACACATTTAATTAAATCCAAAGAGCCCTTTCCACATCCTTTCTGAGCATGCGCAGAGAATGAAAAAAATCTTCGCGCATACGCATTGACCTTCTTCATCTACGCCACAGTGTGCTTTGGCCACGTGTCTGGAAAGAGGGATTAATCACGATTCATCCGTTGGAGTTAAGGTAATTTCTTCCTATTTTTAATAGAATATAATTTAACTAGTACTTTGTGATAATATATGGCGTATATTTTTCCGGTAAATATGTGGGCAGTATGTGTTCTGTAGGTTGTAGCATTTTGCTAGCATTGGAAACATTCATTTGCATATTCAACGTTACTGCACATCTGAATATTCTCCCATCTGCGTTTAAAATTTCATTCGAACTCCGAATAGCACACTTATTTTATTTGTTTTATTGCACTACCAAGTTAGGAGAACGTTAGCCCGAAGAAGAATTGGGATACACGTGCAGTGATTGTTGAGGACTCGTCTGTTTCACTGAAGAGAACCGCTAGCTGCGTAGTTTGCATATCTTCGCGCATCAAGTCTCAAAGAGACCTCTGAAGGTGACCCCCACTTGCCCCCAAAAATAAAATCAAGTATACTGGGTGGTTAGTGCTCCGTTTGTTTGCTACGGTGTCAAAGATATTGCACTTTTATTTAATAGGTCATTGAGAGTTGAAGAGCCCCCCCCCAGCAAAACGACAACAGCCAAAAATAGGCCAAAACATGCCACAAAATGCTCTGCTTGGTTAGTGCTTGTTTGTGCCGTTAAAATTAACATTTGTGCTGCTACGGTTAACCAGTTATTAATGTTTTACTTTTTCGCGGTGACGTCACGGGCGCCGAGCACGCGCCCCGTGCTTACGGGCGCGAGTGAGCGTCCGGGTGATGTAGATGTCGTAGGGAACGCTCGCTCGCACCCGAGCATTTTGTGGCATGTTTTGACCTATTTTGGGCCATTTTCGTGTTGCTTGGGGGGGGGGGGGGGGGGGTGAACTCTGAATGACCTATTAAATAAAAGTGTAATATCTTTGACACCTAGCGATACAAACGATGATTTTACCAGCACAAACCGACACAAACGGAGCACTAACCACCCAGTATACTTGATTTTATTTTTGGGGGCAAGTGGGGGTCACCTTCAAAGGGTCACGTTCACAGACTGGGCTGCTCCGGTATATAATGGTAAACGTGCTCACAGGAACAGATTTATGAAATGAGTAATAGAAATTTTGGAGCATTTGAAATTTAACTTGTATTATTAATACATTTTAAAAGAAACAGGAGTGTTCTTAAGTTTAGACCATCTCTGTGCTACCCCTTTGCATGTGTCTCACTGTACACGATTCATTTTTTCTGTTTTTCTTTTTCTCTCAGGTTGCTGGTTGTGGATTTTGGAGCTGCGGAGATTTGAGCTGTGCTCCAAAAGTGCATGTTGAAGGTACCTAATGCTTGCATATTATTTACTTTTTCCTTAATACGCAATTTTACATTTTGAATTCTCTTATTTGGTCTTTTAGGTTATCACGACAGTTCCACTGCTGTCCACATTCATGCGCAGTCTTGACCAGTACTCTGACCAGTTGATGAAGATTCTACGAAAAAAAGGAGGGGAAACAGTGCGGCGGATCACAGCAGCGTTGTCTGCAATTTCACGGGTATTCTGTCTTGTTATAATGTTCTGTAACTAATAGATTAGTTGCAGGTTGATTTGAGGTCTGGTTATTAACCTGTATTTTTAACTTTCTTGGGTTATTTTATGCTTGTTCTCTCCTGCGTTATACTTCTCATCTTGCTTTTGGCTTATATTCTGGACTTGGTCCTGACACAAAGCAGAACTAAGTAACTCATGCCCCTAGAGGCCATAAGTGCCGTTGCTGGCATTGTAGCTTTTTTCTTTTCTTTTTTTTGTTACTCATTAATTTTCCAAAAGAATAATTAGCTACACTGAGAAAAGACAAAGGCAGACAACATTTCACATTTCGCCACAACTCAGTAACACAATAGATTATTTTTTTTCACTCAAACTTGGTATGAATACTGCAAATGTGGTGGTAGCCCGCATACCTCATATTAATGTGACAGTGTGTAGTTTTTGTCATTAATTTTTGGAAATCTCTATCAAAATGTTTTTGATTCCTTTGAACAGCACTCCTATGCAGCAACACTTTTCTTCCTTCTTTCAGGTGGTACACCACACTAAAGCTGCATTTTCCACGACCCAATGTATTGCAATCAGTGTAATTGGACTCATAACTTATAATCTTTATGGGAATGAATTGGTAAGCTTCTCATTCTCTAACACAAAATACTACTTGCTTGCAAAAAGCATGTTTAAAATTACTTAGAAACAATTATGAATTGGTTAAACAACAATAAAAATTGACTTAAGTTCTGTGGGAGTCTCTAAAAACTTCAAAAAAGTAATTGCACTGCATGTGTTGTTTTGTTTAGAGTTCCCGAATCGAAGTGAAGCGTGAATGCATCCTTAAAGCTGTGATTATATACCTGAATGAGAACCCTGAAAATCTCATCAAAGAGTACATGGTAAGTTTCTTTTAAAGGGATATTCCACCCCTCAGTAAAATTTTGACTGTCATAATTCCCAGAGTTTTGTAAGTTGAAACATGTATTTTCTAAACAAGCCCAGGCATTCTCCTGTTCCGGCAGCAATCAGTTTTCTTTAAATTAGCTTACAACAATAAAGTGAATGGAAAATACTAGGATTTTGTTTCCATTCACTTACATTGTTTTATGCGAAACTAAAGAAAATGGCCCTGGTCAGCAGAATATTGATAATATTATTAATGTATACTCCTTCTGCCCTCTGTCCATGTTTCATATATCTTCTTCTTGGTCTTTATTTGGTGATTGTCTTAAATCCACATTTTTCTTTGGTCTGTTCTTCTCAGTCTCATTCAGGGATATGTGTAATTAGGGTAGTGTGGACCATTTGAACTAAAATGGAGTGAATAGATAGATGATGCGATGACCAAAATACAACGGATTTAAAATATTTCTGTCCTTTTCAGGCTTTCAGGCTTGAAGATGTTGGCATCATTATCGAGAGATGCACCGTCTTGCAGGATCTTCACGATGTGGCGAGCAGGTGTGCACTTTTGTTTGGGCTAATTTACTGCCTGAATCTGAGTTACCCAAAGCCACTTCACTACACATTTGAGTTCTTCCAGAAGGTGCTCATGGGACTGGAAGACAAAAAACTGTCTAACAAAATACAAGTGCTGAAGAACAAACTCTGCCAAAAGGAGACGCAATGACTCTTCTAGATCGAAATGTCTCCCAAAATAAGTGCTCTGTTTTACTGTTTAAAAGTTTATAAATATATATATGTTGATCCTTGTTTGTAAATATTTTGTCATAGCTTTAATATTTAAGAGATTTACTGAATGCCATTTTTCTTTTGATTGTGAAAAAGAAAACATAATTCAGAAACTGAGTTTTTGGAACTGGGGACAAAATTACGCAGATGGATATATTTTCTTGTTTCACAACATTTTCTTCAGTTTGAGTTGCTGTGGCAATTCTGCAGACTGTAGCCATTGCAGACCTACAACTGTAGATCCTGAAATCATTCTGTCAGGTTTGACATCCTACTCCTCACTACACTGTCACTTAGTTGAAACTGGAAAGTTGTTTCAGATGTTTACATTTTATTTTACACACTTCATTTAATGTTGCATTATGCAGTGTTGTTTCCCTGTTTAAGCTTTGCCTCGTTGAAGGCTTTTGTTCAAGTTGTTAAAGCAACACAATTTTTTTTGTATTTACACTTCATATTAGTTCTTGTGTACCAGGTTTCCATTGTAGGTCAAGGATCTTGAGTGTTATAAATGTTAAAGTGTATGTGCAAACAAATGTGAAAAGGTTCTAAGGTTGTCACCTGTACTCAAGTTAAGTGCTGGATTTTTGGTCTTAGCATTTAATTAAGAATATTTTGAGATTTGCTATATGCATTTTTTTTATTGTAAAATTTATTATATAATAGAAAACTTATAATTCTGAATCAGATTTTTGTAACTGGGGACTAAATCGTTTTTACCTTTTTGTGTCACTTAGGTATTTTCTGTAATTGCATTGCATGCAGTGATTTTTAAGTTGCTGTGGTAAATCTGCAGTACTGACTATAATCACAAGTTGTATTGAATTTGACATCTTACGGCATACTACAATGTCACTTTGTTGAAACTCGGAAAGTTGTTTCCAATGTTTAAATTTTGGTCATGCACTTTAAGCATGTAATATTGCCTTATGCAGTGTTGTTCCCTGTAGAAGCTTTGCCTTGTTAAGGCTCACAGTAAATAAAGTTGTTGATGCAGCACCCTTTTTTTGCATTTACACTTTATGTATGCTTTGGTGTAGGAGTTTTCTATTGAAGTGCAAGGATCTTGAATGTTATAAATGGTAACGTGTGAGCAAGTGTAAAAAGGTTTTTGAGTTGTCACCTGTACTCTGTAGTTAAGTGTTAGACCTTTGCTGAAGACTTCTGAAAGGTCCAAACACCTAATTACAATGTATAGATGACAACTCAGGAACCTTTCTAGACTTGTTTTGTTGATACCTAAACATTTAGCATATAGATGAAACTATTAATTAAATCATAATTAATCAAATTAATTAGGTCCAAAACGCAATCTAAATGGTGCCATTAAATTCAAATTAATATTGTCAATTGAACCTAAAGCAATACAGTTAATAAAATGAACAAAGTGTTTAAATTCTAATTAATGGTGTTAAATAGTAACAATGAAAGGAAAGCTGTTGCTTTTATAGAACAATTTCACTTCTGATATACATCACCATTGAAATTGCAGATAATAACCATATTGATTTATGTTTAATTGACCAGGTTCTGTGGAAAAGATTGCCTTAACTTTGTCAATTAAATCCAATCCATTATTTCTTAAAGTGCAGTGTTCCAACAGCTGGATACTGATGAAGTACAACACAAATGCTATGGGAAGTGTGAGCCATGAAGTCAGGTTGGGGGGAGAGATCATCACCCTCACTCAAGATTACCAAGCCCCAAGTAGAGCTCAAGGCATGCAAGACCAGATGACCTAAGACAGGGGTAGGCAACTCCAGGCTTCGAGGGCTGGTGTCCTGCAGGTTTTAGATGTGTCCTTGATCCAACACAGCTGATTTAACTGGCTAAATTACCTCCTCAATATGTCTTGAAGTTCTCGAGAGGCCTGAGAATGAACTAATCATTAGATTCAGGTGTGTTGCAGGACACGGACCCTCGAGGCCTGGAGTTGGACACTCCTGACCTAAGAGATGGATGATCATGGTGAAGCGGGAAACCTGGGCTCTCCGTGACCAAGACTATGTGAAATACCCTCTGGAGGTCTACCAGAGGATGTGAATGCAGCATTACGGACAATCCCTACTGCAACCTTCACCAAAACTAACCAGCTGATCTGTAGCACTGCAGTAGTAAACAGCCGTCCGTCTTATAGCTTGGGTATAAGACGGACAGCCACAAGGAGCAGTACCCTCCATGGAGAAGGAGACTAGAGGCTAAGATCAAGGCAGCAGGGAAGTTAGACAACTATTGAAGCTGTAGTCCACTGAACCATCCAAGGTGTACTCTCAGTGGTAGGGAACAATATGACAACAGCTCCACCAAGGCTAGAGATTGAACAATACTGGAAGACCATCTGGGATAACGATACAACCGATAACAACAATGCTCAGTGGCCAGTGGATCTGAGGGCAGACCACAGCAACCTCCCCGAACAGGGTCCAATAAACATCACAGTGGCAGACATCGAAGAAAGAGTCTCCAGTATGAAAAGTTGGACAGCAACAGGCCCTGACACGATTCATGCCTAATGGCTGAAAAAGCTTTATGCACTCCATGCGCTTATGAGCACAAATGAACAAACTGCTAGATGATAAGACACATCCAGAATGGCGACCAAAGGCTGGACAGTCCTGATCCTCATGGACCCCCAAAAGGAACCGTTCCCATCCAAATACTGGCCAATTAACCTGCCTCAGTACCACATCGAAGCTCCTCACAGGCAACATCGCGTTTGAATGGGAAGAACAAGATCCAGGTAATCAACATCTACACCGGTGATCAGATACCCAGCTGGGATAATCAGCTGTAAAAACAAGGAGATAGATGCCACTGACATCTAGACAAGGAAGCTGGTCACAATGCACAGAGGATTTCACCCCAGTAAGCACCCTGAGGCTATATGCTAAACAAAAAGAAGGAGGTTGAGGACTCACTGTAAAGGTGAGACAACAAACATTCATGAGTAAATCACAACAACAACTGACCGTGTTGTGGCCACCTTCACCTTCTTTTGTCTACCACCAGAAGATAGAAGAAGTGGCGGATATTAAGAAATTCTGCCAGTGGACATTGATGGACTCCAAGACAACACAGAGGCACTAAGATCCACAAGAGCCACAGAGGCAGGGGTCTACCATATCACTCAAAACCCCAGGTGCAGGCTGTGCAAAGATGCCCCTGAGACAGTCCTGCACAATGACATGGTCATTCAGAAAATTTTTTTCCAGGGTGCGAAGATTAAAATCCTGTCATTTTTTCACAATCATTCCAACTAAGAATTCAGAAAAGTCATTTATGAGGTCTCTGATGATACACCAACCTCCTAAACACAACACACATAGTGCCGGGTTAGACTGACCCAGCTCAAACATACCTAGCTGAAAACTGGTGAAAGACATTTTTTATAGATATAGTAATCGATTTCAGGAAGGCTGGAAGAGATCACCACACTGACCTCACCATAGATGGTGATGCCGTGGATCAACAGTGTTAAGTTCCTGGGTGTACACCTTGCTGATGACCTGTCCTTCTCCATTAACACCACAGCAGTTCAAAAAAAGCACCAGAGCGTCTCCATTCCCTCAGGAGACTCAGAAAAGCAGAGCAGGATTCTCCACACTTTACCTCACAACTTTCTACAGAAGCACCATTGAAAACATCCTGACACAAGGTTTTGCAGCCTACAAGAAGCGTCAACTTCATTGAATTGTTAAGACTAGGGATGGGTATCATTTAGGTTTTATCCGATACCGGTGCCAAACCGGTACTTTTGAAACGGTGCCGGTGCTTAAACGATGCTCAAACCGGTGCTTAAAGAATGGAGAACACAAAATTGGTCCAAAAACTTCTCATGTTCAGCTGCTTTTTTGTAAAAAGATAACAATGTTAGCCTTTTCTGCAGCTATGGGGCATATATGGTATCACTCTTGGCTGGAAGCAGTGCTTAAACAATGGAAAAAACACCAACTTTGTCCAAAAACCTCTCATGTTTAACTGTTTTCCACTTTTTCTTTGGTCATTTTAGCCTTTTTGGCCAGGGTGAAGGGAGTATCTACCATCAAACAAGAAGACAGCCGCATGTAGCTATGATGATGTTTGCTAGTTCACCTTACATGCATTAATTTAATAACGTGGTTAGCCTACTCAACGTAAAATTACACACGAACAACATTAAGCTACTCACGATGATGATTCTGAGGCCACTTAAGTGAAAGCCCTCCGCCACTTGGCTGCGCCTAGAAATCCTGTCCATAAAAATTATGAACAGAATCAGTGATAAAGGGCAGCCCTGGCGGAGCCCATCACCCACCGGGAACAAGTCTGATTTATTGCCGGCAATGCGAACCAAGCTCTTGCAACAGTTGTATAGGGATCAAATGGCCTATAGCAATGGGCCAGACACCCCATACTCCCGTAGCACCTCCCACAGGACACCCAGAGGGACACGGTCGAATGCCTTCTCCAAGTCCACAAAACACATGTAGACTGGTTGGGCAAACTCCAATGCACCCTCAAGTATCCTTGAGAGGATAAAGAGCTGGTCCAGTGTTCCGCGACCAGGACGAAAACCGCATTGTTCCTCCTGTATCCGAGGTTCGACTAGCGGACGAACTCTCCTTTCCAGCACCCTGGCATAGACTTTCCCAGGGAGGCAGAGGAGTGTGATCCCCCTGTAGTTGGAACACACCCTCCGGTCCCCCTTCTTAAAGATGGGGACCACCACCCCAGTCTGACAGTCCAGGGGTACTGCCCCTGATTTCCTATGCAACGTTGTAGAGGCGTGTCAACCAGGACAGCCCTTCAATGTCCAGAGCCTTCAGGAACTCGGGGTGGACCTCATCCACACCAGGGGCTCTGCCACCAAGGAGTTGTTTAACTGCCTCAGTGACCTCGCCCCCAGAAATTAGCGGGTCATCCCCCTCATGTCCAAGACTCTGCTTCCCCCTCGGAAGGCATGTCAATGGGATTAAGGACGTCCTCGAAGTATTCCTTCCACCACCCAACTTTTATATCACGTCTTAAAACCCAGCTATTCAGAAATGCATATTCGTCATCATGACTCGTTCTTAGTCTGTTTTTATCTTGATTAACTTTTCTTTTGTTGTACAAATGTAGGGTGACCTTGAGGGTCTTTAAAGGCGCGTATAAATAAAATGTATTATTATTATTATTATTATTATTATTATTATAAAGAGATTTAATAATTTCAAATGAAAGGGGTTTTGGTTTAATCAGTAGGCCGCTATTTTTACCATTACATCTATGATGGTGCTGCCGCAGCAGGGGTGTGCAAGTTTGGAACAGGTTGTCTTGTTTGTTTCTCCAAGTCCTTATTTATTGAAGCATTGACATAGAAGCAGAAATCAAGCAATACATAGCAATCATAAACCAGAAGAGACTGCTGGAGAACAGCTAGCGGGGCATACGCTATCTTCGGCTGGACCAGCTACAGGGGCCTGGTTAGCTACAGGTGAATGATGGGTGTGAAGCCGAGTCTCCAATTCAGTATACTTTGGCTATAAGTTAGGTAGTGAGTGCACAGAAAGTGTGCTTCAGATGAAGCACGTGAAGATTATACTATGACAAAACAATGTATCAAACAGTTTTTAATTAAATTGCTAAGCAGATAAGCTACTCAAAAACACCAATGTGTTTGAGCAGGAACAGGAAGTGATACTCTACCGCAGAGAGAGCAAACACCAAGTGACAGCGCCACCTGTGACCTAAATGAGTGACAAACACAGACCTGGGGAAGAAACTCATTTTTAATAAGACAATAGGGTTATATTTTGTGGTGTGTGGCTGATGGATGAATGTTTTGAGAGTAATCTAGATGAGTTTTTCTTTTGTTGCAAAGTTGAACCTGCCAATTAGGTTTGGTATGATTTACCCTCCTAATATGAGGAGCATGCGTCATGACTTAACTAGGCTTTTTCATTTTGATACTTTCACAGTGCACTGAAAGTTTTGTTTGATAATGTCTCTGTCATTTAAGCAGATCTGAACGATTAGAATGAAAGCGCTATATGACACGTGTCGGGAAAACCGTTGCAAGTGAGATTTTCCACATTAAAATGGGTTCTGGAGAAAGTCACTTATTTGGGACAATCAGAAAGCGAGTCCCTGTCTAAAAGGATTCAGCGAGGTAATCCAGTCTAAATTCTTTTTCGTTTTGAAATGGTGTCATATTGCTGACGGTGAGAAACTTAATGTGACAATAGATTCCACTATCAGAAATGATTGAAAAAATGGGAATTTGACTGGACTGGTAGGAGTTGACTGACTTGACTGACTTAACGTCAGCATGTGAGGTTGCACCTCCAAAAGTTGTTTCTATGTGTGTTTCTTTGTTGCAGGAGCAGGACTAGACCAGAGGGGAAACCTTTGGATCACAGCTTTGGAGTGTGAACTCTGTAAATTTAACCTTGTCGCTATAATTTTTCTGTCTTTGAATTCACCAGCAGTGTGTTATTCATGACCTAGAATGCAGATGTCACTGTGAGAAAGTGTGTATACATCTTTTTTTTCCCTTTTTTTTTTTTTCCCCCTGTCCTATTTGGCTCTTTTGCAGTCAGAATTATTGTCTAAAGGCGAAGAAAGATGCCCAACGGATTTACTTTACCAAATAGACCATCCCAGTGTTACCATAATGGTCTATTTGAATCACCTTTTATTGTTTATTTTATTTTATTTTCACTTGCTAAATATGGGACAGACTTGACTGGGGAAAAGAAAGGAGAGAAAGAAAGAGGGAAATAAAAACAGTGGGGAAGAGGAACGGTGATGAAGGGCAAAAAAACAACAACAACAACAAAATAAGCAGACAAAAATACATATATCAATCACCTGGATCACGTGTTGAGAAATTTAAAAAAAGGAAGTCAAAGGAGCTTGCAAAGAAAAGCGTCTGGACTTCTTTAAGTTGCTTGAAGACATTTCACCTCTCATCCGAGAAGCTTCTTCAGTTCTAAGGTCAAATGGTGGAGAGTCCCAGATATAAACCTAGTGGGAGTTTCCCCCCACAGAGGGACAAAAGGACCCCCTGATGATCCTCTAATCGCCTGAGCCAAGGTGTGAAACTGGACGTGGGTCCCAATCAGCCAGAGTTTCGGGTGTGTTCATTGTGAAACCTGGCCCCACCTTATCATGCGAATTCCTGAGGTCAGATGGCCCAGGATGTGAGTGGGCGTTAAGGCGTCTGGGAAGGGATCTCAAAACTGGATTATAAATGGCAGAGAGTTGGTGTCGTAAACCCCCGCCTCTGTTCAAAGATGGTCACTCACAGTGGACATAGATGGCTTCTTTCACTCCTCTTTCGAACCATCTGTCCTCTCTGTCCAAAATGTGAACATTGGCATCGTTACTATTTATAACAGCGCACAGTGTGCTTTGAGGTAGGAGCCAAAAAGGGTGTAGTTTGTGTGTGTGGGCACCCGTGTGTACACCTGTGAGCATGGACGTGCTTGTTTTTAAAAGGTTCCTTCATGTAATGATCTGCTAGAGCAGGGGTCGGCAACCTTTCTGATGACGAGTACCATCTAAAATTTCCTCAGAAGTCAAAGTGCCATATGATTGCATTAGCAATAATTTGAATAACGCTCTATATTAACAGTTACACACTATATAGAACCACTTTATAGAATTATAATTGTTCGCAGATTTTGGCAGCTATCAGTGAATAGTTATCAGCTATTTTGAAACAAAAAAATACTTTTTATCCATAACAACAAATGAACTGTACAACAGAAAATGCAAATGATATTTATGGTCTCCTCACAACAGTGATAAGAAAAATAAACTGGGCCAATATGGCATGTTTGTTAATACACATGTTAATATGATCTCTGGTCTCACACTCCCACGAGTGTCCAGCATTCAGACGGCTACCTGAGAACACTCATGTGAGAGAAAATCTGCTCACACAGATATGTAGACATACATATACCAACAAGACAGCGTACATCACTGTCACAACAGTGTTTGTTTTCATTCAAAGGCTCTATGGCTTTAATACCTGGTGGGCCGGTCTCTAGTCAAAATGCCCGGGCCGATTTTTTGTCCCAGTCCAGCCCTGGGCATGACACGCAGTGAGTTAATCTGAGAAGGTGCATTAAAAAAAATAAATGGCCGGGCCAGCGGTGCACATCGCAAATTAGCTCGCATAGACACATTAGTTGTGCTGCTTCTTAATGACAGTATCTTAGCTAACAACCCCAACTACCAGATTCAACCTGTAATTGGCTAAAATAACTATATTAAAATAGCTTCAGGAGCTGTCCACTCAGCGCAGCATCAGCACCACAGAAATACACGGACACATCCGTAGACTCGAGACAGAATTCACAATGCGTTTTCGGGACTTTCAGGTGTATGGACCAATGTTTTCTTTTCTGATTAAACCAGAAATCTTTAATGAGCAGCTGGGTTTGTCTCGCATTAACTGCCGGAGTTAAGGCTAGTTAATGCGACATCAAATTGCGGCTGATAGAACTGAAAAGCTCGACTCTGTGGGGTCAAAGTTTGCAGAACTACGAACGGAGCTGGAATCCATAGCTGTGCGTGGAGCTGCATTTCCACCTGCTGGACATCACTACCTGACAAGTTTAACTGTCTTCAGAACATTGCAGAGGCCTTATTGACAGTATTTGGCTCTACATGTCTGTGTGAGCAGATTTTCTCTCACACGAGTCCTCAGGTAGCCTCTGAATGCTGGACACTCGGAGACCTGTGTCTCTGAGTGGGAGACCAGAGATCACATTAACATGTGTGTCTCTGTATTAACAAACATGCCATGTTGGCTCAGTTTATTTGTCCTATCATTGTTGTGAGGAGACCATAGATAGCATTTGTATTTTCTGTTGTACAGTTCATTTGCTGTTATGGATAAAAAGTTTTTTTTTTTGTTCCGAAATAGCTGATAACTATTCACTGATAGCTGCCAACATCTGCCAACAAATATAATTCTATAAAGTGGTTCTATATAGTGTGAAACTGTTAATATAGAGTGTTATTCAATTTATTGCTAATGCAATCATACAGCACACTGACTTCTGAGGAAATTTTAGATGCACTCGTCATCAGAAAGGTTGCCGACCCATGTCTTACAGTTTGTTTCAGTCTTTCCTAAATTACTCCAAATGTCCCTGTGTCCTCCTTTTCCTTTCCCTAGGTAAAGCTACCAGCCTTTTTCTCAAGACTCATATGATTTGCACACAGTGGTGTTTCAGTTGCAGGACCAGACTTCAAGTTCTTGTCATGGATCGCTGTGTGGCAGGCAGGAGGAGGACCCAAATTGCAAAACTCACAGACTCGGGGATGAACTCAAAAATCACAGCTTTAATGCTGGAGAGGCAGAACGTAGGAAATACAAAACTAAACTGGGAAAACTAAATACAAAGCTCGCCAAGGAACAGGGAGGAACACACACAACATGAGGGAGAACGCGACACAGAACTGAGGGAGACGCAGACATAAATACACAGAGGGTTAACGAGGGAAGTGGGAGCACACGGGGAACACAGGTGACACTGATAATCATAACAAGACACAGCAGGAGTGAACACCACACTGGCGGGAGACGGGCAAAGTAAAACAGGAAGTACAGAGGTTCAGACAGGAGGAGAGAGAGCACGGGGAAAACACAGACATAACGGGCTGGGGAAAACATAGAATAAACACAAAGAGAGACGAGGGCTCACAAATACACAGAGGGGCACACAGGGGGTAAGAGTCACGAAGGGAAAACACTTAGGGAACAACACACCAGGGCAACTCAGGAAACATGGCCTAAATAAGGAACAAAATACAAAAATACATGAAAACTAAGAATACTGGGCCCACATGGCCCAGGACCATGACAGTTCTTGATATTTAGCGATCTTAAAATTATTAATAAACTAATGGATTAATAATTAATCCATTCTAGTGTAAATAGCTTTCACAGGTTACTCCAGCCCTTTAAATCTAACAGACTCTTGAGGCCTATTTTTCAGGTCCCAAAAATGAACCCAGTTAATTACCAAGTGCACCGACTAAGAAAGGCGCTGCAATAACAGGTGTGGCTGGTAGGACTGGTGCGGCAAGCCTACTCAGGCTGTTCTTATCAGAGGTGGCAGGGAGACACCTAGACTGTGAGGTAGTTAGAACTGGGGGACCCCTCTCATGCACACTGGCTCCATCTGAACTCTGCATTGCCTGCTAGGTAACACTCATAGGATCAAAGATTAGGACTTAAATGTGTTAAATACATATTTTCTCATCTAAATGTCCACTGAAATGTGAGCCAGGGGGCGGTAATGCGCCTTAACATTGGTTGCCAACCAAGAAGAAGAAGAAGCTGTGAGCCAGGAGGGAGGGGGTGTCACTACCCGATCCATACCGGAAACCCGATCGGTACCCTGCATGCGCAAATCTTACGTCACTTCCTCTCTTTGCCAACATTGCGACATTCAATATATTTGAATGATACGGTTAGCGCCCAGTTAGCTCCTAGCATTTCTCAACAGCTCTGCCTCATTTTCGACTGCCCGGGACATTTAAACAATGGATAATCCGTATCCACAACAAATTTTTGCTTTTCTCCTCAACAGAGAGCATCCCCCGATTGAACAACAGCGCCGTAAAATAAGAAGAATGGCGCCTAATTACAGACTTAATAATATTGACTTAGCAATGTGTCACGTGAAGTTTCAGCAGCCAGATGAAGTGTTTACTGACAATTGACAGTGATAGCGGACATCATCATCACTATTCCAACAATCCTCTCCTCACAGACGAGCATAAGCACACTCGACTAGCACTAAATCAAATTTAACACACGTTTGTAATGACGCCAATTCAGTTTACGATAGGGTCATTCGCTCGGTCAGCAGGTGGCGGTGTCCTCGTACACTGGGGAGTAAACTGCCGTTAAACGAACAGAAGAAGAAGAAAACATCTGCACATGCGCGGTACGGATCGGGTAGACCCGATTTGTACGGTCCGACTTTGCACATGCGCAGTAAGGATCGGAGAGTCCTGATCCGTAACTTTCTTTTTATTTTTTGTTATTGTCTACATTGTACTGAAATGCTTCATTATTGCAAACATTTTAAGATATACTTGTTATTCTTAACATCTTAACAGATACTCTGACCCATAACTATCGTAAAACGCTACGACCGGAAGTAGAAACCTTTCGCGCATGCGGGGTACCGATCGGGTTTCCGGTACGGATCGGGTAGTGACAGGGAGTGAGTGAGTGATTTGTTTGTTCGCTCTATGATTCAGCACAGGAGGGAGGGGGTTAGTGAGTCCTGAGTGATTCGTTCGCTCTACGATTCAGCACAGGAGGGAGGGGGTCAGCGAGTCCTGAGTGAGTAGCTCAAATGTGCTGTTAGCATGTTAGCAGAGCGATGCTACTGTGAACCGAGGAGCTATTGTCTTGATGTGAGCTTCTACTCAGGGTTTTTTCTTCCAGTTCAGAGCAGAAATGTTTTTGATAAGAAACTGGCTGTTGTGTTTTCCTCCACAATTTTAATTATAAGCTAGATACATTGCTGCTAACAGCAACAGGGATGAGTCAGTGAGTCAGCTGGGCTTGTGAATCATGATTCATGAGTCAGTAAAGTGATTCTCGAGTACTGAACTCGATTCGTGCATCAGATTAATAATAACTCATAATTAAAAACAGTAATACATATAGTGATTATTAATATAGCATACATTATCTAGTGCAAGAGGCAAATGGTTTATGCCTTTTTTGTTTTAACTAAGATTACCTAATTAAAATTTACAGTGCTAACAGGTTTTAACCTGCTGTTACAGGTCTCACATGCCTTTGCAAACTTAAACATTTTCAGTTTTAAAAGAAAAATAAAACATAACGCTTTCAAGAAATGTTGTTTTAATTAAAAGTAACACAAATTAACATACAAATTAACAGAAATATAAATTATATTTTGTTACTAGAAGACCCTTCCCTTTTAGGTCAAACTGTCGTGGTTTGAGGTGTCACAGACAGATTTCATGAATTAAAGATGATCTTCCATGAACAACAAAACAAAATTAAGATGACAGGGCTGGGTCAGGTGAGCCTGAATCCTGCCTTAGTTATACAACAGTAGGCCTGGGCTGATGGGTGTTTCCCATGATGCACTGACAGGCAAGAGACAGAAGACTCAAAAAGTAACTAAACAGGGAACCAATGAACACAGTAATACTTTGAAGGCAGCAAAAACTAAAAAGGAAATATATATTCTACGCACTTTGTTAGAGTATTTATTATTGTACTGCTGTCAATATAGTTTTTAACGTACAGCTCAAACAACTCACCGATTCAGTAACTTCTTTTTAAGCTTTTAATTTATTCCTTATGCTATGACCTTATGTGAAAAAGACTTCGATGAAAAACGTGTCACTGTAAAAAAATGAACCATGATCTATCTAAAAAATATTTATGAATCTCAACTAAACAAGGTCTGAACGTAAACACACAATAAGACTGTATACTTGACTATTGTAATGCAGTTTTTAAAAAGAAATGAATATGTACAAGTCTCACGTTTTTTATGTTCAGATGTAGGTGACCGAATCAAACAATGCCAATGATTTAACATGCCAGGATTAAATCCCCTTTCCACATTCAGTTATGTCATTTAACTTAAACATTTAATATTTAATAATATAACAAATAATTACAAATTTGAAGAGTGAAGAATGTTGTGAATTCAGTTGTTAATATTTGCTATAGTAGATTCCTGCATATCAGATTTAGAAATGATAACATCCTCCTCTGTCACACCAACCTTGTGCATGTTCTCTATCATTACATCTATGAGCCTCCTCTGAGGACTTCCTCTTTTCCTTCTGTCTGGCAGCTCCATCTTCAACACATCCAATAAATCCACTATCCCTCCTCTGCACATGTCCAATCCATCTGAGCCTCACCTATCTCAATTTGTCTCCAAAATCCTCAGCCTGAGATGTACCTCTGATATACTCATTTCTAATCCTGTCCATCCTGGTCACTCCCAAAGAAAATATTAACGTCTTCACCTCTACCTCCTGTCATTTCCACCATCTACAAACCATATATCATACGAGGTGTAGCTGATACCCATCTGTCACAAATCACTCCAGCGTTCATCTCCACCCACTCCACCCTACCTGCACTCTCTTCTGCTTTGATGATGGACTGAAGAGTGCCGTCTTCAGTGCAGTATGCCTTTTACCTACATCTGTAAATCTCTGTACACAGAAGGAGGCAACTCTGTTACAGTGACTGAGATCAGCAGCAAAGTATCAGAGACAAATATGTGATAATGACTTGACTCTCTAATGTGCTCTAACTTGTGAAAAATGGTCACACTTTCACGGAGGGTTGTGGCTCCTCTTTATCACTTCACATTGCAGTAAGTAATGGGCACTGATAGCTACAAAGCCAGCAATCTATGCATGTATTTTCTTCAGATTTGCTCTTTATAGAGGCATCATAGGCACACAGACAGAATATTTCTTCGATTTGGAACAGGAGGTGGTTACCATTAATGATGGATGGAAAGTGAAACAAACGCATGCACATGCAGGGCACTTGAATCCACATTCACTGGACCCATTAATAAGATGATTGGGATTCAAAAATCATGCAGCTCTTTAGTCTTTATTTTGCGGCTCCGGGTGGTTTGGGAAAATAAATTAGAAGTATTTAGCTGAAGTGAATTTTATTTGTGTTTAGTTCTTTTTTTCACTTGTAGTTCTAAATTGGAAGATTATTGGGATTTTGAAATATAAAAATAAAATTATATCTTATTATTTTTTCATCGCTCAAAATAAGCGGCACACTCGCGGAAGCCGGTGTACCCGCCGAAACGCCGTGCATTTATCGAGACTTTCAACCCCAGCTAGGCCAATTATGGATCTTCGGATCCACATTATGTCAGCAGCTGTTCCCCACCGTGAACTAAACAAAAACAAACATAAACAAACAAAAACAAACATAAAAGCAAACACCGCTCACGCCTCGGATGACAGCAGACACTGTGCGCAGAGGTTCGGGACCATAAGTCTTATTGTAAACATATCACGGCAGACCCGACGATGTTTGCATGAACACGCTTTTCAGCATCTCTTTATTGACCACTGTTCACACACGGTTGCTGTACGCACACAGCCGGCTGTAGCTCTTCAGCCCGACACAGACCAACACAACAGCAGAGAGAGCACAGATTTTAAGGTGATGAGGTGTGATTGCGGGTGCCGGTCAGGTGCGTCCGCCTCCCCTGCAGCGGCGCTGCAGACCACGCCCTGCCACACACATTAACCAGGTAAAATACATATTTCGGCAGAATTTTGCAAATATCTATTTTTTTTTAGCAGCATAGTGCTTTTTTTTCAATTATTTTTTAAAAGTCAGGTCAAGGCTCCAAAAGCCCAAAGGCGATATAAGTGTGGCGGCTCACAACAGTTTTTGTTTGCTGGATCATTTTAGTTCAGCTGGGTGTCTTTCCTTTTGTTATATTTCTTTAAGAGTTCAAAATGTGTTAATTACATAAATAAAATGTAATTTTCTCTGTAGCACTTCATGGATTTCATAAGCAACACACTTTAGTTGCTCTGTCGATTCTTTTAAAAAGCAGTTAAAAACTTTTCTTTTCAAACAAGCCTTTTGTTGATCTACGTATTTTATAATCTTTCCATTCTTTACATTTGATCTTTTACATTGTGTATAATGTCTATTTATTGTATTGTTTATTTTAATATTTGTGTACAGCGCTTTGTGACTGCCTGTCTATGAAAAGCGCTTAATAAATAAACTTTACTTACTTACGTTAGTTGTTCACACAAAGCATAAAGGTAAAAAAAAAAAAAAAAAAATATATATATATATATATATATACATATATTAGGGGTGCAACGATACACAAAATTCACGGTTCGGTTCGGTTCGATACTTTGGTGTCACGGTTCGATATTTTTTCGATACAAAATAAAATGTTCATGCCTTTTTAATTTGTCATTTATTAAAATTATAAATATATATTTTAACTCAAAAGTACAGTTTTTAAATTTAACCCTAACCCTTGTGCGTGTTTTTTATTTTGACAGCGAATGTGCACCTGCGGACCACTTATGTGCAGCCCTGGTTATTTAGCTCGTCATATTGCAGCCACAGAAATTATTTTGTCCATGAAACCATAAAGCTGCACTTTCTTTTTGCCTTATAGTCTGATTTGACAAAGATACTTCCGGTTGAGTGAACGCTGGCGCGACTGGCTGCCGCTACTCACCGGCCGCCACTCACCACTATCGCTAACGTTATGTCATCGATCTACCGACTCGGCACTGGACTTCATCAATATACAGCTGATGAGCTCCTCCGGCTCCGCTTCTCTTTAGCTGCTCCGCCATTGGCTGCTCTTCATTTCCACACGGACATTGCCTTCCTCCCTCGCCGAAAGTACGTACATCGAGGCTCCCGTCGGTATTTCCATCAGGATAATTCCAAACCAATTCAGTCCTTCTGGTCCACCTCTGGTCGCTCTCAACGGAACCCCTGCAGGTCTATTGACCACAATGTTCTGACTGGTCTGCCTAGGTCGGCTAACACTCTCATCCAGTCCGACAGTATTCCTGTCAACTTCGGCCTGCTTAATATCCGTTCGCTTACGAACAAAGGACATCTCATCCAGGATCTCCTAACAGACCGTAAGTTTGACTTTTTCTGCTTGACTGAGACATGGCAACAGCCCAATGACTTTTCGCAACTCAACGACTCCACCCCCCCGGGGTTTGTTTACACCTGCCAACCTCGCGAGTCCGGCCGTGGTGGTGGCCTCGCGATAATCTATCGCGAGAACTGGAAAGTCTCGCCGCTGTCCGCCCCTACGTACAGCTCCTTTGAATCTGCTGTTTGTCAACTTTCAGGACCTACCCCAACTGTAATAGCTGTCATCTACCGCCCCCCCAAAATTTAATTCTGTTTTTATCAGTGACTTTGCCGATCTGCTGACCAATCTAGCTACTGTCTCCCCTAATATAATATTGCTGGGTGACTTTAACGTTCACGTGGACAACTGCGACCATCCTCTTACCAAGGACCTTCTATCCTGCCTTGATAGCTTCAGCCTTAAACAATACATAAACTTCCCTACCCACATTAAGGGCCACACTTTGGACTTAGTCTGCTGTTCTGGACTTACCCCTCCATCTGTACAGCTGACGAACTGCCAATTTCGGACCATCTACTTCTCTCCTTTAATGTTCACATGACCCTCTCTGTAATTAACAACCCCCGTATTATCTCTTTCCGGAATATTAAGAATATAAATCTTGATATCCTTTCCTCTGCTTTTTCTAGCTGCTTGTCTTCTAACAACTTAGCTATTCAA
Organism: Rhamphochromis longiceps; assembly: GCF_057381845.1. NCBI lineage: Eukaryota > Metazoa > Chordata > Actinopteri > Cichliformes > Cichlidae > Rhamphochromis > Rhamphochromis longiceps. Next base: position 2,435,702 of record NC_140565.1, read on the forward strand.
GAGGACCTGGTACTTTTTTATAATCATAGCCTTAGTAGTATTTTAAATTCCCTGGCTCCACAAAAAACCAGAACTGTACTTTTTTCTCGCTCTGCACCCTGGTACACCCCTGAACTCCGGCTACTGAAAGCTAAAGGCCGACAGCTTGAACGCCTCTATAAGAAAACTGGCCTTACTATTCATAAGGATATGTTTAATAACCACGTTCTGTTTTACCAGGAATGTATTAGTCAAACCAAATCTGCTTATTACTCTGCTATTGTCTGCTCAAGTAAGAACTCTACCAAGACCCTTTTCTCACTATTCAATTCTTTTAACAGGCCACCTGATTCTCTCCCTGCTCATCTCTATTCATCTAACTTCTGTGATGCTCTAATGCTATTCTTTATTGATAAAATTCATAAAATACACTTAGACCTGGACCCTAATGCTCAATGTAGCTTCTCTGTCCTAACTCCTCCCCCTTCTCACTTCCTCTCTGTTTTTCAACTTCCATCCTTAGCTGATATTGCTGATCTCATCCATAAATCAAAGCCTTCTACCTGCCAGCTCGATCCTATCCCCACTGTCCTCGTCAAAGCCTGCTTACTCCCTCTCCTTCCCCTCATATCTGCTATTATTCACTCTTCACTCACCACTGGAACTGTTCCTGCTTCCTTCAAAGTTGCTGCTATTACCCCAATTCTGAAAAAAACTGGTCTAGATCCCAACAACTTTAATAATTTTCGTCCTATCTCCAATCTACCATTTCTCTCAAAAATCCTTGAAAAAATAGTTGCTTCACAAGTCCATCTTCACCTAACTGATAATAACCTTTATGAACAGTTCCAGTCCGGCTTTCGTCCTTTACATAGCACTGAAACTGCTCTTATAAAAATAACAAACGACCTTCTTATAGCAGCTGATTCTGGTCTCCTCTCCATCCTTATCCTTCTTGATCTGAGTGCAGCTTTTGACACCATCTCTCATCCCATTCTCCTTAGCAGATTAGCTTCTATTGGTCTCTCTCACACTCCACTAGCCTGGTTTAAATCATACCTATCTGACTGCACTCAGTTCATTCAATTAAAATCCTTCACTTCTCAGCTTTCTCCTTTATCCACTGGGGTGCCCCAGGGATCTGTCCTCGGGCCCCTTCTCTTCATCATCTACCTTCTTCCACTCGGACATATTTTTCGTAAAAATAATATTCAGTTCCACTGCTACGCCGATGACACCCAGCTCTATCTCTCTACCAAACCTGACTCTACTCTTCCTCCACCCTCCCTCATCCTCTGTCTAGCTGAACTTAATTCTTGGTTCTCCTCCAACTTTCTTAAACTCACCAGCAATAAATCGGAACTTCTTCTGGTTGGCACCAAACGACTGCTATCCAGAATTAACAATTTCTCTCTCACCATCAATAACTCGCTGGTCCCTATCTCTCCTTCTGTGAAAAGCTTGGGTGTCATTCTCGATAGCACATTATCCTTTAACTCGCATATCAATAATATTACACGTGCAGCATATTTCCAACTCCGTAACATTAATCGCCTCCGCCCCTTCCTCACACCTCACGCAACTGCCATTCTCATCCATAATCTTGTTATCTCTAGAATTGACTACTGAAACTCATTATTATTTGGCCTCACACAAAAATCTATCAACAAGCTCCAACTTGTCCAGAACTCTGCTGCCCGTATTATTACTAGGACTTCTTCTACCCACCACATCTCCCCAATCCTGAAGCAACTTCACTGGCTCCCGGTCAAATTTCGCATCCATTTTAAAATAATTCTGTATACATTCAAGGCTATTCATTCTCTCTCTCCACCGTACCTCTCTGACTTATTACAGATGAAGCTCCCATCCGGCTGCCTCAGATCTTCATCTTCTCTTTCTCTCTCTGTTCCCTCTGCTCGTCTGATCACAATGGGAGAGAGGGCCTTTAGTTGCTCTGCCCCTCGACTTTGGAATTCCCTACCCCCGGACCTCAGAAATATTAGCTCATTCTCTCTTTTTAAGTCCACCCTTAAAACTCATCTGTTTAAAATTGCCTATTCTTAAATTTCTGTATGTTTTAACTTTTATCTTCTATTTTTATCATTGTGTATATTTCCAGTTTTTATCTGTTGTACAGTGTCCTTGGGTGCTTTGAAAGGCGCTATTTAAATAAAATGTATTATTATTATTATTATTATTATTATTATTATTATTATTATTATTATTATTATTTGTCATAACTTCTCCGTTTTGTGGTAAGCTTTTCTTTGGCTGTCACTTCTTCACCCTGACCTGTCTTATTTGGCTCAGCAGAACTAAAATATATATCCTGCTGCTTTTACACGGACTCACATAAGCTCAGCGATTCTCTGCACGATCAACCTCTCACATGTTTAAGCTGCGGGAGATTTCACTTGTCATGTTTGCGTAGTAAGCTAACGATTGATAAGACGATGTCAGAGGAATTGGTGCACAAATTATCATCACTCACAGATCAGTGCTGTCGCTCTCTATACACAGTTCGCACGATTGCAAAGTGAAAGCAAAAAAACAAGCGCAAATTCAAACGCGATTTCAATATGTCACATATTGTCACTTCCGGCGCCCCCCGTGTGCGGCAGCCTGTTACAGCAGCTCTGCTCATTCTAAGTTTCTTTCTTTCTTATCTTTTTTCTCGTAATTTTTTTGTAACTAACGTATTAGTAATTAGACTCTGCAACCATGTTCTACCGTTTTGTGCTAGTCCTGGTCGTTTTTCTCAGTTTATTTCTACTTTTTTCACCCGTGTCTGGGGACCCAGAGCAGAGATCCTTTGTTTACAGTAAGGATCAGCTGTTAGCGCTGCGTCCTGCAGCGGTACTGCCGGCGGACAGACCCGATATTCCCAGCGAGCTGAGGAGGAAAAGACGGGGGTGTCGTGCTGGGAAGGAGCGCCGTCGCCCGAGAAGGAGACGTTATCGACCATCTCTTCCTTCTGTAATTATTGGAAACGTAAGATCTTTGCCCAATAAGATGGATGAGCTCATGTCGCTAACCTGGTCACAGAGGGAGTACCGGCAATGTAGCATCATGATGCTAACGGAGTCGTGGCTAACATCGCTAACTCCGGACACAAGCGTGACACTACCGGGATTCCAGCTGCTGCGAGCGGACAGGACCAGAGACAGCGGTAAGAGGAAAGGAGGGGGACTGGCAGTTTTTGTGAACGACAGATGGTGTAACCCTGGGCACATCACTGTAAAAGAGCAACTCTGCAGCAGAGACATTGAGCTGTTAGCCGTTAGCATGCGTCTGTACTACCTGCCCCGGGAGTTCTCGCATGTTATCGCGATAACAGCGTATGTCCCCCCCTCGGCCAACGCGGATGCAGCCTGTGACTCTCTCCACTCTGTGGTCAGCAGACTGCAAACACAATCACCGAGAGCCCTTCTCATAATATCAGGGGACTTCAATCATGCCTCACTGGACTCCACACTGCCCACCTTCACCCAGTATGTGACCTGCCCAACCAGAGTCAATAAAACACTGGACTTACTGTATGCCAATGCAGAAGAGGCATACAGTTCATCACCTCTCCCTCCCCTGGGCAGATCTGATCACAACCTGGTGCACCTTGTCCCTGTGTATGAGCCCTTAGTGCGCAGGGAGCCACCAGCCACCCGCACAGTACAGAGATGGTCAGAGGAGAGCGAGGAGGCTCTTAAGGATTGTTTTGAGTCGACTGTGTGGGAGGTGATTTGTGATGACCACGGAGAGGACATCGACAGCCTTACTACATGCATTACTGACTATATAAACTTCTGTGTGGATAACACTGTACCTACCAGGACTGTACGGTGTTTCTCCAACAACAAACCTTGGATTACCCCAGAAATTAAAACCGTCCTCAAGCAGAAGAGGAGGGCCTTCAAATCCAGAGACAAAGAGGAGTTGAAAAGGGTGCAGAGAGAGCTGAGGGGACTGATAAGGAATGGGAAGGACAGCTACAGGCAGAAGATGGAGAACCAGCTTCAACAAAACAACGTTGGTGAAGTCTGGAGAGGCCTCAGAACCATCTCGGGCCACAAACAGCAGAACTCTCTGCCTGGGAGGGATGTGAGGTGGGCAAATGAACTGAATCATTTCTTCAACAGATTTGATTCAGCCATGAGGCAGTCTGCAACATCGGCTGCAGACTCACCCACCCCCACTGCTGCTGTTCCACCTCAGACACTTCACACCTCCTCTATTCACCCTGCTCACTCCCCCCCACCCCCAACTGCAGCATCCAATACACACTCAACACAAGGCTCCAGCCTGTCTCTCTCAACCACCCAGGTTAGGAGGGAACTGAGGAGGATTAATGGCAAGAAGGCAGCGGGCCCAGATGGCATCAGCTCGAGGGTCGTCAGGTCCTGCGCGGACCAACTGTGTGGGGTGATGGAGCACCTCTTCAACCTGAGCCTGAGGTTGGGAAGAGTCCCACAGCTCTGGAAAACCTCCTGTGTTGTACCAGTGCCAAAGACTTCACGCCCCAAGGACCTCAACAGCTACAGGCCGGTGGCTCTGACATCCCACCTGATGAAGACCCTGGAGCGGTTGGTCCTGGCTCAGCTTCGGCGCCTAATAAGTTCATCACTGGACCCACTTCAGTTTGCCTACCAGCCTGGCATTGGAGCGGATGATGCCGTCATTCACCTCCTACATCGTTCCCTCGCTCACCTGGAGACCGCTGGAAGCACTGTGAGAATCATGTTCTTTGATTTCTCCAGTGCCTTCAACACTATTCTTCCCTCGGTTCTAAAGGACAAGCTGGTGAACTCTGGAGTGGACCATCACCTCACTACCTGGATCCTGGACTACCTCACCGACCGACCACAGTATGTGAGGACTCAGGGCTGTGTGTCGGACAGGGTCGTCTGCAGTACGGGGGCCCCACAGGGAACGGTTCTGGCTCCGTTCCTCTTCACCATCTACACTGCAGACTTCTCCCACAATTCCACCCAGTGCTTCCTGCAGAAGTTCTCTGATGACTCTGCAATAGTCGGCCTCATTACTGATGGGGACGACAAGGAGTACAGAGGTCTGACCCAAGACTTTGTGGACTGGTGCCAGCTGAACTACCTCCAGATCAACGCTAGTAAAACCAAGGAACTGGTGGTAGACTTCCGCAGGCACAAGCATTCTCCACTGCAACCACTGAACATCCAAGGTATGGACATTGAGGCTGTGGACAGCTACAGGTACCTTGGTGTTCATCTGAACAATAGACTGGACTGGACTCATAACTCAGACGCCCTCTACAGGAAAGGGCAGAGCAGGCTGTACCTGCTGCGGAGACTCAGGTCGTTTGGAGTGGAGGGCCCACTCCTGAAGACCTTCTATGACTCTGTTGTGGCTTCTGCTATCTTTTATGGCGTGGTCTGCTGGGGCGGCAGCATCTCTGCTGGGGACAGGAAGAGACTGAACAGGGTGATCCGAAGGGCCAGCTCTGTTCTAGGATGCCCTCTGGACCCAGTGGAGGTGGTGAGTGACAGGAGAACGGCGGCTAAGCTGTCATCCCTGATGGACAACATCTCCCACCCCATGCAGCAGACTGTGACAGCACTGAGCAGCTCCTTCAGTGGGAGACTGCGGCACCCACGGTGTGGGACGGAGAGATTTCGCAGGTCTTTCCTCCCCACTGCTGTCAGACTCCATAATAAAGACTTTAACTGATCAAGCACACACATCCATACATATGCAATAATACTAAGTGCAATAATCCTTTCTGTCATCGTTGTATTTTTACTCAGTTGTATATAGTATTTGTATTTGTATTCTATTTTTATCTTATTGTATATTTATTTTATTTTATTCTACTGTATATAGTATTTTATTTTATTCTATTCTGTACAGTTGTGTACTGTATTTATTCTTATTGTATTCTAATTTTTGCCTCATAACTTTTGCACTGTCCACTCCTGCTGTGACAAAACAAATTTCCCACGTGTGGGACTAATAAAGGTTATCTTATCTTATCTTATCTTATATTGACAGTGGCTCACCGATGCCAATGACATAATTACCCAGCTACATTTCTGAAAGAATGCAAAAGCATTGACATATATTTTTCCTTCCTACAATAGCCCGACGGGCAGGGAAGAGATAGATTTTGGTAGCCCGACTGAAAAAATCGCTAGCCCCAGGACGTCGGGCTAGCGATATTGCAAGCCCTGTATCTGATTGAGGAATCACTCATCTTTGGAAAAGAGAGTTTATTACAGAGAAATGTCTCTTTCCAAAATAAAAGCTATACTATCCGCTTCTTCTGGGCTATATTCTCAGCAGCATAAGGAGAATCATGTGCTAACAGCTGTCTAAATGACTCGGCTAAAGTTAGTAGCATGCTTGTTGTTTTTGTTTTTGCACTAGGATGATGTCGGCGTAAATGTGCAGTCATATTCATTGTGTTCCCACTAGTGCTTTCAGGTTAATCTCGTTGAAATGACCTTAACGCCACAACACGGCAAATCTCCGTTAACGAGCTACCGCCGATCGCCCCGTGCATGGGGCTAGACGGCCAACACGTTAACGAGCTAACTGCGCTAACACACTAGTTCCCACCCATGTAATTGAGCATTGCGTGGCACATCCAACATACTGTTTTACTTTAGTCCATGACGCGCTTACCTTCAGGGTCATACGTCACATGAAAACCAAAATAATTCCAAACGCCAGATCTGAATGAGGGTGGGGGAGGTCCATGTTGCAAGGAGAGCTTAACTTCTGTCTTGCTAGCTTGCCCTGCGCTCTTCCTTCTGACTATGCTGTGTGTGTTGAGCGCTCAGTGGATCTGCGCTCGACAGTGCAGCCTAGGCGGAGTAGTCGAACGCAGATTCACTGAGCGCTCAACACAGACAGCATCGTCAGAAGGAAAGTTGATAAAATAAATTAAAAATTTTGTATTGTTCGATACATATGCGTACCGAACCGAAAGCACTGTATCGAACGGTTCAATATCGATACGAATATCGTTGCACCCCTAATATATATATATATATATATATATATATATATATATATATATATATATATATATATATATATTAAAAAAAAAAACACCCAGCACGCCCCTGCGGGCGGTTTATCCTTCAAGCTCGGGTCCTCTACCAGAGGCCTGGGAGGTTGAGGGTCCTGCGCAGTATCTTAGCTGTTCCCAGGACTGCGCTCTTCTGGACAGAGATCTCCGATGTTGTTCCCGGGATCTGCTGGAGCCACTCGCCTAGCTTGGGAGTCACCGCACCTAGTGCTCCGATTACCACGGGGACCACCGTTACCTTCACCCTCCACATCCTCTCGAGCTCTTCTCTGAGCCCTTGGTATTTCTCCAGCTTCTCGTGTTCCTTCTTCCTGATATTGCTGTCATTCGGAACCGCTACATCGATCACTACGGCCGTCTTCTTCTGTTTGTCTACCACCACTATGTCCGGTTGGTTAGCCACCACCATTTTGTCCGTCTGTATCTGGAAGTCCCACAGGATCTTAGCTCGGTCATTCTCCACCACCCTTGGGGGCATCTCCCATTTTGACCTCGGGACTTCCAGGTTATACTCGGCACAGATGTTCCTGTACACTATGCCGGCCACTTGGTTATGGCGTTCCATGTATGCCTTGCCTGCTAGCATCTTGCACCCTGCTGTTATGTGCTGGATTGTCTCTGGGGCATCTTTACACAGCCTGCACCTGGGGTCTTGCCTGGTGTGATAGACCCCAGCCTCTATGGATCTTGTGCTCAGAGCTTGTTCTTGTGCTGCCATGATTAGTGCCTCTGTGCTGTCTTTCAGTCCAGCTTTGTCCAGCCACTGGTAGGATTTCTGGATATCAGCCACCTCCTCTATCTGCCGGTGGTACATACCGTGCAGGGGCCTGTCCTTCCATGATGGTTCCTCATCTCCCTCCTCTTTCTTGGGTTTCTGCTGCCTGAGGTATTCACTGAGCACTCAGTCAGTTGGGGCCATCTTCCCAATGTATTCTTGGATGTTCGTTGTCTCATCCTGGACTGTGGTGCTGACACTCACCAGTCCCCGGCCCCCTTCCTTCCGCTTAGCGTACAGCCTCAGGGTGCTGGACTTGGGGTGAAACCCTCCATGCATGGTAAGGAGCTTTCTTGTCTTTATGTCAGTGGCTTCTATCTCCTCCTTTGGCCAGCCTATTACCCCAGCAGGGTACCTGATCATGGGCAGGGCGTACGTGTTGATGGCCCGGATCTTGTTCTTACCGTTCAGCTGACTCCTCAGGACTTGCCTGACCCTCTGCAGGTACTTGGTGGTTGCAGCTTTTCTAGCGGCCTCTTCATGGTTCCCATTTGCCTGCGGGATCCCCAAGTACTTGTAACTGTCCTCTATGTCTGCAATGTTGCCTTCTGGTAGTTCAATCCCCTCAGTTCTGACTACCCTTCCCTCTCTTTGTTACCATCCGGCTACACTTCTCCAGTCCGAACGACATTCCAATGTCATTGCTGTATAGCCTGGTAGTGTGGATCAGTGAATCGATGTCTCGTTCACTCTTGGCATACAGCTTGATGTCATCCATGTACAGGAGGTGGCTGACAACTGCTCCGTTCCGTAGTCTGTATCCGTAGCCAGTCTTGTTAATGATCTCACTGAGGGGGTTCAGGCCTATGCAGAACAGCAGTGGGGACAGAGCATCTCCTTGGTAGATCCCGCACCTGATGGTGACTTGTGCTATGGGCTTGGAGTTGGCCTCTAGTGTTGTACGCCACATCCCCATTGAGTTCCTGATGAAGGCTCTTAGGGTCCCATTGATCTTGTACAATTCTAGGCATTCCAGTATCCAGCTGTGGGGCATTGAGTCATAGGCCTTCTTGTAATCAATCCAGGCAGTGAACAGGTTGGTCAGTCTGGTCTTGCAGTCTCGGCTGATTGTTCTGTCTACCAGTAGCTGGTGTTTTGCGCCTCTGGTATTCTTGCCAATTCCTTTCTGTGTCCCGCTCATGTATTGACCCATATATATATATATATATATATATATATATATATATATATATATATATATATATACAGTGCTATCTTCATTTTAGATGTCAGTGTTTTCTTTTGCGTGGAAACCGGGTCCAAGTGGCTCTTTGGTTTTAAAGGTTGCAGACCCCTGGTCTAGCTAAAGATCTGGATATGGGGTTTAGCCCTGCAGAAAATCAGTGGGGACAGAGCTTCTCCTTGGTAAATCATCAGCTTAATAGTTAATGGATCATCTTGAAATTGGTGTCTAGTGTTGTTTGCCATATCCCAGTTGAATTCTGGGTGAAGGCTCTTAGGGTCCTGTTGATCTTGTACAGTTTTAGGCATCCCAGGATCCATGTGTTATGCATTGAGTCAAGACTGTCTGGCCTTCGGTTAGCCATTCTATGTATCTTATACACTGTTAGGTGGTTCATTCGTGCTGCCATGGCGCGCAGTTAGCTTCTTTAGCTAGTTGGTGTGGATTATGTCAGAGTGGTGACATGTCAGGGTGTTGCTATCCAGCTCTTCATATTTGAGACTCTTTCCTTGGATATACCAGATGGTTACTGGCAAGGTTACCATAGTTAACTGAAACAAAAAAACCCTAAAACTTAAAAAACACTCATGTAAGACCTCTTTCAATATTCGGGATACAGATTTGAATGCTTACCTGGGTGCTGGACCAATAGCTAAGGTTCAACTACTAGAGCAAATTGGATGACTAATAAAACGCTCTGAGAACTTGGTTAGATTAACTTGTATTCACAAATGAATAATCTCATATACATACAATGAAAACAATAGCATTACATGAAAGGAAAAATTGGGCCCAAATCATGGAAAATAATAAACAAAACACTCCCTCGGGCGATTTTGCTCAGTCTCTCTAGTGTCAGGCCACACCTTGAAGTGCGAGTCCAGCAATAAGGCTTCTCCTTGCAGGATACGCAAAGGAGAAATGAGGTGCAATTCTGTCCTACCACGTAAGTAGACTCTGTACAGTTCAAGGCTCGTCCAAAGAATTTAGTTTTGTTTTCCGACCAATCATCTCAAGGACTCATGGAGGGGTACATCCGAAAAAACCTGACCTGTATAACAGAATCAGAGTAACTTTCAGAAATCTCCACTTAGACATCCATACATATATTTTTTCCTATATTTTCTACATACATTCTAGCAAAGTTGCAGTTTCTGCCTCTCCAGTGTACAGAAAGAAAGACAAAATATCCCCAAACACTGACAATGATTATTTCTTACTAAAGTAAACAACAAAATGGGCTCTCCTGGAGCTTCAAAATGTTGATGGTGCAGCGTCATAGCACAAAAAAATCCCCACCACCTTTTCTTTAAACTGCATTCACTTCACAATAAATACAACTAGAGGTTTGATACACAAACATACAATCTCTACAGCATACATTTAACCTGCAGTCTTTACATACAGTGTTATAGGAAGCTAACAAAATCTAATATAAGGTTTGATCTTCACAATTGTACATTTACAACCACAGGCTAATAGCAATGGCCGCGATAGCTGTTAGCATGTCATCGTTGATGGCTTAACATCACAATATTCTTACTCAGAACAAGTTAACTCACCCAGAAGAATCCCAGCAATAGCAAAACTCCTCTCCAATTAAGAACAGTACCTAGACAGTTTATTTCCTCTATACAATCCGGATAAAGAAAGCCAACCATGTTTCACACTTGGAAAACCAAAGTTTTTTTCCTCTCCCTTTTTCCTGATCTCAGTAGCACCCCCCCCCCCCCCCCCCCCCCCCCCAATATACTTCAAAGACCATCTGGACATCATAAACACCTGCTATTTAATTATTTCTCATCAAAACAATTTTACTTAATAAAGCTTAATAATGAACACAACTTTTCAACCTCACTCATAACATACTCAAACCATTAGTAACTCTCTAAGGTTACACTCACACTGTGAAACAGTAAAACTAACAAATGTTTTTGTGAACTTCAAAAGCTAACTAAAATAAAATACAAGTTAAGAGCAAACATCCTTATTTTTTGTATCTATTACGTTGGCAAAAACATTATTCCAGCTATTGAAAGACATGTTTATTGTCTGTCACACTATAGCTTAACTGCATTGGAAATGTTTTTTTTGTTTTGTTTTTTGGTCTTTTTATTTTTCATTTTGTTTTTATAATACCTGCCCTTATTTTCCTAAATCTTACCTTCACATATGCCTTCACATAGTAATTCAAAAGACTAAAACGAACACTGGTACTACTAAAAACTAAACTAAAACTAAACATCTGCAAAAGAAATTCAACTCTGGAAATGAACTGAAACTAAACTGAATTAAAAAGTCAAAACATAAAAAATAAATAAATGAAAACCACTTAGAAAATAAAAAAATATATTATAACTCTGGTTACTGGACCCTGTTCTGCAGTTCTGATACTATCCCTCCATGTTACCCTGATCTTGGTCTCTAGTCTCCTACTCCATGAATCTTACTGCTCCTTGTGGCTGCTTATCTTTCTCTGGTATAGATCTGCTGGCTTGTTTTAGTTATGGCCTGTAATGCCGCATTCACATCTTCTTGTAGACTTTCACATAGTCTTGGTAGTCAGCCAAGGACGGTCCAGGTTTCCAGGTCAGCCATGATGTTTTGCACAGGTCAGCTGCTCTTGCATTCAACACATCAGTTGTTCTTGTGGCTTGGTACCAAATCTCGTGGGTGGAGATGATATTTCCCCCCTGACCTAACGTCCTGGCTCGCCCTTGCCCTAGCATATGTGTTCTACCTCACCAGTCATTTGCTGTAATAGCAGTTGCTTATTCCTAATCACGCAGCTAGCTGCTCAGTGTTCCGTGATTAGGGAGTAAAGTTTTATTCTTCATTTTCTCTGTTCAATTAAATGTTATTCCTGGTCCATAAAGACATGGACGGGCGAGTTTGTTGTGAAGGAACTTGATTGCCCTGCAAAGGGTCCCGACCTTCAATCAATAGAATACTTTTGGTAAGAAATTGGAGCAGACAATGCAAGCCAGGTCTTTTTGTCCAACATCAGTGTTTCACTTCTGAGAAAACTGTAAAAAAAAAATTCTCATAAACACTTCAGGAAACCCTGTGCACACACACTAACACATCCTCCAACCACACACGCCCATATTTTGCTCAATTGCGGTTTATTTCACACCTCAAACATTTAGTAAACAATTAAGCAAATACAAGTAATCTGCAATAAATTACAGGTAGTAATAAAATAAACGACTAACTCTTTTACGCTGCGTCCGCACCTACACGGGTATTTTTGAAAACGCAGCTGTTTCGTCCACGTGTTTCGAATCACCGAAAACTGAGCTTTTTTAAAACTCTTTTTTGCGTTTACGTGTGGACGAGGAATACAGAGTTCGTCATGCAGCGTCAAAGGTATGAGCCTTTTTTCACGTCACGCTGTGGCCACATTATTGTTTACATGACATGAATCGCAGAATGGCAGGTAGAGACAAAATACTGTTAATCTGACTGTCTGCAGGTTTTACACGCAGTTACTGTCCCTCCATTTACAAAGGCAGAGGCGTCACGGTGGGATTATTTTACTGTAGCTGTTTTTTTCCTGTGTAATAATATTCAACATTGCTATGAATACATTTTTCAAAAAATGCCTCTCTGTGCAAAATGGGTCTAAAAACATAAACAACTGTGGGATCCTGTTTGTCTGTGATTTGAACCGAGGGAACAAATCGTGGCAGGATCAGCCTGATGTTATTTGTATCCAGCTGTAACTTTACTGTATAAAGAGCAAACATCTCCAACATGTCAGTTAGTCATTACAACAAGTGTTTGTGAAAAATCAAGAATGTGAATGGCCCAGCGCTGCTCCCGACGCAGGGAAAACCAATCCTGCAGGGAGACCTACCTCGGCACTTGTGCAGGTGAAGCCAAAGGGAAGATTTGCTTCACCATATTTTCTAGTCTTTGGCTTAGAATGAAGTTGGTTTGGAAACATATTCAGCGATGCTTCATCTCCTGCTTTGCGTTTCTGTGGGCGCCCGTGCTAGCAGTGTACAAGCGTTTTGTTTTTTTCCTTTTCATACCGCCCCCCCCCCCCCCCCCCCCCCCCTCCCCTGCAATGGCTCTGCGCCCCCCCTAGGGGGTGGGCCCCACACTTTGGGAAGGTCTGGTCTAAGGTTTTGTCCATTTTTAGTTGCATGCAATTTTGTTTCACTAATAAAGGTTCAGTAAGAAAGATTTATAATCACTCATCTGCTCCTTTCCTGGGTGTTCAGCTGCTAATTTGTTCATCACATCACTATCACTTTCCCATGTTGTTGATCTCAATACTGACATCATTACTATAATCGAATCATCTTCTTGCTTGCTTTCTTTAAGCCAATCAGCCACCATTCTGTGTGGTTTAAATCAGTGCTCTCCATCATTCTCCCTTTCAGACTCTTTTGTGAACCCTCCGTCTGGCTGACAAAAGTGCCTCAGAGCTCTATCCAAGCTTCCATCTTCTTCTTCACCACGACCAAAGTCTAGACTCGTGTCCTGAATCCTATCTCTGATGGGATCTGTTCTGCCATGATGGGTCGTCAGAATCTAATCGCCAAACACATTAATTTCTCTAGCTTAGTAAATCTTGTTAATTCTTCCAAATGAGCCCTCCATATTGAACTATAATATCTAGAAGCTGATTAGCGCATGTGCAGGTCTAATGGCACACTTGTACAAGTGTTACTCTACCAATCTTTGTCTTTAGTTCTCATCTTGTCAGACAAGCTCTCATCCACTTTACCACCCGCATGTTGTTCCCTTCCCAACGTGGCTCTAGGATTGTACAACCAAAGATGATCTAATAGTCATAAAGAACGTGTATTAGACAATAAATATGATCAATAATAGTGCAATAAATAATTTAAAAGAACATTATGAAAAAGCCTAAAAAACCTTTTTAAAATTTGCAGTTGCTGTAGATTAAAGTTTTAATTTGCACCCCTCACTACCGGGTGTATCCTAAAATGCGTTGAATTGTACAAGATTAATCAGGACTATAAGAATCATCAGGAATTTGATGTGGCGAACAACACTAGAGGCCAACTTCAAGCCAACTGCACATGTCAAGATGCCCCATCTCCACAGCTGTCTGCAGTCAGCACAGTAAAGATGATCAATAACAGTGTCATTAATATTTTAAAAGAAAATTTTAGCCTAAAAAACATGCAGTTGCTGTAGATTTAAGCTCAGGGTGTAGCCCACCTCTTGCCCTTTACTTGCTGGGATATGCCCCCCGCTCCAGAGCCTCTTGAGAATAAGTGGACGAAGACGGATGGCTGGATGGATGAATGGCATTGCCTGTGTGGTCAGATTTGTTCCTTTAAAATCTGTTGTCACACAAATTCTGTTAATGCTATGCGTACTGACAATTTAAAATATTACACTCTTATGATTCAAATCCAGCGGCAATAATTACAGCAAGCTGTCCGCTGCTATGCTTTTTTTCAATCGTTTGATTTAAAGGCAGTTTGTTAACACTTATATTCCTCAAAGTAACAAAAAAATCTGTACGCGCACACGTTTTCTCCACTTAGGATGGTAAAGGATGGCTCTCGTTTAGACTGCAGACAGTTATTAAGTCATAGCTTATGGAACACAATGTGGCCTGCATATTCAATATCTTCATTAAACAATTACTGTGCCTTTGTTAAATTGGCCGGCCAGATAATCTTATTAAGCCATTTGCCAGAGGCCTAATTCCATGAAAGGTGATACAGACTATTTTGAGGCATTGCTTGAGCTTTCATATCAGGACCTGGTATTGTGTTTGTAATAGCAAGGCAGTATTATTAAAAAGTAATGTGGGAGTTGAGATGATATTACATATAATGATTATGTATTCTTATTTCCTAATATAAGACTATGGAGACTCACAGGCCATGTTTAGTCATGCTGGCAGACGTTAAGCTTCTTCCACCTTCACATTGCTTCATTGTTGGATATACTACTGCATGGATACAATTCTTTTCTTGCCAATCAGTTTCACAAGTGTACTATTAGGAAACAGCATTTTTCTATTTTGAATTCAATTATATCTATTTAAAAAAGTTTCTAAATATCTACGAAAATGTGATTTATTTAACTATTCAGCAGCTCAACTTCAAAAAGTGAAGCCAACAGAAGCTTAGAATATGTTTTCAGAGCAACAAAATATATATTTTTGCCAAATCTTCACCAAAACATCACTTAGCGTAAACACTGAAATGAAAAGTTGTAAGTTTAATTTTTTTTTCACAAACCTGTGAATGTGCACAAAGTACAGGCAAGGCTTTTTCCAGTTGAGCATCACCTGTATGCTGCATAAACACTGAATTAAAACAAAAAGAAATGTGAAATTTCTGTGCCGTGAAGTCATCTCACAAGTGCTTTGCTGGGACAACTGTTTGTGATGAAAGGAATGACAAAAGACAAAGTCCCATCTTCACTTTATAGTGTAAAAAGATTTTGTAGTTATTCCATTAAAAGGATGCACCTTTATACTGATCTCCTTAACAAATACTGTAAGTTTGTCTTGTTGTCACAGCAATTAGTTAGTTTATTCTTAAATGTATTTTAATGCATTATGTTTGCTTTAAACACTTTCTATTGTACCATTAGATCAATGAAACGGTTTAATTCTTACATATATGCACATATTTCACTACTTTGGATGTATAGTTACAGCCACAGTCCTGAGGTCTTCACCCACTCAGCCAGTTGTATCTGTCTCTCTTCTTCATATTCTCTCGTTTCCCTCTGTGTGTGTGTTCTGTTATGTGTAACTGCTGAGCCGGGTCCTCCATCGCTTCACTGTGAATAAACACACAGTCACTTATCCGAGTCCTGCATCTTGAGTCCATCTGCACCATTAACGATGAAAGCTACCTCTCTTTGTGTGACCCAACCACAGAAAATATGGTTCAGCCAACCTTTGATAAGATTGTTATTACACATATTATTCCCTTGCAAATGTAATTTAATTTACAAACCCAGCAAAATAAGGAATGCATCCAGTCAATATTCACTAGATTTCAAGCTCAAATAATTAACAGACTTCTGTTGTGTCCATGAACTAACACAGTCACAATAAAAAGTTAACACATTAAACAGTTAAACATGAAAGATACTTCCGTGAATGTAAGATCATCAGATTAACTTGTCATGATCCTGGCAGTCTGGCTCTTTTTCCTTCTTTCTGTCCTCCTTTAGGTGGAGTAGTGAGCCCACTGTTCCTTACAGAGCTTCTGAGTATTCTGAGATTAGCCATCACAACTGATTCTCATCTCTCCATCACAGAGGAAAGTACAGTTAGTCGTTTTTTGAGGTGTTTAATAGAAAAACTTTAATGCTAGACTCATAAATGTACATTGTTTAGGTGAAATAGGTGAAATCAGGGAAGTAGCCAACTTTATTTATTACAATTATTATAGATGTTTTAAAGCTGTGAAACCCCTGACTACACACTTTATACACTTTTCTCAGACAGGCATGAACATTTTCACACTTTTCTCTCGTTTAAACTCTCAAAGTTCAAACCTTCGTAGAAAAATAAGTTCTGTATTATAGAATGAAACCAAAGAAACCCGCGGTTGCCTTTGACAGTGCAAAACGTTTTGTCGACATGTTTGTGTTTGTTGGGGAGAAAACTTACAAACACAGTCACACTGCTAGCGATCGGAGATTTATTTAAATTTGACAAGCTGAACACATTCTGTACTATACAGGAGACACAGCATGAGATTGACTGACAATGGTCTACAGCCAATCAGGACGCAGAACACAATGCACTGTTAAAAAAAAAAGCATGGAAAATTGAACAAAAAAAATCCGCGAAACAGCGAGTCCGCGAAAAGTGAACCGCGTTATAGCGAGGGACCACTGTATATTTGTGTATGCATATATGTATGTACGCATATATATACATCCATCCATCCATCCATCCATCCATCTTCATCCGCTTTGTCCGGGGCCGGGTCGCGGGGGCAGCAGCCTAAGCAAAGAGGCCCAGACCTCCCTCTCCCCAGCCACCTCCTCCAGCTTATCCGGGGGAATACCAAGGCGTTCCCAGGCCAGCCGAGAGATATAATCTCTCCAGCGTGTCCTGGGTCTGCCCCGGGGCCTCCTCCCGGTGGGACATGCCTGGAACACCTCACCCAGGAGGCGCCCAGGGGGCATCCTTGTCAGATGCCCGAACCACCTCAGCTGGCTCCTTTCGATGTGGAGCAGCAGCTGCTCTACTCTGAGCCCCTCCCAGATGGCCAAACTTCTCACCCTATCTCTAAGGGAGAGGCCAGCCACCCTTCGGAGGAAGCTCATTTCTGCCGCTTGTATCCGCGATCTCGTTCTTTCGGTCACTACCCACAGCTCGTGGCCATAGGTGAGGGTAGGGACGTAGATCGACCGGTAAATTGAGAGCTTCGCTTTTACACTCAGCTCCCTCTTCACCACGACGGACCGGTGCAGCGTCCGCATTACTGCAGCTGCAGCCCCAATCCGTCTGTCGATCTCCGGCTCCCTTCTCCCATCACTCGCGAACAAGACCCCGAGATACTTGAACTCCTCCACTTGGGGCAGGAACTCATCCCCGACCCGGAGTGGGCACTCCACCCTTTTCCGGCTGAGAACCATGGCCTCAGATTTGGAGGTGCTGATCCTCATTCCCGCTGCTTCACACTCGGCTGCGAACCGTTCCAGTGCGAGCTGGAGGCCCTCACCCGATGAAGCCAACAGAACCACATCATCTGCAAAAATCAGAGATGAGATTCTGAGGCCACCAAAGCGAAAGCCCTCCGCCACTTGGCTGCGCCTAGAAATCCTGTCCATAAAAATTATGAACAGAACCGGAGACAAAGGGCAGCCCTGGCGGAGCCCATCACCCACCGGGAACGAGTCCGACTTATTGCCGGCAATGCGAACCAAGCTCTTGCAACGGTTGTATAGGGATCGAATGGCCCGTAGCAATGGGCCAGACACCCCATATTCCCGCAACACCTCCCACAGGACACCCCGAGGGACACGGTCGAATGCCTTCTCCAAGTCCACAAAACACATGTAGACTGGTTGGGCAAACTCCCATGCACCCTCAAGTATCCTGGAGAGGATAAAGAGCTGGTCCAGTGTTCCGCGACCAGGACGAAAACCGCATTGTTCCTCCTGTATCCGAGGTTCGACTAACGGACGAACTCTCCTTTCCAGCACCCTGTCATAGACTTTCCCAGGGAGGCTGAGGAGTGTGATCCCCCTGTAGTTGGAACACACCCTCCGGTCCCCTTTCTTAAAGATGGGGACCACCACCCCGGTCTGCCAGTCCACAGGTACTGCCCCTGATCTCCACGCAACATTGCAGAGGCGTGTCAACCAGGACAGCCCTACAACGTCCAGAGCCTTCAGGAACTCGGGGCGGACCTCATCAACACCAGGGGCTCTGCCACCAAGGAGTTGTTTAACTGCCTCAGTGACCTCGCCCCCGGAAATTGGCGGGTCATTCCCCTCATCCCCAGACTCTGCTTCCTCCTTGGAAGACGTGTCAGTGGGATTAAGGAGGTCCTCGAAGTATTCCTTCCACCGCCTGACAATTTTCTCAGTCGACGTCAGCAGCGCTCCGCCAGCACTATTCACAGTGCAGGTAGAGCACCGCTTTCCCCTCCTGAGACGTCTGACGGTTTGCCAGAATCTCTTCGAGGCAGTCCGAAAGTCTTTTTCCATGGCCTCTCCGAACTCCTCCCACACCCGAGTTTTTGCTTCAGCCACTGCCCGAGCCGCATTCCGCTTGGCCTGTCGATACCTGTCGGCTGCCTCCGGAGTCCCACAGGCTAACCAAGCCCGATAGTTCTCCTTCTTCAGCCTGGTGGCTCCCTTCACCTCTGGTGTCCACCATTTGGTTCGGGGATTACCACCACGGCAGGCACCAACCACCTTGCGGCCGCAGCTCAATGCAGCAGCTTCGGCAATGGAGACGCTGAACATGGTCCATTCGGACTCAATGTCCCCAGTCTCCCTCGGAATGCTGTTGAAGCTCTGCCGGAGGTGTGCGTTGAAGATCTCGCGGACTGGGGCCTCTGCTAGACGTTCCCAGCACACCCTCACTACGCGTTTAGGTGCACCAGGTCTGTCCAGCGTCCTCCCCCGCCACCTGATCCAACTCACCACCAGGTGGTGATCAGTTGACAGCTCAGCCCCTCTCTTTACCCGAGTGTCCAGAACATATGGTCGCAGGTCGGCTGATACGATTACAAAATCGATCATCGACCTACGGCCTAGAGTGTCCTGGTGCCACGTGCACTTATGGACACTCTTATGTTCGAACAGGGTGTTCGTTATGGCCAAACTGTGATTAGCACAGAAGTCCAATAACAGAGCACCGCTCGGGTTCAGATCAGGGAGGCCGTTCCTCCCAATCACGCCCCTCCAGGTCTCGCTGTCGCTACCCACGTGAGCATTGAAGTCTCCCAGCAGGACAACAGAGTCTCCAGGTGGAGCACCCTCCAGCACCCCCCCCCCAGGGACTCTAAGAAGGCAGGGTACTCTGAACTGCCACTCGGCGCATAAGCGCAGATGACAGTCAGGACCCGTTCCCCGACCCTAAGGCACAGGGAGCAAACCCTCTCGTCCACCGGGAAAAACCCCAACGCACCGGCAGCAAGCCGAGGGGATATTAGGATACCCACCCCAGCCCGCCGCCTCTCACCAGGGGCAACTCCAGACTGAGACAGAGTCCAGCCCCTCTCCAGGAGACTGGTTCCAGAGCCCAAGCCATGTGTAGAGGTGAGCCCGACTATATCTAGCCGGTACCTCTCAACCTCACGCACTAACTCAGGCTCCTTCCCCACCAGAGAGGTGACATTCCATGTCCCTATTGCCAGTCTTGGCAGCCGGGGGTCAGTCCGCCAGGGCCTCCGCTCCTGGCCGCCACCCGGCACACAATGCACCCGACCCCTATGGCGCCTCCTGCGGGTGGTGGGCCTGCGGGAGGATGGTCCCATGTCTCCTCTTCGGGCTGTGCCCGGCCGGGCCCCATGGACTAAGGCCCGGCCACCAGACGCTCGCCCTCGGGCACCCTCCCCGGGCCTGGCTCCAGGGTGGGGCCCCGGTAACCCTATCCCGGGCAGGGTAAACTGTTCCCTCGGTTTCCTTTTCATAAGGGTCTTATGAATCGCTCTTTGTCTGGTCCCTCACCCAGGGCCAATTTGCCATGGGAGACCCTACCAGGGGGCAAAAGCCCCCAGACAACATAGCCCCTGGGATCCCTGTGACACACAAACCCCTCCACCACGATAAGGTAGCGATTCAAGGAGGGGATATATATACATATATATACATCTATAGGTATATACACACATACAGGCAGTGCTGGGAAGGTTACTTTTAAAATGTATTCCACTACAGATTACATGCCCCAAAATGTATTTTGTGACGTATTACGTTACGTTACTCAATGACAGTAACGTATTCTGAATACTTTGGATTACCTATTATATTATCATGCTTTTTACAACTACATGAATGTACTATTGCTGTGTGAATTATTACTTTTGCTGAAGGTTACTCTCCATACCAACACCAACTAGATGTTTAAATCTTAATATAAATGAATAACAGTAGGTGGACATTAGGTAAGGCTGCACTTTTTGCAGCGATCTCGTATAGAAACGATTCCTCGCGTATATAAAACAGGTCCACGGCTCCGAAGTGTAGTAAAGGGACCTCTGGCTAATACGTCGGGTTCGTGTCGGGCTCATAGCTGAAAACTGGATTTACTTTGTTGTCTGGGTCAACTTTGCTAGCGAGAGACAGAGAGAGGCGTTGAAAGGCTGCTGCAACGGAGCTTATTGTTTCAGAGGAAAACACGAACATGGTGTACAGTCGAGTCTTAATAGCTTACTTACAACTGGGCTCGTCAGGCACTCTTCTTGGCTGCAGTGGTTATTATTATATTTACATGCTTCCAGCTCCCGTTTCTGTTCGGTGACAAGTCTTACTTTTCGACTCTCCTTTTTCTCCCTCCCTCGCTCACAAACACATAACGGGTATGGCAGTCCATTCTCCCTGCAGCACGGACTACACTGCACATAGCCCCAAAAATCACAACGTGCTTCACAGAAAAGCTAAAACATAAAAACAAAAACCAACCAAAAGCAAGTTTAAAAAGATGAGTTTTTAGCTGTTTTTTTAAAAGAAATCACTGAGTCCACAGATCTCAAAGAAAGGGAGTTCCACAGTCTGGGGGCCACAGTTAAAAACAATCTATCGCCTTTCGTTTTCAGCCTTGTATGATGGACAACCAGCAAGCCCTGATCACATGAACTCAGGGACCTGCTGGGGTTGTAAGGATGTAAAAGATCTCTGATATAGGTTGGTGCTTGTCCATGCAGAGCCCTGAATTTCAAAGTCAAAATCTTAAAGTGGATTCTGAATTTTATGGGGAGCCAGTGCAACTGGATCAGCAGTGAGAGTATATCATGTTACACCGCTCTCACAGTATATCTGCTCAGTACACAGTTCATTCTCTATGTTTTTTTTAAATATATGTATTAACGAATATAGTGATGTCATACAAAGGAACGCAGCAGAAACAAATGGCCCAGTTAAATCAGTTCACATGTACCTACCTGACACTGTGACAAGTAATCAGATATCTACGGTGGTCCTGAGAGGCCAAACGGACTGCAACTTCAGAAAACACCAGTAATATGAAAAACACTGCAAAAGCACACAAAACACAACGGAAATAGGAAAAACGACAACGGAAATAGAAAAAAAGAACAACAAATAGGAAAAACGAAAACACAAATAGGAAAAAACACAACAGAAGTTTTTCTGGGGAGACAATAACCCGACGGACCAGTTGCAGGAAGCAAAATAAGACCCCACTTTACTACCAGTTGTCAGGTGACCATTTTGGCAGCAACATGAACAGCGCCACTGAAACTTTTAAGCCATCGGAGTATTCATCTCTCTTTAATTCGCATGACATCGAGCTGTATATCAAAAAAATAAATAGGTTAAATATTACCGAGCCCTATAATGCTCCCGCTTTTCAAAAGTATTTCAGTGTCCCAGATCTATGCAGGATATATAACATACCCAGCCAACATTTATATGTGGGGCCCATATGGTTTGGAAATGGGCTGAAAAATGGGCCCCATATAGAATTGTCCGCGGGTTCCGTAATGGCCCCATGTTAAATGCCCATATAGGTGTTATGTTAGGAAAATTTGGAACCTAAATGGGCCCCAACTGGGCAAAGTACACAGAGACCCACCCGGGCCCCATCTTTCAAGTTTTTTGTGGGTACCATGTGGGCACCACATAGGCTAAAAAGTGGGCTTTAAGTGGAATTGTCTGCGGGTTCCATAATGGCCCCATTTTATAAGCTCATCATGGTGTCATATTGGTAAAATCTGGGAACTAAATGAGCCCCAACTGGGCAAAGTACACAGAAACCCACCTAGGCCCCATTTTTCAAGTTCTTAGTGGGTACAACATGAGGAAAACACGAGCTAAAATTTGGAATGGCATTATCAGTAGTGATGGGATTTCCGGCTCTTCTTAGAGAACCGGCTCTTTCGGTTCAGCTCACTAAAAAGAGCCGGCTCTTTCGGCTCCAAACCGGCTCTTCGGGTTGTTTTGTTGCTTTAATTAATTTATTATTAACAATAATATAAAATTATGCACAAAAGAATTACTAACGTTAAAAAAAGTGGTTTTATTTATATATGTTTATATTTAAATATATGTGGTGGCCCCTAGAGACAAAGCACGTACAAACTCCAAAAAGCACATACTGTTAGGATGCCTGGGTGGTTGACCCAGGGTTTTTGAGTTTATTATATTATTTATAATTTCTAGTCTTTGGGTTTTTGTTAGAGTCATGTCTTATGGTTTGTCTCTGTGTAATCCTTAGTTGCTGTCTCCCCTGTCCGCTATATCCCCGTGTCCATTCAGTGTCTGTGTCTGCCCTGGTCCCACGTCTCTGTTCCCTCTGTAGTAGTGCCTGCATGTGAGCCTGTCTTTTGTTCAGTCTGTGTTATGTGTTTCCTGTTTTACTTTGAAGGTCTCTGTCTTATCTCAGTGTGTTCAGTTTATGCTTCCTTGTCTCGTCAGTTCTGATTTGCCCCAGCTGTGTTTCCCTCCTGTTGTCCATTCCCTGATTGCTCCCTCTATGTATTTAAGCCCTGTGTTTCAGTTTGTCATTGTCGCGATCTACCCTTATCTAGCTGTGTGTTTTGTCTGCCTGTGTAAGTTATTTGGATTCTTACTTTTGTTCTGTTTGAGTTCAGCATTAAAGCTGTTTGAGTTTACGTTTGTCTCTGGAGTCTGCACTTTGGGTCCTTTTCCTGCCTGCACACAGCCGTTACATAACACATACAAACTCCAAAACACATTTCTAGCATGAACTGAACTTCCAAAACAGAGCTACCTAGATCACTTAAAATACACAATTGAAAGCATGAAAGCATATGTGTATTGTTGGTGTATTTATACACAAGCATTCATATATATACTCAAATAATAAATAAAAGAAATGTTCATTTACCTGTTACTACCACACACCAAATCTGGTCGTTGGTACTTGCTGGCTTGTGTAGCCACTAGGTAACAAAAGTTCAACACTGCCCCCTAGCATCCTGGAGTGTTTTGAGTTTTTATGTGCTTCGGAGTTTTTACATGTTTTGGAGTTTGTACGTGGTTCAGGGTTCGTACGTGATTTGAAGTTTGTACGTGCTTTGTCTGTAGGGGCCACCGTAAATATACTTTTATTTATTCACTCCACATAAAATGTAACAAATAAATCATATAATACAAAAATCAACTATTCACATTTCAACTTTTAACTATTTAAATTTTCAGCTTTTTCCTTTTACAAATTTAAAGTGAAACAACACAAAACACTGCAAACCACAACACAATTAAATATAAATTAAAATATGAAAACAAAAAGAAGATGCACATTCTCTGTCATATGGGTCTGCATGAATAAACTTTCTGAATCCTTTATCATTTGCAACTGAAAATAGTTGTGGATGATTACTATACCTTTCTAATGTGACCTTGTTGTCCCTGGCTCTCTCTCTCTCCCTCCTGCTCTGTTCCTGTGCTACTGAGTGTAACTACCGCCCCTCCCCCCTCTGCTCAGCGTAAAGCACAAGGCTCGCGTGCGAGTGAAGCGGGAAAAAGTGCGAGAGAGAGAGAGAGGAAAAAACAAAAACCCCACGGCTCGCGATAAGGAGCCGGCTCGCGTCGTTCACGTCAAAGACCCGGCTCTAAGAGCCATTTGTTCACGACCGACCCTTCACTAGTTATCAGTGGGTTCTGTAGTTGCATCTTATTTCTTGTTTGAATTGGCTAATTTCTGGCACTGGGTGGGTCCCATGTAGAAAAACAGCCACAAAATCAATTTAACAGACAGCCATTACGGGTTCTGTGACACAAACACACCAAATATATTAAAGCTGACTGCAAACAGAAACATCAGGAGGGGACACAAAACACATTTTTTCACATTTATTTTGTCCAACAACTGTGGGTTTAAGTAACTGTATTCCAAGGAGTGTGAACTTAAAAAACTAGAAATGTCAAACTATTCAAATTGCTTAGAGAGTTGGAACTGTAGCAACATGGGAAAAAAGGAGAAGGGAAACTCAAAACCTTGTCTTGAATCAGCAGGGGTGTCTTTTTTTTACAGTGCAGTTAGTCTATTTTGTCCTCTTGCAGCCCTCAGTCCTTCTCTGTCTCTAGCTCCAGTGAACCACTTGGAGAGAGCTTTCTCTGCTTCTTGCAGGTTGACTTTTGCAGTCAAAGAATTCTTCTTCAGTGCTTCTGCAAAAATGAAGAAGAAAAATGGATAAGCCAAAGTAAAGTTAACCTTAGCTTACTTCCTTGGTGATGATTTACAAAGAACAATGTTTATTTCACTTTCTTGCCTCAAATATATAAGATGGCACAATAACCAATCTCACTTACACTTTCAAAGACTTTATTTAAAAAATTCAAGTGTCTCAAGTGAAACTAACTTACCATACACAACATTAAAGAGGCGCAAATCTCGGAACTTTTTTTTCCCATGTCATCATCCTTCTTGTAGCATCATCTACACTTGTTCCCCCTATATCTGCTACCATGGCAACCAGAGGGGAACATACAAAAAGGACAGATTAGATACTGGCATCTGGGTAGGATGCCTCCCTGGTGAGGTGTTTTGGGCACATCCCACCTGGAAGAGACCCAGAGGAACACCCAGGACATGCTAGAGGGACTATGTTTCTCAGCTGGCCTGGGAATGCCTTGGGATTCCGCTGGAGGAGCAGGGCCAAGTGACTGGAGAGAGCGAAGTCTGGGCCTCTCTACTTAGTACCGGATTGGGTCGCAGGGGGGAGCAGCCTAAGCTTAAGATAATGGACCAGGAATGAAGGATAAATGGACGCTTTACATATTACTTAATGTTAATTGTGTGGTGATAAAAAAAAAATGGTAGTAACACAAGCTAAACTGTTAAAAATTGAATTTAAGTTCCTTAATAGGGCTGAGTATCGTCACTGATTTCTAGAGTCGATTCGACTCCAATTCACAAGGTCCCGAATCGATTTGGGACCTTTCTGTTCGTAAGTGAAAGGGGAAAAAAATGACAGCACTGTAAATGCAGAAAACAGATTTTTAGATGGGAAACGGTTCTTGAAGTACACTGAGAGAGATTGAGAGAGAGACAGCGAGCTCTGCGTGAAGTGTGATTTTTATTGTGGTGGAAAACCAAAACAGCAAAAGTAAGAGGGAATTCATGACTATGTTCATGTGAAGCGAAATTTTCAGTGTAGTTTGGATCTTCTTTTGCTGCTGGTTCAGTCAATATTGTTTGGAGAAAGATAAAAACTGCAGCTTCAGAATCTAGCACAAAAAACACAAAGTGCCGTCGGCTGAGAAAGGCCACATCTCACTGATTCTGATCCGTCGGTGGGTCCGCGCTTTGTGTTTACATCTTTGTGCAGAATGCGTGTGCCTGCTCTCATTTACTTTCTCCAAACTAAAATAGGTTTTAATTGATAAATCGATAATCAAAACCCACCCCTATTCCTTACCCCTTTATCATTTACCCATAATGTTAAGCACCTGGAATTATTTTGTTGTTTTAGCTGTAAAAGTGTCGTAAAATCAGCTGTGAGTGTGTGTGCTTTTATCCTTTTTTTCAGGATTACTTCTACTTTCCACATCTGGTAGTTTTTTCTCTCTACTGTATACTATAAGAGTGTAATCAGGGAGTAATAACAGAATAGGGAAAAAAACAAACTTGAAATTTTACCGTTTTTTAAAACTGAAAAAGGCACTCAGAATGTACATGAATAAAAGATTTAGAATAGGCAATTTGATTTATTAACTGTAAAACAGAACAAAAACTATTTTGTGACCTTTGCCCCTGTGGTTTGTTTTTGGGCATCTCTTTTCTTCTAAATAAGTCCAGGCGTGTTGGGCCCCTAGAGCTCTGGTTGGAAGAGACAGGTTGGAAAAACCTGTCACCGGCAACGGGTTGGGGGCTAAAGGGTTAAAATAAATAGGAACTGGCCAAAATTTGTATAAACTATCATAGCAGAACAACAATAAGAAATCTGGGGGGCGCTAGCGAGCGCGATGGAGTGAACACGCTTACTTCAGAGCCTCTGCACATTCCAGCTTAATTTGCATCAAAAATAGGCACTTAAGTTACCAATCTGCTTTCAAAGACAAGCTTAAACTTTTAAACAAAGTTCCTACGGATTTAAATCCAAGAAAGTCGCTTTTATGGCGGCAAATCTGCGGAAATACAAATACGAGGCTTCGTCGACAGCTAAGACCAGTGCAGCTGCGGGCAAAAGTTGTGACAACACCGCTAGCCAAACACCGAAGTCGGCACCGATAGCTAAAATGGATGTGGCAGACCTCAAGATGGATATTCTTACCTCCTTGCGACAAGATATCGCCGCCGTCATCCAGCAGGAAATCAGGTCTGCTCTGGCTGACAGCTTTGATTCGTTGAAAAGGGATATCCAAGACGTGAAGGCAGAAATCAATAGCAACACTACCACTATTCGAGCCGAGCTGGACCAGGTGAGAGCTAACATAAAATCTGTCGAATCGGTCTGACGAAATGGTGGCCGTACAAGACACGATGGAGCCCCTCACAAAAGAGGTGAAAGCCCTTAAACACAAATGTGAAGACCTCGAGGGACGTATGAGAAGGGGAAACATCCGGATTATCGGTGTGACTGAAACTCAGGGTTCCAGCTCTCCGGCGGCGGTCTCTGCGCTCCTCAAAGAGGTGTTTCAGCTTGACAGAGAAGTCCGCGTGGAAAGATCTCATCGTAGCCTGACTCAACGGAGACCCGGGGATACTCCGCGCCCTATCATTGCTAAATTAAACAGCGAAGGAGAAGCGGCGGACATCCTCAGGAGAGCGCGCAGAGGAAAACTACACTTCAAAGGAAACCCAATTGCCATATTGCCCGACTACACGGCCAGCGTGGCGAAAGCCAGGGCGGCTTTCACTGACGTGAGGAAGATACTCCACGATAGGCCGGGAGTCCGCTTTGGCATCCTGTACCCTGCCAGATTCCGTGTCTCTTACAACAACGTTGAAAAGGAGTTTGTGGATGCTGCCAAAGCCATGGATTATGTCAAGGAAAATACTCTCTCCAGCAGATGGTGATCTATAACTATCTTATCTTCTGTCCCAAGGTGGAAGGTAACTCAGAGTTCTCTATGTCAGTAAGCTACATTACTGTGCCTGGTCGTTACTACGTTGTGCAGGGCCTGAGTTCCAATAGTGTTTTAGCAGACAGTACTGAGATTTGTTAGTGGTACTGAGACTGCTCGCCCAGCAATTTTCCCCGAACTTCAGTTCATCATTCCATATGAAGACATCTAAACTTGAGTTAGCTGCGCTCGGGGTCCATTTGACTTTCTGTCCTGCTGTTGTTACCCCTGTTCAGGTCCCTTGTTCTCCCGGGGATCTTTTGATGGGTAAAAAATTTGTACAATGTAGTTTATATATTAGTTTCTGGTTTGTTGGTTTGATGGTTCTTTCTGTATTGTCCTATGCTAAGCAAAACTTTGGGTCATCATGGAGTGCAAAATTACTTGTGCCTCTTGGATATCTTTCAAACGTAACCCTAAACAGTCAAGATAGATTTGCTTAAACTCATAAGCTATAATGTCAATGGCCTCCACAGCCCTATTAAAAGGAAAAAAATTCTAGGCCAGTTAAAAAGTTTCAATTGTCATATAGCTTTTCTGCAGGAGATGCATTTATCTGACATTGAGCGTGACAAGCTAAAAAGGTCGTGAGCACAGCAAGTGTTTTATTCATCTCAGAAGTCTGGCAGGAAAAGAGGTGTGACTATCCTAGTACATAGACAGATAAACTTCACCCCACTCACTACATATAGAGACCCACATGGAAGGTACATTGTGGTCAATGGCTCTGTTGATGGAGTACTGGTTTCCCTCATCAATATCTATGCCCCCAATGAGGATGAGCCAAATTTCATACATACAATTTCTAATTTAGTACTTCAAAAGTGTTCTGGTGTTTTATTGCTAGGAGGGGATTTTAATTGTGTCTTGTCACGTTATTTGGATAAACAACCAAGTTCTAAAAGCCATGCATCGTAAATGAGCAAAGCTCTAAAACATTTAACAACTGAACTGGGACTAATTGATGTCTGGAGAAATAGGTTTCCTAGAGTCAGAGATTATACTTTTTACTCGCATAGACATGCATCTTATTCCAGGATAGATTTCTTTTTTACTTCTAAAACAGAAGAGCATAGAATTGACAATATTGAAATCTTACCAATTACACTATCTGACCATGCACCGTTATCACTCTCATGGGACTTAGGATTGACACCAAGACTAAAACTTTGGCGATTAAATGCCTCACTCCTAAATGATAGCCAGTTTTGTGAGTTCATACATACTGAACTAAATACTTACTTGGAGTTGAACACAACTCCGGAGATATCGCCTTTAACTCTCTGGGACTGCGCCAAGGCATACATTAGAGGTCGCATAATATCATTTGCAAGTGCCAGGAAAAAAAGAAAAGAGGCTAGGCGGTGTGAATTGGAGGCCAAAATAAAATACCTAGAGCAACAACACAAAAAAGCACAGACAACCAATTTGCTTTCCGATCTTAAAATGTTACGTAGTGAGCTTGATAGTTTATTAAACGAGAAAATTGAGGGCAATTTAAGATTCATTAAACAAAAGTACTATGAACAGGGTAGTAGGGCTAGTAGATTGCTTGCAATAAGACTCAGGAAACAGCAAACTCGTAGTATGGTCCAAAAGTTGAAGTCAGATCAAACCCTAATTACTAAACCAAATCAAATTGCAAGTTGCTTTGCCAATTTTTTCGAGTCATTATATAAAAATTCAGATACATGTAAAGATGACAATACACTATCTGATTTCTTAGAAAAGATAAATTTAAAAACACTGCCAGAATCTGTAGCAAAGGAGTTAGATGAACCAATTCAGGAACAAGAAATTTTACAGGTGATTTCAAACCTTAAAACTAAAAAAAAAGTCCTGTCCCTGATGGTTTTATTAACGAATTCTATAAAAAACTTAAGGACAAAGTCGCACCCTTATTACTGAAAGCTTACCACTGCGCTCTGGAGACTGGGACTATGGCGCCGTCCTGGAATGATGCTACAATTGTCGTAATCCATAAAGAGGGCAAGGACCCCACAAATTGTCAATCATACAGGCCAGTCTCATTACTTAATACTGATTCACGCATTCTCACCACGATTTTAGCCAAAAGAGTTAGTAAAATTATTACACAGGTTATAAATCCAGATTAAACGGGGTTCATTGCAGGAAGGCACTATGGGGACAATGTTCGTAGATTGTTGAACTTAATGTCCTTGTACAAGACCAAACAAGAAGAAACAATGATTCTGTCTCTTGATGCGCAAAAAGCATTCGACAGGGTTTCCTGGCAGTACTTGGGCCATACACTTGAAAGATTCAAATTTGGCCCAAACTTAATTAAGTGGATACAGATTCTTTATTCCAACCCAATGGCGGCTGTACGGGTAAATGGAACATTATCAGCCAGATTTCCGCTGGAACGTGGGTGTAGACAAGGATGCCCACTGTCGCCCCTGCTGTTCGATATAAGAATAGAATAGAATAGAATAGAATTCAATATAAGTATTGAGACTCTGGCGCAGTTGATTAGAGATCAATATGAAATTAGAGATCAACATGAAATTCAGGGCCTTTCAATTAATGGAGAACAGCATAAATTGTCCATCTATGCAGACGATGTACTTTTATACATTTCAAATCCTGCAGTCAGTGTACCTCATTTAAAAGAAATTATTAGTACATACGGTTACCTCTCTGGTTAGAAAGTTAATATTGACAAAACATTGGCAATGGATATAGGAGGAAACATTTCACAAACATTTAAGGAGCGATGTGGCTTTAAATGGCCAAACGAAGGTATCAAGTATTTAGGAATTCAGATTCCTCACTCATTATCAGACTTGTTTAAAGTAAATTATGAAGTTATAGTTGCAAAAATAAAAAAAAGATTTAGAGAGATGGACAGTCCTGCCTCTGTCTTTCTTAGGTCGGATCGAGAGTATACGTATGAATGTATTGCCAAGACTTCTATACCTTTTCCAAATGCTGCCTATTAACATTCCCAACTCTACATTTGATAATTTAGATAAACTTTTTTCCAAATTTATATGGAAAGGCAAACGCCCAAGGATCAAGTTCCAAACATTAAAACTGTCAAAACTGCAGGGGGGATTGGCTGTTCCAAATCTGAAATATTATTTCTGGGCAGCTCAGATGAGACCCCTGACTGTATGGGTGCGGGATTTATCTGAAACTCAGTGGCTAAACATCGAGAAGACAATATGTGCGAAAGATCATTGGAATCCCTGCTTTTTTCTAACATTTCAATTAAAAATTTGCATATGGGGGAATGGACAAGGGTCACACTAAAGATTTGGCGTAGAATCAAACATTCATTTGGTCTTCCAAAAGAAATTTCAATTTTATCAAGCCTCTCCTCCCTGCAGGGTTTTTCTCCTATTGTGGAAGACCCTGGCTTCAGAGCATGGTCAAATAGCGGGCTTTATAAACTATGTCATGTTGTGAGGAATGGGCACCTGAGCTCATTTGGACAGTTGAGAGGTCAGTTTCGGCTTCCTTCTTCCGACTTTTTTAGGTTTCTGCAGCTAAGAAGCTTTTTGACAAAACATAAAGAATGGAGGCAAGTTTTGGAGCCCTCACCCATTGAGGAAATATTTCTAAAAATATTTCAAAGTAATTCCTCCCCAAAATTAATCACTAATTTTTATAACGCATTTATGAGTTTCAATACAAATGCAACTTTGGATATTAAGGCAAGGTGGGAAGCTGAGACTGGCACTCAAATTTCAGAGGACACCTGGGAAGAGGTGTTCGGCGAAGCCCATCTTGTGACTAATTCTGGGCTGTGGAGAGAATTTAAATGGAAGGTGGTCATGAGATATTTTAGAACCCCAGAGATAATGGCCAAAATGAAGCCTACAAATCCTGACACCTGTTGGCGAAATTGTGGTACTTATTTAGGAACC